>NC_139569.1:14847138-16047138 GCF_965112155.1 Podarcis liolepis
TTCCTTGACATCTGATGGGAGGGCATTCCACAGGGCAGGCGCCACTCTGGAAATTGTATCTCTGTGAAGGGCTCTCCCAGCAACTCCCAGCTCCCTTAACCAACTTTGGTTCCCATGATTCTTCGGGGGAACCAAAGAATAGTGGTATCATAGAGCTTTACATGTACAGGGCATCTGTGGCCAGAGTGAGGCAGCTGCCTCGGGTGACAAGCGCAGGGGAGCAGCAGCAAGGCGCTGTGGGGGAAAGAACTGGGTGTACCCTCCAAATAGTCTTGCTGCATTCAGGAGTAGTGGAAGATGCTCTCCTGTCAGCCAATGTTGAAGTAAGGTTCAACTTTGAGGCTTCTCTGCATGGAATAACAACAGGTTGCCATGTTGTCCCTTGCCTTGGACTCCTCCCTGCCTTCAGAGTTATAGTTCCACAGTAGAATAATTCTTTAGAAAATCCCTTCCCCTCCCCCCAAGAAAATTATTGCTGTAACAAAAGGAAAGGTTTTGGTGGCACAGTACGCCACCAATAAGTGGCACAGTACGCTTACGTCTTGCATGTGGTCATGTTCTGGGGAGGGTGTGTATACGCAGAAATGCCTATACATGAACCGCCCCATTGGAACTGCCCTCGCATAACCATCCTCAACTTCCAAGCAAGACGGAGAGCTTTTAAGCTCTCCACCTTGCTTACTAGGCTCTGGGATGCTCTCATGAGATCTCATGGGGCCATCTGAGTTCCCGCAAGATCTCGCAAGAGCATCCTAGAGCAAGGTAAGCAAGTCCAAGAGCTTAAAATCTCTTTCCGCACTGGGAAAACCCAGCACAAAAAAAGGAGCTTTGCATGCAATTAATTTGCAGGATTTCAAGCAGCTGGCTTTGAACCACACAAGGTTGAAATCACACAAGTAAATTGGGTTCAAGATGCAATTGTACTGTAATGATTTAATAACACATTGACCAACAACACTGGGACTCTAAAAATTCTTTCCATAGGAAACCTGGGAGGAATGAGAGAGAAGTCGGAAGAATTTATTTACCATCCTTTTTCTTGGTCTCTTCATATCCTGGATCTGATCGAAATAGACTAGACGGTGTCATGAAGACCATATCAACTTCTTGCCTGTGACGTCTCTGGATTAAGTGAACTGAGGAATTAACCAAAGCACCTTTTTAATGAACTTTACAAAACTTAATAAATGAAGCACTGATCTAAATAGATTTGTTTTCATACAGCTTACCTTCCCAGTGTAATATGCTAGAAGTCTACTGTGGGGAGAGGTAAGGTGCATGAGAGCCTAACTAGGTTATATAAGATCACTTATATAAGCTGTTAATAAATTTTCTTATATGTTATTTCACAGTTTCCCACTTTAAAAAAATTAAACTGATTCTTTTTCTTTTCCGTAACTGGTTAGCTAAAACCCTTGAGTTTTCATTACCAAGTTCATAATAGGATTGTTTAAGATATTGAATGGTCACAATTTTGGGGATATTTAGTGAGTAAAGCTGTTTTATTTTCCCAGGTAACTGTCAGTAAGCACATTTACTAGATGCAATTTTATGTTATCCTGTTCCTAAATGTCTTCAACTAATGGTAAGCAAAGGACTTTACTCTCTTGTTTCAGTGTACTGTGTTACTGATAAGAGTACCCCAAACCACAGCGTTGAAGGTATCTCCCATACCAGTCCTGGAGTATGAAGACCAGTGTCATTAAATGCCAAAGGCCACTGGGATTTCCTTAAGCAAGCTTTGTTGAACCAAACAGTTCCGCTGTTAGGAAATTTGAACCTGCCAGCATATGGGCAGCCAATGCACCCCCATCAATTAAGCCACGGGATTGTGTTTACCTGCTATATTCAGTTATGTGCATACACTTCAAAATTTGAGAGCAGCAGAATCTGAATACCATGGGTACTTATAGCTTCCACTTCAGAGCCAGAAGATGCAATTAATTGGTCTCTAATGGTCTGGGAACAACATGGCATTTATTCACTGCAATCTTCCTTTGGCAAATGATTTTAAATATTATTCCTGGCCTAAGTGGAGGTGGAATGTCTGAAGCATCTGTTTTTAGGTAAACCTTTTCCAGGTCTTCAACAGTCTCCATGTTTGAACTTAAGAAATTTGTGGTGGCTGAAGTATTTTTGCCCCAAACAAATTTCTCCTGCAACCACTTACGGTAATTGGGCCAGAATGCTTTGTGTCCAATGTGCTGCCTGGGTTCTCAATATTTACATGTTTGTTATTCAGTTGATTCTTTGGGGAATCGATTTCACCCCCCAGAAATAGGAGGTTTCAATAAGAAAAGAGGATCTTTTGTTCTGTTATGAAGAACAAAATAGCTTGATCTTTGTTTCTCATGAATGGAAGACATTACTACTTTGAAGGGAAATGGCAGATCTTAGCTTGGAAAGAATTTCATTCCCATCCCTAACATAGGGCTGCCATATTTCAAAAATCAAGACTCAAAAACCGCCACCGAGCCCAAACAGCCCAAGCCAGAGAGTTTAAAAACATCACTCACAATTGCATTTCTTGTTTTATGCTGAGGTAGGACAACTCACTCTGAGGAAGAAAAATCACACTGTGGAGAATGACTCCGGTCCCATATATCTGAAAGACCACCTCCTTCCTCACAGACCCTCTTGGGTACTGAGATCGGCACAGGGGACCCTCGTGCAGTTAGTTCGTCTGCCCTCAGAGGCTCGAGGAGGGTGACAGGACAGGGCATTCACTGTGGTGGCCCCCAAGTTGTAGAACTACCTTCCACAGAAGTGTGTCTGGCACCTTCATTATACAGCTTCTGAAGAATGCTGAAGACACACATTTCCCCCCTGGCTTTTGACAATTGAAGTGTACGTTTTTATGATTGTAAGCTGTTTTTAATAGTGTGTTTTAATTCTGTAACCTGCCCTAGAACCTAAAGGTAAAGGAAACAAACAAACAAACACCAGGATGCATGGTCTCTATATCCTTTAGAATATACTTCGAAAATCTCTTCATAATCAAATGATATTTGCCTATTCGGTAAATTTTCTTACACAGTATTTAAAATTCAAATCAGCTATGAAACCTACTCTGAATAATTTTTGATATCAAAACTTAAAAATTTCAACAATGCCATTATATCCCATAAACCTTACCTCCATCAGGCATATCACCCAGTCTCTGTGCATAAGGATCATTCAGAAGATTATTAGCAGCAGGCGACCTCTGTATTAATTCTGGTTCATACTCAAATGAAGGATTAACTAATGAAGAAAAAAGAAAAGTGCAGAAGCAGGTTGCAGCTCTTCTTGTAGTCCACACACACACACACACACACACGTGTGCACGCACACACACACACATCCAGGGGGAAAGCTGGGACCCTGTAGCACTAGTTTTCTGGGTCTAGAGATTTTGTACATTTTTGCATGGAAGAGCATTCAATCACATATATGCCTCGCCTCCACTCTGACACAGTACAGCCCAAACCCAAGTGACAGCCAGGGCACAACCAAATTCACAAGCTGTTTGCACATGCACTCACAGGCCCACCTTTTCCAATTTCATAAAAAAATAAAATTGCATATATTCAGAGATTTTACCCCAGTTCTTCCATCATGTGTCCTTTGGGGGGGGGCGGGGAGCCTAGAATTCTGCCGAAGCCAAAATCATAACATATGCTTCAGGTTACGGACTCCGCTAACGCAGAAATAGTACCTCGGGTTAAGAACTTTGCTTCAGGGTGAGAACAGAAATTGTGCTCCTGCAGCGCGGCAGCAGTGGGAGGCCCCATTAGCTGAAGTGGTGCTTCAGGTTAAGAACAGTTTCAGGTTAAGAACGGACCTCCAGAACGAATTAAGTACTTAACCTGAGGTACCACTGTATTAGATATATTACAGTATTCCCTGCATTTCTGACATGCAAGTTTTAGAGGGCTGTTGTAATGTAGCCCAAAATTACACCAGCCACACACAGATGTGAAATTTCAACAGGCTTCAAGGATTTTGCACAAATAAATTCTAAATTTGATGTGAAAGAGGATACTCAAAACAGTTCAGTATAGACTTTGTGCCTACAAAAGGCTGACAAACTGTTTTTGGAGGGATGGAGAACTAGGAAAGATGTATGATGGAAAGGACCGGCTGGGGTCTTAAAACATCAACACTTCCTGTGGAATCCTTTTCTTGCGGTTCGCACTTGCATTTTCCCATTATAGTAACCTCAAAATGTTCTGCATTATTCCGTTACAACTTGCAAACATAAAATGCAATGACATACCATGAGAGTTTCCATATGGATTTGCACTGGACATCTCAGGCACAAAATCTGTCCACCTGTATTCATCATCATCAGATGGAGTCTGCATCGAACCCATAGGCATCAGCACAAACGAGCTCCGTCCTCGTTCTTCCGCGTTGTCGTAATCAACATCGGATTCGTAGGGAGAGGCGCCGTAAGGATTAAAACGAAAAGAAGTGCTCCTCTGAGAGGGTCTTCTGTGTGAGAAATAAAGAGAGGGGAGAAGTAAGCAGCTACCAGAAAGAAAGTGAAATATACCGTATTTTTCGCCCTATAAGACGCACTTTTCCCCCTCCAAAAATGAAGGGGAAATGTGTGTGCGTCTTATGGGGCGAATGCAGACTCCTTGGCTTCAGCGATAGCAACGCGAAGCCTCTGAAGCCTGCGCTCCGGAGGCTACGCATTGCTTCCGCTGAAGCCAGGAGACTCTGCTCTTTGAGGCTGGCGGTGGGGGAAAGCAGCGCTTCCCCCATCGCCAGCCCCAGAGGATGGGGGGCAGCGGGAAGGCGTGTGACGCCTTGCCACTACTCTCCAACGCGGGTTTGAGGCTGGCGGTGGGGAAAGCAGCGCTTCCCCCATCGCCAGCCCCAGAGGATGGGGGGCAGCAGGAAGGTGTGCGACGCCTTCCCGCTACTCTCCAACCCTCCTTTGGGCTTTTGCGGGAGATGGGGGAATTCCCCCACCTCCCGCAAAAGCAGGCAAAAGCCGCACGCTCTTTAAAGGGGCTCTGCAGCTTCTGCTGGCTCCTAGAAAAGTCCGCAGGAGCCGAGCACCCTTTAAAGAGCGAGCGGCACTTGGGGGCTTTTCCCCAAGGAGGGAGAAGGGACTGACTGGCCGTTTCAGTCCCTTCTCCCTCCTGGTCGAAAAGCCCGCAGGAGTCACATGGGGCTCCTCTGGGCTTTTGCGGGAGGTGGGGGAATTCCGCCACCTCCCACAAAAGCAGGGAGAAGGTCTTGGAGTAGCGCACAGGCTGCATGCAGCCTGTCCACTGCTCCCAGAGCTGCGGGGAGAATCATATTTTCCCCTTGATTTCCCCCCCCCGAAAACTAGGTGCGTCCTATGGGCCGGTGTGTCCTATAGGGCAAAAAATACGGTAGGCATGGCTTAGAAAGGCCTAAAAATGTCAGAAGAACCCTGATGGATCCAACTACAGGTCTGAAAAGCTAACCACCTCTCACTATCTCATGATGAAATGGAGTGTCCGTTTGTAGGGACAATGATTCAAAGGCTTCATGATTAGAGGCAGTTCTCAAGGGCGACATTTGCCCATGGGTGCCACACTGGTGGCCCTAGGACTATCTAGTTCAACTTCCTGTATCTCACAATGGCTATTCAGATACCTGTGGAACGTCAACTAGCAGGACATAAATTCTCCTCCTCACAATCTCCAGCAAGTGGTAGTGCGAGGCATGCCCTCTCTGATCTTAGAGGTAGCATATAGCCCTCATGACTAGTTGCCACTGATAGCCTTTTCCCTCCATATAACCACCTAAGAGTAGCCATCTTTGAGCATGACCTGAAAAAGGCTTGGGGAACCTTTGGCCCCCAGCTAGCAAGGTCAATGGTGATGGCTGATGGGATTCGAGTCCAATAACATCTGGAGGGCCAAAAGTTCCCTAGCTCTTTTAATGAAAATGTGAATCTAATTTTGAATGTGTGTTGCATACGTAAAATGTTGGTGTCTGTGACACTGGCGATATTGTGTTTTCTGTGCAATTAGTAGAGGTCTCCTCTCAGAGACCAGAAATGCATATCCTAATAAGTCTGAAATGCAGTGGCAATACATGCTCCAATTGGCTGTGTAGTTGTGAAGGAGTTTTCCTCTTTATGTTTGGTTCAAGGTTTCCCTGCTATGTAGAAGGCTGGAACTACAAAAGAAAAGCTCTCTGGTCCTCTCTCCTCAAATTATATACTGTTTTCGTTCATTTTTCTCAGTGAGGTATTATTATCTGGATTTCTTTTCTCTTTGGATTCTACCTGTGTTACAAAAGTAACTTTGGTACCCATGAGGACTAAACATTCAGTAACAGAATGCTGCCAATCAGGAAACAAAAAACGAAGTCTGAGGAAATGAAATGGCTTACTGGAGAAGGGTGTGTTTCGCTGGCACCCTGAACAGAAATACTTTTACTTGTAATAAATAATCTAGATATCAATGCACAGTATGAGTAGCTAGGTTTATTCTAGGAACATGCATCATTGTTTGCTTTGTTAATTCAACAATAGCAGCAGCTTAGTCTTTTATATGCTATATTTCAGACTTACGTTCTGTCAATCTCTAGCGTTTCAGAGTGGTGATAGTCTGGGTTTTCAAAGGCTTCATTATTGTAGTGGAAAGACATGATGCATCTAAATCTTTGCCTTCGTATGAAAGATGTTTAAAAATCAACTTCGTGGACTGTTTTCAGTTTTTTACTGGGCGAAGTTTCATCCCGAATCTATTTTAAAAGAAATTAAATTAAAATACATTCCAGCCAATCCTTCACACTCACACCCTCTTGTTTAAGCTTTTAACTGTATATCTCTCTCTCTCTCTCTCTCTCTCACACACACACACACACACACACACACAGTTTTCTCAGTTAAAAATCACATACCTTCTCAGAAGTCCTATGAGGAGTTGAACTGGGCATGTTTCACTTTGCTAGAGGGCTACAGGTCTCCTATCCCCAACAAAAGAGTTACACAGAGTGATCACAACTAGTAGCCACTGATACCCTTGTCCTCTTTGAGTTTCTTTCCTTTCCTTTTAAAGCCATCAAACTCAGAAGCCAGCATGTTTTCTTCTAACAATGAATGTCATAAATGAATAGAGTTATATCCAGTGTTAGCCCTACTCAATCATGGACATTACTTACTGCAATCCATGAATTTCAGTGGATATACTCCGTGTTGAATATAACCCACTAAAGACTGTGTGCAAGATAGCTCCGTTTATCCAGCCCAAATATACCCCAATTCAACTTATTAGCTGTCCTTGAGTTGTAGTATTTTGGGGTGATGGTTATAGGAAACCACATATGCTGAATACGACATTCCGGTGTGGATATACCACTTCAGTGAACCATGGTTATGAGATTGGGAACAGGCGAAGGGATTGCATACTTTCTCTCTCTTGAGAATCTCTCCAAACTCTCCAAGTGTCCCTATATTCCAGGGACAGTCTCAGATTTACAGAAGCTGTCTCAGTTTCTGATCTGATCCTGCTTTTCCTTAGGATGTCCCTATTTTCATCAGATAAATGCTGAAGGGCATGGAGTTTTGTGACCCTCAAGCCAAGGAGATAAGTAACTAGACAACCTTTAGAAGACATCTGAAGGCAGCCCTGTATAGGGAGGTTTTTTAAAAAAAAATGTTTAATGGTTTCTTACATTTTTATGTATGTCGGAAGCCGCCCAGAATGGCTGGGGCAACCCAGTCAGATGGGTGGGGTATAAAGAATAAAATTGTGGAATAGGACAGCCCTATTTTCACTGGAGAAACATTGGAGAGTATGTCTCACCCAGCTTAACTAAAGATCAAATTACATCAGCACTAACGATAACTGTGTTTAAGTGCTGATAACAGAGCCTGAAATCTCAGTTTGAAACCTTGGGTTAAGGACAAACCCTGGTTAAGGGTTAGGGTTAGGGTCTGGTCTTGATTTTTATGCTAATATTTTGGTTTATGATCTGGTTGAATTGTGGATTGTTTTGTATTTTTATTGTTGACCCCCCCCGCCCCCATTTTTTTTTCTTACAATACTTAAAAACGTATCTTTCAGTCTGGGGGCAAATTCCGTTGATACGTGTCAGTCTAACAGCACAGGGGCTCAATAGAAAAGCCACAATTCTAACTTTTCAACTGCATTTTTGTCTTCAGGTTAGGATTAACCTGTTCTGGCCTTTTTATGCTATCCCTATGAGATGACATGTTTTAGCTTGCCAAAAAACCAAACACAAATCCCTTCTTCAAATATCCGCCACGTCACTTAGAAACCACAAGGAAATACTGAGTGCTAAAAGAGTTAGCATACCTTTGTTCAGCGAGACCAGGAAAGGTGGAAATGCTTTCATGGGCCTCAAGACAAAGGTCAGCCATTTTACTTGAACATAAGCAGCCTACCCTCTCTATCATGTCATCAGGAACTTGTCAGCAAAAGTTCCAGGTGGCAATATAAAACATGGCGAATAAGTTAATACATTCTTTTACTCGGACTTCGATACCAACACGATACCAACACCATCAGCAAAACTCTCTTTTTCTTCCCAGAATCCTGAAGGAAAGTGTTTACGCTTCTACAAAACTAATTTGTTTAACACAGAAAGGAATAGTTTTTCACTCTCTCACACACACAGCCTTGATTCTGCTCTCTCCAGCTACTTAAAAAAAATTAATATAAATTTTATTTTCAATGCAACATTACAACAAAAATTATACTGAATCCAAAATAAAAACTATACAAACAAGAAAGAAAAACAAGACACAAAAAGGAAAAAAGAGAGAAAAGGGGGGGGGAGCACACATCTACAAATAAAACCATATCTTCATTCTAGTCTAGTCTTTCACTGAATTGGACGTGTGTGTGTGTGTCTGTGTGTGTACGTTTGAAAGAAAAATAAAGTAGCTGGTCATATGTATGTACCAGCTACTTTCTTTTACTTTCAAACGTACACACACTTGTCAAATTCAATCATTTAGTTAAATAAAGTGTGTCATTTTGCCCTCAGTCGGTATACCGCCTTAGCACATCATGCTATTATTACGTGATTTAATCACCGAGGTCAAAACAAACAGGACAAGCTCCAGGATCAAGGAGTCCCTTTGCAATGTTCCCTCCCCTCCTATATATCCTACCTGCCCCATACATTTGAAGCAGTATCACACCACCTTAAAGAGCCACCGCTTCCCCCCCAAAATCCTAAGAGCTACAGTTTGCTAAAGGTGCTGAGAATTGTTGGGAGAGACCCCATTGCCACCCTACAATGACAATTCCCAGAGTTCTCTGGGAAGCTCTGTGAGGGAAAGAAGGGCAATGGCTGAGCCAGAAAAGAAGCGGGGGGGGGGGCACAGAAGGGGCAAGGTATATTTCTCTGGACTCATTTAAGGTCGTTCTTCCTTGTCCCTGCTATAGACTTGTAGCTTCACTGGCTCTGGGTATTTATTTATTTTAGCTCATTCACTTTATTGCTTTCAGTATGTTCTCAACCAACTTGAGCAGTGAGAAACTGCAACCTCAAAGTAATAGCCTCAGCCATCAGAATCAACAAAGAGTGAGGCTCTTTTGCTTCTCAGGTTACATCGAACTGAATACTGTGTTTGCTACCAGTTCCAGGTTATAATTTAATGAGATGTATCGCTTTCAAGAACTTCACCGACCAAGTTCATTTGGAGCAGGAAGGAGAGGAAATTAAAATATATGGATTCTTTGTTTGCTTTTAAAGAACACAGCAATTGCATTAGCAATCTCTGCAACCATGATATCTTTTTAGAAAACTATTTCCCATTAAGATAGATCAGGAAGGCTGAACCACAGGCTGCCTTCTCTCTTTGGTCGTTTGGACTCTCTCCACGCCACACATCTTCCCCAGTCACACCAAGGTGTGCAAAAAATAGCCTAAATTTACATCCATTGCCCACCCACTTTTGACTGCTTTCTCCCACACAACTGCACCCCCACCACGTGCCCACCCCACTCCCAGAAATTGATTTGGCCCTCAGCAAACAGTCATGCTGCATATATACGAAGCACATTTTCCCCCTCCAAAAATTCTGGTTTCTGTAGTCTACCCCTCATAGAGTTACAATTCCCAGCCACACTCAACAAACTACATTGCCCAGAATTCCTAGAGGAGGGAAATGTGCTTTAAAGATATAGCATATACACAGCGAGAGATAGAGGTATTAATAACCACACCTTGATTTACAGAGAAATATGCTTTTTCTCCACAGACTACCTTCTAGGTTTCTGCTACTATGGGGCAAATAAAAATGTTCCACTAACGCTAAAGACGTATCCTGAGTTTGGCAGGATGTTTTCAGAAGGACAGTTGTGAAACAATATGGTTCACAGCCTTTATCACGTTCTTCCCCATAAAAATACAGTTAAGGTAGGCTTCTAGATGGAAGGAAAACTGAGGCTGAAAGTTAATCCTCATAGAAGTACAGAGCCAGCCCTACCATTGGGCATCTTCCAAAGTTTCTAAGTGGGTAGGTTGGCAGCCAGGTGTGGAAATTGCCCATAAAGTAAGGAGAGCTCACCTGAGTTCAGATCCTGTTCTGCGCACCTTGATTCCTGAGAGCATGATGCTCATGCTGATTAGAGCAGACATGTGGTGGGAGCCGGGCTTTCCAAGGGCTCCCCACAACCTTCAGAGCAGTTTTTATCCCAATCTACAAGCCCATCCACTTGAGCTAGCCACCATGAATAGCAGCCAGTTCATATCCACACTGTACATTTAAAGCACTTTTAAAGCAAATGGCTTCCACCCAAAAAGGAATTATGGGAACTGGAGTCCACCCCTCATAGAGACGCAATACCCAGCACCCTACAGTTGCCAGGATTCTTTGGGGGAAGTCATGTTCTTTAAATCTGCTGTAAACAGTGAGAAGATTATGGTTGTGGGGATCCTGCTGAGGGTGGGCTTAGGCAGATGCCTGAATTTCCCATCTCCCAAGGCTGGAGGTCCAAGATGAATGCAGCAGAGAAAGTTAAAGCTGCAAATTGCAATCCTGTACCCCAGGTGCAGGGAAGTTTTTCTTCAGCCTGAAAGCCACATTCCCTCATGAACATCTTTCTTGGGGTCACACTGAAGTGGTGGGTGTGGTCAGAGACAAAATATAGATAGAGGAAGATGGAAAAGTAAGTGGAGCAACAGGTGTGACTCTTACATTAAAGTAAAAGGTAAAAGACGCCTGGACGGTTAAGTCCAGTCAAAAGCGACTATAGGGTTGTGGTGCTCATCTCGCTTTCAGGCTGAGGGAGCTGACGTTTGTCCATAGACAGCTTTACGGGTCATGTGGCCAGCATGACTAAACCGCTACTGGCGTACAGATGACCGTGACGAGTGCCAGAGCGCACGTAAACAACATTTACCTTCTTGCCGCAGCGGTACCTATTTATCTACTTGCACTGGCATGCTTTCAAACTGCTAGGTTGGCAGGAGCTGGGACAGAGCAACGGGAGCTCACCCCCTCATGGGGATTCGAACCGCCGACCTTCCAATCAGCAAGCCCAAGAGGCTCAGTGGTTTAGACCACAGCGCCAGCCGCATCCCTATACTCTTACATTAGGCCTCATCTGCACTATACATTTAAAGCAGTATTACTCCACTTTAAACAGTCATAGGTTCCCCCAAATAATCATGGGAACTGCAATTTGTTAAGGGTGCTGAGAGTTGTTAGGAGACTCCTATTCCCCACCTAGAGCTACAATTCCCAGAATTCGCTTGGCAGAGGGATACACTGTTAACCCGTTCTGGGAATTGTAGCTCCTGACAACTTTCATCACCCTCAACAAACTACAGTTTTTAGGATTATTTGGGAGAAGCCATGACTATTTAAAGTGGTACAATACCGCTTTAAATATATAGTGCAGGTGGGGCCTTTGTATAGAAGGCCAAATTCCAGTGACACAAAATCTAGACTATCTTCCATCCAGAGGAGGATGTGTCACAATTAGATGACACATTCCAGCCAGGCACTTCAGAAGGAGACAGGACATGTGCTGCTAAGTATATTAAAATCCTATCGATTTCTACAAGGACTAGACACTTTATTTGCCTTGGGGCACCACCTGTTAACATAAACATTGCAGTTAACTGATAAGGAAGAATAACATATTACATAAAACTCCTTCTACAATAAAGCAAGCACTAAGTTTATATGTGCAAGCACTTGTGTTTATATACGTAGTTTTGAATTTATTCAGCTGCAACCAAATTTTAAGATTTTATAATACTGAGAAAATAAATTGGAACCTGTTTTTTTAAAGTTATCTGTCCATCAGCAAGGATAACAGCTACGCTATTTTATTTCATTTCACAACACTTTATTTTAATAAAAGCTCTAAGTGGTTTTATTATCCTATCCTGCTCTTTTCAAAGACCTTGCATACTTATAGCTGTTGACACTAATGTTTGCTAATCAGCCTTGCTGAAAATTCCCACCCCCATCAGATCATTATGCTGTTGTTCACTTCCTTATTGACTAAATGTCCAAAGGTGGATTATAAAAATTACACAGATCCTTTGGGAGCAAAAAGGAAGTTCAGAATTTCTCTTTAAAGCAGGAAGAGTTTTTTTTTATTACAAATCACTTTAACAAACCAGCACTCATCAATCTCAATAGGGCCAGCTTCCCAAAAACACATCTAGGATGGGAGTGTTAAAGTTAAATACATATTTCAAAAATCTAACCAGTCACTGTGTTCTTTCTGTACTTCCTAACTGATAGCGTCTATATCCTAAACTCCCTGATAAAACACTCACACACACAAAATACTACAAAATACATACAGTACACAAGCACAAATAAGAGGGGGTGTCCTCAGGGGGGGAAAATTGGAGGAAAGAGAAAGTATAACAATGAAAGTGTGAAGCAGACTAGTTTCTCAGTAAGAATAATGCTTGTAAGAGTTTGCATCAGATCTCGGGTTGTACAAAAGCTAGAAACTTAATCCTTTTCTCTATTTTGTTTTAATGAAACCTGGGAATCTAGGGGTTAGGGTTTTCCAGGGGGAGCAACAGTGTCCATTTCCCAACTCTGTGGACACCTATATTTCTATCTGTATAATGTGTTTGAGTGTGTTTAAGGTCTCTAGGTCTCTGTATTTCGGTATTACGACTGGTAGGAAGTCAGCCCTTTACATGGAGACCCCGGCATGAGAGAGTTGCAAAAGTAAGGGAACTCTGCGTGGGCGTCCTGGCGATTTTTTTAAAACTGCAAAGTGATAGCAGACAGGTGAGAGCAGGCTAGTTTCTCAGCAAAAGGTAAAAAAGAAAGAATGCTGCCTGCACATTTATTCTCGTAACTCAGACTCTACAAATGCTAGAAAAGTAAGCTTTTTGAAAACAGAAAGCTGAGTATCTGGGGAGGGAGCCCCCTCGCCCACGCCCCCCTGCGGATGCCCATGGAGCCGTGGGAAGCGCCAGGAAGGGAAAGAGGTTCTCCTGCAAGACCACCCACGCGGTATAAACAAGGGGGGAGACAAACAAGTCCTGAAACAGACAAAGAAGTAGTAATGATGTCGTGGCTTTTTACCTCTTGGAAGGAGCCGGCTCTCCTCTCCACTCAGCGATGCAGCAGCCGGCTAGTGGATCCGGCCCGCAGCGGGAAGGTTTTGCTGGAATGTTGCAAGCTCCGCTCAAGTCATCATTCTGGTCCTCTTCTGCTTTCTCAGGAAGTGGCTGGCAGAGAATCCCAGGCGGGTGGGGGGGGCGGGTGGAGAGAGGCAAGGGTTCCGCCCCCGGCAGATCAGCAGGTGCCGACACCTTAAGCTGCCCTCGTCCCCAGCAGCAACCCACCCACTGCCCCGCAAAGGCACAGTCGCAACACACAAAGGTGGTGCGTTAAAGGAACGTCTCGTCCGGGCAGCTGAGGTTACAGCAGCTCTGCGGGACAATCTCCATTCCTGCATCCAAACCCCGGGATTTCCCCCTTGAAGCTCAGCTGAAGCTTTGCTAGCAGTAATTGCAACGAAAGTCCACCCCCCCCCCGTGCTTTGCCTGATGCTTAACCTGTTGTATGTTTTCACTGGCGTGTTCACATTTCCGCATAACTATACGCATTCATTCTTTGTCCGAGGTCTGTGCTATTCAACGTGAGTAGGCAATAGAAAACCACAGGAGACACAGAGAAACGTTGCTGTGTTGCGTCGATACTGTACTATGTACTTGTACTATGTACACGCCAGCGCCTCAGTGGGTGGTCGAAAAACTCACCTAAGAAGAGCCCTGCTGGATCAGGCCCAATGGTCCGTCTAGGGAAGTATCCTGTTCCACGGAGGGCAACACATGCTCACGAGAAGCCCATATGCAGGACCTGAGCAGAAAAGCTCTCTCCCCTCTTGTGATTCACAGCAACCAGTATTCAGAGGTGTACTGCTTGGAGGCAGAACATAGCCATTAGGGCTGGTAGCCATTGATGAGCCCGATCCTTCATGAAGTTGACTAATCTCTTAAAGTCACCCAAATTGGTTTGTTTGTTTGTTATTATTATTATTAAATTTATTTTGTTTTTCAGATTAAAATTTTACAATCACATTTCCAACATACAACATAAAAACAAGATTCCAAGGAATCTCCTGGACTTCCCTCCTCCCCTTTGTGGGTCCTACTGTTAATCATTTCCTCCTGCATCTTTTATGATAACCCAAATCTTTTACATCTCCATTATGTCCGAAATTCACCATTAAGATACAAGTGTTATTCCTATCCTACTAACACTGTTAGCTGTTTACAATGGTTTTTAAGATAAATTATAAATTTCCCCCATTCCTTATTAAAATTTTGGTCTTCTTGATTTCTGATTCTTCCGGTCATTTTAGCCATTCAGCATAATCCATCAACTTAATCTGCCATTCTTCTGGTGACTATCGCTACATTTGGGGGGGGGCTGTAACCAACTAAGTTCTACTCAGAGAAGACCTTCTGAAATTAGTGGGCCCAAGCTAACCTTGTCCATCAATTCTGAGGGCTCTACTATTCAGAGCAGGATGGATACTGGATACAACCCATAGCTCATGTCCCTGTGAACCAAACAGAAGCTTAGCATTCAGTGCTGCAAGCCAATGTGTGTCTACTCAGACACTACCCATGGAGTTCACTGGCTTACTCCCAGAGAAGCGTGTATAGGGTTGTAGCCTACGTTTCTCAATTACATCTACCAGAGGTCTGCAGCTTTGGAATTCAAGCATCTACACCAGAGCACACCAGCAGTAAAACCCCCTCTCAGCCCATAATCCTCAGAATCTCGCCTGTTGGGCTAGATGCTCTTCAGGGTGGCTGGCTCAAAAGGGAAGTGTGCAATACTAGGCACATCTATTCAGAAGTAAGCCCTGTTGCATAGGAGCCAACTCCTAGTGGTCTTGGGGGCTTCGGCCCCCACAATAAAATAATTGAGGGGACCAAGCCCCCACCAAGTTGATGGGCATTCCCATTCAAATGGTTTATGTGCACTGCGTCATGTGATCAATTTTGCGGGGCGGGGCTTACCTGGGCCCCACAATGTTTTATTCAAGTTGTCACTCCTGCCCCACTGAGATCTAGAAAGGCACGACTAAGACTAAGGAAGAGGGAACTGGCAGTCAGTGCCACCTCCTGAACTGGTTGTAAATAAGAAGGCAGATAGATCAGCTGGGGGTTGGGTGAAGGTGGGCTGAGGTTGGCGGAAGGGGGGCAGTGCTCCACTTGCCCTAATGGACCAGCCTCCACTGTCTCTAGACTGGAAAAAAGACTTGTGTCTGAAACACTGAAGAACTGCTACCAGCTTGTTGACAATATTGAGCCAGATCCACCACAGCATTTGATTCCGCTTAAGTGCAGTTTCCTGTGTTCCCGTGGAAGCTCACAGAACCCTGGTTTGAACAGCACTGCTTTAACACCACATGGTGTTCCTACAAGTTCTCTCCTAGCAGAACATTTCTAACCATGAGCAAGACTGCATGCAGTTTGAATCGCTTTAAACACAAGCTTCCACCTATCTGTAGCCCATGAATGTACTATGTAAACACTGCAGCAGTTATGCTTTTATGTTCATTTAATATATTTGTGGTAGCTTGTGTTTAACCACATTGGTGTAGTTAACACTATGCCAATTCCTGCCACAGAAATAGCAGAATGGCCTGAGTTCAAGACCTCATTTAGACTAGTTGACCTCACTTTCTCAGTGTAGCCTACCTCAAAATGGGCTGGTGGAAACCATACACTCTGCTATGAGAAAATTTGTCATTCAAATAAGGTATGGCACTGAGAGCTGAAAGGCAGGACAGAAAGTATTTTTAATAAACAAATGCAATCCCAAAAGTAACAATATATGAAAAAGCATAGGATGGTGCTCCTATCTATGCTCCTTGGAGAAAAAGGGTGGAATGAAAGTGTGATATAGGTATATTATATTATACGTACTATTATTATTGAATTGATATTCCACTATTCTTCTTAAAGGAGGACAGGGTAGCATGCAACAAGCAATAAACAATTTGATTTAAAAATAAATAAATAGAAACAATTCCAATACAGATGCAGAGATTTATGTATATCAGCCTGGATAGCTCAGTTGATTAGAGTGTGGTGCTGATAACGCCAAGGTTGCAGGTTCGATCCCTGTATTGGCCAGTTGCAGATTCCTGCATTGCAGGGGATTGGACTAGATGATTCTCAGTGCCCCTTCCAACTTTGCAATACCATTCTATGATTCCATGTTATGACTCGGAGCTTGGATAGTCTGTGCAAGTGGCTTTGCCGGCTACAAGGGTCAGGCTTGGAAAGTGCCATGCCTTTGCCTACACCGTTTCAAGCCATGCAGGCAAAAAGTGCCTCATCTGATGTCATTGTGTCATCAGCTGGTTGACAGGTGGGTAGCCTTGCCCACCTGCCAGATGTGACCTGCAGCAAGTGAGGGAAATAAAGATCTGGCTTGCCGGCTGGCTCCAGCCTCCAATATTAGCTGAAAGGAGTGCACTGACATACAAAGGTGAGTCTAATTAATTTGCTCTTTCTGAAACAATATGTGAACCGAAATACAGTGGTACCTTGGGTTAAGTACAGTGGTGCCCCGCAAGACGAATGCCTTGCAAGACGGAAAACTCGCTAGACGAAAGGGTTTTGCGTTTTTTGAGCTGCTTCGCAAGACGAATTTCCCTATGGACTTGCTTCGCAAGACGAAAAATGAAAACGTCTTGCAAATTTGTTCCTTTTTCTTAACACCGTTAATACAGTTGTGACTTGACTTTGAGGAGCAACTCATAGAACGCGGTGTGGTAGCCTTTTTGAGGTTTTTGAAGACTTTGGTGATTTTTGAAGCTTTTCCAAAACTTCCTTTAAACTTTTAAAACTTTTTTGGGGGGGTTTTGGATTTTGGGTTGGGGTGTTTGGAATTCAAGGACTTGGTGTTGGGGAGGGATTTGCAAGAATCTGGAAGCTTGTGTGGTTTTTTCTGCATTTTTATGATTTTCTGTGACCATTGGGCCACTCTGCTGTTTTAAAAAATAAATTCTGGATTTGATTTTCTGTGTGGTGGGCGGCTGGGGGAACAGTTGGGGAGGGGGTTCTTCAGCAAGAAGCAAAGAGTGGAAGAGGAACCTTCTTCGAATTGTCCCCCAGAGTCTTAGAAAATGCACTGTGCACTTTGTTGATTTTTAAATGTTTTTCTGTCATGTTTAGAAACTTAATGTTCCTTCAATTTTTGAAATGCTCTTTACAGTATGTGTGACTTTAAAGAGCACTTAATAAACTCTTTTTGTACCAAATTTGGCTTTGTTTGGACTTTTTTGACCATAGGAACGCATTAATTGAATTTCAATGCATTCCTATGGGATTTCGTGCATCGCAAGACGAAAAATTCGCTAGATGAAAAAACTCGCGGAACGAATTAATTGCGTCTTGCGAGGCACCACTGTACTTAATTCGTTCTGGAGGTCCGTTCTTAACCTGAAACTGTTATTAACCTGAAGCACCACTTTAGCTAATGGGGCCTCCTGCTGCTGTCGTGCCACCGGAGCACATTTTCTGTTCTCATTCTGAAGCAAAGTTCTTAACCCGAGGTACTATTTCTGGGTTAGCGGAGTCTGTAACCTGAAGCATATGTAACCTGAAGCGTATGTAACCCGAGATACCACTGTATAGCCGGCTATAGAAATTTGCATAGAGTTTTGCAATGCAGTTCTGCAGCCAAGAAATGTGTGCAGAAAAATGCATATTAGTGGAATCAGCATACAAAAATGAATCATATTAGGGGAAATTGCTTTGCAAAAGTGTGCATAATAGGCAACATTATATTTTAAAAATAGTATTTTAAGAGAATTGCACTAAAATGCTGATGGATTTTCAATATAACTTTTTTTATTGTAAATTGATGGGGGAAAACAGAGAACTGAATTCAAGGTGGGATAAAATGAGAAACTGAAAGAAAATTGACAGATTCACTCACATACTCATATGTTATGCCTATTTTGATCCATATACAACCCTACCTGATGCTCTACTGTTGTAATTTACTGGGGCAAGAGGGGAGCTGCCAACTGTTTTCTTATGTTTAGATGTCAAAAGTCTTAGGAAGAATGATTACTCTGCTGAGTTCCTGTTAATCTTGGAAGAAATAACAACCTGTAGCTTGGAACAATCGGTCTGGAACATGTGGATCTTTGCTTGAGTGCAGTCCTACAGAATGTCCCAAGCATCTGTATACCTTTACTGGAGGTTTACATGGGCACTGTGCCATCCGGCTGAAAGCAAGTCCAAACTGCCGCTTATCGTTTCTATAAACATAAAGTGGGAAGCACTTTCTTGCTGAATTCAGTGCTTCATTCCTGCTATTATCCCCTCCATTATAAGGAAATAATAGCTATGGCCAATAATTAGCTATCTTGTGACTTGTGTCAACTCAGAATCATAAATAAAAATGTGACCAAAGGGAATAGCTCTGAAAAGTGCTAAGAGTAGTAAATACAAAGTGAGGAAAGTGTTTCACTCTAGGCTCAAACCTGGTCAGTTGTAAATAAGGGGTCCACCTCCACTGCCATGTCCTTAGCACACCCCCCCCCAGGTAATACCACCACACACTAGAGGGCGGTACTGTCCACTTTGAGGACCAATGATCTAGATCCATTTCAATCTGGATTCAGGAGTGAACATACCTTGGTGAGCCTGGTGGGTGACCTCTGTTGGGAGAGATACAGGGGGATTGTGACCATGTGGCTCTTACTAGATTTTTCATCAGCTGTTGACACCATGGTTCATGGAGCCCTTCTGGACCATCCATCAGGAGCAGAGTTCACACCCGGGCACGCCACCTGCCTGCAACTCCCAAGCCTCCCCTGGGCTGTCAAAATGAAGACAAAGCGGCGCAGCTCCCTCCTTACCCCGACAGCTTGGGGTAGGCTTGGGAGTCAGGGGTGGCATGCCGAATGTCACCCCCCTCAGCAATGACACCTGGGGCAGTACATCCCCCTGCCCTCCTTACTATGCCTTTGCTTAACAGCAACTCCCTCGTAGCTGCTGAGGTCCTCTCACAAATTCCGCAAAAACATACTAGAGATGAGCTTGCAGTAAATCTGGGAGAGCTGTGTACAGCTTTTAACCAAATGAAAAAACAACAAAGCCAGTGGACCTGATGGGATACATGCCAAAGTCTTCAAAGTGGGTGGAATTGAACTTACACAACAGCTTCACAAGTGCATCGAAAAATCTGGGAGAAAGAGGAGCAGACTTCAGCCAAAATTATCCATCTTAAAACAGGTGAGAGAACTGATTGCGGAAACCATCAAGGCATCTCTTTATTAGCTGTGGCCGGCAAAATTATTGCAAAGATCTTAGCAAACTGTCTCCTAACAATATCCGAGACTACCCTTCCTGAATCCCAGAATGGTTTTCAACCTTCTAGGGGGTCAGTGGACATGATTTTCATTGCTCGATAGCTTCAAGAAAAATGCAGAGAGCAAAACCAACCCCTGTATATGCCGTTTATTGACCTGACTAAGGCCTTCAACACTGTAAATCGTAATGCCCTGCAGACTGTCCTTCTGAAAACTGGCTGCCCAGATAAATTTGTGAACACCCTTTGGCTCCTCCATGATAATATGACATCAACAATCACAGATAAAAATGACTCTCAAAGTGGACCATTCACAGTGGGATCAGGTGTTAAACAAGGTTGTGTTATCGCCCCAACTCTATTCATTATTTTCATTGCCATGATCCTACACTTTGTTGAAGGGAAACTCCCCAATGGAGTAGAAATCATATCGAACATATGGAAAGCTCTTTACTCTGAATAGGCTGAAAGCAAAGAGTAAGGTTACCGTAACTTCCATCATAGAGCTTCAGTATGCTGATGACAACATAGCATGTGCACACTCAGAGGCTGACCTCCAAATCATCCTAAATAACTTCTCAAAAGCTTATGAAAAGCTTGGCCTATCACTCAACATCCAAAAAACCAAAGTGTTGCACCAACAAGCATAAACAACCCCTCTGCAGTGCCACAAATCCAATTCAATGTGTAACGTTGGAAAGTGTCAATCACTTCTCCTACCTGGGCTTTCCACAAGGGCTGACATGATGCCGAAATCCAGTATCGCCCAATTTCTGCAAGTGTAGCTTTTTCCCGATTGAAGTACAGAGTGTTTGTGGACTGGGGCATTCACAGGGAAACCTAAATGCTTGTTTACAAAGCTATTGTACTACCAATCTTACTGTACGCTTGTGAAACATGGACCACTTATAAACACTATCTCCAACTCCTCGAAAGATTCCATCAATGGTGTCTCTGGAAAAAAAATTACACATCACTTGGGAAGACAGGTGAACTAATGCCAGTGTTCTGGAAGAAGCAAAGATCACCAGTGTCAAAGCAATAATTCTTCAACATCAACTTCATTGGACTGGTCATGTTGTTTGGATGCCTGATTATCGTCTTCCAAAGCAACTACTCTACTCTGAACTTAAAAATGGAAAGCGTAATGCTGGTAGTCAACAAAAGAGGTTTAAAGACTCTCTCAAGGCAAATCTTTAAAAATGTAGTATAAACACCAACAATTAGCAAACACTGGCCTGCGAGCGCTCCAACTGCAGACCAGCCTTTACTAAAGGTGTCATGGACTTTGAAGACACTCAAACTCAGGAAAAGGGAGAAACGTGCTAAGAGGAAGGCATGTTTCGCAACTCCTCACCGTGATTAACTCCCACCTAGAAACCTACATCCCCACCATGGAAGGACGTGTGGATCCAGAATTGTCCTCCACAGCCACTTACGGACTCACTTTTAAAAGTGTTCATGGAAGACTTTACTTGACTAGAGCAATCGCCAAAGAAGACTTTAGTTCCTGAATCTCCTACACATATTGATAGTTTGCTCAGCTTAACAGATACTTTGCCAGACTGTATTTGCAGGGAGGTGTAAGCCCCTACAGTCCAAGGACAATTGGAAAGCTTTTCCCATTTTCCTTGCTCCTTGCAGAGAAATATTTGAGGTCTATTTGGGAAGAGTCAAAATGGCTTCAGGATTGCTCTCCTGTACTATTTCAGACCATGTGGTTTTTATACTTATGTGCCTGCCTTGTACATTCATGAACATTTATTCTATATCGGAGACCTCAGAATTCTGATTAACACTAGTAAGGCCGTTTCCCATACAATTTGACACCATCGGTCCATGTTTACTCCTGACAGGTGTCTCCAATGTCTATATGAGGCTATAAGGCTCCTGAAGAGTCAGGTGGGTTATCATAATTGCTCTGTATAATGTTAATGGAGTCATGGTTATCTTGGAAGGCGGCGCCAGTTCTGGGGGTGACTACTAATACCTAAAACTTTCAAAAGGAAAAGGGAGAAGAGCCTCAAGCGTGAGCAACAATTCGAAACAAACGAACGTGAGTTTCGGGCAGCGGCGGCGGCACCACGAGGCGCTAAGGCCGCTCCCCGCCGGCCTCCCTCACAACAATAATATCCGGCCCAGTCAGCAGCCGAGCTCGCTTCCATTGGCTCCCCCGGAGAGGGCCGGAAGCAGCCCGGTTAGGACTTGGCCGCGGCGGCGGCGCCTCTCCTGAGGAAGGCGGCGGAGGGCTTTGTTTGCGACGACGGCGAGAGGCCGCCCGACGGCCAGCATGGGCGAGCAGCTGCAGGGCGCCGCGAGGCGGGACAGCCCCGGCTGGGGGAGCAACGGTGGGTCGAGGGCGGGACGGGGACGGCGTTGCCGGCCTCTTGGGTGTCTTACTTGGGAGAAAGTTCCGTTGAACGGCGCGCGTTTGTTTTGGTTTTTTACTCCCGCGTAAAACGAGTGGGCAACGGGAGTGGGCACTTTGGGGCGCCGTGGATGCGAAAGGGGTGGCGGGGAAGAGATGGGGGCTGCTCCTCGTTTGCTCCGCCTTCTTCTCAAGTGCACCGAGTCCCCGTAGCTCACTTTTTGCAGGTTGCAACTCGTAAAGTTTGCTTTCTTGGGGAGTAAATAAATCCCACGGGGTTCTATTCCCCTGTTGACCATGCTCAGGGTAGGCCCTTTTTAATTTTTATGAATGGGCCGGAGTTAGCCGTGGGTTGCAGCCAATGCTAGCCTTTGCTCAAAAGGTTAAGATGAATAGGCACGACAAATTTCGGCCCTTTAATTTTCAACGGCTCGCCGCTGAGTTAAGTTCCGAGTGTGATGCAGCCCGCTGAGGTCACCTGGGCGTTGCTTCTGAGTAAACCTGCTCCGGGATCACGTTGCGACTCTGCGGGAAGCTTTTTTTAAAAAAAATGCTTCCGATTAGAGCGAATTTGTGCTTTTAAAGGGGGTTCAAAAACAACAAAATGTTGGATGTCTGCGGGTTTTGTCCTTCACGTCATCGTGGAGAGGCCTGAGTGGGTACCGTCTAAAAACTAACTAGAGAAACATTGCTTTATTTGTCACAGTGTAAAAGCTCTATTGGCTACAAGTGCCACTTCATCAGATTTGTGAAATGGTTTAATTTAATTATGTGATCATTTTTAGCCGCCTCCTTTGGGGCCCATAGCTAAGGCTTAGAAAGAGCTCATAATAATAAACATAACCAATGCCCTTTTAAAATGTGCTGGGGAAGGGGGATTCTTGGGTTGGTCATTTTATTATGTATTTTGTGTTTTTATCTTGTAAACCACCCTGAGTCCTGTAGGTATAGGGCAGTATACAAATTTAATGATTAATAATAACAATAATATATGGTATTGATAGCATTAATAGGAGTGATATTAATGTTAATTTAATAATGGGATAGCTGCTAATTTATTAGTTTAGTGGTATCTAAATTAGTCCAAAACAACGGCCGTGTTCACATGGTGAACTATGGCTTACCTGGACTTGCTGGCCCCCAAGGAGATTGCTCCCTCCGCTTTTCAGGTCAGTGCAACACAGCAGGTCAGTGCAATGGCAGCCTTCCTGTGTCATCTGAACTCTGCATCATGGTTAAAGTCTCTTATCCTTAATCACAATCTGTAGCCAAGGTTTTCCTATGATTACAGGTCATGGTTAAGGATACATGGGAACATGGCACACTTCATTCCCAACACCATCCCCCTCTCTCCATGGTGGATCATCTAGTCCAACCCCCTGCAATTCAGGCATATGCAGCTGTCCAGCCGACCAAACCTGAAACCTCAGCATCAGCACCATGCTTTAACCAACTGAGCTTGGGAGCTAATTTGTTAACCTTTCCCCCCTTTTCTTTTTGCAGAGGTTTTCCTTCTTGACTCACAGTATGTAGCACCAACTGTTGCCTTTCTGCAAGAACTACCCAGTTACCAGTCTATGTTGAGGAGGAGAACTTCAGCTGGAGGATTGCGGGACTACCGCAGTTTAGCACGGACAGCTTCTGGCGAGACCAGCAGTCTCCTAGAAAGGGTTGGACCAGGAAGCCCAGGCTCTGCACAGCCACTGAGAGAATATGCCTTAACTATCGCAGAGAAGAGAAGATTAAGGTTAGAGAGAGAAACTCTTTAAGCTGTATAGTAGTTGTGGTAGTGGGATCCATTTCTGGGTAAAAATTGCTTCTGGGAAATGGATTTTATTAATTTCTAAAATTGTTTCTAAATAGCAGTAAGTCATTTTGCCTCCACCACGCTCCTAAGCATTGGTCCGTGTTCAGGGAATCTAGGTTAAGATGACGGAAGTAAAAGAATCCAAATCTTTGTGTTTAGATGAAAAATTAATTCCAAAAGTATAAACCCCCTTTCAGTTTATGATATAGGCAATGGCCATTCTCAGTTCTCACTCATGGTCCAACAGGCATGGAAATTGTAAGCTAAGAGACTTTTAACTTTATATCTTATATTGTAAATTGCTTTGGGATGCATCATGTGCAGTTATTTTTTTTTAAAAAAATAATCCTGCATTTTCACCAGTTCTAAAATGAACCCCCCAATGATCTTGTCATGTTAATTCATTTTATCTTACTAGGGAAATTCAGGTGGCTAACATAAGATACCTGTCAGGTTGGCATCAGTGGAGACAAATAAGTAGCAAATCATGGAAAAAAATTGTAGAGGATACCAGAGAACTGTCATCTTACTTTGAACTTTGGGGACATGACATCCGCAGTATTGAGGGTATGTTCTTTATTAATTTGTATGCTGCTTGATTTTGCTCTTTATTTTCATTGTCTTTTTCACATCTTTTGTTCCGTTATTCAGTGGATTTATAAACTGGTTGACTGAGAAACTCTCCACAAAGAAATTGCACAAATGAAATTGTAAATAAGACACAGCTAAAATCCACAAACAAACATAAAAATACAAAAAACCTCTAGGTTAGATTACTGCAATGTGTTATATACTGAGGCTGCCTTTGAAGATAGCGCAGAAACAGCAGCTTCTGCAGAACATACAACACAGGTTCTCTCCTGATTCCTTTTTCAGCTCTCTGTCTTTACAGTAACTAACTTGGCTTAAAACAGTAACACCAAAAGTACAATGCATTTAAATAAGCCAGTTTTAAAAAGAATGCACTAAACGTTCACAAGTCACCCACCCCACAACTGCAGGATGAGGCAACTGTTCAGGTGATGATCTGAGCCTTGAAAAGATGTGAGAGTAAATGTCATTGCTTCAACTTCCTCCTTTATCTCTGTGTGCTTTTGAAGTGGTGGGTGGAGGGAAGATAACCAGCCACCCTCAGAATCTTATGATGGAGGGAACAGTGAGGGGGGCAAATGCTTGGGGAAAACAAAAGTGTCTTTGCCTGGCAAAGGAAAGATTCCAGAGATGATGGCAGACAAGGCAACTTTGGAAGAGTGTTCCACAGCTGAGTGGGCTACCACTGAAGAGGTTTAGCATGTTGTCCAAACCTGGGATTGTGCTTAAAGTTTCTCCTGATTAACCATGATCTGTCACCAAAGTTTGTCGTTAAGGAGCAAAGATCTTGACCACAATTCCAGGTTTGGACAATATCATAATCCAAACCTTAGGTGCTGTGCTGAGCTAAAAAGCCTGTGAAGGAACCAAGTGGTTATAATCTGCTCCTTGGGAGGCAGTACATTCACACTAAGCCATGTACAATGGCTTGGCTTGGTTTGGCTTAGTATTATGTGCAAACTGAGACCATTCAAAGGGCCCACCTTTCTTCCACTATGGAACTTGAGGCAGGGTACTTGGGGGTCTTCCGACCAGGCCCAGACCTTTTCCTTCAGCAAGGCGGCTGCATCACGCGCGCACAGTTTTACAGTAACAGTAAATGTGTTCATTCATAAATTACATCTTTCTTTTCATAGGGAAGTTTGGCACTGGGATCCAGTCTTACTTTTCCTTTCTACGATTCCTCGTGATCCTGAACGTTGTGATCTTTCTCCTTGTGTTCACCTTTATCACCCTTCCTAGTGCCTTTTACAAGCATGGAACGGTCAATGGCAGCTACATTCAACTTCCCCTGAAGAGCATAGGTAATACACTCTTCCTACTAACCTGTTTTCTGTTCGCAAGTACAGACATAGCAGATGAGCATTTGGCTGTTTTCACTCCTCCTGTTCCATTTATTTTCTTTTGATCTCTTATCTACAGAGCACCACTGCACAGTTTATGTTGTCAGTGGTACCAAGGGACTTATTTACTTCTACAGTTACGTTATAGATCTGCTGACTGGCACAGTAAGTATTTGGACATATATTGCTAAATCCAAAGAAGCAGATTAAAAAAACAAAACAAACGGGGAGGGTTTCATTAGGCGGTAGAAAGCCCACTCCCTCCCTCCACCTTCTGGGCAAAATGGTGAGGCTGCATTGGGCAGGATAAATCTCTAAAGTTAAGGTCTTCAGAGTAGAGACTCTCAGGTTGTGTACACGCTGTGCAGTTAAAGTCAATTCGCCCCCTCAATGAATCCTGGGAACTGTAGTTTTGTTAAGGGTGCTGGGAATTTTAGCTCGGCGAGGTGTAAACTGCCATTCTCAGGATTCTTTGGGGGGTTGGGGGGGAAATGTGCTTTAAATGAATGGTGTGTATGTAGCTTTACAATGTCATGCAAGCACTGGCCCATTGCTTCCTGTTAAACCAGCTTTGATCCATCGCCTTATATTTTGGCTTCCTTAGAACCTATTAAACATAGTTCCCTTACTTTGACAGGTAAAGATTTATCCCATTCAGTGCAGCCTTGCTGCTTGCTTGCTCACTCGTGCAGAGCCACTGCTTGCAGGTGCCTGAAGCCTGTGCATGTATTGGTTTATTAAGTAGATACTTATTTTTCCGAATGCATCCATAGTGCGCATGTGACATACATTATTGAATGCAGAACATCCTGAGAACCCCTGCTTTAATTTTAAGTTTCTTGTCCTTCTAGCTGTAGCATTGTAAAATTGTTTTATTTAATTGTTTACATTAAAAAAAAAATCGCCTGGAAGAGTTTTCCTCCAGAAATGTTAGGGCAGTGTATATGGTTCCTGCTTCTCTTCCTTTTACAGGACAGCTGTACTACATAGGATGGTATCCAATGAAGTAGTTTCCTTAATGCAAGGACCTCGGACTGTGCAATGGAACATCTCCCTCCCTCTACTTGGCCTCCCCCCCCCCCCATGTTCCTCTTAAATCTGTGCTGGGGATCTCCCCAGCCCTCCAAGGAGGGCATATGGGGAGTTTGAGGAGAGGAAGGGGACGTTCTGTTGTTCAAATGGAAATGCTTGTGCCAATTGAGCTACTTCATTGGATACCACCCTTTGGGGCTCTTCCAGTTTACCTTGATTTACACAGTTGAAGGCTTTTCCTTATAGGTAAAGAGCTTTATTGGGGGTGCAACACCATTTGTTTTCAAATAGTTGCTTTTGGCACTTGGCAAAGACTCTAGAGCATGTCTGTAAACCGTTGTGTGTTTCTATGTAATAATTTTCTTCTGTGCTAAATTCTTGCAGGGCTTTCTGGAAATGACTAGTCTCTTTTATGGCTATTACACAGTAGATACCATCTATTTTGGCTTCCTGAAATACCATGTGCCGCTTGCCTATTTGCTGACCACGCTGGGTTACCTTTCATTAAGCTTTCTCTGGATCGTGAAAAGGTAAAGTTAGCTTGAAGTGTGCGCTGTGATGGCCCATTTGGGTCTTTTCCCTGCATTTCTCTTATTTCTTCATGATCTTTTCTCCTGTCACTATGGTTAATGTTCAACATACTTTAGTTATCCTTTATTTAGTTATCCTTTATTTATGCCGCAGGCACAATTCCTTTTAAAAAACAACCTTAGAGGGATTTGAGGAGGTCCTTGCTCTGCCAGTCTGGTCAGGAAGGTGGGCAGCCCTTCCCTCTGGGGAAGCAGCAGTGCTAAAGGCCCCAGGAGGAAGTGCCATCTGATAGGTCAGGAATTCCCTTCACTCCCACCCCAGAGACTCTCTTACTTGATAAACTGGGCTGAAAATGATGCGGGTAATAAAACAGGCAAGGAGCTTCCCTGTGTTGTCTAGTAGTGCCTTTTGTAGGTTTGCAAAGGTCTCTTCTGCTTGAGTTCAACGGGACTTGCTTCCTAGTGAGAATGTGTAGAGTTGCACTCAGGGTCAGCCCACCCTTGAGACAAAATGAGGTGACTGCCTCAGGGATCAGGATCCACAGGGGCAGCTCCTGATGTGGATCTTCACTCACCCCCTTCTCTCGTGGTGAGGGGGGGAAACATTTTGTGGGTACTCTCAGGGGCTGGCCCTGATTGCAATCATGGCTTACTCCGTGGCAAGTAAGAGCTTTGCCTCGTGATCAGTAAATCCTTTTGTAGAAACTGGTGCTGGATTGTATCACTAGAGACTGCTGGGGGGTGGGTACCAAATATTTCAGTGCTCCCCAGCTTTAAAAAAACCTGCATACCTGCTTTCTCCCTGACATTCTCAAGATGCACATCTTTACACTTGGTGTATATTTGGACCCACCCTATTCTTCCTATCGTAATTCATTAAAACTGTTTTCAGTGTTGTATTTTTAATTGTTGTGACCCACCCTGGAACCTTGGGGTGAAGGGTGGGGAATATATCAAATTGATAATAATTCTAGGGAGTGTTTATAGATAGGTAGTCAGACATTTAGAAATATCTTGTTTTCAGCTGAAGCTATACAGTAGAGCAACAGGAAAACCATGAAATGCTTTTTGTCTGTTTCATCCCCTAATGTTGTAATCCTATGCAGAGTTACTTTGGAGGAAATTCAAATGAATTAAGCAGCACTTAATTCTGAGTGTCCATGGGTAGGATCTGGCTGTGAATGAGTATACTCTTCCATGTACTTGTACAAATGGGAAAATCTTTAAGTTGCTAATCAAGCATTTCATTTTTGGGGGATGCTTTTTCCAGATCTGTCGATGGATTCAAACAAAGCTTGGTACGCAACGACGATCAGTTTCAGAGTTACTGCAACAAAATATTTGCTGGCTGGGATTTCTGTATTACGGATGTAAATGCTGCACGGCTCAAGCATAGCAGCTTGCATTATGAGCTTAAAGTGAGTGTACCATTCCGTCTCTTTATAAAGTTTAGGCTGTGACTTGCCATTGCAAATGTACCCCAAACAGTACTACCTAAACACCAGAGGGAGGCAGCAGCAGGTCTGGGGAACTCCCAAGGTTTGCAGAATTGCAAAAAAGGGGGAAATACTTTTAGGGAGGGTAGGGGGCAAAACAGACCACTGGAGAATGCTCAGTGACCATGGAATTCTGTCTGACTTGTGGAGGTGTGGGTGGGAAACCAGGTGTGGATGGAACAAATGAAATAGAGTGGCCAGAATCTTGAGCAGCAGAACTCTATATTGCAAATTTTTCTTGCAGGGGCCTTATGTGTATCCCCCCCCCCAAAAAAAAAAAACCATCCATGTGCACCATTGAAGGGAGTTGGACTAGATGACTCTCATAGTCCCTACCTACAATTCTATAATTATATGCTCTATGTAAAACTGGGCTGTGTGTCATAATACACATAATACCTCAATTAAAGTGAGAGAGAAAGCTAAATAAATAGCGGTGTGTGAATCATAGCATAAACAACATGTAAGAAAAATGTAAAAACTACTCTTACTGTGTAAGCCTGTCTGAGCCTTCCATGTTCAGTGGGGCTTACTCCCAGGAAAGTGGGTGTAGAATAAATAGCAATATAGCAGAGGTGGATGAGAGGCTTCAGCAGAATGTCTCCGGCATCACATTTGGCTGCTTCGCCACCAACTTCTGTTTAAATTTAAAATTGTTGTAAGCTGCCCTGGAACTTTGCTCATGAAGGGTAGGTAATATGTTTAGTCATAAGAATAATAAAGAATGTTGTTAATCTGTTGTTAGCCTCCTTAGGGATCATTTGACAAAAGTTGGGGTTTAGTTTTAAAAAATAACATTGGTAAATGAATTTCTGTTTACAGACTGACTTGGAGGAAGAGAGACTAAGGCAGAAGGTTGCAGAAAGGACCACCAGAGAGAAAATACGCATCTATTGCTTGAGAATATTCCTAAACTGCATTGTCCTAGCTGTTTTGTCAGCTTGCTTTTATTCTATCTATAGAGCAACAGTCTACTCACAAGAAAACATTTCCAATGTAAGTGGCATGGCAGATTTTTATAAACAAATCTCCCCAGGCAGGGCAAGCAATGGGAATAACTGTCGCCATTTCCAAGGAGTTGTAATTTCACTACAAATATGGTGCCTCCCTGGAGAATTTATCAGAATGTCCAGTTTAAACAAGTTGTTATTATAAGTAGAACAGTTGTGGAGAGGAACGAAGATGCTGATGAGCCTGGGAGTTGTGCACCTTCCCATGCAGACGAGAGGCAGACACTTGGGGGAACTTAAAAGTACATTCATGGGAGTTTTGCAGCTGGAGTCTTGTGTGCAGATACGGGGATGCTATCAGCTAGAGAGAAGTACACAGCAGAGGGAATAGCTGACAAAACTAAAGAATCAGGGACCAAGTGTATTTCCGTCTGCTGGGAAAGAAGCTGTAGTTGCTACTGTAAGATCAGGTCAGCAGGCAACAGGTCTTGACGAGCGATTCAGTTGCAAGTTGAAAGTTTCTGTGCTCTGCCTCCATGTTTTGAGACAGTAATACTTCTGAATACCAGCTGCTGGAAGCCCCAGGAGGAGAGAGGGCTCTTGTCCTGCTTGCCGCTTTCCCACGGGCATCTGCTTGGACACAATGGGGGTGAGAGCAGGATGCTGGACTAGATGGGCCAATGGCCTATTTTATGAGTTCTGCAGCTAACCAGAGTACAGTGGTGCCTCGCAAGACGAAAATCCGTTCTGTGATTCTCTTCGTCTAGCGGTTTTTTCATCTTGCGAAGCAAGCCCATTGAAGGATTAGCGGATTAGCGCTATTAGCGCTTTTAGCGGCTTATCTGCTGATTGGATCAGCTGATAAGCGGCTTAGTGGCTTAGAAAAGGGGGGGGGAAGGAAAAAAAACCAGCAGGAACTCGCAAGACATTGTCGTCTTGCGAAGCAAGCCCATAGGAAATTTGTTTTGCAAAGCACCTCCAAAACGGAAAACTTTCGTCTAGCGAGTTTTCCGTCTTGCGAGACATTCGTCTTGCAGGGCACCACTGTAACAACTCCTCCCTTTGCTTTTGCTTTCTTTCTCCCTGTGCAGGACCACAAACCAAGATTTGATGATAACCTCATAGTACAGTACTTACCTTCCATGGTGATTACGATGGCCAACTTTATTGCCCCATTAATTTTTTCAGTTCTCATCAAATTTGAAGACTACTCGCCAGCCTTTGAAATCCGGTTAACGCTGATGAGGTAAGCACCCGCGCTGCTCGATTCCGTAACACAATATCGAAATAGAACCTTTTTCCAACTCTGTGCACCTGCCGCCACCTATTCTGGTGTTCTTAGGTCTGCTAGTGCCTTGTGGCTGGTTGGGCTTCTCTAATTCTGTGTTGCCAAATGGTCACTCTTTGGGCTTCTAGGTTCATAGCTGCTTCGAAAATTGAGTTGGGTGACACACCCCGATGACAACTTGCAGGAATAGAAATAATAGAGTTATCTCTGCTGCTCTGGGCAAGTGAGAGAGCAGAACACTTTGGCATGTTGACTCCTCACTTCTAAGAGATCATGGCAGCAGCTTTAAAACCATGGATTGGCTGTGGGGAAAGGAAGAGAGGTGGATCAAGGGCCCAGTAGGAGGGGAGATTCTACGAGATTCCATCATGGATTGAAACTGATGAAATGGGAGGGAGGGATCCCTCCCCTAAGCTTTCTGTGCAGAATCACCTTAGCCAGTTGGCTTCCTCTCCTTGACCTTTTGCATTAGAATGCCTAAAGCTGCATTATTATTTTTTAAAGTAATACTTATTAAAGTTTCATAAACAATCAAAAACTTCAAAATTTAAACATAGAATACAAAAACCAAGAAAAACTACAAAAATAAAAAATACAAAACACATAAGAAATACACAATAGAGAGCAGTTAACAAAATAGAAGAAAGAAGAATAAAAACACCAATAAGCAAAACAGAAAGAAGATTAGTATTTTCATATCTTATATTTCATTCACTAGTTTCTTGACCTCCTCACACCTCCCTTTTTGTATTCCAATTCAGATATTTAGTTCAGCAAATCCTTACCCTCTGTCATTTATCCTTACTCAGCATCTTAACCTATAGTAAATATATATTTTCCACCATTATCAATCCATATTTACATATTCTTATTAATCTTTTTACCAACACCGCTTGTTTTCAATCCAACATCCCTTTAACATTCATTAATTTTACAGTATTTCTGTAGATAGTCTTTAAATTTTTTCCATTCTTCTTCCACTGCCTCTTCTCCCTGGTCTCGGATTCTGCCAGTCATCTCAGCCAGTGTCATATAGTCCATCACTTTCATCTGCCATTCTTCCAGGGTGGGTAGATCTTGCGTCTTCCAATACTTTGCGATGAGTATTCTTGCTGCTGTTGTGGCATACATAAAAAAAATTCTATCCTTCTTTGGCACCAATTGGCCGACCATGCCCAGGAGAAAGGCCTCTGGTTTCTTCAAGAAGGTATATTTAAATACCTTTTTCAGTTCATTATATATCATTTCCCAGAAAGCCTTAATCCTTGGGCACGTCCACCAAAGGTGAAAGAATGTACCTTCGATTTCTTTACATTTCCAACATTTATTATCGGGCAAATGATAGATTTTTGCTAGCTTGACTGGTGTCATGTACCACCTGTAAGTCATTTTCATAATATTCTCTCTTAAGGCATTACATGCCGTAAATTTCATACCTGTGGTCCACAACTGTTCCCAGTCAGCAAACATAATGTTATGACCAACATCCTGTGCCCATTTGATCATTGCAGATTTAACCGTTTCATCCTGAGTATTCCATTTCAACAGCAAGTTATACATCTTTGACAAAATCTTAGTTTTGGGTTCTAACAGTTCTGTTTCCAACTTTGATTTTTCCACCTGGAAGCCAATTTTTTTTGTCCAAATTATATACTTCTCTTATTTGGTAATAATGAAACCAATCTCGCACTCTATCTTTTAGTTTCTCAAAACTCTGCAATTTCAATTTGTCTCCTTGCTCCAAAATCTCCCAATATTTTGGCCATTTGGCCTCCATATTGTGTCTTTTCTGAGCCTTCGCCTCCATTGGTGACAACCACCTTGGGGTTAAAGCTGCATATTTTAACTCATGGATATCTTTTGCTTTTTTGTAATCAAGCCCCTGGTATTGCAAAATCCCCATAGTATAAAACTTGGACAATTCATTGGCATGTTCCTTCCATTTTGTTTTGAAGGTGTGTCTTTGTGAGGCTGGCCAACATTGGTGTTCTCTTGTTCTCACTGTGGACTCGGATCAGGTCCTGTACTAATGCAAAATGCATGGCCTGTGGATACAACTATCAGCTCTACCCTGTAAGTAGATATACATGTGAACTAAAATTGAGACTTGTGAAACAAGGTCTCCCTTTCCATTGACTGTCCTTAAACCCCTCTTGGAACCAAAGGAACCCTGGCAGAAACTGCTCACCAAAGTGAAAAGCTTTACAGCTGTACTTGGCCACATTCGGTTTCCAGTAGCTTTGTGAATTTTGTTTTAGAGAGATGACAATGCAGTGGTGTTTTATGATAATCTTAAAACATCATAATTAGCTGAATTTATTTTGATAACCCCTTTTCCTTTCCTTTCAGTGCTGGGAATCTCGAGTTGGCCAGGAAATGTATAAGCTGATGATCTTTGACTTTATCATAATATTTGCTATTACAGTCTTTATTGACTTTCCAAGAAAGTGAGTATGAACTTCAGTGAAGAGGCATTTCCTTTCTTTACAGTTGAAACACCATTTAAGACCAAAAGTAACCCCTTTCAGTTTTGTTTTGTTTTTAAAAATGCTGTTTCCTGTAATGTCTAAACTTGGGTATCTGTAGTTTGTGAGAAATGCTATGCTAGCAAGAAAAGCCAGAATCATAACGGTCACTTCAGGTCCTTGCTTGTCGTGAAACCATTGCTACTTTAAGCAAACCACGGTTGCCTGAGTTTGAACATCACAGGGAATTGCAGTTAGTGGATACCTCTAATCTCCTGGTGGGCATGAAAGAAGGGGAGGGGTCTGGGAACCCTAGGCTCCCAAGGCTTTACTGCATCTCATTTGTAGAGAAACCATGGTTTCCTGTTCTGCCTAACTTAGTCCAAAATACTTAAGCTTCCCCTTGTGAATCCTTTATTAAAAGATGAAGTACAAAAGTAGAGATTTTTGAAAATAGTAAGCTGTCTTTAAGCAAATAACTGAGCCACAAACCATAGATAAACCTTGGTTAGTTTGTATGGAGCTAAACCACGAGCCTCAGTTTGGCTGACATGCTATGCTAAACCCTGGCTTAGCTCATCATACTGTAGCAGCAGGACAACCTAGGAGGAGGAATATTGGGACCATGAGCTTCACTCTTGGAACTTGCACATTCATGCTAAGTGTGTATGAACTTGGGACAATATTTGGGGGGGGGGGACAGCCTCAAATCTCATCATGGCAATAAGGGTGCCACGGGTTAGGTTCAAGAGCAACCTCGGAAATAATTTTTCGTTTGTTTCCGATCTGGCAACATTTGCCCAACCCCACATTTCTGCACCCTGCACTACCTGGCTAGCTACGAATGCAGTTATGTTTCTGATATTATATTTCTATAAATGATGAAAAGGTTCATGTAGTTTTATTGCTGGACTGTAAAGTAGGGCTTTTTTATTACTGTTCCTAGGTTGATGGTTACCTATTGCTCATATAAGGCCTTCCGGTGGTGTGGTCTGCAGGAGTTTGCCATCCCTGACAACGTACTGGAAATTGTTTACGGGCAAACTATCTGTTGGATTGGGACTTTCTATTGTCCTCTTCTCCCTGCCATCGCAGCAGTAAAATATTTTGTTGTCTTTTACATTAAAAAGGTACCTGGTCTTTTTAATGCTGACTGTTGCCTAGGTGTATCTGTAACTACAGTTTTAAAAATTTCCATCCTGCACCAGACTTGTAAAGGGAGGAGTTGCAGAACAACCATTTTTGCTCTTGTGCAAATTCCTTACTTGTTTCTCTTCAGCCAGGTACAGAGGGGGGGTGGAGCTTGCGACCCTTTGCATGTTAATTGTATTACAATTTGAATTCTGTGCAGTACAATAAAATACAACAGAAGAAAGAAAAGGAAGATACAATTAAAAAGCATACGGCATCTAGCGCAGTGCATTACTATGACCACATTGAGGCTGTCAGAAATTTTAAGTCTGGGGAAAGATGTCTGGGGACCACAGGAATAGAGGTTAGAATAGGAATCCACAACTGGATGTTGTTGGGTAAAATCTGGCCCTTCAGGGTTAGGCCTGAGCCTCACTTGCTAGCCCAGATAGGTGAACCAGCAAGAAGGTGCTGGTTCAAATGACATTGGGAGTTACTGACAGGTGATTGGTGGGTGGGTTCCTGCTTCTTTTCTCAAAGTGCCTCCCTGCTATGCAAAGCTAGTTCCTCTCCTGGAGCCCAAACTCCTGGCACCTGGGCTGAGCTCTTCTCTTCTCTCCAGATTAGTCTGATGCATACATGCAAGCCTTCAACGCGGCCCTTCAGAGCATCCAGCTCCAACTTTTTCTTCCTGGTGGTGCTCTTGATTGGCCTCATTCTAGCTTTCATTCCGTTGGGACTCAGCATGACGCAGTAAGTAGTCCTTTTAATACAGCTTTGCCTCTCTGTTACTGTGTAGCTGGGAGGGGAAATGGGTCTATCCAAGTCCACTTATGTGCCAATGTTCAAAATCACAAGTTGTGATGACAGCTTATTTCACTGTAGAAATGGTCAGGGGGAAGTACACGCGAGCTAAAAAGCCTTGGAAAATAAAAAGGAATTTTCCTAGTGCTTAACAAACATTTTTATAGGTGTCATATAAGCCTTTCTGGGGGCGTGGGAGAGTTTCCCAAGCAGAAAGGCTCTCCTCTGTCTCATTTCAGAGTGTGGGGGCACATCTGCCTTCTGAATGGGGGCTCCTGCTATCAGAGGACACTGGAGTAGGGCTTCATATGAATCAACCTAGACCCCTCTATCATCATTTCCATATGCCCCCCTCTATGGGAGGTCAGGAGTTTAGTTCTGTCTTTTAAAAATATGATCAAGTTTTATATTTTATTGTTTTCGTTTCATGCTGGTTTTAATGTATACGTTACTTCGTCATTATTGTAAGACATTTTAAGTTACTTTTGCATTAAAAATGACTAATAAGGTTAGTTAATAGTAATTTTCTTGCCCATGCTTCCTTCCTTCCCCGCTTAAACAGCATTCCCTCCTCAAAAGCGTGTGGGCCTTTTGTGAATGTTAACCGTTCATGGGATGTCATAGAACATACGGCGCATCATTTTCCACCAGTATTGCAGAAGGTTCTGAATGGCATTGTATCGGAAGCATTTGCAGTGCCTTTCTTTATGGTTGTCTGGTAAGCTCTGGCCAGGCTGGCCTTGATCTCTTCCATGTTGTTCTTCGGTGTTGTCTGGGGTCAATAGAAAAATATTCCCAGTACACTTTATTGGATCATGTTCCAATGTAAATGTACCAGATTATTTTTTCGGGGGGGGCAGGGATGCTGAGCACTGCTATGCAGAAGCAACCATTCGATATTTAGTTGAAACAGTTCATACTGCTGGTGTTTCTGCAAGTATGATATCCATATGATATTGTAAAAATAGAAAAAGATCTACTGTATCTTAATAATGTGTCCAGCTGCCACCCTTTCCCCCTTTAACTGATAATCGCTTAGCACTATATAGAGCAGTGTTTTTGTAGCTGGTATTCTTACATTGTGCATGATACCGCAGTTGTGTGCTGGAAGCACTATTTTATTAATGTCACTGCTGTTCCTTTGTTTATTTAAAGGATTTTTGCCCTGCTCTTCAGCGGCAAAGGCTCCGAGAGCAGCTTATAGTTCAATAAAAAAAAAGGCCATTCCTCTTCTCAAGCTTAGAATACTGGTCTCTTGTTTAGCTTCAGTTGCTGAGGTCACCATTGGCAGGCATCTGCTGTGGAGAAAGCAGCGTGGACAGTGTTGCAGCCTTTGCTAGGGTTGAGTGTCCCATGTACGTTTGAAGCTGCCCTGTACTGGGAGGCCACCGGGCTGACTGGCCCTGTACTGGGAAGGACTAGCTTGGGCAAAAGACTCCTTAGGTTAGGGTTTTCTAAGCAGGGACTAGATAAGGATGCAGTAGCCATGGATTCCCTACATTGGTTGGGAGTTGGACTAATAATAATAATAATAATAATAATAATAATAATAATAAATTTTATTTATATCCCGCCCTCCCCAGCCGAAGCCGGGCTCAGGGCGGCTAACAACAATAAAACAGTACAAAAGTACAGCACAAACAACACTCTAAAATCATTCATTATAAAATTAATTAATTCAAGCCACTGGCAACCATTTTGCCAGAGCTCCGCAAAGATTGCCGAGGGAGGGAGTCAGGCTGTGCCCTGGCCAAAGGCCTGGTGGAACAGCTCTGTCTTGCAGGCCCTGCGGAAAGATGTCAAGTCCCGCAGGGCCCTGGTCTCTAAAAGGACTAAAAGACCTTTTGAGATCCTTTCCAATTCTGATTCTGTTGTTGAGTTTGATTGACATCAGACCTCCAAGGCCTCCAGCACTGCTGCCTTTTAGATCCTTACATGCAGCCCCAATTATAGCAGTCTTTTGACACAGCAATGCCTCTCTTCTCGTGGATTTCATTGTTCAAATACTAAGAAGAATGTAGTTGATGTAGGGCTCACGCCTTGGATGCAGATGGTCCCAGGGTTCAGTCCTTGGTATCTCCAGTTCAAAAGGTTGGGTGGCAGCTGACAGGAAAGACCCTCTGCATGAAGGCCTGGAGAGCAGCTGCCAAGTCAAAGACGACAACACTGAGTTAGATGGGCAAAGAGCTTGAGCTCGTATAGGGCAGCTTCCTGTATAAATGCAGAAAAAGGTAATTGGTTATGTAATAGGTATGAGTTACTCGTGCGTAAGCTGGTGCCTTTCTTGGTTAATTTGCCTTGTTAAACCTTTCTGACTGCACAGCCCCTTCTCATCGTGGCTGCCTCAGTCACTGGCAGAATCCGTCAGTGGGCGTTTCTTGAACCTCTTCCAACATTAAAGTTGTTTGACACCCAGTCTCCTCCTCCTCTCACTGCGCGGGAGTCTTCTGCGCAGGGAAGGCGTGGGTAGCCGAGGACCTGGGCTCTCCTCACTGATGTCCAGTGAAGAGTCCTGGAGCCCTCTCTCCAATTCCCCCGTCTGCCCCCCTTTATCCCTGGTGTTGTGCTGATTGGCTTCCCCCTCTACTGAGCTGTTTCTCCCCCTGCTGCTGGGTCCTTCGCCAGCATCATCTGGGAGCCTCCCCTTCGCCTCTCCCTCCGATGTCAGTTCCCTGACAGGTTAGTTAATATGTTTATGGCCCTAAACATCCATGATAAACATTAAATTGCTATTGGAGACAGATTACTGGGCTCGAGGAACTCTTCATCTGTCTTGTTGAAGTTGTTCCTGCATTTGGTAGCTTGGGAATCCTTACTATTATTTCATATGTATCTCAATCTTCCGGATGCTGTTTTACACAACTTGGGCCTGCACCAGTATTAAACTGTCCTGATGTTTGTGTTTCTCCCTTGTTTTACAGCCTTATTATGTTTTATTTCATTGCCTTGGCTGGAGCACATAAACGAGTTGTCAATCAACTCAGGGAACAATTAGTTATGGTAAGTTTAAATCAGTGCTTCATCTCCCCTCCCCAAATACTGCATGCACAAGTTGTCCTAACAGTACAATGTGTGATGAGAGCCATCTTTTTTTTTAACCTGCTAAATATTTATTGTGGGATCATAGGACATGATGTCAAATTAAAACCTTGGACAGATTACTCACATGGGATGTCAACCAAGGCCGTTGCTTTGTGTAATTAACTCCTAGGCCCCACTGTCATTCAGCGAACTCTGCAAGAGTTTGGCAGGGTTGCTTTTTCCCCCCTCTGTGTTTTACATATTTTGCCTCTTTAAAATGGTGCACTGTGTTTTTGCTTTAGCTTTAATCTTGATGGCTAGAAATACATTTCTGGGCTTCAGAGAGCGCCACAAGCTGCAACCCATGGAGTCCAAGGCGTACACCAGCCTTTGCCAACCTGGTGCCCTCCATATGTTGGACTACAACTCCCACTAGCTGTCCTGGTGGGAGCTGATAGGAGCTGTAGTCCCAGCATTTGGAGGGCACCAGGCCGGATTAGCCTGTGGCATTATTATGGCACAGGTATCTGAGCACAGTCTTCTCTGGGCTTCAGTAAGGCAGGAAATCAGAATGAATGGAGTAGAAACTGAAGTCTGGCCACACTCTAAGGAGTAACAGGCTGAAGAGTGGCAACAGGAATTTTGAGGGAAGTGGAAGGTTGTCCTTGCATTTCTTTATTCAGAGCCAACTGCTGTTCAGTCACTGTGCTTTTGCTTAGGTTAAGGGTAGGGATGTTCTTGGATGCCAGCTCCCATTGGCTCCAGCCAGCATGATCAATGGCATGGGTAGGCAAACTAAGGCCCGGGGGCCGGATCCGGCCCAATTGCCTTCTAAATCCGGCCCACAGACGGTCCAGGAATCAGCGTGTTTTTACATGAGTAGAATGTGTCCTTTTATTTAAAATGTATCTCTGGGTTATTTGTGGGGCCTGCCTGGTGTTTTTACATGAACAGAATGTGTCCTTTTATTTAAAATGCATCTCTGGGTTATTTGTGGGGCCTGCCTGGTGTTTTTACATGAACAGAATGTGTCCTTTTATTTAAAATGCATCTCTGGGTTATTTGTGGGGCTTGGGAATTTGTTCATTCCCCCACCCCCCAAAAAAATATAGTCCGGCTTCCCACAAGGTCTGAGGGACAGTGGACTAGCCCCTGCTGAAAAAGTTTGCTGACCCCTGATCAGTGGTCAGGGATGATGAGTTCAGTAATATCTGGAGAGGCCATAGGCTCCCCACTCTGGTTTAGATCTTGCTTGGTAGAGGACTTGCACTTTATATTGAAGAACTTTAAATACCTGTTTATTGTATTCCCCATCCCACCACCCAATTACTGCCTTAGGAGAGTCGTGACAAGCTCTTCCTGATCAGGAAGCTAACTGAAGCTCAGAGACTTAGCTGAGGTGCTTTTTCATGCCTGCTGCCTTTGGAGCCGTTTTTTTGGAGCTGCTGTTTAGGGGATGCTAAAAAGAGAAGAAATCTAGTGCCTTGAGCCAAGTGACTTGGAACTTCATCCTTGGACCAGTTTAACTTGCAGTAGATGTGGGCCTCCTGCAGCTGTTCCAATATCTGTGTCCGGATACGGGGCTGGTGTGCATAAGTGAGTTGTTGATCAACTCAGGGAGCCATTTACCATGTTGACATGTTAGGCTTTTCATTGAGCACGCACCCCGTTTATACAGGATTTCTGTATTTCTGTTTGTGCAGAATTGACTCTTAAAAATCGTGCTCAGAATCTCTACCATTGTAGAGGTTTTTGTGAGGTTGTATCTTTATTTTCAATGTTTACACTTTAAGCCTCTGTTTTTCATGGGTGTTTTAAAAGTGTTGTGAACTGCCTTCCCTGTCCTGACCAGGAAGCCCTTTGTAAAGGGTTCTCAGTGTTGTTTTCAATGCCATTCCTTTTTTTATTAAAAAAAAATCAACTTTTATCAGTTTTACTTAATAACATGTAAGTACATCATTCCTGATGGTAACTGCCTGGGTCTGTGCTGGTTCAGTCATATAGCAGAGTGTATGCAGTGAAATGTAGTTCTTCTAGTCTTCTTTGATGGAGAGGCTTGGTTGATTACCTGTCCAGAACTCAGTATGTGCTTGAGGAAGGGAAGATACATTACCTGTCTTCAGGTACAACCCCCCCCCAAAAAAAATGTTAGGGCGATTATCTCTGCTGCCCCAAATCTTCCTGAAGACTTGCTGGGTATAAACTAGGCATGTATTGTGCTTCAACCCAGAATCTGACTTCTGTTGATTTACTCTGCCAGATGGTTGGATTTTGCATACTAGATAAGAACGGCTTTATGCTGAAGCCTATATACGTGCCCCAACTATATACTTTGTTTTGTTTTAATTGCTGCTTTAGGAGAGCTGTGGCAAACTCTTCCTAATCAAAAAGCCAATGGAACCTCAGAGGCACAGCTGTGAAGCCCTGCCCATAGGTGCCCATGGTTCATGCGGTCCATGGCCATCTATAGAAACCACTTAAATCCAGGGTTGGAAAGTTGTGGTCCTCCAGATGTTGTTAAGACTACAGCTCCCAACATCCCTGGCTGTTGGTCTTGCTGCGTGGGGCTGATGGGAATTGGAGTTCAACATCTGGAAGGCCACAGGTTCCTTACTCCTTCTGTATTCACTGGGTATAAATATAAGCGGCAAGGGACAGGAAAATGCTGATAGCATTATGCTTCAAAACAAACGTGTAGATGCTCAAGTCATTAAGTTGAAACAAAAAGATTTTTTGGAATGAGATGGGGGTGGAAGAAAGGACGTATTGAGGTAGGTTTGTAACTATATAGTTACTCAGAATCCTCAGAAACCTTGGTTTTTCAAATTGTAGAAGGGTCAGACTATCAGGTAACAGCCAGATCCTTGGCTGGAGTTAATTGCTGTGTTGAAATAGAAGCCAAGGGTTTGCTCATCTTTGGCCCTTATTAAGTAGCCATGTTTTCTCACTCTATTTCCATTTTGGATAAGCATTAATTGTTGCATTAAATGGCACACTTCAGAGGTACTTAAAAACAAACAAAGAAATATTATAAAAATGGTAATGTATATATTAATTAATGCTAATAAATATATTGCAGCTGCTTTATGGAGTGTTGGCTTTTATTTCTCTTTAACTACATTATTCAGCTTTGTCAAATCATATTACCCAAGGGTCAAGCTTTCAGCACAACATTAAAGCAACAACAGTTGAACACTTCAAAATCATGTTTGCAAAACACAGGGCATAATCTGACCAAAGTTTAAAAACACTTAGTCATCTTTCAAGGGGATAGCAGCATTTTGTCCTTATTTCTGAGCCTGGAGGAAGATTCTAGTCAGTCTAAAGTAGTGGTTCTCAGGGGGGGGGGGGGAATTCTGAGCCACACTTTCAGAAAAAAAATCTGCTTGTACCACACCAATTTTTTTATTGATAAGGAATACATTGGAAAACAAAAAGAAACAAATCCTAGCAGTGCTTGATTTATAACATACAACACAATTACTTTATAATTTGACCGTGGGATGTTCATAAGATATTAAACAACACAGCTACATAAGAACTTGAATCATTCCCAAAATATAATTATAAATGAGCCTCTTACATATGTACTTTAAGTATGTTTTTTTTAGAAAAGGTAAAGGACCCCTGGATGGTCACCTTTTACCTTAAGTATGCATACAAACTCAGAGGTGTGAACTTGCTTTTGCTGGGTAATCTTGATATTAGGTCTAATTTGAGACAAATTCATCTCCTCAACACAAGGAAGCCTTTATCTTTTCTGATCTTTAATATTTGGAAGACCCTGTTCACAATAATACGTTGTAAAGAACTGTACAGTGGTACCTCGCAAGACGAAAAACTCGCAAGATGAAAGAGTTTTTTTGTTTTTTGAGTTGCTTCGCAAGACGAATTTCCCTATGGGCTTGCTTCGCAAGACAAAAAGTCTTGCAAGTTTGTTTCCTTTTTCTTAAAAGCGTTAATACCCATGGAGCATTGCCTGAAGACTTTGGTGATTTTTGAAGCTTTTCCAAAACTTCTTTTGCAGCCATTTGGTAAGTTAAACTTTTAAAACTTTTTTTTTGGGGGGGTTGGATTTTGGGTTGGGGTGTTTGGAATTCAAGGACTTGGTGTTGGGGAGGGGTTTGCAAGAATCTGGAAGCTTATGTGTGTTTTTTCTGCATTTTTATGATTTTTTGTGACCATTGGGGCACTCTGCTGTTGTTAAAAAAAAAAAGATTTCTGGGTTTGGATTTCTGTGTGGTGGGTGGCTGGGGGGGTCAGGGAATTGTTGAGAAGGGGTTTGTAAGAATCTGGAATGCATAGGACCATAGGAACGCATTAATTGATTTTCAATGCATTCATATGGGAAACTGCTTCGCAAGACGAAAAATTCGCAAGATGAAAAACTCGCAGAACGAATTAATTTCATCTTGTGAGGCACCACTGTAGAAGAATAGCCAATGCTCTTGAAGAGAGACATGGATAGATATCCCCACCACCACCACCACCAAAAAAATAAGTTTTCTACTATGCTACTCTGAAATGTTTAAATGTTTCTTTGATTGTCCTTGAATCTTCCCGCAGTACTTGCCATCCTTTCCTGCCAAACCCCTTGAGAACCACCGGTCTTAAAAGAAGAACTTCACACAGTGCAGTGTTGAACTATCAGATTTGCTTCTGTTGAGAGTCATCCATTTAGATGGTTTTTAAAAAGGGAGGGAGATTCATAAAGGGTAATGCTGTCAGTGGTTTCTAGATGTGATGGCAATCTGCAACCTCCCGGTTCAGAGGCAACATGCCTCCAGGTACAAGTTGTTGAAAAACAGTGGTTGTGAGAGGGCTGTTTTGCTCATGTCCTTCTTGCAGTCTTCGTGAGAGGCATCTGTTGGTTACTGGGACTATACAGACCTTTGTTCTGATCCAGCAGGGCTCTTCTTAAAATAACAATTTCAAAATCTTTCAACACTGGGGATTAAACTGTCTTAAAAAATCAGAGCTCAGTCCCGTCGATTTCAAGAGTCTCTGGACATTATGGGCAGATTTTGTTTAGAGGTCAGTTCATCTTTCAATCTTTTAAGAAGATTCCCACAGTGGAAACAGGTTTTTCGTTTCAGGTGGGTGATTTTATCAGCTGTCAAGATTACAAAAATAAAACAGCACTCTATTCATACCTGACGCAAGCATCAGCCTGGGCAGACAGTCACTGAAATTGGAGAGGCATTGGGAGAAAAATGCATTTGAGATCTAAATGCTACTGATTTGATTTCCATGAACATAGCGAATAATGCATTAAACAATCAGAAGCAGAGTGGTAAAAAAGAGTGGTGGCTACCATGCCTTTTTTTATGACGAGGAAAGAAATAAGCCAACAATTAATGTGGTCCTCTTGGAGTTGGGGATCTGCACTAAAATGACTGGGGGAAGTGAGAAAAATAAACTATTTGATTGACGCAGGTACCCTCAGTTCCATGATCCAAGTCTCTTCTCGTCTCAGTGGGAGAACTGAAGGGAGAAAAAGCAAAGATTACAAAATGGACTTAGACAGGGAGAAAATGACTGGCTAGGCCACGGGTCAGCAAACTTTTTCAGCATCTTTTTCATTTTTTTCAACAGTCCACTGTTCCTCAGACCTTATGGGGGGCTGGACTATATTAAGAAAAAGAAAAAAGAACTAATTCCTATGCCCCACAAATAACCCAGAGATGCATTTTAAATAAAAGCACACATTCTGCTCATGTAAAAACACACTGATTCCCAGACCATCCGTGGGCTGGATTTAGAAGGCGATTGGGTCGGATTTGGCCCCCAAGCCTTAGTTTGCCTACCCATGGGCTAGGCTATGATGTAGCTCAGATGGCAAAACTGTTATTCAGTGAAAGAAGGTGGAGCATCCTTGCACTAAACTAAAGGAAAATCAAACCCGACCAAAGCCACTCCCCTTGCTTTGCTCTGTAGACTCTTCACCCAAACAAGGAAGTAAAACTGAAACATAATGTTAGGGTACGTGGAGATTAAGGAAGCGAAACTGAGCATTAAGCTTAATTTGCAGGCGTGAGAGACACAACAAAAGTAACCTTACTACCCTTCACAGCAAGGAGCACTTTTTAAAAAGACCTTCTGAATGCTTCCTCTTCCCATCTGATCACTGCCCAGGAAAAAAAAGGTGGTGGGTTTTGTTTGGTACTGCCCTGCGTCCCTAAAATTAGCCATAGATCCCAAGTATTTAAAAGCCTTAAAGGTACTCCACTCTGAACCAAATAACACACATACAAACAACTACATGAGACCACATGTTAGTCAAACATTACTCTTGAACCAGTGCATTCACCAGAAGCCAGTCCAAGCATGCTTTCCAGAATTCTGTAAGCTGAGCTTTGGCAGACCTGCGTGGGGAGGGTATCTGTAAGTGGGAGGCAGCCACATAATGCTTTTCTGCACACTTTAATAATGTGGATATACTGAACAGATGTGAACAAGAGGATGAGCTTCAGACAACCTTAAGAGCTTTGGGGATGAAGTGCTTTCTCACATGTACAGGATTCATCGAATCATAGAAACTTAGAGTTGGAAGGGACCCCAAGGGTCATCCAGTCCAACCCGCTGCAGTGCAGAAATATCAGCTAAAGCATCCATGGCAGATTCAGTCTCTACTTCTTCCTTTGCTTTTACCCTGCCTGAATGGCCAGATGTTAATGGCAAGAAAGGGCTGCTAACTCATTAGTCATCCATATGTTGAATATAAGTGGGTGGCGGGAGAGTGGTGGTGGTTATTGCTAGGCATAATCTCTCTGGCCAAACTATGAAACCGTGATGTTACAGCACACCTGGAAACATCTAGACTAGAGTATCGTATTTTTAAAAATTCAAAATTGTCATTCGGCAACAGAATTAAAGTTTTCATACCTTGGCTTTTTGCTTTCTTGACGGAACCTATCTTGACATGTGGTGGTCTCTTCTGGCGTCACCTTCCGAAGTTTCTGAACAAGAAGTTCCATGCTAGGGTCAGTGTTGTTTTCCTCCTTGCTGTTTCTGCTCTAGGATTAAAAGCACATGTAGGTAACATTTAGGTAATAGGGATATAACATAGATTTCTGTTGGAAATGTTAGATTATCCCTAATTCAGATGTCAGGGCAGTTCCTATGGAGGAGATCTTCTGGCCCAGGGTTAAGAAGACTTCAGGCTCGCTGGAACTATTTGTATTTTACACAGCTCCCAAGATCTAACAGCTAGAGCCAGGTGTGTGTAAATATGTGCACACAGTTCAGCAAAAGTATGTCTCTTTCACATGAAGTACGTATGTTGTAGCAGAGGTAAAATCTTTAAAAACAGGCACCTTGGATGAATTTTCACAATAAACGGGATGCACTGTTCTAGTGCATATAAATAGGTTGACAAACATATATTTAGCCCTGGAGAGAGAAGATTGAATGGGAACAGTAATCACCATAAATTTAAACTCTATAAAATTGCAGGAGGCAGCTGTTTACATCAGTGTCTGCCATAGATCAACATAATTAGATCTACTGCTTATGCTGCCCAGCTCTTATGTCATAGACCAGGGGCTGCCAACATCATGCCGTCCAGTTGTTGTTGGACTACAACTCCCATCAGCCCCAGCCAGCATAACCAATTGTCAAGGATGATGGGAGTTGTAGTCTACTGATAACTTGAGGGTCACGGGTTTCCCACCCCCTGTCCTGGAGCCAGTAATCACTGGAAAGCACTTCAGGCTGATACAAAAGTATTATTCATAATGATGTGGGGCTGCTGAGATGGTACAATGTAATATGAAGAGACCCATACCCCAGATGTCCACTTTGACAAGTAGCATATGGTGGAAATGAATTTGTCTGTGTCTTCTGCTTCTGCCCATCCTGAGCAAGACCTATCAAATACCCCTGAGGCAGCATCACTCTAGTTCACTGAGGGACATTTATATGGTGGATCTGATCTACCTAGTGTTGATGACTGTGGCGTGGCTACCCACCACCACCAGGTAAACTCCTCAGAACAGGTGAGGATGCATCAGAAAGCTCTTTCCCCGAAACCTACTTGAACATGAAGATAGAGAATGAGCTGCAGCACTACTAAGAGACAAATGGCAGATTGGCTCAGCACCTCTTGAGCTGCCCAATAAATCATAACCGATCTGCCCAATTTTAAAAGATGGGTTTGGCCTAATTAGGCAGCTTCCAATTTTGCTGAAAAGTAATGGGGAACCTCATTCCAGAAGCCAAGTAGAAGTCATTAAAGCACAACTTCAAATGCCTTACCATCTGTTCACATAGGCCAGTTAATGATCTGGCACTCAGGCTGCTAGAGGCAGATGAAATGGTGAATTCTTCTTCCGACTGCTCACTTTCCAGTCTTTCTAAAATAGTTGTGGTTTTGACAGGGGGTCCCAGATGTTGCTTTTCAGGAGCTTGACACACACAGTAACTCAGTAGTTCTGAACACCTGCAAGCACCTGGTGTCACTGATGGGAGAGGCATCATTTGCTTATCCTGGGACTCTCCTAAAGTAACATCCTGCATCTGTGTGGTATTGGCAGGGTCCTCAATGGCATATCTGTATCCTTCTTCCTCTGAAGAGAAGAGCTGGTCTAAAAGATGGTGTGTACTTTGGTTTCTGACATTTCCATCTCTAGTCATAGACCTATTCATACTTAAACTTGGTGGTACATCTTCATCCATTTCCTGGCACACTTGATACAGAAAATGCGATTCACGCTGGACCATGGGGATATGGTCATTGTTCTGATCCTCTTGAAGACCTGTCACAGTCCCAGTGGATACTTTGTTGGTGGCAATTGACTGAGTTGCATCTTCAGGGCTTCTTAGGTTTGGCCAGCTACAACTTTCCAAAGAAGGGTGTTCCCAAGCAGCGGTGCCAGGAATAGACTCCTCTTGAAGTGTTTGGAAATGAACCTGGCGGCATTCAGGGTTCCTTGATACTAAATCACACCACTTTTGCTCATTTTGAGGCCAGTCACTTTCAGAGTTTTCCACAAGCTTGCTTTTCTGATCACCTTGGCTGTGTATTTGATTGCCTTGCCCTTTAAGAAACCACCCAGAAATCGGCGTGGGATCATCTTGCTTCTGAGTCTTTTCTATGGACATTAAACTCTGGATACTTATTACTTCAGCGGTTGATTTTGCAGAATATTTTGTGTTGCGTCTTTTTTCTTCTTGATTACTCCTGGAACTCTGGATTGGTCTTGTATTCAAAAATTTGCTTGCTGGAGAGCTCTTAACTTTTGGGACTGTTTCAGTGGGTCTGAGAGATGACTTTTGCCTTTTGATTTTAAGTGGTTTATTGGAAGGTCCAGCAGAATTCTCTGCAAATTGCTGAGTGGGTGAAAAGTTCTTCCATCGAGCATTTGACTGCTTATCTTGGTGTTCAGACATTGCTGAGGAGGTTCTGCTTCTAAGTATACCTTTCCTAAATGCTTCGTTTTGTCCAGTTTGCAAATATAGAGCTACGGACCTCCTATCATCTGAGCTTATATTGCTTGGTATAGGGGGAATTTTCAAAAAAGGCCTGTTAGATTTCTTGGAGTTGTTGGAAGTGCTTGAAGTTTCAGATGATCTCTTCGCCTCTTTCCATTTTTTCCCTTCACTGTTTCGTTTAATCCTGAAAGACACCAGAAAATGAAAACATTGTAAAATCCCATTCACATTTTTTGAGAATGACTTCCTGAGAAGCCAGGAAATAAATTAGAAGATCAAAGGTGCATCCCAGCAAAAAGAAGCAATCCTATATTCACATTACACTGAGGCCAGAAATAAGCCACTGCTATTCTGGTGTAATGGCCGCATATCCAATGATATTCAGCCCAGGAGGGGGAGAAACTCATAACCAGAATATATTAAAAAGATGCTTAAAAGTATCAGATACATCCTTGGTATCTTTAGAAACACCACCATAGCCCAACCAATCATTCCCCCTTCCCCAACACACAAAGGCAGCCAATGGACTTGTGTCAAGGGCACCCCACATTCTTGCATCATTCCTCCTCTCTCACACACACAAGATAATGCCACAGTGCCCCCACTCATCCCAGCAGTGCTGGAAGGTCAACTTTAGGTGTGAAGGGGGATGCTTGTGTTGACACAAGATCTTCATCAGAGTCAAAGGAAACTCTAGCATTCTAACCTCACAGGTGGATTAGGGACGTGGGTGGCACTGTGATCTAAACCACAGAGTGCAGGGCTTGCCGATCAGAAGGTCGGCAGTTCGAATCCCCGTGACGGGGTGAGCTCCCGTTGCTTGGTCCCAGCTGCTGCCCACCTAGCAGTTCGAAAGCAAGTCAAAGTGCAAGTAGATAAGTAGGCGGAAAGGTAAACGGTGTTTCTGTGCACTGCTCTGGTTCGCCAGAAGCGGCTTAGTCATGCTGGCCACATGACCTGGAAGCTGTCTTAGGACAAACGCCGGCTCCCTCGGCCTATAGAGCAAGATGAGCGTGCAACCCCAGAGTCGTCCGCGACTGGACCTAAAGGTCAGGGGTACCTTTACCTTAACCCCACAGAAATGAGCAAATATCCACACTAATAAAACTGTAGGATCCCTTCATCATGTCACCTCAATGAAAAAGCCTAACAATCCCAGAGATGGCTCGTCCACTGCTAAAAGGAGGAGATGCCAGGGCAATTAGGTGCCCAGAGAAAACTGATCCATCAGCTGCAAGGGAAAGGAGGAGGTGGGAATACTTTTCTGAAAGACAAAAAGCAAACAGAAGGAAAGAAGATGGAATCTCAGGAGGATAGGAAGCATCATTGGGCATGTGAAATGGTTAGTCTAGGGATGGAGGAGACATTTGATTCAGTGTACATTTAAAGCACGATATGCAAATCAAAACACAGCCATCCTTTAAAATCTGCACTCAACCCTATTATGGGGTGCATTTCTCCAGCTAACCACTCTTTACCAAAATGTGGATAAAAATAGAGGTATTAGTGATAAAAACATGCACTATATTAGGGGAAATTGCTTGCAAAACTGCACATTAGTCATGTGAAATATGTTTTTTAGGATAAATTTGCACTAGAATGCTGGTGAGTTTTCACGAGGATTTAAAAATAAAATAAATTAGCAAATTGCTGCAAGATGTGAATAAAAAATTTAAGTTTGGAAAAATGAGGAACTGGTAGAAATGGACAAATCCTCCCATCTCTGGGTTTGACTGTATGGAATTTGGGGCAAAGGTTTCTTTCAAGATGCCAACTGGCATGCCACCATGCTGCCGTACCTTCTTGCTTCATTTTTGTGAGAATGTGTGGAGGAAAGACCTGCCGTGCTGCCACTGTCCAAACTTTGAATGTTTTTTGCTTCTTTTCTCTTTAAGGTTGAAAAGCTTTCTTGAATTGTTCCCATTTCTCTCGGAGAGGCTTCAGAAGTCTGGAGAGAGAGAGACTCAACATAAATTCTTGAGAAATGTGTTTTTTATCCGTTGAGTTTGACAGAGAGATGTGTTCACAAAAGCTGTCTACGCTCAACTCTAGAAGTAAAACAGTAGCAGAATTATTGCTGGGAGATGTTTGCTAGATAGCTAAAAAGTCAGCTGACTTCTTTCCGTACGTAAAGAGCATAAAGGAACAGTGACAGATTTTAGGGGAGATGCTTAACAATTTTGTAAATGAGTGAAAGAGCGTGACTTGATACACACAGCAGCCACGATTAGCTTGGAAGCCGATGAAATGAGTCTCCGTACTTCTGGTGCCATACATGGAGTAGTAGTTATATGTAGTCTGGAGGGAGTAGTCTGCAGATTTTCCTGCCTGATGAAAAACAAAGGTACAGTTAATTAATGCCAAGAAAAATGCCGATATTTACAACAAGCAGGCCCAGCTCCAAGTTTTGGGGGTCCTGGGCTGCTGGGGGTGCGTGCCTAGCTAAGATGATGGTGGCACATCTGAACAGAACTGGGGATCTCATACACAAACTCACTGCTGGAGCTGCTGGCTGCTCACTTGCTTACAAGTGGTGGTTCTGGAGAGGTGCTGAATGGAGCTGTGAGCCTTCACATGTGCAAACTCCCTGACAGGGACATAGGAATCTGCCTTATGCTAAATCAGACCATTGGTCCATCTATCTGAGTACTGTCTACACTAACTGGCAGCAGCTCCCCAGGGTTTCTGGCATGGATCTCTCCCAGCCATACCTGGAGATGCTGGAAGTGAACCCAGGATACCTTCTGCATGCAAATCAGATGCTCTATCACTGAGCTACACCCCTTCCCTGACGCCACTGGCTTAAATATGATGGTCTTTCCCCTGATGTGTGTATGTTGGGGGCAGCGTAATAAAGGTGGCAAAGCTGTAGAATCTGTGTATGCAGCTCATAACTCTGCTCAGTGCTGTCCCCAGCTGGCACTATGGGTGGGCAAGTGGCCAGCTAGCCACAGTACTGGGCAAGGCAGGTCTGCATTCCCTGCCTATTTCCCCCAAATGCCTGCGGCCCCCAATATAGCATTGCTACATTCAGAGGAATCGGTTGGGAATGAGAGTGATTATTTCTACAACACCTAAGCCTATGCTTCTCTCTTCAGTACTGAATCCTAAATCTCGGCCCCCGTTAAATTAAAAATCCTGACATTAGTGTTGGGGATTCCCAGTATTTACCCAAGCATGCCAGGTGCCTGACTGCAAGACCAACAGCTTTCAACAGGAAAGACTGGACACAATTATACACTGTCATCTCAAAATGACAAAACCATAGGATCCAGCTGCCATTTTGTACAAGCAGGGGCTGCATCCAGAGCATCCCAGTTTGGTTCAACCAGCAGCTGTGGCTGTGTGAACCCCAAATCCACTGTCAGTAGCTCAAAGACACAGCACATGTGTGGCAGCTGCAGTGGGGTGGTTGAGTGTGTTAATGCAATAGGTTTTCTTTCATACACTCAACTACTATAATTTCAGGGAGAAAATAATTTGAGATTGTTCTTGGGTGTACATTTGCAATCAGCGGGGCAGCAAGAGCTTCTGCTGACCATTAGGCAACAATTAGACAGCAATAGGTTTTACCTTTTTGTACTTTTTGCTTTGCCCTCGTTTGTTCTATCAGGTATGTAATCCTACAAATAAAGATGCAGACGATGTTACTAACTTGCCTAATGCAAGTCAAAACGCTAGATGCTTTGGGAGCCTAGAAAACCACCCAGTTGCACTTTATCTCTTTCCATAATGAATCCCGATTTTGCAACGATGCAAAGGCCTGCAGCAAATGAGCTGAGTCCTGGGGAGCAAAATTAGTAGGCAGCAGAGGATGAGTTTTGCTACAGTCAATTTATTTCACTGTTAATTTGTATGTCATATTTGTTGTTATAGTCGTATTTGTTTTATCACTCTCTGTTTTTGTTTTTAAGCCTTCTCAGCAGCTGTCTCTTGGTAGCCACTGTTTTATTTTCACAAAATGCCCTGGACATAAGTCAGAGGAGGGAGAAGTAATGGCCTTGATCACAACAGACAGCCACGCTCCCTCATCCCACCCCTTTCTTCAAAGGAGCTCAAGATGGCATACACAGTTTCCCCCCTCCCATTTCATCCTTGCAACAACCCTATGAAGGTGGTTAAGCAGAGAGAGAGCAATTTGCTCAAGATCACCCAGTAAGCTTCAGGAATGAGTGGAGATTTGAATCGAGATCTCCCCTGTCTTAGCCCACCACTCAGCTGCTCCACCATACAGGCAGGGAACTGCCTTGTTCTGTGGGAAGAAGGAAGCGGAGGAGGCACACAATCCTGAGATGTGTAATGTCAAACTGCAGTTTGGCGTTATTATTTATTAAATTTAAAGGAGCCCACGGCAGCAAACAACAAGTGACAAAACAATGAAAGCATTTTAAAAACAATTCCAATACGGTGGTGCCTCGCAAGACGAAATTAATTCGTTCCGCGAGTTTTGTCGTCTTGCGATTTTTTTCGTCTTGTGAAGCACGGTGTTGGGAAAGTTTTGGAAAAGCTTCAAAAATCACCAAAGTCTTTAAAAACCTCAAAAAAGGCTACCACACCACGTTCTATGAGTTGCTCCTTGAAGTCAAGTCGCAACTGTATTAACGGTGTTAAGAAAAAGGAAACAAACTTGCAAGACGTTTCCGTCTTGCGAAGCAAGCCCATAGGGAAAATCATCTTGCGAAGCAGCTCAAAAAACGAAAAACCCTTTCGTCTAGCGAGTTTTTCGTCTTGCGAGGCATTCGTCTTGCAGGGCACCACTGTATAGATGATGGCTGGAAAAGTTCTTTGCTTAAAAGGTTTGTGGGAAGAGGAAGGTCTTCAGTAGGGGACAACAAAGACAGTTTCTGTCTAATATTGAACCGGGGGAATTCAAAAGGGCAAGTACCATGGCACTGAAGGTTGGATTCCTATATTGTGCGGAACAGAACTTGTGAAAAAATTGTATCTGCAGAGCACAGTGACCAATTGGGTATATAAGGAGAGAGATGATCTTTCAGGTATCTTGGTCATAGGCTGTACAGACGAATGCCTCGCAAGACGAAAAACTCGCTAGACGAAAGGGTTTTTCGGTTTTGCGTTGCTTTGCTAGACGAATTTCCTTATGGGCTTGCTTCGCAAGACGAAAACGTCTTGCGCTTTTTTTCTTAAAGCCGCTTGAAGAGGCGCAGTTGCGACGGACTGTGCTTCGCAAGACGAAAAACATCGCAAGACGAAAAGACTCGCGGAACGAATTACTTTCGTCTTGCGAGGCACCACTGTATAGGGCTTTATACACCGAAACCAGTGCTTTGAACTTATTATGTGTGAACACACCCACTGGCTGGATACACATTGCTATTTCCCATATGATGGCTCTACCACCATACATGGCAGATGATTCCCCAAACATGAAATGATATGTATTAAAAAGGTGGTATGCATAAAGAAATAGAGAAGAGTGATTCTAAATATTACTTGTGCCATCTTTTTAATAAGCTTTTCCAAATCCTTTTGCTTTTCTGGGCTTTTCTGCAATTTTCTGTTGCATTCTTCAGTGCTCCCCATAAAGGCACGTAAGGATGCTTCCAATTTAATCTCAGCAAAATTATGTTCCAGCTCCCGGTTTTCCTTCACCAAAAATGCTGGATGCTGCAAGACCAGTAAAAATGAAGATTCTTAGAAAACTATTTAGATTGGGGAATCTTGAGAAACTCTACAAGAAAGCTAATAGGCTCAAATCTACAGTACACAAAACTAGTTTTTGTGTGTGCGTATTCAACATTAAAAACCCACTTTTCTATATGCAAATGTTAAAATACTCAATCATAAAAAAGAAAAAAATCCAATGCATCTCACTGGTATTGCAAATACCACTCAAAATCTATAAATTTGGGCTGCAATCCTAAACACACATTTGGATATACGGTAAATCCCATTGAACTCAGTGGGACTACATCCATATAGGATAGAGTGGCGGGGGCAACCCATCCAGATGGACATGGCTAGGATGGCAAGGCACGAGGGTCAAGTTTGCTACCATGATAATCACCATCAAGGCCAGATGCAGCATAACAACCCAGCAAATACCAAATGGGAAGAGGCTAACGATCAGCCACCACATGCTAAGTTACAACAGGAGTAGGCAGAAGGTAGTTTCTGGTGGGCTAATTAGTGCTAGAATAGTACCCTCCAGATGTTGGACTTAAACTCCCTTCATGCTTGGATTGCCACCCCCAAGCCTGGTTGCAAGTGAGAAGATAGGAAGGTGGGGAGCTGGCTGAGGTTAGTGGGCCAGTGCCCCCCTTTCCCTAATGTACCAGCCTTCATTGTGTGCAACAGATGTGATTTTGAAACCCACACATACGTTAACAAATATTTACCAAATGCAAACTTTCAGTCTCATCATGGATGACTCCAGATGAATCGAAGGAATCTTCTTTTCTTTGTACATCAACATAATACTTTCTAAATGAGGAAAAACACATTTTTTCCTTATTATTTTTTTTAAAGCATAATTGCCATCTGGCTATGCTACTCCCTTTGCCATCATAACATTCAAAATCACAAAGCTATCGTGAAGAGTTCGGGAGTGTCAAGATGCTTCTACATTCCTGTCTAATTTTGCAGTACAAATTTAGCATTTAAAGATCACGTATTGGCCTGAGATGATAGTTGAAGCGTTGCCAAGCAGGATGGAAAGGGCAGATCTCCAAGGCAGCAATCCTACACATACTTACCTAGGCATAAGTTCCATTTACATATGACAGTGCTGTGAATTACCTGTCTAGGTAGTAGGGAATGAGGATGGGGCCATTGCCCTGAACATATTTTATAAGATCAGACAGCAGTATACTGCAAGCCAAATGTCTGTTCAATCTTGTGCTGTGTGGCTTTATAACTAGGGTTGCTAGATCTTAATTTAAAAAACATTAATAATAATTTAAAATTAACATTGATCAGTCCCTGATGGTCACTGCTAAGTGGATGTATTTAGTGTGCTTGTGGGTTTTCACTCTCATTATGGGAGTGATGATGAGACCCAGTGTGGCACAGTGGTTAGAGCACTGAGAGACCAGGGTTCAAATCCCCATTTGGCTATGAAGCTCACCGTGTGACTTTGGACCAGTCGCGGCCTGTCAGCCTAATCTACCTCTCAGGGTCACTGTGAGGAAAAATGAAAGAAATAAGGATGTATGGTACCTCTTGAGCTCTTTGTAGAAAGGGTGGCATGTAAGTGTAATAATAAATAAACATATTAATCTGTACTGTTACGGTCATGTCAAAGTCCTTTTGTATTTATTAATTAAATTTATATACCGCTTGACTCTAAAGAAAAACCCACAAGGCAGATTACAGAAAACTGTATAATTATGTATGTTGCTGGTGTCATAGGTATATATTATTAATATAATAACAATAATGCATCTATATTCTGCCTTTTTTTTCCTGACAGGGACTCAAGGAGGCTTACCGATAAAATAACAGCAGTGAAAAACATTGGGGGGTTGTGGACCCATTAACAAGCAATTACAGATTAATAGAATTAAAGCACGCACACACACACACACACATATACACACACACACATACAGATAATTACGAATTACATTTCTGCCCCCGTTTCCCAGCCACTGAAGCGCGCGCACACACATACACACTCCTTACAGCCTGTGGGCCACCGAGCGGGCCAGTCCCCGGGGGGACACGGAGCCCCCCAGCACCGCCGCCATCGCTTCAGCCCTCAGCGCCGGGAAGGCGTTCTGTGGTCGCCATGACAACCTGAGGAGGACGCGCCTCCCGAGGAATTGGCGGTCGCTTTCCTCCAATGGGGGAAAGGGAAAGGCGAGCGAGGGCGGGAACCAAAGTACACAGAGGGGAACACAGAGATACGAAAGTCAGAGCTCCCAAGCCGCGCACGCGCGCGCAGGTAGGTAGGTACATGCGGGCGTGGGTAGGAACGGGAGTGAATAAAGCGAAATGTCTGTAATGGGCTGTCAGTTTCTCTCTCCGCTCGGCGGCAGGCAGAATAAAAGTTAGAAAGGAACCCGGAAAGCTGCAACTTTCTGTAACTCTACATCATTATCTATTGAGACAAAGCAATGTTGTATAATGGCTGGGAACGCGAAGGCGACTTTGGCCTGTCTTTCGTTGCTAGAGTGGGCGCGGTTGGGCAGGCCGATGGCTGCGACGTCATCAGTCCGCGCCAGGCACCCGTGGGCGGAGGGATGGCGGCGGGGCTGCAGCTGCTGCGAGCTGAGTGCTGGCGGTCCCTTTGCAGGGAAGGTAGGGCGGGAGGGCGCCCTTGACGTAGCCGCCCCTCTCCCGGGATGTTCTCCTTCATTTCTCCCCGGTGCTCCTTGCCGCCCTCTAAACGTCCTCCCCCCCCATCCGCCCTGCCCTTTTCAGTCCCCTTGACAAACCCTCGTTCGTCGCAATGGGTGGCGGTGAGGGGAAGGCGCTCTGTGTACGCTCAGAGGCATGCTCGGCCATAGCTGCATGATTTAGATCTTACTCCTTCAGGACGCAGTCAGGTCTCTGCAGCAGCTAAAAGAATAGTATGCTGCAACAATAATATTTAACGCGTTATTACTCTCGTATTTTAACTTAGTAAAATAGTATTGTTATTAATGATATACTCACTGCTTTTTTCTGGGATGGGGGGGGGGCGAATACACCTAAACATTTTGTGAATATTTGTACTTTGGTCCATTTACTGTATTAATTTTTCCCGATTTGAACTATAAAATGGTGATTTTCTGGAATCAAAATGAGAGTACCCCTAAACATTTTTTTAAAAAGAAAAAAGCACTGGATATACTTAAATCTCATTATTAGTAATACTAAATATTATATTTTCAGATTATTATTATTATTTTTATTATTATTATTATAAATAATAAGAATGCTAATAATTTATTAAGCAACAAGAAGGACCAAGTGGACAGTTCTCCCAGTGAAGGGATGTACAAAGACGAGTCTCCCGAAGATCCAAAGCTGTTGTTATTATGAAGGCTGTCATCCCGATAAAGAAGTCGTCCTTCATTAATTGAAGGAGTGTTAGTTAATGCTTTTTCTATAAATTCATAGAAGGAACTACATTCTTAAAATCAACTCCGTTTTTAAAAAATTATGTGCAAAACATTGCAACAGGCACCAGCCTTGAGGGTGTTTCTCTTTTGCTGCTCAGAGGGAAATGCTTCTTTTAAGAACACCTTTTCCACCTGCAGTTTTTATAATTAGTAATAATAATTTAATTCCCTGGAAAACCCCTTCCAATTTAAAGTGATTTTATGTCCTTTTTAGTTGATTTAATTGAAAGACTAACATCACAGCTGTACTTATTACTAAGTAGTAAAAACTTCCTGGCTGCCCTCCTCCCTCCCCATTGTTAGTGAATAGTGACAGGATTCTTGTTCTGACTTTTTTCTGATAAATAAAATGTGTGTTTTTACAGGTGGAAGAAGAAGATGGCATTTGTCATCCTTGCACTCACCTTACAGATGCTGTAGTACTGGAACGACTTATGAAAACATCAATAAGCCAGTTGTTGACCGTATAATCAGAGTGGATCATGCTGGGGAATATGGGGCGAATCGCATTTATGCAGGACAAATGGCAGTGCTAGGGAGAACTTCAGTAGGACCAGTTATAAGGGTGACTATTTCTAACCCATACCTGTATTTTTTTCTCCAATGCTTCTTGTGCTTTAATTAATAATTTATACAATTTATTACCCGCTGTTCTTCACCCTAAGGTCCCAGGGTGGGTTACAGTAATTAAAACAGAACATTAATATTAAAATACAATATGAAAAAATGTAAATGAAGGCCACCAGATATTATGAATACAACAATTTATGCTGTACCTGATTGCACACCACTTAGAATCTATAGTATTTAGTAACACACCTGCTCACTCTTGACTTTTGATACGATGCATATTTTTAAGACCCACTAAATTTTTGTAATTTTAAGTTGTTTCAAACTGTTTTTCCTATCTGTTTTGATCCTGATATGGAGGCTTCCTCAACCCATTGTTTGCCAATTCAGACATAACTGCAAACAGTGGTTTGGTTGTGAGGCAGGCATGTGAGGAAAGGAGGATGCTTATGGTCATGGGCTTTATTCTCAGTCCTCCAAACCATGGTTTAGAGTACAGTGGTACCTTGGTTGTCAGACTTAATCCATTCTAGGAGTCCATTCGACTCCTGGAACCGTTCGAAAACCAAGGCGTGGCTTCCGATTGGCTGCAGGAGCTTCCTGCACTCAAGCGGAAGCCGTGTTGGATGCTTGGCTTCCAAAAAACGTTCGCAAACTGGAACACTTGCTTCCAGATTTGCGGCATTCGGGAGCCAATTTGTTCAGGAGCCAAGCCGTTCGACAACCAAGGTACCAGTGTTTTGGAGAAGTTGCATCAAAATGCAACAATAATGAAATAGCGTTGAAAATGACAGCAGCGCTCTTAAATCTATAATGTATCCTGAAGGCTGATACTGGGGAAGATTTTCCTTCCATGTTACTGCAGATGTCTTGCTGAATGCCATTTTTTTAATGCAGAAAATGTGGGATCAGGAAAAGGACCATTTGAAAAAGTTCAATGAGTTAATGATCTTGTACAGAGTCCGGCCAACCATTCTGTTGCCTTTCTGGAACATTGCGGGATTTATGTTAGGTGAGGCTAAGCCTTTTCCCTCTTTCACGTTTTCTTCTTCATTTTTAATTCAAATACATATATGGGGCACGCGTTTTATTTCAATGACTCTGCAACAGGTGCTGGAACTGCCTTGCTTGGAAAAGAAGGTGCAATGGCTTGCACGGTGGCTGTAGAGGAGAGCATATCTCACCATTATAACAACCAGATCAGGACACTTGTGGAAGAGGATCCAGAAAAATACAAAGAATTATTAGAGGTGTGTTTTAATCCATGGTGGGCTAGTTTTACAGTTAAAGCTCCAGGGGCTCAAGTGTAAAATAGGCATTTTTTAAACAAACATTTGGGCTAACCTTTGAAGGGTGACGGGAGGGTCACAAAATCCGGTGAGTTCCGGCTGAAAAAAAAGCCCTGGTGCTGAGAGCTGTTAGGAGATTCCCATTTCCTTCACAAAGTTACAGTTCCTTGAGTGGTTTGACAGTCAATCCCTCTTTCCCAGGGAACTCTGGGAATTGTAGCTCTGTGAGGGGAAGAGCAGTCTCCTAACAACTCATGGCACAATCAGCAAACTACAGTTCCCAGATTCTTTGGGGGAAGCCATGACCTTTTAAAGTGGCATGGTGCTGTTTTAAATGTGTAGTTCAGATGGGGCCTTACTTATGTTCATTAGCTTCAGTGGGTCTACTCTTGAGTTGGGCTTACGGGCTACAACCCTGGGTGTTCTGGCATCTCTGTTGACTTGCATGTAAGACAGTCAGCTATTCATCTGCTATGTTTTTGTTTTTAAACAAGGTAATAAAGAAATTCAGGGATGAGGAGATGGAGCATCACGACATTGGACTTGATCATGACGCAGAACTGGTAGGTGCCAATCGTTAACTCCCCAGGCTATCCATCATGGCTGGTTTTAGCACCTGGAATCCATGTTAGTGGATGGTTCCTCATCACCCCGGCATGGCTCACCACAGATGGCAGCCCTTAGTCCACACATGGATAAATAACTGGGGCTGTGAGCCACCCAATGTTTTAATTACCCCCAAGGTAGCATCGCTCCAGGTTACTCTCAGAAATTTTAACAGAAAGGCCACCATTTAAATTCCCCAGAATGCCATTGAATTATGCTTATGTTGAGGCCAATGTTAACTTTTAAATGGAGGACAGGTCTTGCCTCTCCCCAGTGAAGCCCCCAAGACTGCAGGGAGTTTCCCAGAGGGCACTTTGATTGGGTTTCGGTTTGCAAACCTGTATCTGAATCTATTAATGATTTCAGCGCAGTGATGTCAAATATGGAAACTAGGTCTGGCTAGTGGACCAATGGACCAATGGTTTAACTCTGTATAAGGCGGTTTCATAGCTACCGTATTTTTCTGTCTATAGGACGCCCCCATGTATAAGGACCCCCCTTATTTTGGGGGGACTAAATTTTAAGAAACTGAGGGGAGATGGCCCAAAGTTGTGGAGCCTCTCCCTGCAGGCAGTTGCGGGTAGGAAGCATTCCCTAGATCGTTTCCTGCCCGCAGTGGCATCGGGGGAAGTTGTGCTCCTGCCAACGAGCTGGCTGGTGGCGTGTAGTTTCTCCTCCCCCCACGCAGCTGCGGGCAGGACCCCCCCCCCAGATCAAGCGCCATTGGGGGAAGCCGTACTCCTGTCAACCAAATGGCTGGCGCGCCCTGCTTCTCCCCCCCAAGCCACTATCCGTGTATTGGACGATCCCAGTTTTTTTACGTAATTTTTGAGTCAAAAAACCTTGTCCAATACACTGAAAAATACGGTACTTAGTATATTGTATCTTGGATGACAGTTTTGGAGTTTCTACGGTGTCACAAGACTGAATTATTCAAATTAAGCTGCAAAGTGTATTAAATGTCCCCCCCTCTCTCTTTTCTATAGGCTCCAGCATATTCCATTTTGAAGAATGCTATACAAATGGGATGTAAAGCTGCAATTTTTTTATCGGAAAGAATATAGAGAAGTTTTGTGCAATAGTATAATAACAGTTTTGAATAAATGGATTATTATAGCATCATTCAAATAATATAAAAGTAAAATCACACAGTGGTGCATCTTTTTTCTTCCTGTTCTGTTCATACAAGCTATCTTCTAGTGCTTATAGCAGCACCAAAAAACAAACAAACCCTAGGGTTGATGGGATGGCATGATACCTTGAGTAAATAATTATAGTTTGATCTTTCACTTGGTAAGAATAATAATTATATCTACACATAAGATAGGTAACTGCATTTTAAATGTAAGTGAAAAGAAGGTGTAAACATTCACAGCATATATGTTGTAGTATAGAATACACGTACCATTGTAGCGATCCAGATCCTTATCAGGATCAGATTCGACTTGTCAAAATCCCTTTTCCCTCTGGTTGTAAAAGGGAAGCAGGAGAAGGCTTCCAAAAGCTTTTGCAGATCCAGCCCCCTCCCCACTACTTAAGATCAGGGACTAAAGTGTGGAGACTTGCAGAGGCTTTTGCAAGCCTCCTCCCTCTTTCCTTTTAAGTTCCTAGGTTCTTAAAAGGGAAGATGGAAGCAGCTTTCAGAACTTTGTGAGTTTCCCCCATCCCCCTTACATCTCCAGTCCTGTACCAATCTCATTCCAGTCTTTAATCAGCTGATGAATGAGCAGAAATTGAATTCTGCTTCCCAGGCTAAATTGAATTCTGCTTCCCAGGCTATATAAACAGACAGTGCAGCCAATGGAGGGTTAAATTGGGTTGGCCTGCCCATCAGCTGATGTCACCGGTGATGTCAGTTGATGGATGGGTGTGCTTTGAGGGGGGCCAATAGCCCATGTGCTTGAGGCTCCTCACCCCTGCAATAGTTGGAGGGAAATAAAACAAGCATTGCTTCCTACTATGATGTCAACTATTCATGTTGGCTACATTTGATTGAAATTAAGTCTCATTGAAACCAGCGCTGAGGAATCAGGTTTAGGATTGAGGTGCAAATTATGTTGCAGTTGTGGGATGTGTGTGTCTTCATTCCAAGTAGGGAAGAAAATGTCATTTAAATATATTTACCAGGAGTTTAACGTGACCGCAAGCAGCTTTGTTTGTGCAAGGCCCCTGCTTTGGGAAAGGTCAAGTGACTGCGAAGGAAGCCATGCTGGACATGTGTCGAGTTCAGCCGCCCAATGGCCTCTGATATGATGAGGGATGGGCAAGCAAAAAAAAAATAATGCTTTTCTATTTTGGAGTTAGGTCCCACCCACACTGTACAGTTAAAGCACTCTTACTACTTTAGGAATCATGGATTCCAACTCCTCCCCCCAAAAAAGAATTGTGGGAACCGTAGTTTAAGCATGCTGAGAATTGTTAGGAGACCTCTAACTAGTTGCTCCATTCCTAGCAGTCTTTGGGGAAAACCATGACTCACAATACTACAAGTGTGCTTTAAATGTATGGCTTGACTCTGACTTTATTTGCCACTACGTCCCAGTCCTCCTTATTAACACATGGCTTCCGTTTTCATTTTGCTTCTTCCTGCCTTAAGTGGCAATTGATTAACGTAATATGGTGGAGAGATCACACCAGGCATAGGCAAACTCCGGCCCTCCAGATGTTTGGGACTACAATTCCCATCATCCCCGACCACTGGTTCTGTTAGCTAAGGATGATGGCAATTATAGTCCCAAACATCTGGCGGGCCAGAGTTTGCCTATGCCTAGATCACACAATGCCTGCTGGGCTAAATATTACCAACATACCATCCATTTGGCTCTTGGTTTTCGGCCTTTCCAATGGTCTTTTGCCTTGTTCCCACTTGGATATATTTTGAGAGATTTTCATCTGGGCTCCAGAAAGGCACCTGTGAGGCTGGTGCTTTGATGCAGAGATCATCCTACATGTTCTCCCCGCCCCCCTTTCCTCTTCACCGTTAGCACTCCTACCCTCTGACAGTGTCCCAGATTTCTTGGAATTCTCTGCTAGACTCTTCACAGACAAGTCATGTGTTTGGCCGAAGTTTGTGTGCTGTTCTTATCCCTCCTCTGTTCTGGGAGCTGTCAGGAACAAGGCATTGAGTCAAGTGCCTTTCCTGCAGGGTGTCAGCTTACAAACGGCAAGGAATGGGCAGTTTTGGGATGCAGTTACTGCACTGCCCCTATTCAGGTGTTCATCTCCCGGTTGGCGTTCCCATAAGCCACCCATCTGCAGTGGGTGCAGAGGCTGCTCACCCCATCGGCTCCCAGTCTAATGAAGACAGTATGATGTAGGCACCCTACACAAAGGGAACGGATCTATCAATTTCAGTTTCTCATTTTCCCAGTCTTAAATTCAGTTCAGTACATTTCTGCAGCAACACGCATTAAAAAAATCCAAAAAATCTGCATGAAAAGTCGTATTTCAGTGTGGATTTCTCCCAACATTTTTTTGTATGAAGTGTTGCCTAATGCACACACTTCTGCAAACCAATTTCCCCTCATGTAGTGCATTTTTGTATACAGTTTTTGTTGATATATGTGAAAATTTATGTATATGTACAACTTTCGTTAAAATCTAAATGAATCCTCCCCACCAAATCCCTAGGTAGTAAAGTAACCTTTTAATGCATTGAGGATGACCGTATGTGTGATGAGATATAGAACTAGTGTTATTCCTACTGTTGCTCACCTGCTTATTTAACTCAAAAAACACTTGTCCATCTAGAGTCATTATTGTATTGTGGGATTGTCCAACACAAATTAAACTCTTGGCCACACCTCAGTTCATTATTGTAGCGGCATCTGCTTCTGATGGTTCCTTCGGCATGCCAATGAAGATTGTCAAGACCATCCCATGTTCAGAACAAAAATGCCAGTTTCCTAATGTTTCCACTTATGACAACAAAACGTCCCCTCCTGAACACTTTCCAGCTGAATTTACTTCTCTCCACTCCAGATGTTGGAAACTTTCGGCCCTCCGGATGTTGCTGAACTACAACTCCCATCAGCCCCAGGAAGCATGGCCAATGGGCCTGGGGATGGTGGGAGTTGTAGTTCAGCAACATCTGGTGGGCCAAAGGTTTTCCACACCTGTGCTGCAGCTCTTTGGTGTTTTCTCTGGCCAGAATTGAACCTATTGTTGCTAACAGCTCACTTTTATATCTTCACATTCATCAAAGCTGACGTCTTGCGCTCTTTGCACTGGGAAGAATTTAATTCTTGTATGCCTGTCAGTGTGACTGCGAGTACGCTCTGAACCTTGTCAGTTTTCTTGTCAGGGCTGCAAGATCTATTACAGGTCTGATTCCTTCCTTTGACATCTCTTTCCTTTGGACGTTCCTGTTCTGTCACATTTCAGTGAGAAAACACATTTCTCTTACTTCCAACCTTGCCCTCTGGATCCTGAGGGTGCCTTCTTTGCAGACACACTTTAGCAACGCTTTGGTGCAATAGATAATCTCTTCAGCTGACATACAGTATTGCTTTGCTTAAAAGTCACTGCCTTCACCTTGACTGGAATCTCCTTTTGCTCCACTTTGGGCAGGTAATGCTTTGTCCTGTCCTTGTAAATATCCCTAAATTGCTCCCCCTTTTTGTGCTTGCTGATTACTGAACTAAGGCAGATTCATAAATGAATAATCATTGTATAATAGGTAAAAACTACTGATTCCTAAGGAGTAAGGACCATTGATACAGGATGATCATGTAACATAGAAGCAAAAAAACAAAAAAACCCCACTTTGTTTTACGTTTGGCTTTTTTAAAAAAATTACTGGTGGGTGTCTGATGATGAATTTGGCAGTTGAAAATCTGCTTTAAAAACCCTGACTGATGCACACGAGTGTTATAGGTCAGTGCGGAACAGGGATTCCCCCAGAGCTTTGGGTGCCAGGTTTCCCCCCTCTCGATTCTTGGGTTGCTGGGGTTTGAACCAGAGCTTTGATAATTAAGGTGAGAGGACACGCTGAACTTCTTTTCCTTCCAAACAGAGGGGCAGAGGGGGATAATGGCCCTGCCATTAACCCATTGCAAAAGCCATCTACTAGACAAAACTCCCTATTGTCTCCCTCCCAAGAAGGAGATTGCCAGGGCAAGGGTGTGTGTGTGTGGTGCCACTCAGGAAAAAAGTTGCCCTTTTACACAGAGGATTTTATGGCAGCTTGGTGTTCTGGGAACAAGGAGGAGGAAGTAGGAATAACTCCTTGCAGATGCACACAGAGATGGCATTCAAGGGTGCCTTGGAAATCCAGTGCTGCCCTGCTGGAGGAATAAGCCCCTCTTGAGATGTAATGCTCTGAACTCCATTGAAGGCTTTAACTATAAATATGTGCACATAAACCATATTTCTCTGCTGTGCCTTGATTTCTCAATGGAAACACAATCCTGGGTGAGTGCCTGGAAGCCCCTGGAATTCTGTTACCAGTCAGCAGAGATTGGGGATGGTGGACAACCTTTATAAGACGTTTGTTTGTTTGTTTGTTTGTTTGTTTATCCATCCCACCTTTTCCCCAGAAACAGGACTCAAGGTGGTTTGCAAAAATTAAAATACAGATAAATCCATATAAAAGGTTATTGTTAAAATGTAATTAACTACCTGCAGATTTAAACCAATGTTATTTTATTTAAGTAAATAGTTTTCCTTCCTTCCTTCCTTCCTTCCTTCCTTCCTTCCCTCTTTTAAATAGCTGTCAATCTTAGGAACTTATTCTCTTATCTCTTCCGAATGGATGAAGCCTCTGAGCCATCAGGAGAGCAAAAAGCATTCAGCCAATGGACTCATGGCTGGACTTTGGTGCAGACGTCCCGGCCCCCATTCAGTACAATGAGCAGCATGCGCCCCTAAAAACAACAACACCCCACATACTTACCACATTTTGGAGTAATACTAATTACCATTGGAAGATGGAAGCTGCCAGGCTGTTAAGTCCAGAGTCTAAAACAAGAATGTGTGAACCAGATGTGACTGGACTCCGGCTCCCATCATCCCTGGCAAATATGCCCAAAGGCCAGGGCTGATGGGAGCTGTAGTTCAGCAACATCTGGCGAGCCAGTGGTTCCCCCTCCCACTCTTGGACTACCAGCTCTGATTTCACATCCACCCACCATCCCAGTCTTTGTGTTATTTCCTCCCTGAGCTCATAGAATAAGTGACGCGAAAAAGTTCCTCTTTCCCACTCGGAAGAGGAAGCTTCAAAAGCCCCATTCCTCCCCCCCTTAAGTAACGGTCTGCGGGAAGGGCTGGAGAGGGGAAGAGGCTTTGGAGGAGGCCACTTTGGCGCGCGCTCCCCCCGCATAGTCCCGGGACAGTAAAAACTGGAGAGGAGGAGGAGGCGGCGGCAACGAGACAGGAAACCGCAAAGGAAAGCCGTCCTCCAGGCAGAAAGTTTCAGCCAAGGGAGTTTGGAGAGGACGAGAGCGAGAGGGAAACGCGGGGAACCCGAGATCTGATTCCAGGAACGGGGAAGCTCAGCTTCCAAAGTATTTCTTAGCCCCATTTCAGAGGCGGCTGGATCCCAGCGCACCAGCAGATCGGAGATCTACCGCGCCGGGGGAGGAGGAAGAGGCCGCCCAAGTGTTGTCGGCTGTTGCCGGGAGGAAGGAGGCGGGGGTATCGGCTGCTGCGCCCGGGGCCCTGCATCGCGCGTCCCGGTGGACGGGAAAGGATCGCTGGGTAACGATTGACCTGCTCCTGATCCGCTACAATGGGCTGAGGAGATTTCACTTAAAAACAGAGAACCGTGGCGCTCTCTTGACTACCAGCACCGCTTGAGTGCCATGCCCTCTGTGCGCGCTCAGAGGCACCCTTTGCGCCGCAGGCTTCGCGACTGAACTTTCCCGGCGCGCAACGAGGCGCCATGACCGCCTACAGACTCAACTTGCGCGTCTTCTGGCCGCTGGTGACGTGCGGCTGCACCGCGATCCTGTACGTCTTGCAAGCGCTGAGCAGCAGCCAAGCCGGCGCGGCCCTCGAGGGCTCCGGCTTGGGCGCCCCGCTGCTGAAAGCCTCGCTGCTCCTCTTGCTCCTCCTGGCCTGCTTGGCGCTGCGCTATCGCGCCCGGCTGCCCGGCCGCGCCCAGAGACCCGCCGGCCTGGCAGAGAGCCCCGAGGGTGCCTGGAGTGAACTTCGACGGCGGCGGCAGCAGCGCCGGCGCGCCTTGCTGGAGGAGTTTTACGAGCAGCAGTTGCGGCTCTCGCCCCATGTGCTGGGCCACAGCAAGGCGCACGTCAGCCTGGTGGTGGGCGAGCTGGTGCGCGCCGGCAAGGCCCCGGACCGGCTGGCGTCGCGCGGGGACTTCGTGCAAGTGGGCAGCGCCTACGAGCAGCACAAAGTGCGCAGCCCGGACTGCTTCGACGTGCTGGTGCCTCTGCGGTTGCCGCCCCGCCTGGAGTTGCGGGTGCAGCCCCGTCGGGGGACCGAGGCGGGCCTGCTCGGAGCCTTCGTGTGCGCCCTGCAAGTAGCGGCCGGTTGCGCGCACGACGAGGCGGGCAGCGGCCCCTCTCCGCGCGCGGCTGGGGCGCTGAGCGAGGCGCTGTGCGTGGAACTGCCGTCGGCGCAGGGCGGCGGGCGCCACCTGTCGTCGGCGCTGGTGCTGCGCTGGTTCCAGGGCCACGTGCAGCGGTGCCTGGGGGCCGTGCGCTCCCGCCTCCAGGAGCGCTGCCGGGTCAGCTTGGCCGTCGGGCCTGGGCGCCCGCTCACCTTGCATATCGCGCCTCGCTCCGACTACGTCTGTTGCCACCTTTCCATGGCCGTGCGCCTCACCCCGGCCATCCCGTTCGGCGAGGCGCTCTACCTCACCCCTTTGCCGTCGGCCCAGCCGCCGGCTCCCGGGAAGCTGGGAGCCTTCTGGACGCTCAACGTCTCCAAACCGGAGCAGAAGCTGCTGGGCTTCTTCAAGGAGCAAGCTCCTGCTGACTCCTGCCACCTCAAGTGCCTGCAGATCCTCAAGGGGCTGAGGGACCTGGGGGGACGCTCTCTGGAGCAGCCTCTGGGCTCTCAGTGGAACCGGATCCTTTCTTCCTACGTCCTCAAGACGGCACTTTTGTGGCTCCTCCTGCGGGGTCCCTTGCAAGCTTGGGAGGACCAGTTCCTGGTGGAGAGGCTGGAGAACCTCTTCCTGTTCCTCGTGGAAAGCCTGCAGAGGCGTGAGCTGTTGCACCTCTTCTTGGGGAACCCCAAGCTCCCCGAAGCCCTGAGCCTGCCCAAAATCCTCAAGGAAGCCGCTCCGGTCAACCTGCTGGCCGACTTTGATGGCCCAACCTTGGACAAGGTGGCCGGCCAGCTCTTAAACACTTGGAAGCAGGCGCCCAAGATGATCAGGATGTACAGTGGCCACAGATACAGGAGAAAACATCCTGCCTGAGAACAGAGCAGAGGACTCTCAGTTTAAGGGAGCACCATTTGGGCTGTGCGTGCCTTTCCTCAATCAGTGGCCTTCATAATATTAATTGTTGGAAGGGGTTGTAGAGGTCCTCTAGTCCAACCCCTGCTCAAAGCAGGATTTGAAGTGTGAGAATAAGCATCTACAGAGAGATCACCACCAGCCCTCTGCTTAAACACCAGCAAAGAAGAGACCCGCTATCTCCCTAATGGCCTAGCAGCTCTTACCATTAGGATGTCCTAAAGCTTAGCTGAAATCTGCCATTTCCATCCTTTAGGTTCTAGCTGTGCCTTCTGAAGCTTCAGAGAACAAGTTTTCTGTGTCTTCTTAGTGAGAGCCCTTCAGATATTTGAAGACCATTATCCCGTTATTCTCTTCTCCTGGTGTTAGGGCTTGTTTTCAGACTTGTAACTATCCTCTGAACCAGAGCCTCCATGTCTTGCTGAACTACAACTCCCATTATCCCTGGCCTATTGGCCATGCTTGCTGAAGCTGGTGGGAGTTGTAGTTCAGCAACAACCAGAGGACCAGAAGTCCCCCACACCTGTGTTGCCTTAAATGCATGATCACACTTAACATATCTGTAAAACCTCTTCACACCTTTGAATGACGGTTTCTTGGAATCACAGGTGAGAAGAGCCCAGTTGGGATCAGATACTGCTTATAGGTTTCCCATGGGCATCTTGTTGGCCACAGTGAAAGCAGGATGCTGAAGTAGATCGATCATCAGGGCTCTTCTTATGTATGAACAGGAATCTGCTATTGACATCAACAGCAGCCTCTGTTCCATATTCAGTAACAACTTTTGGGGAAGAGAGTTTTGTCAGAACTTATGAAGTCCCTCCCCCTTACAATCCTGATCCTCTCCAGTTGCTATTTTTAAATATATAAAACACATGTTTACTGCAATTATGCATTTGATGTAATGTGTAGTTTGGCCCATAGGTACTTTCCTTTGGAATGTGGTTAAGCCATCACAATGGGTCTGTCCTACTCTCATGTTTTCCACATGGTTTTTGCTGTCTTTCGAATGCACCACATACCAGATGCAGAGCATAACAGAGCACATGGTCTCCTGATTGTGCTCACCTCTGATATCTTGATGCACGCCGGTGCATTTGGGAGCAAATGGTCCACAGTGACAACATGTCACTGTGCTGTTTTAAGAAACGAGATCAAAAACAAGTGCAAAAGTTCCCCTTAAATAGACAGGTCCGCACTACTGCTGGGTTATTTTATGGGCTTCAAATTAAATAGAATAGTTCTGATATCGCTAATCAAGTAGTGGGATAATTTTGGGGAAATACTGTGCCTTGCACCCTGAGAGTAAACACAGGTTTGTCTCCAGCCGAGTTCTGCTCAGGGAATTGAAATGAGTAGACCTACAAATTTGTCATTCTCATTCACTTCAATTGTTGTGCTCATAATAAGACTGAAGTTTGACGTAACTCAGATTTTTTGGGGAAGTGAGTCTGGTCCATTTCCTCTGGATGTATCAAGGTGCAGAATTTCACCCTAATAACCACTTGCAAGCCTTCTTCCCCCAGCATTTCTTATTACAAGCTGTTGTGGTGAGGTGGGTTCACCTTTTGGACATTTGTATCAGCAAGCTGAAATATATGTTATGCTTGAAGAGGGAACCCGTGTATGGAAGTAGCGTGCAGCAGCTCCTCTGGGCAGCTTCCCTTTCAGGCAGGTATGGGGAACCTGTGCCCCCCCCCCGAGAGATCACTGAACTACAATTCCCATCAGCCTCAGCCAGCATGCCCATTGGTCAGGGAGGATGGGCATGTTCCTGGAGTCCAGGAACAACTAGAAAGCCACAGGTTGTTTATCCCTTCTCTAAAGCATTACTGTGGAAGAATTTGGCTGTGTGTGCACTATATCTTGGAAACACGTGTCTTTAAAGAATTCTGGGCTCTGTTAAGGGTTTGTTAAGTGTTGCTGGGAATTGTAACCGTGTGAAGTGCTCATAATTCTTTTGAAGGGAGTGCATGTTCTTCAAATGTTTATACACAGCCGACAAAGCCAGAGTTGTGTACGATATCCAGAACCGCTCTTGGCCTTGACTCGGAATGTGCTTATAGCTACAAGAGCCCTTTATCTCTAGTGTGGGTGAGGATTTTTACATGCCACTGCGCTCAAACTATTTGAAGTGATGTGGTATGCGAACTCACAGTCTGCACTTATCTGAACGGCTCATGTGACCCACGATCACATTTCCGCCCCCCCGCCTAGCTGGAAACAAAATTGGGTGTCCTCTGTCATGTGATTTGGCATGAGGCCTGAGGACCTGAACGATTTTCCTAACGTCTCACATAATGTGGGTCAATCATGAACACCAAAGATGGGATGCCGTGCTGGATGGTGATGGTCAGGGAGATGTTGGTGATGGGATGTGAAATGGTGACATTTTCCCAAGAGGGCATGAGAGATCTAGCTGTAATCCGAAGGGAAGTCTCATTTTGGGGACTTAAATACAAATATGCGTTCAGAGACCAAAAATATTAGCACTTTGTTTTCATAAATGCCTCTTATTTTCATTCTTGCAGTGTGTATAGGCTGTGTTAAGCATTTTTTCTCTGAAACGCCTGAGCAATACTAAGCAAAGAATTGGGTAAAAGAAACAGGTACGCAGATTTTCAATAAGCTGCCTTTAAGAAGGCAGATCCAGAACACTTACAGTACCTTAAGAGGTGCGGTCAAACCTAAATCAGTATTTTGCTTTAACCAGCTGCCTTGTTGAAAGCTACTCTCCGGTGTGTGATTTAGAAGAATCCAGCTCAAGGGTGTCTGGGAGGTGTGTATAAACCCTCTTGTTGCTTCTGACAACAAACTTTGCCTGTTGACTGTTCCAGTGAATCTCTTGGTGCTGGGCCAGGCTAAAGTCTTCCCAGATTAAAATCAACAGGAGCTTGGCTTTTAACCCCTTAGTGCACAAAAGCACAGCATACCAAAGACTTGAGGACCTCGTGCTATGCTCTCCTGTGCATGGCTCTTGAGAAGCAAGTCCCACTTAGTACGATTTCCTCCTGAGCGAATGAATGTGCATAGGATTGGGGCCATGGTGGGTGGTGGGAGCAGACCCTTCCGCTCGGAACTGCTTGCAGTGCTTAGCCACAAAAAGGAAATAAAACTGAAGGGGGTCTCTGTAAGGGCTCTGGCATCTGCCTGAAGGTGCCGACCCCAGCTGCTTCACATAGAACATTGTCCACATAAATATAGGTACAGTGGTACCTTGGCTTAAGTACTTAATTCGTTCCGGAGGTCTGTTCTTAACCTGAAACTGTTCTTAACCTGAGGTACCACTTTAGCTAATGGGGCCTCCTGCTGCTGCCGCGCCACCGGAGTGCGATTTCTGTTCTCATCCTGAAGCAAAGTTCTTAACCCGAGGTACTATTTCTGGGTTAGCGGAGTCTGTAACCTGAAGCGTATGTAACCTGAAGCATATGTAACCCGAGGTACCACTGTACAGGGATATTGACATGGTAGCAAATAATGTCATCAATCATAGCTGGCAGACTGGTCTGGTATCAGCACGGAAGTCAGTTTGCTTTCAGTGGTTTGGTTTCCTGCCGCCTGAGATGGGCTATCGCTGATTCCAGCTGTTTTTGGACTACAATTCCCATCATCCCTGACCACTGGTCCTACTAGCTAGGGATGGTGGGAGTTGTCCAAAAACAGCTGGAGACAAAAGTTTGGGAAACACTGGGCTACCTGGGCTTTTTATGATTTTGGAGGCCCGATGGAACGGCGCCTTACTTTCTGTTTCCCATGTGAGGTTGCAGAACGATGCTTTGTGTCTCGTGCCTTTGTAATGCCAGTTTTGACACCTAAGTTGCTCAGCAGCTTTCTTGACAGGTTAACATGTAACATGTTATTTTATTTTGGAGGTGTAGACACCTTGCACCCACTATTTGCTAATAATTAGTTTCCTTAGGCTTGTCGGCGTTTTGGGGAGCCTTTTCTAGACGGAGGGCCACATTCCTTTGTGGGCAACCTTCTGGGGGCCGCATGCCAATGGTGTGCAGAACTAAAGGCCCAAAATGGGCAAAGTGATGAATGAGGCTTTGTTATAATAGGCTGCATTCCAGCCAAGAGAACAACCTCTGTTTCTACACACACACACACCTCTCTCAAGCCTTCTATGCAAACAAGAGGTATTATTAGAGTTCAAGGACGCACATTGAGGAGCATGTAGATCTGGGCTGGTGAGATATGCTGTCTGGGGGAGAGTGCATGGGTTCTGGAGTGTCATATGGAATGGCCTGGAGGATCACATGTGAGGTTCTGAGGTTCCATACTCCTGATGTCTCATGAGCCTTTGCATAGAATGGAAGGTTGCAACAGCAAGAATGCTGCCATCGCTGTTAACAGGGAAGTGCAGTTGGCTTTGGAAATGAAGGGAGATGGGAAGGAAATGTGTTGGAAGACGTAGTTGGAGCAGTAGCCGGGAAAATTGAAATCAAATGTTTGTGGAGGTTGGAGAAGGGACTGGGAAGGAGATATAAATGAAAGCATTGCGAGGGGGTGGGCGGTTTGAGCACGTGGCAAATTAGTTCCTAAGTCATTAACAATATTCAGTTGGCTAATACCGGGGTCAGGACCTCCTTACTGGGGCTTTCTTAATGGGAAGGCCTTCCTGCTGTGAGACAAGTGTTGTGGCAGGAAAGCTCCGATGGCAGAACACGAGACTCTTAATCTCAGGGTTGTGGGTTCAAGCCCCACGTTAGACCAATAATAATAATAATCCTGCATTGCAGGGGGTTGGACTAGATGACCTCGTGGTCCCTTCCAACTCTGATTCTATGATATTCTTGGCACTTTATAATTGAATTTTGTTGTTGGGGCAGAGACGGTTGTTTCGTTTTGCTGGTGTAAGCAAATGGCTTTGCTCCATCATGTCCAACTTGGGTGTATATGAGGATGTAATGCTCACTTAAGGTGGGTTGGGGTGCCTCAGGCCTAGGGGGGTAAATGCTCCCCCCCCCAGGCCTCTCTGTCTGGCCTTGGGTCTCACTCTGCTTCCCAGCCACACGCCTCAAGGAACCTTGATTTACACCCTTCTTGAGTGATTTGGAATTTGTCCTTCAACTCTGTTTCTGCCTCTCAGTTGTGTTAGCTTGGTGAGCTGTGGTTCCTGCATTTCTGGGGGTTGGACTAGATGACCATTGGGTCCCTTCCAACCCGATGGTTCTGTAATTCTGTGGATGAAGGATAGAGAGGTGTGTGCATAGAAACTGGCCTGTGGCGCATAGGTGAAACTTGTTTTCATTGCCCCACCCACTTTCGCCTCTGGCCCCACCCATCACTTGCATGCGGCCCCTGGAAGGCCGCCCAGAAGGATATGCGGCCCCTGGGCTGAAAAAGCTTGGACTAAAGTAAAGAAGGGTTCCAGGAAACCAGTGCCCAGGCGGAGGGAGCCTGAATGTGAATATTTGGATTTAATTATCCGAAGGAGATGCTTGTTATGGTGGACCAGAGTGATCATTTTCAGATGTGCTTGACCACACACCAAAACGTGTGTGTGTGTGTGTGTGTGTACCTTGCACACATTCATTTTCCCGCTGTTGTTTTTGCATGCCTTACTCTCCAGCCGTTCAGTGTGAGTCATCTCTCCATCTCTGCAGAAATTCATCATTAGGAGCTGTTATGGGTGGGTTGAGAAAGCTGCAGGATGGAGGGCTTGTTTGTCAAATAGTCTCGTAGTCTAATGAGAGACTAAATTGAAGAGCCACGCAAAGAAGCACATCATTTTGGACACTGCTGTGTGGCTTCTTTCTTCTTTTTTTTACCCCTCCACCCTGCACATCATATTTTGGAAGCACTAGAATCTAAGCCCAGGCTCTTGTTTCTCAACCATCGAGGGATACAAATGCATTTACCTGTACACACTTAACCTGGGAGTAAGCCCCACTGAACACGGCAGGACATCAAGTGAAACATACATAGAATTTCATTATAAGATAGTCTTGCAAAGCAGTCACTTCCTTAGTCTCCTGTGGTGAGCAGTGATTGCCTCCAGGTGACCACATATGTAAACATTTACAAAGGTTAGTTACCCGGTCCACTTTGTGCCACAGATGATTAACATAGGCACTAGTAAATTTTGCATACTGATTTCCAAAATTGATTTCATATTTGCAGTATTATAAGTACCATACATCTTGCAGGCATGGCTGGTGTTGGTTATAATTTTCTCATTCATAGACTCATTCAGTGTTCCTATGCCTCTAGAGTTGTGTAGAAGTAACAATCTGGCTCTAGTAACTTTTCCCAAAATCATAATCTTTGGTAAGCAACTCCAAATGTGGGAGACAAGGAGCTGATACCTCTCCCCATTCACGTAGTGAAATAGTTGAAATGAGAACTTGCTTTATGTACCCCCCCCCCGAAGAAACCATTCCTCTTTCAGGTTTTGCATCTTGTTGCAAAATAATGCAAACAAAAACTTAACTTCACAACTGACAATTGTGGTATGATAATGGCTATCCATTATCTGTCAGACCAAGTGTGTTTTGATGCTTATTGGAAGATGCAAAAGCACGGTGTTATTTAATTGTTTAAAATTTGGAGGAGCGAAAAGTGGTGTTAAGATGTTAATTAAGTTTTTTAATGTCATGAATTTTTCTTGTTTATGAAGTTGCTAATAATAATAATAATAATAATAATAATAATAATGTGCTCACTTTTTCCATTAAAAAGCTAATTGTATTTGAATCTTGCCACTAACAATAAACAGCTGTTTGAAGCCTCCTGGGCTTGATTCTTTGCGTCCCAAAAGATGACTTGCACACAATGGTGAACGTGCTGCAACAGGAAGTTTTCTCAGAGAGGGCCGTTGAACAGGAGGGGCATGAAAGTCTCAACACTTCAAGAACGCGTCTGCAGGAGAAGCACACAGCAGTTTGTGCTTCACTGCTTTTTCTTATTCTCTTCTCAAAACAGTTTCACACCAACCAAGTTTGGGTGTCAGAGGTAGGTGTGTTGCCAGGCACCTAAGGGAATCTGGACAGAGGGCCATGACACCTTTTGCATAAATATATCAAGTGCTCCCTAGACTGGTTTCCAAGTAAGAAAGGAGGCAGGTAGTTGGCTGAGAGTAGACTGAGCTTGGTACAGTGCCCAACTTTCCCTAACAGACCAGCCTCCACTGGGATAGGGATCTGCCAGCAACTCTCAGCACCCTGAACTACAGTTCCCAAGATTATTTGGGGAAATTCATGTGGCCAGAGATAAAGTAGAGCTATTGAGTTAATGGGTCTGAAGTCAACGTAAAAATGCTTTTTATTCCCATAGTTCCAAATATTAAAAGGGTGTGTGTGGATTCCTTATGCATGTAATAATGGTAATCAAAGCACCTTTATTTTGTTCTCATATATTTATATAAAAACAATTCTCCCCCCCCCTTGATGCATCTATTTTATCAAAAGCTTAGAGTGACTGGCATATTGTTTGTTATGACTAATTGTCTCGACAAGAATAAATTGGACTGGGTGTTTTTGTTAGAGCCAAAGACATTCCCTCAACAGTTACCAGATGGAAGCACAATACAACATATAAACGGGCTGGTACAAGGTTGTCACCAGCTCCAATCAACACAGCATTTTTGGCAACAAGGGCTTGCCTTTTTTATTTTTATCAGTGACAATTGGATGACGGGGCGGGAAGGAGGGAAGCAACTAGGGGTTTTATATAATTTATTTAACTATGCACTGTAATATAACCACCTTTCTGTCAAGGCAGTATACAATTTAAAATGTTAGAACGAACGCTTTAAAATATTCTCAGGCCAATATCAGAAGTTGGCCTGGACTCTCTCCCTTCTGCCATCCTTCAAGGCAGGCCAGCCTGAGTAGCCTAAACCAATTCTATGATCCTAAGCCCCAACAAGCATGGCCAATGGCAAGGGATGATGGGAGTTGTAGTCCACTTCCCCATATCAGAAATAAGCAATATGAACTGAGGGCATTGCTATCAGGGGTGCCAACTTGAATAAATTAATAGTTGAAGGGACAGGTAAGCCCCACCCTGCATAATTGATCACATGACATGGTACACACCCACCATCTGAGTGGCAATGCCCATCAACTTTGAGGGCCTGATCTTCTCAAATATTTTATTGGGGTGGCGGCGAAGGGACCTCAGCCCTTAGGAGTTGGCTTCTATGTTTGCCTTGCAAGTTTCTATTGGGCTGATAGTTTCTATTCTAACATATAGGTGTGCTTTGGATGTCCATTCTTTATTGTTTTAAAAACTAACTTCAGTTATTGTTTTCGCACTGTTCCCAAAACTATTTTTGGCTGTGGTATGTTTGCCAATCCCCTTGAGATGCTTGTAAAACAGGATTCATAAATAAAAGACTACCATTACTACTTACTGTGTGCCCCTTGGCTGTTTTGAATAGGCAAGCCTCTTTCCACATGGCATTATGTGCCCTCAATGGAGTCCTTCTGCTCAGTTGTAGAGGATCTTACTGGCGTGGAACCTAGAAATTCAACTTCCTGAATAAATGAAGCATTAGATCAGCTGTTATAAAGGAAATGAATCATTCCTCTGTTTATCTTGAGATAGTTGTCTAGCCACTGCCTAATGCATCTTGGTTTGGTTTTTTTGTTTTTTAAAGTTGATTTCATTCCAGTTCTGGAAATACACACACACACACACACACACACTATAATCCATCCAATAATTTGTGTTTAACAACATCTGGAACACCTACTGCGCCCATTACTAGGGTTAACAGGGTTTATAGGATTCAGAGACATTTTGCTAGGCTGGTGCCGAACACGTCAAATATCCTGGGGCGTTCCTTGGAGATGACTCTCACTGCCTGACAGATGGTCTTGTAATTCATGGCTCTTGTCAAGGAGCCAATCTCACATATTAATCACTCAAAGACATTCTTGCATCCATCTGCAAGGAGTAAGGCAGAAAGCCCATGCCGATCTGCAACGTTAAAACACTGACAGCAACAACAACAGTGCCACAAATAAAACCAATATATTATTTTAATTTGTAGCACAGAGTCGGGGTGCGGAGTGGGGAGGCAAGGTTAGAACGCAGGCTTGATATACACCAGTTTAAAAGAATTGAAAACAATACTTATTTTATTGGCGTTTCATTTCTAGAAATGGAGGAAGGAAAAAAGAGAAAGAGAAACCAAAGTTACAAAAGAATAACTTCCAATTTTCCATCTGCTGGTTACATAAAAAAGAAAATATGGTTATTTAAAACCTTCAGTCCATTATCAGAGTTGAGGGACATATTCCAGCCAGGCCAAAATACGGAAGGAGAGTGAAAAGTGGGGTCAGTAAGAGGTGTGGCTGGAGAGCGGTTGTGTAGCTGTGTGTCTTGAGGAGAGAAAGGCTTTGCGGGTTGCATTTGTCCCCTGGGCCTTTCATGATGGTTTTGAAACCGTGACTTGGTTTTACCTCAGAAGCTGCTTCAGTGTCTTACTGTCCTAAGATGATTTGGTTTCTTTGTTGTGGAACTTGTGACATGTTTCTGACTCAGTCCAAGGGGAAAGGTTTGGGCACTCACACGAGGCTTACAAGCAGCCCTGTTTAGGGAAGTTTTTTATGTTTGATCTTTTATCGCATTTTTAATGTTCTGTTGAGAGCTGCTCAGAGTGGCTGGGGAAACCCAGACAGATGGGCAGGGTATTTTTTATTAATCTTATTCCTACAAGACATTGCTGAATCACTGAAGATCAATCCTTTTATCCAGGCTTCCTCAACCTTGGCCCGCCAGATGTTTTTATCCTACAACTCCCATGATCCCTAGCTAGCAGGACCAGTGGTCAGGGATGCTGGGAATTGTAGTCTCAAAACATCTGGAGGGCTGAGGTTGAGGAAGCCTGCTTTTATCTGTGCACAAGATAGGTTACATTTGGGATATTTGCCATGAGGCAGTGATCTGCCTGTGGTTGATGCTCCACATATTTATATTATCAAACGAGTGCCGGATTTTCAGTGTGAGTCATGAATTGTTTGAACTTGTCTCCACTGGGAGAACAGTTAAGAGCACAGTAAGTGGGGAATGGCAATACGAAAAAGAGACGAATCGCTGCGATTTATGAAAGGGAATGCAGGGAAGTGGCCACCTGTGGTTTGGAAACCGTATTTAAGATACTTTTTACTGTGCTGCTGAAAGAAAAGAGGATTAAACAAAAACACACACGGGCACCTCCAATTAGGATGTGGCGGACGGCCTGATAACAAGCAATATCCATCTCGGAAGCTGGACCAACGCTGAGGCAGCTTCTGAGGTAAAACTGGGTCGTGGTTTAAAACACATCATTAAACGGACATAGGAAGGGGACAAAATGCAGCCATCTTGTTATTTGCTTTATTAATGTGTAGAATTCAAAAAGCAGAAAAGAAAATTAGCAGGAGGATAGTATGGTACAAGAACAAGAGCAAGGAACCTCAAGGGCTGGATGCGGCCTTCTAGGCCTCTCTCTCTGGCTCTTGGGTCTCTCTCCAGGCCAATCCCCTCACTAGTTCCATTGGGCATGCCAAGTGTTTTTGCCTGGCTGGAATATGTCCATGTACTCTGATCATGCTTCTTGCATGTCTCAATGGAGGGTAGAGAATGTGCATGCATTAGAAATCATGTGGAGACAGATGGTGTTCATGTATTCATCCCATGTCCAGAATGGAAACTAACCCAGGAATACGATCAGTATTGTCTATTGTTGCTGTTTTCAACCCACAAACAATACATGTTTGATTATGTTTCCTCCCTGTCCACTGCCATTTTGTTTTCTTTCCATTGGTCAGAATGGGGTAGAATAACATAATGGTAATGTGATTAATTTCATAAAATTATGCCACAAGATAAATAAGCTTTGTTGTTGTTGTTGTTAACAGCACTGCGTGCAGCAAAACATAAGTTGGAAAGAAAACAGATGCCTTCTTACACCTGTAATTCTGCATTAGACCAAGGGTCCATCAATGTCATGTCATAGCCAGGGCATTCTTCATCAGAGGAGGCCCTGGAGACCCCAGCCTTACACCAAGCCCTGGATCAGGCTTCATATGGGGGGTGAGGAGTCAGGATCCTGCAGTGATGCCAAGGAGGGGTGATCTGCACCCAGAGTGACATTGAGGCCAAACAGGTCCCAAGGGAAAGGCAGATGGAAACCCAGAGACACACCTGACCACAAGCAAGGACTATTTGGGTTTTAAGGGGTCCTGGGAAGTGAGACCCTCCTCTCAAGGAGACCTTTGGAGGAAAAGGAGTTGATAGGAGTCAGTTGAGGCTGGAATATGGTTCCAGCAGCTCCAGCTCAAAACCCCCAGTGTTGGGCAGAAAGAGCTGCTGAAACAATGTGGTGTAATGGTTAGTGTGTTAGACTGTGTCCTGGGAGACCAAGGTTAAAATCCCCTCTCAGCCATGAAGCTCACTGGGTGACTGTGGGCCAGTCACCATCTCTTAGCCTAATCTATCTCACAGGGTTGTTGTGAGGATGAAATGGGGAGGTGGAGAACCATGTACACCACCTTGAGCTCCCTGGAAGAAAAAGTGGTATATAAATGTAATAATGTAATAATAATAATAATAATAAGAAGAAGAAGAAGAAGAAGAAGATATGACTGCTTGGGTGGTGTTAAGGCCCAGCCCAACCATGAGGCAAAATGAAGCAGCCACCTGAGGTGGAAAGATCTTCCCAGCAACAGGGCAGGGTGGGGCGGCACTCCCCATTTTGCCTCAGATGGCAAAATGAGACGCACAGGCCCTCCTGGTGTTGGTTTGGCCGCTTAAGTATAAGTGCTTTAGTCTGAACATCAGGAATTGAGGGAATGACAACTGGCAAGGAAGAGCTAAAACAGTGATGGTGAACCTTCCAGATGTTTCTGAAGTACAAGGCACACCATCCGAAACCACTGGCCATGCTGCCTGGGGTTCATTGGAGTTGTAGTCCTCTAGATGATGTTAAACTCTTTGGATCCCCACTCCATCCTATGCTCAGGCTGTGTAGATAAAACCATCTATCCTAAAGACACCACAGACTATGCTGAACTTCATTCCAAGGAAACCAAACCCTGGGCAAAGAGCTTGGAGCCTCTTACTGCTTAGGTGGCGTGTAATAATATATTAAGGAAATGTATGCACAACACTGGTGAAAATCGCATACTAAAGTGCCTCCTGATAGGGGAAATGGCTTGCAAAGATGCGTATTACCAGTCAAAACTGCATGAAAAGTGTGCTTATTGGGAGAAATTTGCCATAAAATACTGGTGAATTTTCACGAGGATTTAAAACAAGCAAGGAAACCCCAAATTGCTGCAGAAATGTGGAGGCTGAACTGAAGGCTAGAAAAATGAGACACTGAGAGAAACTGAACCTGGCAGGTTCACTGATCCCCTCTGAGGAAGGGTGGCAACAGACCCAGCCGTTGCTTGGAGCACGGCTGCCACAACCACCTATGCCCTCCAGAGCCCACTGAAAGAGGAGGGAGGGCCCCACTAGATGGCACTTTGCCCACAGCTCCCGTAAACCTGGAACCAGACCTGGTGGTTCGCTACCTCCATTCAATATAAAGTGGGAGTTGGGAAAATTCAGCTCTGTGCAGCTCAGTATTTTTTCCTCTAGATGTCACCCTTCTGCAATCCGGCCCCCAGACGTGCTGCACCGGCTCATTTGAAAGCACTCTTCTAGTCCACAAGAAAGAGCGGGAACTAGTGGGAAATCCTACCCTTCTCTGTGTTAAGCAATAGTGTAAACTAACAGCTTATTTAAAACAAAACCTGGTGTGTATACACACATGCAAATAGTTTTGAAAAATCAAAGTTTGTGAAGACCCATGAGAAAAGGTGTTCCTTTTCTGCTTGGCAAACAAAGGCAAAGATGAAAGGGGCTGAGGAGAGGTTGAACACAAGCGTGGGGCAGAAGGCCTGAGACCAGCCCTGCGTCCCTTGTGACTAAGGCCACAGTCACACCAAACATTTAAAGTGCTGTGATATCACTTTAAAAGGTCATGGCTCCCCCCCAAAGCATTGTGGGAGCTGTCATTTGTTAAGGATGCTGAGAGTTCCCAGAATTCTTTGGGGGATGTCATGACTGTTTGTCCCCGTAATCAATGTAGCTGCTGTGTTCTGCATCAGCTGCTGCCTCCAGACTAACCCCAAGGGTATAAGTCATACCCAGAACATGTTCATTAGTGCGATACAACGAGTAACAACTGCAGTCTTGGTTTAGAAAAGGAAGAGTTTCCAGGTCAGAGGTTACTACAGGTCCCTCCAGACTGGTTTCTTCTTATAAACAAGCAAACGGTATATTCTGCAACGTGCCACTGATGATGTAGCAATAATGAATTCGTGGTAGACCATCCACACATCGTTCTGGATAGCCAACACATCATTGTGCTTTATTAGTTGTTCTGCAATGCTTTCCTAGTGTTGCTGCATTATTGCCATCTGGAGGGGGCACTTTTTCACTACAGTGTCGGACAAAACAAACTGGAATAGTTTATATGCTCTATGTGGGGCTTCCCTTGCACCAGATCCGGAAGCTGGAGTTGGTGCAGAATGTCTGTGGGATAGCTCAGTCAATAGAGCAAGAGACTCTTAATCTCAGGGTTGTGGGTTCGAGCCCCACGTTGGGCAAAGCAATTCCTGCATTGCAAGGGATTGGACTAGATGATCCTCATGGTCCCTTGTCAGCACATGACATATCTGCTCAGAAATCTGCACTGGCTGCCAATTTGCTGCTGGGCCAGGTTCAAGGTGTTACTATTAGTATATAAAGCCCTAACAACTTGGGACCAGTTTACCTGCTAGATTGCCTTACTGTTTATATGTTCACTCAATCCAAAAACTTCAGTCTGCAGTCCATATTTGTTATCAATCTTTTAATGTGGCAGGACCTACACTTTGGAACTCCCCGCCTATGGATACCAGGCAGGCGCCCTCACTATACTCTTTTTGGCTCCAGCCAAAAACATTTTTGTTCGGCAAACTTATCCAGATATCTGGAATGCTGGTGTGCTTTTAATTTATTGCTGCTTTTAGTTTTCAATAGTTGTTTTGTTTTTTACCAACAGTTTTATTGGTGTATTCTTTTTGAAAGCCACTTTGAGGCCTTTTGCAATCAAGTGATGTGTGAATGTTACGAAATAACATTTTGTTGTGATGTAAAAAGTTACAGCAGGAAGTTACAGGGCACACACTGATTGGCAAACAAAGCAGCATGCCTACCCTAAAACTTTTGCAGGTGCAAAGATTATCGAAAGTGTGGGATTGCAGATACCTGCCCCAATGCTTTCATGAACGCAAAATGCACAATAAGACATCTGGATGGGCTCTCTAAGTATCAAGTAGATTTGGCTTCTGCTGCTGTCATATCACAAATTCAGTACTTAAATGAGTTGAGCTGGATCAAACTGTATGTAAATTTCACATTGGTTACCTCTCTGCATAGTTTTAACACCCCAATCGTTCTCAATCTGTTGTATCCATGACAGTTTGCCAGGGAGCCAAGATTTCCTGTTTGGTTGCCGAAACGTCCCTTCAAACTCCCTCTCCCTCTCTGCGTTGACCCTCCCACGTGTTGCTATTTGGCAACTCCTCCATCTGCCAACAGACAGATGGAGTGCTTCTGTTTCCAGGAGATGCTTCCTCCTGATACATCCTTGGGGTTTTAAACCGAGTTCTCCTTTATAAAAAAAAAAATGCACGGAGAGAGAAGGGAATCCAAGTTTCAAAAAAACCCCCACCGTACTTGGGGTGCCAATACAAGCTAGGGGAAATTTGCCACGTGCCAAGGAGAAGCAAGAAGAAATGGGTGTCTGTGGATTCATGCAGTGACTGGGGGCAAGGGGGAACCCACCCCTCCAGGAGGAGAGAGCCTTGCATCTTGGAACAGCAGGCAACAGGGAACAAGAGAGCGGACCACAAAGTGAAATCCATTACGAGGACTGCAGGTGGCTGCCCAGTTCGTGAGAGAGAGAGGAGAGATGATTATCCTTACTGAACGAACAAATCATGTCTTTGTTGGCTGTTGAGGGCAGAGAGAGACACCAGGATCTGGATATGCCAGAGGCGAAGATGAAGCCTGAAGAAGATGGCAGATATATGCAGGTAGGTCTTGAGTAATATTGGGAAGAAAAGGATGTGTTCTGGGCAGGAAGCAGGTGCAGCATGGAGGTTAGCTCGTTGGGAGCAAGTGGATGAGTTGCATGTTCAACTAGGCCCTCCAGGCCGCTCCATATGGCCTTCAGATCTTTTGCCAGACCACACCCCTCTCTGGCTCTGCCTTGCCTGGCTGGAAGGTGCCCCAGAATGCTGATCATGCTTCCTGCTTGTCTGGATGGAGGCTAGAGGGAGCTGTGGGAGGGTTTGTTGAAACTAATCTGCTGTACAAAGGTAAAATTTGCATTGTTCGGCCCACTTTTGCTTCTCACCGTGTCCACAAATGGCATGTGGCCCTCGGAAGGTTACCCACAAGGGAATGTGGCCCTTGAGCTGGAAAGTGTTCCCTGGCCCTGACCTAAGAGAAACTGGTGACTCCATCTCACACTGGAAGAAAGAGATGAGGAATTAGCACTATGGGGCTCATTCACCTGGGAAGGTAGCTCATCTAGGAGAAGGTACAATATACCTTCCAACATTTTCGTCCCTAAAATTGGGATGTCAGGAGGGGCGTGCATTCCAGTCTGGCACTCTGGTGATTGTCAGCAGGGTCGCAGCAGAACACTAGACTGAAAAACGGGACATTCTGGGGTCCGAACAGAAGCTGGGATTGGCTTCTGCGATCCAGGATGCCCCGCTTAAAATGGGACACTTGCAGGGTATGCATACAAGAGGGAACTTAGGAAGAGGCATCATTCAGAGTCAGACCATTGATCCATCTCGCTCAGGATGTCACCAGCCCTACCTGGAGATGCCAGAGATTTCACCTGGGGCCTTCTACATGTAAACCAGATACCCTACCACTCAGCTACAGTCCTTCCCCTAACTGAAGGGCTGGCCAGCCCAAACAGAGAGGCAGCCTCAAACTTCCATGAGTTTCATTGTCTCTCAGACCTGGGACCCAGAGAGGCATCTCCCAATGGCTGTGCTCTTTACAGGAAGGCCTCTACTTTCCTCCATCCTGACATTGGGGTGGGGGCTGGAGGAGGCAGCAGCCCTGGCGGGGCTGTTGAGCTGCTGTTGGCACTTGCCTCCTCGTGTGTGAGCAAAAAGAGAAGGTGCGAGCATGCTCAGTTATACAGTATGCATTTGGCAAAGCCTGGACAGCATGCTTATTTCCTGTCTCCACATTCTTTTCTGCCTGCGTTTCTGGGACTGATAGATCTAAATGTCTTCTGTGTTTGAGAGAGCTGGAATTGTGAGTACTTGCTCTTATCTGGGGTTGCATAGAGTTGTTTCCAGAAGGCAAAAGGATAAGGGGTGTTGTGGCTGAGCTTTGCAGGGAGGGAGACAAGCTTCGGGACTCAGGGCAGTAGCTCAGTGGTGGAACATCTGCCTTGCATGCAGAAGGTCTCAGGTTCAATCCTCAGCATTGCCAGATAGGGCTCAGAGAGAAACCTCTCCCAGAAATCCTGGAGAGCAGCTGCCAGTCCGTGCAGACACTACTGAGCTAGATTGGACCAGTGACTCAATACAAGGCAGCTTCAAAATGCTGCTGTTGTTCCGTTGTCTGTCTTTGTATTGTCACTCTTGATTGTTAGTCATAATCCCCAAGCCGCCGGGCTCTTTTCTCCCTAAAAATATCTGCCTGGCAGAGGCAATATTTGTGTGGCTGAAGCTTGTGGTCTCCTGACTCAGATTAAACCCTTTTCCTGGGTTCGTGGAAAACACGGTTTTTGCTAGAGGCAGTCTCTGAAAACTACTGGCATTGATATCACACTGGCTTTGAATTCATAAGGTCCCACGTTCAACACTTGGCACATCTAGGTAGATCTGAGAAGGACTCTAGTCTAAAATGCTGGATAGCTGCTGCCGATCATTAGAGACAATGCCAAGATAGATGGACCAGCACTCTGACTTGGCACTATGCCATCTCCAAAGGATTCCCACAGTCAGATTCTCAACAGCCTGTTTCCCTGAAGGAAGCGCTACTGAAATGCTTAGGACTTACTATTGAGTTAGATCTGCATAGGATTGTGACTGAGCCTGTGCTTCTCTGGCCTAGCAAGGTCTCAGGGTCATAATAATCGGATCCCTTTAATAAATGTCCTGAGTGGTCGTTTGACGGCGTTGTCGCTGCTGTCTGTTGACATCCTATGCAAACAGCTTTGGAGAGCTGCTCAGATGGTGGCGGGGGGTGGGGGAGAACCATGTAGAAATGTTTTAAGTAATTAAATACAGTGGTACCTTGGTTTAGAACCATAATCTGTTCTGGAGGTCTGTTTGTAAACCAAAACAGGTTGTAACCCAAGGTGGGGTTTCGCCAATGGGTCCTCCAAAAAAAATTCATTCGGAATCCAAAAAAAGGTTGCAAACCGGGACATGCACTTCCGAGTTTGATGAGTTTATAATCCAAAACGTATGCAAACCAAGGTACCACTGTAAATTACAGAAGCAATGAATATTGTTTTAATTAGACTGCACACACTTTTTCTTGCTTTAAAGAATCTGGCTGCAGAAGTGGGCCAAGTACTATGGCAGGGGAGGGGAGCCTGCAGCCCATGGGATATTACTAGACTCCAACAATGATGAGTGTTGTTTCCCTGACCATTGGCTGTGCTGCCTATTATTGATGGAAGTTGGGAGTCCAGCAACATATGAAGGGCATTTACCAACTGCAGGGCCATCCTGTCTACTCAGAAGTAAGTTCCACGGAGTTCAATGGGGCTTACTACTGGATAAGTGGGTGTGGGATTGCTCTGCCTATCATTCTTTCAGTTTATAAATTAGTTTTTTATTAAGGATTTTCTTCTGTTACAAAACAAACAAACAAGGAAAAGTACATGTAGTTTCCCAAAATTCAATTCACTGAGTCTTTTTCATGGTTTATTTACATTCGGTATCATAGAATTGTAGAGTTGGAAGGGATCATAGGGGTCATCTAGTCCAACCCCCTGCAATGCAGGAATCTTTTGCTCAAGGTGGGGCTCGAACTCACAACCCTGAGATTAAAAGTCTCATGCTCTACTAACTGAGCTATCCCATATAGTTATGACACTGTTGTCATAGATAAGTTGAAATAGTTAAAGGGTAGTAAAAGAGTGATAAGGGAGGCCTAGACCTATAGCACCTCTCTGTGTCCCATCTGCTTTGCTCCAGAGCAGTGGTTCTCAAAGTGGGTAGGTCTGCCCCCTGGGGGTGATGGGATTATATGGGGGTGCTAAAAGGCGAGGGAGAGGCAGGGGAGATGTAAATGTCTCTCATACTTTGAAAAGCTGGTATCTCTGTGTCAAGTTCATCAGTTCTGTTGAATTAAACTTAATAGTTTTAACTGGATGTTGAACGAATGTGCAATTACCGTATTTTCCCATTTATAAGACGCCCCCATGTATAAGACACCCCCTATTTTGGGGGACTCGATTTAAGAAAATGGGGGGAGATGGACCAGAGTATAAGACGCCCCCTAATTTTTGACATTATTTTTTAGGGAAAAAACCTAGTCTTATACATGGAAAAATACGGTAATTGTTGCAGTTTTGAATTTTATTGTGTGATTACCTTCCTTAGTGGGCCATGCAAACCATTATTCTGAATATATATATTTTAATAGGTTAGGGGGCACTGGTTATGTGTTTAGAAACTAGCTCAGGGGTCAGCAAACTTTTTCAGCAGGGGGCCGGTCCACTGTCCCTCAGATCTTGTGGGGGCCGGACTATATTTTTTGGGGGGGAATGAACAAATTCCTATGCCCCACAAATAACCCAGAGATGCATTTTAAATAAAAGGACGCATTGTACTAATGTAAAAAAACACTGGTTCCCGGACTGTCTGTGGGCCGGATTTAGAAGGTGATTGGGCCAGATCCAGCCCAATTTACTGTTTGATTGTACTGACACCTGTAAAAAAACAACCCACCCAGGTATTTAAAAATATTCAAAAGGTTATTAAAATCAACAGTAGTTAAACAGAGATAGAACATATGCAATGTCTATATGTCTACAAAGGCTTGCTTAAACAAAAAAATGCTTTAAGCAGGTGCTGAAAACATATTGGTAGCAGTGTCTAAGCAAGAATGTTTTTAGCAAGCACTGTAAAGAGGACTGTGGTGGCAATGTCAATAGGCAGGGAGTGCCAAAGGTTGGGAGCTGCCACACTGAAAAAACGATTTCTGACAATAATAATAATAATAATAATAATAATAATAATAATAATAATTTATTATTTATACCCCGCCCATCTGGCTGGGTTTCCCCAGCCACTCTGGGCGGCTTCCAAAAGAATATTAAAATACTATGATACATCAAACATTAAAAGCTTCCCTAAACAGGGCTGCCACAAGCGTGGAATGAGTATTATGTTCCACAGAACAAAATGGCCGAGCGGTCATATATGGGGTAAGGGGCTCACACAAGTCTTACTGATCCCCCGCTTTATATACTAATAGTAACACATACTGAATACCACTCCAAAATAGCAATGCTCTGGATACACCTTTCTTCGCTGCTATACCCCACCTTCAGCAACAGCTGGGTGCAGAACAAGATTTAATGAGCTCAAGTTATAGGGGAGGATATTTTGGTTAAACATTATGAGGAATCTCTTGTGCAGTAGCACCTTTAAATGATGAAATCCATTTCTTGGTGGGCTCAACGATGCTTCAGATTGAATTCTGGGATTTAAAATATTTTTATTCCCTATATTATGTCTTCTTTTTAAAAAAACAAAACCAAAAAAACTTCCATATACCAGCCTATAGCAACCTGGTGAGATGTATTGGTCTGGAGAAGGCTGCCCTATAGAAATGACTGGGTCACACCCGGTGTTTCAGTTCCGCGCCTGCTGCTCCAGCCGCGCGTGCGGTTCTCTCGCTCCCCCTAGCGGCGAGTGCAATACATATATTATATACAGTATTAAAATTCACCATCCTTGCAGAGAATTCCTCTTTCGGCTGCTCTCCTCCGCTGCTTAACGCTGCACGTGTTGCGCGCTGCAGGCAAGGGAGAGAAGCCACCCACTCTCTTCGTTTGCCCTTCCCCGGTTTTCGCTTGTAAAGGTCATTCCCCTCCCCCTTGGCTGGAGAGGTCGGGGGATCAAGAGGTTTCCCCCCCCCCCCGGGAGGGGTGTGGCAGAAGGCTGGGAGGCAGATTGCTGACCATGCCTAGAAGGTGGCTTGTTAAAGGAGAAAGATATAAAATAAATCTGAATTAAAGCATCCGGCGAAGGAGGTGCAGAGTGACCACCCGTTCTTCCAGCCAGCCCCCTGGGATTCCAGCTCATGCAACCCCCAGTTAAGCCAATGCAAAAGGAGCAAAAGCAACGAATCGGTGTTGGGAGCCGGCATGGTCAATCAAACAGTCCTCATTGAGCAAGCCAGGCACGTCTGTGTTCTATTGTTGAGGGCAGACGCCATGCACAGCCTGTGCGCGGACTAATGTGAGAGACCCGAGGAAGATGGCGTATATACAGGTAGGTCTGAGCAGCACCAGTGGGGAGAGAGAGAGATTATTGGGGGTGGCGGTGGCTGCAGACCCAGAGGTTGCGGTGTGGGGAGAGGCAGAGGGAGGGCAGCCTTTGCTTGCAAGGAACAGAACTAAAACAATGGCAAAAATCTTAATACAAAAAAAGCTGTCGAGGTTTTCTCCTTAGTTGCTACCTGGCAAAAGGGAGGACCCCCCATTACTCTGAAACTTGAGCGACTCGAGTTGTGAGTTTTCGAGTTGCTGACTTTGCTGGAAGAAATTGCAACCTGTAGCATACATTTCTTTTTTTTAAAGTAGCTGGCTGTAATTTTATTCTGCCTTGCCCTCCCTTCCTCCTTTCAATTTTATTGACTAGCAATCGTCAGAGTAGGAAAATAAAAGCCGTTGTTTTTGCTGGCGGTTGGGAGAAGCACTTGGAGGTTAATGGAAGAGCTCCATGGGGGGGGGGGGAACAAGGGTGGTTTTTTAATGAGGGAGGTGGGAAATGAGTCCCTGAGATGCTGCTCAAAGTTAATGGAATGATTGCGTGCAAAAATGGGGTTTGGTGAGAAATAGGTCTCTCAAATCATGCTGAAAGTGTGTGTGTGAGAGAGACAGATATATATATATATGTATATATGTATATATATATATATGTATTGTGCATGACTTTAAAAGTACATGGCTGCTACCCCATGGGTCTTTCATTATGTGTGCATATAAATAATGACATGTGGATAGGTGGTTTTTGTAAAAATACTTGCTACGTGTGTATTAGTGATTCTGGGTGCTCCATGAGGCTTCCCTTCTCTCCTCCCAGAGATGTGGTTGTGTGACGATTTGCATGTATGCCGTGGAAACCTGCAACTGAAGGAGAAGGTGTGTGAGAGAAATGTAAATAGAACAGAATTTGCACTCGAGGCTCTGGAGTAAAGCAGGTGAATCCTATTTGTGTGTGAAAACTCCTTTCGGATTTCACTTTGCTGTGACAGTCCAGAATTTTTGACTGCAGGCCATAGGCGTCAATTCCCTGGGGCCCTGGGTGCCCGAGCACCCACAAAATTCTCCATGAAGGAGCTGGGTAGCTGCAAATTTAGGTGCCAGGGCTATGCACGCTGCATGGCACCCATGGCCCCAGGCACCCACAGCCACGGGGCCAAACTGGTACTCCTGCTGCAGGCTATGTGATGGCAACACTGCGTTTCCCCTCCTTTTAAGGGACGCTTAAGGTTACCGTTAAACAAAACAGTATTAAAAAGGTGGTCTTTCCTCCCTTGAAAGCTTTTAAGCAGAGGTTGGATGTCCATCTGTCAAACTCACTGCTGGGGTGCATGGATGAGGTTGCTGGATTCTGCAGCGGAAAGGTGGTGAAAACACTATCAAGCATGAGCTGTCAGCAAGGAGGGCAAAGGGTCCTCAGACGTTTTAAGAAAGAAATCCCCAATTCTTCTGATTGATTTTATTGTGAGCATTCAATTCACTAAGGAAAGCATTTATTAATTAGCTAGCCTTTCTTCCAAGGCAGACTTTCAAATTTCAGCGGTATCCTATGTGAGGCCAAAATTCGGTGGTGCCCCGCCTCTCGCCTTCCATCCTGCTCAATTCACTGTGTCATAGTTGTGGTGCTCTGTGGCGCCCCCTAGGCTCGGTTCCCCTTGTAGTGGAACCGGTCATGTGGACCAAATCCATTTCTGAACCTGCCTTATACCAATGTGATATGTCAGGTGTGGGGAACATTTAACCCCCCTTCCAGCTGTTGCTGAACCTGCACCACCCCTGACCATTGGTCATGCTTGCTGGGGCTGATGAGAGCTGTAGTTCAGCAACATCTGGAGGGTCAAAAGTTCCTCGCTCCGGATCTCAGTATCAGCTGCACTAACTGGCAGAGGCTCTGCTGGGTTTCAGACAAGGGTAATGCCCAGTCTTACCTGACTATGCCGGGGAATGAACCTGTGATGTTATGCATGCAAAGCAGATGCTCTTCCACTGAGCTGTTATTATTATTATTTATTAAATTTGTATGCTGCCCTTCACTTGACGATCCCAGTTCACAACAAAAAAAATACAGAATGAGAACATGAAATACACAAAAAACCAAACCAACCAATAACTCCTCTCCCTCCAGCTCATTTGAAAGGCAATAGAATGTTTAACCTGCCAATGGCCTGGTTATAGAGAAATGTATTCACCTGACACCTAAAGATAGGTAGTGAAGGCGCCAGAGAGAAATTCATTTCAATTGATATATAAAGGTCAGTCTATCAAAGCGACACTTTCCAAAACAATATGCAAACCGAAAGACAGGTATCCTTCAGTATTTGCACTTATCCACATTTTGCAATGCACTTTCCTCACCAAGCAGTGTGTCCAGAAATGGATTTTTTTTCGGGAATGTGAAGATAAAAATGAATATATATACTGGTAAAAATAACATAAAAGAATGCATTATCTTGGGAAAGTGCTTGCAGAAATGTGTGCACGAGTCAAAACTGCATATAAAGATGTGTTTATTGGGTGAAATTTGAACCTAAACTGCTGGTGGGTTTTCATGAGGACTTATTTTCCCAAGTGTAATTTTTTGCAAAATGTGAAGAGCTGAATTTAAGATTGGGGAAAAGAATGAGAAATTGGGAGAGCCAAAATTGTCAGGTCTTTCCATTCCTTTGGATCACGCTGTGCACACTGGTGATTTAGGTCACCTTAAGTTGGTACAAGGGACTCACTGGTGGGGAGAGGGCTGTTGAGTTCAGGTTCTACTTATGGGGTTCCTGGAAACATCTGGTTGGCCACTGTGAGGACAGGATGATGGACTAGGTGGGCCTCTGACTTGTTCCAGCAGAGCTGTTCTATTCTTCCTCTCATGGTTTATTTGCCTTCTCTGTGGTAGCTAAGCTTGGTAGCAGACTGCTCTTCTCTGAAAATGCCAGATCAACCCTCAAACCTCAGATCAACCTTTTCAGACTTGCTAAGCACCAGGCCACACTGTGGCTTTTCATTGAGCCAGCATTCAATCCCTACAACAGGGACAGGAAACCTGTGGCCCTCCAGAGGTTGCTGGACTCCAACTCCCACTGCCTGGGGCTGATGGAAATTGGAATCCCATAGGATGCTGCCTTATGCTGAGGCAGACTGTTGGTCCACCCAGCTCAGTAATGCCTACACAGGCTAGCAGCAGCTCTCCAGTATTTCAGGCTGGGTCATCTGTCAGCCCATCCTCTGGAGATGCCGGGGATTGAACCTGGGACCTTCTGCATACAAAGCAGGTGTTCTGTCGCTGAGCTATGACCCTTCGTCAGCAACATCTGAAGGATCACAGGGTCCCCTTTTCTTCCCTAGAATATTTATTTAGATGCCGCAATCGTAAGGCAAGGTGCTTTATGGAGTACCAGAGGCGCAGTTCTCTGTCCCAAAGAGATTGCAACCTGAAATTCAGCAGAGGAAGCAGCAACAGGTGAAGGGGAGGCAATGGCAAAGCAGAAGGCAATATGCAGATGTATCGTTTAGCATGTGTTTTATTTATTTATTTTAACAACTCCTATACTGCTTAACGGGACGCGGGTGGCGCTGTGGGTTAAACCACAGAGCCTAGGGCTTGCCAATCAGAAGGTCGGCGGTTTGAATCCCCGCGACGGGGTGAGCTCCCATTTCTCAGTCCCTGCTCCTGCCAACCTAGCAGTTCCAAGGCACGTCAAAGTGCAAGTAGATAAATAGGTACTGCTCTGGTGGGAAGGTAAACGCTGCTCTGGTTCATCAGAAGCGGCTTAGTCATGATGGCCACATGACCCGGAAGCTGTACGCTGCCTCCCTCGGCCAATAAATTGAGATGAGCTCCACAACCCCAGAGTCAGCCACGACTGGACCTAATGGTCAGAGGTCCCTTTACCTTTTATACTGCTTAACACCTCAGTCTCTTTAAGCACTGTAAAGTGAGGTGGAAAACGGTACAATGAAGCTGAAATCAGTTTAAATTAATTATAAAACCAGAAGAATTTCTTAAAATGCCTAGTGGGATAGCTCAGTTAGTAGAGCATGAGACTCTTAATCTCAGGGTTGTGGGTTCGAGACCCACGTTGGGCGAAAGATTCCTGCATTGTAGGGGTTTGGACCAGATGACCCTCGTGGTCCATTCCAACTCTACAGTTCTGTTTCTCTGTTTCTATGAAATGGTAAATAAAGGTCATTTCTAAGCACTTGGAAAGCCAATAGGGAGGGGGCCTGTCAAATCTCCTCTGGGAAGGAGTTTGTAGGAAAAGGGAAAGTTGTCTTATACTGAGTGTAGGCTGTTGGTCCATCTAGCTCAATACTGTCTACACTGACTGGCAGCAGCTCTGCAGGATTTCTGACAGGGGACGTTCCCAGCACTACCTGGAGAAGCCAAGGATTGAACCTGGGACCCTTTGCTTGCAAGGCATATCCTCTGCCACTGAGCTGTGGCCTTCCCCACAGACAGTTTAGGCTTAATTATAGGATTAGATGTTGTAGGCACAGGGGGAACCAACATGATGCTTGCCTGGTGCTGTTGGACTCCCAGTTCCCATGAGCCTGCATGGCCAGTGGCTAGGGATTTTGGGAACTGTAGTCTAACAACGCTTGACACCATAATGGATACCTATGCAGGGTGGCGTAGAAACTAGCAGATTGTGCCAAAGATGATTTTGAGTGTGAAGGTTCATGTGCATGCAGTAATACAAAGTAGTCTTGAGCATGTGCAGAAAATTCCGAACCACAACTGGCATCTTTGGAATATTTTATTTTCCTTGCAAATGGTGCAGGGAAGGTAGATTCTGGCATAGAAACATAGATGTCTGCCTTATGCCACACTGTTGGCTCACCTGTCTCAGTGTTTCCTACACGGACTGGCAGCAACTCTGCAAGGTTTTAGACAGCTCTTCCTGGACTGGACTGGAACCTGGGTCCAAAGCAGATACTCTTAATACCGACCTGTGGACTTTCCCCAAGCCTCCTCTCTCTCCCCACCCAATTAACTGTTGTACATCTGAGGCTATATATTTATTCTGTGACATTTACAGCCTACTCTGCATGCCCTAAACCCACACTAGTTTCAATAGATGAATCACTGATGCCACCCCAAGGGGATACTGAATCTGTCCTTTAGATGCAGAGGCAGCGTGGCACTGAATGCCATCAGATGGATAGCAACAAGCGGGAGAGGGCAGCTGCCTTCTCACCTCCTCCTTGGGCCCCTGTGCAGCACTCAAACATAGGGAGCTGCCTTACACTAGGCCAGGCTGTTTGTCTATCCAGTTCGATATTGTCTACACTGACTGGCAGTAGCTCTCCACGGGAGTCTCTGCTAGCGCTACCTGGTAACGCCACGGATTGAGCATGTAGATCATCAGCATGGAAAACAGGTGCTGTGCCACAGTAGATTAGATCAGGGCTGGGGAACCTCAGGCCAAGGCAGTGAGTGTGGCCCCCCAGACCTCCCTGTCTGGCCCTCAGAGATCTCCACTGGCCACATCCTTTCCTGTTTTGCACCCATTGTGTTTTTGCTTGTGCCATTGAACTCTGATGGATGGGCGATGGAGAGGTGTGTCTGTAAACTGACCTACCGTACAAAGGTATAATTTACACTGGTTATTCCTCCCTACTGTAACTGGAGATAAGCCTGGGATTTAACTATGGGGACATTTTGGGTGCATATATGTACCACAATTTTTTAAATTTATTAATTGCCCACGTGTTTATTTGTTGCATGTTTATCCAAGGATCCTAGAGGGGAGCGTCATGCAGGCAGTCTTCCCCTGTATTCTCACAGCAACCCCATGAGGTGGGTGAGGCCAGGGCAATGCGACCAGCCCAGCAGTGGGTTTGATAGCTGAGCAGAGATTTGAAGCCAATACTTCCTGCTTCTATCCCAGTGCTCTAACCTCTATGCTAGAATGGCCCAATGTTGTTGTTTGGGGCTGCTGTGTGTCACCCGCAGAGCTTCCAAAGTGCTTCATGATGGATTTGGCTTTCCTGACATACTCAAGAACGTGTTAAGTGCTCAAAGAAGATGCCTTTGGAGATGTAGCCTAGCTTTGTTGTATGGGACTTGATGGAGCCACAGCATTTGAACTTCCATTGTACTGTATAGGGTACATAATGATCTAGAACGGAACATTGTTGTGCGGGACTTGATGGAGCTGTGTGCCATGTTCTGGTTTGATGCCAGAAGGCATGGGGAAAGCAGCAGGCAGGACTGGTCAAAGGTGGCTGGACCATGGACAGCTCCAATTGAGCAACATGTTCCACAAAGGCTGGGAGCAGACAAAGGGCTTTTGTCCTTCTGTCTCCAGACTAGGTTCTCCAGGCAACACCCATTTGAGAGAACTTCTTAATGCCAGTTATTGGGAATAATAAGTAACGCAAGGACTGTTGTGCTCAGTTTCTGCTTGCAGGCTTCCTTCAGGGACAGTGTTAGAAACTCGGATATATAAGCTGGGTGCCAAATGTTGCAGAGGAGCCCACCTGAGAGGCACTGGAAATGAGTTCTGGTGAGCTCTGGCTGAAAAAAAATCCCTGGTTTCCCCCACCACATGTAAGAAAATATGCAGGGCCTCTGTTTTGCACACCCAGCACAATGAGGTTGGTGAAGCTGGTGGCAAGACCAGCAGGAGCTCAAAGCTACACACCTAGTGAAATAAGGTTGTGAAGCCTTGAGGTGGTAGATTGGTTTGTGCCGTTTCAGGTTTCCACAGGTACCAGAGGAGAGAGGCTGTAGCTCAGTGGTAGAGCAGCAGGTCTCCAGGCCAATCCCTGGCAACTCCAGGAAGCCCTGGGAAAGATCCCTGGCTGAAATTTTGGAGAGCTGCTGTCAACCAGTGTAGGCAATGCTAATCTAGAGAGACCAGTGGTCTCATTTTGGTATAAGGCAGCTTCCTGGAAATGCCGAGGATTGATCTTTGAACCTTCTGCATGGAAAGCATGAGCTTCACCACTGTTCCGAGTAAGTTAAGGCAGAGCAATTGTTGGATAATATCCAGGGACTCCTGGGGGAGGCAAGCAAGAGAAGAAAGAAATGCAGCACAAACCATGGTTTCTAGCTATGTTTTGCGATAAAACCATGGTTTGGTTGGTATGGTGAGATTCCTGAGTGAAGACACTGTTATACTGCTGTATGTTTTTTTCAATGTTTGCTCCGTAGTAGACCTTCTGCTGCTCTTCTGGGATCGATAGGAGTTTTCAGTGCATGGCTGAAATTGCCTTTCCATCAAGAATTAAATTTTCAGTAAGCAGCCTCTGTGCAGGTTGAGCAAAGTCTTGGAAATAATTCAGCAGAACCATCCATGGATCAAATTTTATCGCATCATGAGTCATGCATCAAATTACTTGCAATACTTTTTTTTTATTAAAAAAACACACACACAATGCCAGCATTCATCCGAAATTAAGAAGACATGCTTGGGTGTATGATATTGTGCTCATCAGGATCTGATCAGGTGATGGGTTTAGACACACCCACAGTTAAGCCACAAAAACGTGTGTGCATGCAAAATGTTTCTGTTCATCGGCCATAAATTTGTGTGACGTACGTGGGTTAGATGCACGGACGATGCAATTAGAGGCATGGCCCATTTTCTGTGCTGAGGTACATCATTTCTGCTTCTCACTCCATCCCTTTGCTCTTATCGAGGCAGAGGTCGCTGAACAAAGTATCCTGTCTAAACATTGGGAGATAAAATCATTGCAAATGAAAATCAACCAAACAGCACACATTCTGCATTTACAAATAACGTGACTGGTGTTCTGGCATTAAATAACAAATAGGCATTCAATAATTAGGCATTTGAATAGCACGATTGGCAACCTGATTGCAGCCGTGAGAACCAGTATGTGGTGCAGTGCCTAAAGATCAGAGTTGGGGGGCTTGACGGCCTCCTAATGTATCTGGATCTCCAACACCCATCCATCCCGCTCAGCATGGTCCATAGTTGGGTATGAAGGGAGTTGCATACCCGAGGGCACCAGTTTGGAGAAAGCCTGCGTTGAACAAGTACAAAGCAGGTAAGGATTGTAGTCTTAGAACCCAGGAGAACAAAGCCTTAAGCACATTCACTTTGTGGGGGCCTGGTCAAAGCCAGGGCTGACTACCCAGGGGGAAATTTGGGATCAGGTGAGCTCTTTCAGAAGGAAACAGAAATAGCAGCTTGGTAGGGAAAGTGCACAGAATAAATTGATTTCCCCCGGAGATCCTTTTCAACTTCAGTAAAATATGTAGGACAATAAGAGCTGAAAATAGTATCATTTTTCTAGAAATCAAAGCCATGGCACCAAGCAGGGAGGGCAGGTATTTGGGGATCATTAGAGCTTTGCTAAACTGGTCTTGTCTGTTTCATTTTCTTCCCCCTTGCTTCATCATGGATATCTAAAAGGACAGTTGGAACCAATAAATGAGGTGAGTTAATCTGGTGACTCATTCTGCCTTCTCTTGCCTCTCCCCAGGCAGAGGGAGATGGTTGTGCTTTTTCATCTGCTCGTTTGCTTTGTCTGTCTTTGGTTTCTGGCTTGCAAAATCTCTTCCTTGGCAAAGTGCATCTTGATTTCTGTAGGGCACATTCTTTTTCCTTAGTTTCCTTTTCTAGTGCAAAATGCGAATTGCCTTTGCTGATCATGTGGCAGGCTGATTTCAGTCAATTTGGGTGCAGATGTTCCATGCAGTGTCTGGTACTAGATTCCAAATCTGGATTGCATGGGAATCTTCACTTTAAAAAGCACAGTTATAGCCCTCATACTTTTAAAGTTAATTGTCACATGTTTCAGTGTGCTTGTGATGTCTCTTATGCACATACACACCACTGTGCACTCTAGAATTTGTTGACTAGAAACCTTTCCATAAATAGAGTATAATTTTTCATTTTATTTAGAACATTTGAACCCCACTCTTCAGTCAAAAAGTCTTCCAGAGTGGCTTACATACAATCAGTTAAGACAGTCCCTGTCCTCAGGTTTACAGCCTAAAAACAACAACACACAAGGAAAGAGGGCAGGGAAGGAAGAGGAAAAAAAATCAATCTCGGGCACTGTACCTGTTCTTAAATAGTTGTTCACATAATGACCAGCTAGTGTAGTTTGGCGTAGGAGAGTCCTGATGGTGCTGGTCTGTCACAGCAGAGCTGATGGAGTGAGCCTTATATCCCAGCTCTCCCATTGAAGCAGCCTGCTCCCAGGTGACAACCGAGGGAGAGAAGGTTTGATGGAGTTTGTATGTCAGTTTCCTATCTGCCTGGCTCTTTCTGTCTGAAGAGCATTCATTCCTCCATAATAGCAGAAAATGGGACACTCCCATGGATATTTGCTTCTCCTGCGTGGCTTATAGCAGGGATGGGGAAGTTTGTGCCCTCCAGATGTTGTTGGACTCCAACTCCTGTCAGCCCCAGCCAAGTTGCATGCAGTTACGTTTAACTGCAGTTGCCAGCAATTGAACCAGGTCCCTTTGTGTGCAAACCATCTACTCCACTTTGCACGGTTTCATTGCAGGACCTCATCGTCTGTATCAGCGTTGAGGAGCCCATGGCCTTTAGATGTTGTTGGACTCCAGCTCTCATCAGCACCAGCCAGTCAGGAACGATGGGAGACCAGCAATGTCTGAAAGACTGCAGGTTCTTCATCCCTGGCTTGCAACTCTGTTCTCCTAAAAGTGTGTGGCTCCTTGCCACTTACCCATACTTGTTCTGTTCCCCCAAATTGATTCCCCCAGATATATGTGGGGAGAGGGCTGATGTACTCAGGTCCTCCTTGAGGGCTTCCAATGGTGACATCTGGCTGGCCACTGTGAGATCAGAATGCTGGACTAGATGGGCCATTGGCCTGATCCAGCAAAGTCTTCGTAGGTCCTTATGATTAATTGTAAAACAAAACACAACAACCCCCAAATTCATTCTGTTGAGTTCAGAATAAAGCATCTTATGTGTCTTATACTGATTTGATAAGTTCGTTTCTGCATTGCAGGGAATTGAACCAGATGGTCCCTTCAAATATTATGATTAAATGATTTTGATGGGGTGACATCTGATAGTCATCCTCAGAGCAGGTTCACTGAAACGGACTTACATAAAATAATCTTAACTTTGGGATTTTTTCATGGTGCATAGGAACAGGTCTCCATTAGGATTCACGAGTGCTGTGAGCTTGCTATAATGGTGAAATTAACACACTTTATAAGGACAAAAGAAATAAGAGACAAACTAGCTGTGAGTGGGGGAGAATTAGAAGCCGAGACAGTTGCAGTACAAAGTTGTTGTTTCCACAAATGGATGTTCTGTATGATTTGAATTGCTCTACTCAGACATAAGAATGTTCCTAACGGGAGAGATTAACAGTACTCTTTTCTTTTAATTAAGGATAAAACCTGCCTACCTAAGCAGTGGAGTCATAAATAGAAATATATAAATATAGAGTAAGCTACTCAATTCAGTTAGAGCTTAACTGAAGTACAGAATTTAGAACTGACATGAAGCCATTTAAACTTGTGGTGAAAATATGCAAAAAGAAATGTTCATTTTGGTTACTGATGTGTGAATATGTGACAAGAATTTGACGTTCTCAAATTCACTTATGGATTTGATAGCATATGTTGCATGGCTTTGCTTTTTCCTTTTATAGTATTTGTGGAATGTGTTGGAACAACGACACTCAAAAAATTTATATGCGTGGACCCCCATTCCTCTCAATCAAATAGAAATGGCTACAAATAGAAGACTGCCTTTTGACAGCCCTTAAAAATGGAGGAATATCCTCTGCAAAATAGGACACATGGTCACGCTTTTCTTGTTTATATCTTAAGTTAGGACTGTGGGCTGTATCTAGTGTTACCCTAATCAGAGTATTTCAGTTGAAATGAATGGACAGGAAATTAACTTAAAACTATTGATTTCAGTGGTTGGTTGGAAAAGCCAAAGTTGGTTGGAAAAAAAAACCCTTAGATAAGTAACTTGCACTTCTTTCACATCAATGGAGTAAACCTAGGAAGCTGCCTTATACAGACCATTGGTTAACCTAGTTCAGTATTGTCTACACTGGCTGGCAGCAGCTCTCCAGGATTACTGGCAGGGGTCTCTGCCAGCCCTACCTGTAGATACCAGGGATAGGACCTGGGACCTTCTGCTCTGCCACTGAGCTGCCCCCACCCCCCAAATTAAAGAAGGTCTTCAAAAGGGAGTTTATATGTGGAAAAGGCTCCTCCCTAGCGACATTTACATAGGAAGGCATTAATTCCAGGTCCGCTGCAGGAAAGAAAAGCAGCAGAAACAACAGACAGGCACACCCAGCTGAAATCCAAGCCCTGCACCTCAATTACAACTGAGTGTTTATGCTTGCCAGCCACCAACTGGTTGTAATTTTTGCTATCTGGTTTCCAACGGCCTCAGGGCCTGTTGTCTAGAATCTCGGATCTCTTGCTGTGCAGATGGACTTGCCGGAACTGTTGCCAGAAGTGTTATGACTGCAGCTGTTGCCAGTCGAGCGATGACGAAGTGGAAATCCTGGGGCCTTTTCCAGCACAGACGCCTTCCTGGTTGTAAGTCTGGATTCTGCTTTTAGGATCCCGTTTGTTCCCTTTTCACTTCGGTTTTTACAAAGATCCCTGCCAAATCTGGATTGGTTGCTTGTTTCTAACAGGCACTGACAATTTGCAATTTTTTCTAAAAAGAAAAACAACAATATGCATGTTAAATGCAAAGCTGTAGTCTGGCCCTGTGTTAAGGTTGTGAGAGAAATTTGATTCAATTCACGTTTAAAGGTGAGCTACCCGATTTGGATTTCCCATAACAATATGCAGACCAGAACACAGCTATCCTTTGAAATTCTCTCTGAATTTTGCAATGCGGTTCTCCAGCCAAGTAATCTGTACGAAAATGCATCTGCTGAGGGAAAGTGTGCATAGAAATGTGTGTATTAATGAAAATAACATAGAAAAATGCATTATCATTAGGGAAAGCCGCTTTGCAAATATGTGTATATTAGGACTAATTTACACTAAATTGTTGATGAGTTTTCATAAGGGCTTAAAAAAAGTAAATTGCAAACTGATGTGGAAAACTGAATTTAAGATTGGAAAAATGAAGAACTGAGAGAAATTGAAATTTACAGATTAGCCCATCCCTGCCTTGTCTTTGTGGAGATGCTTCTTTTGAGTCAAGTAGAGATCACCTCCATTAACGTGTGTGAAGTGTTGGATATCCCGTGGTGTTTTGGTTATTCCTACCCTCCTTTGGATGAATTTTATATTTGTATTCTCTTACTAAATTTCTTATGTATACCACAGTAAGAGTCTCATACCTAGTGTTGCTCAGGAATCATAAGAACTCCGTCCAAATCAGTGTGGTTTTGAAAAGTTCAGTCCACCATCTTGATTCAAAATGGCTTCCAGCTGTGTCCAAACATAGATCCAAACCTACTCCTTGATCCTCAGGAACCATTATGCAAAATTTGGTTAAAACCAGTGCACCTACACCTTTCCTACTGCTGGTGTCATTGGAGGTGAGACAGGTGAACTTTAGGGTAGAAACAGGAAATACAGAGTATAAAAACCCTGACATATAAAAACCATGACTGGACTGTAACCTGCTAAACAAAGACAAGAGTCAATACTGTCTCCATTTCTTTTACTGGCACCACTCCCCTCTGGTTTGTGCCCCTTCAGGTGAAAAAGGTTCCTGGCCCTCATGTAGTGACAACCCAACCTTCTTTGTTTGTCTACAAAAGCTATTTATTTTCCAAAACCTTTAGCGAGCAAGGTAACTTGTGCTCTCAGCTAACAAGGCTTCATTGTTTTACCAGTCTATTAATGCATGGGGACTCCAGAGTTGGAACAGAACTCTAGAAATAATTTCATCTCCAACATTCAAGACCGGAGAATAATGATGTTCTTACTGTACCATACAGAGCTGGCAACTTGGCTGTCTTGCTACAACTAATCTAATTATGTTGACTTAGCACACATGGCAGCAACACCTTCCTGTCATTTCCTCTCTAATATTTGCTTTCCTGCTTTGTTGGGAAAAGATAAATTGTAGCTAAGAGCGGTAGGTGATCTTCAGCTTTGCAAATTACAAAATGTGTGACACGGGTGTTCAAAATGATTAAAAAATATATATACTTGGTGAGATTAAACTGAAATTGCAGCTTGGTTCTTCTTTTTTGGTGGCCCACATTAAAGAAAAACTGGGAGCTCTTCTGAATGGAGCCAGGATTTAGAAGTGGATATCTCAATAATCTGGTGTCATGATGCCATCAAGGTCCCACCCACATGTCCAGGTTGACTGGCGGAGGGAGCTAAGGGTCTGCTTCACCAGCACATTTCCCACAGGATCCTGCTGGCTTCAGGGGTCTGTTTCACTAGCACTTCCCTGTGGTGAGCATGGTGAAGCAGTACTCTGCAGTGTAGCTTCCTGCCCATCAATTAATGTCACCTGTTGCACAGGTGGGCATGGTTTGGGAGAAATGGCATCATGGGCCAACTTGGGCGTCTGGTGGGCCAGGATTCGCCTGTGGGCTGTAGGTTCCCCTACCTCTGTAGTAGAGAAATAGAATGGGGGGGGGGGGAGGAATGAAAATATATTATTGTCTAATTTCAGAGGCGTTGAGTGTGATTGTGTTGCCATTTTTACACTCTTCCAACAATTTCTCATAAATTGGACAATTGCAAAACAGAAAAATCCTTCCATTTCTCATAAATTCATTTGAATTCGGAAGCTGTGCTTCAGAACAAGCCAGGATATAAATATATATTCGTAGCTTAGAATCTTTAAGGAGTTAAAAAATAAGAAAGGGGGGGCCCTTGGGCCACATATTTTGTGCCTCACAAGTACCATTTTGTTTGTAAAAGTGGGGGGATTTTTTATGCCCTTTCCTTTTTTAAAAAAATATGCCCATAAACAGGACAAAATGGATCTGATTTTTTGTGGGGTGGGGGCAAGGCAGAGGCATGATATGTTATTGATGATGATGAAGAATGTGCACAATTTTAAATGATTTGCAGTAATAAACTACGAAACAGAGCTCTCCATACAGGCTTGTGGTGCAAGTAATAAGAGAGTATAGCAATGAAGTTTTGAAACACCACGTTCATAGGTTAATTCAATTGAGGGAGGAAATGCAGTGCTCATCCTGGAAGAGAATTCAAGATACAGTGGTACCTCGGGTTAAGAACTTAATTTGTTCTGGAGGTCTGTTCTTAACCAGAAACTGTTCTTAACCTGAAGCACCACTTTAGCTAATGGGGCCTCCTGCTGCCGCTGCTGCACGATTTCTGTTCTCATCCTGAAGCACAGTTCTTAACCCGAGGTACTATTTCTGGGTTAGCAGAGTCTGTAACCTGTAGCGTATGTAACCCGAGGTACCACTGTGTTTCATTTTGACAGGGTGAGCAATCGAAGCGATGACAGGGATGGCGACTCTGACAACACTACAACGAGCGAGCCCCCGCCAACCCCTCAGGACGTTTCACTGGACAGAAGGCGGTCGTCTACGGATACATCTCGATCCACTTACAGCCTCACAAGACGAATTTCAAGTAGGTTTGCCACAACCCACCTTTTTGGCATTTTGGTGACGTGTGTGTGAGAGAGAGATACCTCCACAGACCATGAGGCATGGGGCTGCCCCCCAGGGCTGCCCTCCACTCTGTTCATTGGGTGCCTTATAAAGGGGTCCCTGTGTGCAATGTAAGTGCATTACAGGCTTCCAGATGAGGAGGCGATGCAGATGTGTCCCCTTTATTTGGAGAAGCACTACACAAGTATATCAGCATTTACTTAGGGCTTGTTCTCAAAGTGGCTGTACATGTGGCCTGTGGGGGAGCGGGGGGTGTCTGGAAGGCGCATTGGGGCTGGGGGCAGGTGCAACACAATCAGCACAACCCATCATGATGTTGTTGTGGTCTGAGGCCAGATCCCATGGGCCAAGGCAGGTCAGGAGTTGACTTCATGTAAATCCAGGGCTGTGATGAGGCGCTACAATTACTCCAATAGGGGCTGTGCAATGACATACTTACATTTTTATTATATAGAGAGGGTCCCATCTGCACTATACATTTAAAGCAGCATCATGCCACTTTAAATAGCTATGGCTTCCCCCAAAGAATTCTGGGAAGTGTCGTTTGTTCAGGGTGCTGAGAGTAGTTAGGAGACCCCTGTTCCTTTTGTGGAGTTGCAGTCTTCAGAGCGGTTTAACAATCAATCCCTCTTCCCAGGGTATTCTGGAAATTGTAGCTCTATGTGGTTGTAGTGGTTAATGTTGGACCTGGGAGGCCAAGGTTCAAATCTCCACCCTGCCATGAAACTCATTGGATGACTTTGTGCCAGTCACTGCCTCTCAGCCTAACCTACCTCACAGGGTAAAGGTAAAGGGACCCCTGACCATTAGGTCCAGTCGTGACCGACTCTGGGGTTGCGGCGCTCATCTCGCTTTTTTGGCAGAGGGAGCCGGCGTACAGCTTCCGGGTCATGTGGCCAGCATGACTAAGCCGCTTCTGGCGAACCAGAGCAGCGCACAGAAACGCTGTTTACCTTCCCACCGGAGCGGTACCTATTTATCTATTTGCACTTTGACATGCTTTCGAACTGCTAGCTTGGCAGGAGCAGGGACCGAGCAATGGGAGCTCACCCCGTCGCGGAGATTCGAACCGCCGACCTTCTGATCGGCAAGTCCTAGGCTCTGTGGTTTAACCCACAGCGCCACCCGTGTCCCTTCACCTCACAGGGTAGTTGGGGTTAAATGAGAAGGGGGAGGAAGAAGAAGAAGAGTAGAAGAGTTTGGATTTGATATCCCGCTTTATCACTACCTGAAGGAGTCTCAAAGCAGCTAACATTCTCCTTTTCCTTCCTCCCCCACAACAAACACTCTGTGAGGTGAGTGAGGCTGAGAGACTTCAGAGAAGTGTGACTGGCCCAAGGTCACCCAGCCGCTGCATGTGGAGGAGTGGGGAATCGAACCTGGTTCCCCAGATTACGAGTCTACCGCTCTTAACCACTACACCACACTGGCACTGGGTACACCACATTGAGTTCTTTGGAGAAAAGTGTGGACTATAAATGCAACAAACAAATAATAATAGGGGCATCCTAACACCTCTCTGCACCCATAACAAACTACACTGCCCACAATTCTTGGGGGGAAGCCATGACTGTTTAAAGTGGTATGATTGCTTTAAATGTATAGTGAAGTTGGGGCCTATATCTCTGCAGTCAGTGTGAATTAGTGCCTTCTCCCACCATTTGCTCTTTGTTACGCAGGTCTAGAGTTGAGGCGTCCAAGTTCTCCACTTATTGACATAAAACCTATCGAGTTTGGGATTTTAGGATCCAAAAAGGAAATAGTTCAACCGTCCATCCTGAGGAAAACCTATACTCCAGATGACTATTTTAGGAAGTTTGAGCCGAGACTATATTCCCTTGACTCTAACAGCGAAGACGTGGACTCCTTGACGGACGAAGAAGTCTTGGCCAAGTACCAGCTGGGCATGCTTCATTTTAGCACGCAATACGACCTCTTGCACAATTATCTCATTGTTAGGGTGATTGAAGCGAGGGATCTGCCTCCCCCAATTTCCTACGATGGCACTAGGCAGGATATGGCCCACTCGAATCCTTACGTGAAGATTTGCCTCTTGCCGGACCAGAAAAACTCCAAGCAGACTGGAGTGAAGCGCAAAACCCAAAGCCCGGTCTTTGAGGAGAGGTACACATTTGACATCCCGTTTTTAGAAGCCGAAAGGCGGACCCTGCTGTTAACCACAGTGGATTTTGACAAATTTTCACGCCACTGTGTCATTGGTAAAGTGTCGATGCCTTTGAGTGATGTGGACCTTGTGAAGGGAGGACATTGGTGGAAAGCTCTGGTCCCCAGCTCTCAAGTAAGTTTCAGAACAAAACACAACATGTTGACTGTTATTACTGTTCTTGGTGGTCTTGGCTGGGTGGTCTTTCCCCCCTCCTTCGGATTGTGATTTAACACTGGCAGTGGTTTAATGGTACAAGGAACAGAGATGTATTTGGTTGTGGCCTTGAAGCTCTTGAATGTTCTCCCTAGGGAAGCCTGACAGGCTCCATCACTATACAGTGGTACCTCGGTTTAAGAACAGTCCTGTTTACGAACAATTTGGTTTAAGAATTCTGCAAAACTAGAAATAGTGTCCCGGTTTGAGAACTTTACCTCTGTCTAAGAACGGAATTCGAACGGTGGAAGGGCACTGGCTTGCGGAGGCCTCATTAGAGAAAGCGCGCCTCGGTTTAAGAACGGTTTCGGTTTAAGAACGGACTTCCAGAATGGATTAAGTTCGTAAAGCGAGGTACCACTGTATTGTTATAGTGCAGAGCAAGACTGGTAAGACATTTGGCCCAGGGAGGAGGTGTGGCTTGGCTTGACTCCCAAGGGCCAGATGGAGAGGTTTAGAAGGCCGCATTGTACCCCAAGACCAGAAGTTCCCCAACCCTGGGGTATGTGATGAAGACTTGGCTCTTTAGGGGGGTATAATGACAGTTGGTGTCGTGAAACAGCTAAGAGAGTGGGCTACAATTCAGGCAGGGCCTGATTCAAATTTTGCCTCTGTCATAAACTCCTTAGGTAGCCTTAGGCCAGCTACCCTTTCTCAACCTCAGTCCTACCACCCCATCTGCAATTTCGGAGATAATAATATCGGCTTCCTTTACAAGGCTGCAACTTGATAATGCAAGGGAAGTGTTCTGAACACTTGGAAATGCTGTACAAATGTTAAGTTGCTGTTAATAATAAGATCTGTTCTAAGTGCTTGTTTGATTATTGTAGTGCTTTATTATGGTTATTTGTGCAAAACGCTCTTCCTCCGTGGTTTTCTGTCATCAGAGGTTTCTACTTATGAATTCTTATTGTCTGACATGTGGGGGCAGAGGAAGATAACTGTGTGTCATACTGACTGTTTTATATACTGGGGGTCGTGTGCCATGCTTAGGTACTGGCTGGGTGATTCCATCTCATATGCTCTGTGGGGCTCAGGGTCATTCATGGTGTGTGAAGGACAGGGGGGGCTGTTTGGCTTGGATCTCAAGCACAAAGGGGGGGGGCTCCTCAGATTTAGGCACTTGTTCATTTTTTAGCCTTTGATAAGTTTCATAACATGTTTTTATGAGCATTGAACCATAACACAACACTCTCAGCTTAGAGCTGCAAATCTAAGCAAATAATAGGATTTGTGATTTGGAAAATGCATCATTTTCTTCTGTTAACTGACATAGTTTTCGTCATGTCGAAGAGTTTAAACATTCACAAATATTAATAAAAATATCTGTTCTGGTAGCACAAAATTAGACCTAGACAATATCCTCTCAGATCAGCCGATTATGTAAATAAACCACTCATGTTTGGGTTGTTGGGGGAGGAAGGTTAATTTGTTTCTTGTGTGTTGTCATTTTTAATTTTGATTATGGCTAGGGGCTTCAAATGCTGGAAGTGGCCCGATTTTCAACATTGCGATATATCACCAGCTAAATATCACAATATCCCGATATATCACGATATATACCTGTGGTGGCGGAGGGCCTTACTGGGCCTCCCCATGGTGGCAGAGGGTCCAGCCATACCTCCCTGCAGCAGCAGAGGGCTTTGCCATGCCTCTCCATGGCAGTGGAGGGTGCACTGTGCTTCCCCGCATCAGCAGAGGTCCTTGCCCAGATAGAGAGGCTTGGAGGGCCAGCGTTTGACCCTTGGTCCAGAGGTTTCCCAGACCTGCTGTAAGGGCATTTGTGATCCTTGGACATGGCTTGTAATGCCCTTTGTTTCAAACGCCCCACCTCTTGTCCTGTTTGATTCCTTCTTTGGCACATCTGTTGCAGAATGAAGTTGAACTGGGAGAACTCCTGCTGTCGTTAAACTACCTTCCCAGTGCAGGAAGACTGAATGTAGACATCATTAGAGCAAAACAGCTGCTTCAAACAGATATGAGCCAAGGTTCAGGTACGGACTGGCGCTTTTCCAATAATGACTGCTGCACTTAATCGGAGGTGCTCTGGTACTGCTGAGATGTATAAGATTTGTGAAAGATGTGGATGTTTTCAACAGGGAACAGGATATTGCCCTTCCCCAAAGCAGCTCTGAAAAATCCCAGCCCTAAAGTCCTAATATGAACCAAGCCCCCGCCCCGCGGAAATTTTCAGTGCCAGCATATGCAAATCGACAAAGGAGTAGTGTGTCTCTGAGCATGTGCAGAGAATGTCTGTTCCTCACTGCTGTATCCAGCCTCCACTTGTACTGAGAGGGGTGGGACAGAGCATTCAGAATCAGAGGAGGCTTCTGAGAAGGTTTTGACTTCCACAGTCTTTGAAGAACTTTACCTTTATGACCTTTTCAGACCAGACATTTACGATTTGAGAAATGCCACTGGCACATCCAAATGTCAGTGTTTCTACAGAATAATGGTGGGAAATGTATTGATTTTTTTAAAAGACAGCACCTGCATTTTACCTAAGGGGTGCCTAAAAATAACCATGAGCCGGAAAACAATAAAAACAGTTCAAAACTATGCCCAGTTGAAAATAGAGAGGTCCAAACAGCTGTGCCTCTTGCCTCGTGTGCTGGGCCTCAGGAAGGCACATTTCAGCTTTGTGGTGGGTGAGGTGGTGCCTGCCAAAAAGGCACAAATCCAGCTGGCTTTGTTGGGAGATAGGGGTCCTCAGCACAGAGCTACCGGTCAGCCTCCGCCTCTTCAACTTGCACGGCTCACCCCACAACCCCAACCCACCCCCAGTATGGCCTTCAGCCCTTGTATCACCATGGCAACAACCTAGCTGCTGGAAGGGGCAGGAGAAATCTGGAAGGGGCAGGAGAGAGAATTGGCAGTGGATTGCTGTGCAAAGGGATTGTGAACTCAATTCTCACAACTCATAATCCCGGACTGAGCATATGCTCAGAGCTCCCAGATTCTTAATTCTTAATGTGTGACCTCCACCCCAGTTTTTAATGCACCTGGCTCCAGTTGTGGATCTCGGGGTTCCAGTACAAAGCAAAATAAATCCCCAAAGCCTGAAGTCTTCCCAGCAAATGCACATGGATCTATATTTAAGCTGTCCCCCCCTTCCATCAATCCTCTTTCAGACTGCATACTGTATAAGTGGGAGACCTGAGGAGATTTTGTGCGTGTGTGTGTTTTACTTTCAGTATGGAGAAAATCAGCAGGCAAGTGGCGTTTAGAAGCTGCCCTTTCCCAACCATTCTTGGAATCACCAGAGGAGTCATTTTTGTTCCTCAGAAGCAGAAGTCAAAATGTACCCTGTTTACTTTCAATTGCGAACAACGGAAGGCTGGCCTTGGTGAACGAAGGTCAGCTACGCTGTTCTTTTTGAGAGAGAGCAGGTTCTTTTCGGAAGATGTAATCTTCATAGGAGCGAGCAGGGAAAGAAGGTTACAGCCGAAAGAGGGAGGCTGAAGACTCACTACTGCTTCTGAGCATTGTTATTATTATTATTAATTATATTTATTACTCGCTCTTTCAGAAAGCAAACAGTAAAAAGTGTAAAGACCAGCATTTAAAAATCCTAAAATGCTCATCAGTAATAAGTATAAAATACATGAAAATTGTCTGTAAAATACAAGAATCCTCTTAAAGGCCTGTCTGTTCCAGCATCCTCTTTTCACACTGGCCAACCAGATTACCTACGGGGAGCCCGTAAACAGGACCGGGGTTCAGCAACACTCCCCACCTCTGATTCCCAGCTTAGCGGGTGCAGGGCAAGCAGTGCATGGTCTGCAGAGCACCATAATAATAATAATAATAATAATAATAATAATAATAATAATAAATAATAATTTGTTGTTGTTGTTGTTGTTATACCCCACCCATCTGGCTGGGTTTCTCCAGCCACTCTGGGCGGCTTCCAACACATATAAAAACATAATAAAACATCAGACATTAGAAACTTCCAAATACAGGGCTTTGCTACCACTCCCTGTCCTCCAGACTCTGCCACCTGAGGCAAACTACGTCACTTTGTTCAATAATAGGGCTAAACTTTCCAATTAAGGGGTCCCTTGCTCATCGGCTTGAGTCCAGACTCAGAGCTGGTCAAGAGCTGTATCTGGCACCTATTTCTCTCTGAATCCAGTTTAATGGGCTGTCCCTTCCTTGTCTGGGTCAGAGTCCAGGCTGCATTGGGGCAAGGAGTTCACTTGGGCCAACTTAATGCGTGAACTGGGCAATGACAGGAAATAATGATTTCCGATGAACAAAACCCTCTCTGGTAGATCAAGCTGTGCTTGTTTTCTGTTCAGATCCCTTTGTGAAGATCCAACTTGTTCATGGTTTAAAACTGGCGAAAACAAAGAAGACTTCTTGCAAGAGGGCTACCATTGACCCCTTCTACAACGAGTCCTTCAGTTTCAAAGTGCCCCAAGAAGAACTTGAAAGTGCCAGTTTAGTCTTCACAGGTATGTTCACCTCTTTCAAATGTGGTTTGTAGGCCTGCCATACAGCTGAAGAATTTTGGCTGATTAATTCATGGGACTTTTTGTCAATTAATCAACTAACAGCTAGGGTTGTAAGAAGATAGAGATTTCTGTTGTGATCAACCTTTGTTGGTCGCAATCAACGCTGTCTCCATTCTGCTGCAGCTTTGTTTCCATCAACTACTATGTCATTCATCTCACTGTCCACTAATTAAGATGCATTACTATTTAAATCAGGTGTGTAACTATATACGTAACTCCCCTGTTGTTGTTGGAATTCTCCAGTATCCCTAGTAACAGTGCAATCTTTACTATATGTAGTCAGAAGTAAATCTTACTGACTCCAGTAGGACTTACCCCAGGTGAGTAGGGTTGGGTTGGCAGCCTAAATCTTCATTTATGTACAAGTGAGGAACAAAATGGTTTTAAAGAATAAACATGCCTTTTGTGGTTTGAATTGATATCCACAGTTGGGTCAGGGTGTGACGGAAGCCTCTTCAGCTTCCGAAATCTCCTCCCAGTCTGCTGAGAGTTGTCATCGTCCTCAACATCTGGCAATCAGCACATCAGACATCCCTGATCTTGCCCCACGATGCCCAGAACTTCAGAAAACGAAAGCAAGGTTCTGTCTCAGGTCTCAAATGAAATACCTCTCTTTTGAAGTGGACCAAAACAAAACCGCTCACACAAAAAGCAGCCCCCTCTCAGAAGCACCCAATCGAGATCCGAAGGGATTTTATCCTCTGTGCACACCCACCCTAGTAGAAACAGATGTTGCTGTTGAGACGAGATGCTGAAATGAGAACCTATTAGCTTGTTTCCAAACATTTCCGAATGAAAGCGATGCTCATCAGCAATTTAAATCGCAACCGTGATGTGCAGAAATTTTCCTCTGCGGAAAAGGCAGCATGCATAGTTTTGAATGCACTAGATCAGGTGTGGGAGGAAGGAATTGTTCCTGTAATCCATTGAGGGCCTTATTCTGAAATAGAAAAAGACAGTCACCTAAGCCACATTCTCCTCCTCCCGCTCTCTCACCCACAATATATAAACATTACCAGCTGTCTGGAGTCAGCTGCCTTTATTAAGAGGAATTGTTTCCCCTGTGCCATTATTATGATTAGTGTTTTTGCACAGCTTTGGGTTGTGGGGAGGGCGTGTGGAGCGTTTCAGTTCCCACCCAGAAAGCTTTCAGGCCCTGGGCAGGTTCCTAGACTGTTTTTTGGTAAATCCATCCCCAGGCTTCCACAGACTTGACAAGCTGGAACATCTGAAGAGAGGGCAAGTAAGATGACAGAGGGTCTGGAAATCAAGCCTTGTGAAGAACGATTGTTGGGTATGTAGGATCTAGACAAGAAGACTGACAGAAGATTTGATAGCCAACTTTAAATATCTGACACATGGAAGATGGAGCAAGCTTGTTTTCTGCTGTTCTGGAGTGTGGGAACCAAACCAGTGGATTCAAATGACAAGAAAGGAGATGCCAACATTAGGAGGAACTTTCTGATAGTGGAAGCTGTTCAAAAGTGCAATGGACTACCCTGAAAGGGTGTTGGACCTCCTTGGAGGTTGGGTAGGCATCTGCCAGGGATTCTTTAGCTGTGATTCCTATAGCACAGGGTTGGCCTAGATGACCCTTGGGATCCCTTCCAGATCTACAGTTCTATGACTTATCTGTTCATGGTTGTCCTCTTCCCTTTCCCCAGATCCTTGTCACACCTGACCTCCTGTGGGTGTGTTACCTACCAGGCTTGAATTGAGTGTTTTATTCCACTAGACTGGGACAGATTACAGGTGGAAGGACTACCTGGCCTGAGCCTTGTTGCTCTACAGTGTCCCTGCCAGCAGGACTGCAAACTGAAGTTAGTTGGGCCATCAGGAATCAGGCGACTTGGGGAGCCAGTAGAAGCTTTGCTGGCCTTAAATAAGAACTTCCTCGGGCTTGTCTCTTCAGTCTGGGCATGTTTTCTGTGAAAGGATGTGTTAAACCAGGGATTGGGAACCTCCAGCCTGTAGGTTCCTGTTTGGCATGCAAGGCAATTTCCCCTCAACCCACAACCATCTGCCCCCCAGCACCTGACATCAGTTAAGGTTGTGGCTGCAAGCTGAATGTTAGCTTCTGAGTCTCCCTTTGCAAGCGGGACTTGCTGGCAGTGCCAGTCAGCTAATTGACATGTTCAGTGAGCCCTGCTTTCTCCACACCTTCGAGGAAATATTTCTCCTCTACAAACATGTGTCAGGATGCTGCCCCTAGATGTTCGCTCAGTGTTGGCTTAAGTAACGAATTCCATTCACAATCTAAATGTGAATGGTGATCTGAAATAATTTAGTTTCTCAGGGCCAGGCTTGAGTAGGGCTGGGGGGAAAACACAACGTTAGATGGACCAATGGTCTGGTGCTGTATAAGACAACTTCCTAGGCTGCTATTATGATGACTACTACAGTTATTGATATTACTATTACTATTGCCTCTGGGAGTGGAAAGACAAAGACTGATCCTAGCTGATGCCTGAGTGAATAGGCTTCTGAGGCTATGGAATAAGTACACATTGTAGATTGTGCTTTTGTTTGTTCCCCAGTTATGTGCTCAGGCCTCACGGCTATGCTTTTATTCGCCCTACAGAGGCCACAAGACCAGCAATGGTTTGTTCTCTTTATTGGCAGGCTGGGTTTGCAGAGCAGTTGCAGGCGAACCGTTTAATTATTGAAAGGCTTTTGAAATATGTAACAAGAAAACAATCTACATGAAATGGAAAGCTTTGGGAGAACATGTGTTAGGATGTTTGTGTGCAAATAAGTTTGTGTAAGATTAGACTGGAGCAGCGGGAGCACTTAGAATCATAGAACTGTAGAGTTGGAAGGGAACCCCAGGGGCTATCTTGCCCTGCCCCCTGCATTGCAGGAATCACAGCCAAATAATCCCTGACAGATGGCCATCCAAACTCTGCTTCAAAACCCCTGTTTGAAAACCTACCATCCACTCCTGTCAAACAGCTCTTCACATCAGAAACTTCTTCCTAATTGTCTAGCTGGAATCTCTTTTCTTGTAATTTGAATCCATTGGTCCAGTCCTCTGGAGCACCAGAAAGCAAGCTTGCTCATCATCTGAGGCCCTTTTTGGTGCACCTTCCCTACAAGAGGTCCAGAGAGTGGCAACACGAGAACAGGCCTTTTCTGCAGTGGCTCCTTGTTTTGTGGAATGCTCTCCCCAAGGAGGTTCAGTTGGCACCTTGATTATGCACCTTTAGGTGCCGGGCGAAAACATTCCTCTTCAACCAACATCCGATGCCCTTTCAAATGTGTTTGTGGGAAGGGGAGAAAGGGGTCATTGGTTTGTGTGGGTTTTTTTGTTTGTTCTTGTTTTTATTATGTGTTTTGTGCTTTTATCTTGTATAAACCTATTGTGAACCTGTTGTATAGTCTGTGGTGAAGCGCCCTGAGATCTATGGATGAAGGGTGGTATACAAATGTAATCATCATCATCATTATCATATTCCATGTCACAGCCCTTCAGATATATGAGGATGGCTATCATATCACCTCCAGGCTAAAGCATGCCCAACTCCCTCAACCAATTGTCATAAGGCTTGGTTTCCATCTTTATCATCTTGGTTGCCTTCCTCATGGCTGCTGGAACTGCTGAACCTCCTCCTTCCTTACCAAGGGGAGGGGAAGTGAACCAGCAGGTGGCAGCAGTGCTCCTGGTTGCTCAGCTTCTGTAGCCCAGAAAGAGAGTGGGGAAGGTGAGCCATAGAACAGCCACTTAATCATCTCCAAAACAATAATATAATATACTGTACAGTATAGAGTATGCATCACCCAGAAAGAAGAGAGGGCACAGATTCTCATGAAATTTGGCCCATGTTTATTTATACGTGTAGATGCAAACTTGGAAATAGTGGGTGGAATTCAATGCTAGACCTACTCAGAGTAGGCTTATTGAAAAGAATAAATGCAACTAAGCTACGTTTCGGGACGTGGGTGGCGCTGTGGGTTAAACCACAGAGCCTAGGACTTGCCGATCAGAAGGTCGGCGGTTCGAATCCCCGCGACGGGGTGAGCTCCCGTTGCTCGGTCCTTGGTCCTGCCAACCTAGCAGTTTGAAAGCACGTCAAAGTGCATGTAGATAAATAGGTACCGCTCCGGCGGGAAGGTAAACGGCGTTTCTGTGCGCAGCTGTGGTTCGGCAGAAGCGGCTTAGTCATGCTGGCCACATGACCCGGACAAACGCCGGCTCCCTCGGCCAGTAAAGCGAGATGAGTGCGCAACCCCAGAGTCGGCCACGACTGGACCTAATGGTCAGGGGTCCCTTTACCTTTAGCTTTTTAAGCTACATCTATTTTGCATTTTACCCAGTGACTAATCTAAATGGAAAAACAGAGTTGTTTCCAACTAAGTTTTGCTCACACTGGTTTCATATGCTTGTAGGTAAGAAAAAGTTGTTCAATCTACCATCAAAAAGATAGAGAAGCAAGCTGATAGGCTAAAGATACAGGGATAGTCTGGGAATCTGAAGGTCCCTAACAATGTCTGTTTTAACCCTGCAAAACACCTCATTTGCAAGCTGAGTTGCACCCAAACTTCCAACGCTCTTTGTGTTGCAGTCTCAGTTCTATCTTTAGTCGAAACTATTTGAGCGGATCAGCAGTTCAAATAATAAAACAACAAAGTCACAACTGAAAAACCGAAAATGAACAAACCTGTAAAAGGGCAAGAACTGTTGTGAAACTGAAACCATCACACAACAGAATTAAAACCTCACTATAAAACCACACACCCATGCTTTCTAGTTGATAATTTATTTTTAAAAGCATTTTCATTACCAAAACAATACAGATTGCACACAAGGTTTGCGTAAGTGCAAGTATTCTGAAGAAGAACAAAATAATAATCCCATGGCGAGGAATGTAGTTGGAACTAAATGCAGCTCAATGAAGACAGTGGTCAGTGGATACGGCATGTTGGTTGTTGGGGAAGGGAAATGAGGGCAGGGTGGTGAATGGAATGGAAAAGAAAAGGATATGGCTGGCTGGCTGGCATTTTGGTCAGAAACACTCTACTCTGCATCATTTTGTTGCAGGTACCACTTTTGTAGGTAGATAATTGTTTGGCAGTGTTCCCTTTCTCTTTCATTGCTGCTAGACTTATCCTGGTACAAATCTATTGACAGGAAAGAAGGAAGACAATTTCTGGCACGATTTCTGCAGCTCTGCCAGTTCCGTCCACTGCAATCGGAAGTCACTGCTTTCTCTGGGTCCTTTTGGGTGGGATTCAGTCACATAATGTCAAATTCAAGGTTGCACAGTTACGCTTGCTAGAGAGCTCTCGAGATAATTGTTCCAGTCAAGGGGAGATCTGAGAGTTAGGGTTGGCGTTGCAGCTGCTTCTTCAGTCTTTACTCCCTCACCCCCACCTTTCTCCCTGCCTCTCTCTTTGTTATCTTCAGTCTTTGGCCACAACATGAAGAGCAGCAACGACTTCATTGGGCGGATTGTGATTGGCCAGTACTCCACAGGCTCTTCGGAATCCAAGCACTGGCGGCGGATGCTGAACTGCCACCGCACGGCTGTGGAGCAGTGGCACACTCTCCGGTCGCGAGCTGAATGTGACCGTGTCTCCCCGGCTTCCCTGGAGGTGACGTGAGGACGCCAACGCTGCTAGCAAGCCACTGAGCAGATCTATACAAGACAAGTCATACACACACACAAACACACACACTTGCGCATAATCACTATGGAATCCACAGCAACTCTTAATGGCCACTGGCAACAAAAAGAATAGTTGCATTAGCCTCCGTGCTACCTATTATTTCATCCACCCCATTGATTGTTTTACTCAGGATCACATATCAACCACTACATCCACATCAGAAGGTGATGCTGTTGTGTAGGACAGTGGAAGCTGCTCAAAGGGTTGTCTGCTAATACATTTTCAGAAATCCTTTGTTGCCTGCTATGTCATAGTGCAGTGCAGATAGCAGACTGGTTAGCTGTGGAAAAGCTTCATGGTTTCCTCTTCACTACGCCATACTCTACATCTTGTGTGAGCAATTGTATCAGAAGGTATCAGATCCTGTGTGTTATCCGTGGTGAATGCGTGGTAGATTACTAGGATGTTGTTTTAGCGGTAGAGTGTATGGTATAAATTCGTCTAAACCCAGTCCTTCCTTTGTCACTGTACCAGCTTAACCAAATCAGATATAACGTGTGCTTCTGTGTCTGGAGCTGTGCCCTTGGGCAGAATGGGGTGGAGGCAGTCGTCTCTTTCCTGCTCAATCACACATGCTAGCATTTTGTAAAATGTTTCATCATTCAAGAACCCACTGGTGTACTGTTATGAAAGCTGCAGTCCACAGCTGGATCACCCTTGAGCAGGCCCCTTAAAGCCGATTGGTTGGAACCCATCACCTGGTTGCAACCTGATGTAAGTTGGGTTGAAATGGTAGCACTACTACCAGAATTGGGGTGTGTGCATGTTTGACTTAAGAGTGGGTCCTGGTTCTGAAAAGGCTGAAGACTCCTGCGTTGAAGTCAACAAAGCTCATTTTGGAGGAGGGAAATTGTGGGTGGCAGCCTAGTTGCAGTGCTAGTTCCAGAAGTGTGCAATGGTCTGGGATGTGTGAGCTGCCCAATTTGTTTCCACGGTGCAGGTTCCATGAGTGCGTGTGGAGTTGTCCTTTCCCTTGGAAGCGGTGGAGGCACGGAGGAGCCAACCACCCAGCAGAGCGAGGTGGGTGCTGAGGGTGCAAGGAGTTGCACCCTGTAGTCTACCTGCTATCCTCAAGGACAGTGGAGGGTGTTGAAATCAGGTTCAGCCACTGGCCCAATCAGCTTCTGGAAGGAGGCAGGTTCCACTTTGTGCTTTGCCTCACTCAAAACAGCCGTAGTAGGGACTTCTATGCACATGGATCCACCACACTCCCGGCACATCATTAGAATGGGGCACATGTCCCTTTAAAGGCCGTGGCTGAACTTGAAAGTGGAGGCATCTGAAGGTTTCAGAGAACTGTTTGTGTCAAATCCCACCCCCCACCCCCCGCATTTTAGGAACCTTTTGTGGCAACGTTCACAAAAGACCTAATGCCGTGTGAGTTGCATTTACATGTGATAGTCAAGTTGATCTCTCCACACACACCCCTTTGTATTTCAGTGTGTTGAACTGGTCTTGAGTGTAAAGTCAGCAAATGTCTGTGTATTTACCTGCCACATACAGAAAAGGTGTAGGGAAGTAGGTTGAACCTTCTGTAATACTGTAGAGATCAGGGATGGGGATCGCCCTCCCACCAGATGTCAAAGGGAACAACAACTACCAGACTTTTAGAAGACATCTGAAGGCAGCCCTGTTTAGGGAAGCTTTTAATGTTTGATGCACTACTGTATTTTAATATTTTGGTGGAAGCCGCACAGAGTGGCTGGGGAAGCCCAGCCAGATGGGTGGGGTATAAATAATAAATTATTACTATATAACCTCAGGCTGCCAGAGAGGCCCCTCCAGGCATCTCCACAGGGCACACACCCTCTTGAGTCACAGTGCTCACCTGCCCTGCTTTGCAGCCTCCTATACTTTTGTCTGGCTGGGACATGTCCTCAAACTCTGATAATGTTTCTTGTGTGCCTAGGTGGAGATGAGAGAAAGGTATGAGTGAGTGTGATGAAACTAGCCCACTGTTCTGTTCACCTTTGCCTTTGCCCTCTCCCTGCCACTGGTCATGTGGCCCCTGGAAGGTCACTCAGAAGGAAACGTGGCCCCTGGTCTGAAAAAGTTGCCCCACCCCTGGAATAGATGACCTGAGCAAATTGAATGTATGTGAGATTGAACACTTGAACAGCTCATTTGCTGGGATCCGCTGTGGGAGAGGGGATTCCTGTGGGATTTCCGAGAGGCATCTGATTGGTCATTGTGGGAAATGGGAATTTAGGCTAGATGGGCCTTTTGTCTGATACACAGGCCTCTTAACACTCTTGTACAATTACAAAGAGAACCTGTATTGGGACCCCAAAAAGAATATAAATTTGGTTCTTATAAGGTGTAATATTCCTGTATGAAAATTAACTTAGTATATCGCTGTTAACTTTTATAAGTAGCAAAACCTTTTTTTAAAAAAAATATATATATGCATGGAACCATGGCACATGGAGACAACAATCTGAGCATTTGCTGCAGTATTCATGCAACAGATGTCTGATGTGCCAGCATCCATCATCAAAGCTGGCACGGGCATACTTTACTTTGACAGAAATGTTCATGTCTGTTGGCTCTTGGGCCCGATGGAGGGGTTTTGGCTCCTCCTTATTTTAAAACTATAGTTTCCCAAAGCAGTGGATGGATGTGACAAGTCAGCAAATTCTGTCAATTTTGTTAGATGCTTCTGTACATTCTCCCCAACCCCAAACATACTGTCTAAGGAGGTATATTTATGGAAAAAATAAAGATCTGTTTATTTGTGTCAAATAAGAATGAAGTGGTGCTCTTTTTAAGCAACTCATTTCAAGAACGATGACCTGTGTTCTGGATGCCCGCACAACATCCCATTGAGGTAGATTCAGCAGTGAGTTTCTTGGGGCATTGTGGTTATTTGTGCTACAGAATTATAGAACCATAGAATTGTGGGGTTGGAAGGGATCCAAGGGTCATCTAGTCAAACCCCCTGACAGATGACCACATTTGTCTCTATGGCAACAGCACCTTTTCAAGAGGCAGGTGATGTGTACCTGGCTGAGCAGCTAAGGCTGTTACCTTGACAAGGAAACTGATGTGGCAGGTTTCCTCTTACAGATTCAACCCACACAGATACAGGATCATTGCTTTGGAAGGGTCCAGGCTGACCCCTCCCCCCATTACATTTATTTATTTAAAATATTTCTAGGCCATCTTTTAGGGACAAACCCTCCTAAGGTAGATTACAAAAGATTTCAAGAATTTAAAAGAGAGAACTACAACCAGTGCTTTTTTCTATGGGTACGCAGGGGTACGCATACTTCTAAACATTTTGTGAATCTTTACTGTATTTATTTTTCCTGATTTGAACTATAAAATGGTGATTTTCTTGAGTCAAAATGAGAGTACCCCTAAACATTTTTTTAGAAAAGAAAAGCACTGACTAAAACAAAAAGATCATCATGTTAACTAAAAAACATTTGCAGATCAGCAGTACTGTATCAGAAGTCGTCTTCTTCTTTTCTTTTTCTTCTTCTTCTTCTTTGGCGATCACTCGTAGCCGAGTAAGATTGTCTTCCATAAACACGGTTTTAACAATGAGTCCATAAGTGACTGTGGAGGCCAATTTTGGATCCACATGTCCTTCCACAGTGGGGACATTGGTTTCCGGGCTGGAGTTTATCACAGTGTAAATTTGCCAAGCGTGGCTTCCTCTTAGCACGTTTCTCCCTTGCGTCCTGAGTTCGGGTGTCTTCAAAGCCCATGACATCTTTGGTAAAAGTTATTCTCCAACTGGAGCGCTCGCAGGCCAGTGTTTCCCAGTTGTCAGTGTTTATACTGCATTTATTTAGATTTGCCTTGAGACAGTCTTTAAACCTCTTTTGTTGACCACCAGCATTACACTTTCCATTTTTAAGTTCAGAATAAAGTAGTTGCTTTGGAAGACGATCATCAGGCATCCGCACAACATGACCAGTCCAACAAAGTTGATGTTGAAGAATCATTGCTTCAACACTAGTGATCTTTGCTTCTTCAGTACACTGATATTAGTTCGCTTGTCTTTCCAAGTGATGTGTAAAATTTTTCGGAGAGACCGAAAGTTCTTTATGTTTAATGTTTTATTATATTTTTATATATGTTGGAAGCCACCCAGAGTGGCTGGGGCAATGCAGTCAGATGGGTGGGGTATAAATAATAGAGGAGTTGTTGTTGTTGAGTAGGATGTTCCTGGAAGGTATGCAATGATCAGGAAAGATGGGAATTGCAATCCCAACACCACCAAGAGGCCACGATATTGACAATCCCTACACTGAGGGTGGGGCACTTTAGGACTGGGTGTGTGTGTGTGTGTGTGTGGAAATTCAGCCTCCCGGGCCTCTCTGTTTGGTTCTTGGAAGTCTTGACAGGCCACACTGCTCCCTAGCCCTGCTATCCACTCCAAGTTTTTTTGCCTAGCTGGAATGTGCCTTTGAATGCGCCTGCTTGCCTGAGTAGATATGCATGAATTTGAAGAAGCGAACCTGCTGCTCAAAGGTAATTTTATTGTTTATTTATTTCCAGTATTTTTAGCCTGCTCTTCATTAAATATTTGCAATCCAAGAACGGGGAACAAAGTGACACAATAGTACACTGTCCAAGTGCCCTGATTTTCCAGGGACAGTGCTGGAATTATGGAAGCCGTTCTGATCTTGGAATGCCCCTATTTTCCCTGCCGCTGATTGAAGCTGTTGAGTGACCGCACATGTGCGGTGAGGCGATCTGGTTAAGGTTTTTTTTTTAAAAAAAAAAAGTTCAAGGGCCTCAAGGTATGAGGCAGTCTTGCTCCTGTACTTGTTGCAGAGTCAAAGAGCCTTGACTCACCTGTCAGTCTCAGTCACCCCTGTAATCCCCTTTTAATAACCACTGACCCCCTGTGCATCACACATGTCTTCTAAGGATGATGTTATAAAGATGGGCTGTTTGGGGACAAAGCTTGATACAGAGAGACTGTGTTCCTTCACCCAAACCAGAACTGTGAGAGTATAGGAGGTGGTGCAGGGATAGGAGCACATTCACGTTTTTTTCTGGCCGCTGCTTGGCGGTCCTCGCGTAGCATCTGCGCACCCATGCAGTGGGGAGAACATTTCTGCCTTTAAAGATCTGTGGCATTGCATGAGCTTGTTCTTCTCCTTTTCATTCCAGTTGGAAGCCTGAGGATTACTGGCCTGGGGGAGCTGTAAATTCCTTCTTGTCCTTGGCAATAGACTCACGCTGGGATCCATCAACCATAGAAAAATCCACAGCGCCTCCCAGCCAAAACAATCTTAATCCAAAGTCTTTTGTTTCATGTTCATCTGTGGCCTTGTCCTTAATGAGATGGCCGACCTATGTCTGAGCTGCACTGTTTCAGGTGGCAGGTGTGGGATAGAAGACTCCTGCTTACACTTTTTAAAAATAAAAATGAATAAATAAATCCCTGCACAGAGAAAGCTAGTGTATTAAGGAGAAGGGCCCTAACCTGACTCTCTTCTTAACAGTCTAGCTTTCTATATTAGGGGAGTAGTAGCAGGAGTCAGTGGTGTAGCGTGGGGGGTGCAGGGGGGGCCAGCCGCACCGGGCGCAACATCTGGGGGTTAGGGTTAGGGGGCGCAAATCCACGGGTTAGGGGGCGCAAATCCACTGGTTAGGGGGCGCAAATTACTTGCCTTGCCCCGGGTGCTGACAACCCACGCTACGCCACTGGCAGGAGTAATCAACTGATCACTCACTTCCCAAATATAAAAGACCAGCATGTCAAGGAGAAGGGTCCTGGCCTGGCCTACTTCCTGATGTGCTTGTTTTCTATATTTAGTGTATAAATAAATATAATAAATCCATGCATTCATGCATGAATATAAAAAACTAGCATGTCAGGGACAAGTGCTCTAACTTAGCTTCTCCCTGATGTGCTAATTTTCTACATTCAGGGAGTTTTAGTATTTGTATTTGTGTGTGCTTAATTATTCACTATTTAGATACCACTCAATTTTTTTAAAAAGTAATTTATATAAAATGTTTTAAAATATTTAAAAATAGCAATAAAACAAACCTTAAAAACAGTAGACATAATAAAGTTACACAGTACTTCAGTTTTGTTCAGTGTTTGTATCTATATTGGAATAAAGAATTTGTAACCCACTACAGGATTATAGTTTTAAATATAGATAAAATCAACAACTTTAATAAACCATAGAACTTTAGAGTTTGGAGCAACTCAGATGTCATCTAACCCAACCCCCTGCAATGCCAGAATCACTGCTAAAGAATCCCTGACAGATGGCCAAATAAAATAATGATACCAAAAATATATGTGTGGATAGGCTCAGCCTCCCCTGAAAATGGTTTAGCTGACATCGAAAATATCACAGCAGAGGCATTTTCAGGGGAGGCTGTGTAATATCAGAGAATACATGCTGCCACACTAAAATATTGATTTCTCACAAGTGTGGAAAACACACATTATGTGGCACTTGTATAACTGCCAGTTCTGCAGATTGAGTGGGCACATACGGACTGGCAGTTGGGGAGTGGAGTGGAGTCACATGAGTTGCCACTAGACACTGCCACAGTTCGAAGTTTCAGTAGGAAAAACGTTCTTATGTATGTTTAGCTCCACAACAACCCTGTGAGGCAGGTTAGGCTGAGAGGCAGTGACTGACCTCCAAGGTCACCCACCAAGTTTCATGGCTGAGTGAGGATTTGAACCCTGGTCTCCCAGGTCCTAGTCCAATACTAACCACTAACACCGCACTGGCTCTTGGGTAGTAGGAGCAGCTCTTGTCAGCCACCTGGCTGCCATTTTGTTTCCTCCCCAATGTCTCCGCATTGCCCCATGACAGTGTGTGTGTGTGTGTGTGTGTGTGTGTGTGTGTGTGTGTGTGTTCAGAAGGGGGAAGAGGAATGGCAGCCCCCACCCAATATAGTGGAGAATATTCAAAAACACTGTGCAGAGCAATCCCCCCTCCACACGTATGCCCTTGGGGGCTGAGAAAAGGAAAAAGAAATCTCATAAATTTCCTCAGGGGGAAAAAAACACCTTTGAAGAAATGCCATCTCTCAGTGTGTGCATCAACATGGGAGAAGTGTAGACAGGATTCATCCCCAACTACCACCTGACACGTTAAATTGAGTGCATTGGGTGATTAGTAGGAACACCCCTTACTGGTCTTTTTAAAAATGTGGTATATTGCCACATATCTTTCACTGTGCTGTGTTCCTTCATAGACCTAGCAGCTCTGAGACTTGGACCTGCCCTCCGCCTTTGACAGTCCTGGCAAGTATTTTTTTAAAAGCACCAAGATGGAAAGCTTTTAAAAGAAAGCTTAGTGGCTTTATGTTCTAAAATCCAACACATTGCTTTTTGGAATTGCGAATCGCCTTTGGGATTTACCTCTAAGTCACCTAGCAATCATCTTAAGGGGTTGTTAGGTCATTTCTACTGCTGGGTGACGAGGGCAAGTTATTCCATTTTAGCCTTAACTTGGTTTTGTCTGGGACACTCTGGGTTGTTGTGTAGCAGTGCGTTAAGGAAGGGGTTCAAGCGCATACCAGAATCCGCACCTTTGAGGTGCTCTGTTGCCCTTGCGCAACAGAAATAATCGGACTTCTTGTGGATGACTAATGGGAAGATGCATAAGGACCTTATAAGCAAATGGAGGGTGATTTGATGCAGGGTGAATGCTCATTGTCATAGAACTACCCAGAGACAGATGTGAAATAATTATAGTCCAAACGCCACGCAAGCTTTGCATGAGCAGATCATGATGGATGCTCAATAATCAGGTCATCTGGAGGAGTGAGAAAGAGTGGCCAGTGGTGTGGGAGGTTAGGCCGTGAGGCGTTCGGCCAGCATCCTGTGCAAATCTTGTTGAAAGTTTGCCCTTACAAGGGAGGGAGTTGTCTACAAAGCCTCTTTGCAGCTGCTCCAGTGACTTCAGTAGCACTACAAAGGGAGGAAAAACACGGAGCAGCCACTTCTTTGCAGCTCGGAAGAGGAGACTTGCTCTCAACCAGCTATGATATCGAGGTGGAATTTCTGCGCTACTTTCTCTGGGGTGCTGCTCGCCATCCAGGCTTTCCCACACACCAATATTAAAATCAGTCAAGGTGAGTACCCATCTCCAACGATAAAATACTCAAAACTGGGACACCTGAAGCCAAGGTAATTTTGCTTGGGGTTTTAATCAGGCTGAGGTTTAATCTTGGGTCCTAAATATCACTTCTTGGTTTTTGTCTCCCTCCCCCTTTGAGAAAATCCTCTAAATAGAGCTATAGATAGATAGATTCCATTTATATCACAAATTGCATGAACTTTAGAAAATAAAAGATATGCAGAAGGGTAGAATGTTCAGTGACTCCTATGAATTTGCATACATCCAGTCAAAATTTCCTGTGTAGCACAGCAGCTATTGACCCAAACTAACATAAGTGTATCAGAACACTGTAAGCCCACTATATACGTTTGGTAGCAGCCCATATCTCCTATATTGATCACTGAAATTACGGTAATCCATCTTCACTTAAAGTTATTTTCTCTTAGGTTTTGCTCTCTGAAACTAATAAAGTGAGTTAGTTTGCTGTTGAAACATGGTCCCATATTCTCTCATGCCATTCTTTGATAGATGATCTTTGTTTTTTGTAATTAAGTCAGAAAAGTTGGGATTTATGGGTGGCTTATCAGGAATCAAAAGGCTTTGATGAAAAGGCAACATGGAAAGTTATCGATGAAATTGACAATTTGCTCCAACTTTATCGTTGAATCCAGTTCTGGTGGCAGCCTGTGTTCAGTAGGAGTAGGGAATAAAATTCATTCAGTTTAAAAGCAAACCTGTGTACTTTTCAAAACAGTATGTAAATTGAAACTCAGCTAGCTTTTGAAATTCATACTTCTCTGAATTTTGCAATGCAGGTCTCCAGACAAGTAATGTGTCAAAAAATACATATACCAGGTTAAAGTGTGCATGAAAATGTGTGTGTGTGTGTGTATACATATGCATAATTAATATACCTTAAGAGGCATTCTATTAGAGGAAATCACTTTACAAAATAATATTGGTCATAAATGCATACAAAAATGTGTATATTGGGAGAAATTCACACAAAAATTCTGATCGATTTTCATGAGAATTTTTTTAAATGAAAAACAAACAAACTGATGTAGACGTGTAAAGAACTGAAATGAAGATTGGAAACATGACAAACAGCAATAAATAGAAATTGACAGATTCATTCATCCCTAATGTTCAGATAGCATCTCAGCCGTCATTATGGCTCAGCTAAACTGTTTGAGAGTCTGTGGTATACTTATTCACTGTCATTTCATTTCCAGACCACTATTTGTACAAATTATGTGGATTTATTTGATTGCATAATTAAGTTGTTGTGGAACTTCTGTGTTATTGAAATGCCAAGAAATGAGATGATAAAATGATTTATGGGCATTAGGGATTATAGTGTACTTGGTTTTTTTTTTATTTAACTTACTCAAATTAATGGGTTGGATTCAGGCTAAAATAGTTGATCTTAAACCCAATTAAACACAACTAACTTATTATGGATTCAACTGCTGGGGTGTAGGGTAGAAAAAGGTGAGGAGTTTCTGAGCTCCACTGCAGTATAACCAACCTTACTTTGGATGGATTTAGGGATGGAAGGATCTGCTCATTTTGGCTCTTGGTTTCTCATTTTTCCTATTCTAACATTTGCAGAAATTTGCAATTAAAAAAAAACCTCCTGAAAATTAATCAGGATTTTATTTCAAATTTCTCCTAATAAACATTTTTCAATCAATTTCTCAATTTTTGCATTTTTGTAAACATTGTTCAATTGGCGATCTGCATTGCAAAACTGGGATAAGGGCAAATTTCAAAGGATAGCTGTGTTTCTGTTCTCATGAAATTTTGGAAGTTGTAGATTGAATAGATCTGGCTTCAAATGAGGCCAGAATCGAATTTCTCCCCTATCTCTTGATGCCATGTGACCAAAGATGGAAGGAATTAATTTCACTTTCTTTGGGTGTGTGCGCAGTTCAGCCACTGAAGTTGGTGGAACATATTCTAGAGAAAGTGAGTACATCTGAGCTTCACTGAAATACCATATGATCTCATCCTATGCGGGGGTTTGGTTCTAAGGGTCCTGCGTATACATAAAAATAGCATATACCCAAACTCTTGGAGGCGTCCCACAGCTACCAGGAAGAAAGACACACACACACACACACACACACACACACACACACACACACAATCCACATACTCCCAGATCCCACATACCCAGCACATAAATAAACAAATAATAGATATCATTGCTACTTCTTTATTTCCATCAATACCTATTTGCCCTGTTTTTTCATGTGACATGTAAGTGACTACCCTAACCTATCAAATTTTGCAGACCTTTTAACTTGCATCAGGGACGCTGGTTCCCAGTGGCCGAACCCTTTAAAGGTAAAGGTACCCCTGCCCGTACGGGCCAGTCGTGTCTGACTCTAGGGTTGTGCGCCCATCTCACTTAAGAGGCCGGGGGCCAGCGCTGTCCAGAGACACTTCCGGGTCACGTGGCCAGCGTGACAAAGCTGCATCTGGCGAGCCAGCGCAGCACACCGAAACACCATTTAACTTCCCGCCAGTAAGCGGTCCCTATTTATCTACTTGCACCCGGGGGTGCTTTCGAACTGCTAGGTTGGCAGGCGCTGGGACCGAGCAACGGGAGCGCACCCCGCCACGGGGATTCGAACTGCGACCTTTCGATCGGCAAGTCCTAGGCACTGAGGCTTTTACCCACAGCGCCACCCGCGTCCCCTGCTGAACCCTTTAGGCCCCCTATATTTTGGGGGTAGGGGCTGCCCCCTGATGTCCCAAAAGCACGGAGCTGAGCGCCCTTCCTCCTCCTGCCGCAGAGGGGAAGGAAAGTTGAAGCAGCCTCCTGCCAGAGGCAGCACCAAGAAGAGGGGGAGGAGGAGCTGCTGGCCATTGAGCCATGTGGCCGCCATGTTTGGCTCCTCCTGACTTCCTGACGTCACGCACATGACGTTGGGACATCGCAAGATCACACGCGTGGCGTTGGCCCCCCTCCCCAATCACCCTTGCAAGCTGGTGCCTCTGACTAGCATATTATATTATTTTCTCCTTTTAAAAGTACAGCTAGCAAATAAATCCTGAGGCGAATATGACATCCTTGATTTAACTCAGCCCTGGGAGTTGAAAGCTTACTGGCCGCTCGTCCAAAGACTGGGCCAATGTGGCCATTGGCAACTGAACAGGAAAGGTGCTAATTAGGGGGTTGACCTGCTTCGCCTTCTCTCCTCTTGCACATTTAACCTTAAAATTCTTCCAGGCACCTCTGGTGCACTGGAGCTAATCAAATTAATGTTACCTACTGGGGCAAGTGGTACAGAATTTCAACAAGCTGAATGGTTCAGACAGCTTCATTTTCCATCAGACGATGGGCCGTTTTCTGAAGAGGAATTTGGAGGGGGGAAACCAGCTTGAAAGCTTTGACTGGGGCCTAACTCATCCTTCCAGTAAGATGTGCAGAACCTTTGGCTGAACTACAACTCCCATCATCCCTGGCCATTGGCTGTGCTTGCTGAGCTGATGGGAGTTGTAGTTTGGCCAGATCTGGAGGACCAAAAGTTTCCCCAACCTGCCCTTGATATTTAACACTGAGAATGAGCCTTCTGTCTCATGTCTTCGTCACACTCCAGAAACATACCCTCCCTGCTTTTAGTGGTGTGATTGATTGATTGATTGATTGATTGATTGACTGACTGAAATATTTATAGACCACGCTTTCATTTTTTTAAAAAAAGACACAGCCAGGCAGTATACAAACTCACCAAAAGATAAATAACAAACATCAATAAACAGCGGGCAATAAAAAGAAATTCACATTGGAAAGACCTGTCTGAATAGCACAGTTTTTTGGAGATGACTGAAAGAAGGCAGGGATAATATGTGCTGAATCTGTAGTGGCAGGGAGTTCCACAGGGCAGATCCTGCCACACTAAAAACTTGGTCTTTAGTTAAAGGCTGACCGAACTCTAAATTATCAAGGTAGAACATAAGGAATCAAGAGCTCCTCAGGTGCTTTGGATCCCCGTTTATAAAACCATAGAATTGGAAGGGAACATAAGGGTCATCTAGTCCAACCCCCTGCAATGCAGGAATCTTTTGCCCAACATGGGACTTGAACCCACAACCCTGAGATTTAAGAGTCTCATGCTCTACCAACTGAGCTACCAAGGTGGGTTAGATCTTTGTGAATTAGCGCAAGAACCAGGAGCCTAGCTTGGTAGCAAACTGGCAATGAGTCAGGGACATTGGGATGGGTGGGGGACACAGTTCTGGTCCTTCTTTCCCACGTTAAGAGCCGTGACGTCGCCTGCTGAAGTGGTATTTGCTAGAGGGGATAGGAGGACAAGGCTGTTTATCCAGCGTGGTGGGTTTTATCTAATCTCCTCTTTTGTGGGCTTCTTTCCACATGCCTCTCCTGAGCTCTTCCCCCTCCCAGTTCTGCATTGCCCGCAGCCAATGGTGTGTCAAGATGCATGGAAATGACAGCTGTTGCTCGTCTCTTTTGACAACCGTTGTTGAGACAGAGGTGGCTTTCCTGACCCTTGTAATCTTCTGGGCTCCCAGGACTGATAGCAAGTGAATCTGACAAGTGGAAGTGTGTTGAGATATGGGCCTCTCTAACCTATTTCCTTCCTCTCTCCCTAGCTTTGCCAGAGCCAATTCTGTCTTATTCTTGCCCTCTCTTTTGGACTGAATATGAAGGCTTTTGCTATAGATACTTTCCAATCAATAAAACATGGGCGGAGGCTGACTTGTATTGCGCAGAGTTCTCCATCGGCCTAAAATCAGCCAAATTAGCTTCCATTCACAGGTAAGAATCATGCAATAACGTTGACCCATTTGCCCTAATGCATCACCCTTCACTGGTGCCTTGTTGCTATGGAACACTTGGAGGATGGAGACAAAAATGGTGAGCGGTTTAGGGACCAAGTCCTGTGAGGGAAAGGTTGAAGGAGTTGGAGATGGTTCGTTTGGAAAAGAAACAATTGAAAGGTCAGACTGTACTATCCTCAGCTATCCAGAGGACTGTTGTATAGGCAGAACAAATTTGTTTTCCTGTTGCTCCAGTAGCTTCAAATGACAAGGGGAAGGATTTAGATTAAGCTTAGGAAGTACTTCCTGATGGTATGAGCTGTTTGACAGTGGGACAGGCTGCATTGGAAGTTGGTGGATTTTTAGAGGTTTTTAAGCATAGAATGGGGATGGGGGGGGCGCCGTGGTCTAAACCACTGAGCCTAGGGCTTGCCGATCAGTAGGTCGGCGGTTCGAATCCCTGTGATGGGGTGAGCTCCCATTGCTCAGTCCCTGCTCCTGCCAACCTAGCAGTTCGGAAGCACGTCAAAGTGCAAGTAGATAAATAGGTACCACTCCGGCAGGAAGGTAAACGGCATTTCTGTGCGCTGCTCTGGTTCACCAGAAGCGGCTTAGTCATGCTGGCCACATGACCCGGAAGCTGTACGCTGGCTCCCTCGGCCGTAAAGTGAGATGAGCGCTGCATCCCTAGAGCCGTTCGCAACTGGACCTAATGGTCAGGGGTCCCTTTACCTTTACCTTTAAGCATAGAAATAAGTATTAACAGATCTTTGCATTCCTAATTACATATGACTATTGGCAGCTGGGAAGAGAATGTATTCGTCTACGACCTGGTAAACAGCCGAGTGCCTGGAATACCGACGGATGTTTGGATGGGACTTAATGATCTAAGACAGGTAAGAACCTAACCGTACCAGATGCTGCACCTCTCATCAGGCACATAAGAAGAAGAAGAGACCTGCTGGGTGAGACTTTGGTGGCATCTAGCCTAGCAGAAGCGGAGCATTAAGGGAAATAGCCCTGCTTTATATTGAGTCAGCCTGTTTATCCATCTAGGTCAGCATACTCTATGCCAGGGGTCAGCAACCTTTTTCAGCCGTGGGCCACCGTCCCTCAGACCATGTGGTGGGCCAGACTATATTTTTTGGGGGGAAATGAACAAATTCCTATGCCCCACAAATAACCCAGAGATGCATTTTAAATAAAAGCACACATTCGACTTATGTAAAAACATGCTGATTCCCAGACCATCCGTGGGCCGGATTTAGAAGGCGATTGGGCTGCATCCGGCCCACGGACCTTAGTTTGCCTACCCCTGATCTATGCTGGCTTGGCAGTAGTTTTCCAGAGTTTCAGATGGGGGTTTTCTCCCAAACCTACCTGGAGATGCTGGGATCTTGTGCATGGAGGGCAGATGCTGTTCCACAAAGTAACAGCTGGATAATTAAATAGCCCTGGGTTCTTCCTATATGCCTATATATTCCTGTGCTTCTGCCCTGAGGGAAGTCGGTTATTGACAGGAGTAAGCCAGCAGTAAATCACACAAAGTAAATAGAGTTAACTCTATATTAGGATCTGCACAGGATGTCATGCCTAATGTGCACAGCAACTGTTAAACCTTTTGGTTTAGGATGTTCCAATAAGCAAGGAGGATGATTTGTACAAACTAATTAACCTGCCTCCTCGAAATACAAAATTCTTCCGCAATAGGTTTACCCTACACCCTACCTCATTGGCTCTATTCAAAGCAGTACAGTGGTGCCTCGCAAGACGAAATTAATCCGTTCCGCGAGTCTCTTCGTCTTGCGGTTTTTTCGTCTTGCGAAGCACGGCTATTAACGGCTTAGCGGCCATTAACGGCTTAGCGGCTTTAAGAAAAAGGAAACAAACTCGCAAGAACTCGCAAGACGTTCCGTCTTGCGAAGCAAGCCCATAGGGAAATTCGTCTTGCGGAACAACTCAAAAAACGGAAAACTCTTTCATCTTGCGCGTTTTTCGTCTTGCGAGGCATTCGTCTTGTGAGGTACCACTGTATGTGCAAAATCTGTCCTTCTCAGAATTGTGTGCAGTGCAGCTCTCTAACTCGTCCCCAAAACTGCATGGTAGGAGATAGCTGGGCATAGAACTGCATATATTAGTGAGATTAATGTACAGGCAACCCCCCATTTATGTATGCACACATCGTCACGAAGCCCGGAGTGGTACAGAAAGGGGCAAAGGGGGCCTTAAAAGAGCAAGAAAATGGCAGAAAGTGTTTAGCAATTCCACAAGCCTTCGCAAGTGCAATCCCAGGAGCCCTTGCACTGAGTTGGAGTTTGAGCAAGGAGGGTTTGGAGGGAGAATTGGTGGGTGTTTGCAGACTTTTTCAATGGGGTTCCAAATATTCACAATTTCACTTAAACACACTGTGTCTCGGAACGTAAAATTGGGAGTTGCCTATATAAAATGCATTATTAAATTAAGGGGAATTGCTTGCAAAAATGTGAACCGTATTGGCCTGAATATAAGCCTCACTTTTTACCCAAATTCTGACTGTGAAAAGTTAAAGTGCAGCTTATATGTGGTGTGCATCCAGGAGCGCTGCAAAGCGGCTCCTGCCCCACACATAGTCCCCTGTCCTCTCCCCCAAGGCCGGGAAGGGAGAGAGCAAGGAAGGGAAATGCCGTTGGCAATGCAGTGCCCCCCCCCCCCGTTTGCAGCCAGGAGCAGCGAAGAATGGAGCTGCTTATATTCGGGTATTTTTTGTTTTTTTCCTCCCCCCCCCCTCCAATTTTAATGATGTGGCTTATATTTGGGTGCGGCTTATATTTGGGCCAATACGGTATATTAGGCGAATAGGTTGGTTAAACCCTTTGGTTTTAATGCAAATTAAGTTAAAATCACAACCACGCCCCATTGCTTTAATTGAATTTATCTTCAGCCAATTTAGCCTGGATCCAACCAACTGATTTCAGTACATTAAAAAGTACAAGAAGATGACTCATGCCCACACATCAGTTTGCCATCTCATTTCTGGGTTTTTGATAATACAGAAGCCCCATGACGGAAGTCCCACCTGTAATTGATGCAGATACTGGTCTTGAAATGAAATGACAGACATTTATTCAGTCAACAAATATATACCACACACACTGACAAAGTTGCCTTCTTGGGCAAGGTATTTGCTTTTCAGAACCAATTGTGCAGGTTTGTTGAGCAGCTGTAATGACAGCTGAAATGGTATCTCAAAACCAAGAAGAGGTGAATCTGCTCATTTTGATTTTTCTCAGTTTCTCCGTTTTCCAGCCTTAAATTCAGTTCTACACATTTCCACATCTGCTTGTTTTTTTAAAAATCCTCATGTAAATTCACCAGCAATGAAATGTGGGTTTCTCCTAATACATACATTTGTATGTGATTTTTGACCTTTTTTGCAAAGCATTTTCTCCTAATATAATGCAGTTTTTCACCAATACATGCACGTTTATGCACACTTTGCCACTGTACGTGCGTTTTTGTACCCACAACTTTGCTCGAGAACTGCATTGTCAAAATTCAGAGAAGTTTTGAAAAATGACCGCTCGTTGGCTTGTGTATTGCTTTGGAAAGCATGAGTTAGCTAGGTTCACTTTGAAATGTAAATTGAATGGCATTTCTTCTCCATCCGTAGAATGCGCCAAACGCTTCCATCTATGCTGGTTAAAAGCAAAGATTGAATATGTGCCATTTCCTGCCTGTTTCCCTAGCACTAACTCCCTGGTGATGTATTTGGTAGGAAAGCAATTTTGAATGGACAGATGGCTCCTCATATGACTATAACTACTGGGATGGCAATCAACCAGATGACGGGATCCACTCTAAACCGGAAGATGAAGACTGTGTGCAGATCTGGTACAGATACAGCAGTGGTAGGTGGTACAGTAGATGTATCTCAGAGATGGCCTCTTCCCAGGAGCTGGGGATGCTCACGCAGGAGAAGAGGCAAGAGGCAATATGATTGCCACCTTCAGATATCTGAGTGGCTGTCACACAAATGATGGAGCAGAGTTGTTGTTTCCTGAGTGCCTCACAACTCAGGGACAGAGCACATGCTTATGAGATGCAGATGTTGTCACGTTGCAGATGTGGTGGAAAAGAGCAGAGAGAGAGAGTCTACCCAGGCAGGGAGCAGGGGCGAATCTACTATGAAACTGATGAAACTTAAGCTTCTGGGCCTCTAATCCTGGAGGGCCCCCAGAAATGACTTTAGTCCACCTTGCTTAAATTTGGGGGCGTCTAGTAGACCCAATTTGAGTTGCACAATTCAAATGGGTTGGTTTTTTTGCTGTGTATATTTCAACAATCCCAAAGTTTGCGAATCAGCAGCACAGATGTTGTAAATGTGGGACATTGTGGTAAGTTGGCTGTTCTGCTGTGGGTAAATTATCCTTCCCCCGCCCCCCTTATTAGCAGAGGTCAAGACCCTAGAGGAATAACAATGTGTTCACAAAAGTACTGAAGCAGATACAAAAGTAGTTATTTAGACCTCATTGCTGTTTGTGATGGGCCCCCCATAACAGTTCAAGCTTCAGGGCCCCCCAAATATAGGTCCACCATTAGCAGCAAGGACCATATATAGCTATGTCCTCTTCCTGCCAGGGCACAAAGGGGAAGTGATCTCACAAAGTTTGACACGAAAGGAAAATGGGAGCGAGAGGGGAGAGGAAAGTGAGCGAATTTAGGCACCTGTTCTTAAAGTTAGAAAGTGATTACATTCAAGTCTTGTATTCTCAGTGACATGCTACTTTCCTGTCTGCAGGATTATTATTATTCATATTGGGTACAGTGGAACATTGCCTCTGAGTTTGAGCTAGCAGAAGCTTTGCCTCTTCAATATGCTGCCATTGCTTCCTTCCTTGGAAACTGGGGTGTAAAACTCCACCCAACACACTCCTTATTTCTCTCTCTCTCTCTCTCCCTCCCCACCCACCCAATTTCTTTTTCATAGCTTTAAGGTCTTGGAATGACAATAGCTGCAGCAGAGAATTTCCATTTGTGTGCAAGATCCCATCCCTGGCGGCTGATTAAGCGTTTGCCCAAAACAAAAGCAACAACTCAACTTCTGTCCAAACAACATGGAATGAAATGGATGTACAACTTTTTTCTAAGCCTGTCTCCCCATCCCACTGCCCCCCGATCTCGTGCCCTCCAGATGTTTTGAATCCCAAATCCCATTGGGATCGGGAGCCATAGTTCAAACCATCTGAAGAGCGCTAGATTAGTGGGAGGCTGTTCTAAGGCATAATTCTCTCACCTCTAATAAACATCTTTCTGTATCTGACTCAATGAAGGCTCCAGCTAGTCATCATGACCAAGTTTATGTGTGTGTGTGTGTTCTGTACCTGGTCAATGCTCAGGGATGATGGGAGCTGGATTCAAGGAACATCTGGAGGGCCACGGCTGCCCCATATCTGGTGTATTCACTGGGGCCCAGCTGCATCCGGGTAATTTTTTGCAGGGGATACTTCTGCCACCGGTATGCAATGTGCAGCTGTCATCAGTGAACAGACTGCATCTTCCGATGCTGTTGTTTTTAGATTGTGAGATTGATTATAGCAGGTGTGGGGAACCTTTAGCCCTCCGGGTGTGGCCGAACTACAGTTCCCATCAGTCACAGCAAGCAAGACCAATGGTTGGGGATGATGGGAGTTGTAGTTCAGCAACATTCCAAGGGCCAAAAGTTCCCCACACTTGGATTTTAGCAACTGGCAGTTTTTGCTTTCCAAACCAACTTCAGGTTTAATTTTAAGTGAAGGGTTTGGGTTGTGGTTATTGTTTTTTTTATTTTACTTAAGGTTTGCTTTCTTGGTTTGTGGCCCCAGAGCTAGGCAATATGGTACCTTCCAGGTGTTGTGGAATACAGTTCCCATCTCTTCTCTTATCTTTGGCCATGCTGTCTGGGTGTGCACCACTGTGCCTATTTCTGCTTGAACCTCTTATTTTCTTGGGTAGGGTTTGAACATTTAGATGATACTGACTACAGCTCCCATCATCCCTGCCCGTTGCTCATGCTTTCCCAGGGCTGATGGGAGTTGTAGTTCGGGAACACCTGGAGGACCAGAGGTTCCCCACATCTTTTTGAATCCCTGGATCTTGCTGAGAAGCACACCACAATCAGATTGTCTCGAGCGACTTTTTCATATTGGGGCCAATGAACAAGTCAGTTTTGAGCCATGGTGGCAGGGTGGGTGGGTGGGTGGGTGGGTGAGTGGGAGGGAAATAGAGTAAAAAAAGCAAGAGTCCCCATCTCAGTCAGCCCATGTTAAATAGGAAACAGTTCTGTTTTTATGTCTGTGTCGAGATGTTAAACGGAGTGGATGGCAATTAGCACTGGCATGATTATTTCGAGATGAATCAGCGGGCCAAATGGAAAATTGATCAACATCCATATGGTTAGATCAGCCTTCCCTTGTGTAGAAGCGCCGTGTTGTTTCATAGCAGTTTGTTGCACTGCTAATGTCAAGAGCTTTCTGCCCTCTCGACTCTTGCTGCTGACTCATACTCAGGTGCAGCTGAATGCAGGCGCTGAATGGGCTTTCTGGGCTGAAGCCCAGTGGTGACATGATGTGTAACCAGGGCTGGGAAATGAAGGAATAGCACGTCCTGTTAGGTAGTAGGAGCAACACTTTTATTTGTTTAGCTAAAAGCCAAAACGGAGGAAATGGAACCCAACCTCCCCTGTTTAGAGTGTGAATATTCCACAGGAGCACCCTTATTACGTGATTGCTGCTTCTTTCTCATAATTAAAAGGATCCTTCTTGTCTTTCTGCTTTTCTGAAATGTAAAAAAAAAGATCAACCTGGTTTAACGGTGACTTAAGACCTTAACCAAACAAGACAATCAACATTAAATGAATGAACTGAAACTTAACCTGTTTTCTGCTGATTTGTCTCTCCAGCTTTTTACTGTTCTGTCGCCTTGCAGAATAACAAAATGCTGTGGGATGCCGTTAGGTGCCGTTGTCCGTTTGAGTTCACCAAGGCATATGTTTATTGCTTGATTTCTGCATTGCAAAGGGTTGGACTAGATGGCCCTTGGGTGTCCCTGCCAACTCTACAATGCTATGATTCGATGCAATCCTAATGGCTTGCAGCCTGAACCTGGCCTTAAACAATGTGAAAGGGAGAGGTCACCTAATGACAACGGGAAAACCTTTGGTTGGGGGGATAGAAGAAGACTGCTTAACCGGATCAATGGCACACCTGCTCCAGGGGTGGAAAAATCCCATGGTTGGGGGCCAAATGTGGCCCTCTGGGCATTTCTTTCGGGCCCTCAAGACTCTCTCCAGGTAGGGGTGGGAGGTCCTGTCAATTTCAGTTCTCTCTGTTTCTCCACATTTCTGCAGCAATCTGCAACAACAACGGCAACAAATCCTCATGAAAAATCACCAGCGTTTCCGTGCAAATTCCTCCTAATAAACACAACTTTGTAAGCAGTTTTGGCCTCATGTACACATTTTTTTTGCAAGCAATGTATTTCATATGCTGTTTTCGCTAATATATGCACATATTCCCTTTGTGCATCTCGGTGTCCTGATCACATGGTGCTTATTCATGCCCAGAGGTGCTCACACATTGCTCTTCCAATATTGACAGCTGAGCTCCATGTCTGGTTGTCGGGGGGGGGGGGGATGTGGTTCTGATGTGGTTGGCACAATCAAAAGTACAGCCTCTCTTTGGTCCGTAACGGTAGTATGCCTTATTATTTATTACATTTATATACCTCCCTTCATCGTAACATCTCAGGGCAGTCCACGGGGCCTTACATGTGAATGAGGACTTTCCTCTTACCAGCTTAAAGAACATAAGGAGCAGAGGCAGACTTTGGTAATATGGCACCTTGAGTGAGGACAACATTTGGTGGCCCCTCCCATATTTATTATTTTCATCATAATTCCTTTTAGGACAGTTGCTTTTTAAATGGATCTTCTCATAATAATAATAAGTATTATTTTGTGGCCCCTTGGCTTGTCACCCTATGCTGGGGAATGGACCACACCACCCTAAATCCAGCGCTTTAAGGAGTTCCTAGCTGGGCTATCTAATCCAGCATCCGGTTCTTCAGAGCTGATTATTGGCCTATGAGAGGCCCCCAGCAGGATCTGAGCAAACAGCCCTCTCCTGACTTGTGGTTCCTCTGATAGTGAAATGACTACGCAGCTCTCATGACAAGTAGCTGTCTAATGCTCTTAAAAGCTGTCCAGTAGCACTAGCACAAGCACTAGAAAAGCAGCATTCAATCATATCAGCCCCACTTGTCTTGCAGGCTGATCTCTCTCTCTCTCTCTCGCCAACGCCAGAAAAGCTGAAATAAGAAATTCAGGCCAAGCTCATTTGCTGAGGTCACTTCACAGCTAGTGCAGGGAAGAGGGAATGCGTCCGGTTTCGGCACCTGCGGGCTTGTTTTGTAACTAAGCAGCGACCCTTGATTGCAATATCTTGGCATCTGACTCACACACATACAAAAACTCCTGCCTTAAAGTGTCAGATCTAACACTGGAGCCAAACTGGAAGGAGACCTACCCGGATCTTGAGTTTGTTTTGTTTCTTCCCCCCCTGCAGCTTTGGGAGATGTTTCCTTAGTGGAGCCAAGCTGCAACAGCAGTAAGATTAATTTTGGGACAAGCGCTTTATGGTCAATAGCCAGGGATCTAAGGAAATAGAGCAGTTCCCCATAGAGCATCTTCCCCAAGAAGATGTTTGGTCAGTGTCTGGCTTTCCTTGAGTGGTGGTCACTGAGTTTACCATGGATATCCTTGGAGGTAAAATTCCTTCCTTTGGGAGGGAGGACAGGGATCCTGTTCCTTTAGCACAGGAGTGGGGAACCTCTGGTCCATGGGCAAATTTGGCCTGCCAGATCTCCTCCTTTGGCCTGCTAGGCTGTTGCGGTCAAGTCATTTCCTCCTGCCCTGCTCCTGACATAGTATGTGCTACCAGATAGAGAGGTGGAGTCCCAGGGCTGAAGGTCCTGATTTAGCTAGTAAGACTCACAAGTGGATATGTGTTTGCACAGGCAGGACATGCCAGTGCAGAGGGGAATTATGACTGACCTAACTCCCCATGTAAGATCGTAAGAATATAAGTGTGGGATAACCAGCTTCATATAACCAACATGATTAAGTCTAATGAATGCACGAAAGAGTTAATACCATAGAGAAAGCCAGTTCACTCCCTGTCACCTTGGGAGGAAGGTAATCAAGCCAATTGTACCTGAGTCTACCTGAGAAACTCAGCATATAAAGAAGTCTGAGCTGGTTTCTCCACGCTCAGACTGTGTGGCTCTAACAAGCCATTCTTGTGTTCCTTTTGCCAATAAATCAGGAACATTCACCACTGTAACTAAGCCAAGCTTTAGTGCCTGTGCAACTTTTTCTGAATGCTGTATGGAAAAGCACATGAATCTGACCTTCAGAGAGTTTGTAAGTAAACCGTTTTCAACTTACCAAACGTGTGGTCTTTTTCTATGCTAGGGAAGAGGGGAACTTTGGAAGGAACTTAGAAGGGCATATTTTAAAGATCAAACAGTTTATATTTCCACACTTTACCTTGCTGCATAATTTGTGGTTTTAAATCTCTGCTGGGGTTCTCCCACCAAAGTGTACCTAGATCTTGGCATCCAGTGAATTCTCCTTTTTTAATACCTGTTTCTTTTTCCTTGCTACCAATGAGAAGAGCCTGCTGGTTCAGGCCAAAGGCCCATCTACTCCAGCATCCTTTTCTCACAGGAGGCAACCAAAAGCCTGTTGGCAGCCTGCAAACTGGCTCCAAGCACAGCACCCCTCCCCCCATGGTTTCCAGCCGCTGGCATTCAGAAGCATTTTTTTTTAAATGTGTTTAAGATTTTTCCATGCTTTGTTTTATGAAGCTTTTCATGTACAGTGGTACCTCGGGTTAAGAGCTTAATTCGTTCTGGAGGTCTGTTCTTAACCTGAAACTGTTCTTAACCTGAGGTACCACTTTACCTAATGGGGCCTCTCACTGCCGCCACGTCACCGCTGTGCGATATCTGTTCTCATCCTGAGGTAAAGTTCTTAACCTGAGGTACTATTTCTGGGTTAGCGGAGTCTGTAACCTGAAGCGTCTGTAACCCAAAGTACCACTGTATGCTATTTATTTATTGTTGGAACTTGCTTTGGGTTGCAGTGGCAAAATTAGCAACTAAACAACAACAACAACAACAACAACAACTAGTAGCCACTGATAGCCTTATTCTCCATGAATTTGTTCAATCTGCTTTTAAAGGCATCCAAGCCAGTGGACATCACTGCCACCTCATTTTGAAATCAGCTGAGCCGCCATTTTGTGACAGGATCCATTTGGTGGAGCATGGGGTACTTTTGGGCTGTGTTCTGTAGGCCAGTGTTCACGAAGGGTTTGTTTTGGCTGGTATTGCTCATACTTAGAAGCTGACCTGTATCCCTACCATGGCAACAAACAGCAGTAGTAGTGGAGGCAGAAAATGACAGAGCTTGAGTTTCCAGATGACTTGGCATTGCCTTTCTGTATAATTTACTAAATGAGGCAGAGGCAAACTGTGCCTGATCCAGACCTCTTAATAATAATAATAAAGGTTCTTTCTCACAGCCATCTGCTTTTGCTGAAGGTACGACTTGCTGCCTGATCGCTTAATGTTTGCATCTTCTTGGCTGCTGTTTGAGAAACTTGGGGAAGGGATGAATTTCTCTGCCAAACCCCTCCAACGTTGATGATGATTGATTTTTTTTAATGGAGGCCGTATCCAATGCATGGAGTAATTTAACAAGCATCGCAGACAGTCATTGTGATTGCCTAGTAATTGCTGCAATTGCATGATGTAGGCAATTTACTTTGCAAAATGTTTTGTGAGAATCATACAAAAATATTTGTATGGAGAAGTATATTGTGAAATTCAGAGAAGTGTGAGTTCCAAAGGAGGACTGTGTTTCGTGAATTGGTTCAATAAGTGCGAATTAGGGAGTTTCTTGTTAAAATGTGAATGATCTCAAATTCTTCTTGCTTTCTTAGGTTAGGTTAGGTTAGGTTAGGTTAGGTTAGGTTAGGTTAGGTTAGGTTAGGTTAGACAGAGAGCGGATAACTGAACGAAGCAGAGAGTCCTATCCCTCCCTACTCCTGAGTCCTGTACCAACAATCTAACCACTATACCATACAGCCTTTCTTTTCGCAAATCAGTGTGGAGCTCTCTGTCCTTTCTAAACTGGGAAAGCCTACACAATATGCTTTTTGGTGCTTTTACACTTTTATAGCAGAAACATGGTGTCATCCCCCACCCCAAAATATTTTATTAGAAACTATATTTTGTGGCAAGGGATATGGACTTAAATGGATGCAGTATCCCCCCCCCCCATGTTAAGTTCCTCCACGAATGAACTGGTAATTTGTGTTGACTCCTGTAAAAAGAGGAAGCTATTGGGTTCCCATTTAATTGACTTGATTGGAGCCAGTCTTAGTGTGTCTGACAGGGCCAGGCCTTGCGGTGAATGTGACCTCATTTCGCACTGTCACTTTGATTGCCAAATTGTACCTTTTTAAGAACCTTGTTTGTGCTGCATTAAAAACCCAAGTTGCCCTATTGGTTTTACGGTACAGGTTTCCTTCTGCTGCTTGTTTAACATGTGGCAGCTGCAATTAGAAGGCTACAAGGGGAACCTGCAACAAAATGCCAGAGTGTATTCTCACCTCTTAATAGGCATACAGTACTTGTATTCAGGGCTCTAGCCACTCAGTCATGCTGCTGTCCAACATGCTGGTCACTTTCCTTCCCCTCTTGCCTGCTGCAAGTTTTCATTTTCCCTTTTTTTATATATAATAATTTTTATTAGATTTTCCATTTTACCATTTGAAATAAACATTTTACAAATTTTAAAATATCCAATGACTTCCCTTCTTCTCTTTCTGTGGTTCATTTTACATATCATACATCCCAGCATATTTTACAATAACCATTCAAATCAGTTTTCCACTTTTACATCCATCAAAAATTATTTATCTTAATGCTGTCAGCGTTTTCAGCTGTATACAGTTATGTTTCACATATTAAATAAATGTTTTCCTATGTGTTAAATCTGCAAGTTGTGCATAGTCTGTCAATTTACTCTTTCGTTGGGACTTCGCTAACTTTCCATTTTTGGGCTAACAAAACATGGGCCACAGTTGTTGCATACATAAATAACCTTTTGTGACTCCTGGGCATTTCAGTCTAGGTTATCCCCAACAAAAATGACTCTGGTTTTTTGGGGGGAAAGTAGTTTTTAACATTTCCCCCAATTTATTATAAATCATTTCCCAATAGTTTTTGGCTTTTCCCCCCAACTGATAGGCAGCATTCTGTGACTACTACCAAGCATGCCCACCTGTCATCAAGTTGTTGTTGTTGTTGTTGTTGTTGTTGTTGTTGTTGTTGTTGTTGTTGTTGTTGTTGTTGTTGTTGTGTGTCCTATTATGTTTTTAAAATGTTTCTCTGGTGGTCCCTTGTTTCTCCTGAGCATGCTGATACCTGAATTTGTCTTGTTTCTCATTGGTGCAGTTGAACTATGATCCTTTTGTCACTTAGCATCTGAGTTCACTCTTAGACAGGTGTGTGTGTGTGTGTGTGTGTGTGTGTGTGTGTTTCTTGGGCTGTGAATTATAAGGCTGTATCTGCACTGAAAGCACATAGTACAGCCATAATACCACAGGTCAGGTTAACCTAAGCAGATTGCATTTCTTTTTCTTTCTTTAATATAATTCTTTATTGGAATTTTTTTTTACAACATAACATAACCCCCCACCCCCCAATACAGAAATCCACCCTCATTAAACGTGAACATAACATACAATAAATAAATCTTTCGCCTTTTACTAAGCAGATTGCACTTCAACCTTGACATTTACTCATGTAAACTAATAAGCAGATTGCATCTGAAATGAATTCCTGTTCTGTCCTTGTAAAGGGTTTAAAAGATGGGGATAATAATACCCCCTACGACTCTAAGGCTATGCCTTTGAAAGTGCCAACGATGCTTTAATTTAAGATGCCAGGCAATAACAAGAGTAAACAAACTTTTACTCAGAGTAGACTCATTGAAATTAATGGCTGTTACTAACTTAGGCCCATTGATTTTAATGAGTCTGCGCTGAGTAAAAGTTAAATACAGCCCTAAGTGTATTGAGTGTATAACTACTGAAGAAGATATTTATGCCTTTTAATGTGCCTACCTTATGTCTCATGTTCTGGCCCCCAGGCGTCTGGGTCTGGCCTTTGGAACGCTCCCCAGACTTTGCCCCTCACTGGTCCTGCTTCTCATCCCAAGTGAAATGTGTCCTTGAACTCTGGCGATGTTCAACTCTGGCCTTGGTGGAAGAAAGGGACAGGTATGTGCAGGAGCCAGCCACTGTTACAAAGGTATTCATTGCTCCTCCCACACTTGCCTCCGGCCCTGTGCAACACTGGCATGTGGCCCCTGGAAAGCTGCCTGGAAGAGCCTCCCCACCCCTGCTGTAATCCATAGGGTACCATAAATCTGCTGGCCTTTAGGATGCCGCGAGATACCTTTCCTCCAGAGGACGTTTCTGTGACCCTTTTGCAATCTGTAGCTTGTGGGCCACTTCTTTTAAAACTCCGCTGTATGAAAATTATATACATTGAGTTGGTACAGATTTGCCACTCAGTGACCCCTTCAGTCAATGTCTTTTCATTCTGTGACTCACTCACAGTGTGAACCAAAAAATAATGGTGTTTTCAAGGACTGTTAGGTAATATGAAAACTGGCTAGGGTTGGATCTGTGCTCTATACATGTAGGTGATGAGGTTTGGAGGCTGGTTACTGGATCAGGCCAAAGGGCCATAAAATTCAGCATCCTCTTCTCACAGTAGCCTATAGGATGCCTATGGGTTGTTTGCAAGAAGGACCTGTAAGCACAACAGCCCACTCCCCACTTTTGATTCCCAGTTACAGTGATGCAGAAGAGGAGTGGGGGTCTTGTTGCCTGGGCAACTGGCAGTTCTCCCAGTGGTGTCCCACTGGTGCTGTTTTGAATGACATATTTACATGAAATCATAGAGTTGGACGCGGGTGGCGCTGTGGGTTAAACCACAGAGCCTAGGATTTGCCAATCAGAAGGTCAGCAGTTCAAATCCCCGCGACGGGGTGAGCTCCCGTTGCTGGGTCCCTGCTCCTGCCAACCTAGCAGTTCGAAAGCACGTCAAAGTGCAAGTAGATAAATAGGTACTGCTCCGGCAGGAAGGTAAATGGCGTTTCCGTGCGCTGCTCTGGTTCGCCAGAAGCGGCTTAGTCATGCTGGCCACATGACCCGGAAGCTGTACGCCGGCTCCCTCGGCCAATAAAGCGAGATGAGCGCCACAACCTCAGAGTCGGTCATGACTGGACCTAATGGTCAGGGGTCCCTTTACCTTACCTATAGAGTTGGAAGGGACCCTATGGATCATCTAGTCCAGCCCCCTGCAATGCAGGAATATGCAGCTGTCCCTTACTGGGGGTCGAACCTGCAACCTTGGTGTTATCAACACCATGCTCTAACCCAGTGTTTCCCAACCTTTTTTGGGCAAAGGCACACTTGTTTCATGAAAAAAATCTCGAGGCACACCACCATTACAGCCCCGTGACGTCAGCGCGCAGCGTCACGCCGGGAGGGACATGAATTGCTAGCAAATTACATAATCACCTCCTTGAGGGCTGGCTCATCTTCTCCGAAGGCAGAACCCCATTAATTAACAGCACAGACTCACACCATAGCCAAGACGAGGGGGGAAAACCTCAGTCATGCACAGTCATGCACATGTGGGGGCTAAATGAGGACGAAGACCGGGCAGAGAGCAGGGTTCAAATCACCCCACCTGGCCAGGACAATCCCTGGGTGCTCCCTTGGGCCACTCGCCTGACCCACCTCGCAGGGCTGTTGTTGCGAGGATAACACGGGGAGAACCACGCGCGCCCCCGGGAGCTCCTTGGAGGAGAAAGCGGGCGATGAATGCAATGCACGAAATATATGAGAGGCGACCAGGTTTTGCAGGTGAGGGGCCCCCGCCAGCCTCCGCTTCCAACACCCGGCGCAACGACGCCAAAGTTTCCCCCCCGGGCTCGGCTCGGGGAGCAGCGCTGCTCCCCCCGGCTTCCCTTCGCCCTCTCTGCCGCCCACTGGGGACCCCTCTCACCTGCCAAGTCCGGAGCGCCGATGGAAGTTGCATGCATGCATGCAGGGCGCCGCGTTGCCATTGCATTGCACTGCACTCCATGCAACGCCTGCACGCATGCATTGCCTTGCACGCCCGCCAAGGGGTCTCCCTGCGGTCCAATGCGTCCCCTCCGGCGCGGATGCAGCATTGCAAAAATAACCCCCCCCCCGACACAGCCCTACCTGGGGGGCAGCCTCCGCCTCTGCCGCTCCGCCTCTGCGGGGATCCCCGGGCTCCATCCTGCCGCCCGATCTCCACGGGGGCGCAGGCGGGCTGCGCGGGGTCTGCGCGGAAGAGCCCCTGCCTGCCCGGCCGCCGCCGCTGCGCTCATTCCATGGCCGGGAGAAGAGCGCTTCAAACAAAACGCCCGGCTCGCCAGGCCACACTGGGAAACGTAGTTCGCGCACCCCGCGCGGGCGCGGAGCCCAAGGGCGAGGGGACTACGGATCCCGGCAGCCCCTGTGCCGGGGACGGAGGGGGAGAGGCCGGGTGCAGGGATGGAGGGACGGGTGGGCGAGCGAGTGAGTGAGTGGCAGCCGCCAAGCCTTGGCCGAGAGCCAGGAAGGGCCTCCCCGGAGGAGGAGGAGGGAGGCGCAGAGCGGGAGGGAGGGAGGGAACCCCAGGGGTCATCTAGTGACGGCGCCCCAATCGAAAATTTGACTTTTTTAAAAAAAAAAATCTTTCGAATTTTTTAATTTTTCCCGCGGCACACCAGGCAACATCTCGCGGCACACTAGTGTGCCGCGGAACAGTGGTTGGGAAACACTGCTCTAACCAACGGTGCTATCCAAGCATGCAGTTTGTAGCATTTTAAGTAGAGAGCAGTTGGTGCACGATGCCCCGTCGTCTCTCGGCTCTCCTTCGCCTGGAAATCAACGCAACACAAAATCGATGGTGGGTGTCTGCCTCAGTTTGCCGAGCAGGGAAAAGCAAAAGCATTTTTAACGCAGCTCTGTTTTCAGGGATTTTCATGGTTACGACTGTGTGGCATGGTAAAAGGGCATGTGCTTCTCATTTGCTTCATGGCTACTGTACTTGTTGAGGGTCTGGGGAGAGAGAACTGGAGCGTTCGCTCCATTAAAGTTCAAACCACTTGATTTCAAAGGAGGCGTGCTGTTAAAACCAAGCACTCATAACAAAACTTAATTGCTGGATCTATACTGTGGGATGCTTTAGGTGCACTGGGCCTCATTAGCAAATATTAGCTTGACTAACCACTCGAGTGGAAGCCTATTACTTAGCGCCCTATTAAAACAAGAACCTCGCCATGATCAATAAAGCTTTTGCGAAATCTGGCACGCCAAGCACAGTGCTGCTGGATCAGGCCAGGGGCCCATCTAGCTAGCATCCTGTTCTCGCAGTGGCCAATCAGATGCCTCAGGGAAGCCCCCAAGCAGTGCAATAGTGCTCTCTCACCTGGCAACTGTCATTTGGGTTGCTGATCATGGCTCAGCACAGGGCTGCCAGAGCCTTATCTCTCCCCTTCCGATGGGGAGAGGAGATAGAACCTTCATATTAGAATTGATACGATCATCTTTATTTTCATTGTCCCATAAAGAACAATGAAATTGAAAAAATCTACATCAGACATTCAAAAACCAACAAGCTTGCTATCCCAGCTATCCCAGCCTGGTTAAGGTAAAGGTAAAGGGACCCCTGACCATTAGGTCCAGTCGTGGCCGACTCTGGGGTTGCAGCGCTCATCTCGCTTTCCTGGCCAAGGGAGCCAGCGTACAGCTTCCAGGTCATGTAGCCAGCATGACTAAGCCGCTTCTGGCGAACTAGAGCATCACACGGAAACGCTGTTTACCTTCCCGCCGGAGCGGTACCTATTTATCTATTTGCACTTTGATGTGCTTTTGAACTGCTAGGTTGGCAGGAGCAGGGACCCAGCAACGGGAGCTCACCCCGTCACGGAGATTTAAACCGCTGATCTTCTGATCGGCAAGTCCTAGGCTCTGTGGTTTAACCCACAGCGCCACCCGCGTCCCTTCACCTCACAGGGTAGTTGGGGTCAGTGGCGTAGCGTGGGTTGTCAGCACCCGGGGCAAGGCAAGTAAACCCGTGGATTTGCGCCCCTTAACCCGTGGATTTGCACCCCCTAACCCTAACCCCCAGATGTTGCGCCCGGTGCGGCCGGCCCCCCTGCACCCCCCACGCTACGCCACTGGTTGGGGTTAAATGAGGAGGGGGAGGAGAACTGGGTACAACCCACTGAGTTCTTTGGAGAAAAATGTGGACTATAAATGCAACAAACAAATAATAATAATAGGGGTATCCTAACACCTCTCAGCACCCATAACAAACTACACTGCCCACAATTCCCAGCCTGGTTAACCCCCTAAAACTCTGATACCCCACAATTAAATACAATATACTCCCACAGAGACTACCTTAAACTGCGTTTAAACCAAAATCGCATTTGGATAAAAACTGTTTCTCAGGCGGCTAGTCCTAGTCTTTATAACCCTGTACCTTCTTCCAGAAGGCAGAAGCTGAAAGAGATCATTTCCGGGGTGCGTACTATCGTGCGCTAACTCTGCAGCTTTCTTATGGCACCTGGAAGCATAGATTTGATCTAATCATAGACTCATAGAGCTGGAAGGAAACCTGAGGAACATCTAGTCCAACCCCTGCAGTGCAGGAATATGCAGCTGCAGCAAGAGTCCCTCTTGCAGCTCGTGCGTGCAAATAAGGGGAGGTGGGACAGGCATGAACAGCCAAGCTGAGCAAGATATAACCCCTCCTTCATGAAATGAACAGAGGCTTAAATCCTGCAGCATTGGTTGTGCTTAGCTTTTCCCTACTGCATATGCAGCCAATACAGAATTTAACCCTGCCCTCCAACTCAAGAATGGCACCAGCTGATTGATAGGTGGGCAGGTTTGGGCAGGTCAAATTGGACTCCCCAGTGGGCCAAGATTGGCCCAAGGGCTGGTGGCTCCCCACCCTGATGTCTCTAATGGAGCGGCCTCTAGCCCACAAAAACAAAGGACACAATAAACCTATTAGTTTTTTAAAGTGCCCCCAAACTCTTTTTGGTGTTTTGTTGTAACGGATTGACAAAACGGCCCCTCTGGAATTTGTTGACTTTGATGAATTCATAGAAGATAAGTCTATCACGGGATACTAGGCATGATGGTCATGCTCTCCTACGGCTGGAGGCAGTAATGCTCCTGAAAATCAGTTGCTGGAGACCACAGGGAGGGAGAGATGCTCAAATCCTGCTCCAGGGTTTCTCAGGGGCATCCTGTTGGCCAGTGTGAGAATAGGATGCGGGATGAGATGGGCCTCATCCAGCAGTCGCTTTTTACGTCCCTACGTTGCAGAATTCAAGAGAAAAACATGACATCCTACACCTGAAAAGCGCAGATCCACCACTACCCAGTTTTCAAGTTAACTAGCTGTGCTTGAGGTAGACCCATTGAAATTAATGGGCATGACTAATTTAGGCTCATTAATTTCAATAGGTCTAACACTGAGCAGGACATAGTTGACCACAACTCTTGGTAGCTGCGAAACAATGAAACTTTTGCAAAAATGTAATTGTAACTTTTAACAATGTGAGCTAAGGATTACATAAATGTGAATCATTCACTGAATGAGTTTGTTTTGTTTTTTTATCCTCAAATACCTGAGCCAGCCTTGCCCAACCTAGTGCCCTCCAGATTACTGTCACATTACTGCAACACACATCGGCCCCAGCTAGCGTGGCCAACTGTCGGCCATGATGAGATATGTAGCTTAATATCTGGAGGGTGTCAGGCTAAGGAAAACTGGACTACAGTTGCCAAAAAAAGTTAGAACAGAAATAAAGTAAAGCAACAAGCGGCTATGGGGAAAGTCAGTTTTTAAAGGCAGTTGCGCTAAGAAAGCAGTAGTAGGCCAATTTAAACAATTCTCATCAGATGATCAGGTATTAACTAATGTCCTGATACTAAAACATTTCAATAATAACTAGCTGTACTTGAAAATGCAGTTACTTTCTGCAAAAATGCAGTGGTAGCCAGCAACTCTGGTGGCTTTAAGAGAAGAGTAGACAAATGCACAGAGGGTAAAGCTATCAGAGGCTACTTGCCACCATGATGGCTGTATTCTACATCCACTGTCAGCATCCCTCTGAATACCTGTTGCTGGGAATCTCAGGTGTGGAGGGAGGGATGCTGTTGCCTTTAGGTTCTGCTTCCAGGCTTCCAATGAGGATCTGGTTGGCCACTGTGGGAGCAGGATGCTGGAGACGGGCCTGATCCAGCGGGCTCTGCTTGTGTTCTTACGGTATGTGCTATTGAGAGTGGTCCAACAGAGTTGGAATATTGATCTATCAAGCTCAGTATTGTCTATACGAGGGTTTCCCAAATCTGGGTCTCCAGCTGTATTTGGACTACAACTCCCATCATCCCCAGTGGTCAGGGATGATGGGAATGGTGGTCCAAATACAGCTGGAGATCCAGATTTGGGAAACTCTGGCCTATCCTAACTGGCAGTGGCCCTGCAGGGATTCAGAGAGGAGTCTTCACCAGCCTTACTTTAAGAAGTCAAGGAATTATTTTTATTATTAATTATACCCCGGCTGCCTGGCTGGGTTTCCCCAGCCACTCTGGGCGGCTTCCAACACATATGAAAACATAATAAAACACCAGACATTGAAGCTGGGACCTTCTACATACATGCAAAGCACACATTCTGCCATAGAACTGTGGATCTGATTTCCTTTTGAGATAACCAGATCGTAACCGAGACAAGTTGACCTGCCAGATAATGATGGCATGATCTCAGATAAAATGATTTATGAATTGCTTCCACCTGCTGCCCCACCCCCAGTGAACTGAAGTCATTCTGGAGGGTCTCATGGTAAACAAAGAGTTGGAGGAAAAGCACCATTAAGCAATGCAGAGCTGGCTGGAGATTCCTTATCTCACAAGGGAGGAGCACAGCTGGAGGTAATTCTGAATCTAGTGAGCTCTAAATTACTTTCCTTTGGGTTTATTTATTCCTTTTGAAGGCCGGCACAGTGGAATGTCTTCCATCAAAGTTTCATCATGATAGAAGTCCCATCTGGTATGAAGGAAATGTTGTGAAGAGACTCAGGAGGCCACCAAAACAGATTTCTGGTTTCCAAGCATCCAAGATGTAAAAAAAAAGGGGGAGAGAGAGAGGAAGGGGGACTATTAGAACAGCTAATGATTTTGTTGTCCTAATAACAACCTGATTTCTGCACTGGAACAAGTTTCACAGTTTTCTTGCAATCAAAGGATATGGTTGCCATGCTCCCCCAAATTGCACTGTGATGAACCCGTTGTCTGATGTTGCTCCACAGTGGCATCTAGAGCAACTGGGATGTTGCATCCTTGTCGTGAACCCTGAATAGATAGCTACCAACTGTCCAGAGTCTTCAAGAAGGTGGAACTAACTCTAAGTAAATTTCTGATGGACCACAGAGATCACAGACATGAGAGATGGAGCAAATTTTGTTGTGTTTCAGTCAAACAGCAATCTGTATCCACACTCCAAGGCTGGCTTTTACTTGTCTCAGATTCCCACGAAAGTTACGTTTTGATGACTTTGTAGCAAAAGGCAGATAAAGCATCTAATAAAATAATAAATAACTAAACAGTGCCGTTTCAACGCCAGGTAAAAACATGGCTATTTATCCAATCATTTGGTGAAAACGCTGTCCCTCGCTTGTCTAATGATGTAATTATGTTGCTAATATTATGTTGCTAATATTTTGGTACTGGTATAATATTCCACCCTTCCTGAGGTCCTGCTAGAGAGAAACAAGAGGGCTTTGGCTCTTGTGAAATTTTCCCCCCAATATGTCCTTTTTCATATCTACTGCCTTAAAAAAACAACAACTTCTGGGCACCTTCCTCAGAATGTAAAGACAGAATTTTTTAGGCCAGCCATGGGTGACTTGTGGCCTTTCAGACGTTGCTTAACTACAACTCCCATCATCCTTGCTGGCTGGGGCTGATGGGTGTTGTAGTCCAACAGCAACCAGTGGGCCACAGGTTTCCTATCCCTGATTCATCCTGTGTCATTTCTGCCAAATGCGCTCTTTGTGCCCTTCAGCTCTGCATATTCTATCAGGGCCTTCTCAACACTGGCTCCGGCCTGGTGGAATGCTCTGTCTCATGAGACCAGGGCCCTGCGGGATCTGATTTCTTTCCGCATGGCCTGTAAGACAGAGTTGTTCTACCTGGCCTTTGGCTTAGAATCAGTTTGATTCCTTCCCCCTCTTTCTTTTTCCTTTCTCCTCCTATGAAGAGGCTGCATCCTAATGTTTTAATGTTGTATTTTTATCTTGTTTTTAAATTGTATTTCAATCAACTTGTTTTTATTATTGGTTGTTAGCTGCCCTGATCCCGGTCTTGGCTGGGGAGGGCGGGGTATAAATATAATTTATTATTATTATTATTATTATTATTATTATTATTATTATTATTATTATTACCTGTACCCTTTATATAACTCGTAATTTTGTGCTTTTTATTCTGTTTGTGCCATTTATATGCTCTGTTGTGTTAATGGTTCCATTTGCACAAATTGCACTGCCTGGATGACTTCTGGTAGCTATCATAGGCTATTTGCATAGGTGATGTAATTAGGTGTCTGTTTGCGCTTGCTGTAAATACGGCTGTGTGGAATGCAGCATGCACCTTGGGTGGAAAGATAATAAGTGGGTGTGTACTTCAGCTTGAAGTCCGAAGCAGCCCTATGTTCCAATGGATAGAGGAGGTTGGCCCACTAGAGCAGATGGGAAATGGCCAAACCAACCTCAGCCTGTCCTCAGCCAGCCAATTGTCATGGACTGGTTGGACACAGAGGAATGGTTGGAGGAGCCACCTGAGGAACAACCAAGCGAAGAAGGCTCAGAGACTGGGGAGTAGTGCTGGGACAATGATGATTGGTCAGAGGGAGAAGACTGGGAAGAGGGGTTCGGAAGATGTAGAAGTAACAGGGCTTAGTGAGCTGGGAGACTCAGTGGCAGAGATAAGTCCAGAATAGAGCCAGAAGCTGAAAGGTGGGAGGAGAGAGGCTAAGAGGCAGAGATGAATCAAGCTAGTGAAGAGTCACAGGTGTCTCCCCCTCTTGCTATGATAAGCTCCCCTCCCTGTTGTCTCCCAGAACCAGAAGAGGCATGAAAAGAGCGGAGGAGAGATTGGCAACATGCTGACATAGTCTCCAGTTGCTTGAGAAACACCCCTGGAGAGGAGGATACTTCAGCAGCTGTGGGGAGACCTTCAGGCTCAGCAACTGCTTCATAGGGGCAAGACCGACCAGAGACGAGTTGCCGGTGGAAGCTGGAGGCCTGTTCGCCATTAGGTTCAGCAGCATCTGATTGTGCCATTTCCACCTCAGTCGTGGTGCTCTGGATTTCTATTCAGTGCAGTCCCTAAGGGGTGGGGGAAGGAGAGAGATGTCTCCATCTCAATGCGCCACAGATAAGGTTATCTTAACATGACATGGCTCTTGGGAAAGCTCTTATTCTTTTGCTTCAGACAGGAGCCTTGGCATTGCGGGCCGAGCCTTAGACTGTATAGATCTCGAGTAATGGATGTGCTATTTTCAGACTGTAGGTAGTGGGCAGATTACTGCACACAGCTGCCAATCTTCTCCTCTTGAGTCATAAACAATATTATCTATCTCTTGTGTTTGCTTTACAAACTAGATTTCAATGGAGCCATTTGCTCCATCTCTTGTGTGCTTTCATGGAGCGAGAGGTTGTGCCTAAGAAGACACAAATGTTTTCACAAGAACTTGCTTATGTACATGTGTATTTGTTTACTTTATTTTATTTTGAATATAAAATTATTTATTTTATTTATTATTTATTTTGAATGTAAAAAATTGATTTCAGAAGTTTTTATTTATTTATTTAAATGCTGGGATTATGTGAAAGGAAGATAAAAGGGAGTTTTTAGAGCTGAATCCCTTTGGGTAGCTTGGAGGTTATATCAAACCACTAATAATCAAGGCTGGAGATGCCTCTGGGCTGTCAGCAGTGCCAGATTTATGTATAAGCTAAACAAGCTATAGCTTAGGGCCCCACTCTCTTGGGGCCCCCCCAAAACTAAAGGAAAACCTGCATGTACATTTCCAAAATATAAGATAAAAAACAAATAAAATAAAACCTACTACATACAGCAACAGTGTTTTGTGTTGTGTAGGCTCCTAGGATGTACCGTATTTTTCGCTCTATAAGACGCACCAGACCACAAGACGCACCTAGTTTTTAGAGGAGGAAAACAAGGGAAAAAATATTCTGAATCTCAGAAGCCAGAGCAACAAGAGGGATCGCTGCGCAGCGAAAGCAGAGATCCCTCTTGCTGTTCTGGCTTCTGGGATAGCTGTGCAGTCTGCATTCGCTCCATAAGACGCACACACATTTCCCCTTACTTTTTAGGAGGGAAAAAGTGAGTCTTATAGAGCAAAAAATACGGTAAGTAATGGCCCCCACCTGCTAGCCTGCTCACTGGTTTGCTCATTTATAGATATAGGGTGCCTACATTTTGCATGGACTGGTTATTTTGTTATGTGCAAATGGCTTTAGATACCCATTAGGTCCATAAGTTACCATATAGCATATATTCAACACAAAAAAACAGCAACAATTTGTTGTTGACGAAGGACAGCTGGACATATAAAGGGCCCCATTACCTTCAGTAGCTTAGGGCATCATCAAACCTAAACCCCGCCCTGGCTGTCAGTATTTTGCAGGGAATTTTGAGGGAACCCCCTGGGCAGATTTAGGGGGTTCATGGGGAGAGGGAGGGGAAGTTCCACTGCACAGCTAAAAGTCCTTGCACTGATGCAACAAGGGAGTCGAATGCCGCTCAGTGTACTGTATTTAAACCTTCCTAAGTGCACTAGTATAAATAAAGAAGGCGCCACAAGATTGCTTCCTTTGTACGAAAAGGAGGGGGGAGGTAGATTTCCCCTTCCCCACTGTTCAGATGACTCATCCAGAGTTGCTTGCCATCATTCTGTTTTTTAGCAATATCTCCAAATTGATTCTTCTCCTGGGTTCAGTTGCTTAGCAGCCACCTCTTGACTTGTGTGATTAGTCTGGGAGCAAAGTGCTCAGAGATTACCTGAATTGCCTGATGAATAACAGTTTAAGGTTTTTATTTTTAAAGACCGGGCACCGTTAGGGATGGGCAGATCTGTCCATCTCAGTTTCTCCTTGTTTCCATCCCCCCCACCTCAATACTGAGTTCAGTTCTCGGCATTTCTATATCAGTTTTCAAATTCTTTTTATTTGTTTTTGAAAATGTCAATACGAACATTTATCAGAGGTTTAGTGTGCGTTTCTCCTAATATACATACTTTTGGAAGCAATTTCCCCTGATTAAAATGCATGTCATTTTTACTAATCTATGCATTTTATGCAAAATTTTCGCCAGTATATGCATTTCTGTGCATATTACATAGAGAAAATTCCATTGCAAAATGTCCCCTCCTTGGCCAGGGTGCAGGATGCCAGCACCTTTACCCCAGATGGAGCCTGACGACCTAAAGCGTGAGCTATAAAGTGTGCACCGTATTTTTCGCCCCATAGGACGCACCGCCCCATAGGACGCACTGCCCCATAGGATGCACCTAGTTTTTTTGGGGGGGGAGGGAAATAAAAAAATATATATATATTTCCCCCCCAGGCACGGGGCTGGTGCAGGGGAAGCCCGAGCTTCCCCCGACCCCCGACCTCAGCCCCCAGAACAGCCTGCTATCCACAAGCCTAGGGAGGCGCGAAGCCCAGGAGCGCTCTTTAGCGCGCCCCAGGCTTCGGCGTGCAGGCAGCTCTGCGCAACCCTTGGGAGCCCGGCGCGGGCTCCCTAAGGTTGCGCAGTGCTTCGTGAAGCCTGGAGAGCAAGAGGGGTTGGTGCGCACCGACTCCTCTCGCTTTCCAGGCTTCAGTCAAAGCCTGTATTCGCCGCATAGGACGCACACACATTTCCCCTTCATTTTTGAAGGGGGAAAAGTGCGTCCTATAGGGCAAAAAATACGGTAAGTAGATTATAAAACTTGCTGATATTATTAGCATAAGAGAAAGTAGGGAAAGAGAGAACTGTTTGGTTGAAGAGTTTCTATCTTACTCAAATGAAAAAAAATATCCAAGATGCTTTGAAGTCTTTTATGTTGTTGAGAAAGATATACAGTGGTACCTCGGGTTACATACGCTTCAGGTTACAGACGCTTCAGGTTACAGACTCTGCTAACCCAGAAATAGTGCTTCAGGTTAAGAACTTTGCTTCAGGATGAGAACAGAAATCGTTCTCTGGCGGCGCAGCAGCAGCAGGAGGCCCCATTAGCTAAAGTGGTGCTTCAGGTTAAGAACAGTTTCAGGTTAACTACGGACCTCCAGAATGAATTAAGTACTTAACACGTGGTACCACTGTAAAATCAAATGTTAAAGGTTATTTTTAGGTCAGAGAAATAACTATTTTGTTGAAAGCTTCTTTAACTGAGAAAATTTAATTGTAAAAACCAGTTTACACATACAGTACTGTATAGTTGTAGGACTTACTATAATTTTGGATGATGTAAAACATATACTTATTTCTAATTTCATATGCGTATATTTCATACATACATAGCCTAATGAGTCTGCCGCACAACCTCGTTTAATGCATCCGAAAGGGGATGTTCTAATTCATTCATGAAGGTTTTATAATGTTCTGCAGTGAAGCCTTGTGCTGCAGGTGTGCTCTATTGACTGCCGTTCTATAATGACTCTTCCGGGCCCTGCAATTGTCATTGGGCTTTTTAAATGTTCAATATCTGTTTCAATTAAACCGTTTAATCTGAACCCGGTGGGATGTGCTATTCAGTAGGCAATGGGTGGTCCTGTTAATTGATTAATTCATTAATCAACTGCATTTCATACAATGAATGAGCTAAGATTCGTTTCCCTGAGTGTCTGTAACTTACCTTACCTGCCTTGGAGATACAGAAACTCAAATGACAATGAGTGTGCAGGTTCTAGAGGTCTTAATCAGACTTGCTTGCATAAACAATGGATGCTTTCCATTAAAAAAAAACCTCTGACAACATGTATAAAAATAAGAATCACATATTTTGCTTTGATCTCTTTTGCCTCTGGCCTTGCCCACCACTGAGAGGTGTCCCTCGCGAAGGCTGTTCATGGAGGAATCTGGCCCCTAGACAGAAAATGGTGCCCCACTCCTGTCTTATGTGAATCTGTTCGTCCTTGAAGATGGACTGCTCTGCCCTTCCTGACTTCTCCTGCTCTGCCCCCTTGCCTTTTGAGGCACAGCTGATGGCAACATGCAAAAGGACACCACCACATGCACCTTGTACATGCCAAAGAGGTTATCTTCACCTGGCAAATGTCAGACCTGCTTGGTGTAGGTTGTATGAGACTAAGAAGTGTCCAAAGTTTACATTTGATCTATCTGTAGGGAAAGCTAGCCATCTGCTGGTGCGTGCAGGAACTACATAAAAACTATTTTTGTTACATTTATTCTTGATAGTACAGTGGTACCTCAGGTTACATACGCTTCAGGTTACATATGCTTCAGGTTACATACTCCGCTAACCCAGAAATAGTGCTTCAGGTTAAGAACTTTGCTTCAGGTTGAGAACAGAAATCGTGCTCCGGCAGCGCAGCAGCAGCAGGAGGCCCCATTAGCTAAAGTGGTGCTTCAGGTTAAGAACAGCTTCAGGTTAAGTACGGACCTCCGGAACGAATTAAGTACTTAACCTGAGGTACCACTGCAAAAGGTAAAGGGACCGCTGACCATTAGGTCCAGTCGCGGATGACTCTGGGGTTGCGGTGCTCATCTTGCTTTAGTGGCCGAGGGAGCCAGCATACAGCTTCTGGGTCATGTGGCCAGCATCACTGGCGAAACCAGAGCAGCGCATGGAAACGCCGTTTACCTTCCCGCCGGAGCAGTACCCATTTATCTACTTGCACTTTGACGTGCTTTCAAATTGCTAGGTTGGCAGGAGCAGGGACCGAGCAACAGGAGCTCACCCAGTTGCGGGGATTCGAACCCCCGACCTTCTGATTGGCAAGCCCAAGAGACTCAGTGGTTTAGACCACAGTACCACCCACATCCTTTATTCTTGATAGAGGAGCTACAAAAGGATGAGTGCTTTTTCATCACACAAAGGAATATGTTTTTCTATCTATCTATCATCTATCATCTATCATCTATCATCTATCATCTATCATCTATCATCTATCATCTATCATCTATCTATATCTATATCTATATCTATATCTATATCTATATCTATATCTATATCTATATCTATATCTATATCTATATCTATATCTATATCTATCATCTATCATCTATCATCTATCATCTATCATCTATCATCTATCATCTATCATCTATCTATCTATATCTATATCTATCATCTATCTATCTATCTATCTATCTATCTATCTATCTATCTATCTATCATCATCTATCTATCACCTATCATCTATCATCTATCATCTATCTATCTACAGTGGTACCTTGGGTTAAGTACTTAATTCGTTCCAGAGGTCCGTACTTAACCTGAAACTGTTCTTAACCTGAAGCACCACTTTAGCTAATGGGGCCTCCCGCTGCTGCTGCGCCGCCAGAGCACGATTTCTGTTCTCATCCTGAAGCAAAGTTCTTAACCTGAAGCACTATTTCTGCGTTAGCGGAGTCTGTAACCTGAAGCGTATGTAACCCGAGGTACCACTGTATCTATCTATCTATCTATCTATCTATCTATCTATCTATCCATCATCTTTCCCAGAGATTGTGTCCAACTGAGGTGATAAGATGACCAATTTCAAATACCTGAAGGCCTGTCAAATGGAAGACGGAGCAAGCTTGTTTTCTGGGTAGACCCAAACAAATTGATTCAAAATACAATACAGGAGATTCTGACTAAATATTAGGAAGAACTTTCTGATGGTGAGAGCTGTTGAACAGTTGGCCTGACTACCTTGAAGGTAGTGGACTCTCCTTTAAAGGAGGTTTTGAAGCAGAGTTTGGATGATCATCTGTCAGGGATTCTTTAGCTGTGATTCCTGCATTGCAGGGGGTTGGGCTAGATGACCCTTGGGGTCCCTTCCAAGTCTACAGCTCTATGACTCTAAGTCCTACTCAGAGTAGAGATTAATGAAACTGAGTTAGGGCAACTTCAGACAGCACTTCGTTCACTTTTACTGATGTTTCCTTACCTGATAATTTCAGTGTTTTATATGTGATCTTTCACATGATCTAGAAAAGCAGGGTTCCTGGTGTTCAAACACTTTATTTCTTCTTTGTAATGTTTTAGTTGCTCCGAATAAAACTTGCAACTACAGTGGTACCTCAGGTTAAGAACTTAATTCGTTCTGGAGGTCTGTTCTTAACCTGAAACTGTTCTTAACCGGCGGTACCACTTTAGCTAATGAGGCCTCCTGCTGCCACCGCGCCACTGCTGCACAATTTCTGTTCTCATCCTGAAGCAAAGTTCTTAACCCCAGGTACTATTTCTGGGTTAGTGGAGTCTGTAGCCTGAAGAGTCTATAACCCGAGGTACCACTGTACTCACCCCCCCCCCCATGGACCAACACAACTCCCATCACTTTTTATTTTGTATTTTCTTTCCTTGCATTGTTTTAATTGTTCTTTAAGCTGCCTTGGGGACTATTGGTAGAAAGGCAGGGTATGCTTTAAAAAAACCAAAAGCAAATTTTAATTCCCACACTAGCTATTTGTGGTTCGAGGACCCGACCCCCGCGATGCGGAATGAATACACAAGGACACATGATATAAGGTTAATGGGCATGGAAAGGCCACAACTTTATTGATTACAGGAGTGGAGACGACGAGACGATGGCGAAGAATGAGGCCGGGGAGAGGCTGGCACCGCAGCAAAAGGCTGCTGAACACGCCGCCTCCGAGGCACCTGGTTGGCTGCCTCCCGAGGGGCGTGGGCGCCAGCCAGGTGAGGTGGAGGCAGGGGGCTATGCCCCCTGCTAGGGGCGGTGCTCGGGCTCCCATCCACAACCACTCCCCTCTCTTCCAGGGAGGAGAGTCTTTCCCACAGGGAAGAAGAATGAGAAGGACATGCAAAATGAAAGCATGCCAAAGAGTCCTCTGATGGATGACTTGCAGAAGTAAAGCCAAGCCACAAGGAAAAAAATGTTTTTGAAAAAGCTCTTCCTCTCATAACTGCCTAAAACGAAGAGTAAATGTTGCTAAATAGAGAGAGTTGCAGCATCCCTTATGTAATAAGAACAACTAGATTCATTACGCAATGAATTAAGCACTTCATTGAACATTTCTTAGAAAAACCAAGGAAACAGGTATTATCTCCAGTGGTTTGACTTCACACGCCCAAAGGCACAGTCCTCCATCATCCCCCGAGACAAAAGGATGCCAACAATTGAGTGGAAATTAGTGCAGGATAGGCTTGAGTTGACTTCACAGGCTCCTTACTATAAGGCCTCTTGCGCAACATACATTTAAAGCACTATGATTCCACCTTAAACAGTTCAAGGCTTTCCCCCCAAAATACTGGGAACTAGAGGGACACAAGTGGCGCTGTGGTCTAAACCACTGAGCCTCTTGGGCTTGCTGATTGGAAGGTTGGCAGTTCAAATCCCCACGACAGGGTGAGCTCCTGTTGCTCTGTCCCAGTTCCCACCAACCTAGCAGTTCGAAAGCACACCAGTGCAAGTAAATAAATAGGTACCACTGCAACTGGAAGGTAAATGGCATCTCCATGCGCTCTGGTTTCTGTCACAATGTTCTGTTGTGCCAGAGGCAGTTTAGTCATCGCAAAGCATTGGAAGACCCAAGATCTACCCACTTTGGAAGAATGGCAGATGAAGGTGATAGACTATATGGGACTGGCTGAAATGACTGGCAGAATCCGTGATCGGGGGAAAGAGACGGCGGAAGAAGACTGGAAGAAATTAAAGTTTATCTTAAGAAACATTGTAAAATCAATGAATGCTAAAATGTCGAGGTTTTAAGGGGGAAAAAGGAGACTACAACTGTAAAAGATTAAGTAAAAGAAAAGAATAATGGAAATTTGACAAAACTAAGTGTTAGGATTTGCTGAAATAATTTTGGAAATTGGGATGTAGAAAGGGGAGGTATGGGGAAGTCGGCGAAGTAAGGTTTAAGAAAAAGGGATTTGAAATTATACATGTTGTTTGTGTGTTTGTTTGTTTGTTTGTTTGTATTGTGTGTTGTTTGTGTTTATAAAAACTGTGAAAAACCAATAAAAATTTTTATTAAAAAAAACAAAACAGAGGCAGTTTAGTCATGCTGGCCACATGACCCGGAAAGCTGCCTCTGGATAAACGCCGGCTCCCTTGGCCTGAAAGTGAGATGAGAGCTGCAACCCCATAGTTGCCTTTGATTGGACTTAACCGTCCAGGGATCCTTTACCTTTTTACCTTTATTGGGAACTGTAGTTTCTTAAGGATGCTGGGAGCTGTTAGGAGACCCCCCATTACCCTCCCAGAGCTACAATTCCTGGGCTGCTTTAACAATAAATCCCTCTTGCCATGGTACTCTACCAATGGTAATAAATAGATAGAAGTGGGGCTTGGTGGTTTTCTGTTTGGATGAACTGATTTGGCGTGGAGGGAATTCTATCTTGTGAGCCTCCTGTTTGTGTCTGAAGTGATGTGGCCCACACACAGCTTCACCAGTTCGGTGAGAACTGCGTCTTAAGAAATGTTTGGCCTTCTGACAGAATTCTAACATTTCCCCCCCTTAAACAGAATTAATTGGGAAAAGAAAAGGAGCTGCGGTCTATATCTGACCGCGTCATGCTGAAGCGTGGTTGCAGTAAGCCTCATTAATTGCATTTATTTAATGTCAAAGGTAAAAAGGTTTGCTGAAAGTTGTACAGGTGGCTGGTTTTGTTAAATCAAAACCCCTGCCCAAAGTGTACTGCTTTTTCCCACGCTTGTTATTATGAACTCCAAATGCTATCTTCAAACCAGGAAATCTGAACTCGTCTCAATGCATTCTAGTTGTTTTCTCCAGAGCTGGCACCTTCTTCTTCTTGAAAAGGTCAAACTAGACATGACACAGTGGATCTGTGATAGAATCTCCTGGAACTGTGTGGTTGGTTTTTTAAAAGTAATTAAAAGCAGCAGTACAGAGTGTTTTTATATATATATATAAGATCTGTTAATTAGGCAAGTTGTCTTTCCCTTCCATGATCTTTGCTCTTTCAGGGGTGAGAAGCTGAACTTCCGGAAGATGCTTTTGAATTAAATAAACAGTGCAAGATATCCTGTCCAGACACATGCGCCCCCTTATAGCCTATATCTTTTCAATATCTTTATGCGCCCCCTTGCCCAGATTGTCCGGAGTTTTGGGCTGGGTTGTCATCAACCCATCTGTTTAAGGTTTGCCGCCCTGACTCGGCCCCGGACACACTGACCAGCTGCTTGGAAGCTGTGGCTGGATGGCTGCGTGGGAGCCGGTTGAAGTTAAATCCTTCGAAGACAGAGGTCCTTTGGCTGGGTCGGGACGACATGGGTTGGGGGGCCAACTCCCATCTCTTGCGGGGGCTCAATTAGTGCCAGCGCCTTCTGTCAAGAGCTTGGGTATAACCTTCGACGCCTTCCTTTCCATGGAGGCGCAGGTTGCAGCCACAGCAAAGGTAGCATTTTTCCATCTCCGCCGTATCAAGCAGTTGGTCCCTTACCTTTCTCACCCTGATCTGGCCACAGTGATCCATGCGACGGTCACCTCTAGGCTTGATTATTGTAACTCACTCTATGCGGGGTTGCCCTTGAAGCTGACCCAGAAACTCCAGCAGGTGCAGAATGCCGCGGCAAGGCTCCTTATGGTGTCCTTGCCACGATAGCACATTAATCCAGTGCTTTACCAGCTGCGCTGGCTCCCGGTGGAGTACAGGGTCAGGTTTAAGGTGCTGGTTTTGACCTTTAAAGCCCTATGTGGCCTAGGACCCTCATACCTGCAGGACCGCCTCTCTTCGTATGCCCCGTGGAGGACCTTAAGGTCCACAAATGACAACACTTTGGAGGTCCCAAGCCGCAAGGTGGTTAGATGGGTCTCAATTAGGGCCAGGGCCTTTTCAGTACTGGCCCCGACTTGGTGGAACGCTCTGTCACAAGAGACTAGGGCCCTGCGGGACTTGATATCTTTCCGCAGGGCCTGCAAGACAGAGCTGTTCCACCTGGCCTTTGTTTTGGACTCAGTCTGACCCTTATGTTTCCCTCCTCTTATGGTTTTGATTTATGGGCTACTTTTAAAATGAAGCTGCATTTTAAATTGTATTTTAACCTGTATTTTAATAAACTGGTTTTGTTTGTTTGTTTGTTCCCCCCCATTATGTTTTATTTTAATTTTATTGGTGTTAGCTGCCCTGAGCCCAGCTCTGGCCGGAGAGGGCGGGGTATACATAAATTTCTTCTTCTTCTTCTTCTTCTTCTTCTTCTTCTTCTTCTTCTTCTTCTTCTTCCTCCTATATTTCCATGCTTTTCTTTGCTGCATGTTTTGCCACGTTAAATCCCAGCTGGTGTGCTCTCATCAGAGTACTTGCCCCAAGCTCGGGTCTTGGCTTCCAGGATTTCCAATCTCTATCTAGTCATCAGAATTCTCCTCAGGCTATACATTGACTCCTCCTTGGCCCTGTTATGTACCAGAAATGTTTTTTCTGGAGAGGAATGTGTTCTTGAACTCTGATAAGGTCTCTTGCTTGTCTCGTGGGTGGATAGAGAGGGGTGTGTGCCTATGTGTGGAAACTAGCCTGTTGTACAAAGGTAATATCTTCACTTGCTCCTTGCTCCACGCACCACTGGCATGTGGTCCCAGGAAGGTTGTCCAGAACGGAGTGTGGCTCCACACTCCAGAAAAAGGTTCCCCACCCCTGCTGTGGGTGATAGATAAGATGCACATTCATCAGGGCTTAGAAACAAATTAGGAACCAATGAAAATGAAGCAATATTGGAATCACATGCTCCAAAGAAATAACAACAACAACAACAAAATTATTATTTATACTCCGCCCATCTGGTTGGGTTTTCCCAGCCACTCTGGGCGGCCTACAACATATATAAAAACATAGTAAAACATCAAGTATTAAAAACTTCCCAATAGAGGGCTGTCTTCAGATGTCTTCTAAAAGCTGTGTAGTTCTTTATCTCCTTGACATTTGAAGGGAGAGTATTCCACAGGGAGGGCACCACTACCAAGAAGGCCCTCTGCCTGGTTCCCTGTAACTTAGCTTCTTGCAGTGAGGGAACCACCAGGAGGCCCTCAGAGGAGGGCCTTAGTGTCTGGGCTGAACGATGGGGATGGAGACACTCCTTCAGGTATACAGTGGTACCTCGGGTTAAGAACTTAATTTGTTCTGGAGGTCCGTTCTTAACCTGAAACTGTTCTTAACCTGAGGTACCACTATAGCTAATGGGGCCTCCCACTGCATGATTTCTGTTCTCATCCTGAAGCAAAGTTCTTAACCCGACGTACTATTTCTGGGTTAGCGGAGTCTGTAACCTGAAGCATCTGTAACCCGAGGTACCACTGTACTGGGCTGAAGCCATTTAGGGCTTTAAAGGTCAGAAAGAAAGAAAGAAAGAAAGAAAGAAAGAAAGAAAGAAAGAAAGAAAGATCCTTTGTGATTATCAAAGTGGCTACACCCATACAATACATTTAAAGCACTATGATACCATTTTAAACCTTCATTGCTTCCCCCAAAGAATTCTGGGAGCTTTAGGTTGTTACGGGTGCTGTGAGTTGTTAGGAGATTCCTTGTCCCCTCATAAATACAGTGCTCAGAATGGTTTAACAATCAACTCCTCCCTACAGGGAACTCTAGAAATTGCAGCTCTTTGAGGGGAGTAGGGGTATCCTGACAACTCTCAGCACCCAAAACAAACTACAACTCCCAGGATTCTTTGGGGGAAGCCATGACTGTGCTAATGTATGGTGTGAATGTGGCCAATGTTTGAAAATCAGTGACAGCCCACTCATGAGGCAAGGTGAGGGAACCACCTCAGATGGCAGGATCCACTGGGGCAGCAGATTCCAATGTTGATCTTTCCCCCTGCTTGTTCCTGATGTAGATATTCCCTCTTTCCTTATTCCCTGGCAGGGAGGGAAGCACCATTCTGCGGTCTGCCTCAGGTGCCAAAATGTCTTGGGCCAGGCTCTGTTGAAAATGCACATGCAGTTTCAGCCTTGCTCTGACTCTGCTTGCACAGCACTGGCTGCTACTCTGTTGCTCCATTGAATTGGGACCCGTTTTGTGCAGAATCAGGAATATACCCTGCCTATGTTTCTTCATTGGCTTGCAAGTATAGAAGGTCCCAGGTTCAGTTCATGGCATCTCAAGGTAGGAATGAAACCCTGGAGAGCTGCTGCCAGCCAGTGTAGACAATACACTGGACCAATGTTCCAGTTTCCTATGCTACTTTTAAGGTAAGCAGCCTTGCCAAGGCTATTGTCCTGAAAGGTGGCTTAGAAATATTTGAAATAATAAACATAATAAAGTTTGACCTTAACAAGATTTCTCATGAAATAAAGAGAGGTAAGCCCATGGTTGTGACCTTTTCTACATGTCTCCAAAAATAGAGCAACGGCAAATGTATTAATATAGACCTGTGTTATCATAGTTTAGTTTATAGACCTTTTCCTTGTAAAGGAAGTGTTATTGTTTTCATTACTATACTCAAACGACTCTCTTGCTTTCTCTCTCGGGAAGTGGTCAAGGATATTGTTTCATATTTTCAGTGCAGACATCTTGGTTCCAAATTATGAACACGGTTGTCAAGGAGACATATCACCACCAGAATGCATTTCTTATATTTAGCATTTACTGTGCAATGCAAACCCTGGACTCTCTCCAGGTCAGAGAGAGTTTCACTATGGTGGAATTCCCACCCCAGTAATAGAGAGAGTCCATGTGGGTGGAAATTCTCTGCTGCTCTTGGAACCCCCTCCTCACCCCATGGACAGCCCAATTGATGGGAGATTATGTCCACTGTCAATCTGCTGGGAAGGTCACCCCAAAATGAGGTTTGATGGAGGCAGAGAAGGGGCATGTCAATGGGGTGTGTGTGCCTGGCAGCACATCCAACCCCCTGCAGATGACAGCCATACCCTTACAACCAATTGGATCCTATACCAATGAAAGGGTTGGTGGAAGGAGGGCTTCCTCAATAGGAAACAACAGGTGGGCCTGATTCAATAATTATGGGCTGCCACCTTTCCTGGCTATGCCCATTCCTATGCTGACACAGGAGCATTCTGGAATATGGCAGAGGCTAGTTGCCACATGACCATGGCAGGATATACTGTAAACCCTACATGCACCAGATGCAGCTCATATGACACCTCATCTGGTGCAGGATTATGCCTTGCACACACTCCTGGTGCAGGGACTTTTGATTGCAAGAAGGGGAGCTCTGGGGAAGAGGCGCCGCTCTCAGGAGCATTGAGTGCAAAGCTAGCAAGTTTGTCACCCAGTTAAATAAATCCTAGTTCATGTGTCTAACTGACAGATTCAAGCTGCATAATTTTGCAAATGGGAAAGCACCCAAAAATTCTAAAGAAAAAGCCTGCTTCCTTTGTTTGCTTGTTTTTTTTTTAGATTTTGTGTGTTGCAGCAGGCATCATTTTAGAAGATTCTCACACAGGAAGAACTGTCTCTTGTAAGGTGGGGCTTACTATCTGCGGGTTGTAGGTGTGTTTTAAATAAGAACTATTATTTAAATTTTTAGTTATAAAAATGTGATGACTATTCATTAATTGAGTAATCTAAGAGGTTTTAACTTCACCAGGCCCTGATAGCTATCTCATTCAAAAGCACAGAAAGATACCATGCTATCTGGCAACCATATCTGAGCTCCCATTGACAAAATAGACCATCCTGGCTTATTAACCAAGAATTTGCCTAGCAAAGGAATGGTCCACAAGGAGCCATAACAATGTACGACTTAGAATCCCAATGCTTTATGGTCATTTGGAGAGTTCTCAGTTCAGATCTCACCTTAGGCATAAACCCAAGTGTCGATCAATCTTATATACGTCTAAAATGTAATACCCACTGAATTCAATAGGACTTACAGGTGAGAAAAGGAGCTGTCTTATCCATGATTTTATGAAAAACGCTGTTCTCTTAGCCTAACAACATAGAAAATAAGACTGGCTGACCTCTGGGAAGCTACCGAGATTATTGAGATGTCAGTGTGATATTTACAATGCAGTCCAAGGGCAAGAGGTGTGTCTAGATGCTGGGTTTGGGGAAATCTCATGTAAGAATCCTGAAGATTCATTAGGAGCTACATTCATGTATCTAGTTTTTACTTCCCTCCCACTCCAAGTTGATAGTTCTAGTCATATGAAGTCAACAATGGTTCAGAAAGTGGCAACCAAAACGATCAAGGGGGTGGAGCAACTTCCATATGAAGAAAGGTTGCAGCAATTTGGCCTTTTTTAGTTTAAAGGAGAGTAGCAGGTCACACTGTAGAAATGTATGAAATTATGCACGGCACAGAGAAAGTGGAATGAGAAGTCCCCCCCCCCCCCGTCTGATAACACTAGAACCCATGGATATGTAATGAAGCTGAATATTAGAGCAGTGGTCTCCAACTGTTCCACCTCTGACTCCTATCCTGCAACACAGAACCCACTTTCACATATTCACTTTTCTATTTATACTTAACAGTGCTAATAAGGCAAGACACGGCCAGTTTACACCCCCCTTTTCCTTATTGTTGTTTATTAGATTCATAAGCTGCCTTTCCTCCCAAAGGAGCCCAGAGCAGCAAGCGTTACCATGGAATTGCCCAATGGGCGGAGGACCTCACAGCCCTGCCTTGTGCTGAATTTGAACGTATTTCATATGGCCGTGGGCCTGACCCAGGACCCTTTTCTTCTTCTTCTTCTTCAATTTATTGAATTTATACACCGCCCTATACCTGTAGATCAGTGGTTCATAGAACGAAATCAAAATAGAAAACCACAAAATATATAATCAAAATTAAAACCACCACCCAATAAACCCCCAACCACATTTTAAGAGAGGATGTCCCTGATGACGCCAGTTCTGCTTGCAGATGACCATATGGACATTTTGGAGGGGTTGCAGCACTAACACACGTTTAAGATGTTTGCACTGACGGTGACTGTATCCTAATTATTTTTTGTTCCTGGCATTGCTTAAATACTATTTTTCTTTTTATTGTCTGTATATTCCTCTCTGTCATTTGTTAAATATGTCCATTATTATTATTATTATTATTATTATTATTATTATTATGAATCTGACAGCTAGAGAGAGCTGTGGCTGCCATAAAAGAAGAGTGACTAGTGGGGTGCCACAGGGTTCTGTCTTGGGCCCGGTCTTATTCAACATCTTTATCAACGACTTGGATGATGGACTCAAGGGCATCCTGATCAAATTTGCAGATGACACCAAACTGGGAGGGGTGGCTAACACCCCAGAGGACAGGATCACACTTCAAAACGACCTTGACAGATTAGAGAACTGGGCCAAAACAAACAAGATGAACTTTAACAGGGAGAAATGTAAAGTATTGCACTTGGGCAAAAAAAATGAGAGGCACAAATACAAGATGGGTGACACCTGGCTTGAGAGCAGTACATGTGAAAAGGATCTAGGAGTCTTGGTTGACCACAAACTTGACATGAGCCAACAGTGTGACACAGCAGCTAAAAAAGCCAATGCAATTCTGGGCTGCATCAATAGGAGTATAGCATCTAGATCAAGGGAAGTAATGGTGCCACTGTATTCTGCTCTGGTCAGACCTCACCTGGAATACTGTGTCCAGTTCTGGGCACCACAGTTCAAGAAGGACACTGACAAACTGGAACGTGTCCAGAGGGCGGCAACCAAAATGGTCAAAGGCCTGGAAACGATGCCTTATGAGGAACGGCTAAGGGAGCTGGGCATGTTTAGCCTGGAGAAGAGGAGGTTAAGGGGTGATATGATAGCCATGTTCAAATATATAAAGTGATGTCATATAGAGGAAGGAAGAAAGGTTGTTTTCTGCTGCTCCAGAGAAGCAGACACGGAGCAATGGATCCAAACTACAAGAAAGAAGATTCCACCTAAACATTAGGAAGAACTTCCTGACAGTAAGAGCTGTTCGACAGTGGGATTTGCTGCCAAGGAGTGTGGTGGAGTCTCCTACTTTGGAGGTCTTTAAGCAGAGGCTTGACAACCATATGTCAGGAGTGCTCTGATGGTGTTTCCTGCTTGGCAGGGGGTTGGACTCGATGGCCCTTGTGGTCTCTTCCAACTCTATGATTCTATGCCCTGAGCAGAGAGGTAGGAACGGGAAGAACCCAACCCGCCCCTTCTCCTCTCACGACTCGGCCAGAGCAGCGGCCGTCCCATGATGCTCCGCGGCAGGCGGTCACCTCGGCTCGTCTCGGCCTGCGTTCCCGGCATGCCGCGCGCGGGCCCTCGCCTCAGCCTGCTGGAATCAGCAGCACTACTAGCAGGCGGGGCCGCCGTCGCTGTCGTCGCCTCCTCCTCCTCCGCCTCCCCGCCTCCCGTGTGAGACAGCAGGAGGAGCGCCCGCCGCCTCAGGAGGAGTAGCCACCCCGCCGAGCCGCAGTAGCCGCTCGCCTCCATTACCGCCGCTCTTCTTGCTGCTGCTACTATTATTGTTGTTATTGCCTCCTCCTCCTCCTCCTTCCCCTGCCGCCGCCGCTTCCCCGGCCGGCCATGCCGTCTCGGGCAAGGTAATGAGCCGCAGAGCCCCGGGGTCTCGGCTGAGCGGCGCTTCTTCCTCCGGCACCAGGCAGCACTATCACCCGCGGAGCTGGAATGACTGGCAACCCAGGTGGGCGAGCGGGCAGGCGGGTGTCTTCTATGGCGGAGGCGGCGCGGCCTAGGGTCTGAGGGCAGCGTGCGGGTGCCTCCCTCGCTCCCCTCAGCCTTGGCAGGGGTCGGGCCAGGGAGGAGGCCCTGAGGCAGGAAGGGAGCCGGCCGCCCTGGGTGGGGTGGGGGTTGAAGGAAAGTTGCCCTCTCATGCGCCCACCCGCCGCCACGGCAGGGCTCGCCTGGCGCGGCCTAGCGCGGAGAGGGAGAGGCTGGCCGCTTCGGCCCGTGTTGGGGATCGTCGGAGCGGGAAGGAGGAGGTGGCAGGAGACGGGGGAAGCCCTTGCAATTTCTCTCCCTCGCGGCCTACGAGGGAGGGAGGGAGGTCGCGGGGCTTCTCCTCCCGCCGCTTCTTCGGGTTGGTTTTGAGGCCTAGGGAGGTTTAAAGCGGGTGGGCAAATGTGTGTGTGGAATCCCACCCCATTTCTTCCTCTGTTCCTTTCTTATGTCTGTGTCTCTCCACCTCCACCCTTGTTGGCAGGGCCTCCGTGGAGATACTGGTTCCGGGTACGTGTGTGTGCGGGGAAGTTTGCTTTCACTCTCTCTCTCTGCATGTGTGTGACAAACCCAGTGGGCTGGTTGGAGGTAATAGGCCCCTTGCGTGGTGGGGTTTTTCCTAATTCATAGATCTTTTATTTCTGGGGTGGGAAAGAGGATTTGGCATGGGGTGGGAAACATGTATATTGGGGGGAGTTTTTGTACGAAGATGTCCTGCCTAGGAGGTTGAACTCGATGGCTTTTATGTAACTTCCCATCCAGATGTGATTCTACGAGTGGGTGGGATAATTTATAGAGAGGCACACTCCCCTCCTTGCCAGTTGAGGAATAATAAATATTAATGGGCTGTGCAAAAGCTGATGCCATAACAAATGCTGCAATAGAGCAAAAGCACGAAATACAGCATCTATACCCACAGTAGAGGACTTTGGGTTGGGATAGGTAACCTATGGCCTTCCAGATGTTGCTAGACTCTCAACTAAAATCACCTCTGGCCATTGGCCATGCTGGCTGGAGCTGATGGGAGTTAGGATCCAGCAACATCTGGAGGGCCACAGCTTTCCCAGCCCTTGCGCCAGGTACCGTTTCCATGCACGTTCCCATGCTCTGCTTCTGCAGATCTCCTTCCTATGATTGATGGAATTTGAATTAATTGTTCATTGGATGCCTTCATCCACTGGGTTAATTTCACAGGACTTTGGAGTTGCAACTTTGTTGTCTAGTTGGTAACTTGTTGATACTGTCTAGACATAAGGAAAGCCTGGTGACTTCTGTAAAGGATTTAGTGTCTAGTTCAAAATGCATTTACAGTACTTGAAAGGGTTTGAAACCATTAACTCTTAAATTTGGGCTTTTTAGATTGCTTATGACGCTGTTAGATTTTACATTGAATCTAGTATTTTAAATGGGTGATAAAATTAAATCCTTAATGGTTCAGATTTTCTATTTTTAATTTTAAAATTTGTCATAATTTGGTCTAATATGTTCACTATACTTAGGTACTCAGGACGTATCTTTTCACTTGCAGCACATTGGTGACATCAAAGTGCACGTAGGCTGTAGTGCTATACACAGTTATTTGAGTTCTATTAAACTCTAGGACTTTAGAATAGATGTTTATAGGGTTGTGCTATTTGTATCAGTGTTAAAGAAATGGATGTGAGGTGATAATGTCATGTACCTAAAGGATGATAAGATTTATTTATTTTATTTATTCCACAACATTTATATGCTGCTTGATTGTTTTAAGACCTCTAAGCAGTTTACAAAAAATAAGCATTGGTTCTGTTCCACATTTTCAGGTGTGTAAAAATAATAGTTCACTTTTGCTTGTCAATAATATTTAGATAAATCATTTGACATCTCCATAAAGGGCATATGAGTTTTGTACTGCAAATTGGTATCCAAGGAACTACTTGGGCATTGCCAGTGTGGTTTTTTGACCACTAAGAAGAGCAGGCCCCATGTCATACCACAGTCTGCTCATGAAAGTCCCCTCAGTTTCAAAAATGATTTGCTATGTGACATGTGGGGTTACTGTTAAAAAGAAACATGTAAGTAGTTTTCTTCAAAAAACTGGATACTTATCTCTTGAGCTCCAGTTTTCCCAGTAGCATTTATTTAGTGGTGGTATTTAGGACCAGAGAGTCAACAATAGAGAGTGCAGGACATGAGATTGCTCCTAAAGCCAACACTGCTAAACCGCAACATAGAGGGGTTTGTTTGTAAGGCAACAACAGTGTTAAACAGAATGTTGCTAATTTTTTTGAATAATGGAAAGAGAGAAGTTATAAATTAATGATGAGAGGCTAAACTGAAGGCACTGTATAAATAAAATTGCATCAATGTCATAATCGCATTTGAGAGAAATCACTTAAAATGCATGTTGGCAACAAGCTTGATGTAATCGGTCCGAGAACCAACTTCATCCTTTCAGATACATAAATGATACTGCTAAGATACACAGCACTCCAGTTTGAATGTATTGTAAATGAAGTACAAACTTTCATGCCTCTGTCATTCAGGATAAGGACTTAAGGTGAATTGTCATAGCTTTTTTTGTGGAGGTTTATTCTTTGGATGTAGATTCAATTCCAGACATCCCTAGGTAGGGCTCCAGGAGTTGCTGCTGTCTGAAACAATGGCAAGGTGTTTGATAATAGATGTTGGTGACTACTAGGGCTGGGTGATATATCAGTAAATCATCCAAAACTGGTTTGAAGTCCATATCATGATATTGGTCTCATAATTTTTGACCTGGCAATATACATGTGTATGTGCTATGCAAAAATCACAATGTGGGGAAAACCGTGGAGCCAGCCAATGCAGCCCTTGTTAATTCTGTTGGCTCAGCTCTCTCCAACCTCCTGCAGGGGGCAGCAAATCACAGGAGCAAGCTCCGGCAAAAATCACAATGCGGGAAAAACCAGGAAGCCAGCCAATACCTCTACATAGCTCCATCCTTATTTCAGGCATCCTGATATATTGGTATATCGCTATGTTTAGCTGATGATATATTACAGTGTTGAAAACCAGTGACTACATGAAATAAAAATATAAAAATTTGTAAATTTTGAGGCTGTGGGGAGGAAACTTTCCCCAGGAAAAAAATTGAAATTTTGGGAAAGATTGAAAATATGTGCTGTACTTTCTTATCAGACTTAAAGGTAGTTTCCTGTTTTAACAAAACAAAAGGTATCATTTATTATATAAGATTATTATAATATTAATTTATTGTATTTTAAATTATGTTTTATTACATGTGAACAACCTGTCTGTCTATATATGACCCACTCTTCTTACTGGAGCTTATGCCTAGTAAGCAAACATAGGATTGAATCCTAAAAGGATAAATACCTTAGTTTTGCAGCAGGGTGTCTTCCCAAGAATCCTTTGATGGTAGAGGTGAAAAGTTGACCACAAGGGAGGGACCAAGTCAGAAAGACAGCTTCCTAATATCTCCAAATTAGGTCACCAGAGAAGGCAAGCAGCAATTCATGAACCATGTAGGCCCTTTATGTTCCTTTCTTGAAAAGGACAGCACCTTTTAGCTGCAGAAATACGTACTGGATTTCACTTGACTTGTAGACATCTACAATCTTCAAATAAATTATCAGTCTCTAATCTCTTCATACCATACACTTTGAGTGGGTAAAACATTGTCTTAGGCAGCCTCCTAAGTTCTGCTCAAGCGAGAAATACTAGAGAATGCTTCACTTGATATGGTTAATCTCTATGTTACTACATTGATAGAACGGACTTTGGGTAGTGTTGTGAAGAGGGCCATTTGTGTGGTGAATTTTTCAATAAACTATTGATAACTCACCATGACCATTAACCATTGAAATTGCATTCCCACTAAAGGCTCTAGCTTAAACTCTAGGCATTTCCAGGAACATTTAAGTTTGCTACCTTTTTCCTGGCCCTGTTTCTTTAATTGCAGCCTGGCACAGGTTATACAGGTGAAGTTTTTCTTAGAGTGGAGAAAAGCAATGGGAAAAGCTTCTTCTGCTAGTTTCCTAATTGTCAAGCTGCTGTCAAAGGCACAGGAGCAGTACCAGTTAAAAAAGAAAGAAAATGGTAATCCTAATAATTGATCCTCATACATAACTCACTACTACTTCTTCACTCTGTTGTGCCTTATTACATATTTTTTGATGTCCTCTGTTCCTGCCTTCCTCTTTTTAGCAGCTTCAGGAAAGCCTTTTCCATCTAGAAAATTCAGCTGCATGCCTCTTGGCTCTGCATATGGTTTCCCTCTTCTTTTGCAGTCATGGTTGTCAGTACAATATTTGCTATGGGAGCACTTATCCTTCTTCCATAGATAATTCAGGTCCATATAGTAGTTGTGCTGGATAAATATTTTTATAGCTTTATTTTTCTGTGTGTGTACTGTATTTTTGTAGAATAGTAAAATTAAGTTTCTACTTTAAAAATCCTATTTCCTTGGATATGTTTATAGTAAACTGAGAGACAAAGCCAACCTCCACTCAAGCTGTGACTTTCCCTTTTTAGTATCTTTGTGGGTCATATGATGGTGTGAGGAGTAGCAGGGGTTAGGGTAAACATATACTTCATTTAGGAACTGTCACAACTTGCTCGGCAGCATAGCAGCACTTAGAATGGAGTTTTATCATTTTTGAAGGCAAAAAGTCATGTGTTAAACCTGCCATTTTTTAACAAACACACCATTTAAAGCACAATGGTAGCATGTTCTTCAGAAGATGCAGTCTCAAAGCTTCTCTTTTCAGGAAAAATAATCACTCTTCTAGTAATGTTGAGGTTGTGTCAAATATTACTTTCAATTCTCCACAAAACTGCTGTTAAAGTGGGTAGTATTGGCTTCTTGTTCTTAGTATGTTTGCAGAGCCAAGGATGCAGTATGGTTATGATGTTGTAGCTGATGTGGTGAGCTCTAGGTGTTGTGGACTGCAACTTCCATCAGTCCCAACATGGCTAGTGAGCATGGATGATGGGAATTGCACTTCACAACACGTGAAGGGAAGTAGGATATCCCTGGTCTATAACAGCTCAATATCATATGTAAAATGAAGAAAGAATGGAAGTATCAGTTCTTAGTGTGCTATACTGACAGTTTAATGAGAGAAATAATAATAATTTTATTATTTATACCCCTCCAATCTGGCTGGGTTTCCCCAGCCATTCTGGTCGGCTTACAGCATATATAAAACATAGTAAAATATCAAACATTAAAAGCTTCCCAATACAGAACTGTGTCCAGATGTCTTCTAAAAGTTATGTAGTTCTTTATCTCCTTGACAGCAAATCTTACATGTAGCTAGAGGGGGAAATTGCATTATAGTGGTTCAGTTCCTTAGATGGCAAAATGCGAATTATTAACTACAGTTAGAAATAAGACATTACTGAAAATGTATGACAGTTATTGAAAATACATTGTCAGCTGCTCTTTTCAACTCGCTTTGGGGGGGGGGGAGAATGGATGATATCAGATGTTATGCAAGAGGAAGAAATGGGAGTTCTTTCCCCTGCAGCCCCTCCAAATCTGCTCTGGAGGGTCCTCTAGCACTCTAGAGCAGATTTGGAGGGATGGGGTGTATGGAGAGGAAGGGGAAGTTCCATTTCTCTAGAGGAAGTCACTTCCGTTCATGAATGGGCAGAATTGAACGTCCCCCAATGTGTGCCTTGATGCCTTCACTTTTCCATTCTCCTGTACATGGCAGCCAATGAGGTTGGTCAGGGAGAATTTGAATAAGATGACTTGTATCATTTGTTCATTTTGCTGCATGTTGTAAGAAACAAATCCAGGGAATTGAGCACTATCACACCATCCATGGCTGTCATTTTTGTTGTCTCTTGGAGATTGAATGTGTTGGGTATTAAGATGCACGAGCGAAAGTCTTACTCACATGCGTTGGGTTGTAGCTAAGGTGCCTTGTGTGAGCAGATAGGACTTCACCTTGTACAAGGCAATCCTCCCTGCACTCCTGTTTTGGCAATTCTTCACTCCTACTGGAAGCCCTATTCTGCGACTTTTCAGAGTGTCTGGTTGGTTGAATATTTATATATGGTAGATGTGTGTTTTGTCTACCTCTAACTAAGGGCACTGTGGGACATTACTAATGTGAAATTGACTTGGTTTGTTTTGTATCCTATTATGTGTTGCTTTATATAGTACAAGAGATCAAATGAGTTAAGGTGAGCAGTTTTATTACAAACAAGGAATAGTATTGTGGCATTTAAAGACTAACAAATTTATCATGGCATGAGTTCTTTATTATTGTGAGATGCATTCGTGAGGAGAGGTGAACTGTGCTGCTTTGGGATTTTTCCTCCAACAAAAGAATGCTAACAGATACTTGTAAAATTCAGAAGCTTCAGTTCTAGTGGTCTCTAGCAACCACAGAATTTGGTTTGGATCCTCATTTGGCATTTGGGAAACAGCCTGATTTTGTTCGAAGCAGTTTGGAGATTATCCAATTTGGCTTGCAGTCTGAAGTTGAATCAGAGTTGGATGAAATTTGCAGGCCTTGTAGCCCCTTCTGAGAGGACGAATCCTGTCAAATTTCAAGGGCAACCTTTACAATTTTAGGGTGATTAAAAAGGGATTCACCTAATTTCCCCTATTATAGGGCAGTTTCTATGGAAATAACATACATCAAAGAGGTTCTTCCTAGATAAGAAACCTGCCAAATTGCAGACAAAGCGGTCTAGTGGTTTTAAGGTTGCTTTTTTAAGGGGGGGGATATCATCCTCCCTCCCTGTGGTTTATGAGCAACGGTTTTACTCTGAATATGGAACATAGATCTTAGAGGTGTCACTATGAAGGCAAACTGCCATATTTCAGGAGGATGGTTGCATGGGGTAGGGATTAAGAACTCGAAAAACAGCTTCAGGCATGTGTTTTGCTCAGTTGGTACCAAAAGACGCAGAAACCAAGTGCAAACAGATTAGATAGAAGTGGATGTGTGAGCATGTAACAGACATAGAATGACTTGAATGCCCAGCATTTTCCAAGCAAACGCCATGAGCAGAACTAACAGAGCACAGAACAATCAAGAAGATACCTTTGCCAAAGCGAAGAGCCCTGGTAAAACCATTATCTCAGAGTAGAAGCTAGACATATCAGTCTTATAAGAGACCTCTCTTCACTTTCTCCTCACTTTCTGTTTTCTTGGCAAGCAAGCTGTGGGGAAAATGTTTCTGTTTCTTCAGATATGCTGTCTGCAACTTTTTTTTTAAGCACCTCTGAATCTCTGAAGTACTCAGAATCAATTTGGTGGTCCTCAGTTCAGGGTACTTTGAAAGATCCAGTTTTGGGCTCAGATAAGCCATGAATCTGTCTGAAGTGGCCCGCTTTGGTCTTGTAATTCATCTGAATCTGATGCATAACCCAGTGTTGGGTATTGAACACCTTAAAAGGTGAAGGTTTACTAAAGTGTCAGATTTGATCATCATTTGTATATATTTTGTTTTTAAGGTTGATAATGGATATAGGATTCTGAGAGAGCTGCTCTACTAGATGAGAGCTTACGACTACTAAATCATGGTGCCACTTAATCAAAATACTTTTTGTTAGTGGGCAGAGGGGGGTATGGGGAGCTGAGGAACCTGTGATGTCAAACACTGGGGAGCTTTTTATATTAGCCACGTCTGATGTTGAAAGTCCTTCCATGCAGGGTGGAACTGTGTAAACTTCCATGTTACATCACTGATGCATGTATTTCACTGGCCTAACGTGTGGTGGAATAGATATGTTCATCATTCTAGGTCAATATTTGGTTTTTAAAAGGCATTTCCCATATGGGAATGCATCTCACATAGCTGCATAATATTTGAGTCTCCCTTCTCTAATAATAATTAATAATTCTCTCTCTCTTTTTACATGGTGAAAACCTGAGGACTGTTGCTAATTTGACTTGGAATAGCATTGAGAAGCTGTTAGTTGTGGGCTTTCCTGTTAGGGAAGTTTCTGCAGGTTTATCATTCGTAGGAGCTCTTTAAGTTTTTACAGGTTTTACTCCACTGAAATTTAGTTCAGCTTTTGCTGTGTCCTTGATGCACTTTTAGCTGATGCCGCAATAAATTAAATACAGAAATAGGTGGTACTGACCTTCTCCTCATACATGTGCTTAACTTGCTTGTTACCTTGATGAATTTTTCACTGGGCCAGAGATGTTTTATCAGCTGGGACTCCACTTATCAGATTGTTAAGTCACAGGGAGAATTCATATGTTCCACAAGCTAGTGAATACTTCTCCACCCTTCCAACCTTTCCTATTTAGAGATCAGAAATTCTAGAAATATGGGAATAGTAAGGGCCAAATCGGAGTAGAGCACTCACTTCAAACATTTCTCTTTTTGCAGAACTGACAGTGTATCAGCTGACCAAGAGAATTTAAAATACTCTTCATCCAGAGATCGGAGTAGTTCTTCTTCTTATGGATTACAATCCTCGAATTCAGCGGTGGTGTCTCGACATAGACATGATGATATCAGAGTCCCCACTGACATACAGAATGAAGAAAAAGGTACATAATTTGTCTTCATAGGTAAAAAGGAATACTGCCAGTGGAAATAAACTAGTTTGTGGTCTAGATGAGGGGTGGCTGACTTTTTCAACCCCATGGTTTCATTGAGGGTCAGCTGCTCCTCTGAAGCTGCTTGCTAGCAGTGAGCATGCCGAGTGCAATCTTGTATGTGCACACATTCACCATACACAGGTTACACATGCATCAAGCACACGTATTCACACAGCTGGGGAGTGGGGTTGGCTTACAGAAATGCAGCAGACTCTCACACAGAGATAGGCAGGCACATGGGGCAGGTTACAACAATTAAAACACAATATTTGCATTAAAACACAATATTAAAAATGGTTTAAAACAACTTAAAATTACAGAAATAGGGTGGGTACTAATACTACCTTCTCTTTTGTTGCCATCAGCTATATAAGTGGTCCCCAAACCCTGGTGGTGGTGTGAGTAGCAGTTATGGGACTGGTTTTTTGAGATCAGTGTCACAGACTCTAGGGAGTCCTGTATGTTATCATGAAGACTTGTTTCCCTATTGAACAATATATGGGTACTCCTCTCCAAGTATCCCCTGTGGAGAGCATGGCTGCCTCCCCCGACCACCTCTCTCATGATATGCAACCCCATGTTTATGCTAGACTTATTCTCTTAAATGATGGTTTAAGAAACACCCATTGGCTCAAGCACCACAAAAGCTGAGAAACTGGAAAGTAAGGTCTCTAATGCCTTAACAGATGTGCCCCGTGATCAGTGATGATGTTGTGCAATGTTACAAACTATGCTTGCTTACATCTTACCCTTAGGCCAAAAAATTGCCTCATTCTTTCTTCAGTTCTCTCTTTGCTCTTACCCTGATACAACATGAGAATTGCACTGTGCATGCTTAACTTATGTGATAAGCGGACTGGGCCTCTTTACAGCTAATTAAGAAATAATCACCAAACTAAAAATGTACGCTTTGGTGTGAATATCCACAAAAAAGCATTCCCAGATCTCTAATGTCTCGCATTCCCAGATCTCTAATGTCTCTTAACTCTTAGATCTTAAGATAAATCAACTATTGCACCACACTGCCTCTCCACTTTGGACAGGAGCACTGTGATGCTGGCAGTGTGGTCTAATGGTTTGACATGTGAGTCACAGGATACATTGCCACAATTACGACCGTATTTTTTCGTGTATAAGAGTAGGTTCCCCCCCAAATAATGTCAAATATTAGGGGTCATCTTCTACTCTGGGCCGTCTCCGCCCATTTTTGTAAATCTGAGTCCCCCAAAACGGGGGCGTCTTATACATGGGAGCATCTTATAGACAGAAAAATACAGTATCTCTCCACGTGACCTACACCACTGGGTTGCTGTTAGTATGATTCCAATATTTAATCTGTCTTCCTAGTGAACATTCTGAGGGTGTTCACTGTGTGGGAAGAGGTTCAGTGTCAGGCAGTGTGTATGTGTTTCAGTCTAGGGTGATTGTGAGGGGGTAAGGGGTGTGTGGGTGTTGTGTGGAGCAGTATGTGGGGGTGGCTTTTAAATGTACAGTTTCAGTGTTTAGAGTTTCAGTGCAGGGTGGGTGTGGAGGTCTCAGGATGGGGCAGGGATTGCATGAGCGTTTTCATTTATGGAGTTATTTATCTGGATAAACAGAAGGCATGCCACAGTTGCTGTCTCTCTACATGACCTAGTTTAAATGGTGGTTGTGAGATGAAATACTAAAAGAAACTCACCGTTGTCAGACCTCCTGTGGAGACAGTTGAGTGTGGGATGGGATATTTGTGAAGGAGGTTTCAGTGTAAGGCAGCATATATGTGGTGTTCACCATGGGCTAGGGCACATATTACGTTGCGGAAAACAGTGGGGTGGGTGCATGCATGGCTATGGGGTGCATGGTTCCCCCATGACAGTTTCTAAGGTGGTCAGAATTATTTATTTTATTCATTTAGGGCATTTATATCCCACCTTTTTCTCCAAGGACATCAAGGTGGCACACATAGTTATTCCCATCCTTATTTAATCTCCATAGCAACCCTGTGAGGTAGGTTAGTCTGAGAGGCAGTGACCAGCCTAAGGTCACCCATTGAGCTTCATGACTGAGTGGGGATTTGAACCCTGGCCTCCCAGGTCCTAGTGCAGTACTCTAACCACTATACCACACTGGCTCTCAAAGCCATATACTCCCAAAACTTTGGTGTCCCCCTGTGTTGCTATTGCATCACACAGTCACACGCGGTATTGTAGTTTTACAATGGGAGAGCATGTATATTAATGGGGTGTGGTCTTCCATGAGTTTCTTGGGTTTCAAATGTGCCCATGGCCCCAAAAGGTTGACAAGCCCTTATTTAACCATTGCTTCGCACTATGATATTTCATAGTAACAGAGTGTAACAGAGGTAACAGAGTGATTCATAAACTTAAATAAATAACCATCCCCGCTAAATGTATCATTCAGCTGAGAAGGACAGGTAGCTCTTAACCTTGGAAGTTTTTCAGAAACCCACAGTTCATGGCTGTCAAGAGAAACTAACATGGCTCTGGCACCTTTTCTTCTAGGTGGCTACAGTGTCAATGGAGGATCTGGGGAAAATACTTATGGTCGGAAGTCGTTGGGGCAAGAGCTGAGAGTTAACAATGTGACCAATTCTGATTTTACCAGTGTTCAGCATGGGAATCGTGCTTTAGTCACAAAAGACATGAGGAAAACACAGGGTAAGTGTTGTGTTGTCCTGAAGAAAAAGGGAAATTCTGTTTTTCTGGCAAAAAAAAATCCTGTTGCTACAGTAGCACTAGGGTCACTGCTCAAAGTAAAGTAGAGCCCTATTAAATTTTTGCAAACTCAAAATCTCTAGCATTTTGTCATGATTACACTTTAGTTTGTATAAATTGGGTATACTTTGTCTCTGAAAGTACTGCAAGAAGAGGCTTTTTCAATGGTAAGAATGATCCTTGGTCAATTGTTGCAGGTTTGGATTTGCTTCAGGGCTAGAAATCTTGTACTAAAGTTACTGCAAGTTGTGAGGTAAAGATGAAGTAAGCCTATTGCGTATAAGTTGCTCCTTGGTAATTGTTTATTTTATACTTTATACTTGGATAGAAGCATGCCCATGTGTAATATCTCAATTTTAGAGCGATCATTGTCTTACTCTGATGAGTCTCGACTGTCAAATCTTCTTCGGAGGATTACTCGGGAAGATGACAGAGACCGAAGACTGGCTACTGTAAAGCAAATGAAAGAATTCATTCAGCAACCAGAGAACAAACTGGTTAAGTATCTTCTGTTAGCAACATATTAATACTTTGTTACTCATATGATCTCTCTTGGGGCAGGTTTCTGGGTTGTAGGGGCAAAGAATGAAGGTTTGTCAGCACTGTCATTGGTTGCAGGATAACTTTGGCTCCGAATACTCTCAACCCTCCATATAAGCTTTCCTCACTGACTATATCAGTGAGGAAGGAGGGAGCCAGCTGACTGTCCCCACAACTTTGATTTTTGGAGAGCAGTTAACTGGCCTTTCACCTTCCTTCCCTCCTTTGATAACGAGAACCTTCCCTGTTCATCCATGTCCCACAGATAGGAAGGAGTAGCAGCAGCTTGCTTGCTTGCCAGAGGGAAGAAAGAATTTCTGGCCAGGTGACTTCATCCTGGTGTGACTGACTTTCCATGGCAGTTGGAAGGAAGGAAGTAAAGATCAGCTGTGCCACAGATAAATGAAGGAAAGGGACTGGTCTTGAGGGTCCCTTTTCCTTGTAGTAAGAAGCCACACTGAGAATAATATACATCAGCTGGCAGGCAGTGGGAGGTGGGGACTGTCTTTCCTTGGAATGGGGAGGGTGGGGGGGACAGAGCAGTTTTCAAATACTCTCCAGTTTTTCAGTCAGCCAGTTTTTTTCCAGAGGGTAATTAGTTTCCCTGTTTTCACATAGTCACTCTTTATGAATAATTAGTTCTAATCTGAGCCTCCTCAGGCTACTCTACAAATCTAATCAAATATTAGTTTAAAAGATCTGTAAATTGCTTGGCTTGAAGTTGTTGAAGTATTTCAATGATGTGTTAATACTTTAGCCTGGAGGGCTGGCTTCTGCTGAAACCAAGATGCCCAAGGACTAGCTTGTTGGGTCAGAGGAGGAATGGCTATGGTGATAATCTCTTTATTCATTGCCTTATGCCAAGATGGTTTCAAGAAATAAGAAATAAAGTACATACCAGTATAAAAAGAAATTAACTTTTATTTCTTAGTGACCATGTGCAAACCTTGACAGTTAAAAACCACCCCACACATCTGGTCAGGCAGTGCCGTATGAGCTGCTGCTTCTGATCTATTAGGTACCCCATGTGGAATGAGAATCCTCTGTGACTTGGATAGGGAGGAGAGCCTAAAAGTGGCATGGACAAGGCAAGAAAACACTGGGCATCCTTCCAGGGTAACATCTATTTCAGAAGGGATGGGGTGGCGCAATAACTTGGATTGTGGGCCATCACTTGACTGTTGTTGATTTGATTAACAAAGTTTCATCACAATTCGTAGTTATAATTGTATTTGGCAGCTATATTTATCAAAACATATTTTACCTATATACCACGAATCTTGTGGTTAATGCAATTTGCTTGGACTATTTCCCAATAGCTTTGTTTTATATTTGTATCTCTAAAGAGGTGTTGTGCATAACTTCGGGTAGACTTGCACTGAAACTTAAGAAAAATGGGACATGGTTGCATCCAGTTGCTAATATTAACAGAAGGTGTTAAAAGCGACCTATAAGTGAAACAATGACTGCTTGCGCTGCACATTTTCCCTCAAAGTCTTCATTGATATCATGAAGGATGTTTTTAGTATATCTAATGTATGCTTCATAGATTAAGCACTATTGCACTCAGCTTCCAGTAAAGCAGTCACACCCGTGCTACGAACAACCAGGAATGATATACACTTTTTGGAGGGACAAAAAATACGATGGCAAGCAGTGGTGTTTATCTTTCAAATGACAGAGCAATCTGAATTTAAATTACAATAGCAATTATTTTAAAAGGTGTATATGTTGGCTATTGCAGGTGCTTGTTAAACAACTGGATAATATCTTGACTGCCATACATGATGTACTTAATGAAAGGTAAGTTGGGCTGATGCATTCTTGAAGTTAGTGTATATGTGGCCAGCAAGCCAGGTAACACCTTCAACCTGGAAGCTGCTGCAGGAAGGACAAAGCACGGTTCATATAAAAGGGAAACAAGCAGCATCCTGCTTGCTTCTGACCAGCCTAGCCAAAATGTCTCATGATTACTTTTGGAAATCAATAACTGAATTCTTAGTTTGATATCAGTGGGAGCATACCATGTAGTGAACCTGTTGCTGGGCCAAGACAGACATCATCAGCTTGTTCAGGATTGATGCAGGCTTAGCACTCCTGAAGCAATAGGAATTGACTTGGATTTGCTTTGGAGATTGGCTTGAATTCTAGGAAGTGTGTTTCATTGCATGTTTCCTCTATGGTCAAACCTCAGTGACTGCTTTGTGGAGTATGCTATCCATTCTTGACCCCCAGTTATTGTGGGTTGGGTTCAGAGTGAGCTAAGAAGTGTGAGTCACAGGTATATATTTGCATATCTATTTGCTGATACGTCCAGGCAAAATGAAACAGGGGCAGAGCTGAGTCTGATGGAGACCAGTGAAATCCTATGGAGCATGCAGAATTTCAGTAACTGCTACTACTAGACATAGTAGTTCCTGGGCTGATTTAGAATGGCAACTGTGGCAAGAAATTCTGAGCTGCTGAGATAGGGGAGAGACAGAAGGTAGAGTCCTTCCTACCTTCCTCCTTGTGTTTCACATTGAACCACACACAGCACTTTAGTGTATAGAGCCCATAGAAAACAGCTTTCCATGCTCCTGCTCCTTATCTGATTCCCGCTTGTATGTTGGTACCCCACAACCCCGGGCAATATGCTACCAATATGCTGGCAGGTATCCATGAATAAGTAGATTTGTGTGAACAGAAATACTTGGGTGTATGTGAATGTTCATCTGTATGAATGACGTTTTGATTTCCGTGTGAGAGAGTCTTTGTGCTTGTAGATGGAGGGGAAAGCACAGGACAGAAGGGAAGAGGAGACATTTCATCCCTTTTGCAAATGCCTTCAACATGCTTAATCTTCAGGTTACCACCTGTGAGTTGGATGGAAAGAGAAGGGAAGTGGAAGGAATTGACAGCAAACCATGTGTTTCCACATTAATGGAAAGTTCTAACCAGATCATAGCCATTTATTCAAGTCTTTATTGTCCTCATTTGCTAAATGTCTACTGTTCATGACTGAAAATCCTTACCACTACTTTTTCTTTTTTCATAAATGCAGTAGCAAATTGCTTCAAGAACTCAGACAGGAGGGAGCTTGCTGTCTTGGACTTCTTTGTGCTTCTCTGAGCTATGAAGCGGAGAAGATCTTTAAATGGATTTTTAGTAAATTTAGCTCATCCACTAAAGATGAAGTTAAACTTCTTTATTTGTGTGCAACCTACAAAGCACTGGAGACTGTGGGAGAGAAGAAAGCATTTTCATCTGTAATGCAAGTAAGGATAAAAGTTAAATTGGAGCATTTTGACTTTTCAGATACTGAATCATTTTCTGAAATGAAGAAGCTGAAATTTAAGCAGGCTAGCATATTAGCACATTGAAACTTCATTTTAGATATTGGGCATAATAAACAGTTTCAGAACTTTGTGTACCTGAAATCCATAAGTGTTGAAATGTAGATTTGATGCATATTTTAATGTGCATTTTATAATGTTTATTTTTAAAACTGTTGATTTTATTTTTTATATATATTTAATGTAAATTGCTTCCGGGTTTTGATGATAAAGCAGCTTATGAATCTTGTTAAATAAATAAATGTGCTGTAGTAATCTGCTATAACTGATTGGTCTCCTAGCTCAATGTCATAACTTTTCACTGCTAGAAATTGCCTGCCAACAGAATTTTAAACCAGTTGTGGAATGCTCCAAACCTATTGAGACTACTTTCTGATCTCAGAGCATCTCCTTAAAGGCGTGTGATGTCCACATTTCTGTTTAACCATGAATTAAAATTACTAGAGTTGATTAGTGTCTGGAAATGATGGTAGAAAAACTGACATGATGGGCAGGAATTATTCAGTGGTGGAGACTGAAATTTAGAATTGGGGTAAGATGAAGGGGCAAGTGGGTTATATAAAATGAGTGGAAAAATCTAATAGTAGGAGCAACCCTTTGTTTTCTCTCAGTTGGACTGAGGTTCATTAGAACCAGTATCCCTCTTGCCAGTCCATCCAGACCCCTCTCTCCACCCCTGTAAAGCATGTGTCCAACATAGATTGAGAACCAAAGCAGTTCTACTCGGAAGCAGGTCTACTACTTCATCAGCAGGCATTTCTACACGTTGTTGACAAGATAAATTATTTATTTAAATAGTAGTTATTGATGCACTTCTGTAAACAGCGTGGTTGTTTTTTTAAAAATATATAGCCTGAATAGTTTTTGTTCAATATGGGTTTTTTGGGTGCACACTTTTTTTTCTTAAAGCTCGTCATGACTAGCCTGCAGTCTATCCTTGAGAACGTGGATACACCAGAATTGCTGTGTAAATGTGTCAAGTGCATCCTCCTTGTGTCCCGATGTTACCCTCACATTTTCAGCACTAACTTTAGGGTGAGCACCTTTGCTTCTCTTTCTTGGTTTTAGATCGGTATTGACACATGTGCTACAGGTGGATTAATTTTTCTGTATTGCTTTCCAAGGACACTGTTGACATATTAGTTGGGTGGCATATTGATCACACTCAGAAACCTTCTCTGACACAGCAAGTGTCTGGTAAGTCTTAAAAAATAAAATTTCATGTGATGACCTTAATAGATGTTCTTGGCTTCCTTCTGGAAGGTGAAGTGTTATTGCTAGTGTATACTTCACTTTGCTTATAGTGGAATGAGGAAATAGTATTAGTCACAGGGATTCAGTTAAAACATGAATCTCAGGGCTTGTGGGAATTTTGAGAAAGTGCTGTTGGTATCACTGTCTTTGATTGCTTCTCTCCGTGCCCTTCTCTACGTCCCGGTCAGTCTCCTTCCCTTCCTCCCCACCCCACCCACCCACTCTCTTTGCTTTTATAAGAGGTATGGGTAAATATCAGAGTAAAATTAAAATGGACCCCTTCCCTTGTGTCCCCGCAAAATCACCATCAAATTAAAGCTTAACTGTGACAGACCTTACAGTAAAAATCATAAATCCGGTTCTTGCCTGCAGAACAAACATAGATCTGAGGCGCAGATCCTCATGGATCTTCATGATTTTTACTTAGGATGACAACAAAGCCACGAGGTGACCTATGATTTAATGCAGGTTTTGAAGGGATTTATTGTAAATATATAATAATAATGAGGATACATGTTTTTGTTCCATGACAGTGGTAGAAAGCACCAGAACTGTATTTATAATTTTTATAGTTTAGTTAATGGAAGGTGGTAGTGATCTATGGTTGAGAACCTGTGAAAAAAATTGTGTAACTTCAAGAGAATCTGCTTTACTGGAGCCACTCCCCCCCCCCCCCATTTTCTTTCCCATTTCCCAGATTCTTCAGTTTTTGCTTCTGCCCTCTCTTTCACTCTGCTTTCTGTACAACTGCTCAGGGCATGATCAGAGCCTTGAAAAGCTCATAAAACTGAAAGAGGAAGTAGGGGAGAATAGCACTCCTCTTTTCATTTTTAGGTGCTATTGAAGGCTCACTCCTTCAACTTCCTCCTTCAGCTCTGTATGCTTTTCAAAGCAGGAAAGGTAACTACTCTCCCCACTTCTTGATGAAGGGTGCAATGGGTATGTGGTGAGCATGGTTTTGTGTGCGCTAGGAGAGCTCCTCGGGGGCACCACATTGGCAGCCCCAGTGTTAAAAGGAATGTCTGGCTTTCCTGAAGTTGAACATTTTTATCAGAATCAACTTGTTGAAAAATAAAATAAAATAATAAATTAGTGGCATCATACCATGGGAAAATGATCTGGTTTTCCCAGAGGTCTAAAGCTGGCTTTCTATCAAAATTGTAATTTGGTTTAATTTATACCTATGCAAGAACCAATAACTGAACTTGGGGCAAGGGCAGAGTTAATAAGGTGTTCTTTTGCACATTCCCATTTCTTGCAAATACGTTAACCATGAACAAGCTTGGATTGTTGCCAAATTCACATACAAGAGGGAGATACAGGTAGGCTCAGAGGAGTTCAAAGTTTGCAGAAGTAATGGAATGGAGTATCCTGGCATAGGTGGCTGGAACCGTGAACATGAGCATTTCATATTGCAAGTGTTCCCCCCCCTCCAACAATTGCATATGAGAAAGTTTCCTGCCCTCTCTCCCACCCACATTTCACATATAGGGCATATTCATGTTGCAACTATTTTGCTTTTTTGTTGCTGTTCATTTCATTGAGGATGTAGTTTTGTGGAGACCTCTCTGAAGTAGTGGCCAATCTTTTCCTATTTTTTAGTAATATACACCCCCACCCCATAAGACCATAAAGTTGCTATGTGTCAGTAATTGTGCAGCTCCCTCAGTAGACTTTCCTCTTTTAATGGAATGCCGGATTCTGATAAAGCCTTCCTTCCTTAATCCGATAGCCTTGAATTTCTTCAGTGTTGTATGTTGTGTCCCTTATTGCAGATGCCCCATGTCCCGAGAATACCCAGCCCTAATGAAGACCAGTGTTTGAAAGTTTAGTTTTTTATTGGCAAAGCACTTGATTACACCAGCTTCTAAGGCGCAGCAGCTTTAGCTACTTCTGTTGCTGTAAGCCTGTTCTTGTCTATGGAGACAGTGGTGGAGGGGACAGAGGAGATTCTAACAGCCCAGCTCTCTCTGGGACTGTCACTTCCACCTATGCACCTTCCTGCAACTCTTTCCTCTCCTCTTGTCTCTGACTGCCCGTACTTTCTCTCTTCTTCCTTCCCCTGGCTCCCCCCTCCCAAATTGCTGCCTCCCTTCCCCTGGATCATCTTCCTGCCGCCTCCTCTGCCCACCCCTCAGACTCCTGCCTGTCCCTGACACCCTGCTACAGAATCTCCTTTCTTTCAGAATATAGTTACCTGGCAACCTCATTCAATTCTGTAAAGTTGTTTTTAACTAATTATGAAATGAAAGATGCTTTATTTAATTTCCCAATATTGAGTCACATCCACACCATGGCTTTGAAGCATGTAGCTTCGCCCAAGGAATCCCGGGAACCTTAAGTTTATCCATCACAGAGCTACAATTAATAGCATTTTCAACAAACTATAGTTCACAGGATTCTTTCGGGGAAAGGGTGTGGCTTTCATTAGGTAGAATTTGGCCACAAATGTTCTCTGTTGACTATGCCTGGCTTATGCATTCTTCTAAATGTCTTGCTCTGTTTTTGATTTTCCTGATAAATGTAACTGATGTTATAAAATTACCACTGTGTAGGATTTATTAGAGCTGGTTGTTTGTTGTGTGTACACTTCACTTTGAGTTGACTTTGTTTCTGAGTAAACCAAGTGTACTTTTGATCATAACTTTGTTTTTATTGGTTTGGCACTTTGTACAGGGTGGTTACAGAGCCTCGAACCATTTTGGGTAGCTGACCTTGCATTTTCTACCACACTTCTTGGTCAGTTTCTAGAGGATATGGAAGCGTATGCTGAGGTAATAAAATGTTGGTCTTGATAAGTGTTTAAAAAGGAGCAGGGTATTGGGTATTGTTGGATATTGGGCCTTCCCTTGCATATAAATAATAGGCAGAATAGATTAGCACACTTTAAAAGCATTGTAAGGGTCAGGGAAATCTGTTTGAACATATGAATCTTCAGTTTTCACTCAAAGCTCATTTTCGGTGTCTCCTATATTGCAAGAGATGGTGTTCTAGAGGGTTGGTGCTACCATAGTGAAGGCCTACTTCCAAAAAAATCATCAGACAGCCGACCAAAGATAGTAGAAGCAAGGCCATTTTTGAAGGTCTTAAGATTTAACAGCTAAGCATCATAGCTGCCAAATTCTTCACTAACTGAACCTTCTGGAATATGCTTATGTTAGCATAGAGCTACAGTATGTTGCACTGTGGGGTTAGAATATACATAGCTTGCAGTTGTGAATTTGCATTGGGTATATGCTAATTACATTTCTTCATGTAGGACCTTGGCCACGTGGCTTCTGGAGAATCGGTAGATGAAGATATTCCTCCTCCTAGTGTTTCACTGCCCAAACTGGCAGCACTACTTCGAGTTTTCAGTACCGTGGTGAGGAGTATTGGAGAACGATTCAGTCCCATTAGAGGGCCACCAATTACTGAAGCATACGTAACTGATGTAAGGCTTCCTGTCTTTCATGTTGCATACCTAAAAACCCTTTGTGGCAGTGAACCCCAAACTGAACAGGAATCTGATAAGCTTGTTGCCTCTTCTCCTTAATTGTTGTCACCCATCGGTTGACATACTGGGTGCTCCCTCCCCAATCTTTCTGTTGGGAACATGCCTGCACCACAGGTGTGTAATTCCAGAGCATCAGATGTCACTGGATTAAAATTCACTGTTCCATACTTTAGTTTCAATCAGCAGAAAAGGACCTACGCAGAATACCTCTGTGGGACACATTCCAGCCAAAATTAACCATCTTCAACCCCTGTTTCTTTCAGTGGGATGAGGATGTGCTTATATCTTTTCTGTTTAAACCTCTGGAAGATGCAGTTGTGCTTAACTTTTGCATTGTTCCCTGTGTGCTGTCTGTACTTATGCCACCAGACTTTAAAATCATTTTCCATTTTGATGTGCAGTAGTGGTTATTAGTATTTTCTAGTGAAAGCGTGTGGCTGGAATGACTCCAGATGGTTGTGCAGTTTTACCCTCAGAGGAACTTGACAGCACTCATCTTTCAGTTAATTGTATCTCTTTTCCCTCTGTTTTCAGGTTTTGTACAGAGTAATGAGGTGTGTGACAGCAGCAAACCAAGTCTTCTTTTCTGAGGCTGTATTGACAGCTGCCAATGAGTGTGTTGGTGTCCTGCTTGGTAGTCTGGATCCCAGTATGACTATACACTGTGACATGGTCATCACTTACGGATTGGATCAGCTGGAAAATTGTCAGACTTGTGGTACTGATTATATCATCTCGGTGTTGAACTTACTGATGCTGGTACATACAGTTCTCATAATATCTCACTTTAATCATAGGTTTTTTTTTGTTCATTTGACAATTTAAGATTATGAGTGAGTGTACAGGGAGACCATTCTCTAGCTTGATCTTGGTTTTTATAATAATTTTATGGCCTTGAGCAAATCACTGCTTTTCCAGCCCCACCTCTCCATCTTTAAATGAGGAGAAAGGTGATTTACCTGATAGAGATGTTTGGAGGGATAGGAAGGGTTTAATAGCATTTTAAGGATTTAAGTACTTTGTAAATTATGGGATCACTTCTTATGTCTGTATTTTTAAAAGCTTACAATTTCCACCTGTCAAAATGTTGATGCTTGTTCTACATATTGGCTCTGGTACTAGCAGCCATTGTGGGATTATATCATTCCATATCCTTTACCTACCCAGGCGGCATTCATTAATGAATGGCTTAAGTCCTCCCGATAAGCAAGGAATCATGTGACTAAGCTTTTGTAGCTACCCGTGGCTCTTTAGGGGATGGGTAGGTGCCTATGGGGCTCTTTAATTCTGGTGGTTCCTTCCTGTCTGAAGCTGCACTTCTGGTATGCCTCAGATTTCTTTTGTCTGTCATAGGTGTGGCACCCTGGGCAGAACAGATACTAAAGCTTAGTATGATTCCTTGCTTCTCCTTGGTGGAGGGAGGATTTAAGCCATTTGCTTTTGTATGCCTTGTTCACCGCCAGAGAGAAACCACCTTCACAATAAACATCCTGTGTACCTTTCTAAGTTGCCAGTGGAAAGAAGAAATCTAAAATTGCCATTGGCTAAATATCTCAGCAAGCTATCAATGTTTTTCAAAATATGTATTTGACTTAAAGTGAAGATTTGACAAGTAAAAGTATAATGACAAAGTCTTCTTCTCTGTCCAGATTGTTGAACAAATAAATACAAAGCTTCCATCATCATTTATAGAGAAATTGTTTATACCGGAATCAAAATTGCTTGTACTCCGCTACCATAAGGAAAAAGAGGTAAGCAATAAATGGTTACCTTCATGCCACAATTGCTTAGATGCACTTTTAGATTTTGCATTTTGATGTTAATTTCTAAATTAAAAGAAAGCACATATGTACACACCCTTTAATTTTACAACTGACTCAGTGTGAGTAAGCTGTTCTGCATGGTTAGTAGCTCAATTCATGCATCATGCCCAATTGGTTTGCAGTGCTGCTCGAATTGACAAGCATAACTGGCCGTTGCTCCATCTCTGGAGGCTGTTGTGCCTAGAAACAGGAGTGGACTTAAGAAACCAAGTGCTAAGAGAACGAGAAACGAAGGCAGACAAGCAACTCTAGAGCATGCTTGGTATATTGAGCTGTTGTACTTGACAAGGCTCTTACAGGAGTTTTGTACAAAGGCCACAATATGCTTAGAGCACGCTTTGGGTGAAACAACTTTTTATTTTTAGGAGGATGGAAAATATTTTTGTTTGATCTTGATTTTATTTGATTGTTTCTGTGCTAGATATGAATTACACTACTCGTCCCCTCCCTCTGCATCTCTATAACACACAGCTTGCATCATTTGATAGCTCTCCCCTTACTCTCTGGAGAGGCTTTTTGGGGTGAGGGTGGTGATGGGTTGCAGCGCTGAAGAGGTTATTGAAAAGACTGGCTGCCTTTTTGCATAAAATTGGATACAACCCATAATTGACACTCTTGTCATGGTCCACAGGCAGTTGGTGAGCCTTCTCATTAATGAGGCTATGAATCAGTCCCATATAAACCATGAACAAATTTTATGAAGTAAATAAATAATGTTTTAGTACTTTAACTTTTGTATGTTTTAAAGTATAGTTGTGATTTTTTTCTTGATTTCACTGTTTTATTTTTTTTGTAAACCACTTTGAGGATTTATTTCTTACAATCAAGCTGTGTATAAATTTTATGAGTTGAATAAATAAATATTTCCATCCATGATCGCTTATCAAGGGTTTTACATAAGGGTGATATCCAACTTTAGCCATACGCAGAGTAGGCTCACTGAAATCAATGAACTTAAGTCCACTTGCTTCAGGGGGCGTGCTCTGAGTTAATTGGATGTTGTTCTAAATCTTTATGCCTTTCGGCAGTGCATGTTATAACTGCAGTGTGGGCATTCACTTCCAATAACAAAGACTTTCAGCTGTGATTATAGTAATTGTGGTTGTTCTAAGGAAACATATTTTGTTTATTACTATTTTATTTGTTAAAAAAACACTGCTAAACCACCCTTCATCCATGCTGATGCCAAGAGCAGCATACAGTGGGCATGGATAAAAATTAAAACACGCCACAAAGAACAGTACAGTAAAAATAATCAACTATTATAAAATTAGAGGCAAGTAAAATAAAGTTTAAGAATAGACTAAAATGCCAGATTTATTTTATACCAGTACTAAAGGTAAAGGTAAAGGGACCCCTGACCATTAGGTCGAGTCGTGGCCGACTCGGGTTGCGGCACTCATCTCGCTTTATTGGCCGAGGGAGCTGGCGTACAGCTTCCGGGTCATGTGGCCAGCATGACTAAGCCGCTTCTGGCGAACCAGAGCAGCGCACGGAAATGCCGTTTACCTTCCCGCTGGAGCGGTACCTATTTATCTACTTGCACTTTGACGTGCTTTCGAACTTCTAGGTTGGCAGGAGTAGGGACCGAGCAATGGGAGCTCACCCCGTCACGGGGATTCGAACCGCCAACCTTCTGATCGGCAAGTCCTAGGCTCTGTGGTTTAACCCACAGCCCCACCTGTGTCCCAGTACCATAACCTTCAACTGTGTTAATGATTGTGAAGAGTGGGCAAGCTATAGGTAATGTGTAACATGCAGCTCCAAACCTTTGTGACATGCTGATTTTCTCTTGTTTCTCAAGGTGGTTGCAGCAGCACATGCAGTGTATCAAGCAGTCCTAAGCTTAAAGAACATTCCGGTTTTGGAAACAGCCTACAGGTTGATTCTTGGGGAAATGGCATGTGCCTTGAACAGTCTTCTTTGCAGTCTGCAGCTTCCAGAGGCTTGTTCTGAAATCCAACACGATGCTTTCAAGAACCATGTTTTCGATGTAGCGAATGCAAAATTTGTTGTTATATTCGACCTTAGTGCTCTGACTACAATAGGAAATGCAAAAAACTCATTGATTGGAGTGAGTATGTTCTACAGTGTGAATATGAATGGCAATTATATTGCTAAGTGCTTACATCTTAGTGGCTGTTTAAAATTTAAAATCTGGTATAGCATCATATATATTGTCATGTCATTCACTTTGCTACATTGAAGGACAGCCACACATTTTTACTTGGGTGGGAAGTTCTTCCTGGGTTAGAATGGTTTACCAATCAACTTAACTCTGCTGTAGGAAACCTTAGCCCAGCCAGATGCTGCTGAACTACAACTTCCATCAGCCCTAGCAATCATGGCCAGTGGTCAGGGATTATGGGAGTTTTATTTCAGCATCATCAGGAGGGCCAGAGGTTCCCCATAGTCACTGTAACTAATTAAAGTAGACATTATCTTTGCTTTATTAGCTGCAACACAGGGTCGTATGTCAGTACACAGTGGGGAACACATTTTCTGTTTTTCCTCTCAATGCTGCCACATATGAAGAGAGAGTTCAAACACTAGCTGAAGTCACTTTGCTCTTTAAGATCACTTTATGGTGATTTCAGTTGTGGAAAATGTCCAGTATCTCCTGTCTCATCCCCTTTTGTCCTTGCATCACACTTTACAAGAAAACTTCTCGTTGTTGCTCAAATGTTAGTTTACTTCTAGTTTTGTGATTAGGTAGCAGCTGTGAGAAGACATAATCATGCTTTTTAAAAACAAAACAAAACAAAAACTAAATGAATATAGTACTGACAGCAATGTAATTTTCATAAATACTTTGTTCTTTACTGTTGCTTGCTTTGGCAGATGTGGGCTCTATCGCCAACAGTGTTTGCATTGCTGAGCAAGAATTTGATGGTTGCGCATGGTGACATAGCAGTTCACTTTCCTGCAGTCCAGTATGCAGTGCTCTACACCCTCTATTCACATTGCACCAGGTGTGAAGGCATTCATTCCATAATGTAAATGATAAAGTAGCAGCGCTATATCAGTTCAGGCACCAAATGCACTTGGTTGTTTTAGTTGAACAATGGAAGGTATTGTTAATACCTTATCAGTGTACTGTGTGCAACACAGTAGGTGCTATTGTACAATCTCCATTCTTTTTAATGGGCGTCCCCTCACAAACCACAGTCAGATAATGATGGCTGTGTTAGAAGATATCTGTTGTATTGTACTTTTTTTGTTTTCATGAGTGATAGTGAAACCTCTGCTCTTGACTGAGGTAATTTCTTAAAATGCTAAAAAAAATCAGAAAGCAACAAAATGGGCAGTATGGAGTGTTCCTAGTGAGTCTCTTTAAGAGAGAAAGAGAAGTGAGAGGATTGGGTTACTGGGATTAAAAACTTAGTTGCAAGAGAACCCTAGATTGGCAAGCCTGAATGAGAAGCGATTCTAGGAGGCAGTGAAGCAGGGTGGGTTGGGTTTTTTTAACATTATGAAGCTGCAGCAACATGTGGTGTTAACCCTGTGTGTGGTCACCAGATAGTAAACATTGAACTTTGTGTTGATCTCCAGGCACGACCATTTCATATCTAGCAGCCTCAGCTCTTCCTCTCCTTCCTTGTTTGATGGGGCTGTTATTAGCACTGTAACTACAGCTACGAAGAAACATTTCTCCATAATACTTAATCTCCTGGGACTTTTACTTAAGAAGGATAACCTTACGCATGATACCAGGTAACTAGTGCTTTCTCCCTGTCCAAAGAAGACATGTCTCTGACAGAATGATTAGTACTAATTAAACATCAACAGTATATTTATACATAAAAATGAGGGAACGTGATGCATTTATGTTTCTCATAACAGTTTGTGGAATTAGTTATGCCTTGCCAGAAAGCAGTTTCTTTAAAAAAAAAAAAAGTTTCACAGTATGCCTAACTACTCCAAAGCAACTCTAAAACAGCCAATTTTGTCTAGTACATTCCACATGTGCAGTTTTACTCTGCCTGTTTACTCAGAAGCAATTCCAGATGTTTTCAGTGGAGCTTACTCCCTACTATGTGTTCATATTTTATGTAAACCGCTTTTAGAGGTTTATATGATTCAGCAGTATACAAATGGGTTAAAAACTGCAGCCTTACTTTTTAGATAACATGCATTCTACTCAGTTCTCCAGTGATAAAATTAGATAAACGTTTCTTGCATTACTAGTGAAGTGGCTATGTCTGATATGTATGTACCAGGTCACTCAAACCTTGTGTTCTGTGTGTCATCTTAGAGTTGGATCCAGACTTGTCCTTCCATAAACATACAGACCCCTTCAATTTATGGAATGGACTGAGATCCAGCGGAAGTGGGTAGGGAGAGGTTCCTCTTTCCCTTTGTAGCTCTGCCACCTCACATGCTGCTAGGGGGGAGGGTATTGCAATTGAACATAGGGGGGGACCGGGGGGGGGAGGAGGGAAGAAAATGTGAAAATCTCCTTCCCCTCCAGTGGGAGCAGAACTCCTTTCATGACAAGCCTAGATCGAGCCCAACAGGATTAGAAATGTTAATTTGTAATTATCTAGACTAACTGTTCTATAATGTATCTCTAGGAAACTACTGATGACATGGGCTTTGGAAGTGGCTGTCCTAATGAAAAAATCAGAGACATATGCACCACTGTTCTCCCTCCCATCTTTTCATAAGTTCTGCAAGGGACTCCTGGCAAACAGTAAGTGGTTTATTATTCCGCTTAGCATAAGAAATGGGTAAAGTCAAGTCCTTCCAATTCTGTTGTTCATGCTTTGGCTAAACCCATAGTCAACCATTTTTCCAGTCCAGCCTAAAATTCATTTGCTAAATGGCAAATTCCGGAGGTGTAGACATCTTAGTCTGTTTTGGCAAAACCAGTAAAGACATCTGTGTGCCACCTTAAAGACTAATACATTTTATTATGCTTCGGTGCTTTGGTTAAGTTTTTAGGGTACCACACAGGAGTCTTGGTTAGTTAAATGCCCTTGCATGAAGTGACCCAAGCTGTAGAATTGACTGGGCATGGTAGTGAGAACTTGATGCTTCACATGGCTCTAAAAGGATAAGTAATCTGACAGTGCGTTGGATTATTGTGCTGTATGTAGAGCAATTAAATTTCTACATGAAGAAAAGAGGAACAAAAAATCCAATGAATTTCGGAACTCATGTCATGAGCCTAAGGGGTCATGATGCTTTTTTTTTTTTTACTGTACACTCTCCTCCGAACTGCACAACAAACTTCACTTTGTTGCAGAAGCTGTTTGTGACATGGCATGGACATAAATTCAAAGAAGAAAATGTCAGCATGGGAAAATGTCAGCATGGATGACACTACATGACTCACACTCTGGAACGAAATTATGTTAATGATGCACATCATTACTTTTATTTTCAGTGGCTTTTATAGCTCCTGGTGTAATAGGCCTATACTGGAAATTCTATTAGCATTGGTGTGTGAAATTAAGGACAGGGAGTGACGTATAATATTTGATCTTGGTTTTTAGAAAAACAAATAGAATTGTTGTTAGATCGTGTGAATTAAATATAGTGATAGCCTAAGTTACATGATTAAAAAAAATTAATACTGTCTCCTTTTTACCCAATACATAGCTCTTCTGGAAGATGTAAATATTTGTCTTCAGGCATGCAGCAGCCTCCATGCTTTGTCACCGTCTCTACCAGATGATCTGTTGCAGAGGTACGTTGTTAATTTTGTTTCCAGGACAAATAATAATGTTCAAATTTGTATGCAGTCCTTATTGTATTTATTTATCTGATGCAGATGTGTTGATGTATGCCGTGTTCAGCTAGTCCACAGCGGGGCTCGTATAAGGCAAGCTTTTGGAAAACTGTTGAAGTCTATTCCTTTAGATGTAGTACTAAGGTAAGTGTGTATGCATTGAATTTTTGGAACGAGGGTACTGGGTGTGTTAATCTGGTTTTAGTTACTGTATTTTTCGCTCTATAACACGCACCCGACCATAACACGCATGTAGTTTTTAGAGGAGGAAAATCCGTAGGCATGCCACCCGTAGGCATTCCCTCCATAACACGCACAGACATTTCCCCTTACTTTTTAGGAGGAAAAAAGTGAGTGTTATGGTGCAAAAAATACGGTAGATCTATATTGTAGTCTCTACTTGTAGCTACTTGTGAACGGAGAAAGTAGGGACAAGTGCACCAAGGGTGAAAGCGTCACAAAACGTAATGAGTTTCTGTACGTCAATAGCAACTACACACACACTAACAACAAATCTTCTAACTTCACACACACTTTTGGCTTCCGATTCTCCTTATTGTGCTTTCTACATATTCTTTGCCTATACGTACTTCCTGTTATATCTATTGCATATATATTGCATACTGTTCTTTTTTTTGTCTGTGCTGTTTTATGTAAACTGTTTTGCAATTAATTTTTTAAAAAACAACAACAAAAAGTAATGAGTTTCTGTATTTGCAGTAACAACCAACACACAGAAATACAAGAAATCTCTTTGGCTATAAGAAGTCATATGAGCAAAGCTCCAAGCAATACATTTCACCCACAAGACTTTTCTGATATCATTAGTTTCATCTTGTATGGGAGTTCTCACAGAACAGGGTAAGTCCGTGTTTGTATTATAAAGGATAAGTATTTTTTAAGATATTTGTATTTTTTTCTGTTGAAAAAAAGATCTGTGTTTTGCTTCCAGCAACCCAGCTGCCAAGAGATTTGTAAATTTGTCTTTACGTTAAGTAATTCACCAACCAGTTTATTGCACAATATCTATTGCTTCAATAGATTTGCATTCACAATTCGTTTGCTTAGCTGCTTTTACTTTTCTTTAGAACTAAATCCATGTTGAAGACACCTAAATGACTGGTCCTTTAGTATGGTGTAGAAGACAGCTTTTAATGTTGGATGTATGCATTCACCTTTTAAGCAAATCTTGATAGCAGGAGACATCTAACAGTGTCTGTCTGTTCATGCAATGGGGCTTCCCCTTGCGCAGCTTCCCTCTCCACCCAAGCACTTCCCCCCAAGGCAGTTGGAGGGCCCCCCAGAGAGCAGATTTGGAGGAGGAGGAGGAAGAGAGGAAGGAAAAGTCCAATTGCATTAGTGGACATCTGCTCCTTGGATGTCACCCATTTATTTTTTTTCATATGACAATAATCATTCAGGAAAAGCAGCTTCATCATAGATACAATAGATTAATGTTTGCGTGACTATCGCTGCTGTACCATGTGTCTTGCATACTCCTTCTCCCTTGGGTCCAAGTGGATATACATAAATGCAAATATTATGAGTTACATGTTTGTCTTAATACCTGATTTTATTTCAGGAAAGAAAGCTGGCTTGAAAGGTTATTTTACAGTTGCCAGAGACTGGATAAACGTGACCAATCAAATATTCCCCGCAATTTATTGAAAACTGAGGCTGTTCTTTGGCAGTGGGCTATCTGGGAAGCAGCACAATTTACTGTTCTTTCAAAGTTAAGGACTCCACTAGGCAGAGCTCAAGATACATTCCAAACAATTGAAGGTAATCTTAAAGAGCGTGTATATTTTTTGGAAGATTTTTTTTTTTTAAGTTTTAAAATCGTGATATAGCATTTCTTCCATTAACAAGTTAAAATGTATTTGGAGAAAAAGTGTTGATTTGTGTTTAGCTGCATATTGTCATTTTGGTTCTGTAGGTGACTTTCATTAATTTGAATGTTCATTGAATTGAGATTGAATGTCACAACATATTTGCATCTATTATGGTGTTAATTAAAATGTTTGATGTAGGTTATTTGTGATGCTTTCTTGAAGAGTTATTCTCAGGTTGGCATGGGATGAGTTGTGTCCTGTGATTCTCCCCAGTGTTCTTTGGAAATGGCTTAGAGGCTTTCAGTAAGCAGTACAGTTCATAAATGTTGTTGAATGGAAAAAAGCAAGAACATGTGATTGAGCCGTTGGAAGGACACCTTTTCCCTCTGGTTCTGCTTTTGTCTAAAGCAGACAAGGTCTTCCTTTCTCAACTTTCTCTGTTCCTTTCTTTTCCTTTCTATATTTTTTCAAACCTCTTTCTTCCATTAAGATTCTGTTTATCTTAGTTGTGCCTCCTGTTTTCTTAGAAAAAGAATATATATTTTCCCTAATCCTTACCTGTGCTTTCCCTTGCTTATTCCTTCACTGCTGGGCCTTACTCCAACTGAAAATAAGTCTTCCAAACCTAAAAAAAACTCAGTAGGCCACCAGTGCCTGGTGATCCTCACTGATTCTTCTGAAACATCTCCTAGTCTTCACAGACAATGCCATGATGAAAGTCCATTAGAATGGACAGAACCAGGTCCTTCTAACACAGGACCTGAACGCTCCTTTTCTGAGCTGAGAAGTATTTTCTCTTGCTGACGTTCCAGCAAATTAAGGATGGGCTCAACTGCACAGCAGGCTTCCAGAGCAGAGCTTGGTTCCAGCTGTGAAAGTGGATCCTCAGCAGCTCCACCTTTAAGCTACTTCAGTCGACCATGGACTCACCCTCCTAGACCTCTTCACCACGCTGGTCAGTGTGGAGCCTCTGTCTCCACCTGCCCCCAGTTTCAGATTTCAGAGCAGAGGCTATAGATTCCCTTACAGCTCCTTGGCACCAGGGTGGTCTGTTCAATTTTATTTCAATCCTTCTCCTGTCTAGAGTTCCTGAGTGGCCCAAGTCCTCCTTATTGCACTTCCCCAGCCCTATCACTTTGGTTTCTGGACCTCCTCCACTTAGACTTGTGGTTCATGCTGCTCAGACTGAGTATTATCTCCTGGGGACCAATACTGCCTGGGTCGACCTAGCCATGTGGACATTGAGTGAAGCTACCTCATCAGCTCACCTCATTACCTCACCATCCTTGCATTTCATAGGCTGTCCTCTGAATCTATGAGGCTGCTTGAAGAGCCTTTTGCAGATGAGCAAGGAGAAAAAAGCATTGTTGCCCTGTGTCCTGGCATTAAAGGACTTGTATACTTCCATCAAGTTGGTCTCGACCAAGGCCTCTTACCAGATGCCCTTATATACCAAACTAGTACCCTCTCCTATTTAACAATGATCTAATTGCAAACCCCCCTGTTTGCATCCACATGTACAGCACTTCTAGGGTGGAGGGGGGTCACTAATGAGACCTCTTGAGTGGTGTATCACTTTCTAGCATGGCATCTCCACACCGTTCTGCAGGCCGTGTCCTATTCACCCTATCTCAGTGCATTATTGTCTTCAAATACACATTTTCCAGGAGGACAGCATTGGACTGACCCTTCATTTGTACCTAAAGTGAACAATGCAAAGTGTTGGTGCTGACCTTTAAAGCCCTAAACGGCCTTGGCCCAGTATACCTGAAGGAGCGTCTCCACCCCCATTGCTTAGCCCGGACACTCAAGTCCTCCTCAGAAGGTCTTCTGGTGGTTCCCTCAGTGCAAAAAGTGAAGTTACAGGGAACCAGGCAGAGGGCCTTCTCAGTAGTGGCACCCTCCTCTTCAGATGTCAAGGAGACAAAGAATTACACAACTTTTAGAAGACATCTGGAGGCAGCCCTGTATTGAGAGATTTTTAACTTGATGTTTTGATTAAATTTTTAGATATACTGTAAGCCGCCCAGAGTGGCTAGGGAAACCCAGCCAAATGGGTGGGGTATAAATAGTAAAATTATTATAATATTATTATTAGGGCTCAAGATTTAGTCTTGCCCTCATTTTGTCCAGATGTGTCCTACGGAACACCCTGCCTAGTTGGAATGACCACCTTTTATAAAATCTGTTCCCCACTGTTGGTTATGATTTTTTTGGTAGATTGTACCATTGTCTAAATGTATCTCATGCCAACCTGAGAAGGGAACATTGCTTGCTTACTGTGAATGGGTCTTCTAGGTTGGCATAGTGATACATCCTCAGCAGCACTTTGGGAGGTTAGGGGTGTTTCCAGTGGCTGTTTTGTATTGACTCATTTCCCACCTCTTCACTCTAGTCTATTTCATCTTCCTCACTCAGATACATGCCCTTCTCGGTCCCCAACCTGATTTCCATCCCCTTGTAGGGAAAGGGATTGTGGGGATTATGTTTTCTTGTTCTCTGTAGTCTGAACTTTCTCCTTTTAGTTTGGCCACAGACGGAACTGGAGGAGGACCCAGAGGGAGACCTCCAACAGTTCAATCAATCACATGTCCTTGCCTTAAGCGAATTATAGGGCACAACCCATCTCATGAATGTATCCATATGCCAACCTGGAAGGTCCATTCATGGTAAGTGATCAGAGCTCCTTTTTGGAAATCATGGTTTTGGTTTGAAAACATCATTCTCATATCCTGTACCTTGAAATGTTCTGAATGGATGTTTCCAGGCATCATTAGAAGTCTTGCAGCCCACACCTTAAACCCTGAACAAGATGTCAGCCAGTGGACTACAGCAGACAATGATGAAGGTCATAGTAGTAACCAGCTGAGACTGGTTCTGCTTCTGCAGTACTTGGAGAATTTGGAGAAACTGATGTACAATGCCTATGAAGGATGTGCTAATGCACTCACATCTCCACCCAAGGTTTGTGTTCAGTAACATAATTGCAGTACCTTGCACTGGGTCTTCAGATTGTTGTGGAACATATCCATAGACCTTGTTTGGATGTAACAGTAAACTGTGGTTTAGCACTATGTGTTTCCTTGAAACTGTACTTTGGTGGGAAGAAGGCATCCAGGCTTGGTTATCTGCTAGGACTGTCCAGTGTACAGACAAGGATTCTGTGACTTGATCTTTGTATGCTAGGTGTGCCTTTCACTGGTTCTTCCCCAGTTTCTTCCCTGCTTTTCCCAGGAACAAAACACATCCTCTTGCATTTAATACCTAGCTTGTCAGTTGCTTCTTACTCTACTTTTTGCAACTGTCTTTAAATCCTTGAATTACTAGGATGATGGCTGTTGCAGCTGTATCAAATAGATATAAACATTTAATTTTTCTAATAATTCTGGGTGGTATCAAACTAATTTCTGCTCAGAATAGACCCATTGAAATAAATTGAATGATTATTAAGGCCTGCTAATTTCACTATGTGACTTGAAAAATTGATAAGACTTGATGCAAATAATTTTTCAGAGTGCGGAAGAAATACTGTAAAAACAAGTTGTTTTTTTCTCTCTGTTTCTGCTTATGAAGGTTATCAGGACATTCTTCTATACCAATCGCCAGACTTGCCAAGATTGGTTAACTCGAATTAGACTTTCCATCATGAGGGTTGGATTGTTGGCTGGACAGCCAGCCGTGACTGTAAGGCATGGCTTTGATTTACTGACAGAAATGAAGGCCAATAATATCTCTCAGGTACTGCATTTACATATAATTTCCTCCATAATATTATTGTGTCTTGAGTAAACAAGGGTGAGGATGCGGGTGGCGCTGTGGTCTAAACCACAGAGCCCAGGGCTTGCCGACCAGAAGGTCGGCGGTTTGAATCCCCGTGACTGGACCTAACGGTCAGGGGTACCTTTACTTTTACCTTTACCTTTAAACAAGGGTGGCTTTAATTCATGGCAAATAGATCTCTTGCAATGATAAATAATGATCCATCAAAGGAAACCCACACATTCTAATAAATGCAAGTAGTTGTACATGTCTTGGCTCCAGAGAAAAATAATTTGTCATTCTTGAATTACAGCTGATTGACTCCATTTTAAGCGATGCTTGTAATGGGTTACTGCAGTGGGAAATGTTACGATTGCCCTTCAGAGATTATTGTAAGAGTATACACAGATATGTAAATGAGTTTAAAAGGACTTTGTGGGTTGGTGTAATCTTGTTTCACTCTACCCTATAAATTGAAGTCTCTTTGTTTTCTCCATCCCACTATTAGGGGAATGAATTGGAAGTAACAATCATGATGGTGGTGGAAGCACTCTGTGAGCTTCATTGCCCTGAAGCAATCCAAGGAATAGCTGTCTGGTCATCTGCTGTAGTTGGGAGGAGTCTTGCTTGGATTAATTCCGTAGCCCAGCAAGCAGAAGGACGGTAAGTTAGTCCAAACATACAACCTACCTGAGAGTATATGTATGTATTTTATATTTAAGTGAAATGGTATTAACTGCCCCCCCCCCCGCAGTCCTGCAGTTGGGTTCTGTGCTTGTACAGAACATTTACAGAACCTGCTAGAAATCTCTGGTCAGTAAGACCATTTTCCCATCCCTCACTTCATACAGAAATATTTGCTCTCTCTGTACATGGCTTGGATGTGTGGGTGGGGACCACATTATGTCTTATTGTATATTCAGTGCTTTTTTTCTGGGGGAATGTTTTCCCTAAACATTTTGTGAATCTTTGTACTTTTGTTACTTTTGTCCATTTACTGTACAGTGGAACCTCGTGTTATGTACCGTCCTCCTTACGAATGCTTCGGGTTACGAGCTCCGCTAACCCGGAAGTAGATGCTCCCGGTTGCGAACTTTGCCCCAGGATGTGAGCAGAAGTCGCGCTCCGGCTGTGCGGCAGCAGCGGGAGGCACCATTAGCGAAAGCGCGCCTCATGTTAAAAACGGTTTCCGGTTACGAATGGACCTCTGGAACGAATTAAGTTCGTAACCGGAGGTACCACTGCATTTATTTTCCCCAATTTGAACTATAAAGTGCTGATTTTCTTGAGTCAAAATGAGAATACCCCAAAACATTTTTTTAGAAAAAAGCACTGTGTATATTAATTAAGAATCTGGTGCTTCAGTAACTCCAGTATGTTTATGAACACAATTCAAAGTGCTGGTGTTTTACTTCTGAAAAGCCTGTGTGGCTTGGGACCTGCGTACATGAAGGAACATATTCTACCACGTCAACTTGCGTGTGTAATAAGATCATCTGCCAAGAACCTCCTCTGGGTTGCACCTGCAGGAAAAGTCAAGAGGCTTAAGAGATATAAACAAGATATCTTCTTGCATTGCTTCTGCTTTTCCAAGCCTGGCAACAGATCAGAGCAAGAGGAGAGGGAGAGGCTGGTCATACAAAGATGAAATCATCCTTACACACCTCTCAGATACCCTTCTGTCTCTTTGCCTTTTCTGCCAGAGAATCCCAGCTTGGCAAGTAGGAAGGTGCTGCTGCCGTCGCCACGCTTCCTTGCTTGTTTTCATTGTCAGGAGGGGGGGCATAGGAGTCTTCTGTCCCAATCTTAGTGGCACTGACGGAGAGACAGAATTATCTGTGAGCATTATCCTAGTTTCATAAATCTGTCTCCCTTTGCTCTGAAGAAGACACCCAGAAGTAAAGGGAAAATGAGAACAGGGAGGGAATACTTAATTCTGCCATCCACCTGTATGCTTTTTCATTGAAACAACAGCAAAAGCATTTTAGTGAGGGATGCAGTATCTGTATAAACAGAAATGATACCTAACAGCTGACACTAAATCTTTTTAAGGTATGAAAAAGCTGCTGTTGAGTACCAGGAACATATTTGTGCCATGACAGGAGTGGATTGCTGTGTCACAGGATTTGATAAATCTGTTCTGAAGTTGGCCAATTCCAACAGTGGCAATAATGCCAGCCCCAGACACTCTGTAAATGGTAAGTATTATTGGAGGTAGATTGTATTGATTTGAATATGAGATAGTCACCTGTTGGCCTGAGTCTGTCCTTCCTCCGCCTCCAAATGTACCCCACTGCCGACTGAGTGAGGTGTGAAACAATCCTAAATCTTTACTTTCATAGGGGATTCGAGGAAAACAGTACTGTCTAAACCAAGTGACTCTTCACCTGAAGTCATAAATTACCTGGGTAACAAAGCTTGCGAATGCTACATCTCCATTGCTGATTGGTCTGCTGTGCAAGAATGGCAGAATGCTGTCCACGACCTGAAAAAAAACACAAGCAGTGCCTCAGTCAGTTTAAAAGCAGATTTCAACTATATCAAGTAAGTACCATTGACTTCTGCAATAGCAAACTGTCACACTAATACATGTCAGCCTGGTAAATGGTGTAGAATAGGAAAAATGGGAAGCGAGAAGTGCAAGATTTTCACAGTTCAGGTAAAAACAGATTACAGCTTTATTTAATTAGAAGACCAGATATTTGGACAATTTCAAAGCAGGAGCCAGTGCAGGCAGCCCGAGAGAGAAACACAGACTGACTGACTGACCCACATGCAGCTTGCCCAGTCCTGGGAGGAAGATGGTAGGAAGATGCTGTTTATGCCTCTGTTCTTTGATCTGACATTGTAGACTGTGTAGACTGTCAAAAATTGGAAATTTCTCTGGAATTGGAGTGAGCAAAACATAGGATCCGCTGGTAGATTAAATATTAAATTTATCTGGCTTTCCCTGTTCTGATTTAGAATGGTCATAAGATAAAATATGAAAATGTATTAAAACTTCATTGCAGGTCTCTAAGCAGTTTTGGATCTGGGGAGCTGGAAAAATGTACAGAACAGCTAGAATTGCTTCCAGGGGAAGACATCAACCTGCTTATTGGAGGAGCCAAAGAAAAAATAGGTATAAGTTGAGCACTAATAGATACATGAAGATTCTCAAGTTCTTTAAGCCTCGGAACTCTGTTTTAATTTCCATGCTTGTACATGGGTGATGTTACTTCTATGTTTTGTTGGTGGGAGGGGAGAAACAGAAAGAAAGAGAATATCTGCCAGCCACTACTGATAAATCTGTATGTATTGTCAACCTTTGCAGATATGAAGAAGCTTCTTCCCAACATGCTATCTCCTGATCCAAGAGAACTTCAGAAAGCAATTGAGGTTCAATTATTGAGAAGCTCGATATGTTTGGCAACAGCTATTAACCATATTGAGCAGGAACAAAAATGGCAACCCGTTACTGAGTGAGTCTTTCAAAATGCTAATGCAGCACTTCCAAAAATTAGAATAGAGCACAGGAGTTTTCTATAGGCTCTCCTCCCCAGGCAACTGCAGTCCCAGGATGAGTTGTATTAAAAGATATATAAAATGACAGAATCTAAAATCAAGTGCGGTATTACAAAAGGTGCAGCAGCAATATATCAAAATGGGGTGGTCGGAGTAATAGTAGTAGTAATAATAATAGTAGTAGTAGTAGTAGTAGTAGTAATAATAATAATAATAATAATAATAATAATAATAATAGCAGCACAGTGGTACCTCGGGTTAAGAACTTAATTCGTTTTGGAGGTGCGTTCTTAACCTGAGGTACCACTTTAGCTAATGGGGCCTCCCATTGCTGCCGTGCTGCCGGAGCACTATTTCTGTTCTCATCTTGAAGCAAAGTTCTTAACCTGAGGTACTATTTCTGGGTTAGCGGAGTCTGTAACCTGAAGCGTCTGTAACCCGAGGTACCACTGTAGTAGTAGTAGTAGTAGTAGTAGTAGTAATAATAATAATAATAATAATAAATTTCTTATCCCCCACCCCTTTGATTGGGTTGCCCCAGTCACTCCAGGGAGAAGAGGGGAGGGAAGAGAAGCACCATACTTTAAAATCTTCCCAAAACAGGGCTTCCTTCAAACCTCTATGAAAAAGTATATTGTTTGACATCTGCTGGGAGCCAGTGTGGTGTAGTGGTTAAGAGCGGTAGTCTCGTAATCTGGGTAACCGGGTTCGAGTCTCCGCTCCTCCACATGCAGCTGCTGGGTGACCTTGGGCCAGTCACGCTTCTTTGAAGTCTCTCAGCCCCACTCATCTCACAGAGTGTTTGTTGTGGGGGGGGGAGGGAAAGGAGAATGTTAGCCGCTTTGAGACTCCTTAGGGTAGTGATAAAGCGGGATATCAAATCCAAACTCTTCTTCTTCTTCTTCTTCTTCTTCTTCTTCTTCTTCTTCTTCTTCTTCTTCTTCTTCTTCTTCTTCTGGGAGGGCATTCCAAGTGTGGGTGTGACTGCCAAAAAGGCCTTCTGCCTGGTTCCCTGTAATTTCACTTCTTGCAGTGAGGGAAGCGCCAGAAGGCCCTCGGAGCTGGACCTTAGAATTAATTAAAACATCTCACCCTACCCCCTCCAAAAGCTTGCACAACAAAGTGCTGATGGAAGATGTACGATAACAGTGCAGGATGTACCTCTGAGGGGAGAGCATAATTAGCACTGCCTACTGTGTTAAGAAAATGGGGCTTATTTATATCTGACTGGAATGTTAATGCTCAAGATAGAACTTCACACCTTGTTCTCACTTTCATAATTTAAAATACAGAGCATTGCATAATGATTTGTACATACATTTATTTTGTGAAGTATAACTGCTTTAATAATTCTTATCTCATGCAATCTTTATTTCAGGAACCTTGTGAAATACTTAAAACAGACTTCACGAATTGCCATTGGGCCTTTAAGACTTGCTACTCTGACAGTGTCTCAGTCTTTGCCAGTACTGAGTACCCTGCAGCTGTACTGTTCATCTGCTTTGGAAAATACAGTGTCAAATAAGCTTTCTTCAGAGGTATTTTTCTTTTGCATAACCTAAGCGTTTGGTAAATTCACAGGTTTATGTGTATCGACACACACATTCATGTGTGGATTGCCCTGCTATACTGTATATATTGGCACATTGAGGGGAGAAATTTCATCAGCTAGTGGCTCCACATCAGCTGATGTGGAACAGGACCAAAACTGTCAGCAGTAATACTTTCAGAGGGAATAGTAACTTTCTGCCCCTATGCCGGTGTAAATTACACAAAGCCTGGTGTTAGCATTGTGATTTGTGTTACTGCTTATTAGTGCTGCTGTGAATGGTCACTGTGCTTATCTTGTGTACATTCCACATTAACTGATAAGGCACATGAACTGTGGCATCTGGATTGTATCCATCTAAATTATATTCAAGAGGAGACCCACGGAAATTAACAAGCCTAAGTTATTCATGTATATTGATTTCAGTGGATCTACTCCTGAGTCGGACTAACATTTGATGCAACACAAAAATTTAGTTCAAAGAACCTGTGTAGGAATGTTTTTATTAGAAGGTTAAGGGAAAACCAGAGCTTTTTAGGCAGCTTAAAGCCCTATCAAGCACTCAACTTTTATGCTTTTTACAGGATTGTCTCATTCCTCTCTTCAGTGAAGCATTGCGTTCATGCAAGCAACATGATGTTAGGCCATGGATGCATGCCTTAAGATATACCATGTACCAGAATCAGTTGCTGGAGAAACTTAAAGGTATAGACATTAAAGTAGAAGCATCTGTGTTCTGTAGGGTTAATTTGCCTCCAATTTGTGTTATTGCTCATTGCCTATGATATTACCTGTTTTGACTTACCTGCCAATTTCAGTATGTGCATGTTCCTCTGACTACAGTGAAATATCAACTTATTCAGAATAATAGGTTTCATCAGAACTAGATACTTTTGGGGTTATATTAGCAAAAGATTTCAGATCTTTTCACATTTAAGTAAAATGTAAAAAAAAAAATAGTCTATGGCAATACTATTTAAAGATAAGGAACTTTTAAAAAGACTTCTGGACACTTTTGGCTTATTATCATCATCATCATCATTCCACACCAGCAGAATTTATGAAAGCAGCTTCAAAACTCATACAAAATATACATATAAGATTGACGACATTTCATTCACAATAAATATCCATTACATACAAAGCCCATACAGTAATCAGTATATAAGTTTAAACAGTTTATTTGATTCAGAGGACATTTCTGGCTTTATATGTACTTTCAGAGCAAAGTATTCCAGTCAGAAGCCATTTAATGGAACTGGGACTGACTGCTGCAAGATTTGCTAGAAAACGTGGGAATGTTGCTTTGGCAACACGGTTGCTTGCTCAATGCAGTGAAGTTCAGCTTGGAAAAACCACAATGGCTCAAGATTTAGTCCAGCACTTTAAAAAACTCTCAACACCAATTCAGATGGATGAGAAATGGGGTCCTGAGCTTGAAATTGAAAAAACCAAATTGTTATACACAGCAGGTAAGTCTCATTTATATGTTTGTATTGCAAATCACTGTGAAATTCAGTCAAACTTTAATTTACATGTTTAGATAAATAGAACTAAATCTGCCTTTTTAAATGTCTGGGTGCATGCTAATGTTCACTATGGGGGTATTAGATCAGAATAAGAAGTAATGTAGGTTTCTCAAAGGGTCTGTGCATCTAGTGTTAGTCCTACTGAGATTGAAATTAATAGACATGGCTAATTTAGGTCTATTAATTTCAGTGGATCTACTCTGAGTAAAAGAAGGCTCCACCCCTGTGTAACAAGTAGATTTTTTGACATTGTAAGCCCACGTGCCATTCTCCGAACTATTTCCCAAACTCTACAGTTTTCGAAAGTGACTTGCTATGGATGGCCAGGATGGGGAAGACCAACTTCTTTTCTTTTTTGAGAAATGCAAATCCAGACCGCTTTGGGGTGATGGGTCTAGTAATGTGTGTGTTCTTGGCTCTTGCCATTAATTAATTCTCCACATATAACTTAGTTGGCAGTAAAAAATCAGCGGTGTTCTCTGAAGCATGCAAAATAAAAACTGATTATGCAACTAAAATGATATTAATTTTACTATTTTTTTCAGGCCAGTCAACCCATGCAATGGAAATGCTGAGCTCATGTGCCATCTGCTTTTGCAAATCTGCCAAAGCTGAATATGCTGTAGCCAAGTCTATTCTTACACTAGCCAAATGGATCCAAGCCGAATGGAAAGAGATTTCAGGGCAGCTGAAGCAAGTCTACAGAGCACGGCAGCAACAAAATCTTGCTGGCCTCTCCACATTATCTAAAAACATCTATAGTTTGATTGACCTGCCATCTGCTAACACCATTGAAGAGGACTATCCTAGGATTGAAAGTGAATCCACAGGTATAAAAGTTCCTCTGTTAGTTTTCTGCTTTGTCTGCATACATGTTTGATATGGTGGTTCCATTCTGTTCAGTAAGAGGCCACATTAATTATAGGCCAGAGGTGAACAGCCTGTGGCCCTTGGCAGAAATGTGGCCTCTGCCTAGTTTTTTGCAGCCCTTTGCCTAATTTTGAAAGTCCTTAGGCAAGAGTTACCTGTCCCACTAGGGTGGGGTGGGATGTGGAGAGAAGAGGGTGATCCTGTCAGTTGTGGCTTCTGCCGCAACCATGCAGCCCTTACAGATTGGCCCTTTAGATAGTCATACCCTTGAGCAAGTACATAGGTTTAATTACCTAGGATTACTTATGGATGAAAAGCTTTCACGGAAACCCCACCTGGATGCAACCAAGTTATTATCTGCCCACTCTGCTGGGCAGCCATTCAGGTTCTTCCATTTGAAGGGGTTGGGCAGTTAATCAATTGAGCCATCAAGATCTATGTGTCAAAGATCATTGCACAAGTGCTTTACAGGGCTGAGATCTAGGCATTCTTTATTCGTCATGCTAATTCAAATTAAGTATTTGAAGTGCTGGACTATTTGGTCCAGCTAAAGCTAATCTCCCAAGTGTAGACTGTCAAAAACTGAAAATTTCTCTGGAATTGAAGTGAGCAAAACATAGGATCCGCTGGTAGATTGTTAGATGGTTTGCAGCAGATTGGCAATGGTTTCTGGCAAGCAACAACACCCCCCCTCCCCATTGGACTGTTAGAGCTATATTTATCATAGCTTTGATGTAGTTTTGAACATAAATATGCAGGAGATTGGCTCTTTGGGTAGTTGGCTGTGCTCCTGAGATTCCATTTTGCATTAGGCTATATGTGACTCGGCCACAACTTTTCATTGTTTCTGCTTGGTAGACCTTGGTATTCTAGTAAAAAGCAAAGCAAATCTTGCAAGCCTGAAGTTTAATCATGTGCCCAGAGGATCATGATACCATTGTACCTTTTTGAAGCATCCACTTCATGCTTTGTTCTTTCATTGCAGTAAACATTGGTGTTGGAGAACCTGACTTCATCCTGGGACAGCTCTATCGCTTGTCTTCGGCACAAGCACCTGAAGTAGCCAAATCATGGGCAGCACTTGCTAGCTGGGCTTATAGATGGGGACGAAAGGTAGTTGATAATGCCAGGTAAATCTTACTTTTTAAAACCAAAATGGACTCTGAACATGTTTCACATTAAGTGATTTTCCTACCACTATGAAACTTGCCTGGTTAACATTGTGCTCTCCTGTCAAACAAGATGGCTTGCTAATGTATGAACCTTGCTGGCTGAGTAAGATATTCCCATTACTGAAAACCCAGGAGGTATAGATATGCAGCTTACATTATGGCAGTGACCGAGAGCACAGTGGGTCATTTTGTTCTTCTGATGAGCCATTGGATGCTAGAATTTGAATTCCTCAGATTTATAACAAATAATAAACTAAAGGCTCTCTTTAAAGCTGGCTGTTTAATGGAAACCGCTGTGCAAAGTTCTTTGCAAGCCCTGTGCAGCAATTAGCCCACAGTCAAAGCTTGCTTTCTGTAGGCATCAGGAAACTCCAATTCAGCCTGTCTAGCAGCCTTTGGCTTTTCCACCTGCCAGATGATGGGCAACAGAACTGAAGCATGCTGTCCCTTGCCAATGCACATTAGGGAGCACACTTTAAAGGCTTCCAGTTGTGCATTAGGAGCAGAGTCCTCTTCCTGCTGTTGCTTATGATGTCAGGTGTTGGACAGGTGGGGATGGTTTGGGGAAAACAGCCTCACGGGCCAAGATTCTGCACCTTGGTCTATACTCTCTTTCCATTCCAGATAAAATCACTTACTTTGCCCTTCCATTCCTCTAAAGAATTTTGCAGTTGCTTGCCTTTTCTTCTCTTCTACTGAGAAGAGCTTGACAGTTAAACAGACCATATTTACTTACTTGGTATTGTGTCTGAATGCAGTCATAGCTTGGAAGTAACTACAGTTGTTGCTGATGACTCTGCAGCACTGAATTGCAACTTACAGTTGCAAGCCTTTGTGCAGAGATGATGTTTTAACCTAAAGCAGCAAGTAATTTAAATGCTAGAGTATTAGAAGTCAATGCACAGTGTAGCAAAGATATGTTAGCACCATGCTTATTCCTTACTTTCAAAGTTGATAAAATATGTGGTGTTATACAGTCAGGGAGGTGTTCGTCTACTGCCAAGAGAGAAATCTGAAGTTCACAGCCTACTTCCAGAAAACGTTACAGAAGAAGACAGAGAGAAAATCTATGGCATCCTTGGACAGGCAGTGTGCCGGCCAGCTGGGATTCAGGTTAGTATAAATTAACTTTCAGAAACGTTTCATTTGTCAGGGGTAGCTAACATGGTGCTTTCCAGATGCTGTAGACTACAAATTGCATCAGCCCCAGCCAGTATTTTCAGTGATTAGAACTGATTATGTTTAATATGATTGGCAAATGCCACTAATAAGACCAGCATAAATAGGCTAGATAGCATATTAGTTTTTTGAGCTTTCGGGGAAAAACAAGCCACCTTTTATAACAGGTTGGTTATTTAAAATGTGAGACACCAGTTCAAAGGCAAATGACAAATGATTTATGTATACATGAAGAGGAGTGAATATTTGTAAGTGTGTACGTGATGGGTAAAATTGTTTATTTTTGTTTAACTTTAATTTAGGACGAAGACATAACTCTTCAGATTTCAGAGAATGAAGATAACGAAGAAGATGATATGGTTGATGTCATCTGGCGGCAGTTGTTGACGAGCTGTCCTTGGCTTTCAGACCTTGATGAAAATTCAACTGAGGGCCTAATCAAAGTGTGGAGAAAAGTTGTAGACAGAATCTTCAGTCTTTATAAACTCTCATGCAGTGCCTATTTTACTTTCCTTAAACTCAATGCTGGTCAGGTATGCTGTACGTTTTGACTAGTGATGTAAGCAAGGTTGTTTTGTTTTTAAAGTCTTTGGGGCTTCTGGGAGAGCTGTATGCTCAGTGAGGTTGTTTGTTTTCATGCGTAGGTTCCTCTGGATGAAGATGACCCCAGACTGCATCTAAGAAACATTTCAGAACAGAGTACTGATGATGTGATTGTAATGGCAACCTTAAGGCTGCTGAGACTGCTTGTGAAACATGCTGGAGAACTCCGGCAGTATCTGGAACATGGGCTGGAAACCACCCCGACAGCTCCATGGCGAGGTATGGAAGATCTCAGGCTCTTTTGAGAAGGAACCCCACAAGTTAGGGGCTGCCTCTGTCTCCACTGTTTGGTAGCAGAATAACATTCATTCCAGTAACTTGTAAATGGAGCAAAATTATGTTGCCCTTTAAAAATGAAAAAAAGGAGGCAAATGTGTTCTGTGGTAAGCTTATTTCTGTGCTTTTATCTTCATAAAGGTATTATTCCTCAACTCTTCTCACGTCTAAATCATCCTGAAGTATATGTTCGTCAGAGCATTTGTAATCTTCTTTGTCGGGTAGCACAAGATTCTCCTCACCTTATATTATACCCTGCAATTGTGGGTACTATTTCACTTAGCAGCGAATCTCAAGCTTCAGGTATGTTTTGGTAGTCATATTTATATTTGCCCGTCTCAATTCCATCCTTCATGTCACATACCATTTCAGAAGATCCCCCAACTTTCTTTTAATTTACCTTTCTTTAACACTTTTATCTTTTAACATCTTTACAGTTAAGAATTTCTAGTAGCTGTAACTGAGCTACCTCACAGGTGTGCCGTTCCACTGTTGCCAATACCTAGATTTAACTTCAATAGATTAACTGGTTTTACAAAATCTAGAGTTGCCAGACCTCAATTCAGCATAGTTTTCCTGTCTTGCCACGCAGCTGAGTGTGACTGGTGTTACTTAAACACGCTCACAGTATTTTGAGAGTTTCCTCTTGCATGAGCACACAGAGTTTATAGATGTTGTAGTCAAAGGCAAATCGTTATAATGCTGGTCAAAGATACAGTTTTACAGCATCCAGCTGGCCTTTGTGTTTTGACCTAACCTGTTGACCTAATATTTTCTCTTTAAAACCTAGGGAGCAAATTCCCGTCAGCAATACCTACCTTTTTGGGTAACATCCAGGGTGAAGAGTTGTTGGGTAGTGAGTGTGATGAGGGAAGTCCCCCTGCTTCTCAAGAGAGCATAAAGGATGAGCCAAAAATGGGCCTAAATGAAGACCAGGCGATGATGCAAGACTGCTACAGCAAGATTGTAGAGAAGTTGTCAGCTGCAAATCCAACAATGGTGTTGCAGGTATAATTGCAGTTCAGCCAGAATTTGGGGATATTTGTGTTTGGAGTCGAATCGAGTGCTTCATGTGTTGTGTACTTACGCAGGAAGAAATCCATTATATTTACTCTGGGAATTAAATTTTGAGACTTTTAGAAGTGCAACTGCACAGTTGAAAATGCACAATTTTTTGTGTTATCAATCCAGGTTCAGATGCTCGTAGCAGAATTGCGCAGAGTTACTGTTCTTTGGGATGAACTTTGGCTTGGAGTGCTTTTGCAACAGCACATGTATGTCCTTAGACGGATTCAGCAGCTGGAAGATGAAGTAAAGAGAGTCCAGAACAACAACACTCTGCGCAAGTATGTTTCCACCCAAGTGTATATGGATATGTGTTGCAAATGAGCAGCCTTTCCTTCTGATAATTAATGGTGCTATTTTTTTAATGGCATGTCGTGAAGAACAATCACATCATGAAAACAGCCCTATAATATTAATTTACCTCTACTTAAGATACTAAAGTGCCACAAAGGGAGTAGTAGAAAGTGTCCTTACTGGTGTGGAAAGGGTTTTTTGGATGTTCAGCAAATTATACTCAGTTCCTTTTGTTTCTCACTGTCCAAGGTTTCAGAGAACTCTGGAGACAGAATATCATGTAGTGTAAATTCTGATTCTAGATAATCTGGGGTGTGTGTGTTTAATACATTTATTTACATTCTTTTTCATGGTTGGCTTTAAAATAGCAAAGTTCCTTTCATTGTTTTTGGGAGCAATATCTAGAAATTCCAGCATACTTGACACTTTTGCCAAAACCTTTATCTCTTTTTTTTCAAGAGAGGAAAAAATAGCCATCATGCGTGAAAAGCACACTGCCCTAATGAAGCCCATTGTATTTGCTTTGGAACACGTGAGGAGCATCACTGCGGCTCCTGCTGAAACGCCGCATGAGAAGTGGTTTCAGGACAACTATGGAGATGCAATTGAAAATGCCCTAGAAAAACTAAAGAACCCATCTAATCCTGCAAAGCCTGGAAGCAGCTGGATTCCTTTTAAAGAGGTATAGTACGTCTCTCTTGCCAAGAATACAATAACTTAGAATATTTTTCTCTGCTGTGGAAGAATAAAAAAAAAGGGTGCTGCTGTTGTAATTTAGAATATTAATGGTTTTGTGGGTAATGACAAGGTTTAGGTTTTAGAGAATTGAGAAAAAGCAATAGAAAAATGGACTAGAAATACCATTAGTTCTTAAATTTTCTACGCTAGAGGTTGCTTTCATTTTTGGCCCATGGGCACATTTGCAAACTGCCATTGCCACTTCAATCCATATGTTTTCTTCTCTCCCCCACCCTCCTGACTGTGCCACTGGAAAAAATTGGGCCAGTCAGACGAACAGCTTCTTCTGCCAGTGTGGTACACGGCTATATGGAGAGGTTTAAGTTTCTCATTCATGTTGCTCAGATTGGCCATATGAAAAGTGGGGAGGGAACAATTTTCATCACATTGCAGGTTTGGGTGGGAGGCCCTGCCTTTCCCACTTTCCATGTTGAGGGTTAAAATAACTTGTCCCCTACACATCTCAGCTGCTTTTCATGGATCAGCTGAGGAGCAAGGAGGGGGCGGGCAGGGAATGCTGTGTGGCTACTTTTGGGATGCAGCCCCCAACACCTTTCTGCAGTAGCTAATAAAAACCAAACAGGCACCTTCTAAGATGTCTTCAGTTTTGTGAATTCCTTTGGAATTAGTGGGTTGTATCCAGGTAAGCTCTGTTGGGAGGAGGCTCATTGAAATTTATGGCTCTAATGTAGTCATGTCCATTATTTTCAGCAGGTCTACTCTGAGTAGGATTAGCACTGACTACAACCCAGTATTTTGATAGACTGGAAACCATGCAAGGGTCTGGACCTCACCTTCTTCAACCTTGTGTCTTTTAAAAAATAGGTAATGCTCAGTCTTCAACAGAGAGCCCAGAAGCGGGCCAGTTACATTCTACGTCTCGAGGAAATAAGCCCCTGGCTGGCTGCCATGACGAACACTGAAATAGCTCTCCCTGGAGAAGTGTCTGCCAGAGACACGGTCACAATTCATAGTGTAGGAAGCACCATAACAATTCTGCCTACTAAAACCAAGCCCAAGAAGCTCCTGTTTCTGGGCTCAGATGGGAAAAACTACCCATACCTTTTCAAAGGTGAGAACATTCTGTAACTTCTCCTTGTCCTAAGCAGAAAAAATTTAATGGAGGATATATTGCATTCCCTTTTCCAGTTACATTACGTACTGTCTGGTTTGCGTCTATTTTTCCCTGCAGGACTGGAAGACCTGCATCTTGATGAACGGATCATGCAGTTCTTATCCATTGTTAATACGATGTTTGCTACCATAAATCGCCAAGAGACACCCCGTTTCCATGCCAGGCATTACTCTGTTACTCCACTAGGAACACGATCAGGCCTAATTCAATGGGTGGATGGAGCCACTCCTTTATTTGGACTTTATAAAAGGTGGCAGCAGCGAGAAGCAGCTTTACAAGCACAAAAGGTAATGACTACATTATACATGCTGGTACCAGTTGTGAAGTAAACTCTGTAATTTTACATTATAATTCATGGAAGTATTAACGGTTACTGAGACAGAATCAAAATTCTGATTAAAATTCTAAGTATATGCTGAAATGTGGTGTCTTATAAGGGTTATTTTAAAATTAATTTGAGGTGCAGAGATTAATTAGAACACCTGATCATAATAATGAAATTGTGTGTGTGTGTGTGTGTGTGTGTGTGAGAGAGAGAGAGAGAGAGAGAGAGAGAGAGAGAGAGAGAAATGTTGTGTGTGTGTTGAACGGTGTGTATGTGTCCTTTTCTCAGCCTGCAGAGCTGTAACTTGGAAGGCTGGGTTTTGGGCTGAGGACATCTATGAACTCTGCTCTAGTGTGATAGCAGATCATAGAAACTCATGTCTTTAAAACGTGTGTGTGTTGTTGTATGCAAGTTCAGACCTGCTCTGTGCAGTGTCTCTTATCTTATGTAGCTTATGCAGACACGGAGGTTTTCTTTTGAAGAAAGCGTTCGCTGAGTCTGGAGTTAGAGGCACCTCCCAGTCCTCCTGCCGCTCCAGATGCAGAAAACTGAAAGAGGCAGAGATTCTATATGAACATTGGTCCCTGGGACGAATTGCTCCTGATTCCAGTACTGCCTATATGGAAAACAAGAGCAGTACTGCTTTAATTAAGTTAAGCAATACTGGCTATAGGAGAGTGCATATTCTTGGAGCAGGAAAGGGATGGTGCATACCAGAGCCTAGATGCCATAAGAATCCCGTCTTCTGTCTTGCTGTCCGTGTGCAGCACAGATATAGCAGTCATGGGAAATAATAGTTGGAGCAACAGCACCTAATGCAACAGGAGATATTGGAAAGCAGAGTGGGAAACTGGGAAACAATATGAGACACCCCCCCCCCGGCTAATTCTTCTTAAATTGATTTAGCTTGGAACTGCAGAAGGGTCAGTAGCAAGGAGCACCCTATATATTAAATGCAAGCACAAAGATTTATTCATCTGTTGCAAACAATCTTCCAGACAGGGTTTAAATATATGACATGTTGATTTCGTCTCCCAAGATATAATGGAATAGTAGTTGAACTGTGCAATTGACTTTTTTAGGCCCAAGATTCATACCAGACTCCTCAGAATCCTGGAATAGTGCCTAGACCTAGTGAACTGTACTACAGTAAGATCGGACCAGCTTTGAAGGCAGTTGGGCTTAGCTTGGATGTATCCCGTCGAGACTGGCCTCTAAATGTAATGAAGTCTGTTTTGGAAGAGTTAATGGAAGTAACACCTCCCAATCTTCTTGCTAAAGAACTTTGGTCATCATGCACTACACCTGATGAGTGGTGGAGAGTCACACAGGTATGTAGAGACCTTTCCTAATAAAATCTTAATGTTTGAGTAGGTTTAGTCTAATATCTCCTTGCCTTATGTACACAAACAACCATGCTTTCCATCTAAATTTGGTGGATTCTTGTAAAAATCCTGAGTGGCTTTTCTGAAGAGTTTCCCCTTATTTCAGAATAATTTTAATGGAAGAACAGACCATCTTTCATGATTGCTCTGGATGCCACTTAATTTCAAAATTAAAATTGGCAGATGTGCTTTCCCTCTAGGCAGCGGTCTGTTTTGGGGTCAGGGAGAGGCACAGCTTGTTGAGGATCACATGTATACATACATACATACATACATACATAGCTTCAGGAAAGGCACCTGTGATCCTTCACATGCTGTTGGAATTGTTAACATCAGCCCCAACCAGCATGGCCAATGGACAGGGAATTATGGGAGTTATAGTCCAACAACACCTGGAGAGCAATAGGTACCTATCCCTCATTTGCTTCTTATACCACATCTGTTAGTCGGACAGTAGAAATAGGAATGTGTCCGTGCTCATTCTTCTCCCTAGCCTGGTGCTTCTCCTTGAGCATAATTAGCCTTTGTGTGGATAAAGGAGCATGTGGCTTATAGTTAAGCTATATAAAAAACTTTTAGTAGTTTTTTATTTAGAGTACACTTTTTTAAATGGTGGGGAAAAGAGATTAATAATGATGATACTTCCCTCTCCCCCCCCCCCTTCCCAGTCTTATGCAAGATCCACTGCAGTTATGTCCATGGTTGGCTACATTATCGGCCTCGGAGACAGACATCTGGACAACGTTCTTATAGACATGACTACTGGAGAAGTTGTTCACATAGATTATAATGTTTGCTTTGAGAAAGGGAAAAGCCTTCGAGTGCCCGAGAAAGTTCCATTCCGGATGACACAAAATATTGAAACAGCATTTGGAGTAACAGGAGTGGAAGGCGTTTTCAGGCTTTCGTGTGAACAGGTAGGCCATGGGATATTGGGCTTTAAGGAAGTCTTGAATTTCTGTGAATGAAGCTTTTGCTTTATGGGGGGGGGGCCTTTTCAGTAGTGGTCTTAAGTGTGGAACGCCCTCCCCAGGAAGGCCTGCCGAGTCTTGCCACTGAATGCTTTCAGAAGTTGGGTTGAAACTCCCTAACACTGGATTTGGGCTTGGTAGCTAATTGCAAGTGCACATTTTAAATGATACATGTAATACGCTTTAAAAACAGGTTCTGCACATCATGCGGCGAGGACGAGAAACCCTTCTGACATTATTGGAAGCTTTTGTTTATGACCCACTTGTGGACTGGACTGCAGGGGGAGAGGCAGGGTTTGCTGGAGCAGTGTATGGTGGAGGTGGGCAGCAAGCTGAAAACAAGCAAAGCAAGAGAGAGATGGAAAGAGACATCACACGTAGCCTCTTCTCTTCCAGAGTTGCTGAAATAAAGGTATGTTCAGTCCTTTAAAAAATTCGTTTTATATGTATCTGCTTGTTACTTTAGATTCCAGGAACAGTGTGCAAAGTTGCTTGCAGGAATTAACTCGAAACAGGTTTTAGATTACAGTATTTCAAGCACGCTTCCATCTTAGTGAATCTATTTATGCTGTAACTTTAGAAAGACATACACTCATAACATGAGGGTTGTTTTTTTAAATTTTCTTACAAAAATGTGATTTTTCGATTGACTTGCCTAAGATCCAGGACAAAGCGCTGCCTTCTGGAAATTCCCCCCAGAAGTCAATTTCGCCTTTGAAATCCCAGTAATGTCTGGGAAAATCCAGACATGTGGCAGTCCTAGTCCAGGGGAATTTTTGGTAATCTGAGAAACTGATTGATAATACAAAATACACATTTCACCAAAGGAAAGACTGATGATAGTCAGAACCCTGAAAACAAACAAAAACAGGCAAAACATGCCATCAAAACATAACAGACAAGAAAGTAGGCAAATCAAAGTAGGCAACCTCCCCAATAAAATCTCAGTTTTAAAATTAAATGGAAGCAGGAGGCCCTGATGGGTGGTTAGGTGGTTGTTTGAAGATGCTGTGGTGACCATGAACAGCATGTTGGAGACCCAGTTTTTGCCATGCTGTCATTCAAACATTAATTTTGCTCTGAAGTTTTAAAATGTGTGACTTGTTCACCTTTTTATTTGTTTAATATTCAGTCTAATTTAGTGATAACAATATCAGTTTCACTCCACTTGTGATACTGGTAGTGAAAAGTGGTAGCAAGTGTTATTCATAAGTAAGTAACATAAATCTTGTCTACAGGTCAACTGGTTTAAGAACAGGGATGAGATGCTGGCTGTGCTTCCTAAGCTGGATGGCAGTTTAGGGGAATATTTAAATTTGCAAGAGCAGTTGACTGATGTTGAAAAATTGCAAGGCAAATTACTAGAAGAGAGTGCCTACCTGGAAGGAGCAGAAGCAGCGGATCACCCATGTCACACACTGCAGAACAGGTACAAGAAATCTCACTTTAGTTTAGATATTCAAATGCTTTATGGAAATTCAAAACTGCATATGTTTCTCTAGAATTTGGAGTTGGAAAAAAAATTCACTTAATGTGGCTTCTTCCTTTTTAACACAGATATTCTGAACACACTCAGCTGCAATCTCAGCAGAGAGCAGTACAAGAAGCAATCCAGGTGAAACTGAATGAATTTGAGCAGTGGATATCTCATTACCAAGCTGCTTTCAATAATCTGGAAGCAACTCAGCTCGCAAGTCTTCTTCAGGAAATCAGTACCCAAATGGATCTTGGTAATGAAACAAATTAGGTGGTCCTCCCCACCCCCCACCCCATTGTCCATATTGTGAGGCAGAGCAAGGTGGCAGATTAAGGGCAAGTAAAATGGTGTTGGGGGGTGTTTTTGTTTTTACTACAAGGAGTTAACATTTTTATATGTTCAGGACACTTCTTTGTTACAATACTGTACTGGGCAGTCAGCTGCTGAATGTCTGCTGCCTTTGGAATGCATTGCATTGGTCTGCAATGGATATCAGGTTATTCTAGGCCAATCATAGGTAAAGGTAAAGGGACCCCTGACCATTAGGTCCAGTCGCAGACGGCTCTGGGGTTGCAGCGCTCATCTCGCTTTATTGGCCAAGGGAGCCGGCATACAGCTTCCGGGTCATGTGGCCAGCATGACTAAGCCGCTTCTGGCGAACCAGAGCAGCGCACGGAAACACCATTTACCTTCCCGCCAGAGTGCTACCTATTTACCTACCTGCACTTTTACATGCTTCCGAACTGCTGGGTTGGTAGGAGCAGGGACCGAGCAATGGGAATTCACCCCGTCGCGGGGATTCAAACTGCCGACCTTCTGATCGGCAAGCCCTAGGCTCAGTGGTTTAACCCATAGTCCCAACCATACTGTGTGCATAGTCCTTTAGCTTCAACAAGGGTAGTCAACATGGTGCCCCCCAGATATTGTAGACTACCAGATGTTGTTGACTACCACTCCTATCTCCTCTGATCTGTGGCCTTGCTGACTGGGACTGAGGGAAGTTATGGTCTAAAATATGTGCAAGGCTGTTGCTGAACATGTTTTGCCCCTGAACATTTTCCTTCCCTGTAGTTAGGTTTTAACATCCTTCTTTTTTTAATGGTTCATTTTGAAGGTCCTCCAAGTTATGTCCCTGCAACTACCTTCCTTCAGAATGCTGGACAAGCACACTTGATCAGCCAGTGTGAGCAGCTAGAGGGTGAGGTTGGTGCTTTCCTTCAGCAGAGGCGATCTGTTCTGCGTGGATGTCTTGAACAGCTACACAACTATGCTACTGTAGCTCTTCAGTACCCCAAAACAGTGTTTCAGAAACACCGCATTGAGCAGTGGAAGACCTGGATGGAAGAACTGATTGTTAACATGACAATAGAACGCTGTCAGGATCTTTACCGGAAGTAAGTTGCCAGTTGTTTGCACCCACAGAAAGTGGGAGGGTTAAATTATTTCAAGTCTTTGGTAGTTCAATTTCTGCGGGAAAATAAATTCTCAGAATAAACCATACTAATTTCTGCAAAGTTGAGCTCAGTTAAGTGTTGTGTATGTGTCAGCATGTAAAATGTAAGTATTTTTCTGCCTCATGTATCTCAACAGAAAATGGTAGGTGTTTAAGGGTAGAGCACAGATGATGCTAGGCATTTGCCCAGCATCACATTGCAAAATGCATGAAAGAATATATATATTTAAATAAATATTTGTCATTTTATTGTTTGTCAGGTATGAAATTCAGTATGCTCCTCAGCCGCCTCCATCTGCGTGCCAGTTCATAACCACTACAGAAATGACTTTGCAGAGATACGCAGCAGACATCAACAGCAGGCTTATCCGACAAGTGGAACGTTTGAAGCAAGAGGCAGTCACTGTTCCTGTGTGTGAGGAACAGCTAAAAGAAATTGAGCGTTGCATTAAGGTCTTTCTTCATGAAAACGGAGAAGAGGGTTCATTGAGCTTAGCAAGTGTTATCATCTCGGCTCTCTGCACTCTTACCAGGTGAGATGCCTGCAAAATTTGACAAGAGGTGGTGGTTTTTTTTGTTTTGTTTTTTGACCCCTCCTTCAAAAATACATTTCCCAAGCTTTTAAATTCCTTTAATTTCATATGTATCAAATTTACTTAACCATAATTCATGAAAATGCTTTATCTAGAAATGGAATATACTGCATTTTTCCATGTATAAGACAATCTTTTTTTCTGGAAAAAAATAGTGATAAATTGGGGGTTGTCTTATACACGGGTTAATACAGTAAGTAAGCAAGGGCTGGAGCCCTGGTGGTAGTTATGGCACCAGTTCCGTCAGCCAGAGCGGGGGATTGTCAAAAAACAGCTCAGCAACTTTCTAAATTATTAAATTTCTTAATTTTGGGTTCCCAAAAATAGGGGTTGTCTTTATACATGGGGCCGTGTTATACATGGGAAAATACAATAGTATCCTTTCTAATGGGTTTTAAAAGATTAAGATGCATAAATTGGAACAAAAACTTCTATTTATTTACAAGCTATCTTTTTCATTTAGACGTAATCTAATGATGGAAGGTGCTGCATCCAGCGCTGGAGAACAGCTGGTGGACCTGACTTCAAGAGATGGAGCCTGGTTCTTGGAGGAGCTGTGTAGCATGAGTGGGAACGTTACGTGTCTTGTGCAGTTACTGAAGCAGTGTCATCTGGTCCCACAGGATTTAGATATTCCTAATCCAGTTGAAGCATCAGAAGCTATTCACCTAGCTAATGGAGTTTACATCTCACTTCAGGTGAAATATATCTACAATGTGTGTTTGTAGCAGCTCATGCTAATATACAAACCCCTTTGTAGTGAGCTGTAATAAGTTGAAGTAAAGTTGGAATAATGCTACAGTCCTAAATAGGTTTATCTGGGAGAAAGACCCACTGAGAATAGGGGACTGACTTCTGAGAATACAATTGAGAGCATATTCTAAACACTTACATTTGTTCTCCTTATTAACCAGCAGCAGATTATACTATGAGAACATAATAATAATAATAATAATAATAATAATAATAATAATAATAATAATAATAATATAATAATACCCCACCCATCTGGCTGGGTTTCCCCAGCTACTCTGGGCGGCTTCCAGCAGAATATTAAAATACAATAGTCAGTTAAACATTAAAAGCTTCCCTAAAAATTGTAGCATAGACATCAGATACTTTGCTGCTATCTTCTTGTTTTCATGCATTTGTTGTTGTTCCGCCAGGAGCTGAATTCAAATTTCCGTCAGATTATTTTCCCAGAAGCACTTAGGTGCTTAATGAAAGGAGAATATACTTTGGAGAGCATGCTCAATGAACTGGATAACCTGATCGAACAAGTTACCGATGTTCCTTTGCAAACTCTGGTTGAGTCTCTTCAAGCTTACCTAAGAAACGCCGCAATGGGGCTTGAAGAAGAAACACATACTCATTGTATTGATGTTGCAAGGTAAATTCATTGGGTTTGTTGTATCTGGTGCAAATGCTTGCTTTAAGAGTTAGCTTGAAACAGCCCACAATCATGGGTCATAAGACAACATGCCATATGGTGGCTTGTTTGTGCCCTGTGTGACACCCACAAGACACCCACATTCACAACTTAGCCGTGGTTTAAAAAAAGCTACAGCTTAGCGTGATCTGAAATGTGTTGAAGGATTAGTCAGTTATTTGACATTTCTTTAACCAAATGATAGGCCTGCCGTAGTGTTTGTCCTTAAAACTATTTGGATATTCAGGTCCTAACTACCCTTTTTGCTTCTTTCTTTAGGATGCTTCACGCCCAGTATGGTGAACTGATTCAGCCAAGGAATGGCTCGGTTGACGAAACACCCAAAATGTCAGCAGGCCAGATGCTGTTGGTAGCATTTGATGGAATGTTTGCCCAAGTGGAAACAGCATTTGGCTTATTAGTTGAAAAGGTAAGGTTACTACTAAAAAGGTTACTTACTAAAGCTAACTTTGGAAATAAGGTCCAGGCAACTCCCGATTCACACGGGGGTTGCGTTCTGAGTCATCGCGTGCCATGCAGAGCGTACTGCACATAAATCCACCTCGCCCCTTTTTCCACCCACTTTCAGTTTGCCGTGATGTGTGCATGCACACATCATTTGGTCTTTGTATTTGGCAAATGACCTAACATTTTTCTTATTTTCCTCCAGTTAAACAAGATGGAAATACCAGTTGCCTGGCGTAAGATTGACATCATCAGGGAAGCTCGCAGCACCCAAACTAACTTTTTTGATGATGATAACAATCGGCAGGTTTTAGAAGAGATTTTCTTTTTAAAACGACTGCAGACAATAAAGGATTTTTTCAGACTCTGTGGCACTTTTTCTAAAACTCTTTCAGGTAAGTGCATACAACATTCCTAGTTTACATCTCATTAGGTAAAGTTAAGCACTGTTGTCTGCCTTGAATCTTAAAGTGAAATTACAAATAACAGTATCTATGTATTAAACAAAATAAACCATTGGGCTCAGCAGATTTTCATCTTGTATTACCTGCATGTTTTAAAGCTGTGATGTAATGACTACAGTAGCAGCATTCTCAAAATACATGGGTTATACTGTGCCATGAACAACTTCTAGTAGTACCATAAGTATTAAGCTGTTACACACAAAAAAACAAAAAAACAACAACAAAAAAACAACTGGTTAAAAGGTGCCGAAGACAGCCAGTAAGCACAGGAAATTTATTTCCATGCTTGCTCAAGCTTTCTTTGTGAAGAGCAAACCCAGAGTTTTCATGTTTCCTCTGTGATGTTTCAACACTTGCTTTATTATTGAACCAGTACATATTACTGAATGTATCGACTGTTGAATTATTTTGGCATTATTTGGAAGGCAGCAAAATGGAATAGATGTTTGCTTCCATGTTTTCATTTTCCCCTAGAAAAGAACCAAGAACATTTTTAATTAATTCAGGAATGCTATTGTGGAGTTAGCCAAATCAGTGTGCCTTAAAGCATGTACCAGCCTGTTAAAATGGGGTTTATATTTATCTCAGTCAGCTTGGACCTTGCCCATTTGCATTTCATAAGAGTGCCATTGTAATCTTGGCTGCAGTTAATTTATGTTGTCAGCTCTCTAGAGCAGAAATTCCTGGTCTGTATGTATTTGTTCAATGGCTGTTTCTTTTGTTTCTTTTTTTGTAAGGTGTAAGTTCAATTGAAGATCAAAGCTCTATGAATGGACCAGTGCCAATGGTAAACGTGAAAACCTTGTATCGGAATTCTTGCTTTAGTGAAGACCAAATGGCCAAACCAATCAAAGCCTTCACAGCTGACTTTGTCCGGCAGCTTTTAATCGGCCTTCCCAATCAAGCCTTGGGACTTACATTGTGCAGTTTTATTAGTGCTCTGGGTGTAGATATAATTGCTCAAGTAGAAGCAAAGGATTTTGGGGCTGAAAGCAAAGTCTCAGTGGATGACTTGTGTAAGAAAGCTGTAGAACACAATATCCAAATTGGCAAATATTCACAGTTGGTTATGAACAGAGCAACAGTGCTGGCCAGTTCATACGACACCGCATGGAAGAAGCACGATCTGGTGCGGAGACTTGAAACCAGTATTTCTTCTTGTAAGACTAGCCTTCAGAGAGTGCAACTACACATCGCTATGTTCCAGGTAAGTCTTCAAACTTGTATTTCATTTCAGAATATTTGCTACAGATGCGGAAAGTTGCATAATAAACTAATTGTCTTTGGCACCATACCTAAGTTGTGGAGAGAAGTTACCTCTTCAGATTTTAAACAGTATCGTACATTTAGAAGTAGCTTCATACTGTTTTCCACGTTATTGATCTGTGGAGCAGCCCTCTTCATCATGTGAGGTGAACTTCATGGCTGCATGAGGATTTGAGAGTCCTTATTTCACCAACTTTGTCCATTTGCCCCTTGAAACCTCTCTCTTATTGAAAACCTGCAGGGTGGATTTCCTGCGGGCCTCTTGGCAATACTTTGAAGCAGATCCTGTTCTCTGGTTCTGAGGGCACTTTGAATTTTTCTAGGCAGAAACCCTCTATCTTTGTTAGTCATGAAGTTTATAGCTACTGTTGTAGCTGTTGGGTACAGCTGAATTTTCATGCAGGTGTGGAGCAAAATTATTAAATGGCATCATTATATTTCTCTCAGCAGATCAATGTACAATTTGGATTTTCTGCAAAGCAGAGTCAGAATTCTGACAACTTTCCTTTTAAAAAAAGCAAAGCAAAGGGGAATGATAATCAGAACTTTTGGTGCACTTAAGGATTTTAGAAGCAAAATAGCTGCAATTTTTCAAAAGAGCTGTCACTTCACATTTACAGACAGTGTGAACATAAACACTTTTTATGTTGGTTATGTTTGTTGCTTATTGCTCTGTAAATGTTCACGGTTATTGACTTAGGCATCTTGATTAGGCTCTTGGGGCCGTATCTCGCTGAACTTCTCAGTCTTACCATTTATATAGCATTATCATAACACTGAATAGAAACATCTTTTTCTCTTGCCTTTCAAAAGTGGCAGCATGAAGATCTCCTCATCAATCGCCCACAAGCCATGACAGTCTCTCCTCCACCTCGGTCCGCAATCTTAGCCAGTATGAAAAAGAAACTTCATACTCTTGGCCAGATTGAAGCTTCAATTGCAGCAGTTCAGGTAAGTTTCTTCACTGCTCCATGGGGGAAGCAGTGGAGGACTGTTGAGGAAAAATATGGAAGCAAAATAACTGGTCTTTCACCAGTATTTGGGAATATTGGTCTTCCAGCTCCATTGTTACAATATACTGAAACTGCAAGAATGGTAATGTTTGAAGTGCCTTGTTTTCAAGTCATACAAATTTCCCCAGTTATAACAGTGTTCAATCCTACTTTACTGTGGGGCATGTTCAGGGTTTTGAATTAAAGTCAAATCTTTAATAACAGTTTTTACAAGATTGAACTCTTTAGACTCTTAGATTAAGCTGAAAATCTGTAGTGACTGTTGATGTAATTTTTGATAGCCCTCCACAGTTTGATCACTTTGGAAGCTGGTCATAAGAATCTGAGCCAATGTCATCCTGCAGTGTGTACCCTAGATTTGATAGCTGAATCTAGGGACCTGTGGCAGGGGTGCAGTGCACGAGTGTCTTAGGTTGACTCTTATCAAATCAGTATCTTATGTACCGCTTTTGGAGAGTCTCCAGAATTTTGTATATTTTTGTTGTCCCAGGTTGCAGTGTCATCCAGTCAGCTAGTGGCTGGGTATGTGGAAATGTGTATATGTCACAACCCTTCTCTCTTCAATACATGGATACTGATACTGATACTGCATAGAGGCACATTTTGAAAAGATTTTGTTGGTTGGGAAATATACCGTCCTAGTTTGCCCTGCTGGTTGCCAGAACTGAATATGTTGGATTCCTTGCCCTTGTTATAATAGTAGTTAAGTAATTGCATCTGTTCAGGCCCCAGGTATAAGCAAAAATTGTAAGATTTAATGCTTTTGATTTTCATTCTATCAACAATCTCAGGAAAAGCTGGCAGCACTTGAAGCAAGTATTGAGCAGCGTTTGAAGTGGGCAGGAGGCGCTAATCCAGCATTAGCACCAGTTCTTCAAGATTTTGATGCCACAATATCTGAAAGAAGAAATCTTGTCCTTAAGGAAAGTCAGAGAGCCAGCCAGGTACTACAAATAGCATGATGTGATGAGTTTTGAGTTTATTTTCACTAACAAACTGTGTATAAGAGAGCAAAAAACTTTTATCAGATGGGATCAGGCTTAAGGAGAAAAGCATTTGCCGTATGTAGGGAGCTATTTTGGAGTGAATACTAATGAGGTCCAAAATACAAAGGGCTGTTTGGGATTTAGTTATTTGTGTGTGTCGCAACTATCTAGCAGTACATATTGTCACATTTCTTTCTTTGTGATACTTTGAATTGAGTTGCATTTTAATCACATTTGACATCATTATCTTAGTTATTTGGCTTTGACCTTAATTTGTGGTGTAACTACATCTCTTGATAGTATAATATAACTCCTTTGTGATTCTTGATCATTTCAGTTTAGGCCTTGTTTAATCCTTGGTCCCGTAATTTCTCAGCCCATTGTAATAATATAAAAATTATACAAGACAGCTTAAAACCTAGATTTTAAATCAAGTCTCAGACCTCAAAATATTTTGTTGGTGCTGGTGGGCTAAATTTTGAACGATTCAACAAAAATTGTAATTCAGGGTGTGGGTGTGTATATGCATATATATATAAAATTGGGTGTGACTGCAGAAAAGCACTAGAATATATATGTTTTAAATAAAGTAGTCAGTTTCCTCTCTGGCAGCCTTTCAGTGCATTTTTTGAAAATAAAATCTAGAAGCTTAAGCTGTGTGTGAATGTTATGAGCCTTTTCTCTCTGTGCCTTGTCTTTCAGGTTACTTTCCTCTGTAGCAACATCATTCATTTTGAAAGCTTGCGTACCAGAACAGCGGAAGCCTTAAACCTAGACACTGCCTTGTTTGAACTTGTCAAACGTTGCCAGCAAATGTGTTCCTTTGCTTCACAGTTTAACAGCTCAGTTTCTGAACTGGAACTTCGTTTACTTCACAGAGTGGTGAGTGCAAGACACACACCCAATGGGTGGGGTGCAGTGGGCAGGGAAAAGGTGCATTGGCTTCTTTTACATATAATACCAAATCATGTTAGGCTGCAAGAACTGTGCACTGAGGTCACTCTCCCCCTTCTCCTTGAGGGTTCTGATTCTCCCTCTCATTTCCTAGTTCAGGCAAACTGTGGTTTATGAAAGCCATAGCTTCCTTCCAAATGAGAACTGGAAAATTCTGGCTTCTCACAAAACATAGTTTTGTTGCAAAAAACAACAGCCATCAAATTGCCTGAATGAGGAAAGCAAGGAGGGAGTACATGAGTATTAAAAAAATGGTTGGACTAATGTGTGTTAACAGGATCATCTGTCTCGACTCCGACATGCCAAACCATGTTGTGTTGTCTAATCGTGTTGCCAAACCATGTTGTGTGTAGAATCCAGATCATGGTCTTGAGCTTGCAAATATACAGGCAAACAATGGTTGTTTACTGCTCAGTGGTGTTCATTTTCTGTCTGCTCATCACTCCCATCTCTAGGCACAGTGATCTCTGGGAGTGAAGCAAATACTGTTACTGTAGCTTGTCAGTACAGATACCGTGCTAAACTTGTTGCACACCTTGATTTGTAAATAGTTTCTGGTGCTGACTTGCCAGACAATGTATCAATTCAGCCTTCATGATAAATCATGGCATCATTTTAGTCACTGTTTGCTTTGAAGTCTGAACTGAGCCATTGCAAATTATAGTAACAACACATCTCAAAATGCCTGTGCTCGTTTAAGATTATAATTGGGATGGGGGTTGGCAGCAAGTGTCTTGCAATCTGACTTTAATACATGTATTGATTTTATTTGCCTCATTAAACAAAGAATATCAGGGTCCTATGTACTAAATTATCTTTCTTAGCTTCAGAAGAACAGAGAATTTAGACTGGCAAACAGTAATTTGCTCAAAGCCTCTTAAGTTTCATAGCTCAGTGGGGAACTGATCTGGCCTTGCTTGGAGATGAGTTTCAGTAGCTTGACTGGTATTTGGAAACTTGTTTTGTTACAGGGCACCAATCTCGACCATCCTATTGGTAGCACAGAATGGCTTCTTTTGGCTCATAAGCAACTGACGCAGGACACGTCTACCCAGAGGACCGTGCAAATAGAGAGAGAGCAACAGATAGAAACTGTGTGTGAAACCATTCAGAATCTGGTTGATAGTATTAAAACTGTGCTCACTGGACACAACAGGCAACTTGGGGATGTCAAGCACTTGCTGAAAGCCATGGCAAAGGTAAAGCCCAATTATTCATTGGTGGGGGAATAGAACAGAAAAAACTTTGATGTTCATGGAATACTTTCTGAAGTTATGGGGAGGCGGATAAATAGTGGATAAAAACTTATCATTTTTCCAAGCTTCTGTTTCCAATAGTGAAGTCATAATAAATGTTACTTTATTACAGGATGAAGAAGCAGCGCTGGCAGATGGTGAAGATGTTGCCTATGAGAATAGTGTTAGACAGTTCTTGGGTGAATATAAGTTATGGCAAGACAATATTCAGACAGTTCTGTTTACATTAGTTCAGGCCATGGGTCAGGTTCGCAGTCAGGAACATACTGAAATGCTGCAAGAAATTACTCCCACCCTGAAAGAACTGAGAACCCAGAGTCAAAGGTAAGCAGACATTCTCTGAATTCTTGTAAATTTGTGTATTTGGCTAAAAACAAAGAATATAATGCAGGCATAGGCAAACTCAGCCCTCCAGATGTTTTGGGTCTACAATTCCAATCATCCCTAGCTAACAGGACCAGTGGTCAGGGATGATGGGAGTTGTAGTCCCAAAGTATTTGGAGGGCCGAGTTTGCCTATGCCTGATATAATGGATAGATTATAGTTATTAGAAGCACAGAAACGACATTCTTATGACACTTGGAATCAAAAGGTCTATGGTTACGAGGGAGGGATTTAGTTATGTTTCAGTTTGTTTATTTGTTATGTGGTTCTGTGTATGTTTGTTTGCTGGCTGAGGAAAGTATAATAGTGTGATGCAATTGTATCGGCATACATTATTCAACACATAACTTCTTCAGCTTATGTATTTTCTTATTCTCGAAAACCTACTAATTATTATTTTTTAGCAGCACAAAAACTGACAGGATCCCCTAATATTGTAATGCATCATCTACAGAATCTAAACATCTAAACTTTCTCAAACTGTGCCAAAATACTTTTGAATTATCTAACATTCTTCCACAGGCTTTCTGTTTTTTGATTTCCAGATAGGTCATGTGTCAAGATTAATATTGATCATTTTCCTTATTTTTCCTAGTGTCTACAATAATCTAGTGAGTTTTGCATCTCCCTTAATCACGGATACGCCAAATGAATGCTCAAGTCCAACATCTGTTGCTACATGTCAACCAACATTTGCTGCAGGTAAAAGATGGAATACATTGAATCTAATTTCTCCGTCACTGAGCTTGAATGTAGATGTTGTCATAATTCTCCTTCTAGATGTAGTAGAGCAGTCTACTTGCTAAATTTCTTCATTATCTTCAAAAAGACAAATGTCAAGGAGTTAAACCACCTGTCTGAATGCAGACTTACCAGAGAACCTGACTAAACTCTGCTTACCAAAGAGTACCACTCATTTCTGTTAGAATGTTCATCATTCTGAGATAGGGACTCCTTGGGGAAATGACTTAATGACTGCCTCCTACTTGCTACTTGAAGACCTTCCAAGTCTACTAGGAACTACCCACCCATGAGCAGAAGTAATATTTACACTATTAATATGTTTTCCGTATAAGGCTCTTGCAGAATTTTACTATCTTAAGGCATCTAACCAACAAGTGAATTTTATTGGTAAGGTATATAAATTAGCATTAAAATAAAGATAAAAAACAAGTTGATACCCAATGCAAAGATGCTGTAGCAGATTCTAAAACTCTATTTACAGAACTTCCATCCATATTGAGGTACCATATGGATACTTGTCAAGAAAGAGGTGGCTCTCCATAAACATTTGGTTTGCTGAGCATCTCTGAAATGACACATCTTGCATAAAGGGGGAAACCTGGTATCCCAACCTTGTTAGGGTTCAAATCTCAAGAAAGATGTGGCGATGTAGGTTCCACTGCAGCTTAGGTTGTTAAGAACTGCAGTACATATGTGTGACATACATACTCTCATTTCAGCAAGGAATGGAAACCTAAAAACTGAATTCTTCATGCAGCTTGCTTGACCTGTTGAAAGGCTTTTTTATTTTTTTTAAAAAAAACACTATTTGAATTGTCTTGATCCATTTCAGTCAGGCTTCAGCATTAGACTGCTTTGGTTGATGGAAGAGAGACAGGGCAGGTCCAACCTTGTTGGTTCTTTTTAATCTTTGACTTTTGATACCATCAATTATTGTATCCTCTTGGAATTGTTTGGTGGATTGGGGCCATGGTGATACAGTGGTTCTGCTCATAGCTGCAGGCAGTGTCCAGAGAGTAGCATTGGGTGACTTCTGCTCAGCCTCAAGGTAGCTGAGATTCAAGGCCCTGTGCAGTTCCATTTTGCCCCCAATCAGTGGCTGGCCGTGGCTCTCCAGGACTTCTGGATATGGGGTCTTTCCTATCCCTACCTGGAGATGCTAGGGATAGAACCTTTAACCTTTAGCCAGTGTGGTGTAGTGGTTAAGAGCGGTAGTCTCGTAATCTGGTGAACCGGGTTCGCGTCTCCGCTCCTCCACATGCAGCTGCTGGGTGACCTTGGGCTAGTCACACTTATTTGAAGTCTCTCAGCCCTACTCACCTCACAGAGTGTTTGTTGTGGGGGAGGAAGGGAAAGGAGAACGTTAGCCGCTTTGAGACTTCTTAAAGGGAGTGAAAGGCGGGATATCAAATCCAAACTCTTCTTCTTCTTCTTTTGTATCTTCGGCCATTGCGCTTTGTCCCTTCCCTTAGCCTGGCCACAGTTTTGCATGGTCATGTGACATCAGGCTCAGGAAGGATGGGTATGGTTAGGCCAAAATAGCCTGGTGGGCCAGCCTCTGAGGCTTGGTGGGCCTAATTTGGCTTGCAGGCCGATGGTTCCCCTTCACTGTCCTAGAAGCACAGATGACCATGTTTTTCAGCTTCTGTCACCTACTTACAACAACTTGTTAATTCAGGCTTATGGTGGACTTGGTTAACCCTGCTGTGGCTTGCTGTTTTGTTTTGTACTATACTGTTGTTGTTGTTGTTGTTGTTGTTGACCCTGCTGTGGCTTGCAGTTTTGTTTTGTACTATACTGTTGTTGTTGTTGTTGAATCTAAGATAATTTTAATTGTGTTTTATTGCTTTACATACTATGTTTTGTTTTTTGTGTTGGCAACAACATTTTGACCACACAATGGAAAAGTAGTCTACAATTGTTGGAAATGAAATCAAACCATGATATCATATATTGACTTTATTTTGAAGCCATAAATCATAGCTTTTGGTGCTGAATTCTGACTTGTTCTGCCATTCATGTAAAGGGAGCAGGTAAACTACTACAGTAAGCTTGCAACTCATGTGGGAGCTACGTTCCAGGGATCGCACCTAAAGCCAAAATCGCATATAGTCAAAACCCATTGGGCTCAGTGGTGGGCAGTGTTGCCAAAATCATTTCCCCCGGAACCCTGTCCCCTTTTAATTTTTTTGCTCTGCATGTAAGGGTGAATATGCACAAGTTAAATGTGCGTAAGTTGCAGGTTTACTGCATAAAGGAGCTCCATGGACCCACACATAGGTCATGCAAATCTTATTAAGCCAATCTTTGGCTTAACTTTGCCTATGCACCCAATCACTGTGTGGGCAGAAGGCCTGAAATCAGTGCCTTTTGCCAGTGCATTATATGTTTTGTAGGCATGTTTGGTTTTGTTGTAAAACAAAACATTTTTCTTTTTGATTATGAATAAAACTTACTTGGTTCCTTTTAATAGCATTTTCAATATTTTATTTTCATTTGTTGACAGCGGTCCGCAGCAATACAGGGCAGAAAACTCAGCCAGAGGTCATGTCGCAGAATACAAGAAAGTTAATTCAGAAAACCCTTGCACCATCAGCAGATACTCCACCGGGGGTAATTACAGGCGCTGGAAAGAGTGTTGTTTCTAGTCCTAAAAAAGCCATCAGGGACCCCAAAACAGGAAAAGGTAAGTAGCAATATTAAATTTATGTAGAAAGATAGGCTTTGTAATCAGCAACACATTAAGATTTGCATGGACTGGGTGTTTTTGTTTTTGTTTTTGAAGCTGTGCAAGAGCGGAATTCATATGCAGTAAGTGTGTGGAAACGTGTCAAAGCCAAGTTAGAGGGCCGGGACTTGGATCCCAACAGGAGAATGTCCGTTGCTGAACAGGTAATTCGAGGAGCAAAACTTGTTCCCTTCCCTTCAGATGATTTTAACATTTAAGTTTATGGTGTGTGTGTGTGTGTGTGTGTGTGTGTGAGAGAGAGAGAGAGAGAGAGAGAGAGAGAATATTTTTAAATGTGCTCTGATATGTTGCTGGATGTTCAGTGGGAAAAGTTTATTCATATAAGCATCATTTTTCCTTGAAACTTCACTCCTACATACCTTAAATTACCTGGCAGGCTAGTGTGCCCTCTTGCTTCCTTTCTGCTTAGCCCATGCCATTTGAAGACAACCATATGCAAGTCATGTCATGGCTGGCAATACATTAAACATTTCATTGCTAAACTGTCGTTTGGCTTGCAAAAATAATGAGAATTTTTCATATCCTATGGAGACATGCTGGCTTGTTTTAGACATGTAAAAATGGTTGGTTGTTACATATTTTAACCATAGCTGGTTGTATCCAAACGAGGTATGTGTGTTTTGTTCAAATCAGTCTAACAAGGCAGGATATCAAGCTGGGATCCAGGTTGGATATTCTGGCTTGTTAAACAAAAACCTATGGTTTTAACAAACTACCACTTGCCGAGTTCAGGCACGATAATGGCAGCCTTAAATCTTATTTCTTTGCACATGCACAATAATAGAATCGTACAGTTGGAAGGGACCCCAAGGGTCATCTAGTCCAAATCCCCCTGCAATGCAGGAATCTTTTACTCAATGTGGGGCTTGAACTCACAACCCTGAGATTAAGGGTCATATGCTCTACCCACTGAGCTATCCTAGGTCCTGATGCTCTTGCCAGCTCATTCATGTAAACAACACATGGTTTGGTCCTAGGTCTGAACCTGGCCACTTACAGTTTTTAGTAGTGTCTGCTGTGTACATAGACTATAAATGTTAAAGGAGTAAACCTTGGTCTTCCTAAAATTCTAACATAAACTGTTGATAAGTAATGGTGGACAAACTTGCTGCTGAACATGCTAATAAAGGTGGTCTTGAAGTTCTCTGAATGTACAAAATCCAAAGCCCTAACTTATTTTACATTGCAATTTCATAGGTTGACTATGTGATTAAGGAAGCAACTAATCTAGATAACTTGGCTCAGCTGTATGAAGGTTGGACAGCCTGGGTATGAACAGGAAGATAGCAGGTCAGTCTGGTTCAGCGAGGTCAGACATCCAGCAGAATCAACTCGGCCTCCGGCATCCATAGCAGCACCACAGTCGGTGGTGATGCCTTTCTGGGGCTTAATGTGAGGAAACCTAGGCAATCTCGGTGCACTGGGAAGTGAGTCCTGCAGAGTAGCTGCACTCAGGGATACGCTAAACACAATGGCCTGGAACCCCCAGGGTCAAGGGTGAAAGCTCACCGCCTGAACAACACGGCTGTCTTTCTGCTACAGAAGAACTGCAATCGTGTCGGGGGGAAACATAGCTGCAGAAAGGAAATTGGGAATGCTACATACCGCAGAGTGATTTGGAACCCAGTTCCACCTGACCCTGTGAACAATCCAGGAGAAACCGAAACCGAAAAAAGGGGGCCGTGAAGAAATCGCAGCAAAGGAAGATTTGAGAGATTGAGTTTCTTGAGTCGCTCTTGTTGCTTGGCAACAGTGCTGGTTGAGTTGACCAGTTTGTGCAAAAAATGAATAAATAAATGCTACATGAGAATGAACTTCAGAAATGGACTGAAAATGCAAAGAGCTGCATGTCAGCTGTGTTGGAAGAACCTCTTTGAGAAGAGAGAGCCTTTGTGTCTTTTTTTTTTAAGTTCTTTCCCACTTCTGGTTTATTCTTGTTCTTTAGATGTATTTCTAATATGTTTTTATTTCAATCCTTGTAATTTCACTGTTCAGTCAAATTAATCATTTCTTCTTTGTTTTTTGCAAACCAAATTTTCCAAAAGCACAGGGAACGCTGAACATTTAAGCAAATCTTTTGTGTTGGATGATCAAACGCAAATGGTTGGAGTTTTGGTTCTTTTAAAGTGATTTTTTGTGATTCTATCATGTACAGTTTCCCCAAATTCACTGTGCATTTCAAAGTAATGAATCTAACAGGCATTTGGTTTTCATGTGCACCTCCCTCTGCTTGCAGTGTACACTCCTTTTTGTAGTTCAAACCTTTTCCTCCAAAACACATTCTATTGTGATTTTGCTGTAGTTTCTTTTGTAAACGTAGGTACTCCAATGTAATCTTTACCTTAAAAATGATTAGAATATCTAAGTAGACTCTTTTACATTGTTGATGACAGAAAATCAATAAAGTCAAGTTCTAGTGGAGGTAGTTTTATGCTGTTTGATTCATTTCAAATTTTGATTTACACTTGTAAATGTATAGTGTTTCAGTTCAATCTGGGAATTTAAAGATAGACATAAATACAAAGCTAAAGTGGACTATCTCTTTTTTTGTTCAAGCGAAATTGTATAAAGATCTGTGTGAAGTTACATTTCCATATGACTTCCAATAGGTGGTGTTCAGTTGTGAATTTCTCAGCAAGTTTTCCTAAACCTACCTTGCACTTTTGAACTATGGGTGTGACAAAAGTTGCTATTAAAACGGCACTTTAAATCAGTCTGTTTCCATATGTCCTCAGTGTTTTACTTGCCTGCTCACTAAAATCATTACCTTAGGAGCTTGTTTTAACTTTGCTTTAGGAAAGAACAGACTGCTTCTTAACTCAGTTATCACTAATCGGTGTCATGTTTTGATAGGCACCACTTGAATCTAAACTTCCAAATTGAACTTGTGGGGCTATGTGAACTTATTGAATTTGCTTTGAAAGCCTTTAAATGAGGACAAATCAAATGTTCCCATCACTTCCTCTTTAGTCTCTTAAGGATTTTAAAAACCTTTCCAACAGTTAATTTTTTTAATTGATGCAGCCTATTTATCAGAGTTTGAGCTTTGCCCTTTGTTTTGAAGAGTTGCTATCAAATATATATTAAGGTCCAGCACAAGAAGAAGCTAATTATTCCAGCGTTTTTATAATGTGGAAAAATTGTTTTCACTTCCTCAGAATATCTGATACAGAAGTGACTTGATACTGGTATCAGTCTTCCACATAGGCGCTAGCTATCTCCTTTTAATTACCTGCCCATGACATGTCATGTGCACTGCCTACATATTTACTAATGCTTGTGAGTAAATGCATTCCAACTCAGTACTCTGGAACTTCGCTCTTAGCATTGCAAGAGTGAGAGGTTTGCTTTTCAGTAAAATTCAGTTAAAGCAAAATCCAAGCATTTGGTGAGTGTACCTTTATTTTCCTTGTACGAAACATCCTTAATGAGCAGTCTGTATCCAAATACGAGTGGGATAAGATGGTAACATGTTTTTCTTTCCTTTGGGAACCAGGGGTCAGGGCAGGCTGCTGCGCTTGTGATTCATGTATTATTATACCACACTATCCAGAAATGTGTATGGAGACAGGGGTCTTTACTGCATAATGTAATAAAGCTCAAAAATCTATTTGTATTCTTCATTCCCTGTGTGGCATTCTTTTCTTTACTGCAGTAACATTCAAAGTTCTAGATCTCTAACTTGCAGTGTGCAGTGATCATGGTACCAAGCATGTGTAACCTCTGCAATTGTGGGGAAGGTTACCACCTCTTTCACAGAGGGGAATCAGCACAAGGAGTACGGTGAAAGCTGCAGCTAGTTGCCTGCCATGCATATAATCCACACAAATGTGTCTAAAGCAAAAGTTATGGTTGCACATTTAAGCAACCATTGTGCAACAACATCTGGAGGGCACCATGTATCGGCAGCAAATCACTGACAGCACAAAGTGGAAAAAATGAAGTGCATACCAAAGCAGGGGCTTCCCATGGTTTGCTTTGACTGAAGCAGGCAGGCAATATATTTTAGTAGGTTGGTTCTGTGTGTAATGAGACATTTATAATATATACTTTGATGCATTTCGAGCATGAGCTCTTCAAGGGGATGCACAGAGAATTAACAACTGCAACATCCTGCAGAATCTAATTGGACGTTATTGTGATAGTTCACATTGATTCATTGGACTTAGGAATTCCTAACCACACAAAATTTGCTTCTCTCTGCTGCTCCCCCCCCCCTCCAAATGGGAACATCAGAACCTGCCCCTTTTCATCTTCAGCCTTCACTATATTTGAAACTTCAGTAAGTTATTCAGGAGTGTTGGAAGCTGTTGGGGGAGAAATGAGTTTAAAATCACCTTTGTTAGGATGCAGGTTTTTGCATTAGTTGGACTCCCAGATAAATGCACCTAGACTTTGCAGTCTGTCTCCTGCTGTTGTTCAAGCTTGCCCCTTTTATCCAGAAAATGTAGGGCTTTTGAATCAAACAAGTTGAATGTACTATATTATTCCTGGTCTTTTTTTCTTTTCTTTTTTTAAGTATGGCAATTCGGTTTACCAACATATAGTAGGTTACAGAAGTGGGGAAAGCATAGGTTTAGGATCAAACTAATACTCAACACAGAAACAAATGGTAGTATATAAAATATGTGTATGAGAGAAAGAGAATTATATTATTATTATTATTATTATTATTATTATTATTATTATTATTATTATTAATACCCCGCCCATCTGGCTGGGCTTCCCCAGCCACTCTGGGCGGCTTCCAAAAAAATATTAAAATACTATAATACATCAAACATTAAAAGCTTCCCTAAACAGGGCTGCCTTCAGATGTCTTCTAAAAGTCTGGTAGTTGTTCTCTTTGACATCTGGTGGGAGGGCGTTCCACAGGGAGGGCGCCGCTACTGAGAAGGCCCTCTGCCTGGTTCCCTGTAACTTGGCTTCTTGCAGCGAGGAAACCGCCAGAAGGCCCTCGGCGGTGGACCTGTGTCCGGGTAGAACGATGGGGGTGGAGACGCTCCTTCAGATATACTGGACCGAGGCCATTTAGGGGTCCGCTTTAAAGGTCCGCACCAACACTTTAAATTGTGCTCGGAAACGTACTGGGACTACCAGTCCTTTCCAAATCCCTTCTCACTCTCCTCCGGTCACTTCCAAACTGCAAGCCTCGTTTGATTCATAAAGGTACTTCTTTTGGTTTGACTCATACAGGTACTTCCAGCTGGCCTGCTCCACCCACATTGCCTTGCTCAGCACCAACACCTCAGGCCCTGGCCCTGCTCGGACTTGGCAAACCCCTTGCTCAGCTGTGGCACTCACTGGGTGACCTCAGGCCAGTCACTGGTTCTTCGCCTAGCCTACCTCACAGGGTTGTTGTAAATAGGGAGAGGGAGAACCCACATAGGCCACCTTGAGCTCCTTTGAGGAAAAATAATAAATGTTCTAAGTAATGCATAAAATAGACACTCATGGCAAAGTCTCATTTATCCAGCTGGGAAAACCTGTGGGAACAACTCCCACAATACCCCCCATAAGGGGCCAGTTTGCTTCTACTTGGAAAGGCGCTAAGGAGTCCTTCCCCACCCTCACCCCCCCACTCCGGAATCCCCCTCCAAAAACCCGTTAAACGGTTTCTGCTGCGGGACGTCAAAGGAACAACGCGACGTCTCTCCTCACGCGCCCGAAGTCACGACGAGCAGAAGGAGGGAGCTGATTGGTCCAAATTCAAAGGCGAACGGGCAGAGGGCGCTGGTTACGGGAGTGAGATGGTCCTTATCCAATGGAAAGCGTCGGGGAGGCGGGATGGGCGGGGCCGCCGAGCTCATAAAAGGGGAAGGAGGGCGAGGCGGCGAAGGGTTCTTGCTCGCGAGGCCGACGGGGAGGCAGAAAGGAGGTGTTGCTTCGGGAGGGGGGCGTGGCCTGGAAGGCTAGGCGGAGGAGGCGGGGCTTAACCCGTGACGGTTTGCGAGGGGTGGGAGAGAAGGAGTCTGCCGAAAGCAGCTGTCTGGGCCACACAAAATGGCGGAGGGCGACAATAGGAGCACCAACCAGCTGGTGGGTGAGCGCTGAGGCGAAGCACATTGGGTGGGGGGGGGGCGAGTTGAGGCCCTCACTTCCCTCAAGAAGTGGGAAGGGAGGAAGCGGGGGTGCTTCCTTGGGCTGTGTCCTGCGAGGAGCATCTGCGGAGGGGCGCTTGTTTTTACGCAGGAAGAGGGAGGGGCTGACTCTTCTGTCTCCATGCACGTCTTGCGAGGCTGCCATAGCGGCCTCTTCACCCCCACTCCCAGCCCCGCCATTCCTATTCTGCGTTATTTTAAAGTGGGGGGTGGGAGGTTTGCGCCATTTGTGCAACTCTTTCTTTGAGGGGTGGAGGTTGCGAACTGCTTCATAGAGTAGAGGGGGCTGCAAGGGGCGAAGTGAGGAAACTTCGAAAGTGTAACAGGCACACCAAAGAATCTTATGGCGCTCTTCAAGACTTAGGTTTACTGCAATGCAGGGGGTTGGGCTGGATGACCCTCGGGCCCCTTCCGACGCCACAATTCTGCGATTCTAAGACCCGCAGATTTTTGATGGCAGAAGCTTTTGTGGACTGAAGGCTGCTTCGTCGGATGCACGAAGTGGTTGTTTGATGGTGTGTGTATGAATGTCTTCTTTCACACACACGTTGTTACCTATCAGTATGTGCATATTTGTATTAACACTCACCTGTGTGTAAATAGATATGTGTGTGTGTTTATATATATATATACATACACATACGGATGGATAATAACATTTTGTGCGTTTGATTAATGGGGTTTTATCCTGTGAAGCTTCTGCCACCATAAGCCTTAAAGGTGCCCCAAGGTTGTTTGTGTGTTGGCTGTATGAAACTGTCCTTCTGGAACTTAAATAACACCCCACGGTCTAGTCATGTTTACTCAGATTGAAGGCCTGAGTAAATCGGGTTTATTCCAAGGTAAATATGTCACCTCAAATTTCGCCTTTTGAGAGCTGTGGAAGGATCCAAAATCAGGAGAGAACCCATTATATTTTGCTGATGCACAAGGTTTTAGAAGCTGGCAGAGGCAGCAGTAGTGTTTTGTAGGAACGTGGGATCAGAATTGCAGAGCTGAAAGGCAAAATAGCCTTCTTACAAATGGGTAGGGATGGAGGCTTTTCTTCCCACCAAATAATACATTAAAAAAGATTCTAGGCAAGCCATCTTGAAAAAGATCAGGTTTCATTTTCCGGTTTCTCCAGTAGGACTCTGCTATGTCATCTTCCTTTGTAGTATTAGAGACACACCTGGCCAGCCTGCTTATGCTAATAGGAGCAGAAATAAGCAGGGTGCTTTGTTTAGGCTGTCAAAGGAGCTGCAGCGCTTCAGGGATAGGTGGTTGAAAGTCAGGTGCACAGCACTGAGCATTATGGTTGATGAACAGAGGAGCGCAGATACTGTGTGTGCCTTTTCTTTGAGTTTAAAATGCAGATCATTTGTATCCACAGTGTTATCTGCTACATTTTTCAGTATGTCATATGCTTAGTATACCCTGCTTTTTGAGTTGAAGACAGTGCACTTGAGTCTCCCCCTGTTTTATAATGGCCCTATGCAGCCACTGAGGCTGTGTGCGCATAGATGGCCCAATATAACTTGAGTGAACTTGATGGGAAGGAGAGATTTTAACCCAGGCAGAACAACAGTTTAGTTTGTCTTGTGACTGAATCATTTCAAAGACATGAGTTAAGGGTATGTGTGTGTGTGTGATGGAATATTCACAGATCTAAGCTTCAAGGGAAGAGAGAAATGTTTAGAAACAAAATTTATTGGCTAGAACTCGCTATATCTTGCTGATCTAGAAGGCCATGTTAGGAAATGGACAGAAATTGAAGAACAGAAATTAGAATTCAAAATAAGGAAGCATTAAACATGCTAGACTAGGAGGAGTTTTATACAGTGTGTAGACCTCAGTGGCAGGTCTCTCCCGCCCCCCTTCATGGTTCATTATGAAAGTTTCACCTACGTACTATTCACAAATCTTCAGTTTATGGTCCTGGGCTGAGACAGCAACCAGTACAAAACACAGCTGTGTAGGATGTCCAAAGTAACAGTTATTCAGAGTTAATTAAAATTTTGGTAAATCCAATTTTGCACACAGAACCTTGCATAACATTTAACACTGTTAGGATAATAAATAATGTAAAAACAGTTTAATTTCAAATATATATTGCTTGCAAAAAAAAAAAGAAATTAAATATTTTGTTTATATTGAGTTACTTTCTCATGCTGCCCAAGTTCAAGATCATAAGATTTGGGTTCTCCATAAGCCAGATAAATTTTATCCTAATATCCAAGCTGGAATCAGAACAAGTCTCAAAATAAGGTCCTGGAGCACAGTTTTCACAGAATGGTGCCATAACAATAAATGGCAGGTAGAATAGCTCTTTGTTACGAAAAATCCTAACTACTGGATCTAGAGTTATCATTGGTTCTAGAAGAGGCTCCCACTTGAGGAATGTGGGAAAGACAATTTCTGCCAATTTCCCCTTTCCCCTCTGACCTTAAGGAATCCCCAAACCTCTAGAGCAGCTTTTCATTGGCTGCAGGAGGAAGGAAGAATTGGTGTAAATTGCATCCACAACCCTTTTGCTCTAGCCAGAGCATCCTGTTCCGCTCATGGGAACTCTGGATTGAGTTCTGCTCATGGGAACTCTGGATTGTATGTAGAAATATATCCTAGGAATATGGCACTGTTCTCCTAGTTGGGAGTAACTAGATATTTTGTTGCATGATAGACATAAAGCTTCAAATTAAAAGGACCAGTTAAGAGGATGCAGACATAAAAAACTGAGTTATATTCTGTAAAGCGAAGTAAGGATAAAGCTGTTATATTGTCTAACATAAGACAGCCTACATGTCCAATGAAGCATATGCATTGTGTAAGCATTTTTCTGCCTGGGGCAATTACATATGTTAAAATGCTTTTATTCACAGGCTGCAGAGACAGCTAGCTTGGAAGAGCAGTTGCAAGGATGGGGTGAAGTGATTCTGGTGACAGACAAAATCCTTCGTTGGGAAAAACCATGGTTTCCACCTGCTATGATTGCTGTAGTTTCCTTCATCTTTCTGTAAGTTATTGGAGAGAATGTTACAAAAAATAATAATGCTAAAGACAGTTAAGCTAGTAGTTACTTTCCTGAAATTCTCAGTACTGCTCTGCTGTATAAAAAGTACATGGGAAGTTTTATGCAGCTGGAAAAACAATCCTGCTATAAACAAACCAAATATATGTTCAAACTTGGGGGCATTCTTAGTCATTTTATTTCATAGAAGGGCCTATTAATTGGAAATGATAGGGAAGAGCAACAACTTTTTATTCCTTTCAAACTTCCATTTTCTCTCTCCTTCCAACCTACTCTCCCATTGCAGAAACTAAATTGAGGCATTATTTCTCAACCACTGGCTATGTTGGCTGGGGCTGATGGGAGTTGGGTACTTCAAAATAAAATTTGGAGGCTGCTTCTTCTCCACACCTCCTTTAATCACATTGTTAAATGTTTTGCCGCTAGATAACAACATTTTTCTTGCCCCAACAGGATGATCTACTACTTGGACCCATCTGTTCTTTCAGGTGTTTCTTGCTTTGTTATGCTGCTTTGTTTGGCTGACTACCTTGTACCTGCTCTTGCTCCTAGAATTTTTGGCTCCAGTAAATGGTATGTTGTTTGACAGTCCCTTAAGTATAACATTTAGCAAGAATAGAATTGAACCAACATATATTCAGTGTTAACTATGTGCATCAGTCCTGAACAAAAATCCTTCTACCTAGTGTTCTGATATAACTAGTGTTGTTCTACTACCTAGGGCAGGCATAGGCAAACTCGGCCCTCCAGATGTTTTGGGACTACAGTTCCCATCATCCCTGACCACTGGTCCTTTTAGCTAGCGATGATGAGAGTTGTAGTCCCAAAACATCTGGAGGACCGTTTGTCTATGCCTGACTTAGAGCAACAATATCTGTGTATACTAAAGGCTCGGTTGTCTCTTTTTTCTGTTTGATACCTTTGCTTGTATAATTATGTTTAGACTGCAAGGTCATTGAGGCAGGAACCTATCTTTTCCTCCTGTTCCCGCCCCCCTTATGTTACTCTCTACAGCACCATGCACATTGATAGTAGACTAAAAACAGAGCTGTAGCCTTTAAACAACTGGCTGTCATGGATTCTTGGGGTGTAAATATATATAAAGATATTGCCATCTAACTGAAAGTTTTGAGACAGCTGAAGAACCTCTTTGCTGGAAATGGTGATTTGCTGAATAGGACACAGATTTGCAGTTAATGGTAAATTCTTCATAATATCTGGTCATTCAGAACACATGTCAACTGCAAATTAATGCAAGTTTTAGTCCATTAAAATATATATGATCTCATTCTTGGATTTGTTGATCACCCTAACAGTGAATAGTTATAGTAGAGAATCAAAGAAATATATATTGTACATATATGAACGGGACATTAAAATAGCATCAAATTTTGAACTGGGTGGCGGGAGGTCGAGATGATAATGGTTGCTCATGTGCAGTTTCTAAAGTGGAGGCGAGACCATAATATCAAGAGTTTTGTTCAAAATAATTTCTTTAAAGGACTACTGAACAACAGCAGCGGTTCCATGAAATTTGTAGCAACCTGGTAAAAACACGGCGTGGAATTGTTGGTTGGTGGAAACGTCTTTTCACATTTAAGGAGGAAAAGCCTAAAATGGTAATATATGTGCTTCTCTGAAAATGTTTCATCCTTATTGCAAATTGGATGTTGCTTTATAAATCCATTCTGCCTTACATATACAAAAACAAATGCTTTTGGTGACTGGCATGTATATTTGTTTTTTAAATGAGAATCCCTTTTTCTTACCTAAAATGCTTTAGTAAGTGCACACACCATCTGATCAGAGCTTTTTATGGTATCTTGATTTGAGTATTTTACTCTCCCCCCCTCCTCCACTTTTGTTTCAGGCACTTTTTGGTTGTTGTTTTTTGCTTCATAGTCTCTAGGACAGTTATTGTAGTGGTATGCAAATATATTCCTGTCTGCAATTTATAACATCGTCCTAATGCATCCAGCAAGCCAATAACAATATAAGCTAAGCTCCTAAAACCTACTTGCTTGAAATAAATTTCCACTGAAGTGAATGAGATATTCTGCTAAGTGTGTTTGTTTGTTCACTCATTCAGAATCCATGCTAAATCAATAATGCTGCTTTTAATAGCAGCAGGGAAAGTACTTAGAGAGGTAACTATCATGCCTTCATAACTTACTTTTAAGGACTGCTACCATTCTTATTTCTCTTCTAGTACTTCATGACAATGCTCTGTTCCTTAGCTGTGATTGCTTGGATAGGACAGCAAGTTCATAACCTCTTCCTCACCTACCTTATTGGTAAGTGGTGCAGAATAATATATTGCTGTGTTTTTCCATAATAGAGAATGGGGGAGATATTTGTAGTTGGGATGCCTGTAATGAAGCGATTGCAACATAAATGTGATGAGTCGGTATGGGGGATGAATTTGCAAATGAACATAGCTGGTGATAACTTCTTCTTTACTCTCCCCTAGTGAGCTGCTTCTTGTTGTTTCCTGGGTTAAACAAGCACGGAATAATTTCAAAATATGCTGGAATGGCAAAAAGGGAGGTCAACAAACTCCTGAAGCAAAAGGAGAAGAAAAACGAATGAAACATTGCTTGCTAATTCACTCTATAGTATAATTGTGTTCTGGGAACAATTCAACGAATTATTGTGTGTTTAATAGTATAGAAGTGCTTATTTCAGTCATCGCTTTTTGATTTTAAATAAGGGCCCTTCTTACGCTGTTTAAACAGGAACTGTATGGTCCCTCAGTCACAAACTAATAGTCTTCTAACACGGACAGTTATTCTTACAGTAAGTGTGACTAGCAACTTCAATACTGTAATAAGACTGATCAATAACAACTGGTGGTGGTGAACTGGGTAACATTTTCCATTCCTCTTGAGCATTTTAAGGACCCTCTTGGACTGTCTAGATTTACTTCAAAATGCCCTCTAGATTAAATTGCTAAACGTACAATGTTGTAGGTGACAGGTGATTTGAATAAACAAAGCTCCTAAACTCTGAATCCCAGTTGTAGTTGTAGCTCTGCAATGCAACTTAATTGCACTGAAACTGAATGAAAAACTTAAGTCAGGATGCACAGACAGTCAACTTCATTGCTTCTATTATTTAAATAGCTCTAGTTTTGGTGTTGTGAAACATGTCTGTAGTTTTTTAAAAATATGGTCTTATATAAAATCATGTTGAAAATACGTGATGCGTCTGTCTTGCCAACAAGTCTCTGGAGTTATTTGTGTTTTCTTAATGCTATTTTGTTTTTACTACACATTTCTTAAGTAAAAGTTTGTAACCTGTTAAAATGATAGGCATCTTAAATTTCTGTTTAACAGGCAAATTTCTGTCTTAATTGTAAATTGATGAACAGTGTTATCTTACGTTTGAAAATATAGACTTGAGAAATCTTGAAACTTTGTTTCATTATTATCTTTTTTGACAAAATGAGATCTGCTGCTTACATTACTGCCTTACAGATGGTAGCTGCTTTTCATTCTAAGTTCCCAACCTTTCAGTTTTCTCTGAAACACTGTACGTAATTCAGTAAACATTTTTTGTAAATGTGTCTCAAAAGGACAAAGTTTTTAAGTTGCTCTTGTGATATATTGCCTATAGTGAAGCCCGAAAGGCCATAACTGTGTTGGCAGCATTGGCAGCAAGGGATAGAAAGTCTTCTAACTAGAACTAACACAAATATTATTTTTATCATCACTCTCATACTAATTGGCTCGCAACAATAAAAAGCAGTCTCTCTCTCTTCACACACATCTAACATTTTTGAATGCTAGGGGTGGGATGTGGCTCATTTTTTACTGCCATACTAGTATGTAACATGGTGCAGATAACTTATCTGCATAAGGACACTAGGGTGGCGTTCAACACTTAAACATGCCTATGTTGGATCTCTTGTGACAAATGAACGAAAAACCATTTTTGGACTCATTAGAGCAACCTCATAAGATCTCTGCCTTAGGAGAAGAAACAAAGCCTCTTACTAAGGCTAGTGAAAAGAGAAATCCCCGAAGCAGGCTTTCTTCAGCAGGTGAAAGGAGCAACATTATCTATTACTGCTCCTTGGGTTGAAACACTTCGGTATGCCAACTTAGTTATCATTGTAGTAAGTATTTTCCCATTCATGAATACCTTATTTGACATTATACCTTCAGTTTGGACATTAGAAGCAGCACACAAATCCTGAGAAAAGTGAGAACTTATAGTTGCAAAATGAATTATATTTAGTCATTGGAAGTCTGTGATGGCAGTTCCTGTATCTAGTAGTTATGGGCACTAGCAACAACATGGTGAAATATAAAACTATTTTGGAATGATTTAGTGATAGCTTAAGTGTCAGGAACCGGTTTGTTTCAAAAACATCACACTTTCCCATAAGTCCTACCCACCCCCCACTCCCTGATTTTGTGTGTTTATTTTAGACAGGATAACTAAACCAACTTTACCTAGTTTGGGTAGTTACAGATAGGTAGCCGTGTTGGTCTGCCATAGTCAAAATAAAAAAATTCCTTCCAGTAGCACCTTAAAGACCAACTAAGTTAGTTCTTGGTATGAGCTTTCGTATGCATGCACACGAAAGCTCATACCAAGAAGTGTGCATGCACACGAAAGCTCATACCAAGAACTAACTTAGTTGGTCTTTAAGGTGCTACTGGAAGGAATTTTTTTATTTAGTTTGAGTAGGAGTGCAGTGTTTTGCGTGAAGGGAAAGCAATGTTGTAATATGATTTAGGAGGGAGCCATGTAGGGTGGGAAGGTAGAGTAAAAGACTTGGAGGGAGGGGAAATAAGTTCCATGTACCAGCCTTTTTTTTGGTTAATGTTGTTGATTGCGTTGATACGCAATGTAGATGGATAATAAATGTATTATCTAGAGAGCTAAAAGTTGAATAAAAATGTTAGTAGAAGAAAAAAATGGCAATTATTGAATGTGTATGTAAGGCCCCTGTCTGCTTTTCTCCATTCATCTAACCAGGAAAATAAAGTCATAGCAAAATTGGAGCTAACTTATTGATGTCTTAAGACACAAGTGGGCAGAATTCAGTTTTGAACTTTCAAACAGATCCAGATGCAAAATAGTGGCTCAGGAATGCAGGTGTAGAATAGCATAACAGCCTTCAGCACATACTCAGTTTAAATTTATTTTCCTTACCAGATCTAGACCCCCCCTTTTTAAAAAAAGACAAATCTTCAGTCTTCCCAGGCTTTCTTGATTTGAGCTAGCTAGTTTAAGAGGAGAAAAAGACTTGGTTGGTGCTGATGCTCCTTTGCAAGCACAAACCATTTATGAGCTAACTGCCAAACATCACCAGAGATCTACTAGTAGATTCTACTCTACCATCTGACTACCCCTGCTTCAAAAGGCTGCTGCTGAGGCCTTTAGGTTCCCCTCAAGTTTTCCTCCACTCTGTTGTATAATGTCATCCTTTCGGTGTTGGTAAAACAGTCTGTTTAGGAAATGCCTCATGCCTCAAATTTGTGAAGCCGAAAATATTTCCACATCTGCTTGAGACTTCCTTTTATCCCTTCCTAAGAAATTGGTTTGGCACCTTCTGAGGATTTTCCTTGGTAACATCTATACAACATTATAGGGCCTAGCAAGCTGGGGACTCTCAGGCCAACAGGCTGAATGCTATCTCCCTGGACTCTGAACCCCGCCCCCAGCCACACCCTCTCCCCTGGCACTGCTTCATACCCCAATTATTTTTGCCTGTCTCAAATGTGTCACTGAACTTTCATAATGCCTCTTCCTTCTCTAGATGGAAGATGGAGAATTGTGAGTGCATAGAAACTACTGTACAGTACAAAGGTAAACTTTGGTTGTTGAATTTGCAAGCCCCTCTTAGGAGGCTTTAAGCCTAAAGGGCTGCATATAAATACTGTTAACATTTACATTTGTTCCTGTGTTCATTTCTGCCTTCAGAAGGTTGCCCAGAAAGGAACACAGCCCTCTGGCCGAAAAAGATTCCCCATGCTAGGCCTAACTGGAGACAGACAGAGGAGCTGTCTGGATGGGCAGCCCTTCGTGCTTCTTAAATAAAGGACTTAGAACATGTCATGGTTTCCATTGCACTAGAATAATTGCAGAGCTCTTTCTGGAACCTGCCCTCACTTCTTGGGTGGCGGCAGTGGGTGGGGCGCTACCCCACGGATTCTGCCACCTGAGGCGGTTGCTTCAGCCTGCTTCTGGGTGGTACCAAAACTCGGGGCACAGCACCAGATCTGCCTCATTGCCCTCAAGAAGGCAACATGAATCATGTAAGAGGCAGGTTCAAATCATTGATGAAACTGACCAGGCAACCTGGTCTGTGTTACTCTTGTCTAGTCCAGTTTTCTTCAACCTTAGGTCTCCAGATGTCCTTGGACTACAACTCCCATCATCCCCAGCCAGCTTATCCAATAGTCAAGGGCGGCGGGCCTTGTACTCCCATCAAAATACAGTGGTACCTTGGGTTACATACGCTTCAGGTTACATATGCTTCAGGTTACAGACTCCGCTAACCCAGAAATAGTACCTCGGGTTAAGAACTTTGCTTCAGGATGAGAACGGAAATGGTGCTCCGGCGGCGTGGCAGCAGCAGGAGGCCCCATTAGCTAAAGTGGTGCTTCAGGTTAAGAACAGTTTCAGGTTAAGAACGGACCTCCGGAACGAATTAAGTACTTAACCCGAGGTACCACTGTACGGTACCTGAGGAACCCAAGGTTGGGGGACTCTGCCATAGCTGTCAACGTTTCCCTTTTTTAAAGGGAATTTCCCTTATTCCGAATAGGATTCCTCGCAAGAAAAGGGAAAAGTTGACAGCTATGGACTCTGCCCTAGCCTATCTCACTTAAGGGGGCTGTGAGAGTAAAATGGAGGATAGGGAAGATCCCTATATGGTGCCTTGGAGCAACTCGCGTGTGTGTGGCCTGGAGGAAACGGGATAAAACGTGTAGTGCATATACAGTAGAATGAATTCATGCGACGGAGTCCTGCCGCACAGTGACAGAAACAGGCTGAGCACCTACAAAACCGTCGCCTGGCCTCGCCCCTTTTCCAGAAGCGTTCTTGGTTGCTACTGGATACCAAAACCGAAAGGGCGGCTGGGAGTCCGCTCTCCGCCAACTCCTGCCGAGCTGTTTGAAGACGCCTTGCCTTCAGGCCACAGAGATAGGAAAATGTAGTGTCGGTAACTTCCGGGTAGCTGCCGTTGAGAAATCTTGGCGGAAGTACTCTTTCTAACTCATATAATCACCCAAAATTTATCGAGAGATCAAGCCTGAATCCAGCGGTCCGTTGAACACAGAAGTCTTGCGCTTCATTGACTTGCATGCAGACATGTTGCACTTTAAAATGTTTTCTGCTTCCAAAATTTTATTTTAAAGAATCCCCTCAAATGTGGCATGCATAGGTTTGCGGGTTCTTTCCGTTTCTGAGTGGAGAAGCTGCTGCCAAAAAAATAAAAATAAAATCCTGGAAAAACTAGCTCAAAGACATTCTGAACACTGCAGCTATCTACTCAAAGCGACGTCCCAGTGATTTCAACAGGTTTGCTCCCAAATGAGTACGCAGAAGATCGCATCCTAAAAGATCAGAAAACTGAGCCCTTGTGTCGATTCAGCCTTAACACAAGATATCTCTACATTTTGTTCTCTACGGTCCACAGCGTAGCCGTTGACGAGCACTGGCTGAGCGTAAATCTCCCCGAGGCATTTTAACCCGGGAACAAGGTAATCTCGCGAGAGAAACCCCCGCCACTTCCTTGTTATCCTGCCGCCTCGATTTCCCATAACACCCCGCGCTCGCTCGGCCGCCTTCCTTTTTCCGCCATATTGCTGCACTGGTGAGTAGTGGCCGATGGCCGTTCCTGGGTGGCATCCGTCGTATATCGAACCCATCCTGTCTCCTTGGGCCGCTGTCGACCCGGTTCCTGGAAGCTGGGGCTCCGCTCGACCTGCGCAGCTTATTTGGAGATGACCGCGCTTCTCCTGGGCCTCGCGGCAGCCGCCTAAACGGAGCGGGGGGGGGAGCGGTTGGGAGAGGAATGCCTTGGTCTGGGGCTTTGCGTGGAGGAAGGGCTGGGCTGGCGGGCTGTGCCTGACTGGGGAGGCCTTGACCAGTAGGCAGGCAGAAGGTGCCTTGCTGGACGAAGGACGCCGGGCACAGCTGCGTGTTCACGCGTTCGGGCTGCAACTTACTTTACATGCGTGTAAGCCCCAGGGCACGTAGTGGAGCTTCCATGTGCCCCTCGTGGTTGCATTTTAGGTCCTCGCGAGACATGGGCGCCTGCACCAGCTTGGGCGGGGGTGGCTTGCAGGCTGCTGCTATATAGCTGGCCGACACGGGTGGCATTAAGCTTCGGGTCGTCCCTTAAAATCCCGGGATCGCTGGATGCTTCACTGGGGTAGCAAAGTTTGGGGCCCTCAGCTTCTCATGCATTCCAGTTCCTGGAGCGGGTAGTTTGGCTTACCAAGTGTTTACAATATAACTCCTTCCTTTTGGGGATTGTTGGCTTCGGGAAAGTATTGCACTCACGAGCTAATGTTAACTTGTAAGCGGTGGGGAGACACACAAAAGCCCATCTCTTGTGGCATTCTTACTGCAGATACATCAGAGCTGCTTGCTGTGTTAATAATTCAAAGAGTTGCTGTGTACGTCTTGCTTGATCACACCAAAGTTGTGAAGTCCAGTGCCCTGTTTCTCAGAGATGCTTCTGGGATGGTCACAAGCAGGTCTAGGGGCAAATGTGACTTAAAAACGAAAAATAACACAGACTTTGAAGATATGCCCAATCTAGTCTCTGTGTCTTGATGCAGGGTAGCTTAATGTAGTCCCAATGAGTGCCTGATAATTGCGCACAAAAAGCTATTACAGTCTCCCAAAACCATCTTGTTTCATGCATAAGCAGCTCTTAAATTTTGAAGTGCTTGTGTGTGCTGCACTGGGGGGCATGTGTGTATGAACAGCACTGGGCAAATACTCTCCTGATTGCAACTACTTTAGAGCATCCAACCTGGGCAGTTCTTAAGAATTGGAGGCAATTAATCCTTTTTGTGTTTAAACTTCTACTGTACCAGATGTAACTGTGTAAGCATTTGAGCTTAGTACCTTGTGAACTTGTTTGCAAGGCTGCGCTGAATCTACACTTTTTATGATTTTGGGTTGTTAGAGCTCTTTGAAAAGAAGTCAACAGTTATTTTTTTCTGGAAATACACACAGTGTAGTGCCCTTGCAATTCAGTACTTGCTACTTATTCACTGTGACAGTCACCCCTGTCTGTAGGCAGTTACTGAGGCTATTATATCAACTTACTACCCTTATCCAAAACTTAAGAGCAGAATTGCTCTTAACTTGCTTTGTCCTAGGAATGAAAGCTTGTAGCTTTAACTGGCTAGTGAACTAAATGATTTATTTGCAGTTGGAGTGGCCACATCGTAACAGCAGATAATACATGCCATTTGTTTAGAAAGTGTGTTTTGATTACTCTTTTAATTAGCTCCCTATGTTTTGTGCTGCTTCCAACATCCCGACGCAATCCAGTGAGCCACCATTTGAAGAAAGAAAACTGATACATGTTAGCAGTTGGGCTTATCATTTAAATTTGTGTATTTTATCCATGCAGGCATCATGGTGCGCATGAACGTTCTGGCAGATGCTCTAAAAAGCATCAACAATGCTGAGAAGCGTGGAAAACGTCAAGTACTCATCAGACCATGCTCGAAAGTTATCGTCCGGTTCTTAACTGTGATGATGAAGCATGGTAAGTCCACAGAATATACGTAAAACAGTCCAGGAAAGATTCAGATTTTTGGCCTTTTAAACTCCAGTATCACCTTGGCTGGGAAAGATGCCAGTGAATATATTATCTTCATAGTTAGATGTGGGTATAGGTTGACATGGGCTTAATTACTTAAAAGTTCTGTTTGAAGATGACTGTGGTTGAAGCAGCATACTTGGGGTTGGGGGGCAGTGAAAATGGCCAGCTCACCATAAGCCAAGTAACTTGCTCCTTCAAATTGTACAGTGCAAGTAGTATTTTAAATTATTTCTCACACCTGTGCTTCGTCCTTCCTCCAGAGGGTTCAGGGACCATCCATTTTTGTTCTCATTGTTCGTTGATTGTTTAGCCAAGAAGGCACTGTCCTTAGATGTACATACTTTGTAAAACAAAACAAGCAGCAATACAATGGTACCTCATGTTAGGTACCATCCCCCTTACGAATGCTGCGGGTTATGCACTCCGCTAACCCAGAAATAGATGCCCCTTGTTGTGACCTTTGCTCCGGGATGTGAGCGGAAGTTGCGCTCCGGCAGAAGCGGGAGGTGCCATTAGTTTTGTATTTGCAAATTGAATCACTTTGAATGCCACAGGTTGTGTGAAATAGTAACTTGCCAAATGCAAGCCAAGTCTCCATGGTACAGCAAGGATTTGAATCCCTGCATTCCTAGTTCTAGTCAAATAGTATCTGCTATGCCACACTGGCTCATATAGCCCACCCTCATAGTCAAGCAGTTCAGTTAACGGGGAGGAATGGGTTGCTTTAGTTCTATTTCAATGGTCCAAAGGTTTGAATATGCTGAGTGCTTTTCTTTGGTTCACAGGTTACATAGGTGAATTTGAGATCATTGACGATCACAGAGCTGGGAAGATTGTCGTTAATCTCACAGGCAGACTCAACAAGGTAGGACCTGACTTCCATTTAAGCCCCACTGGACTTAATGCCAGAATTACATCTTGGAAGATACACTTGTTAGCTGCATCAAAGTTCACCTCACTTCACAGGAAAATTCACCCTTTGTGGGTTATGTATTTAGGCAAAAATTCCTTTAGTCCTAGGGCCAGTTCAGACAATTTGTTTTGTTCCTATAATTGTATGCCTGACCAAATGGGAACTTTTGGTATAAGCAAATGGCTTTAAGAGGTCCTTGATGGGAATGGCTTGAAAAGAAGCAGCTGTGAATCCTGGAGGTTTAAGGAATATCATTTAAAGGTCCTCTGGTCCTTTGAATGTTCTACAACAGCCGCTGTGCTGGTTCACTTGAGTTGACAACATTGTGCCTTAAAACTGGCAAATCGGAAGACATCTACTCTGCTTGTCTTAAAAACCCTTGGAGAACAGCCTTTAGAGTGCCACCTAAGTGGCTGTCATCAATGGATCCTCTTCTTTCTCCTTGACCTCTTTGAAATCAGTCTTGGGAAGCCTCTTCTGATCAACCTATGGTTCCTGGTTCACTTTCTGGCATCTCTGGGTGCAGTTGGCAAGGGCTCCTTGCCTGAAACTCTAGAGAGCTGGTTCTAGTCAGTGAAGGGACTTTTGAACTCCTTGAACCCACACATCTGATAAGGCAGATTCTTATTTTACTATTTGTATAATTTTGTTTCTAACTTGATTTCTACGTTATTGAATTGAGATGTGCATTTATACATTCACATGATTCTTGGGTTTTTATTTTCTCAGTTTTTAGTTTTTCCTGAGATTGGAGTTTATTTTCTTCTTCTTACCTAGCATTGCTTGGACAAATGTTAATAGGCCCAGAATGAAAATAGCTGGTAAACTGATATATTCAGATCTGTTAGGGCATAGCAGCTTACAGCTGCACCTTTGGAATGGGTTGTATTTATATTTTCTTCTCCATGCCACTTTTAGATACCAAATTTTAAATGTGTGTGTTGTGTTCTGGATGTTGCAAGTTTTAAGAGTATTGTTACAGGGCTGTATATATTGTTATACTCTTAAAAGAGTATTGTGATACTTTTTCAAACATGTTTTTTTCTTTCCTTGTGTTCAAAATATTTGACTTGATTGTTAGTTACAGGCTGATATTACAAATTCAGGATGAAACTATATAACTATTCATACCCAAGTTCTGAATCATTTCTTACTGAAAAGTTTAAGTTAGCTGTGCTGGCTCATAGGAGACATTACAAAACCATGGTTAGAACAGAATATCACAAAATTGTGTGTGTGCTTTTGAGGCCTCCAGAGCCTGTCTTCTTTCCTGTTGAAATAAATGATTTCAAATTTCTTATTAGAAGTAATAAGAAAAATGGCGGTAGCTGTTTGGTTTCATTTAGAAAATTCACAAGACCTTCGTTGGGACCAACAGAAAAATCACAAAATAGAGCAGAAATGGAGTAGCCATGTGCCAGCAACATTTTCCTCTTCCCACCTTCTCCTTTTTTGCTTTCTTTAACATCTTGTCAGAGGAAAAACATCCCACAGAACTCAAAAGCGCACAATTTTTGTGACTTGTCAGTTGGTCCTAATGCAAGCACAACACTACTTCAATAATTAGGTGGAAAGCTATAGTGGGGCAGGAGAGCTGAAAATAATGACAATATTCACATCTGGCAACCAATGTGCCCCTCTGGTTTCAGATAGTACATGAGTAGACAAGTCGAAAAAGCCTGGGAAACAAATTTTCACAGTCCTCTAGCGGCTATGGTGGATCATTTACCATAAGTAATCTATTTAGTGTTAACTCTGGAAGTGTATACATGGTACCTCAGGTTATGGACTTAATCCGTTCTGGAAGTCCATTCTTAACCCGAAACTGCTCTTAACCTGAGGTTATGCTAATGGGGCCTCGTGCTGCCGGTGCGCGATTGCCATTTTCATCCTGGGGCAAAGTTCTCAACCCGAGGTACTAATTCCGGGTTAGTGGAGTTTGTAACCCGAAGCGTTTGTAACCTGAGGTACAACTGTACTCTATTCTGACCAAAGTAAGCCTCATAGGATGCGGCTGTCTGGCCCTTGCTGCTAGTACAGCAGCTGAACATCTCCCTTCCATCCTCCCCAAATTGGCAATGGGGAGGAGGCAAAATCACTTCTTAGCTGCCGGGAGAATCCTCACCCACCTCTGCTGCTTCAAAAGTTGGGAAGAAGGCTAGTTGCTTGTCACACTCCACAGAAGGCAATTTGCATATAATACGCAACTCTAGTGTAGTTGAAGACTGGCATGCACCTCTGCCTCTTGGCAGAAATGTTGGCATTTCTGTCAGCCCTGTCAAAGCAGCATAATGCCAAGGTTTCTGTTGTGCCCTGCGGCTTGTGACAAAACCAGTGTTTGCATTTGACACGTGCTTGTTCAACTCCTGTACGTTGGTGTGAGGCAGCGCTTCAATTTATTTATTTTGTTATCTGTATTTATAGCCCACCCTTCACCAAATGGTCGCTGGGTGGGCTGCAAAATATAGCAATTAAGAACAGTGTGTAATTAAAATTGTAAAATAAAACACAGTTATCAGAATAACAAAAGTAGCACAGAACTGCAGCACACAGCAGAGTAGGAGGAGGGAAGATACGCACTCATCCAAAGGCCTAGGTAAAGAAATGTACCTTCAGGTATAGGGCGGTATATAAATTTAATTGATGATGGTGGTGGTGATAATATTCAGTGATGGCACAATATGGGCTTCAGAAGGGAGGTCATTTCACTAGCTGGGGGCCACCACAGAGAAGAGCCTCTCTTGCCGCCATCTATGTTGCCTTCCATCATGTAACTTAGATGTGTTCTAGGCAGGGTTCCCAGTTTGTCTCCCATTCAGACACTGCTTAACTCAAGCAAGATGGTTTCATCCTGTGCCTAACTGACAGTGCCATCTGGATCCTGTTCAGGATTGTATGAACTGGCTATATATAAATCACAGTCCCTGAACCCACAAACATTTCTTGTTGTTCCCAGGCACTTTTCCATGGTTCCACTTCCTGTTGAATTGGGTAGCACAGCTGTGTTCCATCTATCAAATTTATTGAAAATATTTTAATGCCACATCCTTCAGTTCAATAACTTCTGAACTTTGCAAGTAATACGTTAGAAAGATGGTTAAGTCTTTCCCCCTTTGTTTGGCTTGATAGTGTGGTGTGATCAGCCCCAGATTTGATGTCCAACTGAAGGATTTGGAAAAGTGGCAGAACAACCTGCTACCTTCACGTCAGTTTGGGTAAGTATCAGCTTTGTAGAACTGGATTGCCAAAGCTTGTGATTAGGGCTGCTTCATTGCTTTGAGTTTTACCTTAGCTATTGCTCCTTGGTGCTAGATTCATACTGCAAGATAAGCGCATGCCGAATAGCATTGAGTCTATTCAACATTTTGGATCAAAAGCCAGAACTACTACTACTAGCACTTAACCTGCTAACTGGCACATTAGCTTTTGCTTTTGGTAGAATCAGTGGGTTGTATGCAACTAATGGTGCAAGGTTCCCCTCACTCATCTTCCCCCATAGCAGCTCTGGGAGTTTCCCCTAACTCTCTGAAGCAGATTTGTTGTTAGGAAAGAGGGAGAAGTTCCTTGGTGCTCATGGAAGTTGTTTTGCATGCACGATGATCTAGCTGGATTCAAACCAGTATGGCAATGGTCACATAAGACTCTAATCCGTATACGTGTTAAGCAGTTTTGCATTTAGTTTTTGTGGTAGTACATTTTTCTAATGTGCTGCCTGTTAAAGATGAGGTTAAATTCTTCTTTCTGCTTTTGCAAATGGGTAAGAAATCAAGCATAAAGCATAACGGGTATTTTCCTCACCCTTTTAATAGGTACATTGTGCTGACAACTTCAGCTGGCATCATGGACCACGAGGAAGCTAGGCGAAAACACACAGGAGGAAAAATCCTGGGATTCTTTTTCTAAACTTGTAAAAAGAGGCAAACTAATAAATTGTTCAAATAGACTCTTTTCAGCTTGCATGTTAAAGTCAATCCTTGTTCCATCGCCCTAGTGTATAATGCTATTCAGGTAATAGTATATTTTACATTGTTGTGTAAAATGAGCAACAGCCTCAGGTGTGGGCACCTTTGCTGGCTCAGGTTATCTTCTCAATCTTGCTGCTTTATATTGGATAAACTGAACACATATGTCTATGCACACGTATATCTATGCACCAGAAATTAACAGAAGAGTAGTGTACAATGCAGAAGTAAGTGTGAGACTTGGTTTCTATAAGTTTGGGGCAATTGCTGGTCTTCATCCATCAACAGCAGTTACAAGAGAGCAGGACGTTACTAGTAAGGAGCGGAGTACAAAAGCACATCAGCAGTCAGTATTGTATGCTGAGCAGTTGCTTATGTGCACTGGCAAATGGTTGTCTGTATGGACAGACATTGGCATTAATGCAGTGCTCAAAAGATTAGTGCTTTGACCAGATGTATAAAGGACAGGACAGACAGGCTAAAGTAATGAGAACCACATATCTTGAGAGCAGTTCACACAGTGATCTGTTGTGCAGACTGTAGGTTTATGGGATGCATATGTGAATCTTGGGGCTTATGCATATTTTGCTTCCACCGTCAGATAGTGGGAGAGACGCTTAAAATTCCCTGTTCATGCTTACAGAAGTTTCAAAACGGATAAAAGAATTTAAATAAGGAACTTAATATATTTTAATAAGAAACCAACTCTTTAAATCTGAAAGTGCAGGAGAGTTTCTCCAGTTTAGTGGCTGCCACAGAGAATGCCTTGCCCCATGTAGGTTGGATGCAATCTCACTAATTAATAACTTCGGAAGTGCTGTGTTGTGGTGGATAACGAAATTAAGCAAATCTTCCCTTTGTGTTGTATAGAGGCAAATTCATTAAGTCTTAAAAGTAATCCTATAGGGGTTTTCTGAATAGCTGACAGCCATTCAGACAACTAGCCTTTTCTTTGCTTTGGACATTTGCAGCGTCCCATTTTGCAGGGAGCCTTATTTTGTATATTCATGATCAGCAGTGAAGACACTGTGTGCTTGCAGAACGTTGGTAAACTGAAGTCATCCTCCACCCTTTTCCCCATTTGTGCCCATTTTTTAAAAGGGTTGGATTTTGTTGGCCAGCCAAGGACTCCCAGATCTCATTCATTTGATGCATCCATATCACAGGACTTCATGTTTATCCGCCTCTAATGAATATGGAAAGAATTGTGCGGTTGGCCAATTTTACAGTAGAGTTGCCAGTCATGCCTATTATTGTTCCTTATCGCACTCCCTCTGCCTCTCCTATGTTGGAACGCAGCCCGCTACCTTCAGAGTATCTTCTTGCCCTTGAGTCTTCAAGCTTTTGGAAAGCCTCTGGCTGACTGCCCATCCTCCTGGTCCCACTCTCTCTTTCTGACTCCTAAAAACACCCAACTGATTATCCTCCAGAATTTCTTGCTTTGCATCTAGGAGCAAAAAACCCAGAGTTCCACCTTAAACAGTGAACAAATGGATTATGGTGCAGTCATTTGGGAACTAAGGCCCAGTCCATCAGATGCACAAAGCCTTTTATGGTTTTAATTCTGCGTTTTGCACTTCCCTGAAGCATTTTATTGTAGTATTTGTGTCACTTAGAAGGCAATTGATATCAATTTTGTTAGAGATGCTTATTAGTACTGTCTTCATTACTGGGAAGATAGAGAGGCTATCAAAATTGAAATGATGTTAACATAAGAAGAGACCTGCTGGATGAGGGCAATGGCCCATTTAGTCCAGCATCCTGTTGCTGCAATGGCCAACCTGATTTGTGTAGGAAACTCACAAGATGGACCTGAGCAGAAGAATACTACTACAGTTTAGAGCAACTGTGGCTCCTAGAAGCTGTCAGTGTGTGACAGCAGCCACGGACCACAAAACAGCTTCAACTGGATGGCTAAACCAGGTGAGGGTAGCAGATGGGTCTCAGTCCTTCCATGAGTTAGGGACTTCCCTTGCATGTGAAGGCAGACTCTGATGGATTGAGCAGATGAGTCGCATGGTGGATCCAATGGTCAAAAAGGCAGTTTCTGCACATGCTGTAGAGGGAAGTGAGGGGCAGTTGGGGCTTTGTCAACCTGGGAAGAAGAAGGAGAAGCAAACACTGTTCCTAAAGCCTTTAAGCTGTACTGATTTTTGAGAAAGCCTTCAGTAGTAAACCCTGAAGAAAAATCTCCATGCTGCCTTGTGGGACATCTTTGGGAGGAGATGTTTGTTGCTTGGTCCCAACCTTCCGTCCGTGACACAAAAGGAAAATGGTTTGGAAGGGAGGAGGGAATAAGCAAAACTCAGCCATATAATATTTAAGTGCACAATTGAACAAAAATATATTGTCAGATTAATCTGGAAACGGGAGGAGCTAACTTTTGGGTGCACACATTCAAAAATGACAGACTAATTTGCCTGTCCCTACACTGAATCGCTAATAAATTTCCTTTCTCAAATATATACTTCATGTGAGCTTTTAATTAAATGGCTGTACTCCATTTTGATTAGACTTGTCCAGAGAGATAAATCATTCAACAAAGTACCCTGAAAGAGTTTGCTCATTTGCCCTGGAATTCTGTACCTACTACAGGAAATCCCCGTCTGTCCCCCTCCTCCTTTAAAATAATTCTCTTAATTGAACTCATGACTGTTAAATTACTGGTGACTGAAGACATATGGCCCATAATTTAAGTTTTCTTCATGCTTGCATCAGTAATAGGACTGGTGTGCCATACTTCTTCATGGAATTCGTGTGTTGAAAATGCATAAAATGGAAAACAAAGGAGTTAATATGTGCCTTCTACTCAGAAGCAAGTCCCATAGAGCGCAACAGGCCTCTCTATTATGCACCCTTATTTAGGGTTGTACAGTTTTAAGAACTAAACACGGAACCTTCCCTGGAGTTCAAATGAGGTTTGGCATATCCATTTTGTCTTTGGCACAGTTTAATCTCTGCCTCTGTTCCTCATTTAAGCAAGGCACAGGAACGAGCAAAGGAAAGGCAATATGCAAATATTGCTGGCATCAAAAATGTCTTGAAAATGCTATCTTGCAAATGAGCACGGTTTGGAAATTGACATCAAGTTAGGTGCAGCGAGCCTATGGCTATTTCTGAGTCCTCTTGGATGGAGCTGAGGACTGGCAATAGCAAATACACTTCTTGAAACACAGTACAAAGGGAAAAGGAGATGTGCTATCTCCTATTCCAAATGACGGAAATGGTAGAGGAATGGATCTAAAACCCAAATGAATTTGCATTTTCCTCCCTTCTACATTTCAACAAGCATGGATATTGAAATTCAGCTCTTTATTTTTCTTCAGTTGTACTGGAACGACCAAAATTCTGATCAGCATCCCCAAAAATGACTGAAAATCAAAGTTGTTTGCAGATGAGGGCTGATCCATGAGTCATTGTCTGCCAGTCCATAGAGACTCCACCACAGCCCAGGTTGGGTGGGATGCTTCAGGGACCAAATATGGCGCCAGTCCCTGGCACATTGGTTGATTTTTTAATGCCAGTCCACCACATCAAGTAGCTTGAGAAACAATGGCTAAAATATGACACATGGGTCAGGATTTAAAAAATGATTGAAAAATAATGTGCAGGTCAGGATCCTGAAAAATAACTGAAAATGTGGCATGCAAGCTAGGATTCTAGAAAAAAAAATAGCAAAAATTTGACCTGTAGGTGAGGATTCCCCAAAACGGCTCAAAACAACAATCACAGGATAGGATCACAATTACCAAAAACATGATCAAGAAGACAGGCAAAAACCACCTGAGTGCGTTTTGAGGGAGCTTAAGCCACAGATCATTTTATCAGATCCTGACTTGGAAAAACTGGTGGTTTTTCAACTTTTTGATCTGTGAGTCCTCATGAATTTCAGCGACTCATCTAGCAGGTGGAGGAGGCTGGAGAGAAAGCCAGAATTAGTTGGCAGCTCTTCTTACTGGCTTCGGATCCAACTGATTTTGGTCTCCCTGCCTTCTGGACCACCAGCCCGAAAGGGCACCAACTATCATTCATCTTAATCTCGTACTTCTGAAGGTGCCACGAGACTTGTGTTGCTTTTTGGATTGGGTACTTTGATTCGAACCTGACGCTCCTCTATACCAGCTCCCTCTTGCACCAGTCAGCCATCAAGTGCGTTAGGTGAGCTGGGTTTCTGGTAAGATGGCAGATATGTAAGAAGTGAGCTCCCTTCTCTAAACTTCTAAGGATCCCCTGGCCAGCAACCACTTGGTCTTTCTTGTGGGGTGGAAAGAGACAAGACTAGGTTGGCTGCCCTAAATGCAGTGGAGAAGAGTAGAAAAAGAATCTATGTTTAAAATCTTCCTCTTGTCAGTGGCGGACCTACATTTTGGGGGCCCTGAATTTCAGAACTGTCACGGGGCCCCTTTGCAACCAGCATCAAGGTCTGGGTAGCCACTGATACCTTTTTCAATGAGGTAGTTCCGTGACAGATCACCACACCTTTACAACATCTGTGTTACTGACACTCAAGCTTGGGGATGGTTGAAATGTATACAACAAAAAATTAATCACAGGATTCAAATTTGCTCTACTAGACCCAACATTTTACAGCAATGTGGATTAAATTGGTTTGTGGGGCTGCTCTGGGATTAGGGGCCCTGAAGTTAAGATTCAATAGTTTCATAGTAGATCATCCCCAACTCCCATACATTTTTTAAATTTACAGTTCTATAACAGTGACAATTTGTGGCTGGAGGAGAGGGAGGCCGGCTTAGGATCTTTGACATGAGGCTTCAGAGTGGAGCAGGGAGTTCCCCTATCTCACCTCTACCTCAGTACCCTAATATGGGCTTAACTTTTTGTGGCAGCCACCAGCAGCCCTATTTATTTCCTGCCATTTGAAAATCATGTTCCTGTACTTGGTACTTGAAAGACAGTGATCTCAGCCTCAAAAAGAAGGATGAAATGAAGAGACTTGTCAGTTTGATTGATATGGGAGTAATCTGTGTGGAAGTTTCCATTTCAGCAGAGGGCACTCTTGGCTTATATAATGCATCCAAGGCAAGCAAAGACATCATCTTCCCTACCAGAGGTGACCTCAGAAGACTTCCCGGCTGCTTCCCTGGATTCAGCAATGTTGTGTCTTTGAATCAAACCCACCATTCAATGGAAAGAGCAACAAAGTAATGCTATTGCAAAATTAGAATTCAAATATTGAAATCTCAGGGTTCCCATGGTCTGCCTGGTGTTGGGTCTCTAGATCACACTCGGTTATCATTCCCTTAATTACACATGTACGAGTGTACTTACATTATTCTTATTATTTTACCAACAGCTTCCTATGAAATATCTCAATTAACAACAACAATACCAGGAATATAAAAATGTTCACATTTTAAAAAATCAATTACACCAATTTCCATCTGCTGGAAAACTCAGACTTGCTCTGAAGCTTGCAAGCTACCTTCAGTCTTTGACAATGTCATGATAGACCAAACAATGAATGTGTGAATCAATGCAGGAGAGATACCTGTCAATGTTGCATGAATGTTGTCATTGTGTATGTATGTATGTATCAATCTTTTGTTGCTTTTGTCAGAAGCAAGGAGTAATTTTCATGGGGGTGTTTTTGGGGGTTCCTGCCCTAAATATTTTTGTGCGTTTCTACAGAACTTTGCTCCCCCCCCCCAACACTGCCAATATCTCCATCTTCTTCATGGGTTGTGCCATTTTGGCAACACAAGAAATGGCACTCAGATTGGACATTAGAAATAGAGGGAATATTCGTTTCTGCATCATCTTCCTTGTGTTCCATTTTTGTGCTGTTAGTTGCTTTGAGTTCCCACAGGAGGAGGAGGAGGAGGAGGAGGAGGAGGAGGAGAAGAAGAAGAAGAAGAAGAAGAAGAAGAAGAAGAAGAAGAAGAAGAAGAAAATGATCTCTCCTCCCCTCCTTTGCAGCACACAAACAGCACACAAACTCGGAGCACCCAGCAACTCCAAACATACCTGGTAGTGCAAAATTGTCTGGCTATGTGTGTTATTGCTTGATATAAACAAGGAGTAGGGAATCTGTGTCCCGCTAGATCTGGCATCCCCAACCTTTGGCCCTCCAGATGTTTTTGACTACAATTCCCACCATCCCTAACCACTAGTCCTGTTAGCTAGCGATCATGGTAGTTGTAGGCCAAAATATCTGGAGAGCCGCAGGTTGGGGGTGCCTGTGCTAGATCTTATTGGACTCCAACTCACAGCCTTGACCATTAGGCATGCTGGCAGGAGTGAGAGCTGGAGTCCGACAACATCTGGAGGGCCACAAACACCAGATACAGAGGGAAGGGAAGGCTTGGCTTATCTTTATCAAGGGAGGACTTGGGCAATCTTTTGTAGTATGGTGCCCTGTGCGAGGCCAAAATTTGGCGCCCCAAAGTGGCTCTTCCCGGTTATGGACCTTCTCAGTTTTGTGCCCCCTTGGCTCAGCTCCCTGTGTGGGGGAAGCTCTTGCACCACCCTAAATCTGGCACTGACTCCATCATGGGCCGAGCGAGGCTCATTCTCTTGCCTTGGACGTCCTCAGTCAAAATGGTTCCTTAGTAAATTGAGGGGGGGGGGATCCAAAGTATGAGGACAGAAAATGTCGCCTGAATAATCCTGGCACCACAGGACATAGTCAGTGAATGAGGGAGTCTCAGATCCAGCCCTGCCCCATGATATTCTAGTTTTCTAGTGAGGAGGGAGGGTTATTTTCCACACTGGCCCCCTAACCTATAACAATATATAGACATGTTTTTAGTTGCATATATACAGTGGTACCTCGGATTAAGAACTTAATTCATTCTGGAGGTCTGTTCTTAACCCGAAACTGTTCTTAACCTGAAGACCACTTTAGCTAATGGGTCCTCCCACTGCCGCTGCCGCCCGATTTCTGTTCTCATCCTGAAGCAAAGTTCTTAAACTTGAGGTACTTTTTCTGGGTCAGCGGAGTCTGCGACCTGAAGCGTCTGTAACCTGAAGCGTCTAACCCGAGGTACCACTGTATGTATATACACTGGTACCTCGGGTTACATACGCAGTGTCTTAAAATGGTTTTATATATGTAATTGTTCTGTGTATGTTTCTATTGAACTGTAAATCACCTCAAGATGCCTCATACATTTAATTATACACGCACACCGTCTGTCTCATCTGCCTTTACTCTAACCAGAACTTGGGTAGTAAAGATATTTACTACTAAGCCCTTTAGGAAGATTGGGTTTTATCCAGTGCTATTTTTCTAGAAAAAGAGATGCTGGAACTCAACATGAATGCCGCCCTTTTTCTCTTATACAGTAATGGCAATGGTGCCCACCTGAGAGGTGTCGGAACTGAGTTCCAGCGAGTTCCGGCTGGGGTGTGTGTGGAAAGCCCTGGTTGTATCTGATTTAATTCTACTCAGAGTAGCTCGACTGGAACTTAACTGATCTAAATTAGTCATAATTTAAATGAGTGTATAGTCTTCTAGAATTTAGTTGAATACAATGCCAGTCTGTTTGCCCATATTGAAATGTTCAAGATGGTGGAAACATCCTAAGAGGGACACATTGTGGATTGTGCAGTTAGAAGAGGCAAAGTGACCATTGATGGCAGTAGCTTTCGTCTCTTAGAAAGTAATAATATCACTCCATGCAACAATAATGCCATTTTCATCAAAACACTGGGTTTCTCTTGAAGCATCCCCCCCCCCAAATTCACTGCCTTGCACCCCCCTCTCCCCCCATCTGCTTCTAATACAGACTCAATTAATTATCAGTAGCATTGCTGAGATGAAGCAGTCATAACTTCCTAACTCTCTTTTTATTCATGTAGAGGGCTGAACTGCAAGCATTGCACAAATCAAATGCTGCCCAGATTTTTGAACAGCTATAACTCAATATGAAGCTTTTATAGAACTGCAAATAGTTAAAAGAGAGGGAGTTAAGCAAACTCACATGGCTATAAAGTGGAAAACACTCTGAAAGACAGACAGTCCCCTCCCACTTTTTAGTTCATGCACTCACCACCACGCAGGGTACCTGAATCAACAGATATCCAAAATCAATGCAGGAAAAAAAATCATTCACAATTCACAAATTCATATGTATGATTATATATATGCACACACATATGGGGTGGGGTAGTATGTCGGGGGGGGCATGCTCCTGCTTGGGTAGTTTGCCCTCTTTTGGTCCCTACCCTGCACTCAGCTCTCACCTGGGGCTCCTAGAAGCTGTCAGCGTGTGACACAAGCCACAGTCCAGGAATGGCTTTGATTGGCTGGCTAAACCAGGTGAGGGTAGCTGATGGGTCTCAAACCGTTGCTGAGTTAAGGACTTCTCCTGCATGCAAAGACAGACTCCAGCAGATTGAGCAGACAAGATCAATAGTGGATCCAATGGTTAAGAAGGCAGTTTTTGTACATGCTGTGGAAGTGAGGGGCAGATGGGGCTTGTCATCCTGGGAAGGTAACCCATCTAGGAGGAGCAAAATTATTGTCTGGGCAGCCCAGGACCTCCATACACACTGCCCAAGCTTGAGCCCTGGAGAAGTCATGTTGGTGCTGCTAATGCAGCGGTTTGACTTCACTCCTGGAGGTGAACTCCATTGTCACTTGAGACAGATGGATGCCAGCAACTGTGTGTGTGTGTGTGTGATCACTTATGGCAAAGCTCAAAACTTACTTCTACTTAATAAAAACTGCTTGGAACAATTTTTTTTCTGTTCCAGCAGAAAAATAATAGTTAAAAGGCCCTTTTGCCAAAGCACATGGCAAGGAGTCTGATGCTCCGGTCAGGCTTTGATCTCCTGAGCAAGCTCATTTCAAAAGTTCAAAATATTATTTGGAGGGTGGGAGGAGGAGCATGCAACCCTCAAATCACCTCACTGGTACTTTAAAGTGTGTTTTAAACCCTCGGATCACCTCACTTTGAGATCCAAGTAGGGCAGGCTGCTCTTCCATTCCTCGGGGTGATGGCATGTTTGGCAGGACGGTTAACACACTGATGCTTGGCTATGCAGGAGACAGGCCTGGCCACCAGCTTCAAGAGAGGATTAGACCCATTCATGGAGGACACAGCTATCAATGGCTACTAGCCACCATAGCTGTGCCCTACCTTTTCTGTCAGAGGCATTATGGCCCTGAAAAGCAGTTTCTGGGAATCACAGGTGGGCAGAGTGCTGAGTCCAGCTTACAGGCTTCTCACAAGCATCTGCTGGCCGCTGTGAGAACACCATGCTGGACTAGATGGGCCTTTGGCCTGATCCAGGAGGCCCGCCTGATGTCCTTAACTGGCCTCTAGCCAGAGGGTAAATGTTACCAGATCTATATTCTGGTCAGTGCCCTTCAGATGCTGCCAAAGGAAGATCAAGCGCTTGACCTTTGGACTCACTGAAGTAAATGACAAAAGCCACCATTGATTTTTCCCCCAGCAGCCAAGGCTCCTCATCTTGGAGAACAACATGTCAAGATGAAAAGCATTTATCCTTCTTGCATGTCTAATTTGTTCTTTGGAACATTATGCCTTTCTTCGTATCTTGGGTTTATTTTTACCCTTTTGGTTCAGAAGACACCAATTATATATAAAAAAAAATCTTTTGAAAGCCCCTTTTCTTTAGCACGAGTTTCCTTTATTCTTTGCAAACAAGGGAGATGTTACATGCTTCAGATGGGATGAATCCTCTTTGTATTAAAGGCCAGAATGACTTCATTGAAGGAGACAATATGCCAGTGAGCTGGTCTGCAGGGGGCTCCTTGTATCTGGTTGGTGGCCTCTAGCAGTAACACTTGGACAGGGCCAGTTCCAGGTGTGAGAGGGCTCTAGATTAAACCCCCTCTGCTGGTTACTGTCCTCTCCTGTGGACCCAGAGAAGCTTGCCTGGTGGTGGCAAGTGGCTGCCCCATCCACTAGGGGTGGCTGTGTCTAGGTGTCATTAAATGAGAAGGTCTGTTAGGCCAGCTTTGTAGGTTTGCACCATGGAGCATCTGCTGATGCCCACACCAGCAGGGACCGTGCTGTTGATCCCGCAAAGCCCTCTGCCCCTCTTACTCCTTTCTCTGCTTTTCCTTTATGTTTTCTTGCCCATGAACAAGGAGCAGAAGTATATGCTTGCTTCTCTTCGCTGTAGTTCCACGACCCCCCAATCTCTGCGCAGCGAGAGACTCCACGGGTCCCAAGCACTTATCCAGGGTTCATCTTCCTTGGAAAGGTCAATGCAGACCAGTGGCACGCAGTGAAATTTTTCATGGGGAACAGTTAGAGCCAGAAGTGCCAGCTTGTAAGGGCAGTGGGAGGGAACGTCACATACAGGAGCATCACGCCTCCCTCCCTAAGCCAGGCAGAAGCTTCCTGGGCTTTGGGAAGGAGGCACCAGGCTTTAATACTTTAATACTCTAATTTAGTGAGCTAGCCTAGTCCCCCTAGTCCACTGACCGCACTGATCTTTAGGATACATGGTTTTATTTACCCATTTATACAACCTGAACACAGGATGGAGGGGCTCACAGCATGAACAGCCCAGAATATATTGCTTCTTAGTTATGGACCATTGGTCCACAGTCCCTGAAGGAGGAACTCAAATTGAAATAACACTTTTATTATATATCTACTTAGGGCTGCTGTCCTTTATTGGGATTCTGTAATTTTTGAGAGCATGCGAGTGTAGGTTGGTTGAGGTCTTGATGTGGCTCTTGAATGAATTTAAGCATGCTCAGTGAAATGCTGTGTTCTGAAGTTTGATGTGTTATATATATGGATTTTGATGTTTTCAATATGTTATCTAATTGCCTTTTCTTTGTAAACTGCTTCGTGGGTTTTTTGTTTTAAAAAATGAATGAATGAATGAATAGGGTGAAGCATCCGCCCACCTGCTTGCTCTCCAGACGTTGTTGACTTCCAGCTCTCATCAGCCCCAATCAGGATATTCGGTGATTAGATTTGCCAGGTCAGGAGCATCCCAAACCCTCAGATTTCAGAGCCCTAACCTGAGACCCAGGGGCAGCCCCTGGTGATGTCATAGGGGCGGGTCCTGGAGATGGAGGTTAATTGGAGGGGGGGGAGCAGAGGAGGGCAGACCCTTGTCCCCAGAGTGCCCATGCTACAGTTTGTAGCTGAAGTTTGTCAGCTGCATGCACACTCTTCATAATATTATATATATATATATTATTAAAGGCAGTCTTTTCTATCTTGAGATTCTGGTCCTCTACCTGCTCCCTGGAGAGGTCAAAGCAAACTCGAAGGCTTCAGACCTGGAAGAGGTCTGGCAACCTTATCAATGGCAGAGACAATTTTGGGGGGACTGGTAGATACACTGATGTCAGACCCTGTTCAAGACTGTGTTCCAGAACCACTTATATTTTCTTCACTTTCCTTTTCAACATTTGTTGCACCTTCTTCTGGAGGGGAGCTTCAAACTTTGGTACCGCCTTCGCTCTTGCTTATTTGCTAGAGCAATCAGTGCGATTATTTCTTTTGCTTCCAGGTCAGCTGATGACCACAGCTCCCCTGTTCATCCCAGTGTGTGGTGACAGGAGAGCCCTGGGTCAAGCAATGAGCCATAAAACATCTCGTTCTAATTCACTGTGGTTGTAATACAGTGATCTGCATGCTGCCAGTCATCCACCATATTGATGAGATTAGCTGGTAATTAAAAACTCAGCCAAGCCATGGAGAAGGGGGAATGACTCAATTAGCAGAATGTCACTGAATCTAATTTACTTTGCTTACCACAGATTTGATTCTCTAACGAATTAGAAGAGAAGTGTGGGACACCTTCAGAGGAAAATCTACAAGATTGCAGGATTTAAAATTTGCTAATGCTCTTTTTCTTTACTACATATAATGGGATTTTGATATCGAATACGTATTAAATCACAGTAGTGTTGTTGTTGTTGCTACTCGTCCTTCAGCAGCAGGTCCAAGGGAGGCTGACAGCAATTTAAAATCCAGCATTCATTCATTTATTTATTTCATAGAATTTATATGCCACATGACTGCAAATAAAAACTCAAAGCAATTTACAAAAAGAACAGAAGAGTTAAAAACAGCAATTTAAAACATTCAAATAATTAAAACCAGCTCTAAACTAAAAATAGATTAAAACACATGTCAGCATTCTGGCTAGGCTGGTCTAAATAAAATTGTTTTTAGCAGGCACTGAAAGGAGTACAGTGAAGTTGGTGCCTGGCTGATATCAATATGCAGGAAGTTCCAAAGTATGAGTGCTGCCACATAAAATGTACATTTCTTAAGAGTGCTACGTGGCACGTGTAACAGTGCCAGTTCCATAGATTGGAAACTACCCTCTGTATACCTTCCAAGTGCCTCAGGAAAAATGGAACATCCCATTTTTTTGATGGCGGCCATCTTGGCGGCCATTTTGGGTGCAGCGATCTTGCTCTCTCTTGCGAGGTGTGGGTCATGTGAGTTGCCCAGGAGCATGTCCTGGAAGGCAGGCCTCCCAGTTTTGTGTAGGAAAAAGTTGGAAAGGAGGCCTCTGCTGATCTTAAACACCTAAGAGGGTCTGTAGGGAAGATGGCAGTATAGACAGAAAAGGTGAAGCATACAACGCTGTTCCTACAATAACTGTCAATCATGCGCAGTAATGAGAAGGCAGGCATACAGCTGGTTTTTCTCTGTGGTTTCAACCTTTACCATCTGTGTGTCAAATGCCAGAGGTGGGTGGCATCAGAGGCAAATGACAGGGGTTTTCATGGGCCAGGAGTCGGCTTCACCTGTTGAGCAGCAGCCTGAAGGAGCAGGAGGCAGAGTGACTGCACCTGCGGGTGATCAGCCTTCTTGCTCCTGATGAGAACCAGCTGACTCCAGCCTCCTTAAGCAGAGTTCCCAGCCTCAGTCAGTTGCTGGAAACAACATTTGTCGTTCCTGGACAGACCTTGCTGCTTCTTGCGACCTTGGACTCTTGGCTTTCTTGACCTCTGGACCATCTGTCTACGTGAACTGAGATACTCCTGACCTTAGGACTGGACTGAAACTTGCATTTGGACTCTGCCCCCAGGCAAGTACCCCCCTGAGACTTGGCTGGTTAGCTGGCCTCGCCCACCCCTGAGCTCTGCCGTGACTGAGCAGCGTGGGAGTACGACAGAGGTGGGTGGCATCTGTCTACAATAGATGGGTGTGAATGGGGTGTGTGGTCGTGTGACTGTGTGTAGAATCAAGCCTACTGCACAAAAGTAGAATTTACATTTGTTTCCACCTACTTTTGCTTATGGTCCCACCTGCCTCTGGCATGTGGCCCCCAGAAGGTTCACCCAGAAGGCAATTTGGCCCTCAGGAAGAAAAAGGGTCCCTCCCCCTGGTGTAAGCTGACAGCCAAGCACATGTACATCCACACGCATCCCTTACACTCCCACACACAGGACCAATGCCACTTTTGCCTCCTTCAACAAATGGCACACTTGCGCAGACAATTTGGGCAGTGTTCATTATTGCTGGTTACAACAACAATGTTCTCTCCCAGGCATGTTGCTTGCTTCCATTGCGCTCCGAGTCTTTTGGCTATGCAATGGAAGTTTGAAAGCATTAAGAAAATTACCATGGTGATTTTTTTCAGAGATAAGAGAGAAGAATGTAGCAAAAATGTTATCGCTGCTCAAGAGTTGTGACAGCAAAGTCAGGCTGAATACAGGCAATTTTCTCGACAAAGTAGGTCGCAAAAAATAATCTGTTATTGCTGAGCCTTTGGCGTGCGAGGGGGTGGCGAAGGAAGCTTGGATAGGCTGGGATGGGGAGTCAGTGCAGGAAGAGAAAGCTGTGCTTGATCGCCAAGCGAGAGACCGTCAAGAGAGACTCTGGTGAGCTGCAAGGAAGCATATTTAATTCCCTGATAGACAATGAGGATTGTTTCACGAGCGTGATGGATGCACTGCCCCACCAACCTCGGTCTGCCCTCAGCCAGACCTGCCTTCTCAACCTTTCAGGAGCATAGCCCCGGCTGTCGGCTTCCTCCTCCATAGTCTCAGGCTGCCTACAAATGATAAAGCGCATTCAAAGCACACTTTTTCCTTCAAATAACTCCCTCCCCACAGAGTTACAGTTCCTAGCAAGCCTTAACAAATTACAGTACCTAGCATTCTTGGAGGGCAGAATGTGCTTCAAGGGTGCTTTAAAGGGGCAGCATGTACAGACCCTTAGTGTTGCTTTCCTAGAACTCAACAGGGAGGAAGATGGGGTCAACATTAGAATGAGTTGGCTTTGTTTGTCATTGGCTCTGGCGCCACCTGCTATTGGCATCCCTGATCTTGCATCTCAGTGGGTACCAGCCACCATTGCTGATCACCCATGGACGACTTCTTTCTTCCATGAGCTCTCATCACTGTAGAATTTAAGAGTGTCATTCTGTCTATTGCTTGGTGACACATAAGATATCTTGACAGACAGGAAGCAGGCCACACACTCAAATTTCTGTTGTAGACAGCCTCTTTCTGCGACCCATGCTTTTGGGGTGGTCCTTGGCTAAGGGGCTGGGCAATTTCTACAGCCTTGTACACTTTTGTTATGGATCCTCGCCTACCTAAAATGTGTGTGGCTTCTGTTGCAACAAAATAAAAAAAAAATCTGCTGGATCCTGCATCAGTTCATTCTTCTCTGACCAATAATGAATTTGGGGGACTCTGGGAGTTGGGTTGTTAAAGCCCCCCCCCCCCCATTTTATGGTCACAGACACCCTCACTGAAGATGGGTGCTAGGTAACATGGCAGATTGTATGGGTGTCTTAATAGATAATACTCTACCCAATACTAATGCAGGAAAGACCTGGGATTAACCATTTGTGGTAGTGTTTGTTTACACAACAACAATGTATTGTACTTCTGTGAAGGCTGTCCAGTGTCCACTCATTCCCCACCCAGAGGGTCACAGCATGTGGATGAATTGCTGAAACCAAACTATATTGTGTTAGGTTTCCTTAATATTGATGTGGTCAGTGGTGCTACGCAGAGGTGTGTGTTTGTAATTATAACCTGCATGGCAGCACATCTGTGAGTTCTTAACAATTTGACTAATTAGCAGGGGGGAGTTTACCTGCTGCACCGAATGCAGCGATGTGATAGGGTAATTGATTATTTTGAAAACTGTATTTAAGTTGACCAAATGCTTTGTATGGTACTGGCTGGTGTAGAGTGGCGAGGGGTTGTGAGTTGCAGCTGTTTGATTATTATTTAAAATAAGGATATGCAGAGATATTGTGGGCAAGTTTTTATTCCATCGCTCCAGTCGTTGCGCAAACTTGGTTGGCGAAGAAAGTCCAACATATTGTTTATTTATTTACACTCTTTGAGGGTTTAAAGCATGATGGTTTCAGGAGTGAGGCACAACAACTTAGTTTTAAGAAGCACACTCTTTACAGAGAATTTTAAATGACACTCTTTCCCAAACTAAGTCTCAAGAAAGACTTTCCCCACCAAGAATGGCTATTACTGTTCTTAACCAGCAATACCCATTCAGCCCCTTCTCAATTTTCTTTCCCCTCATGGGATCAAACTGCACTGCCTAGCTTATCCCAACAGACCAACTCCCTCTCTTGAGGCCACTTAATCCAAACTCCAACTGCCCACATTGGCAGTTAGACTCTGAGAGTCAAATCCCTATCTGACTGTATGATACCACTTTAAATGGTCATGGCTTCCTCCAAAGAATTATGTAGACTTTTTTTTTAAGGTGCTGAGAATTGTTAGGAGACCCCTATTCTGCTCCAGAGCCACAGCTCCCAGGGTGGTTTAACAATTAGTCCCAGGAAACATTGGGAATTGTATCTCTGAGAAGCAAATAGGGGTCTCCTAACTACACCCAGCGCCTATAACAAACTGCGGCTGGCTCCCATAATTCTTTGGGGGAGGGGAAGTCATGCCTGTTTAAAGTGGTATCACAGAGCTTTAACTGTATGGTGTGACTGTGGCCCCACAATCTATCAAAAATGGCAAGTGTCGTTCTTGGCACCATAATCTCAGTCTTACTGGCTTTCTTCATAGCTGTACAGAAGTAGTTAAATCTGTTATTTCATGCTATTCTCTTTCAAGTCCTACTTCAATTTTCATTTTACAAGGCTCTAATGTGCCATTGTCCAGGCATTTAGATATTTTTAGTGGCGCCCAGTGAACGATAAATCTCTGGCTAATGCTGTGCAAAAGCGAGAGTTCTGGCAATGCAAGAGACGGATTCTCAGTTTGCAATGCACCAGCCTCCTTTTAATTTTATTGCTTACCTGATTTTACAACTTGAGCTGGTAAGTTTTATTTTTATGTCCCTCCCAATTAAGTAGTGTCTCTCTCTGTGTGTGTTTTCATCTCTGGAATCAATTAATCTAGAGGGCATGACCTCTTGTGTTTTAATGAACAATTTTGGAATGGCAACTGATAATATTGTATAACATTGAGCTGGTGTTCTTTAAAAGCTGTGGTGAATGCAGAGCTCTCATTCAAAATGTAAAGATCAATGGGAAATCTCCAACTTAGTCATATGCAGAGTAGACCCACTGAAATCAATGCTCCTCTAAACATATGGATCTAAGAAGCCCAGCTGGATCAGACCAAAGGCCCGTCTAGTCTAGTTTCTCAGTGGCAAGCCAGACTATCCTTCCTGTGCTGTTGCTCCTAAATGACTAGGCTCCCATCTGCACTATACATTTAAAGCAGGATTGTAGCACTTTAAGCAGTTGCGACTTCCCCCAAAGAATCCTGGGAACTGTAGCATGACAAGGGGTCCCTGGGGAGAGGGACTGATTGTTAAACCACCCTGGGAATTGTAGCTAAGGGTCTCCCCACAACTCATCACCCTTAACATCTCCTAAGATTCCTCTGGGAGAAGCCATGACTGGTATGATCCGTCCCTGCCATATATAGTCATTATGAATAATGGCCATGGAAATAGCTTTCTCCTCCATGAATATGCCTGCTTCTCTTTTGAAGCCATCTGACTGATGGCCAGCAGTGCATCCTGGGACAGACACAAAAGATAGGGCTTTCCGTTGTTAAAACCAATGGAATTCCGCCTCCTTTGTCATTCCTCTTAAAACCACCGCAACTTGAAATACAAAATAAAAAAGAAAGAGGGAAGCTAGACATATGGTTCACATGTTCCATTTCTTGGTTTTGGAATGAGAACATTTGGAATAAGAAAAGGAATTCTGGCTTTTTTTTGCTGCTGAAATGCTCTGTGGTGTTTTCAGCTGTCACGAAACCAATGGGTATCTTGTTCATTGGATTCAGAGAGGCCTGCTTGCTCCTCAAGGTACATGACTTGTGAGGTGTCTGGAGGACTCCGTGGTCTGGGCCAGATGTGGCACTTTATAATATGGAACTTCAGATTTACCGACAATCGCAGGAAGCGGTGACAATGGAACTCATTTGAAACTAGTACCAAAATTAAACATGCCTTCCATGCAGCAGCGTCTCTGAAACAGATTAATGTGGAATGACCAGAGGATGCTTCTTATTCATTGATTTAACAAAAAAATCCCAGTAACAATCCTTTTTATTTTGGCGTCTGAGCTCATCAGGCAGTCTATAGTGTTCTCAATTCACTCGGCTGAAATACCAGGTCACCCTTTTGAGTTCTCTTGCCATCCTGTTTCTTGCAAAGGATGTTGTATCTCTGCTTTGTTCGACACGGTTTAAAACTTGAAAGCCTTGTTTGCTAGATTGGCTATTGAACGTAACAATAGTCCGAGAAAGCAATGTTGCCGTTTTGTTTGAACAAGACGTGGCGCATGAAAAGGGAGGGGAAACATTTGAGCAATTTTCAGTCACTATATTAAGACAAGAACTTCAACAAAACTCAAGGCTGCATTGTCTTAAACAAATGCTTCTGATAGAATTAATGTTTGTGTTTCTGCGTATCCCTTTCTTGTCTTCGTTATCGTGAGATGCGCTCCCCCCCCCTTGCCGCACATCAATCTACTCTTTTTTCTCTTTCCGATTGTTCTTGTTCTCTGTTTTCAGGGGAAGGGAGAACAATCAGTTTTTGGACTCTGCTTAAAGTATTTCTTTTGTTTCTTCCAACCCACTCCAAAAATACATTAAAATAACTGACTTCAAGGTTATGAACGTAGGGATGCAGTGGACGCTGGTCCATTAGGGCAAATGGGGCACTGCCCCACCAACCTCAGTCTTGATCCCTCCAAGCCCCGTCCAGAGGGTAGTCCTTGCTGTTCGTTTCCTCCTCCTTTGTATCGGTTTACCCCTTTGCAGTACTCATCAGGGAGCAGGATGAGGACCAAACAAGAATTAGCTGGCTCTAGCGCCACCTACTGTGGGTCTCCCTTCCTTCCACCCTACCACCTCCAATGGGTTTGAAGCGTGTTCATTCAGAACTCCTTATTCCTAGCATCCAAACTCACAACCACATGGAGTATCACCAAGAAAAACGACGTTTCCCCATCCCTGTGCTAGATGGCTTGGGACTAGCCTACCTGAAAGATCCCCACCTGTCTTTACATCCCTGCCTGAAGATCCTCTTCAGAGGCCCAGCTGTGAGCACCTCCCAGCGTGTGCTTTTTCTGTGGTGGCATCTGACTGATGGAATAATGTCTCCCCTGGCAGGGTCACATAGTATCTTCTTTAGGCCAGGTAAAAATCATTTTATCGTCCCCTCTGCAAATTGTTTTATGCTACCTCTGCTGCCAAGAGACAATTTGCTTTCTTTTATTGTTTTATTGTTGGAAACGCGTCTTTAAAACAAATTATTGGGCATGCCTAGCTTGTTCTGATTTGCAAGCATTCTTCTGCATTACCACTGGGTCACAAGACCGTTCATGACATTTTGTTTGGCATTGCTGACGTGCCATTTCAATTTTTTTTTGGGGGGGGGGGGAGGCAGGCATGCTTATATTCCCATCTATTTGCTGAAATAAACTGAAGTATGGCACAGAATAGAAGGCCCAATTTGTGCTAGAAATAACTGCAATTACTAATTCTGAATTAAACACATCCCTTCATGAATAATGGAGAGGCAGGCCAGAAGAAAAATCAGATAAGATCTTCAATCCATGTATTTTTAATTGCTTCATTATTAAAAGAAAATATGGTGAGGATAGCCATATCCACAGTGTGCTGCTAACACACACACACACACACACACACACACACACACACGAATTTTAGGCTAATTCACAAAAGGCTATCAAAAATTAATTTTTGTGTGCTGTGATCAATGAAAACGTAAGTGATTTTGTGACACTGAGACAGAATGTGCCATTTATATGCTAATAATGAACATGACTTTTTTGTTTCATGTTGATGCCGTTATTTCACTTCTTTGTAATGAATTATGGAAGCGGCTTCCTTTTAATATGCAGGTGAAAGTGAAGGGACCGATAACAGGTTGGCAAAAGAGAGCAGAAGAAGAAAAGAAAGGCTGCATGGAAAGTGATCCTTGTTTTATTTAAGGTTTTGACAGTTTTGCTAGCGGAGCGACCAACGCTTTCACTTCTTTTAAATTCTCAGGTCATTTCATGACACAGCCCTGGAATATCTGTGGTCTGTGAAATAGGTCAGGAATCCTAAGGGGATGGATGGGCTGTAGCGTGCAGAAGGTCCCAGATTCAATCCTCAACTGGGAGAGAGCTCCATCTGAAATTTTGGGGAACCGCTGCCTAGTCAGTGTAGACAATACTAAGTCACATGGACTTATTGGTCTGACTCAGTCTAAAGTAGGTTCCTAAATTCCACGTCAGAGCATCATGCTATCTCCATCAGGAGGGCCACTGGTTCCCCATTGCTGATTTATTGGGATAAAATGAAAATGTCACTGCTATATGAAAGAAGCAAAAACCGCTTATTTTGTCCGTGTTGCTAACAAGATAAATATCACCTGATACTACTGTTACAAATGCTTTTTGAAAGAAAGGGATTGATGAATCACTCTGGGTTGTGTCTAGTGCTAGTCCTATTTAGAGTAGGCCCATTAAATTTTAATGGGCACAACTAACAAGGTTTTTAAAATTTCAGTGGGTCTACTTTGAGTAGCATGGCGTGTGTCACTTTCTCACATTTGCAGGTAAGTACAGGTGGCGACCATTTTGTGCACGTCCAATTGACGCTCAATTGCAGATGTGTGTGGCCTTTTGGACCCAGAAGAGGACAGAATGGGGGTGTAACAGGAGCAGGACGTAATGGGGGCATAAATAGGACTTAACAGGGCGGAGAGGGCTTATGCGTGCTCCACCAACGCATATGGGCACCAGGAATGGAGCCCTTGCGCAAAATTGTTGCTGCTTGTAGTTAACAAATCTGCCCAAATGTTACATTTAAATACAGATTTTTGCAGCTTTTTTTCCTCTCAAAACATACATTATGCTAAGTTTTGGTTTTTTTAGTTGAAAGCTGAGCATCTGTGGCAACAATTGTGTGAATAACAAAGTTCTAATCCAGGAGTGAGGGGCCTCAGGCTTCTCAGGGACTTTTCTGAGGCCATGTCCACTCACTACCCAGGCTATGCCCCTGCCCCCTGCTCTTTGAGATCTTTTGCCTGGCCAGAATGTGACCTTGAACTGAGACAATGTTTCTCATGTACCTGGTTGGAGAGAGGTGTTTGTGTCAAAACCTCAGATTTATACTGTCGTATCTATCGCCCCACCCACTTTTACTTCTGGTATATGGCCCTTTTACTCAGGTATATGGCCCTCAAAAGGCTCCTCATAGTGAAAGGTGGACCTCAGGCTGGAAAAGTTCCTCACACCTGTTTGAAATAGTTTTCAGTGTAAGTCGTCCTCAATTGGTTAATGAAATAAATGCAACACCGGAAAGAAGACTTTGGGGGTATTTTGGGCTCCATCCTGCTGGAGATCTGAGGGTTCTGAAACGTCGTCAGGAAATGATAGAAGCTATTTCAAGTGGACCTCAGCTCAACCGGATCAAATCAGCTGCTGAAGATGTCCAGCTGCAGGCTGGAGGAACTGAGATGAACTTCAAATAAACATCCAGATGCCTAGAAGCTGTTTTGTCATGCCAGGCAGCCTCCAGGTCTTTTGATACACCTTTCTCTTGGGGACTGCAGTGTTTCCATAATACAGTAATGAAGTCCGGAAGACTTCTTCAGATGCTGGCCTCTGAAATGGACCTGTTCCTGCTGCAATCTAAATGGACAAAAGTACAGAACATCTCTGGTGTCCCAGCCAGGCTAGGAGACAGATGCTGAACCCCAGGAACCACAAGGGGGAGAAGTTGCTGGAAACCCTTCTCCCCTGGTGGGAAAGGGATATTTCAATAAGAACTGCTGGACTTCTCTTGGCAAGGAGTTCCACAGAGCAAAGCCTGCCACACGAAAGGCTTTGGTCCCTAATATCAATAGCTGAAACCAACCCTGAAATCAGTGGCCGAGAGACTGTGATTGGTTTCAAAGCATTTTTAGAGCTGGGATTTTAATGATAATGTTCTAGTGATTCTCTCGCTGTCTTTGGCTGCTTTAAGAGGAAGGGCAGGATGCAAACTGAATGAATTAATAAATCACAGCGGATGCCACAGGACTGATTTACAGATCTATATAAACTAAAACCACTCAGCTTCAAAAGCATCAAGGATGGCTAAAACCTTTAATAACATGCTATGTGCATTAATTTTTTTTAAGCGAGCCCTGAAAATGACAGGCAAAGTATCAACTGTGAAAGGAAAAATCTGATGTCTTCCAACTGTTGGATAACTCTGAGTAAATTGGCTGCATGTTTCCCAAGTTTAAAGCAATGCCCTTGCTTTTAGGTCAGGAGTGGGGAACCTCAGGCCTGGGGTGTGAATGTGCCTCCAGACCCTTTATCTGGTCCCTGAAATACCTCCCTGGCCACCCCACTCCCTCATCCTTCTTTGCAGTGCTGTTGCACGAATGGGATGTGTCCTTCGGATGTCCAGCCATCATCCCCAGCCAGCATGGGAGACCAACATCTGGAAGGCCAGAGGCTCCTCCTCCTTGGGTTACAACTTAGAATAGGTCCATTTGTACTGGTAGGCCCAAGCCAGAGGTTTAGGGTCAGCGCCAGATTTAAGGTGGTTCTCCCCCACAGGATGCCAAGCTGAAGGGGTGCAAATGGAGAAGATCCATAATTGACAAGTTCCCTTTTGGGGCGCAAATTTTGGTCTCTCACGGTGCCATATTATGAAAGATTACCAATGTCCTTCCTTGATAGGGCATATATAAATGTGCTGCATGGCATACCCTCCAACTGCGCAGAAAATACTGAGATCGTCATGAAAACCCTTAAACCATCACGGTATATCATTTGTAGCGGCCCATGGCACTTCAAATGTATTCACATTTCTTCCTGCCCCGCTCTAAAAACTTTGTTATTCTTTATAATTCAGTAATCCTGGCTGAAAATAATTGCTAAGGTGACTCACAAAGGCTTAAGAAGCACACACCAAACAGCAGAGGCCATACGTTGATCTATTGCAACATTTCAAAACCCACAGCTCACTTTATTAGAGGTAAATGAAGTTCCTGCAAATTGTTCAGCAAGTTGTTTTTACATACCACCCTTCCTTCAAGGAGCTCAAGGTGGCAGACATGGTTCCCCCTTGCCTTATTTTTTTCCTCCAAGAAAATATTTGAACCGAGTGGAGATTTGAACCCTGGTCTCCCAGGTCCTAGTGCAACACTCTAACACTGGCTCTGCAAGCCGGACAGGAAGAAAAACTGAATAAAAAAAAAAAACTTTTAAAAGAATCGATGCTTTTTCCTGCTCTAGACTAATTTTATTGGGCTTGTGTTTGTATTTGATACTGTCCTGATTTGCAGCCGAGGGCAGAGAAAATCTGTTAGCTATTTGTTCTGTCCAGTTTATGGATTTTCTTCTTAGCTCTCAAAACATATGATTGATTTCTTGGTTAGTCTGAACGCGACGGCTATAGGATTAATAACGTAAGCGTTTACACAGCAATCCAAAGCGGGGAAATCTGCTGGGGGGGGGGGACACAGATAGGCTGGCAAAACTGGGAGGAGTAGGAGCTTCTACAAGGGCAGAACTTTGGAGGAGGAAGTTGACAGGTAGAGCTGGTTGTAAGGAAGGAGGCAGGCAGGTGGAAGATGACCAAACCCTATTTGTCCCCATAGAGCAGCATCCACTGGAGCCCCACACTCACCTAGATGATGATAATAATAATAATTAATAATAATTTATTATTTGTACCCCGCCCATCTGGCTGGGTTTCCCCAGCCACTCTGGGCGGCTTCCAACAAAGACCAAAAATACACTAAAATGTCACACATTAAAAACTTCCCTGAACAGGGCTGCCTTCTGATGTCTTCTGAATGTCCGGTAGTTGATTACCTCTTTGATATCTGCTGGGAGGGCATTCCACAGGGCAGGCGCCACTACCGAGAAGGCCCTCTGCCTGGTTCTCTGTAGCTTTGCTTCTCACAATGAGGGAACCACCAGAAGGCCCTTGGCACTGGACCTCAGTGTCTGGGCAGAACGATGGGGGTGGAGACGCTCCTTCAGGTAAACTGGGTCGAGACTCTGAAGGTGGTGGGCCCTCCTCCGTTGAAGGTTTTAAAGCAGAGGTTGGATGGCCACCTGCCAGGGATTCTTTAGCTGTAATTCCTGCATTGCAGGGGGCTGGACTAGATGTCCCCTGGAGGTCCCTTCCAACTCTACGGTTCTGTGATTCTCTTACTATTTATCACCTCCTTGCATTCTATGAGCAGGTTGGCTCATTCCCCACTGGAATTCCGGCTTCTCTCACGCAGCCAGCTTCCGTGTCCCAGGTTTCAGCTGACAAACTTCCAAGCGTCTCGTTCCCAGACTTTTTCAAGTAATCGGAATGTCTCGAACTGTGTATAACACATTTCAGCTTTCTATCTGCCGAGGCACTTAACAATCTGATAATCCCATGAGCACGTCAGAATAAAAGGAAGCCCGTTCTTCATGCGCTGCCTAATTAACTTACGGAATTCCTTGGTGAGGGCCACTAGCTTAGATGGGTTTAAAAAAGGATTAGACAAATTCGCAGAGGATAAGCCTATCAATGACTATTAGCCGTGACAGCTAAAAATGGAAGATTGATGTGCAGCAGTGGCGCGCTTCTGTTTATCATATTTTAAGGGCAAAGGAGAGGGAATCTCTCTCATAGCAATAGCTCAGGTTGGCGATGGGGGGGCTGTAGTGAGTGGAACTTGGATGTAATCCAGGAAGACTTCTAAGCTTGAGGGCCACATTCCATTGTGAGCGACCTTCCAAGGGCCACATGCCAATGGTGGCAGGGCCAAGTGAAAAGTGGGTGGAACAAAACACACACTTTTATTTTATACCGCCTCTCCCGGTATGCCCCACGGAGAGCTTCAAGGTCCATAAATAGCAACACCCTAGTGGTCCCGGGTCCTAAGGAAGTTAGATTAGCCTCATTCAGAGCCAGGGCCTTTTCAACGCTGGCTCCGGCCTGGTGGAACGCTCTGTCTCATGAGACCAGGGCCCTGCAGGATCTGATTTCTTTCTGCAGGGCCTCTAAGACAGAGTTGTTCCACCTGGCCTTTGGCTTGGAGACAATTTGATTCCCTCCCTCTCTTTCTTTTTTCTTTTTCCTTTCTCCTCCTGTGATGAGGCTGCATTTTAATATTTTAATGTTTCTATATTTTAATGTTGTATTTTAATCTTGTTTTTAAGTTGTATTCATTCAACTTGTTTTTATTATTGCTTGTTAGCCGCCCTGAGCCCGGCCTTGGCTGGGGAGGGCAGGGTATAAATAAAAAGTATTATTATTATTATTTTATTTACCTTTGTGCGCTCTTTCTCCCACCCACCCCATGTGATCCACACACTCTTTCCCACCAGATTGGCACACTGTTCCCCTGCTCAATCTTCGTGCCCCAGCCAACCCTCCCGCTTTACCTGTGCCGGCTCTTTCTCCCCCCTCCCCCCAAGCTAGTCCTTAGTCTTCTTGTAGCCTACTCGGCCTTGCCACGGCCACCGGAAGCGCTGTGCCCACTTCCGGGAATATGGTGGTGGCAGAGGTCAGCCATGGCGGTGAAACCTATGGCGGAGGCTGCTGTTCTGTCTGCCCCAGAGGACATGGAGGCGATGGAAGGAGGACACCAGTCTTCAAACATAAGCTGGGGCGGCTTCCATGAATTCATGGAGCCCCATTTAATTTGTGGCATTTGAGGGGTGTGTGAGGAGGGCTCACAGAAGGTGCCTCAGAGCAGGCTTGTTGTTTGGACGCTTCCCAGCTGAATGTGATTCATTGCTTGCTGTGCTGACTTTATCATGCGTATACAATCGCTGTGGTGCAGGCAGTTCTTTGCCACTTCTTTAAGTATAAGTGTCTTTAATGCACTTCTCTAATTGCATTAGGACTTTTCAGAAGCCATTACATGAGTTAGGCCTAAATAGGCTCCCTTCCCACCCACCCCAAAGAGAATTAGTGTCAGATGAGAACTTACTAATGGGAAAGAGGCAGCCATTGATGTGCTAATTAATTCAGTGTTAAGTGCTCGTGCAAGGGACCTGGCTGAGTGCTGAGGATGAGGGGGCTGAGGAGACACGTTCAGCAAAGGAGATTGACTGGCTGTGTAGAGTGTGTGTGTGTGTGTGTGTGTGTGTGTGTGTACACAAAGAATGATGCACTGGGAATCTTGGGCTGGGTTTCTAATAGCAATGTTTGGCTGATTAGGAAAGTTGCATGATTCGGGCAAAGTTCCAGCTTCCTTCCTTTTTTTCTTTTTTGCAAAAAAAAAAGGGTGGGAAACAATTATGTTGGCTACAACTGGTGGCTGAAACTCTCAGCTGTGTTAAAGGCCTCCTAGCTGGCATTGGATGCCAGTTCATCTCCAGACCCTGTTGCTCATGTGATGCAGATAAACTATCCAGTCATAGAATTGTAGAAATGGTACCTACCATGTACAGAAGCATAGTAAATCAATCTGCACCCCTCAGAGATTACTTAGGAGTAACACCCCCCTCCACCCCATTGGAGTTTGAGGTACAGTGGTGCCTCGCAAGACAAAATTAATCTGTTCCGCAAGTCTCTTCATCTAGCGGTTTTTTTGTCTTGTGAAGCAACCCTATTAGCAGATTAGCGCTATTAGCGGTTTAGCAGCTATTAAAGTCTTAGCGGATTAGCAGCTAAAAGGCGCTTAGCGGCTTAGAAAAAGGGGGGGGGAGCGGAAAAAAAACCACTTCACTTGTTTTCGTCTTGCAAAGCAAGCCCATAGGGAAAATCGTCTAGCGAAGCAGCTCAAAAACGGAAAACCCTTTCGTCTAGCGGGTTTTCCGTCTTGCGAGGCATTCGTCTTGCGGGGCACCACTGTACAGGAGAAATGCATGTGTGCTGTTCCTTGTGAAGGGGGGGGGGGAGAAGGGGGAAGTCTGCACCATAAAACTTGCCTTTCTTAGAAATACCTCTTGTTGCTCTCCTTCGTTGGGTTAAATGCTCCGACAAAGCTATTGTGGGAATGTTTAGGGTGGCAGGAGAGGATATATTGTTTATTAATAACCTTCGTAACTTGCGCCAGCAAGTTCCTTTACTTAGCAGAGTGCATTCCCCTTTACACAGTAGAAAACTAGTTGCAAACTCGTGTGAGTTTCTTAAGACAATACACAATTCCATCTGGCTTGTCCAGATTGAAGTGTGTTCTCATATTTTCCTGGTAAGACCCCTTGAATCCCTCCTAAAAGAATAAAGACACCACCATTCATAAGCAATAAAAAGAAAGTTTATTCATGATCAAACAGAGCATGGTGTGATCCCTGAAGGCAGGCTTTAGGCTTAAAGTTAAAAACGTATAAAAACAGGTTTACCCCGTAAGGGAGATGACCTGAGGGACTGCTTGACTGGCAGCCAGCAGTTCATTCCAGGAAGTTTGCGGGACGAAAGGAAGATGGAAAAGGAGAGAGAGTGGCAGCATGCCTTGGCCTTTTACCAGGTCTGGAAAGGTCACGCCCACCTACCAGTCACATGCAAGGAAATATGCTCCAGCCAGGAGGAACAGGAAGTTTCGACTGGCTGAACCAAACATTCCCTTGCATGCCCACTCTAGCAAAACAAGGAATGTTGTATTTGACTGCTCCCAGTGGATTATATCCCACAGCTATCCCTCAGTCTTTATTGAGCGGCATTTCAAGGGGCAATTCAAAAGTGATTTCCCGCTGCTGAGCTATTGTGAGTCTAGTGACCATCAGAAAGAAGAATACAAGCTGGATTAAGGGGGCTTTCTCAGGAGATCGGGGCTATAGAAGTGTCTGGATTTAGCTGTTGACCTGCGATGGTGGAGATGGCATTGGACACTTATGAACCAGAACTTACGAAGAACGCTACATGGCCACCAGGCACACAAAAGGGAGCCAACATCCCTCAGCATCCTTAACGAACAACAGTTCCCAGAAGTCCATGGGGGAAGTCATGGCTGTGAAATATATGGTGTGGACAGGACCCTCATGTTTTTGCATGTGGTGACAACCCCGGGCCAATTTGTGTGAACTTCTTCTCCCTCAGCCGAAACAAACTAAAACAAAGGGCTAAGTTAGAGAATCTTACAGGGCCTGTGGGCCGACGCAGCCCACGGCGTGGAGAATATCACCATGGCAACCGGAATCGACAACGCTTCCATTTTAGTATTTTGAAGGAGAATAATAATTGCAGAGCTGGGCCCCCAAGAGATTCCCACCCCTCCACCCCCCTCACATTCCCTAGGTACACAGCAGCCATACCAGCCCTGGCTCCAGACACAAAGAGCAGAACTGGATTAGGAAGCCTAAGAATGTTATGTATGAAAAATGTGCCATAAAGGTGATATTCAGAAGAGAGGGAGGGAAAAACCCTCACACTGAGCCACGAATACATACGCTGGGGAGTTTGCCGACGGGCCAAATATAGCTGCATCTTCCTTGAAGAATACTTGCTTTGAGCAATAAACCAGGGGGGGGGGGAACCTCAGGCCAAAGGCTCCTTGGGACTCTCTCCTGGCTGCATCCCATCCTCCATCACGCTTCTCACCTGTCCCACATCACACCTGCAATGTTTTTGCCTGCCTGGAATTTGTCCTTGAACTCTGACCGTGAGTCTCGCTTGCCTGGGTGTGGGAGAGAAAGCTATGCCCTCTTCTCTCTGTGTGGAGTCTACTGTACAAAAGACAGGATTTACAACTTGTCGTTTTCCGGCTCCCTCCACTGCTAGCTTGTGGCCCTTGGGAGGTTGCCCCGAAGGACACGCAGCCCTCGGTCTGCAAAAGGTTCCCCTCACCTGCAGTAAGCCAACTGGTTCAGTGCTGGCTCTCTCCATGTTTTATGGAGGCTGCTCTTTATGTAGAGGAAGACACAGATGCTGCCCCCCCTCCCCACATGTCAAGCGGGATAATGAGCTCATCGTTTTCATTTGATGCTGAAACCTGGATATTAGAAAACTGGGACATTTTTTAGGTACTTTCTCTGTATGCTTTTGAGACAGACAACTTTTTTTTTTTAAAAAAAAGGCATTGTAAATGTCAAGTTCCAGGAGCGTGGTTTTTCTTTAAACTTACAATTTTGTTGATTTTATTTTTTTGTGGGGAGGGGGCAGGAAACATGCTTGCAAACAGAGAAGGAGCAGAAAACAAGTGAAGATCTCATTTGCCTAAGGGTGCAGCAGTGAATTAAATTCAAATGCCTGGCATGGTCCTTCCTTCCTAGGAGTTGCATTAACTATGCCCACTAATGTATAAAATGTCAGTTCTTGCCACAAGGAAGAGAGGGAAGATGCTTTTGTGGTCATTGTGTGCAGGAAACGGTCCCTTCCCCCAATTTCTTAAAGAATAACCACACGCAAGCGGTGGACATTTGAGGTGAAGGTTGCAGCTGTTTTGAAAGGATGCAAAGCAGTTCTAGAGCAAGCGTGGCCAACGTGGTGCCCTCCGTATCTTGCAGGACTAGAAATCCCATCCTCCTTTACCATTGAAGCTGAACGATTAGCAGGTTCAGGGCAGACAAAGGAAAGTACTTTGCAGCACATAGTTAAACTATGGAACTCATTTCCACAGGAGGGAGTGAAGACACCCTCCCCCCACCTTGGATGAAGTACCACAGAACAACTGATAAAGTGGAGTAATGTGTGGACAGTCCAGTATGAATCCACCACCAACATTATTCCATCAATGACACACTGCAGAATATACCTGGAGAGGCACTGGGCAACACCTCAACAGTCAAATCTCAAAAAGCTTTCCATGTTCTATTCAAGAGGACCAATTTATTACAAAGCCATCATACATGCAATAAAACTCTTTCATTTTAGATGGAAACTAATGGTGGAGACGTAATTGGACAATAAGGTGGAAGGGGAAGGATGGAGGTTTTTCCTTCCAAAGTCTCCAGCATAGGCATGTTGTTGTTAAATGGGGATTGTGGCAAAGGAGAGGGGAGAGTAGCTACCTCAGCTGCCACAACCTGTAGAGAAGCAGCGGTGGGGTAGCAACAAAGCTGGAAGGGATGAAGGAGGGAAGCAGACCTAGAGTGATGCAGACAGAAGAAAAGGCTGGGATGGACCTGAAGCTTCTGCCTGTTGTGTTGTTGTTGATTGGCTCTCTTCCCTCTTCTTCTCTTACTGTTGCTGCTGGAACCAATCCCCCCCCACCAGTTCCAGAGACAGTCGCAGGCAGAAGCTGCAGATTCACCCCAGCCTTTTTCTCCTGCCTGCATTTGTCTGTCTCATGGCTCATGGCTCTGCTCTGCTCACCACTTTTTATGGAGAGAGATGAGGGATGAGAGGCATCTTTTGTGGCATGCAGGCAAGGAGGAGGAGAAGGAGGAGCCCCCCCCCCCGTCCTTCAGGTCCACCTTGCCTCTGGTTAGCTTGGCACAGGTCTTTTTCTCTGCAGGAACAAAATCTCTTTGGGCTTCTTTTCTGCTCTTGTGGTTGTTAACCCCTTTCTTCTTTACACTTTCATTGCCTTTATTTGTTTGTCTTGTCATCCCCCCATCTTCCTTCTCTCTTCATTGACATGGAAAGAAATGAATCTCTCAGTGCGCACCCTCCTGACATGCGCTGCACAAGTCTATGGCCTCCAGCATTCTCTAGCTTCCGGGTGCCAAGCCCTTTGACGTAGTGGCTGCTTCGCTTCATAAGTAATTGTTTGCCTACCTAGTGCCATGTGCATTCCTTCAGTATCTTCCAAATACTTGGCAGGCTCAGAGTCTTTTCTTTCCCCTAGAAAGAACCTGCTGAAACCACTTGTTGGCACTCATGACTAAAACATAACCGCTACCTTGCTGTTGTAACTCTGCGCGAGTAATGCCGGCAGATGGTTCCTCTGGAGGGCACCCTGTCAGGCCCTGAATAAGTTTATTCATCAGTCAAATGGAGAAGCAGCCAGTCTGGCCTGATCTTCCCCTGGAAAGTTCCTCCTGAGTAATACAGGGAGCTCCTGTCATCCAGCTAGTCATGCCCAGCGCATTGATTTTGTGCGCTTCTCAGAGAAGCTCAGCTGTTGTCAATAGGAGGTAATTATTATCCAAACAGCAAGGCCTCACGGGCTGCATCAACCATATTGCAACTGTAAAAACCATGTTCTTCGACCTCCAGCTGCACCGACTTGGTGCCAACGCAGGCAGTCTGACAGCTCTGGTTTGCTGTGATCAGACAAGAGTAACTTGCCCTGGTGGTGGAGGGAAGCTTTACTGCATATAGGAAGCATACAACTAGCTGTTTGGTAGCTGATAACTACCCGAGTTCAGCTTAGTCTGGTCTGATTTATATTAGGAAAGACAACAATCTGCTTACACGCAAAGGGAGCAGACCTTAGAAGAGGGGTGGGGAATGTTTACAGCCTTAAGGGCCACATTTCCTTCAGGGCAACATTCCAGGGGCCACAGGCCAGGGATGTGCCTTTCGATTCTCCATCCAAACTAGCAAGGTCTGAGGATCCCCACCCACGACTTGTGTTATATCACTTTAAGAGTCATGGCTCCCCCCAAAAAACCAAAAAAATACTGGGAAGTGTAGTTTAAGGGTGATGAGAGTTGTTAGGAGACCCTATTTCCTCAGAGAGATACAGTGCCCAATATTCCCTGGGAAGGGAATGGGGGAAATAAGCATCTCCTAACAACTTCAGAAAGGGTGGGCTGCACGATCAGGTCCCCCATTTTGCGGCGACATCTCTACCTGCCGCCCACCTGATGTCACATATGACACCAGCTGTGAGGCAGATGGGTGTGGTTTTGGGGAAGTGGCCTCCTGAGTCAAATTGGGACCAGTGTTGCGCCAAATTTGGTCAATGGGCTGTAAGTTCCTCACCTCTCTTCTAAGTAGGCATGGATAGGGTTGTGTTTTTTCTTAATTCTGATGCTAAACAAGCCGAGAAGTTTGGAATTTGAATGACTTCTGAACAAGAGTTTCAAAGAATTTGGTTGTGGATTTTAAAAACACATACAGTGGTGCCTCGCAAGACAAAATTAATTCATTCCGCAAGTTTTGTCGTCTTGCGATTTTTATCATCTTGCGAAGCACGGTGTCGGGAGAGTTTTGGAAAAGCTTCAAAAATCACCAAAGTCTTTAAAAACCTCAAAAAAGGCTACCACACCGCATTCTATGAGTTGCTCCTCGAAGTCAAGTCGCAACTGTATTAACGGTGTTAAGAAAAAGGAAACCAACTTGCAAGACGTTTCCGTCTTGCGAAGCAAGCCCATAGGGAGAATCGTCTTGCGAAGCAGCTCAAAAAACAAAAAACCCTTTTGTCTAGCGAGTTTTTTGTCTTGCGAGGCATTTGTCTTGCGAGGTACCACTGTACCAACTAAGAGAGAAACCTCTTTTTACAGCCTCTGTGGGACATGGAATGACTTCTGGACTGCAAAAGCAACCCATTGATCATATCTGCTCTGCTCTGTAGGGCCAACTTAGCATGCCATCTTTGCAGAGAAAATATTGGCATTACACAACAAGCTGTGGATGTATGCTAACGGGCAATGGTTCATTCAGTTTCTTAGCAACAAACCACTTTAGTAAGCAGAAAACAAAAAGCTTTAAGTGTTTCATTTTCCTCTTTAAGGGTGGGTTTGCAATGTCTTTACTTTTCACAAGTCATAAATTGTGCCCATCAGCCGGTTGCTGTTTGCACCGCAGCAAATTAACAAATCCACATGGCAAGAGAAGCTTTGGTGGCATCCAAGAACAGCTACTTAGCCAAAGTTTAGCTATTTCTGCCTTCCATTTGTGACATTTCTCATCACAAATGGGAACTTTCATGAAAGAAGAACATGGGGATGGATGGAGGTGTGGTTGTAGACTGAAAATCTCCCGTCAGTGCTGTCAGTGTGGGACTTGCCAGGGAGTAGTCCAGGGCCCCACAGAATGAGCAAAGGGGTAAACTGACTCACCATATTCTGAAGAAAGCGATGCGAAAACATATCACTATGTCTTCCCCCAAAGAATTTCAGGCGCTGAAATTAGTTAAGGGTGCTGAGCGTTGCTACAGGAGACCCCTATTCTTCTCCCAAAAATACAATTCCCAGAGTGGTTTAACAATTCATCCCTCTTCATAGGAAACTCTGGGAGTTGTTGCTCTGTGAGGGTAATAGGGGTGCAAACTGTATTAGGAGTGGGATTATACCTGCCCTGACACAATCATGAGCACCAGTCATCATGAATGCACAATAAATGGAAATCTAGAAGGGTCCGTAGTGGGGGTCATGGGGGGGGAGAGATGCCAGCTTCCACTTGGATCAAGAACATCTGACTTGAACCCCAACAGCACCAACAGAAAGCATTGTTGTTACACTTCTTAGCAAAAGTAAAATATCACTACAGGGGAGTTTGGAGGGATCTTATGCTCCGTGTCACATGTTCCAATATTCCCACAAAGCTTTCTGTGCTGGGTTGCCAGAAATATAGGAATTTCTCAGAGCTCAAGCTTTTCCACAAGTGCAAGGCCACATTTCCCCCCTTACATTTGATATTCTTTTTTTTCTGCAGTGGCTGCTATTTCAGATGAGGGTATGAAGCTCCATTTCCCATGCTTTTGCCCGTTTCCCCCCCACCCATGTTCCTGGCCACTGTCTCCCCAATATACTGTGGTTTGGCAACCCAGGTGCCATAGCACGAAGTATCAATGCTCCCTGTTATATTAGATCACAGCTGGGGAGCCCCTTTTGCAGCCTGAGGGCCACACTCCCTCCTGGGCAATCTTCCAGGGGCCATATGCCAGTAATGGGTGGGACCAGAGGTAAAAGTGGGCAGGGCAATGAATGCATTTATTTTTTTTAAACGTATGTACAGTAGGCTGGTTTCTGCACATGTTCACCAACTGGAGACATTAGAGTTCAAGGACACATTCCAGCCTGGCAAAAACACGTGGATATGAGATGCAGGGTCAGTGGTGGGTGTCGCTTGAAGGGGTGTTTGGCCTGGCCTGGGTCCTGAGGGCCACATTTGGGCCTTGCACCAGAGGTTCCTCATCCCTCTTTTGGAGGCGTCCTCCTAAAAATTCACATTCCTTTAGGAAATGCCCTCCCTCTGCTTCCAGGTCTCCTGACCAGTGCTGATGCAATCGCCTTAGTAAAAAGCTAAAATCATCCTCTCTGGATTAGACAGGGATGTGGTGAGCACAGCATGGGGCCAAGCAAGGAACAGGCTCCCCTGCTGTGCCTACAGCAGAGTTGCATTTTCTTCTGCCACTTGGAAGAGGAGGAGGAAGTGAAGCTCAGTGAAACACCTTTTGGGGGCAGGCATTTGGGAGCATAATCCCCCCTTCTCTGCTGGCTAAGGCTGGGTTATAAACTGCTCCTTCCAGAAGAACAGCCCAAAGCAAGGTTGGGAAACTTGTAGCCTTCCTGATGTTGTTAGGCTGTACTGCATGTCCATAGAACCACAGAATTGTAGAGTTGGGACATCTAGTCCAGCAATGCAGGAATCACAGCTGAAGAATCCTTAATGGCCTGTGCTCCAAATGGTCTTGGGGAGGTGATATGTAATCCTGTTTTCATTCTGTTCACACCTCTAAAAATTTTGGGGCAGACATGCTGCTTCGTTGGCCAATTAGTGCATGTCCTGAAACTTCTTGCTGGAATCCTGTCACTTATACAAGCAATGTCTGGGCTTTTTTCCGTTCCATTTTCATTGAACTATAATGCCGGGGTGCCCCTCCAGACAGTAATAATGTGGTAATGGTGGGGAAGAATCACAGAAAAACTAACAAAACAGAATGATGTGTGGAACGGTCTAGTATAAACCCATCACTTATGCACTATTATTGCATTAATGATATGAGACAGAATGAACACCAACAGTCTTGAGGGGTCCCAAGATGTTCCCACCAGGCCATTTTGTGAAAAACAGGAACGAGGTTGGGCAACTGATTGTCTCATGGACACTGAGACAAAGAAGTCAGAAAGCTTTTTTTTGTTTGTTTTAAGTCAAATAAAGCGGTTGAGTGGCAAAAAATGGTGTCCCCAATCCCTGAAAATTCATTGATTTCCCCCATTTCATTCCTCTGTTCTCCACCATCTCCTGAAGTTCACTAGAAAAGTTTCCTGTGGAAACTTCCAACCCAGCTAGATTGCAAATGAATTGGTACATTTTAATTGCATTATATTTTTAGAGATATAACCTGCCCTGGGTGAAGGGCAGTTACCGAATACAAAATGATGATGGTGGTCACAACTCCTCCTCCACTAACTGGGTCTGTTGCAGGCTGAACCCCAGGACTCGTGATCCTGCAAATGTTTTGTCCTACGCTTCCTTGTTTGTATTGATGAGCTGCACTGGACTGAACCTTTGGTCAGTGAACCTCCCTGAATAGACTATTGTCTCTACAGCTCTATGATTCTGTTAATCTCCTTTCTAGTAACTTGAATCTATTGGTTCGGGTCCTACTCTCCAGTGCAGCAGAAAACAAGCTTGCTCCATCTTCATGCAACAGCCCTTCAGATATTTGGCGATCATATCACCTCTCAGCCTCCTCTTATCCAGACTAGGCATACCCAACTCCCTCAACCATTCCTCATAAGGCTTGGTGTCCAGACCCTTTATCTTCTTGGTCACCTTTCTCTGCACTCAGATAGGTGTGCGGAACAGATTTTCATGGATGTAAAAACCCAGGAGTAATTCTTCCAAGGCACATTCCCCATTGGTGAGAGAGATTCATACTGTCTTACCATCAACGGGTTGCAAAAGGAAAACTGCCGATATTTGCAAAGCCTCCTTTCTTTCTGCAAAAATGGATAATGCTGATCTTTTCTGCAAAAGGATAATTTTGCCCTGTCCCATCCTCCCCCAGGATCTTGCAGTTGTAAACATGTCCTTTCGTGGACTTGCGCAGTGTGTAAAAAGTGACAGTTGTACAGCAGCAGTAGGGTGAGGAAAAAAAAAAAGGCCACAGTCATCTCAAGGTGCTTTTGTTTTTTAATACGTTGACAATAGTCAAGAGAGAAAGAATATACAACAGCTAAAATTTCCACACACACACAGTTTTAAGGCCACATTGAAAAAAAGATGAAAGAACTTAAGGCTTCTCTAAAAGGGGCAACTCATAGGATGCCATGGCATGAACACTGAGTTGGAAACAGTCCAGATAACCTGATTTACCCATAGGGAAATCTCTCAACCAACAGCCTCCCAAGCTTTTTTTTAAAAAGGAGCCAGTGCCCCACACTTTTTTGCTGTTGCCATCGCTGTTTGTTAATGGCAACCAACATAAAAAAAAAACCCTACAAAGCACGCTCCATTTCTTCGTCCGGCATATTTCCCCAGCAAATCTGAAGGTGCTGTTCTTTAACAAAGCAACGCCAACCACCTCCTTCCATCAAGGGTGATTCTAATCACAAACGGAACCAAAAGACAACTCATTTTTTTTATAATATACAAATACGGCACAATGAACTGTGCCGGGTAGAAGATCGCTCTGCTATCAGAGGCACCTGTACAGTATCTTGCTGTTTATTTGGCAAGTTCTAATACTTATAAGTTTTCTTTCTTTGTCTTTTTTATTTTAAATTACTAAAATAGAGAGAGAGAAAGAAAGAAAGAAAGAAAGAAAGAAAGAAAGAAAGAAAGAATTTGCATAGATTGTACATTCAGCTATTTCCCCCCACTTTCCCCAAACCCTCTTTTCTTGTTTTCATTAGGTAAACACGTTTCAAAGTATTAGTGAGGTAGTACCTTTGGTAGCAAAAGAATGTAACCAAGGCAGAAGCAATTGGGCAGGAAAGTGAGAGAATGAAAACAGGTGTTTTTTGGGGGGAAACTGAAAGAATGGAGGCCCCCCCTGCAGGATGATGGGAATTGTAGTCCAGCAATATCTGGAGGGCCACAGTTCTCCCCACCATGCCTGATTAACAGCATCTGAATTTGTCAAGAAAAACAGATGACATAAACTGCTACCGTGATACTAAGCTGGAAAATACATACATACATATTTAATGCTTCGGAATGAAGTGCAAAGGGCCACTTCTGAAGCATCAGGAATCAGGGGAGGGGGAGAAGGAGGAGAGTAAAGAATATTTTGCGTTACATAAGGACTCTTACAGCTGCCTAATGAAAGGAACATAGGAAGCTGCCTTATACTGAGTTAGACCACTGGTCCATCGAGCTCAGCATTGTCTACACTGACTGGCAGTGGCTGTCCAGGGTTTCAGAGAGGTTTCGCTCCCAGCTTTACCCAAAGATGCCAAGGATTGAAACTGGGACCCTCTGCGTGCAAAGCAGAGGATCTACAGCTGAGCTAAGCCCTCCCTACGCTGCTCAGTGGTATCTTGGGGTTTTGTGCTCCCTGGAAGCTCTTGAAGAACCACAAAGATTCCTTGCACGAGTTCAAACGTGTTACATTCCGCATGGAGGTGTTGTAGCACAAGAGCTGATGGGTAGGTGGAGTGAAAGTGGAGCGCCTGGAATGGTCTAAAGAATTTGGCTCAGATCCCGCACACGGTTACGTGCCCGTTGAGCCGCAGATCTCATTCTTCTGCAAATGTGCAAAGAGTTGCATCCACAGGGTGCTGATGTGCTAAGAATGAGCAGATGTTGCAGGCAAGCAGAACCTGGTGGACTCAGCAGTTACTTTCCCATTGGTTCAGCCTACAGATGAAGCTTTTGGGAATCCCAGTGTGGGGCTTCATCTGTGTGCTAGAAGCTCCAGGCGGTGGATCTGTTTCCACAGTCCACATAACCAGGGAGTCCAGCTCAAGATGCATCAGAGTCTACTGGGAGCAACTGTGGGGAGTGCTGCATGCTGAGTGATCTGCGCCATAGATTTAGGAAGCTGCCTTGACCTGAGACGCTCAAGGAGATTGAGGGACAGAATCCCAGCTTGGGCAGATTTGCATATGCATCGTTTGGCGCTCAGTGAGCACAACCTGAAGCAATGACCCAAGCATGGGAGATGCCTGCCAAACATCAAACGCCATTGGCTCACATCAACTCAGCACAGTCGTTTTCAAGGAAGACCACTTGGGTGCAGCTCAGAGAGTGATGAACACAGATGAATGAATAAGCCCCGCAAGGCTGGATGGAAATCTGGGTTTTCCTTGTTTCAGCATGAGAATGTTGGGCTCCTGGTCTTCTGCTAGGACTCGGGATGGTTCTCCAGGAGAGAAGGTCTTCTTACAGAAGCACCTAAGCCATGGACAGGGGAATCCATGGCCCTCCAGATGTTATTGGCCTCAAACTCCCATCAGCCCTTGCCAGCAGGGACAATGGCAGAGATCATGGACCTATAGAACTGTGGTTTTCTAGGATTCTGATAGACATGGATGGGTACACTGATATGAGCAGCTGCTACCTCTGACTGGACGATTTCTGACGGAATGGGTTCCATCCTCTCTCCCCTCTTTTATCAGCAATTGGAACATCTAGGTTTTCTTTTTTGTAGTCAGAATTCTTATTTGAGTGGAAATCAAGAATGCAGGAAAAGGGAAGGGGGAGAAATGAGATGTCTTTTTGTTTTGTTTTGTTTTTCTTAAAAAAGGCCTTTTCTTAATAAAGGCAGCTTTCGTTAGTAAGATAAGATAATCTCCAAGCTGCATAAGCAGCACCTACTAATTAGTCATTGACTAAAAATACAAATAAATACCTAAAACCGCCCTCCTATGTAGCCTCCTTTGCTGCCAGCTCTAAACATTTAATGCTCTGCCTTCATGCCAGCACAGCTGACACTGCAATTTCAAAGTCCAAAGCGAACGGTAGTAGCTTTAAACCAAACAGGATGGTGAGAGGAAAAACATTAGCAAGCCACTGGAAACTCAGAAGTTGTTTTTTTTTTTTTTACAGTCACCATTGCAGTTGTTTTAAAAGGGAATTTAACGGATTCTTGCGACGTGCTTCTTCTGTCGTCAGGCTCTCCCAACAGGTGAGCTTACAGAACAGTGCAAGTCTGTGCAGGTCTACTCAGAAGGAAGCCCCACTAAACTAATTGGGATTGAGGCTGCTTCCAGGGTACCAGTTTACTGACCATCCAACCTCATTTGTTTGCAAGGAGATGGCTGTTTGAATGGTCATTCGTTCTGCTTTGTTTGTGAGATAGGTTAGGTGATGTGGTCTTAAAAGCCAACACTTTCCAATGCAATTTGCCATCACTTTCCTTATCTCAAGGAAGTTCAGTCTGGGGTGGGACAGGGGAAGCTGGTTTGTCACACAGGACCCTCCCGATCAATTACAACTGCACAACTTCAACTTGCCAGTATGTGACTGAATCCCACAGCAAAACAGTGGCAGCCTGGAAGTGCCCTTACACCCAGGTATGCATGCACAGGATTGCACTAGAGTAGGCCTGAAAGTTTTACACAGGCGCAAAATGTGAGGGGGGGGGGGAGAGAGAGAAGAGAAAGAAACCTTTTTAGAAAAAATACATTAACTGGCTATTTTTACACAAACACACCCACTTGTATATGTAGATTGCACAATTTATGCCAAAGAGCTTAGCTAGAAATTAATTGGACTAAAATGCTATTTGAATGTTAACAGAATCTATACTTTTTCCTCAGTGTTAGGCTGCCTGGGGACCAAATGATATACCACCAGCTCCCAAAAGTGGAAAAACTGTGCTCAAGACCTGCTAAAATGTCACAGGTAAAACACATAAATGCACTCCAGGGGGCGCTGCTCTCCCTCCTATGGAAGAGCAGCTTTTAACACTAGCCCCAAAGAGTCATTTGTCCCAAACTGACCCACTGGGGTGATTGCCCAACCAGGCTCGGCCTTGATTCCCATAAGCCCATGTGCCTGTCTTCTTGCTGACAACCATTCTTTGGGGGGGGGGGCACAGTGCTGTCATCTTCCTCCTTCTCCTTGCCCTCAGTAGAAATTTATTAGGGAGGAAGATGGGGACAAGACTAGAAATGAGTTGCCTCTGCCTTGCACTGGCGCCACCTACTGCTGGTCTTCCTGCCTTGCACCCTACCCAGGATTCCCTCCTGCAACCTTCTAAAATCAGAATATTGGAAACTGCCTTAAACCAAGCCCAGGGGTGACTGCTCTGACCGGCAGCAGCTCTTGAGGGCCTGAGGCAGAGAGACTCCTTATCCATCATCAGGTCCCTGTAGCTTCAAGATTAAGCACAGGCTGGTGGGAGTAGTTGAACTCTTTCCCTGTTATCACTATATAATAATAATACTAATAATAATTTATTATTTATACCCCACCCATCTGGCTGGGTTTCCCCAGCCACTCGGGGAGGCTCCCAACTGAATATTAAAAACACAATACAGCATTAAACATTAAAAACTTCCCTAAACAGCTGTTATTCCCCTGCCTGAAACCACTTCTGAAAAAATGCTGGGGTAGAGGAAGGGGTTTCTTCCCATTGGGGCTCTTTGCAAGTGTTTTGTAGTCTGCTATGACAAATATTGAACTCTTGTGAATATCAGAGAGTTGTGGGGTCTCTGTGTGTGTCAGACTGAAATAAATAAATAAATACATAGTTACATACATAAGAAAAGGGGGATGGGGAGCCCCAAGTCCTTGCCAGTGAAAACACGGCTTGGCATAATGATAACGTCAACACTTTTGCTAGGCTGCTGTGGGAATGCTTTGGGAAGTGATGGCATGGGGAGCGATGGCAATTTCAGCATCTGCAACCGGCTGCCATTTTGCTACTCATTTCCCATCTGTGTGTGTGTGTGTGTGTGTGTGATAAAATAGCCAACACATCTCAGATTGAGGTTTTAAATAATCTGTAGTCTTGATACTGCACCCGCGCTAAAAACTTAAGGCATGTTTTAAAAACCGGTTTCCTTCTCTCCACACCTTCCCGGAGCTTAAAATGACAGCCATTCGATGAAATTAGCTGGCGACCCTCCATACCACTTCCAGGAACTACGTGAAAACTAAATCGTACATTTTCTTGAAGGATGCCTGGCAGTTAATCCACTTCGAAACCAGCCCAAATTTAGGAGGGCAGGTGGATAATCCTCCCCCCATATCACAAGAGCAACCATATTAAATTCCCTTTTAAAAGCCGGTGAAGGGATGTGTCCCCTGTGCTACCTCAAACGGCCGTCGGGTTTAACAGGCCCCAGCTCAGATTTTGGGTCTGGGCTGAGTGAACTCCAAGATGTCTGGCTACAGGCCTGCATGACTGGGCAGGAGGTGGGGCCTGTGCTGCAGATATCCACAGCTGACCACATGCCTCCCACCAGTTTGTCCACCCAGTTCTCCAGCTTGCTGCCCGTAAGGGCTGCATTCTTCTTTGCTTGGTCCACCTGCGCAGCGTCGATGGGGATATTCAGAACCGGGTTGAGGCCTTGGAAACTCTGCTCCATGTAAGCGTTCTTCGGAGGTCCGCCGTGCAACCTCGTGGCTTCTTCTGTAAAAACAACAACAAACCGAAAACCAAAGTTGAGATGCTTCACCAATCTGACCTTCAGATCAAAACTACCGTTAGCACGCTCTGCGTAGGACTGCCATTCAAAACCATTTCGTGGTTTAGTGTGGCGGCACCGACCCTTTGGTACTCCCTGCCTCTCGATAACAGGCAGGCACCTGCACTGTGCTCTTTCTAGATAGATAGATAGATAGATAGATAGATAGATAGATAGATAGATAGATATCTTTATTGGCATTGTCCCATACAGAACAATGAAATTGAAAAACCACATTAAACATTCAAAACCCCCTAAAAACTCTGAAACCCCATTTTAAAATAGAGACCCCTTATGCTGCGTTTAGAACCAGAATTGGATTTGTGTAGAAACTGTTTCTCAGGCGGCTAGTCCTGGCCTTTATAACCCTGTACCTTCTTCCAGAAGGCAGAAGCTGAAAGAGATCATTTCCAGGGCGTGTACTATCCTGCACTATCTCTGTCGCTTTCTTATGGCACCTGGCAGCATAGATTTGATCCAAGGTGGGAAGAGTGCACCCAATTATTCTCTCTGCAGTCCTTACAACCCTGGATAGCATTGTTTTTTCCCTGGCCGTGCAGCTCCCAAACCACACACATGCTTTAGTGCATGCTAAAAACATTTTTGTTTGGACAAAGCTACCCAGATGTTTAGAAAGTTGGCATGAGTTTTTAATCTATTGCTACCTTAATTTTTCGAACGTCTTAAATTACTGTTGTTACCGTATTTTTCGTCCTATAGGGCGCACCGGCCCATAGGACGCACCTCGTTTTTTTGGGGGAAAATGAATTTTAAAAAATTATCCCCCCCCCCCGCCTTGGCTGCCGCCCCAAGCCTTGCGCTCACCTGCCCGAAGCACGGGGCACCCTCCGGAGGGCTCCCTGTGCTTCGGGCGACAGGCTGCCGACCCAAGCCTCGCGCCCTTGGCGGGACCTCCTGCCGGGCGCGCAAGGCTTGCGGACACTCACGGGGGCTGCAGGCTGCTGCCCGCAAGCCTTGTGAGCCCACGGGAACTCCCACCGGGCTTGCAAGCTTGCGGATAGCTTCCTGAAGCCTGGAGAGCGAGAGAGCGCACCGATGCCTCTCGCTCTCCAGGCTTCAGCGAAAGCCTGCATTCGCCCCATAGGACGCACACACATTTCCCCTTCATTTTTGGAGGGGAAAAAGTGCGTCCTATGGGGCGAAAAATACGGTAACTTTTCTTGGTGATAATTTTACTGCTTTGTGGTTTTTTTGTAAACTGCTTTGAGTTCCCTTTGATAAATCAAGCAGCATATAAATTTTATGAAATAAATAAATAAATAAATAAATAAATAATTCTGTGTAAAAGTACCCATAGACCACACTTCCTAATGAAATACCGGCACAGTGTGTAGCAATACAAAAATAGGAACGCCCCCTTCATTAAAAACAGTACAGTGATACCTCGGGTTAAGTACTTAATTCGTTCCGGAGGTCCGTTCTTAACCTGAAACTGTTCTTGACCCGAAGCACCACTTTAGCTAATGTGGCCTCCTGCTGCTGCCGGAGCACGATTTCTGTTCTCATCCTGAAGCAAAGTTCTTAACCCGAGGTACTATTTCTGGGTTAGCAGAGTCTGTAACCTGAAGCGTATGTAACCCGTGGTACCACTGTACAGAGCAATCACTGGAATGGACATAAAAAGTGCCTGCTGAATCAGGCCAAGGGCATCTAGTCCAGCATCCTGTTCTCATAGTGGCGGAACAATTGCCTGTGGGAAACCAACAAGCAGGATTCAATCATGAGAGCACTCTTCCCTCCTGTGGTTTCCAGCAATTGGGATTCTGAAGCCATCCAATTTGGTGCTGGTCACTGCCTCCTGTGGGAGCAAGCGCCATAGTCTAACTTTGCACTCTGTGAAGAAGTGCTTTCTTTTCATTTGTCCTGAACTTTCTAACATCCAGTTTCATTGAGTGTCCACGGTGCTACATGAAAGGTGCTTAAAACTGCCTGTAGGAAACTAGCTCAAAATTCACATATGGAAATTGGGATAGAGGTGGTTGGGGTTAATGCCAGGAAGGGACTTGCTGAACTCTGCCAAAACATACATACCACCTCCAGGGCAAAATGCCTTCATTCAAGAAGGCCCTCTCAGACTTGGAGAACTATGCTGTGTGTTCCAGTGGGTCTGTGGGCCAGGAATGACATACTAGTGTCTACAATTCCTGCCACGTCGCCTGTGTAATTTGCAACTCGTGCCAATTATCTAAGCTCTTCCTTTTGTGCAAGGAGGCAACGGTTTGATCTTCTGTTGTAAATTGGCTAAGGCTCCGGCTCCCTTGCTTGGACACTCTTCATGGTTCTCTGAGACTTAAGTTTTATATTTTGAGGTGACCCCCCCCTCCCTTGCAAGCCCCCCGTGGCCAACCCCGATTATTCAGTTATATTAAATATGCTGTTTCTGTCTGGCTTACTATGGCTTTGATCATATAATTCGCTTGCCAAGGCAGTCGAATTCTACCTGATTTATTCAGATGGCATGAGCTCTCACTGTAGACACCTGCTGATCAGACCAAGGGCTTATCTAGTCCAGCATCCTGTTCTTGGCCAACCAGATGCCTGTGAGAAGCCTACAAGCTGGATGTGAGCACAGCTGAACTGTCCCCACTTGCGAATCCCAGCAACTGTCATTCAGAGGCAGGCTGCCTCTGACATGTGCCATGCCCTCCATCACACTGCCCTCACTCTGAATAGGCATTCAGCCCCATTTTGACATGATCCTTGGGTGGGGTGGGGGGTGGGAAAATCACTGCGGCTGAAGAAGTTTACGGAAAATGAGCTACCCTCTCCCCATCCTTTAGTTCTGCCCTATTATTTATCCTTCATAAAAGGCAGGTCTCATTACACTGCTCTTTGAATCTAGAGGTGCGTAGTGATTTTCTGTGTGTGGCAGCCTTAGCATTGTTCACAAAATATCAGAAAAATGGCTCTTACAGATGTCCTAATTTTTCTGTCAGTTTCACAGCATTTATCTGGCATTAGAAGTAAGTTTAAGTAATGCAAGTGGTGGCAAAGCGAAAAAATGCTGAAAAAAGGAAGAAAAAAGAAAGAAAAGAAAGCTAAGAGGCTTTGTAACAATTTTTCCGCGTGCAGCATAATGTTTCTGAACTGTAAGGTCTTGGAGAGGCACACTCAAAAGCTCACACTGCGAATGCTCCTCTAAACTTCTGCTCTAATCTCAGTGTGCCTCTTGAAATCATGTATCCTTCTCCACGATATTCCAACTGTGCAGACTTCAGGTTCCCAAATGTGGCCCTTCAGACCTCTCTGTCTGGCTCTCGGGGCTCTCTCAAGGCCACATATCCTCTTGGGCCACATCCTGAACCACCCCTGCTTTGTCTCGCTCCTTTTTTCTTCTTCCCTGGCTGTGAAATGTGTCCTGGAACCCTGATAATGCCTTTTGCTTGCCTGGATGGCGCTTAGAGAGGAGAGGGGTGGTGGTGTCAGGGTGCATAGAAACTATCATAATAAAATTATTTATATGCCACCCATCTGACTGGGTTACCCAAGCCACTCTGGGCTGCTTCCAACAAATGAAAACACAGTAAGATGTAACAAACACTAAAAACTTCCCTACACAGGGCTGCAGAACAAAGGCAAAATATGCACACATTGCTCTGCCTCCTTGTGCTTCTGGCCTCATCCATCACTAGCATGTAGCCTTGGGAAGATGGAAATGAAAATGGGGGTGGGACGGGAACGGAGTGTCCTGGAAGAGGGCATGACTGTCTGCTTGAACAGGAACACTTGAAACTGCAACAGGTCCCCCTTCTATACCTGTATTTTAGACGACAGCACTGCATTGGTTCCTTCGTATAATCAGTACCTAAAGCCACCCCTTGCACCTTGAGTTGCACCAGTACAATAAATAATAGAAGGGCAATGTTTTCCCCCAGTAATGAACTCCTTCCTCAAGTCAGTAGAATCTCTGTGGTCATTATCAAAGTGCTTGACTCTAACAGGCTCTTCTGCTGAAATTAAGGAAAGTTAACGGTGCTTTAACTTTGTTTGGACTGCATCCTGTGTTGTACCAAGAAGCAGTCATGATGCATCAGATCAAAGGCTCATCTACTCCAGCATCTTTTTGTCCTATGGTGGCCAACCAGATGTTTCTGGGACGCTGTAATGAGTTGCAGGGGCTCATTCGCCAGCACTTTGCCCTTTAAAGAGGCCCTGATCCCCTACCACCAAGCAGCAAACAAGGAATGGCTTCTGAGGAATCCTTGCCTGGATTCCTGCTCTGGAAGGAGCTAGGCAGTATCCTCCCATTTACCTGCCTGATGGGAGGGGAGGTATACAGCTGCCTCTGCCCAAAGAGAAAGGACAGGAAACCTCTGCCACATCCGCACCACACCTTTAAAGCAGTACAATACCGCTTTAGATGGTCATGGCTTCCCCCAAAGAATTATGGGAGCTGCAGGTTGTTAAGGGTACTGAGGGTTCTTCGCAGATCCCTGCTCCCCTCACAGAATGACGATTCTCAGAATGGCTTAACTGTGAGGGGGATTGGGGCCTCCTAACAGCTCTCAGCACCCTTAACAAATTAGCACTCCCAGGATTCTTTGTGGGACGTCTTGATTCTTTAAAGTGGTATCATACTCCTTTAAACGTATGGTGTGAATGTGACCCAGGAGGATGCAAAGTCTCAGATAAGCAGGACAGCGGAAACAGGCCGGAATAGTTAGGCCTGTGAAGCCACAGACCTGAAATAAATCCATCCTTACAGCAGCCCTGACAGGAGTCAGTGCCTTCTTTGACCCCTTAGGTGTGAGCCTATGGAAGATACGGAACATGCTTTTGTTGACATGTCTTCCCCCTCTAGGATGCAGCACAGAAACCAACAGGCAGAATGTGTTCATCGTCTGCTATTACTCTCCAGCTGCATGCTTACTTAAACATTTATATATGCAAAATGAAGTGTTAATTGCTGCTTATCAATTTTTTAGTATGTTGCAGTGATATTGTATGTCTTATTATGCATTGTTACCATATCACTGTATTTAGACTTTGTGAACTGCTTTGAGCAGAGATTTGCTTGAGGAAAATGTGGTATGTAAATAAACTGACAAACACAAAACAACGACAATTCAGAGGCAATACCCCCCTGCCTGATCCTGGAGGTACCATGTATCCCTCATGGCTAGCAGCCGTAGATAAACCTTACGTTCCATTGTATTTCCTTAATTCCCTTTTGATGCAATCTAAGTTGATGGCCACCATCACGTTATGAGAAAATTAAGAAGAGGCTTTCTGGATCTGACCCAAGCCCCATCTTAGTTAAGCACCTGTGGCCAAGCTGTAATTGCAAATAACAGTTTGGTTCGCAAAAAGGTCTTACCTTGCCTGATGCTTTGCCTGTTGGAAAATGTCAGAGGAGAGACCAGGAATTTGGTTTCCGCTACAGGGACCCAGTGATGCAGGATCTTAACAGTCCAGATTCCGGGGCGGAGAGGCAAATTCAATGGTGGCTTGTAGTGAGTAAACTCCGCGCTGGATTCTATTAGGATATCATACGTGGCGGCGATCGTGTTTGTAGGGTCCACCCAGATGACAGTAACAGTGACGTTGGGGCCCTTCCCCCACTTCTGCATGCCGATTGGCTCGTCCATGGGCCCAATGAGTCCCCCAAAGTTCCGGAATATTCTCTCCTTAGCATCCCAGTCGGTTCCAATCTGAAGGGTAAACAGAAGCACTGCACATCAGGTAACACTGAAAGAGACAACCAACTGCTTTAAAAATCAACGTAGTCTGTTCTTTTTTGTAATTGTCGCATTGGGTGGCTGCTACAAGATCCTGGGTCCTGAGTTGCTCTGCTGCTCTCCATCCCACTGTTGTTGGTATTTTGGGGGGAATTATCTTCTAAGGGAGAGATAAATTATTGCAATGCATCCCTAATTATTATTAATGCAAAATCATAGGATCATTATATAAATATAGAAAGCTGTATGGTCTCAGAAAGGGGTGTGGCTACGAGGGGGTCACAGCTGTGACTTCTCATGAAGGGGACCTGCACTTTTACATTTGCCACGGCATTACTTCTGAGGACCCTTCATAATTCTTGTTGGAACTAAAGCACCGATGCTTGTAATATGTTACCTGCAGGTTGCCTGCTCAGCCTGACACCACCTGGAACAGCTTCAACTGATTTTTTTTAAACGCCCAGTAGGTGGTGGCAGGAATGAAGGGAAGAATCACAGAACAACAAGTTTCTATATAGAACTACACTGATTTACAACCAACCACAAACATTTAACAGACTACATTTTCTTAGCTGTTCTCTCCCCATCACCCCAATGTTTCAGCTATGCCTGAGATAGCTGTAATCGTTTGCTACTATCCAAGGGGCAACAGGGACACAAGTAACTGCAATTAAATGTGGCATGCACCAGTTGCTGAAAGTATTTGTAATCAGCAAACTATGAACCCCCCAGGTCACACACACAAGGAGGAAGAAGGTGGAAGAAGGTACAGAAGTCACAAAACCAAAGAGACGGTGCCTCCACTGGTGACAAAAGCAGATTCTTGGGCCTTCAGATCATCACTCAGGTCTCTCTGCAAGCACCACTGAGCCACTGGTTGGTGATCCTTGCAGAGAGCAGCGTGTGGAGATTTGAAGCCCCGACTATCAGCTGATTGTTGGGGCTTCAAAGTGCTGGGGCAACAATGGGTCACCGGTTGTCATTGTGATGGTGGATGATTGGCAGGTTGGCAGCCTTACCCACCCATTTAATGTGGCCCTCAGGGGGTGGGAAAGATAAGGATCTGGCCTGCTGGTATACAGCAGTGTTTCCCAACCTTTTTTGGGCAAAGGCACACTTGTTTCATGAAAAAAATCTCGAGGCACACCACCATGACAGATGGGGAAAGGTCACTTTTTACTTATGTAAAAAAAAATAAAAAAATAGTAACTTCCAACGAATTCTGTAGGTCTTGTTTCTGAATCATTAAAGCTGCATTTGGGAAGGATCGTAAGGGCGCACAGCAACTCAGTCCCACCAACTCCACAGCAGGGTTCTCAGGTTCAGTGAAGGGCTCCCTCAGGGGGGCACATATATACACCTGGGCTCCCGAAAAGCTACCGCAAGAGCCCTTCAGGAGTTCACATAGCGCAGGCCTGAAGGCTGCAGCTTCCCACTTAGCATCCCGCCAGAGGAGGAAACCTCAAGTGGTCGACCTGTTTTTCCCCCCTCCCGCCTCCCTTTTGGAGCGCAGAGTTTTGAAGGCCAGCATCAACTCCGTTTTCCCGGATACTTCCCGCTCGAACCGAGGGCTGGGTGAAGCAAGGGCGGCGCTGCGCGTTTTACCTCCACAGCGCAGGGGCTCTGGCTCGCCTTCAGCCACCGCACGACAGCACTGGCTGCCACTTCGTCCTGCAGCAACAGCTCCAAAACAGCTGCCATGCCCACCTCTCTCCTCCTCTAGCACTACCGCGCGGGCGAGCCTCCGGGGCGGGCGCACAAGGAGCGTGGGCGCCACCCCTCGACGCCGTCCCAAAAGCCGCCAAAAAGCCCTTAAAAAAGAGGAGCAGCAAAAAACACACACCACACACGGGGGCGTGTTCTAATTCGCTTCTAACTCCGGGTTAGAGCGCAGCACGTGGAGGATGGGTGGGGAAAGAGAGAGGAGGCACACTGATAGAACGGCAGGCACGGGGGCCGCCAGGGAGAGCCAGCGCGCGCCCCACCCCGGACGCTCGCGGCCACCGCCGTCCCTCCCTCCCAGGGAAGGCGGGATTAGAGCAAGCGCCTGGGCAGCAAGAAGCGCGCGCGCGCCGGCCCTGCCCTGGATCCCTCAGAACCGCCAGTCTCTGGGAAAGTGGGCGTGGCTTCAGAACTCTCAGGCAGCAGCGCCCGCCGCCCGGCAAGGCTTCCCATTGCGAGGCGCGAATGCTTTTCTGGGCGGGGATTGGCGCAAATATAGGCAGGGCGGGCTGAGAGGAGGAGCCGCCGCCGAGGAGCAGCGGCACCAGCAGCGTTTCCTCTCCCCCCTCCCCTCCCGTGTCAACAAGCGGGGCGCCTGCGCCGGGGGTTTGCGCGTCAGGCAGGCAGCCAGGCAGGCAGACGGCGAGAGCCCCGCGCTGGGCGGCCTCTCCTCGCCGCCCCGCCTCTCGCCGCCCGACTCGCCCGCCTCCCTCCCACGGCACACCAGGCAACGTCTGGCGGCACACTAGTGTGCCGCGGAACACCGCTTGGGAAACACTGGTATACAGCATAGAAACAGAAAGCAAAGTTGGAGGTGACAACCCTATTGTGTTTATTTTATCTGAGTATCTCCAAGACCTGGAAGAATTTCCTCCCCTGTCCCAGCCAGAAAGAATAAAAGGAACAGATTCTCAGAATGCTAAATTTAACTTCGGGAAAATCCAGGGGCTCAGGATGATCATGCTTAAGGAATCTGATCTTCGATAATTCCTGTATGAACTGACCTGATTGGCACCTCCTGGAGGAATGTGCAGATTGGGACCCAGTTACTCACTAGCTTTTGACTTCCCCCATGCAGTTCACGTAAGTGCGGCCCTGCTGGATCAGGCCAGTGGTCCACCTAGTCCAGCATCTTGTCCACAAGATGCCTATGGGAAGTCTACAAGCAAGACTTGAGCGCAACAGGACTCTGTCCTCCTGCAGCTTCCAGCAAGTGGCATTCAGAAGCATTATTGCCTCCAACTTGGTCTCTCCCCTGCTGAGATGCAAGAGTTGCATTCTCCACCTCAGCTGGTCAGGACTAGGACCTGTCCTATCAAGCATGCATTTCCTGCAATAAAGGTAGCTTTCTTATTTTTCTAAACTCAGCCTCAGTGTGATTGCAACAGGGATTCTGCATCAAGTTCACTTCTGCTGAGCATTTAAACTCCCAAAGTCACCACTTTCTGTACTTGCAGACAGGCTGATCACCATTGTGTCTCATTCATCCCCTTGTACTTCTGTGCCATCAGAGAATCCACTCAGTTGCAGTTTTCCTTTGAAGAGGTGGGGGGGAGGGGTGCTCCTTAACTCCCTACTCAGCTTTTGCATCACTTATTCCGGTCCCTGCTTGGGTTTGCACTTAAAATTTGCCCAAGATAAATTATGCCTTGATTACTAGCTTGTGTCTCATTGCTCACCACAAACGGGGACCATTAGGTCCACACAGAAGACACTAATTGCCTGCCGCCCAGTTCACTTTGTTCTCTGTGATGAATTGCAACTGCTAACGAGGCTAGAAACAAACTTTTTTCGAGTTCCGCAGATAAGGCTTAGTGCAGAAGTCCCTGAATGCCTAAATGAAACCCAAGTCCATCTTTCTCCTTCCCTTTGGACGGACGTCATCTTTCTCAAAAAACAAAAACAAAAAACACAAACGAAGAGGTGATACCTACGTCATATGGAATTAACCTCCTACTGGGAAACTGCCACTCTCTGGAAGTTGTTGGACTACAACTCCCAACAGCCACAGCCAATGCCAACATGGTTGAGAATGAAGGGTCATGGGAGCTGTAGTCCAGCAACATCTGGAAGACCATAGGCTCCCGATCTCTGTGCCCCAGTGAACAAAATAGGGTTTATCTGGCTCTGTACTGTCACTACCAGGGATGGGAAAGCTTTTGGGCTTGGTAGGCTGGAACCTTCTTGATCCTCACCCCTGCAGACCAACTTTGACTGGTGGGTGGGACAATCACCTGGTTGGCCAATCACCTGACATCATGATAGCATCTGATGATTGACAGATGCGTTGCCCCAACCACTAGTTGAAGTGGCTGGGTGCTTTCCAACAGCCAGCTAGTTGTCAGGCACCTGGGAGCTGCTTGCTGAGTACTGAGTATAGGGCTTGCAAAGCTGATTTCTGTAGGGTGATCAAGTTCCCATCAGCTGCAAGGCAGTGACTTCAACCCTGCTTTCTGCAGGAATCGATCATATGATTGACTGTTGCCAAGGACATGTATTGGCCTGGTCCAATTTTTAAGGCTCTGATGCTAATGGAGGAGTATCAATTCTGACCCCTGAAAAATGAGTCCTGAGGCTACTGATCTTTGGAGAAGGCAGGTGAGCAGGCAGCAATTGTAAGCAGGAGGTGCAGCAGCAGCAGCAGGGCCAAATGGGGGCCCCTGAGAAAGCTGTAGGTCTTGGTGGTTGCTGAACAATGTTGGCCACTGGTGCCAGCCCCCAATTTGAGTTCAACCAATAGGATTTTTAATAGGTTAGGTTGACGCTTGTGACTATACTGCAAGTAAAACCTAGACATACTGTTTCAGCTGTTATCTTGCATGTGTGTTACTCATTAACTTGCGAGATGCCCTCACACCAGCAAAACAACAGAAGAATTGCCAATCCCAAGAAATACAGTTGGTGCGATCATTTGTCAGGACATGAAAACGGCAATTCAATCCACCGATATCTCAATAAACAGAACAAGACCAGCATCCATCTCCTTAATAGGACATTAATGTCGCCGATTTGCCACACATGCCATTAAAAACACTGAAGCCTACCTAAGCCTCTCTCAATTGCCAAAGAAAATGCAGAATTTATAGGCCAGGACATAATGACTACGAACAAAAATTTGTTCAATTAGCTGTGTGGGCTTTAATTAAAATTTGTGATTTAGCAAGAAAAAATGATGAAATAAATAGCTTTAGGCAGCTGTGCCATTTGCAAAGAATGTGTGGCTCAGGATGAGAGCAGTTTAGCACTTGACAGAGTCGGACTGAAATCAGGGAGACTAAAATCCAACTCAGCCATCGAAGTCATTGGATGCCCTTGGGCCAGTCACTCTCCCAGACTACCTCGCAGGGTTGTTGGAAGGATAAAATGTTGGGGGTGGGAGAGAACTATGTACACAATCCTGAACACCTTGAAGGAAGGGTGGGGATCAAATGGAATCAATAAAAAACAATTTAAAGCAATTATTACAAGGAAACATCCTCTCGAAATTTCTTGGCAGGCTAAGAAAATCTGATCTTACCTGCTGAACTAAAGCTTACAATCACTGAATTATAGAGTTCAAGGGATCCTAAGGGTCATCAAGTCCAACCCCCCGCAATGCCGGTTTTGTTTTTGCCCAATGTGGGTTTTACATCTCTCTTTGAATTTTTTGCACACCTGATAAGAATTTTCCAAGCAAGATTGGATTATCTCAAGGTACAGCCTCAGAACAGTGAGAAAAGCTCTGGGACCCAGGGGAATGAATTGGTACACAACACAGTGCAGTCAAAATAGGGGTCAAATCAAAGTGTGGAGAAGTCCATATCTGGCAGATCTGGCCTCAGTTAGGAAGTAGGAGCCATGGTAGTTTCAGAACAAAGAAAAGGAAACCGTGTTCAGTTTAAAAGAGGAAGGGAAGAAAAAAAAGATAACAGTGATGCTTACCTCAGAGAACTGCAGCCTTCCAAAATCACTTGGTGGACTTGCAATTTTGAACACCTTTTTGGGCATCACCCATGTCTCTAAGGTCTCCAGCTTACTGGCAGCCAGATTGGTAGCATGGTGCTTGACAAGGAAACCCTGAAAATGATCAGCAAGGAAGTAGAGTTGGACGGAGAATGGGTGGCCCATTGGGTAATACCTGGAAAACATAAATGCCAATGGAGAAGAGTCTGATTAGCTGCAGAACAACAGAGTTAGTGGTTTGGCAGTGGGTGAGGTTCTTACAGCTACAGTGATGTTGAGCTCATTGGAATGAAGATGTGCTGCACTACTTCTTAAACCTCTGTTTTTAAGCCTGGGTGGGGTGGGGGCTTGGCAAAGGGCACCGAGATGGGACCCCAGAGAGTAAGGACTCTCAATCCGCAGCAGTTAATTGAGAGCTATTGAGAGCTGCCATTTACTTTCACCACAACCCCTTGGGGCGATTCGGCATTTGCGGGTCCTGTGGGAAATTTAAATGGCAGCTCCCAGACTCACAAACTTTTAAAAATTGCACTGGCTGCGAGCTGGCTACTGGGCTAAGTTTAAGGTGTTGGTTGTGGTGTATAAACTCCTCTACAGTACAGCTTGGGACCAGGATACCTAAAATATCCATCTTGCCCCTTATATACTTAATCAATCACTGTGCTCTGCAGGACAGAGCCTCTTGCAGAGTCCACGCCTCATGATATACAAATCTGGCTTTTAATGCTATGGCACTCCCCTTCTGGAATTCCATCCCATTACATATTAGACAAGTGCTACCCTTGTTGTCTGGACGCGGGTGGTGCTGTGTGTTAAACCACAGAGCCTAGGACTTGCCGATCAGAAGGTCGGCAGTTCGAATCCCTGCGACGGGGTGAGCTCCCATTGCTCAGTCCCTGCTCCTGCCAACCTAGCAGTTCAAAAGCACAGTTTGAAAGTGCAAGTAGATAAATAGGTACCGCTCCGGCGGGAAGGTAAACGGCATTTCCGTGAGCTGCTCTGGTTCTCCAGAAGCGGCTTAGTCATGCTGGCCACATGACCCGGAAGCTCTATGCTGGCTCCCTCGGCCAGTAAAGCGAGATGAGTGCCGCAACCCCAGAGTCGGTCACGACTGGACCTAATGGTCAGGAGTCCTTTTACCTTTACCTTACCCTTGTTGTCTACATAAATAAATAAAGCTGAAACGTGCAGTCGCAATCCGTGAGTGAAAGAGAGTGAAAAGGGTATTACTGGAGAGAAAAAGAAATGGAGACTGGAGATTGGCGAGAGAGAAACAGGGAGAAGCGGACTCCCTGCTCATTTTTGACTCTGTCCTGAGCCCACCAGCTTAGCTTCTTGATTCCCATTGGTTTGCAGCTGCTGACAGATTAGCCCAGAGGAAATGTAGACCTCAGCTGCATGGAGGAGAAGAGGTACTTGCCACCTGCTGTAGACTGAAGGAACTCTGAACTTACCGGCAGCTGTTTTCACCATCAGTGTGGAAGGAGGTTTCTGCTCTCCTCAGGCCCAAGCGAGCAAATGAGTGGTACATGGTCAGCATGACGTCACTGATGCTATGGATCCCGTCTGGTTCGTCATAGACATTCTCCCAGTACGATCTCAGGCCTGGAGTGCCTGATGGGTAGTTGCCATACAAGTAGTAATCCAGCTGGCCAATTATTTCTTGATTCACCACCGCTTCAAATTTGCGTGCAAAGAAGGTGGGTCTTGTAGTTTGCTGTGTCAATAAGAACAATTTTTTTACAACGTGGTTTCTGTGGATTTTTTTTGAAGAACACAAGGTTCCCACCTTACACGTCATGCTGATGCAAGAACGGATGTCAGAAAATTCCAGCAAAAAGGGACATAAAAAGTTCAGATGCAGAGAAACCGGGGGGGGGGGGGGGGAGAAAAAGCCACTGGCAAAGTGTCAACACAGTCCTGGCAGGTTGGAAGAATGAGTATCAAAAAGATGAGACCCAGTAACTTAATTGTGAACTTCTGTGTATGGGTGATTTGCTGTTTGAGTACAGGGGTTGCCAACCTTTCTGGGCCAATGAGCACATTTAGAATTTTGAGAAAATGCTGCTGGCATCATTCACAAAATGGCTGCCTTGAGCCTGGCATAACACAAATGGCTGCCATGGGTGGGTGGGTGCCATAACTCAAAATGGCTGCCATGAGGGCATGACATAAAGCTTCAATGTAAGAGAGGCTGAGTCAGTGCAAACAGGAAATGAGCAGGGAAAGCAAATTGTCTCTTGTGTATTTTTGAGGGGATATTTACTCATACCTTTTGTGAACACCACAGGACGCACTGGTGGGTACACTGGTGTCTGTGGAAGCCATGATATGTTAACAAGTGTTTGGGAAAGTGGATGCTGGTGATAGGGGGCTCTTACATTTTTCTATAACAGGCTGAACTGGGATGCTGCTCGCGATTTATGTGTTTCTCTAACACCGCTCTGTTAGACTGTAAAAGCCTTCTTTGTTTTCTGCACATTTTTTTTTAATAAAGAGGGATAGAAAGTGTCAAGCTTGAAAGCGCCGAGATCAAAAGGTGCAACATGCCTTCTGAAAAGTCAACACCACCCGTCAAATTTGCTTTCGGAGTGGCTCCAATTATGTTTATTCTCTCCATTTGCAGCCAGAATGCCTGGAATGCATGAAGCATTCTCACCAGGAACACAGGTTTACTTTTGGGCAGGGGGTGGGAAATCAGTGACCCTCCAGAACTTGTTGGGCAACCCAGCTACCTGAGATGCTTAAAACTGAAAATGCCAGCGACTGAACTTGGGGCCTCCGTTGTGCAAGTGGGAGCCCTCCAACCAGTGTTTGGAATGAACTAGTTTGGTTTAATGAAGTTTACTGAATGAGTTCAAAAATATCTGGACTATGCCTGAACATATAGCTCCCATAATTGCTGAGAACAGAATGTGAACTAAATTCATTTTGGGGCAGGACTTTGACCGATTTCCAGTTCATCATTAAGTTCATTCTCTTACATGTGTGGGGGTTTTTTTATGCTTCAGACACTTTGGGCCTTTAAGCTTCAAGATCATAATTTCTGAGGAAAAATAGAATCATAGAATGAAAAGATGAGCCAAAAAAACAATAGAATTGTAGAGTTGGAAGGGACCACGAGGGTCAGATTTAGTCCAACCCACTGAAATACAGGAATCTTTTGCCCAACGTGGAACTCAAACCCATGACTCATGCTCTGCTGACCGAGCTATAAGTAAACAATTCACCTTCCACTGTGTGCATGAGTTTTTGGATATCTTCTTAGCCTTCTTTAATTATATTTTATACTTCAGCACAGTAGCCAGTAACATTCTGCATGTTGGGGTTGTTTTTTTGGGGGGAGGGTCATTTGGTTGAATTTGAATTGAACTGTGAACTGAACTAGCTTGTTATGTAAAGGGATGAAGGCGAACTTGCATTGGTTCCTGTCAGGGAACTGACATCGGAGCCAGAGGCGGAGGGAAGGCTCCCAAGTGATGCTGGAGAAGGACCCAGCAGGGAGAGAGGCAGCTCATCAGCTGGGGAAGGAAATCAGCGCAACACCAGGGATAAAGGGGGGCAGATGGGGGAATCGGCGAGAGGGCTCCAGGACTCTTCACTGGACACCAGCGGGGACAGCACGGGTCCTCCGCTACCCACACCCTCCCTGCGCAGAAGACTTCCGCGCAGGGAGAGTAGGAGGAGACTTGGCGTCAAACAGCTTTTATGCTGGAAAAGGTTTAAGAAATGCCCACTGACGGATTCTGCTAGCGACTGAGGCAGCCATGAAGTGAAGGGCTGTCCAGACAGAAAGGTTTAACCAGGCAACCTAACCGGGAGTGGCGGCAACTTACGCACGAGCAACCCCTATTACTATTACAGTTCCTTTCTGGACATGTTGAGCTTGAACTAGATTCTTTAAAAAAACTAACTTTCAAATCTCTAGATACACCATGGACTGAAACACCAGATGGAGCTTCTGTGGGAGGGAAGGGCAGCTGGTCCTAGATTCAACTCTTGGCATCATCTTTTTAAAAAGAAAGGAAAAAGGACCAGGCGGCAGTGACCAGAACTCATGGAGAGCTGCTGTCATCAGGTAGAGCAGACAGTATGGGATAGAGCAGAAGCTGTCAGCCTGGTGTCCTCCAGTTAATGATGGACTCCAACTCTCACACATGAGAACGTAAGAAAAGACCTGCTGGATCCAGCCTTACGACGGTGTGACTAACAAACCTGATAAAATACCAACTTACCTGAAATCGGTGGAAATCGGCCGGCTTGAAATCATTAGGGGAGCAGCCGCACCAGTCCACAATATTCTTGTACTGGCATTTGCAACCCAGCTTGCGGTTCCAGTTTGTGATGTGCAGGTTGTTGTCCACCATTGTGTTGCAATGAGGGCTGTTTTCCAGGACGGTGTGGAAGAAAGACTGTTGGGAGATGGGGGGAAACACAAAACTCAGTGGTGCTGGTATATTAGAGTGAGAGGACACTACGGTCACATCCATCCCGTGCTTTCACGATACGGTTTCCACCAAAGAATCCTGGGAGCCATAGTTTGTTAAGGGTGCCGTCCTCACAGAGCTACCATTCCCAACACCCATAACAAATTATAGTTAAAGTGTGGGTAAAGGTAAAGGTACCCCTGCCCGTACAGGTCAGTCGTGATCGACTCTAGGGTTGCGCACTCATCTTGCTCAAGAGGCCGGGAGCCAGCGCCATCCGAAGACACTTCCGGGTCACATGGCCAGTGTGACGAAGCTGCAACTGGCGAGCCAGCACCAGTGCCGCACACGGAAACGCCGTTTACCTTCCCGCTATAAAGTGGTACCTATTTATCTACTTGCACTTAGGGGTGTTTTCGAACTGCTAGGTGGGCAGGAGCTGGGACCGAAAGACGGGAGCTCACCCCGCCGCGGGGATTCAAACCGCCGACCTTACGATCAGCAAGTCCTAGGCGCTGAAGTTTTACCCACAGCGCCACCCGCGTCCTACCCGTGGGGGTAGGAATGCTTAAATGTATGCAGTCAAGCACATTAAGAGATGGTTACAAGCATATGGGCTGAAGAGATCACGTAGTGCGCTGCACTTGTTCTCAAACCATTTTTCTCTGTGGACCGCTGGTATGTGTGTGTGTTATTACTATTTTATTTGCAGCATTTATACCTCACCCTTTTGCCAAAAAGACTCTCAAGTGGTATACGAAAAGGGTATCAAGCAGTCCCGGATTTACGTATAAGCTAAACAAGCTATAGTTTAGGGCCCCACTCTCTTGGGCCCCCCCAAAAAAAAATAAAGAGAAAAAAACCCACTGGATGTACATTTCCAAAATATAAGATAAGTTCAACAATTACTTTGATAAAATACATATTTTGCTATGTGCAAAGGGCTTTAGATACCTATTAGGTCCATAAATTACCATATGGCATATATTCAACACAAAAAAACACAGCGACAATATGTTGTTGACAAAGGACAGCTGGACATATAAAGGGCCCCTTTACCTTCAGGAGCTTAGGGCCTCATCAAACCTAAATCCAGCCCAGGTACCAAGATTATGAAGCTCCCTCCCCAAAATAAGTTATGCCGATCCCTTTTCTCTTGAATTTTAGGAAGACAGAGGAGATTTTATTAAGCTGCTGTGTAATGCATTTTAAAATCGAATACATTGTTTTCTGTCTCTCTCTGGCTGCTGTTTTAATAATTTAATTGACGTGTTCGGTATTTTTGATTATTACAAGATCTCTCATTGTGGGTTTTTTTTGGTGTGTGTGCGTTTTGCTGTAGTGGGGAGGGGATTAACCTTGAGGAAAATTTCCCTATTAATTATTTAAAAATGACAATTCTAGAAGATAGCCTGGGAGAGTCATTGCATTTTAGATTTCTGGAACAGGAAAGTGGTTTTATAACACCAACACTGAAAAGCGCCACAGGAAGGAGCACCTGAAGGAGGAGGAGATCATATTTAATTCCGTTGTTTTGCATTTAAAGTTGCATCTCCAGTCACGTAGGGCCAGGGACCTTTTCCCCTCAGATAAATTTCCCAATGTGGTGGTGGTGATTTCACGGTCAAAATCTCCCACCAATTAACGTGAGGAAATAGTAAAAGTAATAAAAGAAAAGACAACCACCCCAAACCAAGCCAATTCCTCTCTGTCTACTACCGCTGATTTATTTGGAAGTTGCAATGTGCCCATAGGTGAAAATGACCTCGCAGTGAAAGACCCAGTTTGCCCCTAAGGCAACAGAAGGGACGCTCTGTCTCTTGCAATTATTTCCGAAGCTGCTAAGTCTATTTGCCAATTCAAGGCAGTGAGAAATTCCAATGGGTTTCTTCTTCTTCTAATTATACCACTGCAATTTCAGGGTTTACTTAAATCCCATCGTAATGGAGACTGACAGGCCCAGCGCCACCACAAGGCGCCTTCAGGCAGTTACTGGGGCCCCAGCATCTCTGAGGAGTTTTGCCGACATTCATAACTGGGGTGGGGGGCAGAGGATCTGTTTGGCATCCAGGAGACCCCAGATTCAATCTCTGGCGTCTACAGTTAGGGTTGAGAAAAACCCCTGACTGAAGCCTTGGAGAGCCACATTCACGTTATACATTTAAAGCACTATGGCACCACTTTAATGGTTATGGCTTCACCCAAGGAATTCTGGGACCTGGTTAGTTTTGTCAAGGGTGCTGAGAGTTGTTAGGGTCACTCACAGAGTTCCCTGTTAGAATAGACTTATTGTTATCATACTCTGGGAACTGTAGCTCTGCAGGGGAGGGGGAAGGGGTCTCCTTAAACCTCTCAGCATCTTTAGCAAACTACAGCTCCCACAATTCTTTGGTACAAGCCACAAGTGTTTAAAGCAGTATCCTTGTGGTTTAAATATATGGAGTGAATGTGGCCTCGATTTAAAGGCAGCTTCCTATCTTCCCATGTCCAGGGAGGCTTTGTTTTTTGGGACAGTGGAGAGGAATTTTCTTCTGGACCTTATGCCCCCCCCCCATGTTATGAGCTACAACTCCCAATTTCCTTGACAGACTGTGTGGCTGGGGCTGATGGGAGTTATAGTCCAACACATCTGCACATCAGGTTGGACAAGGCCGGGCTAGGTTAACATAAGAGTGGGCTCCCTAGTTATTTATCTTTATTATTATTTTGAAGGAGTTGGATACAAAACCTAGCCGAGGAAATCTTGTGGGTAGAAAAACTGAAACAGGATAAACATTGGGCGGTGAAAAAGCAAAAGGCCTTTACAGAATAGTGAGTTCTTTTGTAAAATATCAACTATAGGGTGATCTACAGACACACGGAATGGCATTAGTATGGTTGACCGCCTATCCCCCTGGACAAGCCCCTTGCCCCCTTTTAAAAAAATGTTAAATGACAGGCCAGTGAATATGGATTTTACGCTTGAATTGTCTAGTTAAACCCATTAAGGCATACATTGTCATTCAGGCAAAAAGCCGGGACTGAGGAGGGGAGGGGAAGAGAAACCTACCCAATTACCCACTGCCCTGTCCTTTTATACTAGCAGAGAAGGCCGTTGCAAAGATAAGCAGAATAAAAGGTTAACAGAGTTGAAAGGGAAGACGATACCTTTCGTTTCCCTTTAGGAGAAGCAGGATTAAAAGGAGAACATTTAATATATGTGTAAGCGAAAAGGAGAAAGGGGATCAGTCGTCTTCTGACTGCATTAAGGTCTAGTGGATAGAAGAAAGATGGATGTCACCTACACGCTTAATATAACTTTTGGTCACCATTACTAATGCGAATGACAGAGGAAGAAAAAAATCCAGTTAATGCAACACATAATTTATGGAATCCGCCGCCACAAGATGGTAGCATTGGACATGGGCTTTGTGACAATTTTGTCCGTCTAGTCCAGCATTCTGTTCTCATGGTAGCCACCCAGAAGCCTGTGGGAAACCTGCAGGCAAGACTGGAGAACAAAGGCACTCTCTCCCCTCCTGTGGCTTCCAATGACTGGCATTCAGAATAATTTCAATGAAAGCAGAGCACAGTCATCATGCCCAATAGCTGTGGATAGCCTTCTCCTCCACAAATTCATCAAAACTTCTTTTAAAGGTAAAGGTAAAGGGACGCCTGACCGTTTACCTTCCCGCCGAAGCAGTACCTACCTATCTACTTGCACTTTGACGTGCTTTCAAACTGCTAGGTTGGCAGGAGCAGGGACCGAGCTCACCCCATCGCGGGGGTTCGAACCGCCGATCTTCTGATCGGCAAGTCCTAGGCTCTGTGGTTTAACCTACAGCACCACCCGCATCCCTCCCGTACTCAGTTCCAACGAATTCCAGCTGAAAAAAAGGCCCTGGGCTTACGCCTGGGGGCTTCTGGTGGAACGCTAAAGGTTGGACTAGGTCATGGGTAGGCAAACTAAGGCCCGGGGGCCGGATCCAACCCAACTGCCTTCTAAATCCGGCCCACGGACGGTCCAGGAATCAGCATGTTTTTACATGAGTACAATGTGTCCTTTTATTTAAAATGCATCTCTGGGTTATTTGTGGGGCACAGGAATTTGTTCATTTCCCCCCTTCAAAATATAGTCCGGCCCCCCACAAGGTCTGAGGGACAGTGGACTGGCTCCCTGCTGAAAAAGTTTGCTGACCCCTGGGCTAGGTGGACATTGGGTCTGATCAAGCAGGGTGATTGTAACATACTTCTTCCTCATGGAACAAAAAGAGAGCTCGGCTTGATCAGAACAAAGGCCTGTCTAGTCCAGCAGCCTTCCTCCCCCCTCCCCACGGTGGCCAACCAGCTGCCTGTGAGAAGTCCAAAGCAGGACAAGAGGGCAACAGCATTCCCCCATCATTTCTCACCAGGGACTTGCCTTCAGGGGAATGCCACCTCTGACCTTGGAAGGCAGTAGACATGATGAGGAGCCACACTGATAGCCTTGTCCTCCATGAACTCAGGAGGAACAGCCGGCAAGAATTCCGCTCCCTCCACAACATACCAATCAGGTTCCATCACCTGAGGCAGCTTCCTCACCCTGCCTAATGATAGGGCTGGCCTTGATTTTTTGAAAGGTAATGTATGTTAAAGTGGAGCAGCTTCAAAGCAAGCAAGCAACCAATAACCAAAGGAAAAAGCCTTTCATAACACTGAACAGCTATAATTCAGGCATTCAGGAATTACCCCTGTGCTGTTTTTATTTTTCTGTGGTGGGACAGGGCTCTCTGCAAGTTTGCTCACCTCGGCTGGGAGTAACGTGTAGGAGTAGAACCTTTTCATCTTTGTCACCAGGTCATCGTTAGAAAAGGTGATATATTCCACAAACTTCCTGTTCAGGAGGAACCAGTCTGACCCGCCATCCACCGTTATTCCTTCCGGAATCTTCCGGTCACCAAGGCGCCACATGTGGGTATCACATTCCAGGAAAAGCCTGTCCAGCCCTTGTTTTCTAATAAACCTGGAGAGGAGGGAAAGGAAATGTTAAAAACACACGTAACGAGTAAGAAAGATAGAAACTCTTGGAACATATGTGATTATAGCAGGAGATAAAAGGCAGTGGGGGAAAGAGAAAAACAACTAAAGCATCAGTAGAATACCCTCCACTGTGAACAATTAAAGCACGTGGCTTTGCCCAAAAAATCTTGGGAACTGTAGTTTCTTAAGGGTGCTGGGTGCTGTAACTCGGTGAGGTGTAACTACAGTTCCCAGCATTCTTTGGAGTGGGAAATGTGTTTTAAGTATATGGTGTGTACACTGACTCTCTCTCTCTTAAACATTGTACTAAACACCTTTGTGTACCTTCCTGGTCCCCACGAAACCCTGGTGCTTAAGCAGTTAGCATTCTTATCCTTGATTAGAATTTATTTCAAAAAGCAACAGAGCCCAGAGAAAGAAAATGGGCTGTTTTCCAAATCTAATTAATGAAAAACAAAGCCCAGACATACGAGCCTCTCTGTGCGTTTACGGCGCTTAGAGGACAAAAGGGAAGATAAGAAGTTGAGAATTTTTTATTTCATTTTATTTCCATAGATGAGCTCCTAATTCCACATTCTATTATAAAAGGGATAATGGAAATGTCTTGCAATTTTAATGGGGTGTTCTAGAATCTCCAAATACAATATTTATGCAATTCTCTGCGAAATTAAATATGCATGCATGTGAAAGTTCAGTCATTTATTTCTATTATTTGGTGATGGTGGTGGGGACGCCTCTGAAAAAAAAACGTGTTTACTTTGAATATGCAATTTACATGAATTATTTTCAGGCCCTCAGAACTCTCCTCAGCCCAGGCCACACTCCTTACAGGACCTATTATTACTATTATTATTTATTAAATTGGTATACCGCCCTATACCTGCAGGTCTCAGGGCAGTTTCAACATAAAATCACAATATAAAGACACAAAATACATAATGAAAACTAAGACAACACAGTACATTTCCCCCCTCCCCAACACATTTTAAAAGGACATTGAATGCCAGTCAGCCAAAGGCCTGGTTAAAGAGGGATGTTTTTGCCTAGCACCTAAAGCTGTATAATGAAGTCACACTCTAGAAAATTTTGCCTGCCTGGAATGTGTCCTTGAATTTGGATAATAATGCCTGTTGCTTGCCTGGCTGGCAGACAAAGGGGCTGAGAATGTGTAAAAACTAGCCAATGAAATTACATTAATTGCTCCACCTACTTTTACTTCTGGCCCTGCCCACCACTGGCATGTGGCCCCTGGAAGGTGAGTCAGAAGGGATTGTGGCCCTTGGCTTGGAAAAGGCTTTGCACCCCTGATTTTTAAAAAAAGTGTGTATGTGTATGTGTGTGTGTCCCTGCAGAAGCTTAGAGCCAAGATACTCTTCAGGGATTGTCCAGTTCCCAGTTCAAAGTGAGTAATATCACCCACGAGGCTAATTAATTGCTGATTGCAACTTGGCAACAACTGAAATGAAAACCTGAAATCCCACCTCTGATAAGTCCTTCCAGTGAAAGGTAAGGAACAAAGAAAACTAAATCAGTGCTGTCCATTGGAGATTAAATATTCCTCTTCCAGCATTAATCATTCTAATGCTCTGCAATAAAATCTAAATGACTTCTTGAATTAAAAAGGTTGGCAGAGGGTTCGGTGTCCCCCCCTCCCCCTGCTTTTCTTCCTAGCAATTAACAACCAACAGATTTGTTGGGAGTATTTACTAACAAACCATTTGTCATTGTTACTTTTTAACATATGGTTCGAATAGTCACATATTTCACCCAGCAGAGAGGCTGTATCTATGCCACAAAATGTATTTGTTTCCAATACTTTAATGGAAAAGTTTGTTGCGGTGAAGTACAAGAACATCAATGGGTTTCCTTAAAAGTAGCCAACAACAGGGGCAAATTAAGATTTTTATCATACGCTGCCTTCCAAAAAACATCTACTAGATATTTTGGAAAGTAATTTTCATCTTTGCTGTGCATTTAAATATCCCTTAAGATATTGTACCAGATTTTGCATGATGGTTCCTGAAATCAATGAGAATGTTTTCATCCATGTTGAGATACAACTGGAAGCCATTTTGAATCAAGGCAAGAGACTGAACCTTTTGCAACTGCACTGAGGGGTCTGTTTTCATATAATTCTCAAGCAATTATGTGAATGGGGCTACCGGGGTGGCCCAAGATGTTTTCTCGCTGTATGCAAAATGCCCCAATGTCCCCCTGCAGATCTGGGCCACATCCTGGTCCCACTACTGCAATTGCACCCTCGTCTGCAGTGGAATTCACACTGCCCCCATGCATTTGCCCCTAACCTTGCAGCCTGAGTTATATTACCCCAGTTTTTCAGCACACCTATTTATTTTAGCACCAATTTCAAAAAAATAAAACAAAAATCTGTTCCTTAAATAGCATAGGATAGAAAGCCAAGTGAGGGTGCTTTGCCAAAAACAAGCAGTAAAGTTTTGTTTTGTTTTGTTTTATGGCAACCCAGGTGATAAAGTGGAGAAACAGAGCAGTCACTGTAAAACATACACATTTCTAAATGCCCCTGCTTTGCACTTTAAAAAAAAAATTAAAACAAAAACAACAACATCCTGTGCGCTAATAATATTTTATTTTGTATACAGCTCCTGCAATTATTGCATTCTGTTTCCCTGGTACAATAAGAAGGAATTTTGTAGCCAACATATTTCAATGAGTCCTTTGGCTAAAATTTTAAACATGTAACTTGCCTCCCCCACCCCTGGCAAAAAAAGAAAAGGAAAAAAAGAGCTGCACCCAAAACTAGTGAGACCATTAATGCTACCAGGAGCAAAGAGGTTAAAATACTTGGGCCGCAGGGATAATAAATTCTGCTTTATGTGCAGTACTTAGTAGTGCTGGGTATTAAATGGGTGATTCATTGTTACAGAAATACACAAGCGTTTACTGGATGTGCCATTCAGACCAGCATACTGATTAATTGCTCAGAAACACTCTGCTGATAACACTGAGTGCATCCTCCCTGCTGAGGAACTGCTTTCTAGCAATTGCTTGGGAGCAGAATTGAAATGCCCTGCTGCTGGTGCCATATAGCATTTCACACAGTGCACTATTAACTCAACTTACTAAAGCACCACGACTGCCCACAATGGGTGTGCTCTACCTGCGCTGTTGGAGGCAGTGCGCTTCTGAAAACCAGTTGCTGCTGGGAAGGTGCAGGTTACACTCAGATTCTGCTTGTGACGGTCTCATAGACATCTGTTTTGGTCCCTGTGAGGACAGGGTGGTGGACCAGAACAGAATTCTTCTTGGGTTCTTAACTACCAATGCTCTTCTCTATGCCATAACTCAGGCTTCCTCAAACTCTTCCCTCCAGATGTTTTTGGCCTACAACTCTCATGATCCCTAGCTGGCAGGGCCAATGGTCAGGGATGATGGGAAGTGGAGTCTCAAAACATCTGGAGGGCTGAGTTTGAGGAAGTCTGCCATAACTACTCCTACCCCATCCAATGGAGGCTGCCACTCCACTCCACCACAACAGTGCCCCTGAAACCATGCCACACCATTCTCTTCTGCAAGTGAACAGCAGCTTTGGGGGAGGGGGCTTCAACTTGTGGGAACATTCTCCCTTCGCCCAACCACTTTCTGCCCACAGATGGTTCCAGAACAGCTCACCTGAACTGAACTGATGTGTTCCTGAAATCTGACTGTTCTCCATCGCAACCCCTCAAGTTTGTTACTGCTTTCTTTGTAATTAATTTGAAGCTCTTTCAGTTATTTTTTTTAAAGAGATAATTGATTCTGAATAATACATAAACTGATATGTCAGCCCTACCTATATATCATAGCACATCCTAAGATGCAATTAACTGTTTATGTATTCCAAAGGCAGAATCCCCATTAAAGACCCAGCCTATTATTCCCCAGAAGAGAGGCCAAGTGGCACATTAGCACAATTTAATATTAAATTAATGAGAAGATGAGCAGATTTAATTCATCCAAATTGCTCTTGTCCCAGCCGAGGTGAGCATCTTATGGCTTTGTGTGGAACAGTCATAATTCATGCTCTTATTTCTTCTTTTGACAGTGTTTGAGGAGCAATGATCACAAGAGTCAGAAGTGAACGGGAGGCATATCTCCATAACCCTTTCTTATTGCCTTTCTAATTTAACTCCATCGTTTGACAGGAATGCCAGCTAATGCAAAACCTGCCAGTCAAAATGAAGCAATGCGTTCCCAGTTCATTTCTGGGCCCAATTCAAGTTGCCTTCACGTTTGTGTTCAAAGCCCTAAACAACTTAGGCTACATCTGCACCAGACATTTAAAGCAGCATTTTTCACAGTTACAACTTCCCCCAAAGCATCCTGGGAACTGTAGTTTGCTAAGGGTGCTGAGAGTTATTAGGAGACTCCTATTCTCCTTGAATAACTACAATTCCTAGAGTAGTCTAAGAAACAAAACCTTTTTTCTGGGGAACTGTACGTAGCTTTGTGAAAGGAATAGGGGTCCCTCGACAACACCCTGAACTTTCTACACTTCCCAGGGTTCTTTGCAGGAAGCCAAGACTGTAGGCCCCAGTCTATGACTGGTTGCTGGCTTGTTTCTGGACCCAGTTCAAGGTGTGCTCACACAGCCCTAAGTGTGTTGATAGCCATATGACCACCTCCGCTCCTACAAATTTTGCTGGGTGTTAAGATAGGCAGGGAGGGTCCCTCTTGGTAGTTCCACAACCAACAGATCAAGGAATGGATCTGCCGTAGACATATCTCCTGGGACCATGTGGTGCGCTATGGGAAAAATCTCAGGAAACCAAGCGGTGTGGGCAGACTTCAAAGCCTGCTCCAGCTTCCCACAGCCCAAACATATCTACCACAGACTGCCATGTATGAAGGGTTATGGGAGAGAGAGAGGGGTGCAAAAGTCACTGAACAGCTTCCCTCAGCTGGACTTTCCTCTGTCCAATCTCTGCAGAGCAGCATCTACCTACCAGCTGCTCAGTGTGGAAAGGGTTTAGGTCATACCCACACCATAAACTTAAAGCACATGGCTTCCCTCAAAGAACCACGGGAAGTGTAGTTTACCCCTTACAGAGCTACAGTTCCCAACACCCATAGGAAACTACAGTTCCCAGAATAAATTGGGTGAAATAATGTACTTCCAATGTATGGTGTGGATATACCCTCTGACGAATTGTTTTGTTTTGATATAGTTACAGTGCTAATATAGTGATTCTACTAATAAGTCTTAATATTACTGGAAACCCTGGAAGGATTTGTACAGTATCCTGAAACACGGAATAAACGACAACAACATATTTTTGGTGGCCCAGTGTCACTTGCAAAGGGATTGGCACGAGACCATCCAAGTTCAGCACTATTGAGAATGATAAGTAACAATCTCTCCTTTAAAAAATATGACACAGTGCTGTCCTAAGATATGGTTAAACTGTATTAGCAAGAGAGATAAAATATGTAAGCTGATCTCAGGAAACTCTTTGTAAAAAAAGAGAAACCAGATCAGAGTAGATAAACATATAATAAGCTTTTCATATTTTTGAGCAGATTGATACTCTGCAAGAAAATAAAATGACAACACTGTCACTTTAGTGACAGAAAGACAGAGATCTCTCTCTCTCCCCCAGCCCACTTGATATATATGCATGAAGTGGTAAGCCTTCTCAAATCTGCCACCGTTTAACTGGAAGGTGCGAAATGGGCTTAATTTTGTGCCTGGCTTAGCACATCTTATTTCAACGGCTTGTCTAAAATTGTAGAATAGGTGGATAATGAATGGTGCCCCTGAGCTGGGTCAGAGTGCATTTTTAAATGTCATCTCTGAGCAACCACAGCCTGTTCTTGCATGGAATGGGCAGATAACTTGGGTTTTGGGAAGATGACATCGCCTGCCCACTGTCAGGAGCTACTGGGATCTGTGGGTGTCTGCCCTGCGTGGTCAGCCACTGAATTGCAAATGCCAGCTTCTCAGTGAAGGACCTTCAGGCCCTGGATGGACTCAGGCTGCCCCCTAGGACAGGAAACTCAGGCTGCCCCCCAGGACAGGTAACAATATAAGAGGACTTCCTGTTGCAGCGGAGCCTTGTTTAAACAACAATGGCTCCCCGATCTGTTCCTGTATCTTTGTTTGTCCTTTGCTTCTGACTTACTCCTTGGTCCTAAATAATGGGTTGGTCTCTTGGTTTAAGGCCTCATCTCAAACTTCTACCCATGGCCCAGGCTTGACATCTAACTTTGCTCTTTTTAGGAATTAAGGCTGGGATAGACTGAGGTTGGTGGGGTAGTGCCCCATTCACTCTCATGAACCAGCCTCCACTGTGTGCACACAAATAATTTGAATGCCACCCTCAAACTCTGATCCAAGCGTTCTGTCTTGAGAATGCTTGGCTCTGCACTACCCAATACACAGATCTGTACATCTTTCATGGGAAAACTGCAGTTGAAAGTGCAGGTTTTATTGATCACACAAAGTGATCCAACTTTTACCTGGACTGCGAAAAGAAAAGAAAAGAAATGAGAAGTATCACCACAAATTTTTATTATTATACTGAGAGGCACAGAAAAGTCCACATTACCTTGCATTGTCTCTTCCATGGGACTTCAAGAAGTTCATGTCTCGGTATCTGGAAAGGAAGGCAACGAGCTGGTCGTTTGTCCTGTGAAATGATTGGGACAAAGAATTAAAACAGAGACTAATAGTTAGTCATACACACCAGGAACTTTACCACTGAAATGTAAGTTCAGATTTGCAAGCAGATGTTGCCTAGTCAGTGATATCATGTGAGACATATTCCAGCAGAGCCTCTTTCTCTTCTTGAAACAAAAATTCAGTGTATTTCCTGTATCAAATCTGAGGGTTCCCTCCTCGTAAAAGAAGATAAAATGTTACATTACTGAAAGACATCGCTGACTAAATTGTAGTTTGAAAATTCAATGGCGATTTATGCAAACAGATTTTCACTTCATATTGAAGATGCTTCTCCATTCAGATTATCTATTATTTCGTATTTAAAATGTAGTTCAGTTAACCATACGTATTTTAAAAAAAACTGAATTACACCTGCCCACTCACTTTACCTAGCTCTGAACGGTCCTGACTCCAAAACTACAGCCTTGTGAAAAGCACAAGTACAAAACTGACATCAAGTGTGAAGGGAGCACACCTGTAAAATTATTCACATCCTTTCAAAGTGCTTGGAAGCAGCACCTGGGGAAAGGAGCAGCTCTAAGAAGGTTTTAAAATGAGCAGTCACTCGGGAAGAGTGTTTTGGTGCATTAAGACTGAAGGATTTATTATGGTATCTACAAAAGCTTATGCCAATAAACTTGCTAGTCTTTAAGGAGCCACCAAACACTTTTTGAGGGAGGCTTGCACTGTCGATCTGGAATTTAAAAACAAGAGAGAAAGGAACTTTTTGTATGAAAAAGAAAAAGAAATAATGATATCTGGATCTGAGGAATGAATATAATGTTTGTTTATAGAAAGAAGCTTTGTTGGGTGTTATGTTGGATTGGACAAAGTGAATATTGTTTTTATATAGCAGGCAGATGAAGAGCTGGAAGTTCTTTACTTTCTGAATCTTATTCCTCTATCTTTCTCTTTTAACCTCTTCTATTCTATTCTGTTTATTTACTTTTTTCATTGTTCTCTCTTTCTTTCTCCCCCCTTTTTGTGTTTTTATAGTATCTAGATAAAAGTCTTGGTTTGGTGTTTTTTTTTAAAGGGAAAGATATTAAACTCTATATTTTTTCCTATAAATCTTAATAACATTTATTTAAAAAGATAGATAGAGACAGAGCGACGTGCTCTTGAGAACCCTGAAGTTTGCAGAAATACAAAAAACCCTATCCCTCTTAAAGAGGCAACTCACCTCCCAACAACTCATTGAGGTTTGAGCATGCTCAGTAGTCACAGAATGTTGATGGTTAATTGGAAAAGAAAAAATGGAAAACTTGCAAAGGAAGAAGCAGAATGTTTTTCTTACAGCCTTTCTCAACCTGTGGGTCCCCAGATGGTGTTGAACTACAACTCCCATCACCCCTAGCTAGCAAGGCCAGAGCTCAGGGATGATGGGAGTTGTAGTCCAACAACATCTGGGGACCCACAGGTTGAGAAGTCTAACAAGACTACAGCATTCTGGAAGGAGGGAATGGTTAGCTAGCTTGAAACTCTTCCAGGAAACAAGGTTCCACTACCAATTAAGAGCATAAGAAGAGCCTGATGTGTCAGGCCAGGGGCTCATTTAGTTCAGCATCCTGTTCTTGAGGTCCAACCAGATGCCTCTGGGAAACCCATAAGCAGGACCTGAGTGCAGCAGAATTTCCAGCAACTAGTATTCAAGAAGCATTATTACCCCTGAACTTGTGGGATTTTGGTTTGCAGGTTCCACTTACACCCAGCTGGACATTAAAAAGGGAAAGAGGCACATTTGCAGCGGTTTAGCCACGAAAATGTGCTTTGAGTCACTCTATGCCTGTAGTCGGGAACACGGAACTTCTTTTTCAAATGCTGCAGCAATTCCTTTTGAATACGTTGCCTGTGGAGCAAAATGACTCGTACTCCAAGTTGCACAGGGAGCAAACCCAGCCAGGGAACTCTATCAACACAGTGATCCCCCTAAGTAGCCGGCATTTACAAACTCTCCAACCATCTCAAGGAACAGTTCATTATTGCCCTGATGAATAACGAACAAGTTAACCATTGACTAAGTCCAGACCAATTGGAGTATCTGTCTATCAATCAACCTAAATGGCTAGATTGCAGAAGCCTGAGACCTTCCTTTGATACTCACTCAAGTGAGCTTTAAAAGTCTCCTGGGGTCAGAATCTGCATTTCAATTTAGCATTTGCAGGGGAAGAAACACACATTCTCTCTCCCTCTCTATCGTAAAGCCCTGCCGATTTTCACATTTGCTGCTTCACTGATTTGCCATCTTATGGGGGATGAATAGACATTTAGGGAATTTACTTAGCGATCTTTCCACATGAAAAGGCCTCAATGGCTGACATCTTAGGGTTCGTTTCTAGGCAAACACCGGCGTGCTCGGATGATCTTTTCAGAGATTATCTTTACTTTCCTACTTTAAGTTTACTCCAAGAATGAATTTAACAAGTTAACAAGTGCAATAATCATTTTTTAAAAAGAAAATGCTGAGCTCTCTTGTTTCTTGCGATCTTTTCATTGAACTGTGTTTCAATACCACAATCCTAAAACACAGCAGCTATGCAAAATTCTCAACCGTTGCCTCTACTGCCAGCGCTCCCCTGATGAAGAGCTAATTATATTTATTTATTATTGTTATCCGTTCAATGTATTAGTCACTTGCTACGTAAAAGAGCCTTTAACTGCGACTTTTAAAAGTTTGTACCCAAGTTCTGCTCAAAGTAGACAGGCTCGTTAATTTCTCTCCCCCCATTTCACTCCCATATATATTTTTAAATACATTTACAAACCCTTTTCCACAACCCAAAGGCATAGTCAGATGTAAACAATAATATTAAAGGTTCATACAGGAACAGAAGTGGAGAGAAACTGAAAGTTTCATCAATATGGAGGAGAATATTAATGTATTATGGAATGCGGCAAGTACAGTTTGTTCTGTAGAACCTTTGTTCATGGGCTGGACAAATGACCACCAGTCTGCCATAAAAGTCTCTTCAGTTGCCTCCCTCTACCCACATAAATTTATTGCATCAGTTTTTCATTAAATGCTATGTCCCAAATTATGTTATACCATTCTTGGACATCTGCTTAGATGTGCTTCTTTCCAGTTTCTAGCTATCCACTGAATATACCCAACAGGCTCATTAATGCCAACTGAAGTTTGTTATGTCCATTAATCTCAATGGGTATATTCCTGAGTAGGACTAGCATTGAATACAACTCAGTGCTAATCCTACTCAGTCCAGAGCCATTGAAATTAATGAACAAGGTCCTCTGGGCCAGTAATTGCGACAGGTCTAACCTGAGCAGGACTGAGTGGAATACAACCCATAAAGCATAATACCAAAATATAAAAAGAACACTTACAACAAAAAACATCCCAAATCTATAGAATAGCCCCAGTGAAAAAAGCAGGAGAAGCTGGCTGCTCCCCGAATCTGAAAGTCCCTCCCTAGAGAAGCTAGACTGGCTCCCTCCTTGTTCTTCTTCTTCTGACAGGTGACTTCTTGTTCCAACAGGCTTTGGGAAATTGACTCTCAGAGCCTCCAAGTGTCCCTATTTTCTAGGGACAATCCCAGATTTACAGAAGCCATCCCAGTTCTGATTTGATCCTGGAATATCCCACTTTTCCTTAGGATGTCCTATGGCAACCCTAGTATATCCTAACTTTCCTCCAAGAAGCTTAAGGCACACTACCAAGTCCCCTGCCCCAAACCATTAGGTAGGTTAGGCTGAGAAACATTGAGGCTGCTTCCACGGTCTTAATGCCAGTTTCTGGGAATCACATGTAGGTAAAGTGCTGTTGTGCTCAGTCCTGCTTGCCTACTTCCCACTGGGGAATCTAGTTGTTCACGATGAGAAGTCTTCTGGCCCAATACAGCAGAGCTCTTTTTATGTTCTCAGATTATCCTCCACCAGGGCCAGGGCCTTCTCAGTGATGGCTCCAACCTGATGGAATGCTCTGTCCCATGAGACCAGGGCCCTGTAGGATTTAACTTCCTTCCGCAGTGCCTGTAAGACAGAGCAATTCTGCCTGGCTTTCAATTTGAATTTAGCCTGATCTTTTGTTTCCCTTCCTTCCCTCCCCCCCCTTTTTATGAAGATTACCCGCTTTGGGATCCCACAGCTAATTCTTCCCTGGTCTCCTAGCTTGCCCAAATAGGACTAATTTAGCCAGCTAGTCCTGGTGATCATCTAATGTTTATTGGATGGATTTCCCCCCCTAAATTGATTTTTGAATTTATTGTTATTCACGTTTCATACTGTATTTTATGCTGTTTTTTGTTGCATCAATTAAGTGTTTTAAATTTGTTGTTAGCCACCCCGAGCCCAGTTTTCTGAACCGGGAAGGGCAGGGTATAAATAAAAAAATATTATTATTTTATTATTATGCTATAAACAGCAGGTGGTGGTTTCCCTGTATGAGCAACTTGAGCACAGCAGCACTCTCCCTGTCTCTGACTACCAGCAGCTGCTATTCTGAGACATAATACCTTTGGCAGTAGAGGCAGAACATAGCCATTGTGGTCAGCAGCCATTGATATCAGGCTGCACTTGCTTGTAAAAAGGTGTACCAGTCTCTTACTACTCCAAGGAACCCACTTTGAAAACCTTGGGGGCTCTTTTTCTAAATGTATCGTTCCTCAGATGGCCAAGTTTAAGCTGAGAAAAGTTTTTGAAGATGACATTAAAAACAAAGCAAAAACCAAACATCAGGTCAAGCTTACATGACAACCCAGGGAGGACTAGGAGAGAATGTGGCAAGGGTAAGAGAAGAAAATGAGTTTAAAATTAAAACTATCTCCTGGACTTCAGCCCCAAAAATGCTGTGATATGTAAATGCTCTGTTGGAAAGAAAGGAAAACAGAGGCTCAGCCACCGATGAAAATCCTCTATTGGGGGTTTCTTCATCTAACTAGGGGTATTAGTTTTATTCAAGCTGAGAGTTCATAAAGACCTTCAATGTCTCATTATCCTTAGAAAGCAGAACTTCATTGGAATGTTTTATGATTATATCCTAAGGAACCTTGAAATGTCTTTGGCTAATGGGTTGGGGGCAATCCCGCCTCCTAGTGCCAAGTAAGTATTTCTTAATAGGCCCAGAACCTTTTCTAAACTGAATATCGCTAATAATAATGGCTTAAAACACAAGCTCATGCTTTTTTTACTTAGATGTTGAACTACAGCTCCCATCATCCCTGGCGGACACAGTCTGTCCCATGGAGATTGCTTCCATGGCCGGTTGACAGCAGCCTCTAGATAGATGGTGTCACCAATGCACCAGAGTCCTGCTGGATCAAATCCAAACTCTTATATAAAGGCCAAAGTCCAGTTTCCCACAGTGGTTGTTGGCTTATCTTTGTGCTATGTGAAGGATGGCTTCCTTTTACCTGTCCAGAAACTTCCACCTTTCAGCTATTTTGGATGACCCCAGTGAACATCAAGGACATTTATGGTGCCATTTTAATAGCAGCTCCTCTTCAATTCACCTCCAACCTTTGCAGGAGCAACTTGATCACTCTGAGCTCTCCAAGGTGCTGGACCCATCATCAACTTTGCTGCCTGGAGGGTACCATCTATGGGTGGAACTGAACAGCCCTGTTCCAATTCCCAATAGCTCCGTTAACTAAGACCCCATTTGCGCTACACATTTAAACTACTCTTAGAACCACTTTAAACACTTTAAACAACTACCAGACTTTTAGAAGACATCTGAAGGCAGCCCTGTTTAGGGAAGCTTTTAATGTTTAATAGGTTATCGTATTTTAGTGTTCTGTTGGAAGCCGCCCAGAGTGCTGGGGAAACCCAGCCAGATGGGCGAGGTATTAATAATAATAATAATAATAATAATAATAATAATAATAATAATAATGGCTTCCCCAAAAGAATTCTGGGAGCTGCGGTTTGATAAGGGTGCCGAGGAGACTCCTATTCCCCTCTTATAACTCCAATTCCCAGAACAGTATAACAGTAAATCTATCATCTCAGTGAACTCTGTACAGGGAAGAGTCGTCTCCGAACAACTCTCAGCACCCTTAACACACTACGGTTCTCAGGATTCCTTGGGGGAAAGCCATGACTGCTTCAAGTGGTATGATACTGCTTTAAACGTATGGTGCGGATGTGGCCTAGAGCTGGCTTCAGTTTTAAGTCCCTGCCCCTCGATCACTTGCAAAGTGTCATTTCCCTCTTGAAATCATTGGCTTCCACACTTCATTTATTGGTGGTGGTGGTGGGCAGCAGCACTCGTGGCAGGTAGTTGCAAACTGCCCATCGTTTCAGCTGCCCTCCATGCCAACATCTCTTGGGTGACATACAGGAAATCTGAAATGCTGGGCTGCTTCTGAGACCCTGCCACTGCTGCCAGAGAAGTCAGCTCTGTGAACAGAGGACTGGGCCTCATCTGTGTGTCCTCCTGGGGTACATGGACCCTGGATGCTGCTCTAGTGATGCCAACCCTGGTTTGTTTTTGCTTATTTTAATGGATGACACGATGCCTCATTCCCCGTATCCCAGCTTTTCATGAGTTTGAAGTAAGAGGAAGCCCATCCTAATTTTGGGAGTGAATTTTGGCTGCAAGCCAGGATTTGCAACCCCAACATCTGTAGAACAAAGATAAGGAATCGGGGAAACCCTCTCTTGGTGTGGTTTTGGGTTTTTTTAACCGGCATGTCAATCATATAGTAAAATATATTTCTCCTTGCCTTCACAGCAGGAAAGAAGCGTCACCTTGGTGCAAAGCTGCAACGCAGGCAGATAAAATGGCATCAGAATCGTTTCTGTGTGTTTCTGCAAGAAGGAGGGGCTGGGATCTTCTGAACGCGCTTGGTTGGGAAAGTGATCATGGGGCTGGGCGAAGCGTCGGCTGGGTGGGGAAAGCTGATAGCGACGGCCCAGGATTTTGCTCTGGCTCTTCAGTGATGGAAAGGAAAACATGCGGTGTGTATTCTGGATAAACTTGAAGTCCCAGTGGTTATTCAAAGCTTATCAGGGTTTCACCAGAGTGTTTGGCATCTTTTTAAACAGGGCAGTGAAATCTTACGATGAATGAAAACACGCTGCTTTGTTGCTGGATGTACACATCACTCTGGCACGTGGTGCTTGCTAAGGGACTGTGTGCGGAAGGGTATTGTGCGTGGAAGTCTCACCCAGCGCTACCGGGAGATGCTGGGGATAGAATCTGGAACTTTTGGTATGGAAGGAAGATGCTCTGCCACTGAGCTCCAGCTCTTCCCTGTGTGGCTGGTATAGAGGAGGCATCCTGAAGGTCAGAAGCACTGAATGAATGCTCAGAAATGAACGCCACCTGTTCTATCTGGACTGCGGTATTAATAAGCCATGGCCTGGCCAACCTTTCCCAATTCCAAAATGAAATGGGAGAGCTGTGGACACAGGCGAGGCACCACCAATGGCCTGGCCTGCCTGCGCATGGATTTTCATTTAATTCCCTCCCTCTCTCATATCAACATGGTAGGATGTGCTCTGCAACTCTTTGGACTAGCTTCCTAACCTGAATACTTCCCCCTTTCCTTCATTGCTTCCTCTTCATTTCACTGAACGGAAGAAAATGTTTGCTTTAACAACAAAGGCTGGGTTTTGCCTGGGTTTCCACAGATTGTTCAGTTGATACTTTTTTGGGTGGAGGGGCGGAGGGAAGAGTTTGTTTCCATGAGATTCATTCCTGTTCTTGTGGGCCTACAGAGAAAGTGGGACCCCTTTTAATGCAGAGTCTCCCAGGTAGGGATGGAAGGATCTGTTCATTTTGGTTCTCTCACTTTAAAAAAATTATTATTACTTATTAAATATGTATACAGTCGTACCTTGGAAGACAAACTGAATCCATTCCAGGAGTCCATTCGACTTCCAAAACTTTTGGAAACCAAAGCGCAGCTTCTGATTGGCTGCAAGAAGCTCCTGCAGCTAACTGGAAGCTGCGGAAGTCCCGTTGGATGTTTGGGTTCCAAAGAATGTTCGCAAACTGGAACACTCACTTCTGGGTTTGCAGCGTTCAGGATTCAAAACATCCAAGTACCAAGGTGTTTGGGATCCAAGGTACGACTGTACTGCCCTAATCCTACAGGTCTCAGGGCAGTTCACAAAATAAAGTCACAATATAAAAAGACAAAATACATAATAAAAACAAAAACAACCCCAAAATCCCCCCTCCCGAATCTTAAATCCAGCTGTCCACATTTTGCAGCCATTTATACTTTCTTTTCTTTTCTTTTTAAAAGAATCCTCATGGAAGTTCATCAGCATTTTAGTACAAATAAACACATTTTCAATATGCAGTTTTGACTAATGTACACATTTCTGCAAGCAAGATGTATTCTGCAGGGGGGGGGGGCGTTCTCAAGAAAAAACATGTACATGGATGGAGAAGTTGAGATTGGTGTAAGACTGCCCCAGCAACCACAGTGGAGGCATTGGAAATGAATGGTTCTGTCTGATCTGAGTTGACAAGCATAGATGCCATGGTGAACTCCTGTTCGAGGTTGAGAAAAGCACTTTGAGCTGCAGGGGCCCAGTCGAAGATGGACTGACTTCACAACAAATCTATCAATGAAATGACTATTGTGGCAAATTTGAGGATAAAGCACCAGTAATAATCTGTGAAGCCAGGTAAATGCTGGGCACCTTCACAACTCTTGGTGTGGACAGCCTGAACTTTTCAGGGATCAATTTTAATGACTTGGGGGTTGTAACAATCCCCCAAATTGAACTTGGGTCAGGCCAAAAGCACACTTCTCCAGCTTTGCGTAAAGTCTGTTTTCTCTGGGGTGTTGATGGACAAATGTACAGGCTGAACATGGAATTCTGGGGCTTCAGAATAAATTAGTGAGGGAGGGTTAAATTAAGTGAGGGAGGGTTAAATTAGTGTTGACTAACTCATGTATGCCCAGTAAGCTTCGTGGATGAGTGGAGATTGAACCCAGATTGCCCTGTCCTAGGCTGATCCACCAACAGCTACCTGATGTTCCTTCTTTAAGGTGGTAGGTGAAAATCCATATATCAGCTTGCTAGGAGGTTAGTGAGGGGAGCAGACCAGTTAGAATAGAATTGTAGAGTGAGAAGGGACTCCAAGGGTAATCTAACCCAACTTCCTGCAATGGAGCCATCACAGCTAAATACTCCCTGACTGATGGCCATTCAACCTGTTTAAAAACCTTCAATGAAGGAAGAGTCCATCACCCTCCAAAGTACTCTATTCCACTGCTGAACAGCTCTTACCATCAGAAAGATCTTCCTAACGTTTAGTCGGAATCTCATTTCTTGTCATTTGAATTCACTGGTTTGGGTCCTACCCTCTGGAGCAGCAGAAAACAAGCTTGCTCCATCATCCAGATATCATTTCAGGTATTTGATGGCCATCATTTCACCTCTCAGTCTTCTCTTCTAGAGGCTAAATGTACCAAACTCTCTCAATTGTTCCTCATAAGGCTTGGTTTCCAGACCCTTGACCATCTTGGTTACCCTCCTCTGCACATGTTCCAGCTTGTCCATATCCTTCATAAACTGTGCTGCCCAGGACACAGGACTCCAGGTGGGGTCTGACCAAGGCAGAATAGAGCAGATTCTCATTGGCTTTGTGCCTGCAGCTTAACTCAGTAAAGCACATTCAGTCACTGAATACTGCAAACAAGGAAGAACAGCATTTGAAATGTGCATCTCTAGCCAACTGGATTCATTTCCCATTGCCATTACATTTTTTATTTTATTTTATGACAGCTAGGTTAACTAGGGAACTTTCCCCGCAAGGCATCCAATCATTTCTGCATTTTATAAAATAACTTTTCTCCCCTTCAAGGTTTTGCAAAGCTAGTGTGAAAGCTGAACAGCAGTGCTTCAATGTAAATTACAGCTTTGCTTATCACATTTAGCAAACAACTCAAGTCAACAGAGTGGTGTCAGGCAATCTGTCCACTGTGGTTTCACTGAGACAATAAACACTCATCGTTTAGTCTTGCTTTTTTCTTGTTATCAGGAGGATTAGTCAATACAGCTATTAGACACAATGGTCTTAAATTCTGGACAGAAAGTTCTGAAAAGAAGTTTGAACCAATGTTTTTTGAGAGGCGGGTTGTCAATGCCTCATCTGCCCTTTTTTGGGGGGGGGGGGTCAACACCATGCTTTTGTGGGGACTCTCCTTTGGCAGACATTTTAATTACTCCTGGTGTTCAGAGAAGAGTGCCTTTGTTGTCAAAATATGACTTATCCTTGCACAATGGCCAAATAATGTTGACTGATTGCTGGGGTGATGCAGGGCATTTAGGCTGTGCAATTTAAAACAATTGCTCCACCCAGTTTGGATCTGGCCCCACTCACCACTGGCAAGTGGCCCTTGAAGGGTAGCCTAGAAGAGAATGTGGCCCTCAGTCTGAAAAAGGTTTCCCATCTTTTTTTTGAGCAACATGGTCTTCCTGAGCTCAGGTGTGCTCCTGCATCCTTTGTTATTCTGTGGTCCTGCCTCTGTGGACCATCAATCCTGACTCACTTGTCCTTTGGATCTGGCTGCCAGCTGGCCCTACAGCTGTCGGCTCCCAACTAGGGTGAGTGAATCTGCCCACTTTGGTTTCCCATTGTTTCTCAGTCTTAGGTTTTTTATACCAGTTTGCTTTTGTAAAAAAAAAAGCACAACCCCCCCACAACTCTTAAAAATTCATCAGCATTTTAGTGCGAACCTCTCCTAATATACACATTATTGCAAAACAACTTTCTCCCATGCAATTCATTTGTGTGTGTGTGTGTGTTATTTTCATTAATAGATGCATTTTTATGCACACTGTACCCCAGCATATGCATTCTGGTAAACATTTATTTGGCACTGCAAAATTCAGAGAAGTGCAGATTGCGAAGGCTGGCTGTGTTTCTTTCCTCCTATTTGTTCCAGAAAGTGCAAATTCAGTTGGCTCACCTTTAAATGCAAACTGAATAGGATTTTCCCTCCACCCCTATTCCCAGCTCACCCCAGACTGCTGCCCACAGCCCAACCGTGACACTGTGAAAGAAGTGGCTTTTCTCAAAGCTGCCAGATTTAATGTCTCCCGCCTCCAGCCTCCCCACCTTCCTCCCTTTGAGGGTAGGCAGGAACAGAAAGGACAAACCAACCTCCTTGATTCCGACCTTAGGGCACCTCTGGGTACAGTTTAAAAACAAACAAGAAGAACATTCCTTCTTACCGGGAAATTCACTAGCCAGAACAGAGAGAAGCCTGTACTCTGGATAACAGCTACGAAGCAAATGCATCTTATGACAGCACAAAACAACTCCCCTGACTTGCATATTATTTGGTTTGACCTTTCCTTAAAGACCAGCCATCAGCTCGTTTGCAGTTAAAGAGTCTATCAAGCCCATCTGGAGTACATAAAGGTGTTTTCTAAACAACCTCACCTAGCATTCCATTATTATTATTATTATTATTATTATTATTATTATTATTATTATTATGGATCTGCAATGCAGGGAGTTTGCAATTACAGCACCCCGTCAGTATCTGTTTAAATATCTTCATCAAAGAAGAGCACCCAACCTGCCAAGGCGGAATTGTTCCACTTTTGATTAGCTCTTATTTTTAGGAACATAGACCAATGCTCCATAAAGCTCGGTATTTTCTGCACTGAGTGGTAAGGGCTCTCCAGAGTATCAGAGAGGGAGTCTCTCCTAGCCCTACTGGAGTTACCACAGTTTGAATCTGGGGCCCTCTGCATGCAAAACAGATGCAAAGCTATGGGTCTTTTATAGGACATTTTGGCTTTGTCCCAGACGGTGACCTCAACTGCAGGACAGAATTCTAGCTCAAGTGGGAACTTGCACTAGGCGGAGAGTCAGGGGACACCCGGCCACATACTGCCAGCCCTGTTCCAGAACCAGGTCAAGCAAAGTTTGGTCAAAGAAAGGTCAAGTCCTAGCAAGGTAATGTCCCACAAAGCAGAGGGTAAAGGCAAGGTCAAGCAAAGTGGAGGTCAAACTCCAATCTTCCCCCACTAAACACACCCAGAATGGTCCAATAGTTAATCCTTCTTCCCAGGGAGTTCTAGGAAAGGTAGCTTGGTGAAGGGGAAACAGGGGGTCTTCAAACAACTCTCATCACCCTTAATGAACTATGGCTCCAAGAATTCTCTGGGGGAAGCCGTAATAGTTTAAAGTGGTATCATACTGCTTTAAATGTATAGTGCAGATTTGGCCTTAGTGAGTGGAACATTGAGAGATCGCCTGCTGCAGGCTCTGAGGAAGGGGCTGGCAATCTTTTTGGGCACCAGGGAAGGCTTCGGGAAGCATCTCTGTGCCCACGGGTGCCAGGCTGGCAGCCCTTGTATAAGCAATCTGGATGCCATTTCATGAACTTGGTGCTTTTGATGAAGTGGCTCCTGGTTATACCATTTATTAATACCTGTCTGCACTGAAAAGTTACATCTTTTCTTATTCTAGTTTTCTATATTTCAGCACAGAAACATACAAATTCATTTTCATTTTAATGATCATTGCCCGTTCTATAATGAATTTTAAATGTTACAATGTTGTTATTATCCAAATGATTTTAAAAGAAAATTGGATTGTCAAGTTATGTTTTGAAATGAGTTGCTATTAGACTGCTTATTACTGTAATGATGCATTGAGATATTTTTTTTTTTTGCTATCGTGTTGTAAGCCACTTTGGACATACCTGGGTAGAAAAGCATCATACATACTGAAATAACAATGCTGATACTTTAAGCTGGCCATGCCTGAACTACTGCCTTGCTTCTTGGAAGGGTGTTGAAACTATTTGGCTGTCCACCACTGGAAACACACCACTGGGTTAGAAGAACCCTAAGTCAGATCCAGCCAAGGCAATTCTTATAACAAGGAAACCATAACTAGTTCCAAAAGGAGAGAATCACTGTACCTGATTGGGTAGTCCGCAGCACTTAGGTTAATGAAGAAATCCCACTGCCAGTCCTTCATTTCCATTAAATCCTGCATACTCTGCAAGTAGGTCGACAAAAGGCTCGCTCCTCCCCAGATCGTTGCCATGCGCCAAGAAGTAACTTTCACATTTGGATACTGGTTCGCAAACTGGAGCACCTGCCGGTACAGGTAATTGGAGCGCTTTATGGCGACAGGGTGGGGTGGGGGAGCAAGAAGGAGGAGAAAATTTAATGAAAAGGCTTCTGACACATTTGAACATGCATAAACCACACAGCCATGTTCCCCATCATTATCTTCCTCCAATGTTCCTTAAATGCAGACGGAACTGGAAGAGGTAGAAAGAAGAGGCTCGGTGGAAATATTCTCCATTTCGTGTGGCAAAGCATTTACTGACTCATTGCAAAGAAAAAAACCTATAGAATGCCAGACATGCTTGCTTACGAGTTAAGTCCTCTTCCCAAGGCAAGTGGTACAGGGTTGTAGCCTGTTTACAGTATTCAGTCTTGCTTTTGTGAATGACGGGCGTCCAAGGCAATCGTCAATTCATCCTAGAATGGGCACAGGGAATCTGGGGCCTTCCACATATTTTTGGGAGTCCAGCTCTCCATCACCCCTTACCAATGGTCCCCATTTGTATCTAGATGTTAGAAATATTGCTTCAGAACATGAGGAGAAATAGGGAAATTAAAGGTATTGAAGTGGGATGTAGAGTCTATAAATTAAGGGCATTTACTGCTGACGTGGTGTCAACATTGGAACAACCATTAGAGAGCGCCCCCAAAGTGCTAGAAGAAATTAAAAGGTTTGGAGAAGTGGCAGGTTTTAAAATAAATTCAGACACAACCAAAATGTTGGTTAAAAACATGGGTGAGCAGTTGAAAAAACGTTTTAGAAAGGTCTGGTTTAAAAATAGGTAAAAAAGTCAAATATTTGGGAATTCGGCTGACAGCAAGGAACCTCAACTTATCTGTAAACAATTATATTAAATTGGGGAAAGACTTGGAGACCTGGGGGAGGATGAAACTTCCCCTGCTAGGTAGAATGTCAGTTGTTAAAATGAATGTACTTCTTAAGATGCTGATTTTATTCCAATCAATTCTGATGGTAACTAATGCAAGCTGCTTCAAAGAATGGATTTCCCCTCCTAAGTTTATCTGGCAGGGGGTAAAGCCAAGAATTAAATATAAAATTTTGATAGATACGAAAGGAAAAGGAGGCTTTGCTATGCCAGACTTGCAATTGTACTATGAGGCAGCTTGTTTGTGTTGCTTAAAGGAATGGATTGTATTGGATAATGTAGACATTTTAGATGTGGAAGGCCATGACTTAAAATTCAGCTGGCATGCATGTCTTTGGTATGGGAAAGCAAAAAATTATAAGAGTTTTATGAACCACATTCTCAGGAAGAATTTCTATAGAGTCTTGGAGAAATATAAAATCTGCTAGAAAGAAAAACACCTTTATGATTATTCCCCCACTGAAGCAATTGCAATTAAGAGATTTAATATGGATAGACAATGGTTAACTTACAGGGAAGTGCCACACTTTGTAGGTGGTGAACCAGACTCACTCTCAGGTAAAGGTAAAGGGACCCCTGACCATTAGGTCCAGTCGTGGCCGACTCTGGGGTTGCGGCGCTCATCTCGGTTTACTGGCCGAGGGAGCCAGCGCACAGCTTCCGGGTCATGTGGCCAGCATGACTAAGCCGCTTCTGGCGAACCAGAACAGCGCACAGAAACGCCGTTTACCTTCCCGCAGGAGCTGTACCTATTTATCTACTTGCACTTTGATGTGCTTTCGAACTGCTAGGTTGGCAGGAGCAGGGACCGAGCAACAGGAGCTCATCCCATCACGGGGATTCGAACCGCCGACCTTCTGATCAGCAAGTCCCAGGCTCTGTGGTTTAAGCCACAGCGCCACCCTCCCTCTCATTCAACTGGAAGCAAGCCCCAATGAACTCAATGGGGCTTACTTCTGAGTAGACGTGCAAAGGATGCAGCATTAATATTTATTTCACCTTCTTCTCCAAGTCTTATCACAGACCAAATCCATTTATTCATTGTAAACTAATGTGGAAGCATCAAGAAGAACACTCCCCCTTTTAATTCTCTTCCACCTGGTCTGGGGAGAACTGAAGCTCTTTTCAATTAGTATCTGAGCCTTTAATGGCAGGGGTGGTGATGAACCCATGGCCCTCCAGATGTTCCTGGACTTCAACTCCCATCTACCCCATCCAGCATGGTTGATGGTGAGGGTTGATGGGAGTTGTAGTCTCCCATCAGTTAGCTCATCAGTTAGCATTGTACACATACTACAGGTAGAAACGGACATGGGATACATAAAAGGGATGGATGGACACAGTGAAAAGGAGGAAAGGCTGGAGATACACATACATAAACCATGATGTATGGGGGAAACACACACAATAAGTGACATTAAAAATGGAGAGTAAAGATGATGAAGGAAAAGGAGGGAGATGGGCAAAAGCAATGGAGAGGGGCAGATTGACAGGTGGCAAGACAGGCAATTTATAACCAGTGATATATTACCTTGTCAACATGAATGTAATAAAAATGGTCTTTATGGTAAATAGCCTTAAACATGCGCGTCAGCTGCCGGGAAGCTCTGCCATGAACAACCAAGACAAATGCGATCCTGACTGGGTTTGCTGGCATGTATTCTACGGAGTCCTCATCCCACTGTACATTGTGGTTGGCTTTGCCTGTTTGGAAACAAAACAGAGTCAGGGCATCTGCAGAGTGCTGTACCAGGGCGGGTGGGCTGAGGGGACGAGTTTGGATCACATTTCAGCAGGCGGAGCTCCCCCCTCCCTTCCGCCTAAGCAATCATCAATGAGAGACATGGCCTTGGGAGGGAAGGCGCTGGTCTCGCTTTCCCCAGGGTAGCAGCACTGACTATTGGCTATGTTGGCAGGAGGGCTGGTTGCAAAGGGCCTTGTCATTGAATGCAGCTTGGGTCCAGGATATGTTGAGGACCATTTGTCTGAGGTCTTTGGGTGTCATTGTTTGTGGGACCTATGCTTTGGCCTTTATCCACTAGGAGCTACACACTTATCATTGAAGATTGTGTGGCATTCCCTCAAGGTGGAGATCAGAAACTCCCTCCCTGCTGAACTTCCCCATGCTTTGAACTTATTTCGGCAGGCGTTTAAAGTAAGTTTTCCCCAGTCATTGCTACTGCTTTTGTGCTGTGATGTCCCTCCTGCATCCCCTGTTGTGTTTGGCTTAGAAACTGTGGCATTCAGCATTACAGGCATACCTCAGGTTGAATGTGCTTCAGGTTGAGCACTTTTGGGTTGCGATCTGCGGCAACCCGGAAGTAACGGAGTGCGTTACTTCTGAGTTTCGCCGCTCGCGCATGCGCAGACGCTCAAAATGCCATCACGCGCATGTGCGGAAGCGGCAAAACGCGACCCGCAGACAGGCCGTCGCATCTTACGTTCCATTCAGGATGCGAATGGGGCTCCAGAACGGATCCCATTCGCATCCCGAGGTACCACTGTATATACATTTATTAAAATAAAGAAAAACGGGAGCTGGAATCCAACAGCAGAGGCATCTGGCTGGAACGTGTGCAGACCAAGGGTCTGGAAAACAAGCCTTATGAGGAACGGTTGAGGGAGCTGGGTATGTTCAGCCTGGACTGGAGGAGACTGTGAGGAGTCACAAGAGGCACATTGAAATATCTAAAGGTGTGTCACATGGAGGACAGAGCAAGCATGCTTTCTTCTGATCTGGAGGGTAGGACTCGAACCGATGGATTCAAGTTACAAGAAAGGAGATTCCGATCATACATCAGGAAGAATTTTGAACACTGCTAGGAAGGTTCTTTGCTCCCCTGCTACTCCCTCTCATGCTGCCTTTAAATGGGAAGTAAGAAAATGGGGCGGGGGGAGGACTCCCATGAAGACCTCAGCTGAGGTCATGTAACAGAAATGTCACGGAATGTTCACAAGTATTCCAATTTCTGAGAGGAAACTGTCAGTTACTGAATGCTTAGCAGGGCGGCCGTTATGGGCGAGCAAGATCCATTAGGCTAGATGGCAAACTCCATGCCATACCTAACAGAATGTGAAGCTTTATGTTGCTAGCTGGCTAGGGAGCTGACGAGGTGTGTGCACATGGTTGGGCGAGTCTAAAATTAGGCTTAGGAAAGCAAAGATATCACTACTTCTCTCTCTCAAATTCGCCACTCTCTCAGCTGTTGCAAACGGTTGCTGCTTTTGCACCAAAATCCCAGAGCTTTCCTGATATGCACAGAATAAGGATTTGGGTCAATTTTTCTCCTCCGCTGTCATCCATCTCAGGGGAGGAGTGATTTAAAGTGATCTGCAAAATAGTTGTGGCTCTGTATTTTTCAAGGACCTGGTGATCTCTTTTCAAATACATATATTTGTTTCCTTTCTCTCCCCCCACCCCCATTTAGCCTTGAATTTTTCAGAGGTGATCCTCAAACCAAATTATTCCAGCATTAGGGCTACCAAAATTGAGAGTGGAATTTTCTTCTATGCACAGATGAAAACAACAGCCACCCACAGCATTATAATTTTATTAGAGTGCCAGAAAAAGATGAATCAGACTTAAGCAGTAGCAAACATTTTCTGAGGGCACACTGGAGAGTTTGGAAATCATTACTTGATCCCCTATTTTTTTTTTTTGAGGGGGGGGGGAATGATTCATTTTTAGAAAACAGACAAACTAGACAGGCAAGTAATAAATCTCTATTTATATAGCCTCAATTTCTTCAATTTATCATCCTTAGCAATCTGTTCCCAACGGCAACACCAATAAAAACAAGAATGACAGAACTTAGTATTTCTGAATTAAGAAGGAAAAATAGTCTTACCCCACTCTGCCTTGCAAAAGAACTCAGAAGGATCTCAAAAGAGAGGAGGAAATCTCTTCATTTGGATTGGGTTTTGCCATGAACTTTGAGCTTTCACACAACGTAAAAGCTACTTCTGGAAATACTACGGAATGCAGTGCAAGTTTAATGCTCCATTTTCTGTGCTATTTGCAAATGATTATTTTTTTCTGGAAACAACACAGAAATTTGCAAAACTTGTGTTATCTTCCGTTCTATTTATGGAAGTGGATTTTAGGTCATGGGAAAGTTCATATTGTAATAAGGGAAACATCAAGAAAAGGGAATAAATTTCCATGTGAATGTAGCCTTGAACTGTATCTTTGTACAAAGTAAATGTATTAAGTAGGCACAATAAATATAAAACGTGTAAATAGATACAATATGTATGTACGTACAAACACACACACAGAGAGACATTATTAATGAAAAAACAAACTATAAATTCAGGTAGGTAGCCGTGTTGGTCTGATGCAGTAGAAATAAATTTAAAAAAAATTAAAAAATGTTCAGTAGCACCTTAGAGACCAACTAAGTTTGTTCTGGGTATAAGCTTTTGTGTGCATGCTAAAGTTTAGTAACTTATTATTAAACTGAAAACTATGGAGAAACCTGGTTTGAATAGAGATATTGGATTCTTGTCTCAGTACATATGCTAAAGCTATTTTTGGTCATCTGCATACAGTGGTACCTCAGGTTAAGTACTTAATTCATTCCGGAGATCCGTTCTTAACCTGAAACTGTTCTTAACCTGAAGCACCACTTTAGCTAATGGGGCCTCCTGCTGCCACTGTGCCACCAGAGCATGATTTCTGTTCTTACCGTGAAGCAAAGTTCTTAACCTGAAGCACTATTTCTGGGTTAGCGGAATCTGTAACGTGAAGCGTATGTAACCTGAGATACCACTGTACTATCCCTTGCTTTCCCCTGTAGGACTAATTATAGTCATTAACAGTCATCAACAGGTTTACCATACCCATTGAGTCAATCACCCATCTCCTACTACCCTTCTGAGAAAAACACCACCCCACCCTCCCACTATATATAAGGGTCTGGTGACTTCTGTTTCAGTGTATCTGCATGCACACGAAAGCTTATACCCAGAACAAACTTAGTTGGTCTCTAAGGTGCTACTGGACATTTTTTATTTTATTTTATAAAATAAAACATAAAATTGTCTTGTGCTAGTAATCTAATGTAATAATTCTGTGTTTTCTGTTATAAACAGGAAAAACAAAGTTCAGAAGATTAATTAAGCCTATAGGTGGTTCCCACTTCAAAATGTTTGAGGAGCACCATTTTGATTGGAGATATTGGTGACTGAACCTGCACAGAAAGTGTGTGCTCTGCCACTGAGCTATGGTTGTTCCCCTACATTAGGAAGAGATCAACGCATTTCACTTTAGCCTGCATGATACCAGCCTGCTCGGTTAAGAGTCACTGAACTCTAGATTCAAGTGAGATCCCACAGTGGGGCCTGATGTATAAGGGATGGAGACCCTATGGTCCTCCAGATGTGGCTGGACTCCAACTCACATCACCCCTGACACATGCTGGCTGGGGCTGATGAAGCCCAACATCTGGAGAGGTACAGGTTTCCCATCCTTGATGGGGTGGGTGTTTGTTTTTGGGAGTAACAGTTTTTTTCAATGAGAAACCAATATCTTTTAAAGCAGGACATCAGAGACCCCTGTAATTTCTGTTCTTTCATACGAGGCATTTTAGCTTGGGAAACGTTAGAAAATATTCATGGAATGGAGGAGGATGAACCATTCTCAGAAAGATGGTTTCCGAAAAGGGGTTTTATCATGCTACTAAAATATAATATACGCTGGCCAGTGTTAAGACCTTGTCTGGATATGGTGCTAAATGATGGTTTATGAAGCTCTCTTTGTTTTAACAAACCATCGTTTATTGCCCAGACCCACTTGTTTAGTGCTAGATCTGAATGAGTCCTAAAAATGAGTGATTCCATGTGACATTGAGCATGCCGTTTGGAATCACGCTAGCATTTTAAAAAAGAAGTTGGAGCCAATGAGAACTCCCCTTTCTTAGCATGGGGGGGGGGGAGAGAGAGTTCAACCTCCCCTCCCTGTGTACACTATTCCCAATGAGAATTATCCTGGATTCTGTTTGTGGGCCTGATCCTTATCTTCCCCCATTCGCTGTTGGGCAAGGCTTCCCACCTCTCCATCACCTGATGTTTGCAATGACACCAGGTGACCCATTTGAAATCTACCTGCGTAGGCAAAGCAGCAGCGATCAGCTGAAGTCAGAGTGTGTTGCAAGTGGGCATAGCTTGGCAGAAACAAGTAGAAAACCACCAAGCCAAACGAACCAAAAAGAAACTTGACTACATTACAAGAAGTGGCTGTTTGATCATAAACTTTCAGTGACCAAAATGCCACTGGAGTGGTCAAATCTGGCACCCAGATCCTATGATTTGGCTTCTGTGTGTTTACGGGCAACAACATCGCAACAATAACTAGGGATGGAGGAGAACGTTTGTGTGTGAAATCACATCTACAATACCAGAGTCAAAATACAGCCATCCTTCAGAAGGCACACCCACCTCTGAAGTTTGCAATGCAGTTCACCAGCCAGGAAAGGGTACAAAATGTGCTCAATAAATGCATATTTTAGTGAAAATAACACACAAAGATTTTTTAGATTAGAGGAGATTGCTTTGTACACATAAAGTCATGTGTACATCAGGAGACAGTCACACTACAAAGTTGATGAATTTTCATGAGGCTTTTTCTTCTTTTAAATCACAAACTGATATGGAAATGTGGAGAACTTTAAGGTTGGGGGGAAAATAAGAAATGGAGAGAAACCAAAATTGAGGGGTTCTCCCACCCCTAGAGGCAGCATTTGCATGTCATCATGTCTGGGTGAGATTACGCTAGGAGAGTGTTTGATAGGGTTTATTCTTAGCATTTCATTTCCCAGCGCAGTGAGTCTTGGGATCAGCCTGAAAGTTTCCTGCAGTGCACAAAAGCATGTTCCCGAATCTCTCACCCAGCAACACCACTATGGGGGCCCCAACCTCTTCAAAAGATGCCTTCTTTTCTCAAGCAGTGAATGTCAGGTTAATTTCAGCTTGATGCTATACAAGGGAAGCCAATCAATTCCTTTTAATGGAACAAGAAAAAACGATCGATATAAAATTGCATTTTTCTTTCTAAATTGTTTAAAGAACAGGCAGATAATAATAGAGCTAAAACAATTGGTTGTTGAGAATCAGCAGGATGGCAATTACTCTTAATAGTTTTTTATTTATTAATATTTAGAAGCTGAGGTGTACGTTTGGGGATGACATTTAAATGATCAATAACCCCCTATGCAGCATTTACTTGCGCCACATACAATGATAACAGCATGTGCTTGGTTGAGTAAGAAAAGATCTGTACTCCCTGTTAGCTCAGTCAGTAGACCATGAGGCTCTTAATCTCAGGGCTGTGGGTTCGAGCCCGATGTTGGGCAAAATATTATTGCATTGCAGGGGATTGGACTAGATCAGGCACGTCCAACTCCCAAGAGACTGTGATCTACTCCCAGTATAAAAAAAAACTGGCAGTGATCTACCCATTATCATTGGAGGGAAGAGGAGCGTGCGTGGGGTGGGTGGATTGCTCAGAGTTGTTGAGATCACGATCTACTGGTTGGACATGCCTGTACTAGATGATTCTCATGGCCCCTTCCAAATCTACAATTCTATGATTCCTGCCTTTTCTAAAGGCCTTGGTGGCCTTCCATAAACTGCTATGTACTATAATTTGGAATGTTTTCAACCAGCGTGGTGCAGTGGTTAGAGTGTTAGACTCAGACCTGGGAGACCAGGGTTCAAATCCCCACTCAGCTACGAAGCTCACTGGGTGACCTTGAGCCAGTCATTGCCTCTTAGCCTAACCTACCCCACAGGGTTGTTGAGGGAATTAAATGAGGAAGGGGAGAACCATGAAGGCCACCTTGAGCTCCTTTGATATCTGTGCTGAAAGTTAAGACATCAAAATAGAAGTCGATGAGTTTTGCGTTGCAATCAGGAGGCAAGAGGCTTAGCTATGTGCTGTCCCATAAAGTACAGTCATACCTGGAGTTAAATATGCTTCAGGTTGAGCATTTTCAGGTTACGCTCCGCGGTGACCCAGAAGTAATGGAACGAATTACTTCCGGGTTTCGCCGCTTGCGCATGCGCAGATGCTCAAAATGACATCACATGCATGCGCAGAAGCAGCGAATCGCGACCCACGCAGACGCAGGTTGCGTTCACTTCAGGATGCGAACGGGGCTCCGGAACGGGGCTCCAGAGGTACCACTGTACAACCTAGTTGGTTCTGTCCATCTTCTTCCCCTTGGATTAGCAGAAGTGCTGCAACAGGCCTGTGGGGGGTTTTTTAGGACCCTGCCAGGGAGTGCTATAAACCCCTGTTGACATGCTTGCTACATTACCCACACCTGCATGGAGCCTGAATTAGGCAACAGGGTGTCAGAAGTGGGACCAGACCTGCCTATTCAGGACAATATTCTATCCTTTATGTTCAAAGACTCCAGAAGGGAGTGCAGAAGGTCTCAGGTTCAATGCCCACCATCTCCAGGTAGGGCTGGGAATGCCCCCAGTCTGAAACCCCAAAGAGCTTCTGCCAGCCAGTGTGGACAACATTGAGCTAGATGGACCAAGGGTCTGACCTGCTCTAAAGGCAAGCTTCCTATGCTCTAACATATAATGCATACTAGAATGTTTCTGCCTACTGACACATTACGCAGCTGCATTGTGTACATCACTTATCGAAGATAAATGGGTAGCAGGCATAGCAGAACGCCGTTCCTTTTGCAGATCCACACACTATTTATTTAGATTGTGCCAATAAATGATCATTATAGCTGCATTACTGGAACCACAGGGTAGGGCTAAATTCTGCAACCCTTTGTTATTTTTAATAGCACTTATTCACACAATTAGCATAATTGATTTCAACAGTACAACACAGGCGACAAAATAGCTACTCAGCTTGAGCAACAATTGCAGAAGCCATCTTACCATTATCGCACCCTCCCACTCACTCGCTTTCAATCACTGTTTTCACCTCTTGGGCTGAATCTTTTTTCAGACTAGCCGATATTCTGCCTCTGGGGGATTTCTAGATGATTTCTTCTGCCACTGCACTACCAGTACTTATGTCTTTTTTTATGCTGTGGTTTTCTTTTTCTTCCAGGATCCTTGCTCCCCCCACCCTCAAAGCATGATTTTAAAGCATCTTCTAGAGTCATGGATAAGAGACAAGATATCTGCTAATCAAAGCAGAATATCTGGAAAAGACAATATTCCTTATAAACATCACCTCTGCCCTTCCCTTAAAGTTTTCACAATCCTTTATAAAATCTACGTTTGCTACAAATTGTGATTGATAGGGTTGTATTCAAGGCCAATTCAAGGTTGACCCATTAAACAGATTGGAAAGGCCTAAAAACATTAATTTCAATGGGACTACTTTTGAGGAGGACCAGCATTGGATACGACACATGAAATGCTTATCAACTTCCATTGGTTACAGCGATAAAGGGTAACACCAGCACTTTGAATTGGGCCTGGAAATGCAATTGGTGCAAATGTGACAGCATCTGTTCAGCCTGTCTGGTTATGCACTTTGTCTGATTCTCTGCAGCAAAAAAAGGGAAAAGGCAGAAATCCAGTCAACTCATGTGGAGGGTGATGTGGCTAGCCCAATTTGTGAATCTCTGATTTTCTTAATCTACATGATCTGGGGGGCATGGAGAAAGTCTAAAACATGGGTAGGCAAACTAAAGCCTGGGGGCCAGATCCAGCCCAGTCGCCTTCTAAATCTGGCCCAGGGACGGTCCGAGAATCAGCGTGTTTTTACATGAGTAGAATGTGTGCTTTTATTTAAAATGCATCTCTGGGTTATTTGTGGGGCATAGGAATTCGTTTATATATTTTTTCAAAATATAGTCCGGCCCCCCAAAAGATCTGAGGGACAGTATACCGGCCCCTTGCTGAAAAAGTTTGCTGACCCCTGGTCTAAATCAAAGGATAGCTAATGTTGTACCTTCCAGTTATTTTGGACCCCAGTTCCCATCACCCCAGACAGGATGGCCAATGGTTAGGGATGATGACCCTTAGGGTCCTTTTCAACACGACAATTTGATGATTCTATGGTCTCTAAACTAACCTCTTCAACCTGCATTTCACAAGTATATGGAGTCTGATCAGCATGCCAGTCACTTTTGTTATTTGAATATTCTCCTGGCTACTATCCAGTCATATGCAAACTGCATTCTATATGGAACCAGAATGCACCGGCAAAGTAGTTGTTTATGCATTTTTAAATAAAAAAACCCCCCAAAACATCAAAACAAAATATAATTCTCTTCATTTAGGATTTCATAGTCATAAGCAATTGCTGAAATCATTTTTGTGTTTTACAAATCAGCGCCTAATAACCAGGACGCTGGTACGCGACATGTACAAGCGAGATACAGCGATATGGAATCTAATTTACAAGGATAGCTATCTTGCCAGACCAATAATCTTAACAGCAAACTTGCTTTTTTGACATTTCTAATTATGAAGATGCTATCATCCCTCAGAGACAAATCACAATTATTTCCTTGCTTTGTTGGAGCATAGGAGCCCGCAGTGTCCCCCCCCCTTCTCCTCCATCGACTCATATGCATAAACAAATAGCACTTAAAAGTAACAGTACATTCATTACTGTGGAATTAGAATGAATTCCCTATTAAAAATACCTATCACATCACTTAACAGCTAATTAGTTCATCATAATCAACACGATCACAGTGAATACTAAATGGTTATACAAGGATCATCTATTTGGTGGATGCAGAGAGGTGCTTTTTCGATGTACTGCCCGCCCTGCGAGGGCTCCTTGGCTACGAAAAGCTCCAGCTCTGCTGAGAATATGTCTATAAATGACGCAATCTCTTGGGAAGGGCTGGTTACGTTGGCTTTTTCCCACCACCCCTTCCAGGTAGTGGTGGCTAGCACCCATTGGTACTCTTCCCAATAGGTCTTGCCCCGATGAAGCAGTTGTGAGGACTGAAGATCCCCACCTTCCCACTGCTCCTTAAGTCTCCTCCTCCCTTGCTTCCTTCCCCATCAGCCTCACTCTCATTTGTCTTGTCTCTCTTTGTTCCGCCCTCTTCATGCTTCTTCTGGGAGGAAAGCTGGTTGAAGTAAGAGGCTTCTTCAGCAGCTTGCCTCATCTCTGCCTCTTGACCCACCTCAGCTTCTGCCTCTGCTTCTGGACTGCTCTCTGCCACAGCCCTGTCCTGCTCACTAAACCCTGTTGCCTCTCTAACTTCCAACACCACCTCCACTCAAGTCGGCTCCCTCTTCTCTCTCTGACCGCTCATCGTTGTTCCACCACCAGTCCTCTGGCTCAGAGCCGGGTTCCCTTGGAGGTTCCCCAACTGGTGTTTCCCATCTCTCCTTGCATCCAGCCAGTCCATGACACAGAGCCACCACCTGTCTGGTTATATAGAGAGGTCAGCAGTGGACCAGCCTCCACTAGGGGAAGAGGGAGGTATTTTTGACCTTCCAGATGCTTTTGGACTCCAATTCCCATCAGCCCCAGTTAGCACGGCCAATGGTCTGGGATGATGGGAGCTGTAGTCCAGCAACATCTGGAGGGCCACAGGTTCTGTAACTTTGCCCTACAGCTAATTATTTGGAGGCCTTCTTATAACAACCTATCCTGAGCTAAGGCCTCAATATCCCATAATTCTGAATTATTTCGATTTCTGTATCATCTAGGGTATTTCGCAATAGCTTGTAACACACTGTATACATAACAGCAACAATCATTAAAACAATTTGCCCACTTTAAATGGGTGGTGGTGGGGGAAACACCTGAATAAGTCTATATAAGGCATCTCTCTGCCTATATATTATAGATTTATACCAGAAGCAGTTTAAGTTTATGGCCCCAGGGGGAATGGTAGCCTGTATAAGTTGTAATCACCTTTATCATTTTACTATTTCACATCTCTGCGCTGGTGTTTCAAGCTGCAAAGCAATTTTCACTTTCTGCTGGCCATTTTGCTCAAATAAACATTTTTATACCACATGCTTCTTGCTAATTCCCTTGCTCTAGCTAAGGTAATATCGGCATTTACTGGTTATTTCCCCTGCAGTAATAAGCAAGGCAAGATTTCTAAGGTAACCGCAATGCTGTTCATCTTTATTCTTTTTTAAAGTGTTGGTGGGGCACAATTGTTTTTCGGTAAAAATCTCTAAATGAGTACTTCTGTTAGCACATGTAACAGATAAGCATTGGCAGGTATGAGTTCAGAGATGTACAAGGAGATCTGGGGACACTCTGGTTCTTTCTTCTGAGGTACTGATGCAAGCATTGAGCAAGGGCCACAGCTCAGTGGGAGAGAGAATCTGCTTTGTGTGCAGAAGGTCCCTGGTTCGATTCCCAGTTAGGGCTGGGAGGGACTGCTTTCTGTATCCCTACAGAGACACTGCCAGCCAGTGTAGACAAAGCCTCACTCCGTATAAGGCTTCCCATGCCCCAGTTGGATCGAGTTGTCTTTCCTAAACTCTGCACGGATTTCCTCGCCCTTCCAGATAGAAGGAACAAAACTATGCCAACCCTTGCAGGAATGGATGCTCAGGCAGCCTGATTCAAATCTCTTCTCCTCTGCTTTGATCTCACATAATCCATTTTTAGGTTCTAATCCTTCAAAGCGCAGGTAACTGCGGGCAGTTAACCACGGCCTCTAAAGCGTCACAGATGAAATAAATTAACCGAAAAGGCAACAATATTGATGTAATATAACAAACGCCATGGATGTCACCAAAAAAAGAAGTGAGAGAAAGGAGGGGGGGGAGGATTTATCAAGGCAAAAAGCTCAAATTAGACTCAGGGAAATAATCTTTATTGATTCCATCTCTCATTTTGCTCTATTTCGGGCATATTAAAAGCCTGGTTGATCGATAACGTAACTTCCCCTCCTTCTCTTTAGGACAATGAAACAGGACAGAGCAGAATCTTCACTTTCTCGCAGGGGGCAGCAGATCCAAAGGCAAACACGGCAAAGATAGGACGTTGTTGTTTACTGAGTTCAGAGCATTAGCAGCTTAAGATGAACCCTGCAGGATCAGGCCAAAGGCCCATCCAGACCTGGATCCTGTTCTCAGAGTGGCCAACCAGAGGCCGCAATTGGAATCCCCAAAGCAAGAGCTGAGTGCAAGACCACTCCCACCCACTTGTCATTCCACGTAATTGGCATTCAAAGGTATACTGCCCCCAACAGGAGAGGTGGAACACAGCAGTTGTGGCCAGTAACCATTGATAGCCCTATCCCCCATTAGTTCACCCAATTACCAGTGTCATCTATGGATGGGGAACTGGATCTGGACGTTGGGCTGGATGAAGAATAGGCCCACCCTCCTTAGGTGACCTTTGCTAGGTGGGTGGGGCTTCTCACCAGTCAGTCACCTGGCACCAGGAGATTTGACTTCAAAGGAAGAATCGGGAGCTCACTCAAAGAGGGCTCAGGACTCTTGCCTTCTTAGATGGGAGCCTTAGAAAAGGTGGAAGGCAGGGACCTTCAGTCCTGGTAACTGCTCCACAGGAGCAAGACCTACTGGGAAGAGTTTCTGAGACCACTACGCCGCATTGTATGTTCATTTCCTTGAATAAAGCTTTCACTTCACTGACAACAGAGATCTGCATCCTTCCTCACTGACCTGTTTCGGACTCCAGCCCTGACACTCATGAATAAGCAAGAGTCGTTTCTCTTCCTAGCAAGACTGTCAATCGGCTTGGCTTTGCTTCCCACTGATGAAAAGGACGGTTTCAGTACAATTTTAATCCCCCCCAAATCTACTAAATTGCACCATCCTGCTTGGACTGTTTGCACCAACCACACTCTGTTGTTGTTGTTGTTGCTGCTGCTGCTGCTGTTGTTGTGCTTATTAACAGCATTTCAGCTATTTTAACATTGATTAGAGGGGGTTTTTTTGGCGGGTTTCTTTCCGCAGTTCCAAAAAACAACAGCAACGCAACCCACGACACACGCCGTGGATATCAATTGAAGGATACCGCAAATAAATTTGACATCAGAGCGGAGGGAGAAGAGTGGAAACGGGACCAATTTATTTCGGGTACATTGCTTGTCAGATGGAGAAATGAAACATAATTTATGGTGTGACATTTCCAACAGCAAATAGATTCTAGCATAAGCAATTAACACTGGTTCTGTTTGGCAGGCTTTGGGAGATTACTCATAGGGGGTGCGTGTGTGTGCTGAGTTACAATAGCACACACATAACAAAACAGAGCCTTTCTGTCTTCACCACCTTACATCAAAATCCCTGTAGCTAAAAGTTTATGATAAAAATATATTCCACGTATGTTAACCCTGTACTGACTAAGGACAAATGCCTGTTGCCAAGGTGGGGGTGTAACAATAGTCTGTTGCTAGGAAGGTGGGCAGGAACCAAAAGGTTTGTCCCAACTCCATGGAAAAATCCTCTCCCCAAGACATTCTCACTAACGGGGAGGAAATTTTGGAGGAGCCTTTCCTCCTTAAAGAAGACAGAAACTTGCCTCATACCATATCAGACTATTTGTCCATCCGTTTTGTCTACACTGGCTGGTTCTCCAGGGGCGGGGGAGAAGTACAATTCAGATTGCATTTAAAGGTAATTCTACCTAATCTGCATTTCCCAAAACAATACAAGAAGCAAAACACAGCCATCTCTTCAAATTCACACTTCTCTCTGAATTTTGTAATGCCCCTCTTCCACCAAGTAAAGGGTACGAAAACACAAATGTCAGGATACAGTGTCTGTAAAAATGCATCTATTTGCAAATTAATTCTATTAAGGAAAATTGAGTACATCAGGCACAATGCCATATAGTTTTTTTTTGTATTTTAGGATAAATTCCCACTAAAACGCTGATCAATTTTCATGAGGACTTAGGGGGGAAAAAGTTGCAAACTGATGTGGAAATGTGGGGAAGTGAACTTTAAGACTGGAAACATGAAGAACTGAGAGAGAAACCAAAACTGAGATCTACCCATCCATAGGGGCATCTCATACTCTCATATGTTCTCCCTAATTTGGCCCCACTTTAACCACCTTCTTTGACCATTTCTGCCCTAACCTTGGCAAGTGACTCTAATATCTAAACACATCCCTGAAAGCCTTAAAAAAAGAAAGAAAGAAAAAAGCCTTTCAGGGACAGAGGATTCTTGATATCACCAGGAGCTTACTGCATTCCTGGAAATGCTCTGATAGTTAAGAAGCGTTTCTAAAGTTTAAATGACTGGGAAACCATCAGGGTTGACGTGCGCAATCTGGAGTACTTGGTGTAGCATTAAGCGAAAGTGGGGCTTAGCTATAGTGTGGGCATCTTCTGGAAAAGCCACCATGCTTGATTCCATTTCTGTGAAATTCCATTGCGGTAAGGCAAGAGGCACTTGGGAACAGATGGAAGACCGAAACTTGGGTCTTGCTTGCCTGGTTGCAGTTAACTCTAAAGCAGCTCCCAATCAACAGGATTAGATGATACAAAAAATGAAAAAGAGAAAGGGGCTGAATAATCCTCTAAACATTGCATAGTCGCTATATCTTTAATATGATCCCACTAATCCAATTAAGGCCCAAAGGAAACCACATCTCAAATGCCATGCTTCAATGTGATTTGCTCTGTATCTCCTAACCATTCATTAACAAGACATATTTTTAAAGCAGGCTTTCCTGCCTTTCAAGCTGGTGCTTGTTGATCTGAAGTGAAGCAGGGGCCCCTCTCCCATCCTCGCCTTCCCCTTCCTTTCAAACAACCCAGTTCTCTCTGATTCTTCCCTGCTAAATATAGCTTTCTCCCAGGTTCACCTCTTTTCTTCTCCTTTCAAATTTGAACAGAGGTTGGATGGCCACATGTCAGGGATTCTTTAGCTGAGATGCCTACATTTGGACTAGATGACTCTCAGGTCCCTTTCCACTCAAAAATTCTATGTTTCTAAGTGTGGGATTATGAATTATTTGAATTATGGTGCTGGAGGAGACTCTTGAGAGTCCCATGGACTGCAAGAAGATCAAACCTCTCCATTCTTAAGGAAGTCAGCCCTGAGTGCTCACTGGAAGGACAGATCCTGAAGCTGAGGCTCCAATACTTTGGCCACCTCATGAGAAGAGAAGACTCCCTGGAAAAGACCCTGATGCTGGGAAAGATGGAGGGCACAAGGAGAAGGGGACGACAGAGGATGAGATGGTTGGACAGTGTTCTCGAAGCTACCAGCATGAGTTTGACCAAGCTGCAGGAGGCAGTGGAAGACGGGAGTGCCTGGCGTGCTCTGGTCCATGGGGTCACAAAGAGTCGGACACGACTAAACGACTAAACAACAGCAACAACAAGTGTGGGATGGAGGGAGATGAAAGAAAAGTGTGGAAAGTCAGGTTTTTTTGTGAACATTACTCCTACCCCATCCATTTTTTTGGTGTGTGCAAAAACTGAACTTCAGCAAAAATCCAGCTTCCCTTTGTGCGTCCATTGCTTTTATTCATTAGGAAAGCACAGCAAGAAATCCTGTGCTAAAAAACAACCCACCCTTCTATTTTGGAAATAGCATTGCTCCAGGTAAGGAGAGTGATCTTTAAAAAAATAATTTTTTTTTTGGTGGGGGAGAATCCACCAGAACCCTAGAAGTATTTAGCAATACCATAATTACATTCCTCCAGTATGCAAACCCAAAGGAACATACGGCCCTTTTACAGCAGGCAGATCTCAGTGCAACTGTGAACCCGATGTGCGCTCCTTTTTAATTACACATGTGCCTGCTGAGGACATATGATTGAGTCTAGCAAAGCTAATTCACAACCAGCATGAGAGCAGGCATTAATATTAAATATTACACCTCGGCTGGTTCTCCGGACTATCAATTATCCCCAGAGATGGCGACAAAATGGAAATTGGCAGGAGTCGATTCCTGTGCCAATGGGAAGTGATGCTGACACAAGCATAGCGTATCCGGGAAATAAAAAGGAAGTGGCCAGGCTCCTGTCTGCATTTGTTGTAAGCTACACCCTGATTCCCCCACCCCCCAGCGTGGCACCCATGGGTGCTATGACACCTGCAAACATACAGGTTGGTGCCTCTCAAGACCCCCTGCCCCTCTATTTTTTAAAAATGGCTTTAGGGTGGGGTAGGTGCCTTTTTTATAGGGTACTGCCTCCTTTTTTATATATATGTTTAATTCGTTTTAAGGTCTGTGCAGATGTTTTATCTGGGTTTTTTTGGGGGGGCGCTTTTAAGCACTGCTGATTTTCCTTCTGTGAAATTGGTATTTTGTGGTCCTCACAACAGATTTCAAAATGTGTTGGGGACCCCAAAGGAGTAAAATGTTCCAGGGGCAATGCTTTGCAAGGGTTTGGCTTCCTTGGAGAGGAGAGATCATAGAAAAACAGAATCACAGAATTGTAGAGTTGGAAAGGACTCCAAGAGCAGAAATCACAGCTAAAGAATCCCTTGCAGATGGCCACCCAATTCTGGTTTAGAACAGTGGTTCTCAACCTGTGGGTTCCCAGATGTTGTTGGACTACAACTCCCATCATCCCTGAGCTCTGGCCTTGCTAGCTAGGGGTGATGGGAGTTGTAGTTCAACAATATCTGGGGACCCACAGGTTGAGAAAGGCTGGTTTAGAAACTTCCAACCAGGGAGAGTCTACCAGCACTACCAAGGAGCTCATTGCAGATTTAGAGTGATTACTTTCAAATATGCAAGCCGGGCATAGGCCAGGGGTAGGGAACTGCATCTCTCCAGATGTTATGGGACTGCAGCTCCTATCATCCCTTAACATTGGCTATGCTGAATGGGGTTGATGGGAGCTGGAGTCTAGCAAATAGGAGGGCAATAGATTTTGCACCTCCAGCAACGACGGAGATTAATCGCTTAAGCACTCTTATCAAATCAGCAGACCCATTGCCCCACACCACATCCCCAGAGAGAGCTGCCCCAAGATATTTTCAGCCTTCCAGGGACACAGCTCATTTCTCTCTCCCTATGTCTGTCTCCCAAATTTTAAGTGCAGCTTTTCTCATACACAGACTTCACATATCAACCCCAAACCTTTAGCTAGGAGTGGGTGATGGGGAAGGTGTTCCACTTTCCCCAAATAGCTTTCCACATTCCAGGGAAGATGTGGGACTGGGAAATCACCCTTTAACAATTAGTGCCCTTAAAGAGACACCCATCACTCATCTTGGCTCAATTACCTGCAATTTTTCCAAACAAAGGATGTGGCTGGCACAAATTGCTCACTGACCACTAAGGGACATCAGACAGTCATTCTGGCCCATTAACTCCCTTTCATCCAAACCCAAGACTCATTCACGGCAATCAGGTAAAAAGCAACATTATTCCAATGATAGTGACAATTCTATCTCCCTCGCTCTTCACAACAAGGCTGTTGTTTACTGGAGCACCAAGGGTGCTGAGAGTCCTTCGGAGGCCCCTATTCCCCTCACAGAGTTACGATTCTCCGAGTGGCTTAACAATCAATGCCTCTCCACAGGGAACTCTGGGAATTGTAGTTCTGAGAGAAGAACAGAGGGTTTCCTAACAACTCAGCACTCTTAACAAACTACAGCTCCCAGAAGTCTTGGGTGGGATACTATGACTGTTTAGAGTGGTATCATAGTTTGGGGAAGTTTTTAATGTTATCCTAGTTTCAGGAAGCTTTTAATGTTTGGTATTATTATTATTATTATTATTATTATTATTATTATTATTATTATTATCATCTTTGCTGGAGAACCCCTGATTTTGCATATATCTTTCCTGGTCATAGCTGTCAACCGTCCCTTATTTGACGGGAAACTCCTTTATCCCAGCGCCATGTCCTGCTGCTGTCCCTTATTGATGATGTCCCTTAAATTTTCCGGGTTTCATGCTCGCCCGGCTTGGGAGGGAAGCAGCAGCTCGGGGTCCTCCGCCGCGTGCGAGAGCGTGCGCTGGCACCGTCGTCCTGGCGCGAGGAGTTCCATTGGCCCTTCCCTGCCCAAGAGATGGGAGGGAGAGAGACTCTTGCCCAGGTCTCCCGCGAGCCCGGAGGCGGCCTGAGGGAGGAGGAAGAGGAGGGGATGGGGAGGGACGCAGAAGGGTGGAGCTTCAGCGGCCGCCACAGCGCCGCAACCGCCTCATGCCGGATTGACAGCATCTGTCAATCCTACCAATGTATGTAACTCTTTACAATAGTAAAATCCCTTATTTTGGCTGCTGGTCCCTTATTTTCAAATCTGTAAGTTGACAGCTATGTTCCTGGTATCTGTGAGTGCAGCATAAACAACTGCAAGTGTCTCCAGAATTTGAAACCAAGATTGATGTCCCAGTGGGTGTCAAGGGGAGAGTTTGCAAATGCCAAGGATTGGGCAGCAAAACGCAGCCCTGCCCTGCCTTACCTTGTCCCTTATTTCCATGTTGTTCAAAATGGAAGTGAAGCAAGCTCAAAAAGGGCTACCCATTTCTTTTCTTTTCTGGGCAGCAGAAGCATGTTATTAACCAACAAGCAGGCCTGCTGCACAGGGACCTTTAAATGACAGTCACATCCCTTTAGAGGTTATTAAGAATCGTAATTGTGCATTTTCAAGATCCCAGCAATAACTGCTTTAGGACGGGTGTTCAAAATGCTGAACTAATGGTTGCTTGAAGCCTGAACTTCCAGCTATGTTGAAAGTGTATACTGAGTAACAGAATATGTTCCCCATTTGCATTTCATTCCATTTAATTGAAAAAATACAGAGCAATCTATTTTTCCCTTCTGGGTAATTAAAAGAAAATAGGCTTAAAAAACAACAACCAGCAATTTCAGGTATGCAAAACTTGAGAGAGAGCGTCATTGGTTTTACACCAGAAAGTAATTTATATGTGAACTTCTGAGTTCCAGAAGACGCTGTTCTTTAATCAATCAGCTGCTTCAACAAGGAATTTAATACTGTAGTGTAAACGTTTCATAGCTCAGAATACAGATGTCGTGCTGAAAATTATGGAACTGCTGTTTTTTTAATTTAAAAAATAGACATTGTTTGGGATTTGATTGACAGTCTCTTCAGGGACAACAGAATGCAGGTGGGCATATGCACTGATCAAAACTCGCTCCAAAACTCTGTGTCTGAGGAGAAGGAACAGAAGGAGGAAATGTCATTTCACACAGTGTGTAGTTTGACATATGGCGTTTCCTTCCTCAGGATGAGGTAATGGCCACCAACCAATGGCAAACGAGAGATATTTATGGAGGTCTTAGAATGTATTTCTGTGCGCTGCTCTGGTTCGCCGGAAGCGGCTTAGTCATGCTGGCCGGAAGCTGTCTGTGGACAAATGCCGGCTCCCTTGGCCTATAGAGCAAGATGAGCACGCAACCCCAGAGTCGTCCACGACTGGACCTAACGGTCAGGGGTCCCTTTACCTTTATTAGAATGTAAGAACAGTTCAAGAAGACGCTGCATCAGCCCAATGGCCCTTCTAGTCAAGCGTCTTGTTTTCAAGGTGGCCAACCAGATGCCTGTGGGAAGCCCAGAAGCAGGACCCACAGTGCAACAGCATTCTCACCTCCTGTGTTTTCAACAACTGGTACTCAGAAGCATTACTGCCTCTGAGGATGGAGGCAGAACATCAGGGCTAGTAGCCGCCAGTAATCTTCACCTCCACCAATTTGTCCACCCATTTTAAAGCCATTCAACATGGCAGCCTCCAGTGACAAGAAGTCCCACAGTTTAACTATGCACTGTGTGAAGAAGTACCTTCTTTTGTCTGTCCTGAGGATAAGGCTGGCTGTGGTTATTTGCTACCCACGGAGGCCCTGTGCTTCTGAAGACCAGTCGCTGTGGAACCAACTGCTTGTTAGCCAGTGTAGGAAAAGGAGCTAGGCCTGATCTAGCAGAGCTCTCCTCAACGTTTTTCTAGTCTAACCATCTGCCTATGTGTTTGATTTCCGTGAGTAGAGAGGATTGGTTGAAATGTGACTGAATCCAGCAGTTCTGCCCCCAGATTACTAGCAAGCAAGATCGACAGTGTCCATCTTGAAACAGGCAAGTAGAGCTGATGAAGAAGGCAGCCAAGCAGTAGAGTGAGCAGTGTGTTAGCATGCACTATCATTAGCATTCAAAGCTCTAAATGGTGGGAGCCCCAAATACCACCTCCTTCCCCACAGACCCTCTCGGGGGCTAAGATCCGTGGAGGATGCCCTCTTGAAGCTCAGGTAGTGGTGGCTGGGGAGAGGGCATTCTCTGTGGCGGTCCCTAAGTCGCGAAACTCCCTCCCCACACTTGAAACTTGAGAGCACATTTTTAGGGCTCCCTGTATTATGTTACTTGAAAATCAGGAGTGGCAGCCACATCTCTCCTTTCCTCATGGGCCGACTTACCTTCCAGAGGGCAGAAACGAGTCACTTGCTCTGGCATCAGCTTCCCCTGCTTGTGCTGACAGTACATCTCAGCAATCTCCTGCCGACACTGCTTGGATTTGGCTCGGGAGAGCGCGGAGATGGCCTCCTTGCCCGAGATTTCGCATTTGGGGGGCTGCTCGTAGGCGAGTTCAGGAGAGCTGTTCCCATTCTTCTTCAGATGGTGCTGCCTGGCCTGGGACCTGTGGATGTCTTTCAGCTGGCTGCCATTGATGCTGGTCTTTGGGGCCGGGTGGCCGTACTGCAGCACCTCATTGGAGCTTTTCCCCAGGAGCGAGTTCTCTTTCACCTTCTCCTCCTGCTCCAGCTTCCTCCGCAAACGCTCCTTCTGCTTGCTCAGGGGCTTTTTCACCAGCTCCACCTGGTGCTTCTGCTTCTGTGTCCTGGGAGCAAAGTTGCTATTGTCTATGTTTTCCAAGTCCTTGGGGACGGAGTTTTCGTTGTTGCTGTCCGTCCGCATTTTCTCCTTCGGCCGGTGGGAAAAGTAGCCGTCCTGCAGAAGCAAAGGGGGAAAACGATTATTGCTCTGATAATTCGGGATGTGTGGATCTGCAATGTGCCTGACAATGAATCAGACCGTTGGCCCGTCTTCACATCTGCACCAGACCTTGAAAGCACATTCAATGCACATTTAAAGCACAATAGCTCCTTCCAAAGAACCATGGGAACATGAGTCATTATTTGTGAAGGGTGCTGGGAAATGTAGCAATGTATTGAGGAACATCTGGAGAGACCATGCTAGCCACCCCTGGAATATGGAACTGAATCATTTCTCTTCTGTCTCTTCCATTCTGTTGTTGTTTTTTAATCTCTTTTAAAAATGGATTTTCTTGCGCTATATCAACTCTTTAAAGTTCCTGTTGAAATATAAAGCTGCATGGAAGTTAGAACTGTGTAGAACACAGAAGGGAAGAGGATGAGGACCTAATTAGAATTATTGAGCTCTGACAAGGTTATGGGTTACCCATTCTTGCCTTACTGGCATTGGGAGGCTGGTCCCTACCAACTTCTGCCTTCCATCCTTACAACCAGTCAGGTGGTGGCTCTGCCTCCCATTAGCTCTGTCTCCCCCTACTGTTGGTCTCCCTGCCTTCTGCCCAATGGGCACTAGCTCCCACTGCTGTTTGGTCTTCCATTTGGAGAGATGGCTTCAATTCCATCCATTTTATGGTTCCGTTCCACTGTGCTGTTTGCGACATTATTTTAAAATCTGTTTTTCTTGCAATGGTTTATGACTAGGATGGGTTTTTTGTGTGGGTGAGGGGGGATTTTACATTGAGAGCTGCTTTGGCTCCCTTTGGGTCAAAATGCGGCCTAGAACAATTGATATAAATAATAAGTAAAACGAATTCTGCTCTGGGGCACAGAGCCATTCAGCACAACCGAATTCGGAGGAAGCATTCTGCATGTTTGCCGCCCTACATTCAAACTCTTTGCTCTCGGTAGTTTTGGGTCATTATCGCTTTGAAAAGAAAACATAATTCAAGCAGAGCAAGACAAATGTAAAAAATGTAAAGCTTATTAACATTATACCCAGAACTTCTCTACTGAACTGTCGCTCCCACTGCTGTGACAGACTAAGTATTATTCATTTGCATGATTTGTTGTCCTGTTTTCTTTATCCTCAAGCAATTGCTACAAATTGGGGTTACTTATGCTAATTGAACATGGCGGCTTCTTTCATTTTAATGAGATTATTGGGATGTTCTTGCGTTTTGTGGGGGCTGGGATCCCCCCCCAGCCCCCCGCGGATGAGAACCACAGAATCTATTTGGTAATGATACAATTAATATTAATATTAGTCGCTGTGCATGCGCAGTTGTTCATATGTTTTGGAAAGGAATGGCAGAAACACAGTAGTGTTTTACGATGCCTTGCCAACGTCCTCAGCCTGATTTCTTTTCGGTTATGACATGGGTTGGGTACAGATAACATATACAGAAATTATACATATGTTGCTCAAAAAACCATACCTGCATGTACGAAAACAGAAGGGAAAAACTTGAATGATTTAGTTCAGGGGTAGCCAATAAGGCATCCTCTAGTTGTTGCTGGACTTCCACACCCATCGTCCTTGACCATGGAGGAAGATGGGAGTTGGGAGTCCAGTTGTATCTGGAGAGCAGCCACATTGGCCAGCCTTGGTTTACTGGGAACATTTCTAGACAAGTGGATAAAAACAGCTTCCAAGAAAGTAGGAAGAGCCCTACTGGATTAGGTCACAGGCCCATCTAGTCCAGCATCCTGAGTCTCTGATAGCTCAGTTGGTTAGAGTGTGGCACTGAAAATGCCAAGGTTGCAGGTTCAATCCCCATATGGGACAGCTGCATATTCTTTTGTTGCAGAGGATTGGACTAGATGATCCTCAGGGTCCCTTCCAACTCTATGATTCTATGATCCTGTTCTCACAGCGGCCAACCAGATGTCTCTTGGTAAGTCCACAAGCATAATCTGCACGCAACAGCACTCTCCCCTCCACTAGTTTCTGACAACTGACATTCAGAGGCTTACTTCCTCTGACAGTGGAGGTCAAACAAAGCCATTGAGGCTAGTGGACATTGATAGCCTTATCCTCCAAAAAAGAACACCAGGTTTTCAGAAAATTTAACGGTTGGTGCAAGGTGGCGATTTTTATCGGAACCCCAGGATGCTCCCCAAGTTGTGATCTCAATGAAAATCCTCCCTTCCACTCTTGTGATCAGCCTTTGAAAAAAACACAACGCTCTTATTGGTGCCTTTGTTCCCACTGGGACTATTCATTCCCTGCCTACCATATTTCATTTATTGATTTAGAAAATTTAGAGACGTGCACATGCTTTCCAAGCAGTACAAACAAAACCATAGATCAAACGTGGCCGAAACCCACAAACCAATTAAAAACCATCACCATTAACAATGAAGATAAAAACTAATAGGAGACTAGTATACACGTGCCATGGCTGTGCCCTGTTGAGCTCCAACCTGGCTGTTTCCCAGGCCAATAAAAAGTGGACTGAGAACACTCCATGGTTAAGCCCCCTTGAAAGACTCTTATTAATTTCCCTCTCGGCTCCCAGCTCTCAAGAATCAGCATCTGCTCATCGCTTGCTATCAGTTGCTTTCTCTAAACTGTTCCCGGTTACTCCAAAAGCAGATGTTCCTAACACACTTGACTGAGCTGAGTGAAACCGCTCGATTTAAAAAGCACGAGTGAAAAAAATGGGAAACAAGGTGAACTTAAAAAAAATATTAAAAACAAAAAACAAAACCTGGAGATGTTTAAAAGCCTCTGCTCCTCCAAACAGCTGTTTGCCTTATGCTGAAGGCCTGTTTCCCATGCCATTTGTGGGGCGGAAACGCTGCAAGCAGGTGGCTGATGTGTTAACATGGCTAAGCTGAGCCATGAAGGTCAAGAGCTGGCATTTGGCCCAGTTCCATTTCTCAGCTCAACATTGCCCCCCCTCCCCAACCCCCCCCCCCCATAACCCTCTGCTCTCTATAACTGCCCCAAGCTCCTTCAAGAAGAAGAGGGATAATATTCGACAACATAAACAGGCTGAGACTTTTTCTTACTGTTATTGTTAGGGTCAATGTGCATTAGGCTTTGCAGGAGGGGTGGGAAGCCTCATGCTTGGGGGCCCAAATACAGTGCTCAGGACTCCTCCCCCTGGCCACCCCCCTCCTCAGACACTTCCTTGTCTTCCAGCCGCTTTTGGTATACTGTGTTCTGGTTGCCTCACCTCAAAAAAGAATATAGTAGAGTTGGAAGAGGTTCAGATAAGCACAAGCAGAATGATCAAGGGGATCAGGGCCGGATTTAGGTTTGATGAGGCCCTAAGCTACTGAAGGTAATGGGGCCCTTTATATGTCCAGCTGTCCTTTGTCAACAACAAACTGTTGCTGTTTTTTGTGTTGAGTATATGCTATATGGTAATTTATGGACCTAATAGGTATCTGAAGCCATTTGCACACGTTGCCCTGCAACCAGTCCATGCAGAATGTAGCCTCTATATAGAAATGAGCAAACCAGTGATATTTTAGGGAGCAGGCTAGCAGATGGGGCCCATTGCTTATATCATAGGAGCCTACACAACACAAAGCAATGTTGCTGTATGTAGGTTTTATTTTATTAGTTTTTTATCTTATATTTTGGAAATGTACATCCAGGTTTTTTTCCTTTTTTGGGGGGGGGGGGGACCCCAAGAGTGTGGGGCCCTAAGCTATAGCTTGTTTAGCTTATACAGTCATACCTCTTGTTATGTCTGCTTCATGTTACGTTCTTTCAGGATACGTCCCGCGGTGACCCGGAAGTACAGGAAAGGGTTACTTCCGGGTTTCGCCGCTCGTGCAGACGTGCAAAATGACGTCATGCGCATGCGCAGAATTGGCAAATTGCTACCCACGCACGCAGACGCAGGTTGTGTTCTGCTCATGTTGCGAATGGGGCTCCGGAATGGATCCCGTTCACAACCAGAGGTACCACTGTACGTAAATCTGGCACTGAAGGGGATGGAGTGTCTGCCTTATAGGGAAAGGTTGCAGTGTTTGGGACTTTTTAGTTTAGAGGAAAGGCGAGTCAAGGTGACAGAAATTTTTTTAATTATGTGTGGCATGGAGAGAGTGGACAGAGTAAAGTTTTTCTCCCCCCCCCCTTTCATAATACTAGAAGAGTTTGGATTTGGATTTGATATCCCGCTTTATCACTACCCGAAGGAGTCTCAAAGCGGCTAACATTCTCCTTTCCCTTCCTTCCCCACATCAAACACTCTGTGAGGTGAGTGGGGCTGAGAGACTTCAGAGAAGTGTGACTAGCTCAAGGTCACCCAGCAGCTGCATGTGGAGGAGCGGGGAAGCGAACCCGGTTCACCAGATTACGAGTCCACTGCTCTTAACCACTACACCACACTGGCTCTCAATACTAGAACTTGTGGGCATCCAATGAAGCTGAATGCTGGAAGATTCAGGACAGTACTTCTTCATGTAGTGCAGAATTGAACTATGGAACTCTCTCCCACAGGAGGCAGTGATGGCCACTAATGTGGATGGCTTTAAAAGAGGACTGGACAAATCATGGGGGGGGGGGGGGAGAAGGCTATCAATGGCTACAGGCCAGGATGGCTCTGCTCTGTCTCCACAAGTAGAGGCAAGCAATGCTTGTGAATAACAGTTGCTGTAAATGACAAGGAGGAGAGCCAGTGTGGTGTAGTGGTTAACAGCGGTGGACTCGTAATCTGGTGAACCGGTTTCGATTCCCCGCTCCTCCACATGCAGCTGCTGGGTGACCTTGGGCCAGTCACACTTCTCTGAAGTCTCTCAGCCCCACTCACCTCACAGAGTGTTTGTTGTGGGGGAGGAAGGGAAAGGAGAATGTTAGCCGCTTTGAGACTCCTTCAGGTAGTGATAAAGCGGGATATCAAATCCAAACTCTTCTTCTTCTTCTTCCACTTGGGTCCTGCTCGAGGGTTTCCTACGGCCACTGGTTGGCCACTGTGAGAATGGGATGCTGGACTAGAAGAGCCAATGGCTTGATCCAGCAGGGTTCTTCTTGCTTATTTTGCACCCTTTTCCAAGTGTTTTTGACCGGCTGGTATGTGTCCTGGCTCTCTGATAATGCCTCTGCCTTGCCTGGGTGGTAGATTATAGAGGCTAGGGATGAGGGGAGATGTAGTCCAGCAACATCTGGAAGGAACAGACCTCCCTGACCCTGTTATAGTGGAGCCTAACACACACTTTTGGCTACAGTTGCAGTTGGGCTAAGCCAGTTGGCAAAAGACATAAGGAAAGCAAATATACATCAAACCCTTGCAGCTTAAGCATACAGTGGTACCTCGGATTAAGAACTTAATTCGTTCTGGAGGTCCATTCTTAACCTGAAACTGTTCTTAACCTGAGGTACCACTTTAGCTAATGGGGCCTCCAGCTGCCACCGCACAATTTCTGTTCTTATCCTGAAGCAAAGTTCTTAACCCGAGGTACTATTTCTGGGTTAGCAGAGTCTGTAACCTGAAGCGTATGTAACCTGAAGCATTTGTAACCCGAGGTACCACTGTACATTGGTTTCGCTCTCTGCCCTGCCCACATCTCTCCTAGGCCGTCCCTTTCAGTATTGAACTGGTCAGATCAGGAGCAGGGCCTTTTGTGCTGTGGCCCTGATATAAAGGAACAGATTACCAGGAGAGGTTCCCCCACGATACTTACAACAATCAGTGAAAAACGCATATAAACTTATAGGCTTGTTGCCTAGCATGACCTTCCTGGCTCCCTTTTTAAAAGAAAGAAACTGTAATAGCCAATTGGTTTTAAATATTATGTGGCAGATACCTTGAATTTCAGAAAGGTGGCGCAAGGCTTGAAGCGGGAGACAGACTCTGAGATAAACAAAAGATAACAGATCCAGGTGATCTCAGAATTGTTTTGGATAGCACGACATTTTAAAAAACAACAACCCACAACCCAGCCAGATCCATTTTATATTCCACCTGTTCTCTCAACATCCAGCTCTTTTCATTAAGGGGAAAACAACAACAACAAACCTCTCTCAAAAAGCTGTTCCGCATTTGAGAGAGACGTTTTCTCCATTTCAGTCATGATGAAGAAAAAATAATGAACTTTATTGGAAGAAATAGCTCATAAGCAATGAGCCTCCTTGGAAATCTAGCCAGTTGGACAGATCTGGGCAAGAGCAAAGCCAAAGACAGCAGATGGGAGAAAGAACAGATGTTAATGCAGTTTGCTCTTTCCATATGCTTTCCTCTTTTAATTTTTTTAAAAAAATAAATTGCACTTTAACAATTGTTGGTTTCTGGAAATTCAGAGGCTTCAGACACTAACTGAGGATTGCAATCAGACTCTTGTGTTATTTCCTATGCAGAGAAAAACTGTATTAACTATAAGGGGGGGGACATAACACCAAGAACTGCAGGATCAAGCCAGTGGTCCACAGGCACCCCAGCATCCTGTTCTCAAGGTGATCAACCAGGTGCCCATGGAGAGCCCAGAAGAAGGACCTGTAGACAACAGCACCCTACCTGCTTATGACTTGCAGAAACTGGGTCCTGCAGGATCAGGCAAAAGGGCTTTCTAGTCCAGCATTCTTTTCTCCCCTCGGCCAACCAGATGGCCCTGGGAAGCCCACAAGCAGAATCCGACCACAACGGCAACTCTCCCCACCTGCAGACATGTCAGCTGACCCTCAAACGTTGAAAAAAACTGGTGGACAGCAGAATGCTCCGCATCTCACCAGTCCTGCTCAGGTGTGGACTGAGAATGGGAGGCGAGAGTGGCAGAGAGACACTGGCTAGCCCTGTCCACAGCGCCCTTGCTCCTGCCAGCTGGGAATTCAGACCACTGTGCATTTTTGAACATTTTAAGTAGTAGTTGTTTCTACCTGATAATGTTATTGTTTTCTTTCTTTTTGAGGTTCTATTGCAACCAAGCAGTATGTAAATCTTGATAAATAAGTAATATTTTCTAACACATTGGAGTGTTATATACATATTTTTTATTTCCCTCTTGCAGTTTATGATTTCTAAGAAACAGTTAAGATTTATGTTTTAAGGCTTTTATTTTTACGAGATACTCATCTCTCTTTTTCTCTTGTCAGCTTATCCATCAACTATAATAGGCCTTATTTCCCCCAGTGTTCTAAAATAAGCAAAGGCAGCTTACAGCCTCTAAATGTATTACTTGTTATATATGTACAATTACTTCCCAAATGAATATATTCAGCCCATTAATCCTATCCTATAGGGTCATTTCCCTAGTTCCAATACATTAATTAACAGTACAATCTGATGCATGTCTACTTAGAAAGTAAGTTTGAGTTGCATGGATACTGGGAATTCCCAGGAAACTGGGAATAGGATTGTAGCATTTCAGTGCAACCCCATGCATGCTTACTCAGAAGTAAATCTGACTGTGTTCAAAGGGACTTACTCCCAAGGAAAGTGTGCACAGGAATACAACCTTAGTCTGATTCACTGCAGCTAATCAGTTCAATTTCTAGTTCCAATAAACTCACTACATTTTATTTATTGTCCAATTCTGATTCAATATAAATCCATATGGCTCTTTTAATTCATTTCATTCCGAGCTCAATTTTAATTCAGTTTTCTAATAGCAACTGCAAGACTTCCAACACTTTTTAACATCCTGGTGTACAACCAATGTTAATTTCAATAAATTCAGTAAATCTAGTTCATTAAACCCAGCCAGTTCATTACATCTAATTCAACACAGATCGATAGAGCTCCTTTCAGTACATTTCATTCCAAAGTCAAAAATTGATTCAGTGTGCTAGGGGCATCCATTAAACTGCCTCACTCTTTGCAACTCTTAAAAGTTCAGTCTTCCTCTAGTCCAGCCTTCCCCAAATTGGTGCCCTCCAGGTATTTTGGACTGCAGCTTCTGTGAGACCCAGCCAGGTTGGCAAAGACAGGTGCAAATTCCCTCCCTTCTTGGCATCACCCATGTCTGAGCACATCAATGGTCCCTTGAGCCCAGCGCAGTTTTCCACAGTGGCCAACCATATGAATGCTTGCCTCCCATCAACTGGTATCTTGAGATGCTTTGCCTCTAACCCAACAGCAGGGCTGGGGAACTTGTGGCTCTCCTGATGTGGATGGACTCCAACTCCCATCATCCTCCACCAGCACAGCCAATGGTCAGGGTTAATGAGGGTTGTAGTCTAGCAAGATCTGGAAGACAACGGGTTCCCCCATTACTGCCATGAACAGTGGTCCATATACCCATCATGCCACTCATCCCACAAATGACGCTTCTAACAAAGCTGTCCAGGTGGGTTGAGCTACAACGCCTGGTCTGCATGGTGAAGAAACTGCATGGTTTCATCACATGCAAAATTATGGATGGATCTACTTAAGCCCCAGAGATTGATAAAGACAAGGACCTGCTCCTCTCGTACTCCATTAGAACACAAGAAGAGCCTGCAACCTGTTCTCACAGTGACCAGCCAAATGTCTGGGGGGGACATTGAAGAAGGATCTGAGCACAAGCGCACTCTCGCCTCTGGTATTCAGAAGCATTGCTGCCTCCAGCCAGGGAGGCAGACCATAGTCATTGTGGCTGGTAGCCACTGATAGCCTTATCCCCCATGAACTTGTCTCATCCTCTTTCAAAGCCATCCAAGTTAGTGTCCATCACTGGAGGGCCACAAGATCCCAAGGTTCATTTAAAAACAGAACTTTAGATTCTTTTGTTCTTAATATGAGGAAGGCCCTTATGGGAACCCACAATCTCTGACACCCCCACCCCAGATTTAGTCAAAGCATGGTCCACCAGTGTAAGGGTTGGGAGTTACTCGTGCGTAAACCTTCCCGTTTGGAAGCTTGGTTGCATGGGTTAAACCGTCTTGACTGCACAGCCCATCTCAGCGTGGCTGCCTCAGTCGCTAGCAGAATCTGTCTGTGGGCGTTTCTTAAACCTTTGCCAGCATAAAAGCTGCTTGACACCCAATCGTCTCCGCCTCTCATTGCGCGGAAGTCTCCTGCGCAGGGAGGGCGTGGGTAGTGGAGGACCAGTGCTCTCCTCACTGACTTCCAAGGAAGAATCCCGGAGCCCTTCCACCTCCTCTGCCATTTGCTCTCCTGGATCCTTGGTGTTACGCTGATTTCCTTCCCCCTCTATCAAGCTACGTCTCCCCCTTGTGCTGGTACCTTCCCCTGCAGAATCGGAGAGCCTCTCCTTCTCCTGTTGCTCTGATGTCAGTTCCCTGACAACCAGTAATTAGCGTGGAGCGGGGAGACCAGGGTTCAAATCGCCACTCAACTATGCAGCTCACCAAGTGACCTTCAAGGCCAGTCACTTCACGCTCAGCCTAACCTCACAGGGTTGTTGTGGGGATTATATGAGGAGAGGGAGAACCATGTATGCTCACTGGAGAAAAAGGTGGGATACAAAGGCAATCCATTAAATAAAAAGAGTAACTAAGCAGGCCGCTACAGAAGGCAAGAGACAGACCCCCTCTGATGCCTCTCTAATGCAAACATCCCCCTCAACGTCTTTTGCAAACGAAACCATCTCCGCCCTTAACAAGCTAATGTGAGCCGCTGCATTTGTATCCGGTAGTTTCTCCAGACACATTTCCCGACTCCGCACCTCCTCGTGCAACTGCTTTCCACGGGCCTTTCTCTTCCAATCGCAACTGTCAGGCAGCAATTTAGCCTTTATCTAAACTCAGCCCTGGGCTGTTCCCTGAGTTGGGATTGCCAGAGAGATCTATATTGCTGAATTCTTTTGAGGTTTCTCCTCGTGTCTCTTTTCATTAAGAGGCCTGTCCGGAGCCAGGCGCGTCAGCTCTGGTTTTAGAAGCAGCAGGCCTAAAAATAATTGTGTGACAGGTCTCAAGGAGAGCTTAATGTGAAAGCTAAATTTGCTGCTGAACGGGCATTCTGATTTGGAGGCGCCAGCAAAGAGGTTTATTAAACTGAAGGTCGTCAAGGGATGCATGTTTGCTTTTACTGCCTTCCAACCAAGCGTAGATGAGACCATCAGCGCTACTTGCTATTGCACTGCACTGCTTTGTTTTAAATGTTTCTGCGTCCCAATTTTAAGATATTGGGCAGCATCCAAGTCAGCCTGGTTCACCCATTGAAACTGATGGACACAACTGACTTGGATACATTCATTTCAATGGATCTACTTTGAGAACTTGGTTGGGTGCAGTCCACTGGGTAGCTGAGCAATGTGCTGCTTTGGACTGGACTGGAGGTGCTGGTTCCCCTCTGCTGACCTTGGTGGACTTCACATGGGCTAGTGGTGGCCAGCAAAAAGCCCCAAAATGGGGCTTTAAAGGGGTGAGGCTAAGCTGGCTCAGGATCTCTTGGATCCTGAGCTGGCAACACAATCACTGCTGTGACAACTCCAGGCTGGCACAGGAACTGTCTGCCCTCTCCTTCTGCCCCAGCCATTGCTTGCGGCAGGGCTGCAGCTTTTGCGGTGATGGTGGTTCCATTGGCCATGGTAGGTGGGGAAGTCTGCACTGCAGCTTAAGTGGAACATAGAATTGTAGTGTTGGAAGGGAACCCAAGGGTTATGCCACCCCCTGCAATGCAAGAATCATGCTTGGGGCTGCTTGATTTTGGCAGGAATTGCCTCTCACCACCATGGATATCCCAAGGGACTTGTGCTCAGGGGACAGTGCTCTCAGGAACTTACTGAGGCCCCACACCACAAGATCACTAACCCATGTTGTTTCCTCCTGCACCTGTCCTCTCCATGTAAGCAAGCAGATTCCATTTGCCTTGGCACCCTACCCCCCTCCCCATTTCTGAGCAGTGGTGCTGGCTGGGGCCAGAGGGACAAGGGCAAGCGACTGGGCAGCAGCCGCAGCAATGCGTAGGAGGTGGCACTATGGAGCCAACACCGCTCACACACCAAGCTACACAGCAGCAAGAAAATGGTCATAATTAGGCATCCTGCAACCCAGCGTCTCTCTCCTTGCCAAGGACACCACCATGAGTAGTTCTGCACTCCCTCTTCCACCCAGGGCAAATGCTGCCACCTCTCCTGTCCCTGTAACTTACAATCTGCTTTGGTTCAAAGGCCCCACCCTGTCAACAGAAGGGCAGGATGCACAAGGACATCTCAGATCAAGGGATAAGGCAACAACTGCGAAGCCTTTTAGCAGATCCCATATACTCTGACTATCCTCATTTGCCAGCAAGAAGTCCCTATTTTATTTTATTTTTTTAAATTGTCCTTGAACAATCATTGCCTCTATCCTTGCCTTAGAGGACTGCTTTGCTATATATGTTAATGTGAGCTACCAGTGTCAATAAGGAAGATTCAACACCTCTTCTCCAGGGGAGGGGGTGCAGCTCTGCGGCAGATCATGTACTTGGCAGGCAGAGTTTCCAGCCCTCGCCTTCTCCAGTTGTAAAAAAAAAAGTCATTACGTAGAAAGAGCCGGGAAAAGTCTTTGCCTGAGACCTTGGGCGCGGCCAGCCAGAATGGACAATGCTGGGGTAGATGGACCACTGGCATGGCTACACACAAGACAGTTGAAGATTTAGGCTCTATGAAAAGGATAGGAAATTAGGAAGGTGCCTTTGGTACCATCAGACCATTGGTCCACCTTGCTGGCTATTGCCTACGCTGACTAGGAGTGGCTCTCCAAGTAGGGATTAATATGGGATACAGAGCACGTACTCTACCACTGAGCTATACCTCCTTCCCTAAATAGAGGGTGCTGTCTTGCACTAAGGCAGACGTTGGATCATCTAGCCAGCTATTGCCTGCCCTCTGACTAGCCAGTGTGATCCCTCCAGATCTTTCAGGAGGTAGTGATGGCCACCAACTTGGATGTCTTCAAAAGATGACTGGACAAGTTCATGGAGGGTAAAGCTATCAACTAGCCAGAGTGACTATGCTTTGCTTCCACGGTTGGAGGAAACACTGCTTCTGAATGCCAGCTGCTAGAAACTGCAGGAAGGGACAGTGCTGTGGAGTTCAAGATCTTCTTGTGGGCTTCCCACTGGGGCAGCTGGGTGGCCACTGGGAGAACAGGATGCTGGACTGCATGAGCCATTGGCCTGATCCAACAGGCTCTTCTGTTCTCACATTCTTTGCATAGCACAACTCCCACCATCCCTGGTTGGGACTGATGGGGGCTGTAGGCCAGCAATTTCTCAGCTTGGTTTGCAAATGCCGGGGAATAATCCTGGGACGTTCTGCATGCAGAGCATGTGCTTTGCTCCTGAACAGCAACCCTTCCCTGCCTTGAAAAAGGTGACTTCAAGACAGCTCTTACTGCAGGGGGATGGAGCAGGAGAGGAGAGAGAATTTGGTGCCTCACTTAATATACTTCTGATTATTACTCATTTCTCCTCCCTCCCGCAGTCTCCTCTCCCTCCCCGTGTCCTTGTCTGGGTGCCATAGGCGAAAGAGGCTTTGCAAAGACGGCGACGGCAGAGAAATGTTTGCTCAAGAGCACGTTGGCTGGAATACCAATGTAACTAAGCAGCGATGCTTAACAATGTGTGCAGGGTGAGAGGAAGGGAGGAGGGTGTGCATGTGTGTGTGTGTAATAATGCTGTCATGGAAGAAATAAACAGCCAGGGATCAGCTTCTTTGGCAGCCCAGCACATTGCAATTCTGAGCATGGTAATCTCTGTGATCAGCACTTGTGATAATAAAGCTCTCTCTCACACACAGAGGGAAAACAAGCCATAGGATGCTATCCATTGATTTTGAAAAGAAAGAAAGAGAGGGAGAGAAAGAGGTCAGCCTTGCTTATTATTGTAGGCAGGTCTGAATTGGCTGGCCTTTATTATTTTGTATTAGCATCAAATTAGAATGTTTCTCAAACAGACTGGAACAAATCTAGCCATACCAGCGGTCCCTGATATAAACAAGGGTCGGAGAGGGAGGAAGATATCACAAGGTGAATATGGAAGCTCTAACCCCTAACTACAACCACCACAAACCACAACAATCCCTTTTCCTTGGAATGGTCAACTTCTTAGCATAATGCTGAAAACCAACATTACAGCTGCTTAGTTGCCTAGATCCACCTGCATGCTCTAGAAAAAAAAAATATTTGCTATTCCTTCTTTAATGATTTGCTATCCAATTTTTATTGTTATTTTTAGTGCATACGGGTTGTATCCAAGGCTGGTCCTCTTCAGGTTAGACCCATCAAAGATATCTAAAAGGCCTAACTTAGATTCATTAATCTCAATGCATCTGTTTTGAGGAGGGCTAGCAACTCTGTGCATTTTTCAGCTATGAGCATTGCTGTTGGTTCTTATGTTTGATGTACATCACCCTGGTTGTTCCTGCCACACGAGGAAGGGCCATTTATAAATAAATAAAACAAGGATAGTCAATATGGTGCACTGTGGGACTCCAGCTCCCATCACCCTGACCATTGGCCCTGCTGGCTGACGGGGATGATGGGAGTTGGAATGCAACCAGTTTTGGTGGGGACTACTCCTGCTGTAAAACCATCATGTTGATTTTAATGAGTTTCTGGCCCATTTGTAGCAAAAGTTGATGGAAAGATCATTTTCATGAGCCGCAGAAGCCCAATCAGCTGGCATGGCAAATCCACAAAACAATGTGGGTGGCTGGCGGGGGGAACGACGACGACATTCAGTAGAGTTTGTTAAGGAATCTTTCCTCATCTCTGTAAATTTTGGACGTTCTTACATAATGAATGCGCCAATAAGGGTGAGGAAATTAATTCATGTGTGCTTGACTTTCTGCCCTGATGCAAAGGGTCAGGAAGCAAAATGATCTTGCGGTAATTGTCTGCAAGCAATTGAAAGGAGAAAGAGCTTCACAATCAAACCTAGAAGGGAATAGAATATTAAAAATTTTAAAAACACTTTGGAAAAGTGTCTTCTTCTTCCCCCTGATCCTTCATCCTTAAATTTCTAACCAGAATGGTGACTTCAATATTCATGGTTCTATTGTGACTGGCAGACAATCACATAAAACAAGATGGCACCCACAATGAACCTGGTGGCAACACATATTTGCATATCTGAGAAGCCCTTGCTCACTGGTCTTAGGAACATAGACAGCAGACCACTGGTCCATTGAGCTTAGTATTGTCTACCCTGGCCAGCAGCAACTCTCCAAGCATTTCTTTATTGCTTTGCCACAATGTTTATACACCATCTGACTGTAAGAAAACCTCTCAGTGTGGTGTAGTGGTTAAGAACGGTAGTCACGTAATCTGGGAAACCGGGTTTGTGTCTCCGCTCCTCCACATGCAGCTGCTGGGTGACCTTGGGCCAGTCACACTTCTGTGAAGTCTCTCAGCCCCACTCACCTCACAGAGTGTTTGTTGTGGGGGAGGAAGGGAAAGGAGAATGTTAGCCGCTTTGAGGCTCCTTAAAGGGAGTGAAAGGCGGGATATCAAATCCAAACTCTTCTTCTCAAAGTGGTTTAACAAAAAGGGCAGGGAGTCTTTCCCAGCCCTACGTGGAGAAGCCGGGTATTGAACCTGGGACCTTCTGCATGCCACTGAGCTACAGTGCTTCCTATCTTGACCACCTGGTAATTGGATTTGATATCCCTGACTGGCAAACATCGCACAAACCTCAACAGAGCAGTCATCAGTCACCCATGGACTATTTTAATTGTTACCACCAAGTACTGGGGCTTTTAATTACAGCCTGCAGATTACGGGCAACACAGATGAAGTAAACAAAGCAAAGCTCCTGTTTGGAAGCTTCCCATTCCCTTGTATTTACATTTAGAGAAGAATTATGTCACACACACACACACACACACATACTGGAAAGCATAATCTTAATTTCCCCCTTCAGATACTGATCCAGGGACCAATTATACAAGATTTTTACCAGTAGGTGAAACAACTGTCACTTTTCATTACAAAGGCAGCCGAAACAAAAGGTCCACTGGGACAGCAGAAGCACACTAGATTAAATACATATTAACTGGTGGCCTCTGCTGTCACAACACTGTCTCTCTTAGACAGAGCTCCCTCCTCCTCCTCCTCAGCAAACTGAAGGATGAGGTGGTCTGTAGCTCTGTAATACAGCAGCCACTTCGTTCCTGGTTCAACCTCTGGTATCTCCAGGTTAGGGCTATGGAAAAGCCCAGCCTGAAATCCTGGATAGCTGCTACCCAAACTAGTTTGTCTGATTTGTTATAAGGCCATGCAGTTTGGAAACTGCAACAGGTGAGGGCTGGAGAAAGGCAGTCCGCACACCTTGACATCAATCCTACAGACTGATCATTGCATGCTGATTCATTTCCATGCTTAGTCAAACATGCTGGTTGTTAATCTTTAGGCACCACAGGACAATGTTACCTCATGGATCACCTCCATCTATATGGATTTACCTGAGGCCTAAGAATGGACCCATTATTAGCAAAGGTCTGGTCTGTGGGTAGCAGGGACAGGCCTTTTCAGTGTTGGCACCACGGCTATGAAATATTTTCCTCTAGAGAAGCCTCACCTCTTCCCATATGTTGATAAGCTCTGGATACTTCTTCTTCTTTAATTCCAGAAGAGCTTTTATGATCAAACCTTCCTGGTTTTATGCTGGTTAATTGGATTACAACACACCCCCTCCCACACTTTATGATTTTTTTTACTGCTTTTGAAGTTTGATCTCTCCTTCTAGATAGCAAAGTCAGATGGGGAGTGCCAACAGATACATAATTAAAAGGGGACAGTGAGAAACAAGAGGGAGGTGTCAGCATGCTCTGGGGACCCCCCCAAGGTTTGCAGAAGTATATATAAAAAAACCTTTTAACATCCCAAGGGGTGTTGGTAGAAACCTCCCTATGACCCCTGATTATTCTTTTGGGGGGAGGTCACTTGAAACCTTGGCTGTTATAATCCACTGCTTGAAATCTAGGAGGATTGTATACAAGGATACATGTATTATGGTGTGGGGGGTGGAAACTAGGTCATTCCCCTCTCTCTCCATGTCAACAGATATTCAACTTGTTTTTTGGGTTTTTTAAAAAATGCTACCCTCTCTGTATTCTTGAATTTTTAATTCCAAGAACCACAGAAGGCTAATGAAAAAAACCCCCAACAACTTTAATTTGTTTTACACTGTTGCCGAGATGATCTCAAAAACATGATTTCACAATAACCTTATGGGCCGTACCCAAGAGACTCGGAATAAGAACACACACCAGATGCACTCGTGGTGCTTAAGAGATTCAGCCGAGAAGTTGGAACTTGGTGACTTTCACTGGGGCCTTGTCTCCTTTTTCAATCGACTTGTTTCCTGCATGTGTTAACTTCCAATATCACTTAAATCTGTCGTTCTTATTGCTGAAAGAGAAATAATGACCTGACATATAAGGGAAAGCTATACTAAATGTGGCCTCAAAGTGGACAGATAATCCTTTTACGGTGTGGTCCTAGCAGTGTGCAAGATTCCCACCCCACATTTACTCATTCCACTTAGTTGCACTATTAGAACTTTCAATGGCTGGTTCATTTGCTTTACAAGTGATTCCACACTAGTTTATTCATTTTGTTATCCACATTAGATTCCCATTGCTTTCAAAGGGAGACCCAGACAGTCTTCTGGTGCCTTTAACTCCTACATTTTCCATCCAAGCGGCATGAAACTGCTAAGCTTTCTACTCTTCCTTCAATGCACCAGAGCTTTCCCCAGTTCAGGCACATTGGTTGGGAGTATGTCCCTGTTTTAGAGGCAATTAAATAAGACAAAGATCCCATTGGCTTCCCACTGTTTTCAGTGTGACTAGTAATGCCCGTGCTTTGATACGGTGTAATACTGAGAGGCATTTTAATTTATGTTTGATTTTACGGTTTAAACTGATTTTTATTTTCTCATATTGTATCTTCATATACCACTTGAAATTTGTAGTTATCTGTCTATCTATCTGTCTGTCTGTCTGTCTATCTATCTATCTATCTATCTATCTATCTATCTATCTATCTATCTCAAATTACAGTTCCCAGGATTCTTTGGAGGAAGCTATGGCTGTTAAAGGGGGTTCATAGTGTATTGTGCAGATGTGCCCTAAGTCCAAACCAGGCTAGGGGAAGAGGGGAGCCTTTACAGTATACTCTCCTAAGCCCTTAGTTCTCTTGAGCCTGCCGACACATCCCTTGTGTGCATGGATGACGCCATGTTGGCTAATTAGGATTCACACTCTGAGAATGAGTTGAGCATTGTATAGGGATTAGCAGAACAACAAAAAAAAAGTGCCTAAGATGTACACGCCAAGAGTAACAGGTGAACCACAGAGGTTCGGCGTAACTGAGAACACCAGGCTGCTCTGTGTGCTTGTCAAAAACACAGATAAGCTGCAGTCACTGCACCTAAGCCCTCCTTTCCCCATTACAAAAGAGCGCAGCCATCAGCAATGAGTTAAGGCTAAGCTAATAGCTGGCTACAGGATGCAGATCAATGTAATCTGAAGCAGAAGCCTGAGCGGTTTCAGAACGCTGGTTAAGGCACACCTGAGAGAACACAACAAGATTTGGAACAGCAGGGTGTATATTATCTAGGCTTCAAAAGACGTGTGTGGAAAACGTTATCAGGTGTGTAATTAGGGTTGCCAGGTGGCAACCCGGATATTCACTACATCCCTTTGAAGCTACTGGTGAAGGAGGAAACACTGTCACTGCCTCGTTCCCTGCAGGTAGTTTCCTTTCGTTCATGCCCCCACTCTGTTTGCTGTAGTAAGCAGGGCTCCAGGTACATGGGTGTAGTCAGGGGGAACCCCCCCAACTAATAAAAATCAATAAAAATACTTAACTGAGGTTCTGGCCCCCAGCATAAATCCTGGCTAGCCCATGTCCAGGTACGCTGTAAGTATGTAAGGCAACAGGGGGACTCTGGAGCCAAATGCAGACCCACAGGCCTCTTCAGCTGCCCCTCATGACTCTCCTCAGGCCACCCCTCTGCTCATGAGTCACGCCCTTTATCACCAGCCCTGTTTGGCATTCTCATGGAGAGCTTTTGCTTGGTTGGCATGCGTCCTTGAACAAATGCCTTTTGCTTGTCTGGATGGAGGACAGAAAAGACGCCATGTGAATTTGTGCAGAGCTTAGCCTCCTATGGGATGCGGGTGGCACTGTGGGTTAAACCACAGAGCCTAGGACTTGCCTATCAGAAGGCTGGTGGTTCCAATCCCGGCAATGGGGTGAGCTCCTGTTGCTTGGTCCCTGCTCCTGCCAACCTAGCAGTTCGAAAGCACGTCAACGTGCAAGTAGATAAATAGGTACCGCTCTGGCGGGAAGATAAACGGCGTTTCTGTGCGCTGCTCTGGTTTGCCAGAAGTGGCTAAGTCATGCTGGCCACATGACCCAGAAGCTGTACGAAATGAACTGTGAGTCTCACAGCATACATAAGGGGAAAAGACTCACAGCATACATAAGGGGACAATCGGACCAGAAATTATTAAAAGAATGGGGTTGTGCTAAAGAGTATATGAAAAAACATTGTTCTGGAGTAAGTATATTGGTATGTAATGAATGATGCTTTACAGGGTTAAAGAAAAAGAAAAATGGTGTTAAAAAAAAAAGTACAAAGGTGGAAGTAATCTAATTAGACACAACAATATAGTAAGAGTAAATTTTTTGAGGTCTTAGAACAAAGGAAGGAAGTCAATATGTGTTTATGTACGTAATGATATGGTTTTTTTTTCTGTAGATGTGTACTTTTTCGTTTATGTTTAGTTTAGTTTAGTTTCTTTTTTTTTTCCTTTTTCTTTCTTTTTTTGTATGTTCCTTTTTTGTATAGTATTATTTTGGATTCAAGGTTTGTTACTTTTGTTATGATTCTGCATTGAAAAAAATAAATTAAAAAAATAAATAAAGCGAAATAAGCACCGCAACTCCAGAGTCAGTCACAACTGGACCTAATGGTCAGGGGTCCCTTTACCTTTAGCCTCCTATACAAAAGGTGAAATTTTGAATTCATTGCCCCTCCCACTTTATGCCCCTGGCCCCACCCACCCAACTTGCATGTTGCCCAGAAAGGAATGTGGGTCTCAGCTGAAAAAGGCCCTCCAACCCTGTTTTAAATCAACTAAGTGAAAATCTGTGGTGCATGGATGTGTGAAGCTCATTGGTGCCAACAGGAGCTTCCTGGGAAACTCAAAGCAACTATGCAGAAGCAGTTGTTGTTAGGACCGTGGCAGGGAGAGGGAAAACTGGACTCTCCTTCCCTACAGTCTCAAAGCTGCTCAGACTCCCTCATTAAAGCTTATTAACTAGGCATGTGCAGTGGGATCAAGATTCAGTTTCGATCCTACTTCAGGAACAGCCTGTCTCATCCCAGAGTGCTTTGTGCACTGCCCAGTTTGACTCCAGGTACAGTTCAGAATCTGCTCTATGAAAAACAATCTCTGTTACTTCCCCATCACTACTATGGGGAGTCAAAAGCAGCTCAAACTTCCACCCTCCCTTTTTACCGAAGTGGATGAAATTTGCAGACATTGTAACCCCTACAGAATGGTTCAAGGATGCTAAATTACAGGAAGGGAAGTGCCTCTAAATTTTGATTTTTATATTTAAAGAGGAAATATGCACAACTTGAAGGGTCTCACAGAGATCCCACTTCAGGTGGACAAGCCCCTAAACACTCCAGGGCACATTAAAACAACTTGCAACTCAGGGTTTGTACAAAAACTCCTACAAGACTCAAGTTCCCCACCTTTGCCTGATGATGGTCTTAAGATAAACACCTGGAACCCATTTAGTCTCAGCATGACGTAATGATTATTGGCCAGTGGTGATGCAGAAGCAGGATTTTTCCACTGATGGCACTTGGTATTAGGGAATGTACTCACTGCCGAAAGATGAGAGGCCACATCTGTATTGGTTTCCTGCCAGCTTTTGAAGATTCCCTTATTTTATACAGGCCTTCCCTTGGCCGAAGTCTACTGCTTTACTTGCTGCGCTGTTCAAACGGCCATGTTTTATTGCAAATTTTAATTGTGCCTGCTTGTACTTTTAAGACTTGGTGGGTGCTTTTATACTTGTAAACTGCTTTAGAAGCCTATTTTGGGATTAAGCAGTATATAAAAAAACTAATCTGAAACGTGCATGCAAATTGCATTCGTATGCCAAGGGTTGCATAGAACGCTTGTCCTACTCAAGAGTAGACCTATTGGAATTAATAAGCATGGCCAACTTAGGGCCGTTGATTTCAGTGAGTCTACTCTTGAGTAAAACTCAGCTGGAGACCATGCATACTGTCACATGTAGTTTGGCTCATATATCTATATGAAGATGTCGAGAGCCAAACTGGAAACCTTGCCAACGCAAAGCCTGAGCAAGTCTTCCGCCTGAGCTGCTGTGAGTTCACTCCAGCTCTACGAGACAGAAGCATTTGCATCTCCTGAAAAGCAGCAAGCAGAGCAGAGGAAAGCGAGAGGTGGGGTGTGTGTGAGAATGGACATTTTAACTAAATAATCCTGAAGTGAAGGCAGCGGAATGCTGACGGCTCCCATTTCCCCTGATTATGTAGGTCAACTAATAGCCATCGTAATGCTCTTCATTCAAGCACATGGTCATTAAATCATACTTTAGAGAATCCAAAAGAGCTTACAATGTATCCATATGGTCCACAGCTGGTTTTATCCAGCACTAAAGCAAATGGGTAGATTGGTTGAGGGAAAGGGGGAGGGGGAGAGGAGGCCAGAGGATGTTCTCTCAGCTGACAGGATTTAATTGAGGGAAGGGAACCTGCCAACCACCGCTCTTTTGAGAGCTCCTCTGGAGGAAGGTAGAATTTGCTCACGGACGAAAGCTCTGTCAGCAGCTCATCCTCATCACTGAAAATGTTGCGATTGCCATACACCACTGATTGGCTTCATTTGGACAAGGTTTTTTTGTTTTAATTGTGAGAACAGGATGCTGGATTAGATGGGCTCCTGGCCAGATTCTTCAGGGCTCTTCTCTTCTGAAGTGGTAATACTGTACCACTTTCAGCAACCATGGCTGCTCCCAGAGCATCCTGGGAACTGTTAAGGGTGCTGAGAAAAAGGTGATTCCTTTTTCAAAAAAACCCAAAAACCCTACAATTCCCAGAGTGGTTTAACTATCAATCCCTCTTCCCAGGGAACTCTGGGAATTGTAGCTCTGTGAGGGGAACTGTGGGGATCTCCTAACAATTCTCAGCCCCCATAACAAACTATAGGTCCCAGGATTTGTGGAGAAGCCATAACTGTTTAAAGTAGTATAATAGTGCTTCAGCTGTATATAGCAAACAGGGCTCAAGACTGCTTGAGGAATGAGGGGCTGCCATCTTGTCCTTTCCCTCACGCTGCCATCTTAATCTGGCCCTGGGTTGACTGTCTCGGTGAAAACTAGGCCAGTGTCCTCCTTTCCTTAAAGAGTGGCAGAGCTTTGCTTCCTCACAATGGAGGAAAACACAACATTTATAGACTGGAGGCTGAAAGAATCCCTTGTTCCGCAGCTGCAGATTCAATGAGGTTGTGTTGTAACAGCCGGTCTCTGAATAAACCCTGTGCAGAAGGGTGACTGGACTGCCCTTGTCGGAGGTCCAAAATACAATGTGGACAAAAAACAGATTTGTGAAATACTACAGTGCAGCTTTCAGTGCCCTGTGTGTGTGTGTGTGGTTTTCCTGGAAGAAGACAGAGCTCTTCTTTATGATCAACAGGAAGTATCTTTTCTTTTTTTTATACATCTACTTGCTCAAAATTAACTAACTGCCAACCTCCAGTGCACAAACGCGGCATTGCTGAAAGAACGGGGAACAAAAAGAAAAGCACATTTTCCCTCCTGCCTCCAGTAAAATTTTAAAATAAAATTAAAATGAGGTGGTTATCTCAAAACTCATTGTGGTGAAACTGCAGAAAAATGATTATAGGGTAGGGGGAGTTCTTGGGCATAGGAACTGAGGATCATTCGCTGTACCCAACACCTAGTCCCAAAACTCATGAGTCATCGCAAAAGGGTTTTCTGTTGCTCTGATGTTTATATCCATGTGCAAATTTAGCAGGAAGAGAGGGGTGAGGGAGAGCAAGGCCCTTTCATCCGTCTGTCTTGGCCCCTCAACACAGCCAACTCCAGGTTTGAGAGGTCCCTTGTAAAAATGCACTTCTTGGGGTAGGAAGAGAGAACAGTGGGCTTATTTAATCATTTATATTACGGAAGATCTATACACAGATTTGTGCATAGCCCTCCCTCTGATCTGCCTCATGGCTCCAATACTGGGGGCAACTGGTCGACTTGTCCTCTCAAGAGCAAGCAAGCACCTAAAGGAGCATCACTTATCTGACCATTGTGGTAGCTTGCAGTGGCTACAAAAATTTATTGTGATACCCTACACCAACACTATGTTTGAGACACTGAGGAAATGGAGCGGGCTTGTTTTCTGCTGCTCCAGAGGGTTGGACCTGAGCCAATGTGTTCAAATGGAGATTCAAAAAGCATCCTGGGAACTGTAGTTTGTTAGGGGTTCTGAGAGTTTGTCAGGAGACCACTATTCCCTTCATAGAGTTACAATTCCCACAGTTCTCTAGGGAAAGGAATTCATCGCCAAACTACCCTGGGAGTTGAAGCTCAGTGAGGGGAATTTTGTGTGTGTGTGTGTCATAACAACCTGAGCACCCTTAACAACCTGCATTTCCCAGGATTCTTTGGGGGAAGCCATGATGGCTAAAGTGGTACAATAGTGCTTTAAATAGATGGTGTGGATATAGGTTCAGACCCCAGCAGCTGTAAACACTCATTCTCTAGCTTCACCAAGAACGGGTGAAATAATGCGAGTAAGTGTCTCTTCCATTAATTTGCTTTGACATATCTGTATGTCATGGTTTCCATGTTAACTGCCTGGGGAGGTTTTTAAATTTTTATTTTTTTTAAAATAGAGAGAGAAATATATACAATGGTGACTGCAAAATATCTCACTCCTAACCAATTCCTGGAAAAAAATAAGTCATACTGTAGCTCTAATAAACTAAAACTTTCCTCAAACTATGTGAATTTATTAACTGACGGAGCCACTGTTCTCTGGAATCCCCACGGAATGAATATTGGAGACAATTAATATCCATGACGTTAGTAATGTAACGGTACTGCAGCAAAAGAACTCAAGAGAGAGAGTAGAAAAAATAACTTTTTGGGGGTTTGGCTGAATCAATCTTTCTAGTTACAAACAGCCAAGACTGCCAATTATTGCTTATTACTTGTCCCCAGACATTTGATTAGGCTGCAAGAATTACTCTTAACATGAGAAATAACCTTTTTTGAGTTTAACTCATGAACAGAAGCTTTTGTTGGCTCATCCCAGCAAGTTTCTGGTTGAGGGAAGCTAAGCTAGGGTGAACAACACTAATTAAAATGCCTCGGTGTAAAATTAGGGGTTTAAAATAAATATCAGAAACCCATGATATGAAGAGGACTAGGAGGCTGATTTCTTCTACTACTTTTTAATAATGGAAGGCTGATAGATTTATAGGCAATTAACTAGCTGGCACTGAAAGTTTCTCGCTGCTTCACATAGGAGTTACTGCTGCCTCCCTGAGTTCCTTCTTGAAGAAGGGTGGGAGATAAATTATTAATAATAAATTGAAATAACAGCAACAATAATGATGACAGAGATTAGGAACCTGCAGCCCTGTAGATGCTGCTGGACTATGACTTCCAGAATCCCCAGGCAAGCTGGGAGTTGCCCGCAGGAAAGGAGCAGAGAGCAAAAATTACGTACTTTGGCAGACCCTCCAAGTGTCCCTATTTTCCAGGGACAGTCCCAGATTTACAGAAGCTGTCCTGGTTTCCGATTTGATCCTGGAATGTCCCTCTTTTCCTTAGGACATCCCTATTTTCTTTGGAGAAATGTTGGAGAGTATGGAGTTATGTGACCCCTGAGCAAAGGAGATGAGGTACAACCTTTAGAAGACATCTGAAGGCAGCCTTGTATAGGGATGTTTTTAAAATGTTTATGTTTTATTTATGTTGGAGGGCACGCAGAGTGCTCAGGCAACCCAGTCAGACTGGCGGGGTATAAATAATAAAATTATTATTATCATTACTGAATAGGACACCCCTATTTTCATCAGAAAAATGTTGGAGGGTCTGCTTCAGGCATCTAATCCAGCAGCTTGTTTTCACAGTGGACATCCTGGTGCCTGCAGGAAACCTGAAAGACAGTCTCAAGCCCACGAGCCATCTCCCCATCTGTGTTTTCAAGCAACTGGTATTCTGAAGCATGTTGCCTCTGACTGAAAGCATGGTCATTGTGGCTTGGAGCCATTGATAGCCTTCTCCTCCACGAATTTGTCCAATCCCCTTTTAAAGCCATCCAGATTGGTGGCCTTCTCTGCTTCCTGTGTGAGCAAGTTCCAAAGTTTAACGATGAGTGAAGAAATACCATATTTACTCAAATCTAATGCTCACCTTTTTTTGCCAAATTATGATGCGAAAATTAAGGTGGGCATTAGATTTGACTACATTCTCCAGCAAATACTGTTTTTGTTGTTGGTTTCAAGGTTCTGAAATTTGAGGTGCACATTAGATTCAATGGCGCATTAGGATCGAGTAAATATGGAACTTTATCTGTGCTGCATCTTCCAACTTTCAGTTTCTCTGGAGTTCTAGGGTTAAGAGAGAGGGAGAAAACTTTTTCTTTAGCTGCTTTCTCCATACCATACAATATTTTAGAAACCTCTATCATATCACATCACTTCTTTCTTGCCTTTTCTCTAACCTAAAAAGTCCCAAATGCTATAACCTTTCCTCATAGGGGAGTTGATCCGTCCCCTTGATCGTTTTGGTACTTGACCAGTACAAAGTCACTTCCTATGTTCCTCTACTAGTACTCCTTTATGTTTTATAGGCCAGTTTTAAATATATCTGAGCAGCAAGGATTGCGTAAATGGATAGGTGATCCGATAATGGAAAGCAAATGAGTTCCTTGACAGAAGAAACACAAGATATAAATGCACATAAATAAACAAGACAGCTGGGGTTATGCCACCACCATCCCTCTCCCCTTCAGTATATTAGGATAAGGCAGCAGAATACCCAGATCTAAAGTGCATCTCCTTGCTTCATCAGAGCTCTGGATAATTGGTATGCCCAACAGTTCTCTCACCGGCAGCCAGTTTTGTAACAGGTGGCCTTTTCGATCCAAGCAATCTCAAAGTGCTTAGTTTAATCTGGGGATAGGCTTAATATTTCTGTATTTTGCAAGCAATATTATCTGGAAAGGTTAAGCCTGTCAATAAATGTATATTTTAAATACAGCTTATATTTTATCCCATATGTTATAGCTACTGGAGCGAGAGGGCCATTTCAGTGCTATTTCCAAAAAAGAAACAAGCATGGGATGTTACAAATATTACAAATGTTACAAATACACAGTTTACAGTTTTACAAAGCAACAGCAGGCATTGCTACTTGTGGGAAACACAGTGGTATCTCGGGATACAGACGTTTCAGGTTACATACGCTTCAGATTACAGACTCCGCTAACCCAGAAATAGTACCTCGGGTTAAGAAATTTGCTTCAGGATGAGAACAGAAATCGCGCGGTGGCAGCAGGAGGCCCCATTAGCTAAAGTGGGACCTCAGGTTAAGAACAGTTTCAGGTTAAGAACAGACCTCCAGAATGAATTAAGTTTCTTAACCCGAGGTACCACTGTAAAAGTTTCTGCCCTATATGAAAATGGCCAGTGGCTCCGGTTATGGATGACTCATGCATATGCAAAAATGCCACATATTATTACAGTATCAGACCTTATTGGTTGTTCCTCCTTCCCGTGGTTAGCTTCCTTTGAGAGTCTGCTTAACCAGCAAGGAAAACCATGCCTCTTTGATTCCTCTGGGCTCCCTGCTGCCAGAATGAGGCATAACTGAACTGGGTTTGACCAGATTGTTGGACGTGGAAACCCAATTCTGTCTCTCTCCCCCTCCTGCCAGCTTTCCCCCTTTACAAATGTAGTCAGCCAAAACTGTTATGATAACCCCCAAGGCTGTACCGAGCACTGTAGAAAGAGGGGTTTTTGTGTGTGTGGCTACACACAAACACAAAGCACTGCTTCTTGGGAAATACAAAACATTCAACTGGTGTGTCCATGCCAGATTACTAATGCATGCACCTCCTACACACAGTGCAGGAGTCCAGGCCACGGTTGGCACAAGGGAAGCAATGATTTGGCCCCAATGTTTGCAATTATCTCGTTAAAAAAAGGGGGAAGGGTGGAATACAAAATTGTTCCTAAGCCCCACAGCTGGAAATTGCAGGGGCTCTTTTCCCCAGCTGGCACATCCTGAATGCCATTTCACATTAAAGGCACAGGAGAGGCATTCTGGGAAGACAGAGGGTCACAGCCAGAAACTGGATTAATAGACACTGCAAAAAATATGCATAAGGTTGAAGAAACTGAGTATGTTTAGCCTGGATAAGAGAAGACGGAGTCGGTAGTGGAGGTGGGAATGACAGCATTCAAATACCCAAAGGGCTGTCCCACTCAAGAGAGCAAATACGGTTAAGACAAATCTAAAAGCATACAAAATAGACACTCATGGCAGAGTCCCATTTAGTCAGCTGGGAACGCCTGTCGAAACAAAAATGTATTCAGCTGCTTCCGAAAAGCTCAGATAGTGGGTGCCTTGTTGTATTTCAGCAGAAATGCTATTCCACACAACAGGGGCAGCCACACTGCTCTGGGTTACTGAGGAGTGGTCTTCTGAGATCTTTGGGACTTGCAGAAGAAAATCTCCTATACAGTGGTACCTCTGGTTACATACTTAATTCGTTCCGGAGGTCCGTTCTTAACCTGAAACTGTTCTTAATCTGAAGCACCACTTTAGCTAATGGGGCCTCCTGCTGCCGCCGCACTGCCAGATCACAGTTTCTGTTCTCATCCTGAAGCAAAGTTCTTAACCTGAAGCACTATTTCTGGGTTAGCGGAGTCTGTAACCTGAAGCGTATGTAACCTGAGGTACCACTGTACTTCCTTAATGTGCATAAGAGACAGAAAGGTGGGTTTCAGTTGGAAATTAGGAGAAACATCTCAATGATCAGCTCAGCAAAGGAAGCAATTACCTAGTGGTGTGGTGGGCTCTCCCTTGCAGGAGGTTTCAAACAGAGGCTGGGCAGCCATCTGGCAGGGGTGTGCCAGCTCTGGATTTCCGGCACAGAGTAGGACATTGGACTAGCAGCCAGGGAACCTTTGGCAGTACTCTTGGATGCTCAGGTAGCTGCTGTGCCCAGAAATGCCCTTTACACAACCTCAGCTGCAGAAACCAGGTCTAGCCACTGTTGATGTATGCCAGGGATGGAGGAGCCCTGGAAAGCTTAGGCTTACTGTTGGCACCAATGACAACAAACCCATTGGGATCAGCTGTGCTACAGACTTCCCCACTGAGAACTACACTGATTTGCTGTAAGCACAAATAACCCTTTGCACTGCCAGTTTTAATTCAAGCCTGCAATGCAAAGGACACTCCTCTGCAGGTGCTTGCAAAGGAAAACCTTTACGATGGGTCACCTGGCATTGCTGTGATGTCAAGTGATTCACAGGTGGGAGTCTCTGCTCACCTGTCAAAATGGCCCACAGGGGTTGGAGGAGGTCTGGCCCCGCTAAGATTACGGCAATGCACCCTATGTGGGCCTGACCCCCACATAAAATAAGGCAGCACGGGCAATTTTTGGCAGGGCTCTTAAAGCAGTTGTGCAATGGGGATTCTCTGTTTAAGCCATGGCGAATGCTGGGTTGCACTTCAGGGCAGCATCAACTGAGCTGGAGTACAGCAAATGCACTATTGCAGAGCAGAGTTGTATTTGTGGTCTGTGTCCCTTTTGTGTGGTAACTGCCCAACCACACATCTCTACAGGACAGGATTCACTGAGAGTGACCCAAAACATAATGCCAAACCATGGTTTCCCAGAATTCTCAACCAACAGGCTCGGACAAGCCATGCTTTATGAGCATCTGCTCAAAAAGGATCTGAAGCCGTGGTTTGAAGTTTGTTTGCAATCCATATTTGGGGAAATCAGTGCCAGCACCCTCAACTGACAAACCCTGGTTTGAGACATTGCTCTACCAGGGGATTATTAATCTTGGGAGATTATGAAGAAAGACAGGGTGAAAGGTAAAGAGCAAAAACTATGGATTGTATGTCTCTGTGGAACACTTGGCATGGTATGGAATCTACTGCTACTGCAAACCATGGTTTGACAATGCATTTGAACCAGCCCATTAGTGAAATTATGCCCTTCTAATGAGGCGTGTAGGTGTCCCCTTCAGGCTGTTTAAATTGACAGAGAATCATAGAATTCACAGAATCATAGAGCTGGAAGGGACCCTGAGGATCATCTAGTCCAACCCGCTGCACTGCAGGAATATGCAGTTGTCCCACAGGGGGATCGAACCTGCAACCTTGGCATTATCAGCACCATGCTCCAACCAACTGAGTTATTTGCAAGACCTGGCTGACATGGCCAGCAGTTCCTTCCTTTGTTACCAGAATGTTGTGCAAAGCCTGATTCTGTTGCTGCATTGGATTGGTGCCGAAAGCTTCTGCTGCTCCTACATGAATTTGGATGGTGGTAAGGATGATTGGGAAGACAGGAGTGCCTGGCGTGCTCTGGTCCAGGGGGTCATGAAGAGTCGGACATGACTAAACGACTAAACAACAAGGATGATTGGATTTTGGGCATCCAGTTGACATTTTCTGAGCATTTCTGTTGAAAGGGGGGCAGAATGTGGGGAATTAATGCAACATGCCAATAACTTTTCATAGTTGTGTGCTATCCCTTTTGCCGGGAGAACTGACCCACTGCTTTTGCATTAGCTTTTGAGCTTTATGTATTGTTTGATAAACGGCTTAACGTTCTCCCCTTTCTGCCCTGCACAAATATGAGTAATCGTGTGCATTGGACGAGACATGAAGGCATATATTTGGGAAAGCAATTTACAGCCTTTTTACATCAATATCTTTTATATTGCACCGTTGTTTATGCATGTTAAGCGTTGCTGCCGTCCCTGGGAATTCCAAGGTGAGCTAGGTTTGTAAATCTAGCCGTCCCATTTTATGAGAGGATGTGTGCTCAAATACTTTCAAGCAATGTTAAGTGCGGCACCTTGTGCCACACACACACACAAGAATGTAAATATTGTTCATGCAACATTAGTAATATGTATTTTAAACTCTGATCCCCCAAAATGCAGTACTGTATTGCACTTGAGAGAATCATAGGATTGGAGGAAGTCTTACAGACCACCACACATTCAGATGTGGGTAATACTATATTAGTTTTCCCGATTATAATGCTAGTGCTTCTGACCCATTTTCTTATGTTCCATCCTCACTGCAGTAGCTGTCTATGGAACTGTGGCTTTTTGACCGATATACTGGAACAGCATACATGTCTTATAAACCAATGGACAGGGTGTGACACAACAATCGGTGTCATTGGACAATGTCACTTGTTGTTGTTTAGTCATTTAGTCGTGTCTGACTCTTCGTGACCCCATGGACCAGAGCACGCCAGGCACTCCTGTCTTCCACTGCCTCCTGCAGTTTGGTCAAACTCATGCTGGTAGCTTCACGAACACTATCCAACCACCTCGTCCTCTGTCGTCCCCTTCTCCTTGTGCCCTCCATCTTTCCCAACATCAGGGTCTTTTCCAGGGAGTCTTCTCACCTCATGAGGTGGCCAAAGTATTGGAGCCTCAGCTTCAGGATCTGTCCTTCCAGTGAGCACTCAGGGCTGATTTCCTTAAGAATGGAGAGATTTGATCTTCTTGCAGTCCATGGGACTCTCAAGAGTCTCCTCCAGCACCATAATTCAAAAGCATCAATTCTTCGGCAATCAGCCTTCTTTATGGTCCAGCTTTCACTTCCATACATCACTACTGGGAAAACCATAGCTTTTACTATACGGACCTTTGTTGGCAAGGCGATGTCTCTGCTTTTTAAGATGCTGTACTACTCCCCCATTTTTTTCTGCACATGTCTACTTCTGTTCCCCCCTGATTCCTCCAAGAAAACAGCAGGGAAGAATCATATGCCAGTATAACACCCCAAATTTTGTCCCTCTGTTCCAGCAATTTTCTGGGTTAAGCAGCTGCAAATATGTTTTTTTCTGGAATCAAATAACATGGAAATAAACTCCAACCATGCGCTATATTCCATTAGTTCTCCAGAAGTGGCTTTGATGTCATGTGGAAGTTCACATGCCACGCACAAATGGAGAAACTGAATAAACTGCCTTGTGAAGCAGTCCAAATCCAGCCTTCTGCTTACTTCATGAAATCCAGAAGTAAAAATGCCCTTGTCCCCAGCCTCCTCTTGAAGAACTCCTGCAAGTCCTTGATTCCATCACCTAACTGAAGGGATGCCAAACTTTATGGACCAGTGGGAAGATTTCAAATTTTGAGAGAGTCCTGTGGATGCCAATCAGAAAGCAGCTGCGATGGGAGTGCGGCCTAACACAACATAGCCGCCATGGAGGGCATGTTTTCACTCAAAATTAGAGAGCAGCTTTCCCCATAATTGCATTTCCATATTAGAAAATGCTTAACCTGCGGAATTTGCCTGCCATGCAGCTGTTAAAGGCACAAGAATCAGGGCTTTTTTAAGCCAGAACTTGCCGGAACTCAGTCCCGGCATCTCTCAGGTGGGTGCCATTGCCATAATAAGAGAACAAGGGAGGTGTTCATGGTGAATTCTGGCATCTCTTTCTCTAGAAAAATAGCACTGACAAGAACACAGTTTTCCTCCAACACCAACCCATTGCCATCCTGTATCCACTAACCTGGGAGGAAGCCCCATTAAACACAGAGACTCATTTATGAGCAGACATGTACACCATTGTACTATAAATTAACTGTACAGTACGGTGAATTCTTAATGAGTGTCTGGCTTTCAACTGCTGTTTAAGCCTCTCGGCAAAGTTTTCAAATTTGCCTTTTGGGAGGAATGGGATTCTCCACCCACCCTCACTTATCGCAAAGCAGCAATTGCAGGAAACAACTTCTAGGGACTACCTGATCTCAGTCGAAGCCACCACAGAAAAGCTGCATCCTAAGTGCGAGGGGAAAAGGAAGGGCAACCAGAAAGAGGAAAAGTGCACAAAAGAAGAGGGGGGAAAAGCAGACCTTTGGGACACCAGGGATTCCTATTGTCTGGCATCCAAACAACTCATTGGAAGTAGCTTTCCTTAGCCGAATGATCTTTGCAGTTTTTTTGGGGGGGGGGCTGGGAGGAGGAGAGGAACTACACATGCAGCTCATAACAGGACTGAATAAACTTAATACCAGCCACATGTAAAATTGGCACAGCCTGAATTGAGCCTGATCCATCCATCCCTAGAGGCACGTGCAGCCAAAAGGCTCATTCCCCTCTTGGCTTATTAAGCTGATTGTCCAGACACGGTCAGTAGCAGTGCCAACGATTTTGAGTGCTCCACGAGGCTCTATTGCTCGCAATACTCAGCGTTTGGCATTTAAAAGGGTGAGGGAGAGTCACAATCCATCTTCATAGCTTAGTCACCTAATTGGCTGCTGAGAGTTGGCTGTCTCCCTGCCTTTTCTTCTCCCTTTCTACTTTCCTGCTTATGAATTGTCCAAAAGGCCCTTTAAGTGAAATTGGATAGGCTGCAAAGTGTTGGTTTCATCTGTTTTTGCGTGTGCGTTTGTTTTGTTTGCAGTTTAATCAGTACGATCCAGATGCCCGTGTGAGGAAACCGGAGCTCGATTTTTAATTATCTCTACTTTGCCTGAGTTAGGAATTCCCGGTAGTGCTGTCTGCAAAAAAGATGCCAAAACCCGCATTGTTCTTTAATTAGCTGTTGTAATTGTTTCAGCCTAATCTCCGTGATTAGCAGCAGCATTAAATACAGCAGTAAGAATAGACCTGCTCTCTTTGTGCTGCCCTGGTAAGCACACGCCTTCTCCCTTCTGGTAAGGGACATAATATAAAATCAATTAGGATGCCAACCGGCCTTTGATTGGAAAAATGATTAAGACCAGCTACCATGAAGTGCAGATGGCTTTGTGGAGTTGCTTTATGGGCACCCTTCCACCACCGGGGTGGCTTTATAGCCTTGGGGATTTGTGGGCTGGAACAAGAAGGAAGCATGCAGAGGTCTCTTTATGATATTTGCTTCCTCCATACAGGTTGGAGCAAAAAGCCACCATTGTCAAAGGCAGTCCACCTGTGAATGTGAGTAGCTGGAAACCACAGGAGGGGAGAGGGCTGTTGCATTCAGGTGCTGCTTGTGGGCTTCCCAAAGGCATCTGGTTGGCCACAGTGAGAATGGGATGCTAGGCTAGATGGGATACTGACCTGACGCAAGGGACTCTTCTTGGGTTCTTAAGGTTGATGGGGAAGGGAGAGCTGGGTCACATCACTGGCCCAGCCTTTTGACTTCAGCACCACTGGAAGAGGCAACTCCATGTGATCTGGAGCCCTGATTGCACAGAGGAGGCTGCACAAATACAATTCAGACCTTCACCAAAGGATGGACCTCCAGCCAGGCATGGAGCTGGTGGATCGGATGGAGTGGTGGATACAGTCATTTGTAAAAGAAGACACTAACCGATGGCTAAATATTGCACTGTACGTATGTAAAAATCTATCACACCCCCCCATCTCCTTCTTAGTCCAATATCTGCAAGTGATGAAGCAGAAGCTTGCTTACAAGAGCTTCCATTATAATAAACCAATTAGCTAAAGCCCTCGTTGACCTGAAGCGTGCGTGTTGACCCCAGAACGCCCACACTGGTGCCATCTCGTTGGAAGCTGCCAATATCCCCTTCTGAAGCTTAGGGCAGAGGTGGGTAGGCATTAGGCTTGCAGGATTCACCTTGCTACTTGCTAGAAACTGCAGATTAGGGATGGGTGGATCTGTCTATTTTCATTTCTCATTTCCCCAAACTTAATTTCAGTTCTGCACACTTCCACACCAGCTTGTGATTATTTTTTTTAAGTTCTCATGAAATTTCATCAATATTGCCATAAGAATTTCTTCCAGAATATACAGTTGTATGCAATTTTGTCTAAAATACACATTTTAATTTTTTTTTACACAGCAATTTCCCCAAATGTAACGTATTTCCAAGCTCAGGCGCCCTATATCTGCACTTTCTGGAAACAAGTGAAGACAGTTCACATTGTCTCCATATGCAGACAAAAATATATGGACAGCGGCATTAATAGAAAAGTTCACTAAACACCTGAAAGCCCTGAGGGGTAAACAAAATGCAGATGACTTTATAAAAACTTGGTATCCCTTCACTATTTTTCAATGGACAATTCTGCAGTGCGGCATCTTCAACACATAGACCTGCAGCTCTGGAACAACATCTTCCATTAAAAACACCGCTCCGCTCTCGCGTCAGGGAGAGAGATGGAGGGATTACAGGGAAATGCTATTGTAACTTGTTACGTGTATCTTCTTAGCTGTATAATTTCAAAAAAACGAAATAAAAATATTTATAGTAAAAAAGGACATTTTGTTCAAACAGGCTTTTATCAAGCTAGATAAATGGGACTTAGTCGAAAGGGTCTGCTTTGTATGGATTTAATATTATGTTAGATGTTGTTGTTGTTTAATCTCAAGACTTCATGATGAAGTTTAAACAGCCCTCCAGTAATAAAATGAAAAGGAAAAGGAAAAGTATAAAACAACAACAAAACCAGAGTTCACAGCCCCAACTGCATCTTCTGCCAATTTCTGACGAGTGAAATACAGACTTCCTATGCAAACTTCTTGTCATTTTTCTATCAGTAGCTGCCCCTTTGACCATATCACAGGGAGTCTTAGGGTTTGTCTTTAAATATCTGGTTCCACAAAGTAATGTTTATTCTAATTCCTAGAAAAAAAACCTGACTTACAAAATTAAGAGTATCTCTGGATGCAGCTGAACCTATGGAGTTTGCCTCCATTTGTCGGCCATTTGTTACCTTTATGAAAGGTCTATTATGGAGATGGAAAGTCCCAATGAAATACGGCTTTATTTTTGTATTCATAGCATTTATTTTGTTCTTTTTCTGTATCGGGTCAGTTTTTGTTGTTAACATTCAATTCAGCATGTAGTCTCTTGAGAATGTACTTTATTTTATGAGGTAATGGCTGTTTTTGTGTTTTTTTAACCGCTTCTAATAATCTAATGTGTAAATTGCCTCATGACTGTTGCTTGGAAGGCAATTAAGAAAACGACAATAATAGTCGTGACAAGAGCTTAACCCCACAGTTCCTTGGGTGGAAACTGTGACTTCCACCTTCTCCAACGGCTGCAGAGAGGATGCCAGTTCTGAGGCTTTGCCTCCAACACAACAACTCCAAGCCACATGTCCTTGTGAGGCTGCGACACAAGCAACTTGCCAAAGGTCACATTAAAAAGTCGCCATTCGAAGCAGGATTTAGACGGCACCCTGGCTGGCAAGTCGAAATAAGATGATAATGCTCCCAGTTTAATATCATTCTGACAGTTTTAAAAGGTCAAACTGTGAAGAATGCTGTATGTGCTCAAACTCTTTGATTGGGATAAATGAATTTTTTTTATTTAAAAAAATGTGGTGGGCGGCCGGGGGGGGGGGGGGGAGAGACTTCTGCCAGTCATCAGTTTGATGCCAAAAATAAAAGGTGGCGACCTCCATTTCTTCCAGCTCTCAAGTGACACGTTTCTGGGTTTTCAAAGTCAAAAGAAAAAGGCAGCTTTGAAAGGTTACCATGAAGCCGATCTGGAGCTTACTGATAAAACTTAATTGATTTGTTGCCGCTTTATTATCAAGATTTGAGGTATCAGCTTTCTATAAAGTTATTTTCAGGTTCTACAGAAGCAGGGGCTATGTAACTTTGAAAGTTTACACGACCCACAGCTGTCCTATTAGGCTGCGTACAAACTATTCATTTGAAAAGCATGACTTCTGCCAAAGAATCCTGGGAACTGTGGTTAATCCCCCACAGAGCTATAACTCACAGTACCCTGAATAAACTACAATTCCCATGGTTCTTTGGGGCAAGTCCTGCATGCAGCCTTCTTGAGCTTTGGCCATGGTTCAAATGTTTCCTTGGCTATAAAGATTTTGCATGGACAGGAGGAGTCTCCCCAACCCCAGGCAACCCCCGAGTGGAATACTGACTCAAGACAACATGCTATGGGATTAAAATTGGCCACAACTTTATTAAGGTTCAGATGTAGGGAGAACTTGGCTCAGGCATTGGGCGTTTATCTTTCCCAGTCCCCAGCCGGGACTCTGGGAGACATCAGGGTTATCCAGAATGTGTGGGGATTGGGCTGGCTCTGGAGAACATATGTTCAAGCAGAGAGCCCGCCCCCCGTTTTGCCACAATCACAGGGGAGAGCAATGACAACCTCTTGGCGTATGGCCAATGCCTCCTCAAGACCCCTTTAACAGGGAACCCTGGGATCACTGCCACAAGGGGGGGGTCCACCGCTTTATGTCCCCCCCTTTAGGAAGATAGTCTAAAGGATTCCGCCCAAGGCCTGAAACTGCCAAAGTTGTGATGTTTTGCTACGGGAAAGGCAAAACCTGCCAATGCAGGAAAATTCCTTTCCGACCCTTCAACAGCGACCATGATGTAGCAGCGCCTGCGTACCTGTGGAGAAGAGGCTAACCTAAACCATGGATGGGGAACTGTGGCCCTCCAGATGTTATAACTTCTGTCATCCCTGATCCACACAGCCCACCTGTGAGTCAACTGTTGTTGGGGTCTGCCTATGGCGCAAACTGATTCTGGTAGACTCCAGCACCTGACTCCTGAAAGAGGGTGCTGTGGCCCATCAGCCCCTAAACTGGATTTCTGATCCAAGATCCCTTAAGAGATCAGGAAGGGCACTCCTCCTCACTAATGTTGCAGCCTAATGCCTCTTCTGCCAATAGAACATTGTGAAGATTGCTATAACATACCCAGCGTGCACACTGATTGGCTCCTAAGTTCCCGCACAAATTCTCAGTCTCACATGCAAATGCAAAGCATTTCCTGCCATATGGGAGACTGAGACACTGGCTGCTCTCTCCCTCCACTGCTGGGTGGCAAAGGCCAATCCCTGGGAACATGGAATTATAAACTGATTGATGTGGTAGACTTTACTGATTATTATACTGAGTAATATTTCAAAAAATAATTTCTTTTACCAGATATCAGTGTCTTGATATTTATGTCTACTGTCTTATTATTATGAACAGTTTCAGTTTATTCCATTGTTCTGTGTATATTGTGGTGTAATTGTTTCACAGGCTGATGTGTTCATTGCTGTTACACGTTTGTCAGTTTTGATGAAAATTGCCTTGAGCATAATAATAAAAATGGAAAGGGAGAATATTTATGAAACTGACGTTAATAAGACTTCTGGAAGCATCAACGAGTTGGGAGTTAATACTATATCATTGTAAAATTTTCCAGTAAATCCAATTTATTAGTCTAATAGTACAAACTGCATGGTTAACTGCTGCCTTTCACTCATCCACCCACACCCCTTGCTGGCAACATATTCTAGATCAGCAATGGCCTGATAATCACTAACTCATCTGGAGAGTAGATAATGGAAGACCTAAAGGAAAGCCATCAACTGATTTGATTTTTTCTTGCATTTACTTTGAAGAACATGGGAAGCTGCCATATACATACAAAGCCAGACTACTGGTCTATCTACCTCCGTACAATCTATACCTGTGTTTCCCAAACTTGGGTCTCCAGGTTTCTTTGGATTACAACTCCCATCATCCCTAGCTAGCAGGACCAGTGGTCAGGGATGATGGGAACTATAGTCCAAAATCGGCTGGATACCCAAGTTTGGGAAATCCTGGTCTACACTGATTGACAGTGGCTCTGCAGGGTTACAGACAGAGATTTTCCCAGCCCTACCAGGAGATGCTGGGACTGAACCAGGGACCTTCTGCATGTAAGGCAGATGCACCACCACTGTGCAACAACCCTTTGCCCCAAACATGGCCAACAGCAAACTAAAGCTGGTGGACAATTAGCAATGTCCCATGATGCTCTTATCCTGAAATTGCTGCTCACAAGTATTGGACATACGGATTATAAGAGGAGTTATGAAATCAGATTTCTTTTTATCCACCCTTCCTTTCCAGTCCTTTAGCACAGGGGCAGCCAGTGCCCTTCAAGTGCTGTTGGACTGTGACACCCGTCATGGCATCACAGAATTGTAGAGCTGAAAGGGACCCAAACGGTCATCTTTGTGCAATGCCCTGCAATGCAGCAAAACAGCTAAACAATCCCTGTCAGGTAGCCATCCAACCTCTGCTTAAAAACCTCCAAGGAAGGAGAGCCCACCACCTTCCAAGATAGTCCATTCCACTGTCAACAGCTCTTACCATCAGAAAGCTCTTCCTGATGTTTAGTCAGAATCATCTTTCTTGTGATTTGAATCCAGTGGTTTGGGTTCTACCCTCTGGAACAGCAGAAAACAAGCTTGCTCCATCTCCATGTGACAGCCGTTTAGGTATTTGAAGATGGCTTTCATGTCACCTCTTGGTCTCCTCTTATCCAGGCTAAACATACCTAGCTCCCTCAACTGTTCCTGATAAGGTTTGTTTTCCAGACCCTTGATCTTCTTGGTTGCCCTCATCTACATACATTCCAGCTTGTCAACATCCTTCTTAAAACTCTGGTGCCCAGAACTGGACTCAGGACTCCAAGTGATACTATTACTTCCCTTGATCTGGTACACAAAACCATTAGCTTTTTTTCACTGTTGCATCACTGTTGACTCATGTCAAACACTAAGACCCCTAGGTCCTTTTCACCTGAACTCCTGCCACACCAGGTGTCCCCCATCCTATATTTATGCATCGCAGCCGACCACTGCTGATGCTGCCTGGGGATGATGGGAGTTGGAGTCCAACAATATCTAGAAGGCATCATGCTTACTATTCCTGGCTTAGTACCACCATCATTCCTCAAACTTCTGCAGCCAGAGGCAATAGGGCTTTACAACCTTTCAAGAATCAGTTGCATTCAGAGCATGGACAATAGCCCTGGCTGAAAAGCTGACGTGCCAGATTCGTGAGACCAAAGGGAATTCTAACCCCCATCTTTGCTATAATGTGTGGCAAACATTTTTGGATTATATGCATCAAGAACATTGTGTTTATAACCTCCTGAGATCTCATGGCAATATGCCGGGGGGGAAACCGGAGTGACTGTAAGAATTTGATACAATATTTTAAAGCAAAGTGGTTGATGTGTTGTGCAATATGGTGTTTTGTGTGTGATGTGGAAAATTAATAGATTTACATTAGATATTGCTACACGCACACAAACACACAAAAAATCAGCTGCATCGAACATTTCAAACCTGCTATGTGCTCTTCTTTTCAAAACATACACACATGGGAGTAAGTGCAATAGTTTAAGTCAGAACCTAATGCAGAGTTTGCTTGACAGCCATGGGAGATTTCCTCCTCCGTACTTTCTGCTGCCAGCTTTGAACATGAGAAATATGGCTTCAGAAAAGAAGAAGAAAATGCAGCAAAAAACAAATCTTTTTGCCTCCGATGATCATCTCTCTTGATGCTCAAACTCTGGCCCTTTCACAACATGCAAAACACGATCATTTGAGTTTTGTCTCCCCGGTAAGCCCTCCTTGATCTCAGTTCCTGCTTTTGAACTGCTTTGACTCGGTCTCAGCACCGCAAGGTACAAAGACGGCGCACATGAAAAGCTGTTTCCCGGCCCCCGTAATAGATCTCAAATAAAAGAGACTAGCAAAACAGTTGGCTGAGAAGTCCCAGCTCTGAAACACACCCAGCAATTCCCCCATTTGCTCTTATCCATATGTAGAACCACACACTTAATCTCTATCTTAATTATTTAAGAACAGGTGTGCATGTGTGAGTGTATAAGCACAGTTTCTTCTGCCTGCTGGAAATATTTATGTCCTCCTGGGAAAAAAGTGTGTGTGGGGGGGGGGGACCACAGAGTCTTTGAAAGCCAGCTGGCATTCGCCTTGGCACTCACTTAGCAAGGAATTAATACGCATGAAGGCTGAACTACATTCGGGTTGGGGAAGGCAAATTAGAAGGGCAGATGCCAAAGACATTTTATACACGCTCTGTGGCTAAATGGAAAACCACAGGCCTCAGGCTTGGCAATTCCTGACTTTTAAAATGCTTGATGTCTACTGTAGTCAACTGTATGCATGCACACATACATGCGCACACTACCTAGCTGTGTTCAGGGAGGAACTGAGGCAGGAAAGATTTACCAATCTCGGTGAGATTGGGTGCCATTTTGGCTCCCTTTCCCCAAACCACCACCATTAGCAATCATGTGACCAATTGGATAACTGGCATTTTTTACAGTTGCCACATGACTTTTGTTCCCCGCTTCCAAGGAATCCAAGCCACAGTGTGGCAGCGGGACCTACTCTCTGGAATTCCCTGCCCATTGATCTCACTACACGCATTTTTGCACACATTTATTGGGCTGGAGAACAGCATTGGAAAATGCAAATAATTTCCTGTTTTGAAGGATGCTTGCATTGTACTGTTCCAGAAAGTGTGAATTATTAGGCAGGTTCACTGTTATATTCAAATTAAATTGAATTTGTCCCCCATTCCTAAGAGGCATGCTGCTCTTAACCCCCCCCCCCTTTTTTTGGTTTCTAAAGTAGGTTTACACTGCCTTGAATCATGTTCTCAGGGTGGTTTTAAAAAAATGAATAAAATGATTAACAACAACACACCCACTACACCCACTGATGACAAAATAAACTGAGGTCACAAAATCACAAAAGTAGCATCGGCAGAATCACTTGGCAGAACTGAAATCACATCTAAAAAGCTTTGGAAAGGTCTTTGCCCGGTTGTTTTTACTCAATGATGAGGTAAAGTTGTGGTAGACACCACTCCCACCAGTACACTTTTTAAAAGCCATTCTATGCACAAGCTGCAACCATCCTCTTCCCTCTTCAACAGGCGGCTATGAAATAGCCACAGAAAACCACACAAGCCAAGTTCCTTTTAACAACCTCTAAAACCTACTGCCCATGGGCAAAAGGTGAAGCAGTTTAACAGCAGCTTCACTGTGGACTGTAGCTAGCACTCAGCTTCCATGAGCTGCTGCTGTGACATCACAGCAGCTAAGCCAATGGCATAAAAAGAAGATCTGTCAATAAGAGTTAAAGGTTGTAGGCAACTCAGAGAAGATCTGCTGAAATTAAGTTTGTGAAGGCCACTAATTTCAATGGGTCTACTCTCAGTAGGACTAGCTTTGGATACCACCCTAAGAGATCAGGAGGCAAGGGCAGAAATACTTATTCTAGCTGCCAACGATATCAGACACACTTGAGGCAAACGGATTAAATCTGTGCCATCTCGCTGCATCCCTGTCACCAAGATAATTGTCACCCCCCCAATCAAAGAAATGAAGAAGGGAATTTAATGACACCATCACACAAAGGGCTGCAAATATATGACTCAGTCATTTATAGAAGCCTGATGAAATTGTTTTGTTGTTTATAGAGTTTGTATGGATGGTTTTATTGTTTCAGAGTTTGCTGAACTGATTTTATTATGCCTAGAGCTTGTGTGTCTGTCTTGTACTCTGTTCTCCCCACTCTTACCCACTTCAATGGCTTTATGGTGCAAAGTGGTCCAAAATTTTGTTTAATAAATAATAAATAAACTGAACATGTCTCTCACTGAATATGTGAAAGACTTCCCATCGTGGTGACCTTAAAAGCAATGTCTGACACACGATGCATTTTTTTTACACTGAAGGTGAAAATCTGAAAAGAGACGCCATTGTCTTCCTTCCCAACGTGCCATCTGTCTGGGAGGATGAGCAAAGAAATAAAGAGACGATACAGAAAGTGCAGTACAAATAGGTTGCTTCACCTCCAAGGTGGGAATGACATCCTTAGAACTGACAAAATGTACACTTTTCAACAAGGCACAGTCGAGATGTAATGACAGGCGACATCCTGGCTTTGCTGGCTTTCAAAGGAAGGGCATGCCAGAACATCCCAGAATTTGAATAAAGACTTCAAGAAGAGGACATGAAAATAAAGAACTAACCTGGGTTTCCAAGCCTTTGTAAGGATTGAGAGGCTGATCCTGCAAGAAGAACACAGAAGAATAAATGGATTATTTCAAAGAGGCCAATTGCAAGTAGACATACCTAGTATTATTATTATTATTATTATTATTATTATTATTATTATTATTATTATTAAATATTCATAGTATTGGGTGGGGGGTTTAGTCCACAAACATTACATAAGCCAATACATTATTTTTCTGCTTTGTTTTTGACATTTCCCTTTCATTGAAATTCACTAAAATTAATTATCTAATTAACTGTGTAAGTTTCGGTTGCAGCAAATAGCAAGACAAAAAAAAGAAGGGGGAAAAAAGATTTCACTGGAAGCCGAATTGTAGCAGAATAGAAACAGTGCTGATTGCCATGAATCCAGAACAGGATGGAAATCGCTGCCTCCTTACATTCCTGAGGATAAGCTGGAGCTCCTTCGGTCCCAGAACTGGGATCAAGAGCAGCTCTAAATCCCTGTCCTCTGGCTCAAGAGGAGGCTGAAAACGTTCTGGTGGTCTCCTCACTGCATAGCGTAAGGCAGTTTCCATTCAATGGAAGGGGAGCAAGTGCCTGCCCCACCCCTTAATGTCCTCAGACATAATTTCCAGCAGGACTGAAATGTTCAGCTCCAAGTTTTTATCTCAGTCAATGTATGTCAGAAATAATCCAAGAACAAAGGGTTGTATCCAATGCTAGTACAGTGGTACCTTGGGTTATGTACTTAATTTGTTCCGAAGGTCTGTTCTTAACCTGAAACTGTTTTCTTAACCTGAAGCAACACTTTAGCTAATGGGGCCTCCTGCTGCCACCACGCCACCGGAGCACGATTTCTGTTTTCATCCTGAAGCAAAGTTCTTAACCCGAGGTACTATTTCTGGGTTAGCGGAGTCTGTAACTTGAAGCGTCTGTAACCTGAAGTGTATGTAACCTGAGGTACCACTGTACTACTCTGCGTACTAGCCACTAGGACCATGTTTTCCAGAACTCAAATTCTGGGAAGAAGATGGGAATTTAAGAACCCTGCCCCCTGCCCAAGCTCAATGAGATTTTTCTTTTTTTAAGGAAAATAGTTGTGTGGTTTGTTTGTTTGTTTGTTAAGTACAAAAGAAACATGCACACTTCTGCAAAACATCTGTGCTTGATGGCTGCAGATATTCCTGCAGACTCGTTTTCTATTCGCACCCCTGCTTAATTGGAAAGCTTAACGAAGTGAAACCAGGTCAATGATGCTCTCTCTTTCATCCATCACGCCTGTCGGAATTAGAAGGATTCTGTTTACAGTTGGTTCCTGATTGTCACTTCATGGGGGGTGGGGCTCACCCCCACTCCCTCCGAGATGAAGAATTCTAACCATCTTGGTTATTGCAGCTACCTGTAAATCTACTCCTGAAGAGCCGCCGGCAAAATAGCAACAGGTAACTGTCATGCTCCTCTTCCTCTTTACGAACCTGATGAGGCATGGCTTTATAGCTGCACGATTCCATGCTAAAAGAAACATTAATAATTCTAGGAAGCAACTTTCGTATTCATCTAGTGAGGACAGGAAGCTGATCTATCTGGGTCCTCGGTATTGTCTATGCCTATTGGCAGCAATTTTCAGACAGGAGTCTCCCCCAGCTATACAGTGGTACCTCGGGTTAAGTACTTAATTTGTTCCGGAGGTCCGTTCTTAACCTGAAACTGTTATTAACCTGAAGCACCACTTTAGCTAATGGGGCCTCCTGCTGCCGCTGCACCGCCGGAGCACGATTTCTGTTCTCATCCTGAAGCAAAGTTCTTAACCTGAAGCACTATTTCTCGGTTAGCAGAGTCTGTAACCTGAAGTGTATGTAACCTGAAGCGTATGTAACCTGAGGTACCACTGTACTTCTTGGAGGTTGAACATGGGACATTCTGCATACAAAATCTGTGTTCTACCACTGAGCTGTGTCCTGTCCTCCAATGACCAGTGGCTGCATTCGGTACTCGGGAAGTTGCATCATACCAAGTGAGACCACTGGGCCATCTAGCTGGGAGCTGCCTAAACTGACTGTCAGCTCTGCCATGACAAGGGTTGGACTACACGCCCCCAGCAGCCCATTCTAGCTCTTTATGATTCTTTGATTGATGCGTCTTGCTTAGGAAAGCTACAGGGATGCAGTGACAAAGCTGAACAGGGACATCTGCACTGCCAGGTAAGACCCAGAAGGTTAGCAGCTCAATGGCAGAACATCTGCTTTGCATGTAGAAGGTCCCAGGTTCAGTCTCTGGCATCTCCAGGTAGGGCTGGAAGACAACCTTGTCTGAATTCCTATTAAGTCCTTGCCAGTCAAGCTACATGGAACTGAGATAAACAGGTCTGACTCAGTCTGAGGCAGCTTCTGATGCCCTCTTCTAAGGTCACTGTAATGGTTCTAGGGGTTGCTCGTGCGTAAGCTTGTCCCAACCTCTGGACCTTTCCTGTCCGGGCAGCCACTCGCCCGTGACTGTCTCAATCGCTGGCAGAATCCGTCAGTGGGCATTTCTTAAACTTCTTCCAGCAAAAAAGCTCTTTGACGCCAAGTCTCCTCCTACTCTCCCTGCGCAGAAGCCTTCTGCGCAAGGAGGGCGTAGGCAGCGAAGAACCCTTCCTCTCCCCACTGGTCCCCGACAAGGAGTCATGGGACCGCCTCGCCGATTCCCCCGTCTGCCCCCCTTCTCCACTGGAGCTATGCTGATTCTCTTCCCCAGAAGATGGGCTGCCTCTCCCACTCCCGGGACGCTCTCTGGGATCCCTTTGGAGCTTGCTCTCTCCCTCGGACACTGATGGCAGTTCCCTGACAGTCACTTTCCTGGAAGAGGGCATTGAAAGAGTTTTAGGAAGAAGCCATATCAGTAGAGAGAAGGGTGGTCCTCGAGATAAGCTGGGTAGAAGGAGAAGGGGAGCAGTGAGCATCTTCCAAGCACTTCCATGCAGTGCTCTGGGAAGGCAAGAGGGTCCCCATCTCCAAGACTGCTGGTTGAATGCCAGTTGAAGTCCCAACATAAATACGGCACTGGCCCTTACATCTTACAAGAAAAGCTACTTCAAAGAAATCACTCACATTTTGGTTACTGCCTTTACCAGGACTAGTGTTGGAGCTGGCACTGCTGGCTACCTGCAGAGGGCCCATTATTGTCCCTGGATGTCTTGCCACTCAACTCCTCCATCATCTCTTAGCATGTTCCTCTCTCCAGACAAATGTGAAGAGCAGGAGTGGAGAACCTCAGGCTCTCAAAACTCCCCTCAGGCCACACCTCCTCACCCCAAACCACTTCCCTCACAAGTCCTCCTTCACACCCTCCTTGAGTGTTTTTGCCTGGCTGGAATATGAATGTTGCTCTTTCTGGCTGGTGGTATGGACTTGGACCAGAGGGAAGGGGGGCAATAAAATGGGTAGTGAGGAGGAAATGAGCCCACTCAGGTAGGGGCTTCCAGTTTGGGCATCTTGCCCAAGGGTCCCCAAAACCTGGGTCCTGGCAATGGGCATTATGACTACTGGCCAACCATTCCATTGTCTGGCAGATGGTTGGTTAAGCTGTCCAGAATGACTTTGTTCAGGCCCTGTTAACAGCTAAGGAAGGCAACATGAAAGGAAGAGGAGGGAAAGCTCCAGGTGCACCCAAACTGTATTCCAGAGAGACAGAAAACAATTATATACTTAGTTCCTGGCACCAAACTCGTCTGTCAAAAGGAGGAATAATTAAACTATTCACTGCACTGGGTATCACCGTTACATTATTATGATAAAGTTGTCAGAAACTATTCATCGCTAATTTGATTTTGAACTCGGAGCCAAGGAAGACTTATGCTATAAGCTACACGGAACTCTGCATGGCTTCCAAAAGCAATCAAAAGCTCAACTCATGAAACTGAATTGCTGCTACTTTCTCAACACAGCCTGTCAATTAGAAAATTCTGGGCCCCTCTGAATGCTTGACGTTTCTTACCCAGTTTGGGGGCCTGTTTATGGACCTATAAATGGACTTTGACTAGGTTACCTGAAGAGCTGCCTGCATACATGGACAGCAGCTTGGGCCCCAATGCCCTCGAAGGGCCCATGGGTGGCCCCTGCCCTGGACCCTTAAAAAGGATAATGGGAGTTGTAGTTCAACAACAGCTGGAGGGCCAAAGGTTCCTCACACCCACTGCAGAGGTTTTTCCAGTAACATTTCCGGTTAGAAACTGATAACCTTCGCATCAAACACCAGCCCTGGACCACAGAGCTTAAGAGAATAGACCACAACAGCTTCTATTCTACAATTAAGGGTGCTATCCAATTAACAAAAGTGAAGATTTATACACACACACACACACCAAACAGAATTTAAGCTGCTAAGAAGGAGGGAGAAAGAAAAGTCAAACATCATGGTGCCTGTAGACCATATTGTGTGGTCTCGCTCCCCAGGGTTCCACCATTACGACCTTGGCATGCAATAATGTTTCTTAAGTGTTAGCTTAACATGCTGTGAGATAATGGAATTCTAGGAGAGAGCAATGAAAATAGGTGGAAGCAAAGCTTGGGTTTGCTGCCAGAAAGTTTTGATGTCCCGGGGAGCCTTGGAGCCTGTCCAAAACAGAACAGAGATGCAGAACTGCTGACTGAACAGAAGATATATGAGTGTGTGCATGTGTGTGTGTGTGTGTGTGTGTGTGTGTGCATGCACAAATACCCTCGTGCATGTGCAAATATACAGAATAACTGAAAAGATTAAACTGAAACAAAAGCAAAACACACACACTTCATATTTGAGACTCAGGTTCAAATCACCATTCAGCCATGAAGTTCTTGGGCTGACCTTGGACCAGTTACCATACCACACTTGGCAAAAACAGTCAGCGGTGGGTCGGGATGAGATCTTGAAGACTGAAAAAAGAGCCCATGTGAAGTTGTCACCTGATATCATGGAGATATCAGGTGGGCAACCCTGCCCACCTAAGAAAAATGGCTGGTGGAGGGTGGGACAGATCTTCACCAGGTTCAATAATGTTCCCCACCCCTGATATACCTGCCTGGGGTCTCAGGCAGAGGACTTTCCTTCCCAGAACCTGCCACTTAATTCTTTCAACTGGAGATGCCATGGATTGAACCTGGAATCTTCTGCATCTGCTCTACCACTGAGCTTTGGGGGATTTTTTAATCATATAAAAGGTGAGTAAGAGAGGACACAATAAGAGTGTATGAAGACGGTAAGCGTGTGGATAAATGATGAAGAGTGTGGATAAAGTGAGCTGAGAAATATTCTTCTCTCTCTCACACAAAACTAGAACGTGAGGCCATCCAACAAAGATGAAGAACAAACAAGAATAACTACTTCACACAGCCCACAGTTAAACTGAACGGAACCCAACTCCAACAAGATGGAGTGACAGCCACCAATCCAGATGGCTTTAAAAGGGGACCAGGCAATTTCATGGGGGGATAAGGCTATGTTCTCCTTCTACTGTTGCTGAGAATCACAAGTGGGTAGAGGGCTGCTGTGCTCAGGTGCTGTTTGCGGACTTTTCCTAGGCATCTAGTTCACCATGGTGAGAACAAGATGCTGGACTAGATGGGCCTTTGGCCTGATCCAGCAGCAGGGGTCTTCTTGTGTTACAAGCACAAGACTTGCAACGAGTCCCTGGGAAGACCGTCTCACCGCAACCACAAGATGTATAGAGTATAGACTGCAGTTATTCAGCGGTTGATAAACCACACACTGCACCTTTCTTTAGATCAGGCTTTCCCAAACTTGGGTCTCCGGCGGTTGGACTACAACTCCCAACATCTCAAGCTACTAGGACCAGTAGTCAGGGATGATGGGAATTGTAGTCCAAAAACAGCTGGAGACCCAAGTTTGCCTCCTTCCTCCCAAATGAGACACCGGGTAAGGAAAAATACCCACTTTTTCTCAGTAACCAAGGAATCTGAATACAACCCTGGTCCTTCTCCTATTTGCTTCTCGCAGGAGGGCCAGGATGGGGGTTGGGAATGAAGCAGGATTTGCCAATTCCTCTGCAAAGAGGGTTTTACATGGAGACCCTCTTTTCATCCTCTCCTACCTCCCGGCAGCCTCCCTCATGAATGGCAGCTGGGATATTGTTAGCAGGAGTTGCAAGAGAGGGAGAAGAAGAATGAAAGAGCTCGTTTACGTAAGCAGCCCCTTCCGCTCTCTGCTTCGGGGGTTAAACCCTGGGCAATGCCTGACTCACGTAAAGCATTCCTATTTGCCAAGCTGGCAACAGATACCATGCCTGAATATCCCATATATATATGTGCACAAACTCTCTTTTTAAGCGTGCACACACACCTCTCTCCAATACACAACACCCTGACAAGAATAGCTTCTTTCTCTCCTCAGCTGGACCCGCTCCTACACAACTGAGAGCTATTTTGCGGCTGGGGAACCTGCAAATAGCCTTGGCACCCAGCGCCACACTTCCTGTCTAATGGGCAAAGAAACACCGTGTGCCGTAAGCTGACGTATCGCCGTTTGTGCGGCTGTCAAAGCGGAAGTTATCGCATCTAGTGGGCCAAATGAAAGAGGCTGAGGTTCGGCCTGACACCCTCTTGCTTCCACCGCCGCTAAGAAACGTCCTGTTTAATCAAAGCATGGGGTTCAGAGGGGGGGAGTGGGGGCTTATTCTCACAGGCAGGAAGGCCAAACTCACAGCGTTTCAAAGTACTGGGGCATCTTCCAGCACTATTGCAAAAGGAACAGCTGGTGGAAACGCACATTTGACAGGCACAATGGATGCCTTTCAAGAATGGGAAGCAATGGTGTGGGCTCCCCCTCCATCCCTTCTTCCTTTCCTTCCCTCAAAAACTTCCACTTCAACAGCTTTGTTTCCAGCAGCTTTGTTTCCAAGAGGTACTCTGTGTCAAAGACAGCCAAGCTCAGAAAAAAACAAACCTGTAGCCCGAGGCCTGTGAGACAGTCTGGGAGCAGCTGTCATAACTGCAACAGCAGGACATGTGAGAAAGCAAAGCCAAAGCTCCGGGGGTGTCATGACACAAGGGGGCAATTCCTGGTTGAAGCCTAAGGGCCCCTTCAGACAACCTGTTGATTGAACTTTCATCCAGATCTGCTTGCAAGAAGCTTTATGCAGAGGTTAGGCCACAGCCACACCACAGGCCCTTGTGTCCCTATTTTCCAGCAACAGTCCCGGATTTACAGAAGCTGTCCCGGTTTCCCGTTTGATCCCAGAATGTCCCACATTTTCTTAGGATGTCCCTGTTTTCACTGGAGAAATGTTGCAGGGTATGGAGTTATGAGAACCCCAACCCAAGGAGATAAGTAACTATACAACCTTTAGAAGACATCTGAAGGCAGCCCTGCAGAGGATTTTTAAAAAAAAATGTTTAATGTTTTGTTATGTTTTTATATATGTTGGTAGCTGCCCCGACTGGCTCCCAATTGAGTGTTAAAAACAATACAGCATTAAATATTAAAAACCTCACTAAACAGGGCTGCCTTCAGATGTCTTTTAAAAATAGGAGGATAGCTGCCTTTTCCTTGACATCTGATGGGAGGGCATTCCACAGGCCCTTTGTCTGGTTCCCTGTAACCTCACTTCTCAGAATGAGGGAACCGCCAGAAGGCCCTCGGCGCTGGATCTCAGTGTCCAGGCTGAACTAAGGGGGTGGAAACAAAAAAATTCCTTTCAGTAGCACCTTAAAGACCAACTAAGTTAGTTCTTGGTATGAGCTTTCGTGTGCAAGCACACTTCTTCGTATCTGAAGAAGTGTGCATGCACACGAAAGCTCATACCAAGAACTAACTTAGTTGGTCTTTAAGGTGCTACTGGAAGGAATTTTTTTGTTTTGACTATGGCAGACCAACACGGCTACCTATCTGTAAGGGGGTGGAGACACTCCTTCAGGTATACAGGACTGAGGCCGTTTAGGGCTTTAAAGGTCAGCACCAACACTTTGAATTGTGCTCGGAAACGTACTGGGAGCCAATGCAGATCTCTCAGGACCGGTGTTCTATGGTCCTGGTGGCCACTCCCGTTAGATGAGCGGGATGTATGTGATTGAATCCCTCCGGCAAAATGCTGATAGTTTGGAGACAACCCAGGACAATGTTTTACAGGGAGACATCAGGTGACAACCTCCTACACAGAAATATTAAAGAAAGGGAACTCTCAAAAGCAAGCGCCGCCAGCCCCAATTTGAAAACTTATGAGTAGCTCTGAGGCACATAGGGCCCTACTCACAGCTAGGTGCTGACTGAAACCTGTGTTTCCACTTTAAGAGGCTGCCTTAAACCGAGTAGGACTAATCTACACCAGATCTTAAACTTTGCAATTGGGTTTCCACATCTGTATTTTTGAAAAGCCACATTAACAGCGCCCTGTATACGCATTCTCTCCCTCCCCACCCCCGATCTCCTCATGATTTTAAAACTGCATTACAATTCATCCCATTTAAATATCTGGAGGGCAGAGAAATTACCAATCAGATCCTGAAATAATCATCTCATCAAATAAAATAAAGGTCAAACGTCCCATTGCCCAGATGATGTAAATCATTAATCTCTAGCAGCAGTTGGGGACTGCTTTATTTCCTTCAAAGAAAGGAAGATAATGAACACTGAAGTCAATTGGAATTTCAGTGATAAAACATTAGCCCAACAATGTGGTTTCACTGAATGTGGTTTGTTGCATACATGCAAACAAAAGACGTGCTCATGTTTCCGTCGCTTGATTCCTGCTGGAGAGTCCTATGTTATATGGATTACCCACCCAATGGCCCCTCAGTGCAGCAGAAGGAAGGCACGTCTAGTCCTAGAAAAGGTTAGCTGATGTTTGGCAACAGCCAGGTTATCCAAATGATCAGCAGGACCCTCCGAAAACTCAAAAGACACACCAAGATGAGTCACAGAGCAGATTTTATGAGCAGTTAACATGGAATGTTGTTGTGCATGGATGTCCTTAAACCGGAGGTTATGTGGGAAAGGGCTATGGCTCAGTGACGCAGCATCTATTTTGTATGCAGAAGGTCCCAGGTTCAATCCCCAGCATCTCCAGTCAGGGCTGGGAACGTCCTCTGCCTGAAACTCTGGTGAGAGGCTGCCAGTCAGTGTAGACAATATGGAGCTAAGTGGACTGATAGTTTAACTCGGTACAAGGCAGCCTTGTATGTCCTCTAAATTTTGCCTGGCAACACCCTTGCACATCAATAACGTTTATGGAAAGACCTAACTGATGTGGCTTATTACTAAAAGATTTGGACCATCAGCTAACGTAAACATCCTTTTGAAGAAGGTACAAATATCATGAGAATGTGTTAGCACAGGGTGGCCCTCACATGCAGCCCTCGCAGCCTTTTTGGGTGGCTCTCAGCAACATTACACACACACACACACACACAGCCCCCATACCTCCTTCCCATTGCCTGGTTTTGGGAAGGCAGCATGAGGGTGTGTGGGTGTGTGTCAAATTTTGGCCTCGCTCCCCACTCCCGCGTCACAAGGCAGTGGGCAGCCTGCAGGTTCCATGTTGAAGTACTATTGCAGTCCACGTCACATGAGAAGTTGGGCAACCCCGTCCATAAACAGTCTTCAACTAAAATCTGAAGGCTCGAGATCAAGCCCAACATTCAGAGGAAGACAAGCCAGCTTCCAGCCAAAAAACTGCTGCTGATAAACACATTTTAAAAGGGAATGCAAGAAATCTGAGGCAGCACATTCCATGTAATAATTAAAACATTATCCCTGGCCCCTCACCACACTTGCTGGGGCTGATGGGAGTTGTAGTTCAGCAACCTCCAGAGGGTCAAATGTTCCCCACTGCTGCCACATAGCATCTGGAACAAGCAAACTGGAGTCTGTAGACACACACAAACGAGAAAACCTAGACCTTGCAGGAAAGAAGGAGCAAAAATACCATTTTTCTATTTTACAAGATGCATTCATAGGGGCTCCAAGAGTACTCAAATCCATCAACTTCCACGGAAAGCTATACTAATACTGTTCTATGAGACAATTCTCCCAGGTCCTCTTTGCTCCCTGCTTGCCTGAGATGGCAGCATCACACAGCTGTCCACTGGAGATATTTGAACCTGTCAGTTACACAAGCCAGCTATGTTGTATAACATGTTACAGGGAGAGCGATCACCAGTGTTTTAATTTATTAACAAGCAGGTTTATCTTTCCTTTCAGGAGCTGACACACAATAGGGCTGCGGTGATACTCGGCTTGGCATTTGCAAAGCCATCTTTCCCCCGACAATGACACAAATGATACCGTTTAATAAAGAGAACTTGGAGAAGCCTGCAGAGAGGGAGAGGGAGCTGGGGTGATTTTCAGCTTGGGCAAATGGGGACGTGCCATCACTCACACAAAAGACACCAAAACCAGAGCCCGCCCCCCACCCCATATAACAATCAATAAGATCACACTCTAAGGTCTCCTTCCGGCATCCTTTCTAATGGGCATTTGTGGTTTAGGGTGGTACTGGGGCAGTTGTGATCGTGCTTTCGTTACCGTTTGCGCTGACAAAACTTTCAGGGCAGACATGCTGTTTCATTTCCCATCAATCCATGTCCCCTAACTTCCTGCCGAAATGTTCCAGTTTGGGTTTTTTTTTTACATCTCTTGTTTTTGTTGCACCACGGTGCTAGAGTGGCCGCTCCAGATGACAATAATGTTATAATATCGAGGAATCACCCTGGAACTAACAAAGCAGAATGATGTATATAGATGGTCCAGTATGAATCCACCATTAATGCAATATTATCGCATCAACGACCACCAAGACAAGAACGCTAGGCAGCAACCCATGCCAGTATCTTGAGAAGGAATTTCTGGATGTATATTGGAGGTCATCTTTTTGTCTCCAACAAATACAGCTCACAGAAAATTAGTGGAGAATTTCATAGCTCTGACTGAACATCAGCTTGCCCACTCAGAAACAAAAGCTTGTTGCAAAATTACAGCCAGGGCTGGGAGAATCTGCCAATTTCAATTTCTCTGTTTCTCATTTCCCCAACCTATAGTTCAGTTCTACACATTTCCAAGTGTACTTATTCTTCCTTTTAAAAAAGGTTCAAATGAAAACACACCAGCATTTTAGTGCACATTTCTCCCATTGTACACATTTTCATACACAACTATAATGCATTTTATATGTTATTTCCCTTATATATGCATTTCAATGCACATTTGACCCTAGCAAATGCTCTTTTTCTACATGTTGCTTGGCTGGAGAACTGCATTGTGAAATACAGAGAATTCCAAAGGATGGCTGTACAGTGGTACCTTGGTTTACGAATTTAATCCATTCCAGAAGACTGATCTTAAACCAAAGCATTCTTAAACCGAGGAGTGCTTTTCCTTAACAGTGGGGGACTCAGATTACAAATGGAACACACTTAACAGGAAGTGAAACATATTCTGCTTCCAAGGCAAAGTTCACAAACCAAAACACCTACTTCCAGGTTTGCAGCGTTCTTAATCCAAGTTGTTCATAAATTAAGTTGTTCTTAAACCAAGGTACCACTGTATTTTGGTTTGCATATTGCTCTGGAAAGGGGGGGGGGAGTGATTTTGAGGCATCTGATCAAGGCCTGTATTTTAAAATGAGCTTAAAGATATATTTGCAAATGTTTGTATGTTTCATGCCATACATAAAGCAGCTGGCTGAGTACTCTGGCAGTAGTTTATCTTCCTGCTCAAGCCCCCCCCCCCCCCGATTTATAGCAGTAGCAGGAGACACATTCCTCAAAGATGTAAAAGGGAATTGCAGGCTGGGAGCAAAGGTTATACTGACCATACATATTACAGAATACAATCAAGCTGCAAAAACACTAATTAAGAGTTGGTAAATAGTAAGATTTATTGTTTAACAGAAAATAATACCATGTGCCTCCCATCAGACTCTAGCCATATCTTCCTAAGGTTAAAGGGCAAGAGCTAATAGGAAAAGCAGCTGGCTGGGAAAGAGAGTTGTAAACTGAAGAGGTTGCTTTTGAAACTGTTTTTACTAAGTTCCTTTTCTTCTAAAAATCTATCTCTGTTATGTATGAAATATATTGGCTTAATGTAATTATGCAAAGGATTTAGAAAGTAAGAAATGTTAGATTCTTATGTTAGATTCTTATTTCATTGATGGTGTGTGAGAAGGTGAACCCAAGATCTCTGTTACCATGAGCCATCTGTTTTAGCCATCTGTTTTGGAGTGAAGGGGCAATAGGGCAATAGGTGATCTGGTAATTAAGGTGCCTTGTCGAGGCAAATGTAAGATATATGGCTACTTGTCTGCCATTTATGGATAGAAGGAAATATAGCTCTTTGTCTCCCATAAAAGGTAATAGGAAGTGGGTGTATCTTTTATGATTGGTTCTAGCAAACAGCCAATAGGAATTTCAACCAGGCTGATTGGACAGAGGCAGCCAAAGGAGGAGCAAGGGGGCTGGGCTGAGGAAATATAAGTGCTGGCCATCAGGGCTAGAGTGGGCAGAGCTTTGGTAACCATATACCACTGTGTCTCTCATTTATTTGTCTGACAAATAAATTATTATTTTAATTTCTCTATTGCTGCGTTGAATATTTCATTCCAGCTAAGCGTTAACCACAAGCAGGGTGCTACAATTTCACCTTTAAATGTGAACTGAATCAAATTTCTGCCCTATCGTTTTCGGTGGCTGAGTCACAGTTCATGTCAGAGGCTAAAGGGAACAAGAAAACAGAATGCCGTAGTGGTATAAAGGCTTCCCTTCCTGCAATACTTCCTCAAGAAAGAGAACTAACTCTAAGCCTGGTTGTTTCATTATCCTTTCCCCCAAGGGACTATTACAGAAGTACTACTTCTTGTTTTAAGCCTCCCACAGAGAAAGAGAGAGAGGGAGCTAACTCACAGCTGGGCTCTGCTCTCGGTTCACACTGGCCTAAATCCAAATCCTAACATGAGGCATGCTGGTTTGTAACACAGTGCAATCAGTTCAAACATTCAAGAGTGGGATTGTGTGTGTGCGCGTGTGTGAGAGAGAGAATTATTATATTTACAGGACAAGAAAAACAAAACACAGACTCACAAGTGTTGGTGCTGACTTTTAAAACCCTAAACGGCCCTGTATACTTCCAAGGAGCGGCTCCACCCCCGTTGTTTAGCCTGGACTTGGAGGTCCAGCTCCGAGGACCTTCTGGCAGTTCCTTCAATATGAGAAGTGAAGTCACCCAGGCAGAGGGCTTTCTTGGTAGCGGCACCCACCAGGTGGAACGCCCTCCCATCAGATGTCAAGGACATAAGTAACTATGCAACCTTTAGAATACATCTGAAGGCAGCCTTGTATAGGGAAGTTTTTTAATGTTTCAGGTTGTATTGTTGGAAGCCGCTCAGAATGGCTGGGCAACCCAGTCAGATGGGCAGCATGCAGATTGTTGTTGCAAAAATATGCAGCTGCCCTTACAGGGATCAAACTTGCAACCTTGGCATGATCAGCACCACACTCTAACCAACTGACCTAATATTCCTTCTGCCTCTGACTGTGGAGACAGAGCATCTTATTTACAGTATGTCACCTCCACCAAGCCATGCTGCAGGCTTGCTAAAATGTGCAATTGTTCTTCACCTACTTTGTTTTTGGGGGGTGGGGAAGTGGGGTGTCAACTAACAGCTGTGGTGTGTTTGTGTGCACTAGGTATTGGGACTGGCTTCTCTCCCACTTCCCAAGCTGATGTTCTCAGCAGAAGAGAAGCTGCTCTTGAGCCCTCAAGGCCAGAAAAGCTATTCTGGGGGAGGCTGTTTGTGTTGGGACCACGAAGCAAGAGGAAAGCACCAACACCACTGCAAGCAAATGTGTTTTGGGTCTACTCTGAGTTGCTGGATACAACCCAAGAGCTTTTCCCTTCATTAGTATAAACTTAGGTTGTTTGTGGAAAGACCAAACAAGGACAACCAAAGTTGTTTACATCATTTGTAAGAGCACAATTCAGGAACATAGTGGATTCAACAACACTAAGCACTAAAGAACTGGATACATGGCAATTCAAACACATCCATTCCACAATATACAAAAAAAGTCTGTTAATCTGCTGCAGCTTGGCTGGATGGTACATTATCTTCCCATTCTGCTTTAAAATTCCTGCCTGCAGGATGAGAACGCTGCCTCATGGAGATATGAATCTGCAATGTTATAGAAGGTCATCTTCAGATTCAGCTTCGCATAAAAAAGCGACACTGGGGGGTTGTATCCAGTTCAGGGTAGACCCACTGAAACGAATGGCTCTAAGTTAGTCATTTCCTTTGAAAACGTGTTCAATATATGCACGTTACCTGTGGTGTGTTACGGAGCAGAGAACAGGACCATGACCCAGAGAAAGATCAACAGCTTGTGAACAATACAACATGCAATGTTAGGAACAGCATTAAAAGACAGAAAAACTAATAACTGGATACAACCATGATCAAGTCACAGATGTAGTGGAAATGCCACAAAGTTAAAATCAACATATACAGGACACGTGGCAAGAGATGACTTTTATTAATTATAGTTTAGAAATTATTAACTGTAATTGTTAAGAGTGAATTTCTGTTTAATTGTTATTTGATATTTGATTTTATGGTGTGCTGTTATATTCAAATGTATTATTGAATATTACTTTATTTAATATAAGTTGTTTAAAGTTACGTTTCTATTAGGATATTTTTGTACTGGATCAGTTTGTTACAAGGCGTGCGATCTTTGTTGTTGCTCGTTTCTTCAGCTTGTAAACTGCCTTGCATATAGCAATACAGAGAGGCAGTACAGTATACAAATTAAAAGTGAAATGAAATGGCTCAGGCTGATGGAATAAAGCAGTGTTAGTATGAAGACCCTACAATTTTTAAAGACCAAGGGGATGACCACCTATGTGATGGGTGGACAATCTAAAACTAACAACAGGGTTAATGTGGATGCAGGAAGTAAACAATAAGAGAACGATGGAGAGAACTTGAAGCAGCACATATCCAGATATGAATGTGAGATTCTGTAGACGTAGTTTGTCAATTTCATTAACTTGAATGGGTCCACTGACTAGGTCTGGCACTGGATACAACCTTAGATCCCACATTTTGAACTTGGACTTTATATTCTGCCCTGACGTAACCTAAAACTGAGATGGTGAACAAGGTGGGGGACTCCAACTCCCACCTGCCCCAGTAAGTACAGCCAATGGTCAGGGATGATGGGTGTTGGAGTCCAAGGGCACCCAGAGGGCCGACGGTTCCCCACCCCTGATCTAAAAGCTTTGAAAAGAAACCTACTGTCTCATATCTTAGCCACAGCAACTTCTAGCTGTGCTGTGTGCCATAAGGTAATGAAGAGGAGCAGGTATGTCAGCAGAAAACATGCCAATTAATCATTAACTGGACACATTACAAGCTTCCTAATTACATAAAATAGACACATGGACATTTATAATGTATTTTTCCTTTTCCTTTTTTTTTGCAAGCCTTAACCTATTAATTGCACCGATTTTGGCTGAATCCATCACTGAGTACACTCCTTATCTCTTGCAGTCCTTAGGAAGGTCTAAAGGCCAAATAACGAGTTGATGTTAGATACGGCATCATGCCTTATAAGTGCAGGGCTGTTTTTGGTTTTTTAAAACACCCACAACAGTAGTTGCCCATGTAGGGGGCTCTAATCCAGATCAGGACTGTATATCCAGAAAGATCCCATCAGTCTGCCCCCTCTGTGCTCTACTGTTTAACAGTTCACAGGCAAGACCGGCTGCTCAGCAAGACGCATCTTGTTACACTGGGACAAGACAGGTGGGCTGCTGGTTCAACGGCAGTCCTGATGGAGAACCTACTTTGTTTGAAGAAGATCCCTGGTTCAATCCCTGGCATCTCCAAGTAGGTCTGGGCAAGATCCTTGCCTGAAACCTTGGAGAGACACTGTCTATCAGTGCAGGCCAGCCCTTGCCAACCCAAAGCCTTGCATAGGTTTTGGACTCTCAGCTCCCATCAGCCCCAGCTAGGATGGCCAATAGGAATGATGGCTGTTGTGGTCCAAAGCATATACCGGGTACTCAAGGACTCCAACGCCCATCAGCCTCAGTTGGTATGGATGATGGGAGTTGTAGTCCAAAACATATGCAGGGCCACCAGCTCCTCATCCCTGATCTAGTTCAGTAGACTGTCAGCATTTGGGGAGGAGGACGGTGAAGCTATGAATTGTAGCATTTCCATGTAACATAGGTAGGCATGGGACTTTGGCCAGAAATGTGTTAGTAGTGCAAAAGCATCTTTGTAAGTGACATTACATTGTACATTGGATGTACAAAACCTTCTTAAGTAAAAACACTCCTCTTGCAAAAACTCCAAACGTCAAGAGAATATATATAGGCTTTTCTCACCAAATACCCTGCAACTGAAGGAATAACTTGTTTATAGATACGTCAAATCAGCTTTTCTTTCTGGTGAACTACTTGAGAATATAAAACATCATTCTCAGAGCAAATCAACACTGCTCAATCCTTCCTCAAGGGGGGAAAATTATTTTTAAGCCTATTAGCATAGCAAGTTCTCTTGCTATGGGTTTCCTCAAGCTTTTTAACTGCTTTGTATTAGACGGTGGGAGAAGAGAGTCAACTCATAGTGGACTTGGGAGCAAATCCACATTAATTTTTTCATACCAGATCTATCTAAACCCTTTTGGGCCAGTGGACATGTTTGGAATTTTGAGGAAGCGCTGCAGGTGCCAGTCACAAAATGGCTGCTTTGGTTTTAGCGTAAAACAAAATGGCTGCTACATCTAAAAAAGGAGGAAATAGTAACAGGATACATTCTGGTCAGGCAAAAATGCTCGGGAGGCAAAGCAGGGTCTCAGAGGGGTGTGGCCTAGAGAGAGTCTAAAGGGCCAGGCAAAGACGCTTGGAGGGCCACATTGGCCCTTGGATCTGAGACTCTGCCCCCTGCCCTATGGACTCTTTACTTAAAAGGCAACTTTCTTATAAATTGCAAAAGCAACAGAAATATGCCGCAATATATTGCTTCCTGCACATCTGTCCAGTTTCGTTTCTTGCACGCTTCTGTTTGTATGTACCAAGTTGTAAAAAAAGCGCACACTCTTATGTAATTGGGGAATGGGAAAAGGGAAACGTCCAAGAACTCCCAAGATTTGAAAGAAAAGATCTCATCCTATTATGGGGGGTTCTGAAGCAGAAGAACAGGCCTTCCCTCAAAAGACTGCATTCCAAAATTTTCGTAACACAAACCAGCGGTGCTGCTGTAGAAATGATGGAGACTCGCACGATCAGATTGAGTATCCAATCAAAAGCCCACTTACCAGGCTTTTCAAGCACTATCATCCAATGTCCTCCAGAGCCTTACTTTTAAACATTCAATTTTCTTATTTACCACTTGAAAAAACATAAACTGCAGGGAGGTGTAGGCAAAGAGAACAATTCACGCAGGCCTCTGGAATGGTGGGATGGTGATGACTGCTTCCGGACATGAATAATTTTAGTTATGGGCCTTACCTGGGAAGAGGCAGTGGCGGATTTATGTATAAGCTAAACAAGCTACAGCTTAGGGCCCCACTCTCTTGCCCCCCCCCCAAATAAAATAACAAATAAACAAATAAAATAAAACCTACATACAACAGCAGTGGCAAATGGCTTTAGATACCTATTAGGTCCATAAATTACCATATCGCATATATTCAACACAAAAAACAGAGACAATTTGTTGTTGACAAAGGACGGCTGGACATATAAAGGGCCCAGTGGCGTAGCGTGGGGGGTGCAGGGGGGGCCGGCCGCACCGGGCGCAACATCTGGGGGTCAGGGTTAGGGGGCGCAAATCCACGGGTTAGGGGGCGCATATCCACAGGTTAGGGGGCGCAAATTACTTGCCTTGCCCCGGGTGCTGACAACCCACGCTACGCCACTGAAAGGGCCCCATTACTTTCAGTAGCTTAGGGCCTCATCAAACCTAAATCCGGCCCTGGGAAGAGGGGTTGACTGTCAAACCACTGTAACTCAGTGAGACAACTAGAGGTCTCCTAACAACTCGCAGCACCATTAACAAACTACAGCTCTCAGAATTCTTTGGGTGAAACCATGAGTGTTTCATGTGGCATCACAGTGCTATTAACATTTGAAGTGACTGTAGCTGCTGACTGCTTTTTGGTTCTTGCATGGATACAATAGGGGTAGAGACTTATGGAACCTCCTTTCTTCCTCCTTTCCCCGCTTCCTGTGGGCACATGACGTAGCTGAGCTTGCCACCGCTTTTTCCCCATGAAAACCCCCAGCAGTATAGTCAAACCCTTCCCGAGAAAGGAAATGACTTTATAAGCAGTCTACTACAAATTGCTTCCTTCCATGCTGAGGGAACGCAGCATATTAAGACAGTTGCTTCTGAGGAAGTGCGGAGCAACTGTGATTCAGTCGCAGATGACCTTGGCTGACGTAGGAGGCTCCCTACCACACAATCGGCTCCTTGTCAGGGGCAGACCACTCTGAAATGGCTGCTTTTCTCAAAAGACAGAAAGCGCATTGCATCTGGCTCCGTGGCTCTCTGAAGAACCACCGTTCTGTGTGCAATGGCAGGGCAGAGTGCCTGTCCAAACTTGACATGAAGCCAGTCTTTACACTTCTTATGAAAGAAGCCATTAATACACCAGCCAGACTTAGCAAACCCCTCTCATGTGGCCTTCAAGGGAGGCCCAACACAGACAGATTCTTCTAAGCCCTAAAGTTAACTCGTGGTGTCCAGGATGACATGGGAGTGCCGAGACCAAGGAAAAACAAATTAGGTGGCCAACCAAATGAAAGAGACCTAAAATACCTCTCTTTCTCTGCGTGTGTGTGTGTGTGTGTGTGCGCACACACACACACTGAACTAAGGTCCTTTCCTCATTGCCTGTTCCTTTCGAGGTGGTGGTGCTCCCCAACTTGTATGGGTTTGAAAGAGGGTTAGACAAATTCAGAGAGGATAAGGCTTCTTCCACAGTCAAAGACAGTAATGCTTCTGAATACAGTTGACAGAAACCACTGAAGGGGAGAGTTTACTTAGAGTTATTGAAGGTAAAGGTACCCCTAACCATTAGGTTCAGTCGCGGACGACTCTGGAGTTGCGGCGCTCATCTCACTTTATTGGCCGAGGGAGCCGACGTACAGCTTCCGGGTCATGTGGCCAGCATGCCTAAGCCACTTCTGGCGAACCAGAGCAGTGCACGGAAACGCCGTTTACCTTCCCGCCAGAGCTGTACATAATTTATCTACTTGCACTTGACATGCTTTCGAACTGCTAGGTGGGCAGGAGCTGGGACCGAACAATGGGAGCTCACCCCATCGTGGGGATTCGAACCACCGACCTTCTGATCAGAAAGCCCTAGGCTTTGTGGTTTAGACCACAGTGCCAGGACACCCCAAGTTCCCTCCCAGGAATACAATTCCAGGAGTGATTTAAAAATTGATCCCTCTCCGCAAGGGAACTTTGGCACTGTTAGGGGAACAGGGGCCTCCTAACACTTTGCAGCCTCCTAACCTTAGGGATGTGGGTAGTGCTGTGGGTTAAACCACAGAGCCTGGGGCTTGCTGATCAGAAGGTTGGTGGTTCGAATCCCCACAACGGGGATAGCTCCCGTTGCTCAGTCCCAGCTCCTGCCAACCTAGCAGTTCGAAAACATGTCAAAGTGCAAGTAGATAAATAGGTACTGCTCTGGCAGGAAGGTAAACAGCGTTTCTGTGCACTGCTCTGGTTTGCCAGAAGCAGCTTTGTCATTCTGGCCACATGACCCGGAAGCTGTACACCGGCTCCCTCGGCCAATAAAGCGAGATGAGCGCTGCAACCCCAGATTCAGTCACGACTGGACCTAATGGTCAGGGGTCCCTTTACCTTTTAACCTTAGCAAACTATAGTCCCCAAGATTCTTGGGCGAAAGCCATGATTATTTAAAGGCTTTAATGATATACTGTAGCTTTAAAGGTAGCCCCCCCCCCCCCAGGAGCCAACTCCTAGGGCCAAGGTCCCTTCAGCCTCTCCCCAATAATATATTCAAGGGGGCTGCCCCTCCCCAAAGTTAACGGTGTGTTCAAATGGTGTGTGTGTGTTGTCTTGTGATTGATTATGTAGGGCGGGGCTTACCTGCCTCCCCCCAATATTTCAATATTTGGGACCCCTGAGCCCCCCTACTTACTGCTGAAAGGCAGTGAGTCAACACCCCCTTGCCATCACCCAAGATTATAGGGAAAGGGTGTGAATTCTAGACAACCTTTCCATCTAGGCAGCCTTTTTGAGGTTTTTTTAATACAAAAATTATTCACAACAGACCATCAAGGCAACAGACACAGAAAGAAACGCCGCCCAATTTTGCTGAACAAATGTGCTGTTTACACCCAAGTGTAACTACAAAATGAAGAATGGTTTCTTTAACTCCCTTCCACCGCTGCCATTTCTTTCAGAGTCCTTGAATATGCACTCAGCACAGCGAAGACTAATGGAATCAGGCAGACTAGAGCTATGTTTATATTGGTTTTTAAACTGTATTCCTTGAGGGCAGAGCCGTGTGTCGTGTGTTTAGAAAAGGATGATAAATGCCCGCTTCCAAGATCATTACTGCATAAATAACTTGCATCAGCTCGGTTGTCTTTAAGTACAACTGTACAGCTCGCACTGGGCTGGTGGGGGAGAAGATGGAACTGACCAGAGATGTACAAAGGGCTCCACTTAAGGCTGGCTGCAGCAGCACTCCTAACCTGTGAATTAGCCAACGGAGAATCTGGCAAGCAAAGATTACATTAGTAAATCTTGCAGCGTAGAAGCCGTCTTAGCCTGTTGCAGCAGATACACCAAAAGAGAGAGACAGGGTTACAAGAAGCTTCGAGGATTAACAGATTCACTTCAGCATAAGCTTTCTTGGACCAGAATCCACTTCAACAGATCCTATCACCTCCCTTTGGAACATTTCAACAAAATAGATAGGCTTGCATCCAATGTAACACTAGGTAATCATCCTGTCTGCACAGGGATACGTGCTTGCAAAATGGGACTTTCCCCCTGTTCCTCCCTCTACCCGAAATCTGTTTTGTAGAGTAACCCCCAGATTTAGGGGGCATGTAGGGGGAAGAGAGGGGGAGAAAGACCCACTGCACAAGTGTATACCTTGATGGGGTTCATTTCTAATTGTGGTTTGTAATTCAATCATTTATCATCATCATCATTCAGAAAATCGTTATAATCTTGTAATTCCGCCAAATGTGTCTAAATACCCCTTGATCTTGGCTGCAACTCTAAGCTAAAAATGATAGGTAATTCGTGTGTGTGTTGCATGTGATTTGTGCAAATTCAAGTACCAGACATCATCTAGAAGTTTTCCTTTACCACAACATCAGTAAAGTCTTGTGACCATCACGATATGTAACAAACCAGTCTCTGTAGTAGATAGGTAGCCGTGTTGGTCTGCCATAGTCAAAATAAAAAAATTCCTTCCAATAGCACCTTAAAGACCAACTAAGTTAGTTCTTGGTATGAGCTTTCGTGTGCATGCACACGAAAGCTCATACCAAGAACTAACTTAGTTGGTCTTTAAGGTGCTATTGGAAGGAATTTTTTTATTTAAACCAGTCTCTGTCAGTACTGAAACATGGGAACAGTATTTGAAACCTTTTTATCCTGACTACTGAAGTTTTAACTTCAGGGCTGCCATTTTGTATACCTGATAGCATGTTCCATGCTTCTGATAATAGTTCCTTTGGAGACACTAAACTAGATAATAGCATTTGAAATTTTATAAGTTGTCGAGGAGCATCCACTAATATTTGTAAAGGACTACCATCTTCTTTTCTCTTTTCTGTTGCCTTACATGTTATTCTGGGGGCTTTATGCATTGTTGTATGAAATACTTATTCACATTCTGTAATCCTTTTAATCATAATGGTTGGGACTGGTAGACCAGGGTGATATGTATCCATTGACCACCATCAGAAGGATTTCTGGGAGCCTGATTAGTACAGCAATTGCCAAAGGTTTGCAAAAAATCATAGGCCTTAACTAAAATAAAATAAAATAAAATAAAATAAAATAATGCATGCTAACAATCCCTTCCTTCTCAGACTGAATAGCTGCCAGGTAGTGGCACCTATTAAGAATTATGAATTCAACTTGCCAGTCCTCTTGTAAAAGTACAATGTCAAAATGATTCAGAAAATCCAGAATTTGTTTAGAGGACCAATCTGCTATATTCCCGGAGCTGCACTGGCACACTGAAATCTCTGGTTAATATCCGGTGTGCAGTTTGATATATCATGTCCTTGGGGGGGGGGGGGATCCAACAGAAGGAATATGGATTGATGTGATTCTGTCCTGCATCTTTATTTTTAGGAACTAGAATCTGCCTTCTGAATCCATTTTTTATTAACAATTATCTATGCCTGCAGTCTTGAGCTCTAGCATAACTCACCCCCTTTTTTATTATGCAGCAGCATGGTAAATAATTCCCTCAAAAATTATTTCAGGAATTGTTTATCTTTCTTTGAAATGTGTCTCTTGAACAAACAGAATATCTGGATTGTCATAAAATATAATTTTCTTTAAGCCTCATCTTTGAATTGGCCTATTCAGGCCATTCCATTCCCATTTATAGTCATAAATTAACTTTTTATCTGTAATTCCTCCCTCAATTTTTAAAGTAACAGATCAGTGCAATACAATCGCAGAACAGTGTTTTATCATAAAAACTGCTCAAAAGTTCATTTTTTCCTTTTCTTGAATATTATTGGGCAGAGATCAGTCAATATAAACACGTCTCCATTTTCTTCAACTTTAGGTTGCTCCTGGTTGTTTAGGTTGTTCTAACCCTTTTTCTTCTTCTCATAAACAGAATTAGTATGTCTCTAGGGCACTTTCTGGGTACATATGTTCTTATTCCTAGATCCTGTATCACTAATGGTGGTAATAATAATAATAATAATAATAATAATAATAATAATAATAATAATAATTTGTACCCTGCCCACCTGACAGGGTTGCCCCAGCCACTCTGAGCAGCTAGGCTTTCTACCTAGCATCTCCTATCTTACATTCAGCAAAGAGAAAGAGAGAGAAGCTTTTATATAATTCCCCCCGAGGTTCTTGTTAAAGCCCCTGTGTCTAATATTCTGCTATCTGACTTTATTTTCTACTGCTTCAGTTGTGGCATATGCAAAGTCTACTTCTCACTGGCGAAAGTCTTGCTCCAGTAGTTTGAATGCCTTAGTTATGTTTGTTTCTTATTATTTTCATGCTCCATCAGCCTTTGTTTTTAACAAGGTCAATCTATTTGCTAATCCACTTTCTGCATCATTCATAGTATTTATTATATTGGTTCTGAATGTTTTAATTTCACTTTCAAAACTTTGGAACTAGCCAGAAGCAAATTTCTCAAAACTATTATCAAATTTGGTTTATCTGAATCTACATTTTCCCATTGTTGTTGTTGATGATGCTGTCAGCCTTGTAGTCATTTTATTTTGGGGGGAAACATTTACTAAGTTCATGTTTTCCTTTCCACTCCTTCCTTCCATCCCACTGAAGCCCACCCTTTCTCTCTTCTTAGACATCTCCTTTTAAAATCCTACTGGTTAGTTCTCAAATTGTCCAAATATGAGTAACCTCCTCCACAGAAAAAAGAGAAAATAGAAAAGAATCAATCAATCAATAGGCAATTGATTAGTTTCCTAAAAGTAATCAAGTCGGTTAACCAATTGTCTGCAGGTGTTCAAATCAAATCAATTGGACAACCCATTTCTATACAATCCACGTCTGTGGCCCCTGTGGTACATGCTGGTGGCGTGGCCTAAGGCCGCTGCTTTTTCTTCATAGGAGAGGCCCGGAAGGCTCCATGCTGGAGCAGTCCAGGCAGCAACGAAGGATGATGGGCAAGTGGAGAGACGACAGGGCTGTTTTGTGGCCAACTAATAAGGGCATGAAATGCAGAAGGACAGTGCCATGGGACCTTCTACATGCAAGCAAGATGCTCTACCACTCACCTATGGCCCTTCTGCAAGGGCCCTCTAGATGTTATTGGGCTCCAGCACCCATCAGCTGTAGCAAAGCATGGCCAAATGGTAAGGAATTATGACAGTTGTAGTCCAGCAACATCTAAAAGGGTCAAACAATGTCCCCATCCCTGGCCTATCTATTTATTAACCCACCTTACTGTGTTGTATTCTATATGACGTTTCAGATTCAGTCCAGTAATTTAGAACAGGCATTTTATTAAGAAGCAAATGCGTATATAAGCACAACCACAATCAACTGAACTCGACCTTTGATAACTGGCAACAGTAACTGTACTGATTTGCTCTTAAGATTGCATTTATCTTAGAGATTTTATTTTGCATTTCTCTCAGAGCATTTATCTTAGAGATAAGAGATAAAAGTGGCATATATCATCACACTACCCAGCCCCTCACCAAAAAAACCCCCTGACCTTTAGATTTCAAAATATTGTAGGAAGTCTGGTCAAGGCTAATGCAAACGAACAAGGAGTTCATGTATGTGTACAAGTTGTGAAAACAATCACAAACGAAAACAGATCAGGAAAATCTAGAAGACAAGTGCGGTAATATTGGCTTACTGCCTTTCCCTACCACCTAGTTAATGTTAATGATCTTGTAAGCCCACTTTTGATCTTCAGAACTTCATTTCTGTACATCTTGTGCTGGAAAACCCAGGTCACTCAGAATCCCTGAATAGTCCTCCATTGATATATGGGACCTTGCCATATATCCAAATAACCTCCAGGGTTATTTATGTCAAATCTCAAGCAACCCAATGCCCAGTTTTGGGGGAAGATTGCAACTCAGGAAAAGGAATGTCACAGCTGATAAATTTTCGATGCAATGGGCCAAAGCTCACTGCTTCCTTAATATGAATAGCAAAATGTAGCTTTTAAAGCAAAGAAGGACCACCCCAGGCCATTGGGCAGGTGCCTGGGGTAACAATCCAAATAATGAGCAGTAAGTTTCTCAAATGCAACAGTGCTGGATCATCACCTTTTGAAACAATACATATTAACATCCCAAGAGCCTCCCGTCCTGGTGAGAACATTAAGTCCAACATCTGAATTGCACCACACAAGCCTGCAAAGGAGTGCAGAGAGGACTGTTGAAATACCAATATAATTTTTAGCTGTGACTGCATTCAGGTGACCCTCCCAGCCATGGTTTGGAGAACTGGATATGAACCCAACGCTTGTGTGCTCCCTCCTCCACCTCCCTTTGCCTTGCGTGTGATGCTTCTTGGTTTAATCAAACCACGGGGTTTGCTCAGAAAACAGGCTTTTGACCCTAGTTCACAAGCGAACAGCAAGTCGATGGAAACAGAGAGCAGATCTGCACCACACACTTAACGTTAAATCCGGTGCACATTAAAAGCATGAAGAATCCTGGAGGCATCACACAGGTTCTGGGAAATGGTTCCAAGCATATGGGATAGGCAGTGCAGAAGAGCAGAGGCATTAGAGGGAGATAGAGAGGTTCTGGGGGGAGGGCTAGCAGTGCCCAAGGAATGAAGATCTCCGCTATGCTCAAAACCAGCTACTTAACGTTTCAGCAGGTAGAGTCAGAAAACACACACACACACACACACACACACACACACACACTCTCTCTCTCTCCCTTTTGGTCCCTTTTTTTGTCCCTAGCTGCAGCTCCAAGCCCAGCACTGCAGACAGACACCATTTAATCGCCCTCTTCCCCCCATTGCGCGTTTCCTGGGAATGCCGCCCCAGCCTCAGCAGGCCCCCTCTGTGTTGCCGCTCTTGATTGATGTCATGCTAAGCTGCCTCCTGACCCTGATCTAGCACAGCATTCGGCAGGCACTGCCATAACTCAGGGATTGCAGCCTTTCGGCATCCAACAATGGCTGGCGGTTGGGGCTCATTCAGAGCCCATTAAGATGGTTTTCTTTGCCGCCGGCCCCCGGCCCATTCCCAAAGTGAATCGATGTGGCAGTGCTAAGCAGGGTGCCAACACAATGACGATCTCTGCCTGTCGCCTTCTTAGCCACTGGGGCAATGACCATGTTGGAGAAAGTGTGTGTGTGTGTATGCGGGCGCCAGTGGGAAAGAGTAAACATTTATCCCATATAATAATGCTGCAGTCATTTTTCCCAAGTGCAGACCCTTCCTCCAGTCCAGCCACAATACCATTGTTGCTGTAGCAGCAGCAGCATAACAACAAGCCCTCCTGCATTGCAGGGGCTGGACTAGATGACCCGCGAGTTCCCTTTCACTGTCTCTCAAGAGACAATGAGGTGTGTCTCCAGGGGTTGAAGTCAATCTGCTGCGTTAGCAGCACCTAACTGACCTTCCACAGTGTACAAGATGGTGTATGGAGTTCCTGGGTTGCCCAGATGACAAGACTCCCCTCTCGGACTTCTCTGATGTGGTCCAAAGGAAAACAGAAAAATACATTCAGCACCAGCTTGGCTGCAGGAGGGACTTAGGGACTCCAGATTTGTGTAGGGTTTACACCTGAGCCTTATCTTCTCCCGAAGATATCTCGCAAGACAGTGGAGGAATAGGATCAGAGTTTTCCTTCTCCTAGATGGGTTGTCCCATCTTCCTTGGTTGTCCAGCCCCATCTGCCCCTCACTTTCTTCTACAGCACGTGCAGAATCTGCTTTCTTGATGGCTGGATCCACTATTGGTCTCATCCACTCAATTCACTGGAGCCTGTTTTCATTTGCTGGGGAAGTCCCAAATTCACTGAGGATTTGAGAACCACCAGTTACCCTCACCTGGTTTAGCCAAGCCAGTTGAAGCTGTTTCCTGGTATGTGGCTGCTGTCACATGCTGACAGCTTCCAGGAGCCACAGGAGCTCAGTGCAGGATGGGGACTAAAGGTGGGCAAAATGCCCCAGAAGGAGAAGGAAACGTCCCCCACCAGAGGCATTACCTCTTCCCTAACATATCATACATATACAGTGGTACCTTGGGTCACATACGCTTCAGGTTACAGACTCCGCTAACCCAGAAATAGTACCTCGGGTTAAGAACTTTGCTTCAGGATGAGAACAGAAATCGTGTTCCGGTGGTGCGGCAGCAGCAGGAGGCCCCATTAGCTAAAGTGGTGCTTCAGGTTAAGAACAGTTTCAGGTTAAGAGCGGACCTCCGGAATGAATTAAGTACTTAACCTGAGGTACCACTGTACATAATGATAATATTTATCACACACACTTCACAAGCAAGTCCCAGGGCAGGTTGCAACAATTTAAAATTCAGAATTACAGCTAAAACAAATTACACTCACAGGGTTAGGGGTGGGTCCTGAAAACACACATCCCAGGTGTAAAGGTTAAGCGGTGCATGTTCATTATTCACCAAAAGAAGTATATTGAAGGTGGCAGATGTACCTCTGTGGAGAGGTAGTTCCACAACACAGGGTTTATCACAAAGAATGTACTCTGTTTGTGTCATCAGGCCTGGGAACTTCCTATGTTCCACTCATACTTGGGAAGGGAGCTCAGCTTGATGGTAGGATGTATGATTTGTCATACAGACAGTCCCAGGTTCACATCCCTGGCATCATCATCATCATCATCATCATTATTATTATTATTATTATTGTTATTATTTCAATTTATATAATGCCCTTTATCAGTGTGCAACATTAAAAACATATTTTACGGTGCATAATAATAAAGACATAAAGCAAAGCATAGTAATAAAAATAATTATAATAACAGTCGTCCCCCTCCACACCTTTAACAGGCCAGAGTTTACTTAATTGCCAAAGGCCTGGGTACAGAGGAATGTTTTTGCCTGGCGCTTAAAGACCTGTAATGATGGTGCCAAGCGAGCCTCACCGGGAAGAGCATTCCCCAGATGGGGAGCCACCACAGAAAAGGCCTCTCCTTGTGCTGCCACCCTGCGAACTTCTCGGGGAGTGGGGACAAAGAGAAGAGCCTTGGATGACAAGCACAGGGTCTGGGTCAGTTCATATGGGGAGAAGCGGTCCTTCAGGTATTGAAGTCGTGAGCCACATAAGTCTTCATAGGTAAACACCAGCCTATGAAGCTGTTTGGGCCTAGAAGCTATTTGGCAGCCAATGCAGTCAGGCCAGAATCGGTGTAAGCCAGGGGTGAAGAAACTTTTTCAGCCCAAGCGTTGCATTCCCTTCTGAACAACCCTGTGAGTGTAATCTAGAGGACAGCCTACTGCCCAAAAGCAAAATTTACTTTTGCTGCTCTACCCACCAATGGCACGCAGTCTTCAGAAGGGGAACCCCAAGGAAATGTGGCCCTTGGTCAAAAAATGTTTCCCTGGCCCTCTCCTAATTTGGCATCAATCCTAACTGCTTTTTGTTGCCTGGGCGGATTTGTTTTAAGTAACAAAACACTTGCTGCGTGAGCTTTTTCAGCTTCCTCAGTTTCTGGGGGGAAAATGGAGTCATAAATATCTCAAAACTGCCCAAAGGTTAAGGAGTGGTAATAATCCGGCTTTGGCATCTGCCCATAAAGGAGATATTTAAGACAATGATTAAATGTTGGGCAAGCCAAAATTCCAGGATGACCTCTTTGGCACCCGGATGGCAAGGCATTTAGAGAGAAGAGGCGGCTTATCTAAATCTTCCAGTTTTACCCCAAAAGCTGCTCAGCTTGTCATGTGGGATTCCTTTTACTTTATCTCCATTCTTCCTTTCAAGGGGCTACTTTGAGCCAACAGGATTGGCAATATTTGCTCAAGTTATCCAAAAATAGTTTTAAGCTTTTGAGGACACTACTGATTAACCTAAGAAGGGTTGAAAACTCAATTTTGGTGGTGGTTGGGGGGTGGAGTCAACAGCGATCAGTAAGCTATACAGTGGTACCTCGGGTTACATACACATCAGGTTACATACGCTTCAGGTTACAGACTCCACTAACCCAGAAATAGTACCTCGGGTTAAGAACTTTGCTTCAGGATGAGAACAGAAATCGTGCGGCGGCAGCGCAGTGGCAGCAGGAGGCCCCATTAGCTAAAGTGGTGCTTCAGGTTAAGAATAGTTTCAGGTTAAGAACAGAGCTCTAGAACGAATTAAGTTCTTAACCTGAGGTACCACTGTATTCCAATGTCTCAGAGGAATCTGGCTGGAGAGAGGATGCTGGAGCAAATTGTCCCCCTTGCCCTAATCCAGCAGGTCTGCCCCTGCATCAAATGTTAGATTTTGTTGTTTGTTCAATTCCATTTTTGCATTATGCTGGTTGTGACTAGGTGGAAGAGCGCATGCTTTGCATAGAATCACAGAATTGGAAGGGACCATGAGGGTCATCTAGTCCAATCCTGGAGAGATGCTACCCAGAGAGCCAGTGTGGTGCAGTGGGTAGAGTTTTGCCCCTTCGCTATACCCACCCCCTGACCTAACTCTGAACTTTCAAAAGCTGCAGGGCACATAGAAGTTCAGCAACATCAACCCACAGTTTCGAATTCTGGTTTGCCAGCTGATTGCAAACCACAGTGAAGTTTCCCTTAGCAATGGCTCGAATCAGACGTCTGAGCTGAGATAGAGCATAGCAAACAGCAAAAAGGTTGATTCAATGCTGTGAAGAAAAGCAGGAACCACTTTTTCCTTTTCTTAAGATAATAGAAGGAACAGCAGTTTGGCCACAATTTAAAGCAGCACCGGAGAAACTGGAAGAGACAGTCAAAGATGATAGAAGCTGTAAAAACGTGCAGTAAAAGAAAGGATAAAAGAACAGAGTTTTCTCAGCCTTTAATACTGAGGAGTTTTTGGTGACCTTCCACCTTTTGAAAAACAGCCTCAAACAAGGAGAAGGACATCTGTAATCTCAACAGCAAAGGTAATCTAACACCACAAAGGATGACAAAGGGTGATAAGTTCAAACTGCAACCTCTGATTAGCAGACCAGTTGCAGAACAGAACGAATTGCTTGTAGAATCAACTTGAGAGATTCTGAAGAAAAGGATGGATATGGGCATACCTTCCATTAAAAATAATGTAAGCTACGGGAAATTAGTAAGTTCTGACCTGGTTCTGCATAATGGCTACAAGGAAGAAGCAGATAAAAATAACTCAAAAGTAGGGAAATAGCATTGGCACTGTTTAGATGTCACATCAAACCATATGAGAATGAGCTACTGCGAGTGGCTTGCCATGCCACTTAAAACCATTAATCTTAACTATGGTTTGTATGATTCATCTTAACTATGGTTTGTTTGGGGGGTGGGGAAGGCAACTTCAGACCATGGGCCAAGAAGCTGCCTGGTTTCAACAAGCCACAGTGAAGGTTGGCAAGCATGGTCTGCAACCCAACATTTCGAGGGTTGAAGGTCCCCCACTCCTTGTCTGAAGTAGTGACCTTGTGTTATATTGCATAATGTTGTTTTCACTTTTAAAAAAATGACAGCAGCAACACACACTCTTATGGAATGGCCAAGCAGTGAGTTGCTATCAAAATAGAAACTCAGCTGCTTGTAGCAATTCCAAAAGAGAGAGAGAAAAATCACACAGCTAAGCATAAATATATGTATAGAGAGCTCAACGCACCTACAAGCCGCAATTAAGCTTCACCACAATCCATCACACTGCAAAATTCAATGCTAATTACCTTCCGCATGAGCATCTTTAGCAAGGCAATGTGTTGAGCCCCATAAAAACAATGTAATTTAGAAGGAGCTTAACGAAGTCAGCGGGGGGGGGGGGGATACATAAAGGATGCTCAGGTGCATACAGATAAATAGAACAGTCCATCTTACAAAGTAAGCAATTTTCAGAAAAACAGCAATATCCGTTTTAGAAAGGCACTGCGCTCCAGAAACCCCACCACCCGCTAGAGTTATATAAGTAGACTTAAAGGGGAGACTAAATATTAACATGGAGAAAGGCATTAGGGTTGTGCATACATCCAACATGTAGAGGGGACAATGCACAAACTCGCTTGTCCTGCTCTTAAAGTCTGTGCATTCAAAAGTGTTTGAGGGTGGGGGTCTTGTTATTGGCAACAAATGGGAGGGGGAGTTGTTTACATGCATATAATTGGTCAGAGAGCAAGGTCATAGGGCTTCTATTACACCCTTCATGTGTTGGATGGGTATGAACTCCTAGCCGAAACACTATAGTTCTCAATACCAAGCCAGGGTTTGTTTCGCTACAGTGTGGTTTGTTCAGAACCAGCCCCAGCCCAGCGGACTAACCATGGTTTGATTTCTGGCAGCAAACCACAACAGCCTCATTCACACATAGCACTGAGTCAAACCATGGTTTAGCAGAATTGCACAAACACAATGGCTCCCAAGGAAGAGACTTTGCTCCACTCCAACCAAGGTTCGGGCTTAGCACACTGATCTTCAGCTGGTGGTTTAGGAACCATTACTGTGTCATGGCTGGATCCAAGGTGGGTCACAACCTACCGTACAAATATATGGTAAAATATCAATAAATTGGTCTCCAAATGTATGTTTGCGTAAGGTGGATCCTGGGTGTGAAAAAGATGAACACTACTGGTTTAAGCACATTGTCCAAACCCTGGATTATGTCGTCTCCTCTTCCTGAACCATGCTCTGTAACAAAAAGTTTTCCTAAATAATCCAGGAACAAAACATTCCTACATTCTTGGGAGCCAGCATGTTCACACTGTCATGGCCAGAGTGAAGCCACGTTTGTTGGTGGCTTGCAAACATGGCTCATTTTTGACCACCTATGGGTTTAAGACATAAAATTTGGAACCAGTTTCAGTTTTAGCTTTGACTGGACTTTACAAAGCAGCCATACCAGACTCTACGAAGTGAACATGACTGCGTATAGGATTGCAGCCTAAATGTGACCCACCAACATGGAAGGAGATCCCACTGAACTCAATGAGCTTCAATTCCAAGCAGACTCGTCTACGATCACCCTATTCACTGGGAGAGAAAGACCCAGCTGTGTGTTGGAAATGGAATACACAGAAACATTTCGAGGTCTGAATGAAACAAATTGTTTCCTTTTTCAGAGAGGGCAGCCCACAGAACAAAGCTTGTGTGATATCAGCGTGAGAAGGGGAGAACATACATCCCTTGAGCTGGGAGCGGTCTCCACAACAATTTGGTGGAGTCTTAGCTTTTGCCACAAAATTATTAAGCATCTCCCTCATTTTTCTTCCCAATTCTGCACGCTCCAGAAATAGATCAAACGGAACATATCTATGGGATGTTATCTGGCTGATGATACTCATTATGGAATTGTACTGACACTTCAAAAGCAGCCATGACGTTCCATCAGTGGTGAATCTCACAGCTCCTCTTTGCTTGTGGGTGTGCATATGGCTTGCCCTTCAACAGGCGTTTTTGCTGTTAAAATTCCTGAGCTCCCCTCACCAGAGCACATCCTTAGCAGTCTTCAGCCCAGAGGTGAGGACCCTGTGGGCCTCCTGGCACTGCTGGGCACCCAACTTCCTCAGGCTTAACCAACATGGCCAATGGTCAGGGATGGCCTTCTGCAATATACCCAACCCCAAACTCAGCAGAATAACACTGTGGATTAGATGGTGGACGTTCCTGTATCTGACCAAGCAGTGGAGATCTCAGGCCTATTACTGGTCACAGCCAACAGGGCCATCCATCAGATAGGATGGGGCTTGTTGCCCTGGCTGGGCTACATAATTATGGTTCACATGTTCTCAGCGTTAGAAACTCAGATATGTAAGTTAATTGCCAAATGGCGCCTCAAACCTAGGTTACAGTTGCCACAACGGAATGTCTAGGCACTTTTTATTCTTCTTCAATGAGCCTTATTTTATAAATTTCATTTCAATATCACTTTAGACCAGGCAAAGGCAAACTCAGCCCCCCAGATGTTTTGAGACTACAATTCCCATCATCCCTGACCACTGGTCCTGTTAGCTAGGGATGATGGGAGTTGTAGTCCCAAAACATCTGGAGGGCCGAGTTTGCCTATGCCTGCTTTAGACTTTAAAGAAAAAAAATCTCAAAGTGGTTGACAATACATTAAAACTGCAAATAAAACAAGCCTGAATAAAACAAATGCAAGCTTCAAGGAAAATATCGCAGATCCTTCTCTAAGTGACATTTTGTTTCCCCCATATTTATTTACCTGCTTAATTTATATAGCTGCCCCATAGCAGAAGTGCTCTAGGAAGCCAAGGTCATGGTTAGAGTGTTGGACCAGCACCTGGGAGATCAGAGTTCAAATCCCTACCCATAAAGCTCACTGGGTAACCTTGGGCCAATCGCAGTCTCTTAATTTACCTAACATGGTCATTGTAAGCATTAAGTGTGAAGGGGAGGGTGAACTATATACTCCTTGGAGGAAAAGGTGGAATATACATGCAGTACGCAGGCTCTTCTGCTTACCTGCTTAAGAAAGCTGGAGGGGCCAGCCAGGTGGAGGTGTCAGTTACCAACCCAGCATCCAGAGATCTCACATGGTCTCAATTGGACCCATGCCAGTCACAAAATGCACAGGGTGCCTGGCTAATTTTGAACATTGCATGTTCTGATTTTTTTTTTTTAACAGATGTGTGTGTGTATTTACTCTTTTAATCAAAAATGTTAAAAGTGGCTGGCTAACTCTTGCTCTTCAATAAGTACAGCAGGCTTATGGCCAACACCAGACTTCTCAAAGGGGGCAGCCCCACAGCTGAAGCCTTTGCCCCCTTTTCCTGAAACCATCTCTTAAGGTGTGTGCGCACACAACAGGCAGGCATACAAGAGCAATGAAAAGCTCAGGCAAAAGCAAGTAGTGTACAAAACATTAAAAAAAAACAAAATACACACTGCAACAGTAACAGCTGAGAACATTTTCAAGCAAAAGGAAAGTTTCAAAACAAAACAGAAAGATGAAGGCTTTACTTCACCCTGGGTGTGTGACTCCAAAACAGAAAAACTGATGCAATAAACCGATCCGTTAGCCTTTCAATACCATACAACCACTATTTCTTTCTGCTGAAAGAGGTCTAAAGCATGATCCTATGCCTGCTTCCTCAGAAGTATATCCCACTGCACAGGTCTTCAAGCAGTGGGTTGGGACCAGTGTTTGAAATTCAGGTGCCAGGAACATTTTGCACCTGGCTATCGGCCACTTGTGACCAAGTGAAGATGCCCAGGCGCCAGGATGGCAACTGACTTCTCTGCCATCTGGAGCTGCATGCCTGGGGATCCTTGGATCTTGACAGTTTTCACACATTAGCGACACATCCTATAGAATTCTATCCATTATTTTTTATCTGCACAATCAGAACGAATTTCCGGAACCAAAAAGTTGTATTGAAAAATACGATTTTCGAGCTGTCTGGCCCCAAAATGGCAACTAGGCATTTTTGGTGACCACAACCCTGGTTTAAGGGGCCATTTGGCGCCTATCTTATATGTCTGAGTTTCTAACACTGGTCAGAACCCACAGGTAGATCGCGAGGCCATACCAGGTGGGCTGCAGGAAAGCTGGGGCCACCATGCTGGATTCCAGCTTAGGCTGACCAGACCAGAGCAGAACTATACGTGTGTCTGGACTAGGGCATGCTATTGTGATTAGAAGCTCAATTTATCAATTTCCACGAGTGCTGAATGGGATGAACCATTCTTTTAAATAAGATACGTATTTCTGGTTAACCACAGGCTCACAGCTTTCTCTTGCCACTTTGCAGGACTAGTTTTCATTTAGTAGGAACCCTGAGGTAACACACTGCCTATTGTCTGCCCTTTTAAGATCAAATAACGAGTGTTATTAACACTATTAAGCAGAATTCAAATGTAAAAATGTAAAAGTGGGTCCCATGTCACAGCTTGGGAGTCAGAGGGGAGTCTTGGATCTGGACCGGTTGAAAGCCACTGCCCCACTGAAACCTGTGGGGCTTACTCCCAAGAAAAGGGTGTGTAGAAGTAAGTTGTTAACACCTCGCCCCCGCAAAAAACTGACAAAACAAAAGTGCTTTTGAGTCTTCCTGGTTGAGGTAAAGAGGATTTCCCTCCCCTACCACATCCGTAGAATTTTTATTATTACAGTATTATTCTGAAAAGAAAAGGGAAGTAAAATCAGCCTTGCTTCTTGCCTGACAGCAACAGATTGCATCAGAAACCACATCCACCAACACCTATGTGATCGCTTGCACCATACTGGCGGGGATGTTTCAACAGAAACTTGTTAGCTGGGTTAAGAGGATCTATAGCTTTCCTCTGTAGCACAGGAATGGGGAAGCTGTTACCCTCCAGATGATGATGATTTACCCCACCCATCCAACTGGGTTGCCCTGGCCACTCTGGGTGGCTCCAGATGTTGGTGGAACCTCCCAACTCCTATCAGGCTCAGCCAATGTGCTCCATGGGATGATGGGAGATGCCATCCAGCAGTAGCTATAGGACCACATTCCTCCTCCTCCATGCTAGCAGTTGCCAGAATCTGTGGCTTACTAGCGGTATAAGGAGAAAGGATCTAAGGGCTTAGTGGGCCACAAGCTTAACATGAGTCAACAGTGTGATGCAGCAGCAGCAGCAGCAAAAAAAAAAAAAAAAAAGCTAATGCTATTCTAGGCTGCATCAACAGAAGTATAGGCTGGGGAAAGGCACCATCGCTCCCTGGCCCTCAAATCGAGGGAGGAATGAGACGCGAAGCGCCAGAGCCAATGCAGCTTGTTCCTCCTTCAGGGCGCTGGGCCCTGGCGGTGGCCTGACCCCACGAGATGTCAGGGTGAAACCTCCCCTCACTACCTCATGTCCTCAGAGACAGCTGAGTGGAGAGGCTCAGAGGCCTCATGGGTGCCAGGGGAAGGCCTCAAGAGCCCCATTGTGCTCACGGCCACCACTTTGCCTTGATGGATAGGCCTTCGCACCAGAGTTATATATGGGTTGTGTTCACTCTTGAAGGTTCTGTTTGACCTGTGACCATCCCTGCCTGCCCAATCCATTTGCTAAGCTGATCCCACATCCCAGAATTAATGGAGTCTCAGCTTTTGGTTTGGTTGCTCCAATGTCAAAGTCGACCTGTGGGAGAGGACGAGTGGTGGAGTATGTGCTGTGCACGTCAAAGGTCCCATCAAGTGATGAGAACAACATCTGCAAGACATTGGCTGGAGACCACAGGTTAGCTACTGCCAGTTAGAGTAGCGAGTTGGGTCAGCCAATAAATCTAACATGATCAAAGGCAGCTCATAAGCTTCTATGACCTGGGCAACCCTTAGCCATGCATCCACATGCTAAAGGGAGCCTGAGGAGATCTGAGAACCAGGATACCAAAACATCTGTTAAAAATCACACTTTAGCTGAAGAACTGACTGGCTTCTTTGATCCTTCACACAAACAGCTTGAGGTCAAGCGGCTCCAGACAGACATATTCTGGTATGACACAACAGAGCCTTGTCAGCACAATATGCAGCAGTATAGTTTGATTTTGGGCTATTGCTCTAGAATAGCTTCAACACCTCAAAGGCCACACCCACATGGCACAATAGGCCATAAACCAGAGCTTATCACACATGAGCTCATTGCCCCTGCTTCCCTCAACCCTGCTAGCCTGGGGAGGAAAAAAACCACCATCTCTGAACTCAAACAAACCATGGTTGGTGAGCCAAGGACAAGCCCTAGCTTATCACCATGGTTTGTTCCATTACAAAAACCTGATTCCTTGTTCAGCCACAATGCTAGAGCAGGGGTTGTGGGTAGTTTCTTCCCAGTGCTAGCAGGAATGAGTGAAGTGAAAGCAATTAAGAAGAACTCAGCAAAGCTCTGTTGGATCAATCCCAAAGGCCCATCAAGTCCAGCACAGTACATTTTTCAGAATTCCTGAGATGTAGGTAAAGGTAAAGGGACCCCTGACCATTAGGTCCAGTCGTGGCCGACTCTGGGGTTGTGGTGCTCATCTTGCTTTATTGGCTGAGGGAGCCGGCGTACAGCTTCCAGGTCATTTGGCCAGCATGACTAAGCCGCTTCTGGTGAACCAGAGCAGCGCACGGAAACGCAGTTTACCTTCCCGCTAGAGCGGTACCTATTTATCTACTTGCACTTTGACGTGCTTTCGAACTGCTAGGTTGGCAGGAGCAGGGACCGAGCGACGGGAGCTCACCCCGTCGTGGGGATTCGAACCGCCGACCTTCTGATTGGCAAGTCCTTGGCTCTGTGGTTTAACCCACAGTGCTACCTGAGTCCCTAGGCCTGAGATGCAGAATGGGCTTTAAATCAGTGGTGCGATATTTGGAGGAAGTGAGTGCCTAAAATTGTGGACTTCAGTAGGTCTGTTAGGCTGCATTACTACACATGGACCTCCTTGAGAGTAAGACCTGTTAAACATAAGTCAGTGGTGCTTAAGCAAGGCTCCATATTTGTAAAAAGCTTTTTGGATACGGGCACTGCAACTCATGGGAAGTGTAGTTTCTCTCTCACAGAGTTACAATTTCCAACACCCTATAGCTCCTGGGATTCCTTGAGAAGGAAACCTTGGGCCAGACACACACAGAGTCAACCTAACCTACCTCTACTGAGTTGCTGAGCAGTTAAAGAGGGTGAGTGGAGAACCAGGTCCTCTGCTTTGAACTATTCCAAGGAAAGGCAGTGTATAAAGTAAAATTAATTTTAAAAATTGAGCACCGGAATTATATTTATTTATTAAAAATATTGCAAAAATGTATCAAAGTTGTTTATAACAGTAAAAAGAAGACAAACCACACAATAAGAACATGAAAAATTAAAAACAACAGAGTTCTTAGAAGTGGAGTAGAGGCTGATAACATCATTGTTGGTTGTGTAGTAAAGGGAGAGAACAGCTCCAGAACAGGGTTGGGGGGGGGGGCAGGAGTGATGGCATCGTCTGCCATTCTTAGCCGGGCAAGCAAAGGTGGTGACAAGACTTTCTGATTTTGCTATTGCTTGTGGCAGACTACCACAGAGGAAGTCAGAGAATCAAATAGAGGCTGAGTACTTCTTTCTCTTTTTTTGGATGGTGTTCCTACACTTCCCTGCAAGGTTGCTTGCACCTCTTATTAAATACTAAAAGTTGTGTTTCAGCTGGCTGAATCTCTTTTGTTAAACCTCAGTGTTACAAGCTGAACCTATGCAGTCAGAATTGGACTGGAGTCATAGCATTGGAGTAAACTATGCATAGGGTTTGGGCATTGCGCTAGGGACTGTTGCTGCTACATACTGCTGTGTGTGTATTGTGTGTGTGATACATATACAGTGGTACCTTGGGTTACATACACTTCAGGTTACAGACTCCGCTAACCCAGAAATAGTGCTTCAGGTTAAGAACTTTGCTTCAGGATGAGAACAGAAATCGTGCTCCAGCGGTGCAGCAGCAGTAGGAGGCCCCATTAGCTAAAGTGGTGCTTCAGGTTAAGAACAGTTTTAGGTTAAGTACGGACCTCCGGAACGAATTAAGTACTTAACCTGAGGTACCACTGTATGTGAATGAGTTCAGGAAAACTGCCTGCATTTTTCGACTCTCTTTGGAAGTGTGGCTCTAAGGGCTGTCACAGTGAGCTCCTGCACTTCAACATTACCCACCACATGCCTGGAGAACCTTGTTGATCCTCTCAAAATTTACAGCCTGCCTCCCCTTTTTCCCCTGTTGCTCCTTCCAAGTTGTTGGTTGCCAAATGTCTGGATGTGGTACACACCTTGCTAATGGGACTCTCGTGCTGAAGTGGGTCTCAGCTACTGTTGTAATAACAGGCCCTCAACCATGTTGCTTTTCTGCTTCAAGGAGCTGCCTCCTGATAGCAGCTGGATGCTTGTTCGGGAAGTTCTTGTGTAAATGAAGCCAGCAAAGCTGTTAGTGTGGGCAGCAGGAGAATAATACCTTGTAGCCGTGCAGTACTTCAGATTGCAAACATCTTGGCATTTTGCCTCAATTGAGCTTAGCGCCAGGGCTGCAGGACATGGAAGTTTTGTGATGTGCCAATGTGCGGACAGCAAAAGCTACTGTACCGCGGTGAGCAGCCAAGGGCCCTGGAGACCGAATGCGGCCCTCCATGTCTCTCTGAATGGCTCTCGGAACTCTCCCCAGGCCACACCCCTCACTGGCCCTCCTTCGCACTCTGTGTTTCCCTGGTTGGAATGTGCCCCTGAATTCAGATGGAGGACACAAGTGGGTTTGAGCTTGTAGAAACTGAGCACAGATGAGAATGTGCATCCTCTGTTCCATCCACTTTTTCATCTGGCCCCACACACCACTGCCATGCGGCCCCCGAAGAGAAGGTAGCCCTGGGGCTGGTATAGCTTTCCCATCCTTGCTGTGGTACCTTTATGCCAAAGGTAGCCAACGAAAGGCCCTCTGTATGTCACTGAACTGCAACTTCCATCAGCCCCAGACAGCACAACCATGTTAAGGGATTATGGGAATTATAGTCTTGCAATATCTGGAGGGCAACATGTTGGCTGCCTCTGCATTACACTGAAGTATCTTTTGCTGCTACTCCTAGCAGTCTTGGCAAGGTGGAAATTCTAGTGTGGGTTGTTGTTGTTTTTTTAAGTCTCATTAAGATTGAAAAATATAGTGACTAATAATTGTAATGGCATTCTTGAGATTATACTAAACGCCCGGAGCATAGGTGAGATATCCTTCTGTGTGTTTGCTGAAAGAACTTATAGTGTCCTAGAATTGTTGAAAGGGATCCCAAGAGTCATCTAGTCCAGCTACAATTCCCAGCACCCTTAACAAACTACAGTTCCCATGATTCTTGGGGTGAGGGGAGGGCATGCTTCAAAGGTGTGCTGCGTATGCAGCCTAAATAGGATATGAACCCATGTTTTCCCAGTCTAACCACCACGCCACAATGGCTCTTACTGTGCCATTGCGGGCCATGGCATTGTTGCATTAGAGTGGTTTGAAAGTCAGCTCCGAATACCACAAAAGAAAAAGAAAAGAGCCATGAAAATCCAAGTGGTCAAGGATATTTTAAATGAACGTTAGTGAGAAACCTCTTGATGGTAAGAACAATTCAACAACTGAGTCAATTACCTACAGAAGTGGTTGGGCTTGCCCTTGCCAAGGGATGAACATGAGAAGAACCTTTCTGAATCAGAGAAAATGCCTTGTCCAGACCAGCATCCTGTTCTCTGCAGTGGCCAGCCAGATGTCTCTGGGAAGCACTCATGCCCTGCTCATGGTGTGGTGTGGTGCTTAGGGAGTCAGACCAGGACCTGGAGAGCCAAGGTTCCAATCCTCTAAGCTCCACTGGTTGACTTTGGGCCAGCGGCAGTCTCTCAGCCTAACCTACCTCACAGGGTTGTTGTGATGATAAAATGAAAGGGAGAGAACTGTGTATGCCACCTTGAGCTCCTTGGAGAAAAGGTGGGATGTAAATGGAAGAATGAATAAACAAATGAAGACCCCTCTCCCATTGTCTCCCCCATGATAGGTATTCAGAGGTAAGGATGGAGGAGAAATTATCTATTCCCATGGGTGCTGAACCTACCTAGTACAAACTGAAATGCAACCACCCTCTGAAATTCAGCTGAATTTTGCAGCTCAGTTCTCCAGCCAGGTAAAGGGCACATTAAGTGCATATATTAGGGTAAAGTGTGCATTAAAACACATACATCAGTATTAAAAAAAATACACCCCCCCCCCACATACATCAGTGAAAATAACACTCCAACATGTGTTCCACTGGGGGAAATCCCTTTGCAAAAATGTGTATATTGGGAGAAAACAGCAGTAAAATGCAGGTGAGTTTTCATTTTTAAAAATATTCACAGATTGAGGCAGAAATGAACTGGAAAATTTAAATTAAAGAGTGAGGAAATGAGAAAGAGAAAGAAACTGAAATTGGCAGATTTCACTCATCGAGAGGCGGGGGGACCCAGATAATGGAAGCAGCATATGGGCATCATGACCCACAACTTTGCTGTCTTCAAAACAGAGGCTTGTTGGAGATCTTCTAACCCTGGATTTCCTGCACTGATCAGCGGATTGGATTATATCAAGGATAGGGCACCTTTAGGCCTCCAGATGTTACTGAACTACAGCTCCCATCTACCCCAGCCATTGGCCATGCTTGCTGGGGCTGATGGAAATTGCCATCCCAATCCTGGCAGACAACAGCCTCCTCTTTGATGAGTGTGGTAGGGAAAATGTTGGGAGATGCTTGAACTTGGTGTCTGGTTCCCAAAGAGAAAAGGCAGCCCACTCCTCCAGAGACCGGGAGTAGCTAAACCTTTGCCTCTGCTCCAAGCTAGGTTTTTGAGAACCCATTCTGCATGAAAAATACCAGTGAGTCCCTTGGTGGGCAGTTCTTAGATCAGTCATAGACCATCTGCTTTGAATGCAGAAGGTCCCAGGTTCAATCCTCAGGATCTCCAGGTAGGACTGGGGGAAACTACCTGTCTGAAACCCTAGAGAACCAGTGCCCATCACATCAGTTAGTGAGCTAGATAAACCAATAGCCTGATCCTTGGTATAAGGCAGTTTCCTCCACCAAGGATGGTCTCAAAATGCTCTGGAGATCTCAACCCTTTGGGACAAGGTCAAGGATGCTCACTGATCCCTACCCAAAATTAAATTCTGGCATCAGGGGTAATGTCCACCCTGCCACATACAGACACACTTAAATGATTCTTCTGAAGATCAGGCTATTTATACCAAGTGTATAATTAGCCTTTATCAAAAGAATAATAGTAGTAGGAAGACGCAGCTGAAACAAACTCTATCTTATGAGAAAAGAGTAGATGCAATTTGACATTTAACAACTATTCACAACCCAGGGATCACAGGACTCTGCAGTGTCATCCCTCCACTCCTTTCAGCCAATTTATTTAATAAAGGCCCCATTCACCAGAACACAACCCGAACATAATAGAGCACAGATACAACAATAATGTGAAAACAGCTAAACCTGCCCCACCCCAAAACCTGAAGGAGAAAACCTCAGCCAGGCTGTTGTAAATAGTCAATGAAGCCTTCTGCTCTTTGCCAAGTCATTTTATTAAAGTCTCCCCAAATAACTGACTATAGCATTTCAACCCATTATTACTCCCACCAAAAAAATAAAAAAATAAAAAACAGGGAAAGAAAGAAAAAGAGGCCAATTGTATGTATGGTATAATCAGTTCAGACCTCTGAAGAATTCCCAAATCGCCTCTCAAAATAAGAGGGCAGATGACAAGTGTCCCACAGTAACCTTCCGTTTTTGCTCAGCACGAGAAACAACAGCTATGCGGTGCAGAAATCGGGAACACGACTCCTCGAGCCTCACCATTTATGGTGGTAAGCGAAGAGACTACTCTCCTAGTTATGGAGTGAATATAAACATGCTTGCAGCATTCATGAGTTATGGCTACAGTCCGTGAGGAAACTTTAAGCCGAATCTCTCTTCGGTAAACAGTGCATGACCAGAAAGCTATGCAGGTATAAACACTTGTTAAGTTCAGAGCAGGGGTGGAGAATCTATTTCATCCCAAGGGTCGGATTAGAACTTGGGTCAACCTTCCAAGGGCTGCGTGTTCTCTAGGCATCAGTGGGATTCTGGACCTTCCAGATTGTTTCAGTAGGAGGCCCTTTTGGTTTAGGAGGCAACTGACATGCTTAAATCCAGATGCACGTGATGTACCTGGAATGGTAGGGTTGAAACTAGCAATGAGAATATTCTTCCAGTTCCATCTTGTTATTACTCCGCCATTTTGTTACCCCAGGTGTTGCCAATGAGTTTCCTCCAGTGTGTCCTATGGCACCCACAAAAGATCTCACGAAATATCCATTCTGTGTTTTTGCCATGTCCCACCATGTTCTACAAATCCAGTTTGTGAAGCACCATGCACCATGGCAGCCATTTTGTGAATGGCACCCACAAAACTCTCTCAGAATTCTGAATACTCCCACCAGCCTAAAAAAGTTGGTAATCCTCCATGGTACACTCTGGATTCTGCATGCTACACCTCGAGATTTGCTTGCCTCCCAGCAAGAAAAGAGAATTTTGGAACATATAAAGTGATACTATATGGGGAAAAGAGTTCCAAGGCCTAGGCCAAGAGTTGGGGACATTGGCCACACCTGTCCTATCCACGGTCATGTGCCAGTGGTGGGCGGAACCATCCTTCCTCCTCTCTGTCTGTCACTCCCCACCCAGTCAGCTGCTGCAGGAAGAGCAAATCACTCTTGCCAGCGCTCCATCTTTATCACAGGAAGCTGCCTTTTACTAAGATAGACCATTGGTTCATTTGGTGCAGTTTTTGACTGGCAGGGAAACAAACAGAAGGTGACATCAGAGCTCATGACCAGTGTTCGAAACTCCCGTTGTTCTAGGTGTGTTTTGCGACAGGGAATTTCATTAGTGCGAGAGGTTACTGAGCTCTGGGCGCAGTCCTGCACCTAAGATTTCAGAGTGGAACTGCAGAGTGGAAGGAAAGGAGGACCTTTTTCTGCCTTCCCACTTCCATCTACTTTCTGGAGTAGACTGGAGAAGAAACCCTCTTAAGAATATCAGGGGGGTGGATAGGGGAAGGACTAAAAAAGATAAAGGACCCCTGACAGTGAAGTGCAGTCGTGAACAATTCTGGGGTTGCGGCGCTCATCTCGCTTTACAGGCCGAGGGAGCTGGTGTTTGTCCGCAGACAGTTTTTCCGGGTCATGTGGCCAGCATGACTAAGCCACTTCTGGTGAAACCAGAGCAGTGCATGGAAACACTGTTTACCTTCCCGCCAGAGTGGTACCTATTTATCTACTTGTACTTTTTGGGGTGCATTTGAACTGCTAGGTTGAAAGGAGCTGGGACCGAGCAACGGAAGCTCACCCCATCGTGGGGATTCGAACTGCCAACCTCCTGATCAGCAAGCCCGAGAGGCTCAGTGGTTTAGACCACAGTGCTGCCCGCGTCCCGGGGGAAGGACTAGACCATGTGAAAAATGAACATAATATTTTAGGTGCCTTCATTCATTTTCAGCTTTGAATTCTTGTTTTAAGAAAAGCACGCCTAGACATTCCATTGTTGTGCCCATAACCTAGGTTTAAGGTGCCGTTTAGCTCCTAGCTTTCAAACCTCAGCTTCTAACACTACTCATGACAGTCTTAGCCAGCCGGCCCCGTTTTCTCCCCATCCTTCTCCATGCTGGGGAAAAGGGGAGGTCCTTCCATTCCTATGTGCAGGTCTTTTGAGTATCATTGACACTGGATAGGCTTTTTCTAATTCGGCGTGGCAACTCCTTGGGGGCAGCAACCCGTTATTCTAACACCAAGAAATGGCACAGCCAGATGACAAATGTGAATACATTTTCTGTGTTGTTATTGGCCTATTGTGGAGCACAACGTATAAAAATGTTTGCACTGATCCAAGGAGGAAATTGTGCTCTGCAATGCAAAATTTAAAACACACACAAAAAAATAATTGCTTGTTTGATGCCATTATTACAGCAACAGTAATTATGCTTTTTAAAGCCAGAATCCTCAGCTGGTGTTAACAACAACAACAACCCACCAAACGGAACAGCCCCACAGTCTATAACAGAGACATGCACACTTACAGCCACTAAAAGATCTGGTTTACAGCCTTTGACATCATCATGGGCAGTCTTCCCCAAACCTGGTGCCCTCCAGATGGTCTGGACTACAATTCCCATCATCCCTGACCATTGTCTATGGGGAACAGTACTCCCAAACATCTGGATGGCACCAGGTTGTTTGGGGGGGGGGCAGAGAGCTACTTTTCTTTTTCCTCTGCCTTCTGCCCTGTCTCAATGGACACCAGGCACTACTGTGCTTAATGCCAGCAGCATCCATTGTTTCGGGAGGGGAGTTAATTACTTGCAGCAAGCCTGGAGGAGGAACTTCTCTGATGCTTTCCTCCCTTGCTACAGTCCAGCAGAAAGTCCCTCTTCAGAAGATTTAAATTTGCTTTGGGGAAAATCCCGTGTAAGTACCAACAGGGGATTTCTCCCCGATGCCAATGGAAGCATCAGAAAAGCACCAGAAAGGGAAAGGGAAAAGTTCCTCCTCCCTGTCTGCAGCGATTCTAATAATTGTCACCCGCCACATACACAGTTGGTGCTACCTGTTTTTTTTTGTTTGCTTGTTTTGTAAAGGACAAGTTAAATGAGAAGGTGCAGTTAATGTCACCTCAAGCCTGGTTGCAAGCTAATGAAACATGGGACAATTGAATTAAAGAGCAGAAGGTCAACCCCAAGGAAAACCTTAGCTGTGCAGTTGTAGCTGGGTAAAAAGTGGGAGGCCTGTAGCTCAGAGGTAGGGTATCTGATTTGCATGCGGGAGGTCTGGGTGCAACCCCCGGCATCTCCAGGTCCTGCCAGAAATGTCCCTGGTGTAGACAAGATAGAACTAGGTGGACCAATGGTTTGACTCAGTGCAAGGCAGCTTCCTATGTTCTGGATAGCAACAGGCCCTACTGACTCTGCCAGGAGCAAAATTTACTCCAGCTTTGCAGAGACGAATCAGGAGAATTGCAAGCCGCACGCTCTGAACAACATTTGCGAATTATACCCCAGCTCATGCTCCTCTCCCCTCGAGTCATCCAGCATCAACATGAGGTTTTTGGAAATATCTACACGGAACGTTGCATCTTCGGAACACACACAGAATTAAGGACGCGAAAAGTATTTTCAGGAAAAGATACAAACCAGGTAACCGTATGGCTTATTTCATACTGTTAATTTCAACACTTGGTGGGATATGCACACCAGGCGTAGATTTCTTGTGTACGACAGCTGGTCCTCTCTTGTTACAGCAGAAAAATGAATAGGCTTGAATTTCAAATAAGAACAACTGCAGAGTGATATGGAAAAAAATTGGGGGGGAGTGGGAAAAATTGGTGGACCAATGAAACCTTAATATTAAAAAGGGGGGTAGTGAGAACAAGGCACCTACCATGATCCAAACCCTCTGGTTGTCCCACAGTGCAGTTTCAGGGTGCTGAGTGAACCAGTGTAGTATGCAGTGGTTAGTGTGTTGGACTAGGACCTGGGAGACTAGGGTTCAAATCCCCACTTGGTCATGAAGGTCCTTCATTGCCTCTCAGCCTAACCTACCTCACAGGGTTGTTGTGGGGATTAAACAAGGAGGAGAACTATGTGTACCATCTTGTGCTCCTTGGAGAAAATAAATAGAATGATCCCAGGTTCAATCCCCATCATCTCCCGGTAGGGCTGGGAATGTCCCCTGCCAGAAACCCCAGAGAGCTGCTGCCAGTCAGTGTAGACAATATTGAGCTAGATGGCCCAATGGTTTGACTCAGGACCGGGCAGTTTCCTATGTTCCTTTGCGTTCTGTTAACTTGCCAAAGCTCACAGCAGAGTGCTTCTGAAAGACCCGGCATTCGGGAATAGCGCACAACTTGCCCACCAATCAGAGATGCTGTGAATATGAACCAAGTGGTTTATAATCTGTCTCAAATCTTAGGTGGGCCGTAAAAAGCCAAATTAAAAAAGAGAAAGCCTAAGAGAGAGAGACTTAATGAGACAACTGACACAGTAGCCCATCCATTTAGGCTGCCGCCTTTTAACAGTGTTCTTAAATAATGCATACATTAGCTCAGAGGCTGAAGAGATTTGTTTGTTTTATTAAGCAGAGCCTGGTTAACGGAAAGCTTTGTAATAAGATTTCCCTCAGTGCTAATGGGGGGGGGCAGGGAGAAAAGTTTCCTTTCCTTTCGACCCCCAGGTACAAAATATCCCATTGTCAAATGATTTTGTTGCCTCCACTGCCTTTCGTCATTCTTATTACAGCCACTTGTGTGCTAACAGTGATGTCATGAATGGCAAAATCCAGTTTCCTGTTTCATGACAGTCCTTCAGTCTCAAAAAGCCAGGAAGGTGCAATAGCGAAGTCATACCAGGCCAGACGTCCTGGCTTCAAATTACTTCTCAGCCATAAATAGCTCACTGGGTTTTCAAGGGTCTCTCTCTCTCTCTCTCTCTCTCTCTCTCTCTCTCTCTCTCTCTGTGTGTGTGTGTGTGTGTGTGTGTACAATCTACCTCATAGGGCTGAAAGTGAGGAAAATTGGGAAAGGGGAAGATCAACATGTGGTGTCTTGAACAGGGTTTGCCAGTTTGGCACCCTCCAGACGCTGCTGGACTACAACTCCAGTCAATCCCAGCCATTGGTTGCGCTAGTTGAGGCTGATGGGAGTTGCAAGTCCACCTGCATCTGGAGGGCACCTTGTTGGCTACCCTTGCCTTGGAGGTAAAAGGCTGAACATAAAGCATCAAGTCTAATTCAGCCTGCCAAGGCTCCCCGTTTGGCCTGCAAGGTCGCTGAGGCTAAGCCATACCCACCAGGCCTACGCCTGTTGCCATAGGGCATTAGGTGCAGGGAAAGAAGTGGCTGGGCCAATGGGACTTTGCAGGCACCCAGTGATCAGCTGGTTGGCCGTCCTATGCCCATCACTTCACAAGTCCTGGCAATCAGCTGATCATAGCAGAAGGCCCAGTGATCAGCTGACTGTGCCTTCCATTTACAGCCCTATGCAAAAAATGGGTTGATGGCATCACAGTGGCATCAGGTGACTGACAGGGCTGTGGCCCTAACCAACTGTCAAACTAGGCCTGTGAGGGGTGGGGAAAGATAAAGACCTGGTCCACCATCCCCCAAATAAAGAACCCCCCGTGTGTGGCACCACAGCCTGCTCTGACCCACCTGGCACCAACCAGGAGTAGGGTGTTTCTCTGTAGGGGTACCTGTTTTGTGCAACAGTCTCCCCTCAGAAATCCAGCGGACACCTTCACTGGTGGTTTCTTGTTGGCAACTGGACTGCAAACGCTTGAGTGAATTAAAGACCACTGATCACCAGCTCACTCATTCGTGCCTACCGTATGAGGACTGTATGCTTATTTTTACTTTTATTTATTTATTTTATGAATCACTTCCCATAAAAGCATCTCAGAGCAATTAAGGATAAAAACCATCAACAATAAAAGCAATTTCAAATCCGATACAAGAGACTGACAAGGATAAAAACCTCCACTTGAAAAGGCTTCCTGAAAAAGGAATGTCGTCAAGAGACATGCCCCTTGTTTGATATATCATTTGATGTAGTTTTAATTATATTTCATTGTTTAAATCTTGCTGTACACAACTTTGATACCCTGAATGAAAAGTGGCATATGAATCCTTTTAGTAAACAGGTAATATCAACCCGGGGGTGTATGGGGGCGTTACGGGAGGGGGAGTACCGCTGGTGAGGGGACACATCCTGCTCCTTTGGGGGTGGTTTGCCCACATTTGGTCCCCACCCTGCACTCAGCTCTCACCTGCGGCTCCCAGAAGCTGTCAGCATGTGACAGCAGCCGCTTTGATTGGCCGGCTAAACCAGGTGAGGGCAGCCGATGGGTCTCAAACCCTTGTTGAGTTAGGGACTCCCCCTGCATGTGAAGACAGGCTATGGCAGATTGAGCGAATGAGACCAATAGTGGGCCCAATGGTCAAGAAGGTGTTTTCTGCATGAGCTGTAGAGGGACGTAAAGGGCAGGTGGGGCTTATCAACGACTTGGGAAGGTAGCCCATTTAGAAGAAGGAAAACCCTGATCTAATCCTTGGCTGCCTTGCAGGATATCTTCAGGAGAAGATAAAGCTAAGGTTTACTTACCTTAAGAGGTAAGTAAAACAAACATCTCCCGGCCTGTTCTAGCAAGCAAGATATAACGTTGTTTTCCATGCTAGTCCTACTCAGAGTACACCCACTGGAATTAATGGACAGGACTAACTTGCGTCCCTTCATTTCAGTGGGTGTGCTCTGGAAAGAACTCGCCTGAAATCAACCCGAAATGTTCATTTTTAAAAATATGTGTGAGGGGGCAATATTTTTTCAACACCACATGCATTCCTTGCAATATTGCTGCCCATTTCATCAGCATCGCAAGTCCTTCTTCCTGATCTACCTGTTCAGGGACCGCTCAGCACCATGCTTTGCTTTGGAATATTATACACAGAGAGAAGAATATATATATATATATATATATATATATATATATATATATATATATATATATATATATATATATATATTCTCTCTGTGTATAATATTCCAAAGCAATATAAAATCCCCAATGCAAATATCCTAGCAGCGAAGGAAAATGCCCCTCAACTTTGGGGGGAGATTTCGATGACTCAGCAAGCGATGCATTTCAAAATAATTGAGTCCCCTAAGAGGGCTTCTAATAATAGAGAACCCAGTTAAAGCACTTTCCCCTCTGCTGTTTCATAACTAGGTCCCCTGTGGATAGTTTGGTTGCTTCAGGGAACGAAATTCCTCAGGTGGGTATAGCACAGCAAACCCTCCAAAAGGAAAACAAAGGTCACTTAGGGCTTCTGTTCTCCTCTTCCCTCTGGGCTCAAAAGAGTGGGAAAAAGTTGAGCTCCAAGGCTAAAGGGCTCCAGTGAGATGAGGCAGGGCGGGGTCGCGAATGCAAGAAGGGAGATGGAAGAGAAATGCAGTGGATATCTGGGAGGCGCCTGTGCCTTTAAGGTAGTTGGGGAAACTGCTGATGTGCCGAAGGCCTCTGGGACATTTCTCCTCTTGCTCCCCTTCCCCTTATCAGTTGATAGCCAAAGGGAAGAATTGTGGGTGATAGCCAGGGGCTCCCACACCCGAAACAGCTGAGCAAACCGCCAAAGGGCACAAGGAAAAGAGTGTGTTTTTAAAAGCGAGATTAATGCTCAGTAGGGAAGTTAACTCGGCACTGGTGTGACACGGCTCACAGCAGCTTTGAAAGTTAAAAAACGACCTTCTGAGAGATCCAAAACTAGGATGCTTTTGCTACAGCTCAGCTGTTAAACCCCAAAGCCAGGACAGAGGGCAACTTCAAATGATTTAAGACAGCTACACTTAAAATAAAAGATGCACCGAAATTTTTATCCAGCTAAAAAAAATTTGCGTTCCAAAATATGGCTGTTCTGTCCTTCCTTGGGGAACCATTGGGGTAATTTTAAGGAGAGGAGCAATGTGCTGTTGTTGATCTAAACCCGGCACGCCAGGTAGAGTTAATTCATTGGATCTACAGGATTTCCTTCAGGGAAATATTGTGATCCCAAGACACAGTGGGGGATTTTTAATGGGGTTTTTGGGGGGAGCTGTAGATCTTTCTGGACCTCTTTAACAATGTCCCATGGAACACGTGAAAAATGATGCCTCTGAGAATATGCTGAATGCCTTTCTTAACCCAAAGAACACCTCAGCACTGCCCCCCTCCAAGAAAAGGTTGACTTGGAGGGAGTTTCCCCAGTTAGAGAATCCAAACAGACTGAGCTAGAATTAAGGTGGGTTGCTTAGAATTTAAGTCATAAAAGTGCCACCACAGTGAGGCAGATGGGATCTTCTAGAAGCTAGAATGGGAAGGGTCTTTAGTGGTCACCTCCTAGCTCAACTCACTGACTAAACGCAGGATGAAACTGCAGCATCCTCGTGAGGCAGACATGCAGTCTCCGCCAACAAAGGAGTTGTGCTGGCTACCTTTCTTGAATATGAAGGCAGACACTTTTTAAAATTACAGCTGTATTAAGCATTGGTGGAAGAGGTTCAAACCTCAGGACTGAGGAGTTCTTTACAAAGCAGCGCTGTGGAAACGTCGACTCAGGTAGGCTTGTCGAAAGCAAGGCCAGCCTGGCGAAGGAAAATGCCGCTGAAGCACTGGGTCACTTTCAAGAGGGGCAAAGACCAACGCTATGGTTTCGAAAGATTCTGTCTCAAAATTTTATTGGTTTGCTCGACAAGCTCTTGCCCTAGCTGCACAAGAAGTGGCAGTGTTACTTGCAGAGGTAAGACAATGGAATTCACTCAGCACAGGGTCAGAGGCATCCAATTTAGGATTTCAGCATGCTCCAAGACTCAGCCCAAGCCTTCAAAGGGAGGTTTTCGACCCAAGCCTTGACTCAACACTTCCGAAAATCCAGACAGCATATATTTAAAACATATGGGGAACTGAACAACTCTTTTGATTAAAAGGTTGCTTGCACTTGCCACCCAAGGCCTGGGGTATTGAAGAAAATATTGGGGAAGGAGCCAAGTAAGCCTCGCCCCACATAATCGATCATATGACACGGCACACGCACACCACAAGAATGGCAATGCCCTTCAACTTGGAGGGGGGGTCCAGGACCTCAAATATTGGGGCGGGGGGCAAAGGGACCTTGGCCTCTAGGAGTTGACTCCTACGCCAGGGATGGTGAGCCTGGGCAAGGCACATAGCAGGGGACTCAAAGAGGAGTCGTGCCCATCAAACATTGTTGCACACATGCACAGAGCTGCCTCCTTCGGCCAGCCCTCCCTGCTCATCAAATGATTGATCCGATGTCTGGGGTGGCAGGCAGTGATCCATATCTGGGCTCTGCAGAGAGGTTTAAATCTCCCCACTGACCCTAACTCTGCCAAAATCAGTGGGGTCCCAGAAAAGTTTGCTCTATGGCCAGGGTGAGCTACCCCAGCTCGAGAAAATGCCACAGGGTGTAGGAGTACATGCACCACACCAGCACATCGCAAGCTGGAAGAGACTTCCAAATGGTGTGCTTTGAGTCCTTTCTTCTTTTTCTTCCCTTTAGCACCCAGATCCAACTTTCAGAAACTCCTCCATGTCTAGAAGAAAACCCTGGCTACCTGCCCCTGGATAAGGACTGGAGAGCAATTCAATTCAGTTCACACTCAAAGGCGAACTTACTGATCCTTCACTTTCTGAAGCAATAAGCAAAATCAAGGCACTGCCGAACTTCGAAATTTGCACTTCTCTGAATTTGGCAGTGCAGCTCTCCAGCCAACCTATATGTACAAAGATCCATATACTAGTCTGCATATAAACACACATAGCAGGTGAAAGTAACATAAAGGAATGCATTATAGTTAGGGGGAACTGCTTTGCAAAAATGTATACATTAGGTAAAATTGCATACAACCATGTGTATATTGGAGAAATTCGAACTAAAATGCTGATGAACTCTGTCACAAGTTGTGGGAATGTGGAGAATCAAGCTTAAGACAGGGAAAAACGATAAACTGAAATTGACTGGTTCACGCATCCTCACCTATGATGCAGATTTAAAACCAGGATACACTCAAGTTAATAAAAGAGAGACACACATTTCTACAGGTTCTCAGGGCACTTTCCCTAAGCCCAAATGACATGGTTCTCATAAATAGAGCCTTCCAGCCCATATTTAATCCAGAGTTATAATTTCAACAGAAAATCCAGAAAGCTTTTTTTTAAACCCCCCCCCCCAAAAAAACCCAGAAACAGCAAATCTGGATATAATAGGGGGGAGATTATATGTGATGGCATTTTCCTGAGAACAACGTAATCCTGTGGATGATGTGGTACACCTGCATGTGTGAGCTGCACCAAGTGCAAAGCAAGCTGGCATGTGGAAGCCTCCTGGGTTGCCATCCATCCCTTGCCTGATGCTCAACCCTAAGACACCTCGACAACCACGGCACACACTGCAAGAAGGAGGTGTGGATCCAGAATTGGACTCGGCAGTCACTTATGGACACATCGTTCAGACTGTGTTCATAGAAGGCAGTCTTACTTGGCAAAGATGAAGAAGAAGAGATTGCGTGACAACCCGTTCCATCTAAGAACTGTAGAGTGCAAAGAGGACTCCCAGGACTTCTCCGGACTATTCTTTGAGCAAGACACCAAACATCATGATTGAGAATGGAAAGGGGGAAAATACCACACATACCTTGTCATGAATCATCTTACTACTTTTTCTCTGTGCTGGCCACCTTAAAGTCTTTTTTTTTTTTAAGGACTTCATCTCCACTCACCATCAGTACCCCATCCTTCTTCCACCTAAAGGTAAACCCCAAAAGGCGCCCGAGGTCTCAGAATGACAGCCCCAAATCTTAAGAATGTTTCCTCCCAAGTCCCACCAAGCGCATAGAGGCATGCTCCTCCAGCAAGCCCTGCCACGGTGGAAATCCCTATTTACTCTTGAGCAAGCCCATATATTGCATGGTGCGGCTCTGCCCTCAGCGGGACTCACTTCGGAGCCAAAACGCATTAGATCAGGCTTGGGCTGTATGTCGCGCGTGCTTGTTTGTTTTTAAAGTCCATTCTGTACAAAATTCCCAAGGAGCCCAATTCAACAACACTGTTTCCCCCCAAGGGACATCCATCACAGAAACCCAACACAGTCCGATAGACGAGATCACCACGCGGGGAGTACGAGAGAGGAGGCGGGGAGAGGGAGATAAGAGAAGGAAAGACGCAGCTGGCAGGCGGGAAGGGGTTAACCCACCACCCTGCGCCCCCTAACCCCGCAGTAAGTCCCTTCGAAGCGGAGGCTGCCTTCCGAAGAAGTGCGCCGCCAGACGGGTAAGACGCGCGCCAAGGCGTCTTGGGCGCACAGGCGCGCCAAGGCGGCCACGGCGTCTTCTCCAGGGCCACCGGCGGCGCCCTCCAGGGCTTGCCCTTCAGAGCATCTTTGGAGGGAAGGGGGGTGGGGGAAGCCGCTGCCTTTCCTAGCCTCACTCTCCCCGCTCCTCACCTCCTCTCCCGCGAGCTGAGGGAAGGCGCCCCTTACCATCGCCGCCTTGGCGCGGAAGGCGCCGGGTCCCTTGCGGTGCTGGTGCGCGCGGTGCCCGTCGTGGCCAGGGTTGCTGCTCTCCAGGTCGCGCTTCTCTCGGCGGCGGCTGGCGCTGCGGCTGCTGCTGCCCTGCGGCGGGCGCTGCTGCTCCTCCTCGCCGGAGTCCAGGCTGCTGAAATTCCACACGACCAGCGTCTGCACGAGCAGCACGGTGAGCGCCAAGACCAGCGCCGAGCGCGAGCGGCGGGCCAGGCGGCGGGCGCACGACGCGGCCGCGGACGAAGACGGCGAAGGCGACGCGGCCACCACCACCATCTTCGCGGCGGAGGCAGCGGCGGCGGCTGCTGCTGCTGCTGCTCGGGATTGCTGCTGCTGCTGCTGCTGCTCGCTGAGCCACTCAGAAGCGCCGCATCCGCCGCCGCCGCCTGGAGTTTTTCAGACGGACGAGACGTCAGCAGCAGGAGGAGGAGGCGGAGGCGGCCGAGGAGGCGGAGAGCAGGCAGGCAGGCGAGAGGAGCCGAGGAGGCCCGGCCCTCCGGCAGCCAGGCAGGCGAGGCAGCCCCGCGCTCGCTCGCTCCAGACGAGCAGAGGGGAGGAGAGGGGCTTGGCCGGCGAGGGGCGTGCGCGCAAAGGAGACGGTGGGGAGGAGCCGGCGGCGGCGCAGCCGAGCGAGCGAGCGGCGCCTTGTTTCAGGAGGAGGAGAAGCTGGTCTGGGGGCTTTGGACAGGCAGGGGGTGGGGGCGTCTCTCTCCGGATGCGCCTTGGCACGGCTCGCAACCGAGAGGGGCGCCCGGCTTAGCTGCCGTGCGCCCGCGTCCCCGGCCACCCCTTTCCAGCGGTGCCTTTAAGGGCGGCTCGATCCGCGAGTATTATAGCAGGTGCGATTCCCAGTTTGGGGAGCCTCTGGGCCGAGCGAGAGCTGCTTCGCGTGCCGAGCTATTGCCCGAGAGCACGCCGCGCTCTTAAAGGCACGCGAGTCGGCGTGTGAAGGGGGGAGCGCGCCCGCGCGCTGTTCTGGCCTCGCAGCAATTGCTGCGTGCACAGACGTCGCTCAGCCCAAGCGCATCCCCGCCCTCCCGCGGAATCCCGGGGGTTGCAGTTCGTTCAGGGTGCTGGGAATTGTTGCTCCGTGGAGGGGGAACTACAGTTCCCAGATTTTTGCAGGGATGTATGGATGGTGTGTGTACGCAGCCACAGTTTGGAGGAACACTGCGCCTAAGATTGCGGGCTTCAGCGGGTCTGTAAGGCTGCATTCCTATGCATGCACCTGCACTGGCGGAGGAAGAGGGGGCGGGGGGAGCACACCGCCCCCGGCAGCGCGATCCCGGTGGGGTTCCATCGAGGCTGCCCCCCGCCCGCGCTGGGCGCCCCGCCCCCGCCTGCTCTTCTCCCCCGGTGCCGGAGCATGGAGCTCCGCCACTGTGCACCTGCCGGCGAGTAAGTCCTGCTGAAAACAAGTCGATTGCATTTAAGCGGAGCTTTGGAAAAAAAAGCCCTTTTGATAAGGATGTTGCAACTCACACACAGATACAAGGCGGTGTGCAACATGACAACATAATACTACAATAACATCGATAAAAACAAATCACATTCCAAAGGCCTATTTGAACAGTAGCCATTTAAAAAGACCTAACAGAAAGCATAAAGCACACCATCTGAACTTCTGTTGACGGAGTTCCACAGCGCAAGGGCTGCCATACTAAAGGCTGACCAAACCTCAAGGGCAGGCATAGGTAAAATCGGGCCTTCCAGATGTTTTTTTTTTTTAATAGATTTTTTATTGCGTTCCTTTCCATATCTTCAAACAATCCAAACGCCACAAATACATTAAATACAAGAAACAATTTTTCTTTTCTTTTACATCAAAAACAAATTAAAAACCAAACCACCAAAAAAGAAAAAATATATAAACATTTGGACTTCCCCACACCCTCCGGAACTGCATTCTTTATAGTTTAGTAATGTCAGCAATTTGTTACCTTGTTTCATACCTTATTGTAACTTTCAATTTGTTATGTATCCAAATTCAATATATTGTATCTTAATTTCAATACTTTTAAAATAAACGTAACATGTTCAATTCAAATTGTCTCCTTTTCTTTTTTATCACTTATTTTACCATTTACTTAATCATATTTGCCAAAGCATAGTATTTCCCAATCATGCACTAACTTAAGATTCATACAGCTTATGATGTTTTTGCAAATAGTCTTTAAATTTTCTCCAGTCTCCCTCGATTGTTTCTTCATCCAAATCTCGGATTCTGCCAGTCAGCTCAGCTAATTCCATGTAGTCCATCAACTGCGTCTGCCAATCCTCCAGCGTGGGTAAATCTTGTGTCTTCCAGCTCTTTGCGATGAGTATTCTTGCTGCTGTAGTTGCATACATAAACAAAGTTCTATCCTTCTTTGACATTTTCTGGTCCACCATACCCAGCAGGAAGGCCTCAGGTTTCTTAGAAAAGGTATACCTAAATACCTTTTTTAATTCATTATGTATCATTTCCCAGAAGGCCTTCACTTTTGGGCAGGTCCACCAGAGGTGGAAAAATGTCCCTTCTGCCTCCTTGCATTTCCAACATTTGTTGTCAGACAGGTGATATATTTTAGCTAGCTTGACTGGGGTCATGTACCACCGGTATACCATTTTCATAATGTTTTCCTTCAAGGCCGTACATGCCGTGAATTTCATTCCGGTGTTCCATAACCTTTCCCAGTCTTCAAACATTATGTTGTGTCCAACATCCTGTGCCCATTTTATCATGGCAGATTTAACTACCTCATCCTGTGTATTCCATTTAAGCAGCAAGTTATACATTCTCGATAAAGTCTTAGTCTTTGGTTCTAACAATTCTGTCTCTAGTTTCGATTTTTCCACCTGGAAACCCACCTTTTTATCCATTTTAAAAACCTCTTGAATTTGAGCATAATGTAACCAATCTCGCACCTTATTTTTTAATTTGTCCTGGCTCTGCAGCTTCCAATTGTCTCCAATATTTTCTATTAATTCCCAATATTTCGGCCAATAGGCCTCCATATTGGGTCTTTTTCGGGCCTTGGCCTCCACCGGTGATAACCACCTCGGTGTTTTGCACTCTAATAAGTCTTTATACTTCATCCAGACTGCAAAAATTGCTTTTCTGACAATGTGGTTTTTGAACAATTTATGAACCTTAGCCTTGTCATACCATAGATATGCATGCCAACCAAAAGCATTATCGAAACCTTCCAGATCTAGGACATCAGTATTTTCCAGAGAAGAAAGTTCCTTCTTTACCTAGGGGGTTCTTTGTCCTCCATATGTCGATCAGGTCCAGATTCTCAATCAGTTCAAAAAAAGTTTTAGGCAGTCTGCCGTCTGATGTTAAGTTTTGACTTTGAGACTTGTCCATATGTGTAGACACCACTCCATTCATGTCACCCATCACTATGATGTTGTTGTAGTCCATGTAGTCCAGCATAATCTCATGCAGCTTCTTGAAGAATTCTGATTTCCCATCGTTTGGCGCATATAGTCCTACAATCAAAAATTTCTCTCCTTGTGTCTGGATTTCAATCGCCAAAATTCTTCCTTGTTCATCTTTGAATACAAATTTTGGTGCCAGGCTCTCCTTGGCATAAATCACCACGCCTCTTTTCTTGACCTTGTCTGATGAGATAAATTCTTGGCCTAGTCTTTTGTTGACTAGAACCTTCCTGTGGAGCCTGGTCACATGAGTTTCTTGTAAGCAAATAATGTCCAATTGTTCTTTCTTGAGTATGTGAAATATTTTCCTTCTTTTTTCCGGGGAATTTCCGCCATTTACCGTATTTTTCGCTCTATTGGACGCACCGGACCACAGGACGCACCTAGTTTTTAGAGGGGGAAATCAAGGAAAAAAATATTATCCCCTCCCCAGCCCCAAAGAGCAACGGACAGGCTGCATGCAGCCTGTCCACTTCTCCCAGAGCTTCTCGGGGCTGCGGGGGAAGCCCAGGTTCCCCCCCCCCAGCCCCAAAGAGCAAAGAAGCCAAGACAGTGCGCGGGATCCATAGCCGCGCAACCTCTCCAGCCAGGAGCTAAACCTCTCCAGTGCAGCTAAAGAAGACAAGGCAGCAAGCGTGATCCATCCCGCTCACTGCCTTGGCTTCTTCTTTAGCCTTGCACAGCATCTTTAGTCTTGCGCAACAAGATGGATTGCGCCCGCTGTCCACCGGGGCTGGACTAGATGACTCCTGGGGTTCCCTTCCAACCCTGCAATTCTATGACCTCGGAAGGTGTTTGGGGTCTCCACCACTGGAGGCTTTTAAGCAGCGGTTGGGGGACCATCTGCCTGGCGTTCTTTAGCTGTGATTCCTACATTGTGAGGGGGCTGGGCTAGATGACCCTTGGGTGGCCCTCCCAACTCTATACAGTCCTACAGTTCTGCGGCAGGAGATCCACAGCCACTTCACACAATGCCCACTCCCTCTCAGTACCCCCCTACCTGCCACACTTCCCCCACCCCACTTAAACTGAGGGAATTCCTGCCCAGAGGAACTCCCAGCAATCAAGGAGGAGGAATCCGCTGCAGCCTTGAGCAGCGGAGGATCCATGGTCCCCTTCCTTCTCTCCTCCGTAGTTGCTTTGAAGCAGGAAAGTGAGAGAGGAGCTGCTTACACGAGTGTAAGCTGCTCCCCTCCCACATTGCCGCTTCAAAGCAATCACGGAGGAGGGAATCCGCTGAAGCCTCCAGCAGCGGAGGATCCATGGTCCCCTTCCTTCCCTCCTCCGTAGTTGCTTTGAAGGAGGAAAGTGGGAGAGGAGCTGCTTACACGAGTGTAAGCTGCTCCCCTCCCACTTTGCTGCTTCAAAGGGAGCCCGGGAGGAGGGAATCTGCTGCAGCCTTGAGCAGCGAAGAGGATCCATGGGTCCCCTCTTTCCCTCCTCCGTGGTTGCTTTGAAGCAGGAAAGTGGGAGAGGAGCTGCTTACACGAGTGTAAACTGCCCCCCTCCCACTTTTCTGCTTCAAAGCAATTACGGAGGAGGAATCCGCTGAAGCCTCCAGCAGCGGAGGATCCATGGTCCCCTTCCTTCCCTCCTCCGTAGTTGCTTTGAAGGAGGAAAGTGGGAGAGGAGCTGCTTACACGAGTGTAAGCTGCTCCCCTCCCACTTTGCTGCTTCAAAGGGAGCCCGGGAGGAGGGAATCTGCTGCAGCCTCGAGCAGCGAAGAGGATCCATGGGTCCCCTCTTTCCCTCCTCCGTGGTTGCTTTGAAGCAGGAAAGTGGGAGAGGAGCTGCTTACATGAGTGTAAACTGCCCCCCTCCCACTTTGCTGCTTCAAAGGGAGCCCGGGAGGAGGGAATCTGCTGCAGCTTCCCCCAACTCCCGCAGAAGCCACGCGCTCTTTAAAGGAGTTGCTTGGCTTCTCCTGGCTTTTCTGGGAGGTGGGGGGATTCCCCCACCTCGTAGAAAAGCCCGCAGGAGCCGTGCAGCCTTTAAAGAGGGTGCTGCTCTTGGGGGCTTTTCCCCCAGGAGGGAGAAGGGACTGCTGCAGCCAGTCAGTCCCTTCTCCCTCCTAGAGAAAAGCCCGCAAGAGGGTACGAAGCTTGTGTGCGGCTCTTGAGGGCTTTTCCCGCCTGCCTCCCCCTGCATTCGCTCCATAGGACGCACACACATTTCCCCTTGCTTTTTAGGAGGGAAAAAGTGCGTCCTATGGTGCGAAAAATACGGTATATTCCAACTAAATAGCTGCAGAGACATCCTGTACTATTTTGTTGCACCTAGAGTGGTGTTTCTTCCTTGTCCTGTAGTTCCGAGGGTATTGGGCCTTGTCTACCTCCAGGCGGTAACTCAGGTTGTGGTAGAGGCCAATGGGCTGCTGCTTCTTTTTGAAGGTCTTCTCCGTGCTCGTGCAGGAACTTTTGTGAATCCTCTGGTGTTCTTATTTTTACCTTCTTCTGCTTGTAGGTAAAAGATATTCCTTGCGGGAACTCCCACCTATAGCGAATTGTGTTAAGCCTCAACAGTCTTGCCAGTTCTGAATAGGTGGTTCTCAGGTCCAATAACTGTTTTGGTATATCTCTGTAAATTTGCGCCCTTTTATCCTGAATCTCCAATGGATTTGCGAAATGTAGGCCTAATATTTTGTCTCTCTCTTCCCTTGATCTCAAAATTATCAAACAGTCTCTGGATCTGTCCTTCCTTACCAATCTTCCCAGTCGAAAGGCTGAAACAATTTTAAAGTCGCTTTCTTCCTTTATATTCCAGAATTTTGAGAATTCTGTTGTCAAAAATCCAATCAAATCTTGTTGCTCAATTTCTGGAATTGCTCTTAATCTGAGATTGTTCTGGCGATCTTTCAGTTCCACCATGGAAAGGTAGGCTTGTTGTTCACCAATTTGTTTTTGCAAAGGCCTGACTTCACCTTTAACTTCCTCAACCTCTTTTTTAGCTGCCGTGGCAATTTGGATAGCTTCCCCAGCTAAGTTATGATTCTCTGCTGTAGCACCTTGCAATTTTTCAATTGCTTGTGTGTGCTGGGAAACCTGATCAGTCAATTTCTGGATTGAGGATGTAGCTTGATCAATTTTTAGTGATTGATTGTCAACCTTTTGATTTAAAGCTGCCAATTGCTCCAGGATCTGTTTCAATACTCCCTCAGATCCTCCTGCTGCCATATCCTCCACTGCCAGATTTTGGGGCCTATCGACTTCTGCCTTTGTTGCACCCAGCACAGCTGGGACCGAAGATCTACGTCCCTGAGTCAGAGTTGTTTGTACGAGCTGTGTCTGTTTTTTTTCCTTTTCCTTCTCTTTTGCTTCCTTAGCTTTAGCTGCTCTTGTTTTTCCTGAGCCACTCATCAGTCAATGTTCAAGGTCAAATTTTTATTGTCCCATGGGAAAGACAGGTCCAATTTAAAAACAATCCTATAAGAGAGACTAAACATGCAAAGCTGTTCCCAGGCCTTTATATTCCCAAAGTCCTCTAGGGGGAGTATCACAAAAAGTTCAGAAAGAAGAAGGCAACTTTTCCGCCATTAAAGTCCCTGTTGTGTTAGAAACACACAATAGTCCCAGAAAAGATAACGAAAAAAGAGTCCTGCAGAGTACTTTTAACTTTTAACAAAGTTTCAGAGAGGTGCCTGCCAATTGTATCCACTCCAACTTGTTTAAGCTCAAAAGTATCACTTTCATAAAAATTTGAAACAGTTCCGCAGTTAAGACAATTTCCCCTCCGGCAGCCCGACAATTTGGAAATTAACTTTCAAGGTCCCTTAACCGGGGGAGATCTCTCCAAATTTCTTTTAAAAGTTTACTCACAAGTAGATCTATCTTCCCTTTTCCGCAATCACTTCTGACAGTGCATGAAAGACTCTCTTTAGAACTTCCCTTTTCAACTGCTTTCCGCTTGACAGATCCTTTGCTTTGATCTTGTAAGCAGTACCGGAAGGCTGACTTCCTTTTTATCGTCTCCCGGTTTCAGCCAATTTAAAAGCAATTTAGTCCCCAAGCTTAATGTCCTTACTCACGGGGTTGTTGTCTCAGTCAAATCCTTTAAGGAAGAAAGGTCGGCGCTCATCTGTGACAGCCGCGCGGCTTCGCTTCCGCAGAAAGAGCGATGAACTCACAGCACCGCTACCCCTCCTTCACTCCGGAGCCCCTTACGGGGTCCCTTCCGCGATTTCAGGGTCGCTCCAGGTGCCCGCCGAGTCCCACGGCCACGGGCTCACTCTACCCGTGGTTCTTCTTAATGGGTCGCCGCTGTGCCGTAGCGAAACGACCCTTTCCTGCGGAGCCCCTCTTCAGAGATCGAAGAGGACCGCCATCACCGTTTCGCGCCGCCTCCGGAAGTCGGGCCTTCCAGATGTTTTGGGACTACACCTCCCATCATCCCTGACCCCTGGTCCTGTTAGCTAGGGGTGGTGGGAGTTGTAGTCCCAAAACATCTGGAGGACCAAGTGTGCCTATGCCTGCTCAAGGGCAATCAAAGGTGTTGCATCCGAAGATCTCAGTGACTGATGTGGAGCATCAGGAAGCAGACAGTCCTTAAGGTGCTGTGGGCCTAAGTTGTTTAGGGCTAATCCTCACTGAAGTTAGCTGAATCTGTAAATGAGCGCTAGCACTTATTTTACTATAAATAGCAGGCGCAGGTTGCGCAATTAGAGTTGATTCAGAGCTCTTGTGCAATGAAACCCGCTTCCTTCCAAAAATCAAGATTTTTGTGATAAAGAAAGTGGGAGGGAAATGCACTGGAAAGTGTGGGATAATGCCTGGTGCATCACCATCATCTAACCTCCCTGCAAACAAATCAGAATGAATGCTCAATATATAGCCGCCACCAACCAAGCTCCGTGCAGCTTTGTTCAAAAACATCATGGGGAGTGCTCAACAGAGGGGACACCCAGAAGCCACCACACAACTCATTGGCTGACTAAGTATTTCAAATGTCAGTGTACCTGCCATCCCCTACCTGTTATTAGGTGTTATTCCTGCAATGCAGGGGATTGGACTAGATGACACCACTGGGGATCCCTTCCAACTCTGCAGCTCTGTGATCCTAAGATTCTATAACTGGAGCAAAATATTATTACTGCTACTGATCATACTTAAATTATTCAGCAAAACCTGAACAACTTTTTCTTGTTAGTTTCCTGCAAATGCGCAGCCTTTTGTCTGTTAGAGCTTGTGCTGATAAAAGCTGTCAGGTGGGTTATTACTAACAAATGGATATAAAGATTTCAGTTTTTAAAATAATAATAATAACATGCCGCTTGGAATGCCACGCAGAGAGGTTTGTGATAGGTAAAAATAATTCCCTGCTTAAAAGCAGCCTTACAATTGCAGCCGCAGCTCTAGAAACCTGCAAAAATCTACTCAAGACAATTAGCTTTTTTGTCCTTTATTATTTCCTCAAGCGCTGAGGTTTTGTAACACTTCTTTTCAGCTGAACCAAATAAATATTATCTTACGTGTTTTTCATTGCACAGTCAAAGTGCCCCCCTTATCTGCTCTCCTTTCTTGTGATGTGGCACCCGCATAGCAACAGCCTCACAATTAATTGGTACTTTGCTTCTTAATTAAGAAGTTAGTGGGCCAGATTCTCAACTGCATTTTTGGAGTAAAGGTCTGGGAGAGATAAACTGTGCTGAGCTGATACCATCCTGTTCTCTGGTAGTACAGAGTATGCCTTCTCAGCCACTTGCTGCATTTAAGAACCTAGAACACTCCCTAATACTGAGGGAGGTCATTGGTCCATCTACTATTGTCTATGCTGGTTGGCATCAACTCTCCAGGGTTTCATCTCTCTATTGGCCCTGAGGTTCTCCACCCCATTTTAAGAGCAGATTCTGGCTCATCATTATTGTGATGAAATAGAATGGATGACTTGTGCAAACAGAGGAAGCTTCCTTAAACAGAGTTTGGCCATTGAACCATTTAGCTTAGTACTGGCCACATTCACACCACACCCTGAAAGCCCTATGATACCACTTCCAAGTGCTCATGGCTTCCCCCAAATAATTCTGGGAGCTGTAGTTTGTAAAGGGTGCTAAGGGTCTCCTAAGGAGACCCCTATTCCCCTCAGGGAGCTAAGATTCTCAGAGTTCCCTGTGAAAAGAGATTGACTATGAAACTATTCTAAGAATTGTAACTCTGTGAGGGGCATGAAAACTCTCTGCACCCTTGACAAACTACAGTTCCCGGGATTCTTTCGGGGGAAGCGCAGACTGCTTAAAGTAGTATCATAGAGTTACAGCCCTTCACTTTACTGAATCAAACTATGGTCCACCTAGCTTTGTACTGTCTGCCGTGATGATTCTCTGGGAGTGGCTATCTCCCAGCCCTACCTAGAGATACCTGGGACAATCACTACATAAAAAAGATGTTCTCCCACTGAGCCATGGGCCTTCCCTACTGTGGCGTTTTTCTCCAGCAGCTCGAGCGAAGGTTGAAGCCCCTGAGCAGGGAAGCTGTGAAGCAACAGTGCAGGCACGCCTATGGAAGGAGGTTATTTTTAGGAGACGCCACTCATATCACGGGCTGTCTTGGGGCTGCTTCTGAGAAATGTGCCAATGGGTCCTCAAATATTGAGCTTTCTGTCGAAGTTTGCTCTCCCTGAAGGAAACGCTGAGGCCTACGTGGGCCGAAGGGGGACGAGTTGCTGCCTGCATTAGAAATCAAGGTCATTTGTCAGAAAAGTAGATGAGGGAAGGAGAAAGGAGCGGGGGGGGGGGAGGCCACAGCCAACAACGGGGGCAGGGGGGGAAGCATTTGAAAAGGCAGCACTGTGTGCAGTGAATGATAATATATTTATACTGCACACTTTTATCGACCTAGCAAAAAAGTCACAACCCAAAGGGTAGATTGCACAGGCCCGCTGGTGAAGGCCGAGGATGCTCCCAGACAACAAAAACAAGCAAGTGCTTGCTAGCATTCAACTATCTTATTTTTAAAAGTAATTTATAGCCAGATCTCCTTTGTGCCCTTTGGGGGGAAGGGCTATAGTGCAGTAGCAGAGCATCTGTTTTGCACGCAGAAGGTCCCAGGTTCAGTCCTTGGCGTCTCCAGGTAGGGCTGTGAGAGGCCCCTGCCTGAAACACTGCTGTCATGGACTGGCTGAGTGCTGAGGAGTGGTGAGAAGCACCAGCTAGATCTAATAGCCCTGAGCATGTCTCAGTACCAGGAAAGTATAAGGTAGCTACACCACTCTCACATGGTAAAGGGACCCCTGACCATTAGGTCCAGTCGTGGCCGACTCTGGGGTTGTGGCGCTCATCTCGCTTTATTGGCCGAGGGAGCCGGCGTACAGCTTCCGGGTCATGTGGCCAGCATGACTAAGCTGCTTCTGGTGAACCAGAGCAGCGCTGTTTACCTTCCTGCCGGAGTGGTACCTATTTATCTACTTGCACTTTGATGTGCTTTTGAACTGCTAGGTTGGCAGGAGCAGGGACTGAACAACGGGAGCTCACCCTGTTGCGGGGATTCAAACCACCGACCTTCTGATCAGCAAGTCCTAGGCTCTGTGGTTTAACCCACAGCGCCACCCAATACCAGGAAGAATACAAGGTAGCTACACCACACTCATTTCACAGAAATTGCTCACAAGGTAGTTCATTTTGCCCCGTGAGGTTCTATCTAGGAGGGCTAGAAACTTTTTTTAAAAAGAAAGAAAGCTCAGAGTCATAGGTGCCACTAGAAGTCTTCAGGGGTGCCATAGATCCTGTGGGTGTTAGCTTGGTTGCCATTGGTTTAGTCAGCTGAGCTAGATGTGCCAATGGTCTAATCCAGTATAAGGCAGCTTGCTCTGTTCCCACAAGCCAGGCCATTCTTATGCTTCAATCTTGATTTTGTCCGCACAGAACTGAGCAAAATAACGTTTTGGGAGGCGGGTTATAGCTGTGCTTCTGTAACTTTTGTTTTGCACATAAAACAAGCCGCCTTATGTGTAAAACACCGATTTCAGGTTGAAAAGTGTTGTTAATTGCTTGGGGCACAAAGCTTAACATGTTAAATTGTAGTACCTCTTGGTTTCAGCTGGCTACTTCTTAGACGAACAGAACAAGCATATTACACATCTGTTGTGCTTAGAAGATTTGCTTGTCGCAGAAACTCTCTTTCAGAAACTAAGGGTCTATGAAACAAGTGCTAGATGTTGTTTCTCCAGACTTGCTTTAATTTATTTGCTGTAATTTTTTTATCCTGCCTTTCCTCTTATGAGCAAAAGGCAGCACACCTGGTTCTCTCTCCCAATACCAATTTTATCCTGACAACAACTCTGCAAGGTAGCTTAAACCAAGACAGAATCCTAGAATCATGGAGTTGGAAGGGACCCCAAGGGTCATCTAGTCCCACCCCTGCAATGCACTGACCACAGCTAAAGAATCCCTGATAGATGGCCATGCAACTTCTGTTTTGAAACCACCAATAAAGGAGATTCCACCACCTTCCAAGGCAGCCCATCCTGCTGTCAAAAAGCTCTTACTACCAGAAAGTTCTTCCTAATGTTTTGTTGGAATCTGTTGTCTTACTCATGGTTTCAGGGTCTACCTTGTGTTTTCATTTTGTATTTTTATGTTGTGAACTGCCCAGTGATCTGCGGATGAAGGGCAGTATAGGAATTTTAATAATAATAATAATAATAATAATAATAATAATAATAATAATAATAATAATTAATAATACCACCACCCTCTGGAGTAGCAGAAATCAAGCTTGCTCCATCTGCCTTGTGACAGCCCTTCAGATATTTGAAGTTGGACTCTGATCATGCTTATCTGGATGGAGGATAGACAAAGGTACGTGTAAAAATTAGACTATGTAGAAAGACAATATTCGTATTCATTGCTATGCCAACTTTTGCCTATGGCCCCTGCCATCCATGGCATGGTGGACCCCAGAAGATTAACCAGAAAGGAATGTGGCCCCCAGACGAACAGGTTCTCTAGCCCAAGTGCCAGATAAAGAGGTCAGGATAGCCCGAGGCTCCCTTCCCCCTGCTGTGAGCCATTGTTAGAAAACTGTCTCTAGATTCTTTAATCCTGCCTCTCTCTCAACCGTTTTTTGAAACCTTCAATGCCAAGTAGGAACATTTGAGAGCTCTATGGGGCTTCTTACTCCTCCTCGAGATATTTTGGATCGCACCATCTTGGAGTAGTTATGTGGCGTCATAAATCACAAGTAGGGCATGGATTTTCTATATGAATTCAGCCTTGTGAAGCCGGCTCACTTTGGAGGTTAGAAATAAAGAACCCAAAGCCAGATGTGCATATAAATCCACATATGTGCTCCTTTCATTCTTCACATTTGTTGTTTAAAGGCAAGGGTGTTTAGCTTAGGGATCTACAGCAGAGCTTAACAGTTCTGTTGTTGTTTTTTAAACACGCACACACTTTTTTGTTTGACCTTAAAGGGAGCATTATGATGTTCAGTAAATAGCTTGTTTGCTTTGTACAGGAATGATTTGTAACATCCATGGTTTTCTCCAAACAATTTGTTTTTACACCATGAGATTTAGTGTCAGGGACTTAGAAAATGGAATTGTTTTATGAGCACAGAGCAATCACTCTAGGGCATGCTTATTTCACAAAATAATACCCCCTCCCTGCTCTTTTCTTCCAAATCTTACCTTCCTGGAGAAATGATATATTCACCACACATGCAGTGCTGGCTGGTCCTATTATGGCCAGAGGGGCACTGCCCCACCAACCTCAGTCTGCTTCCACCCCCTCCCACCCACCCATAGGCCTACCTCCTTACCTAACCAGTCCAGAGGTCAGCACCGCCTGTGAGCTTCCCTCCTCCTTGGTCTTAGTGTTCTCCTTCTAGAACTCCACAGGGAGGAGAATGGGGATGCCTGAGAGGAGTGTTACAGGGAGACTTGCCTAACATCTTGTGGCCAGCTGTGGGTCAATTGAACTTCTGTTCTCAGACAGGTCAGTATCATATCTGAGAAACAAAGAAGGGCTTTTTACACAGGGAGGTGTGGGGAATCCAGAAAAAGGCAAGAGTGTGCCTCGGAACACATGCAAGCTCTTAGTGTGTACTGTAGTGCAGTGGTTAGAGCAGCATCTCCACCAACATGGTTTTCTCCAGATGTTTTGAGTGACAACTTCTACCATCCCTGTCATGATCCAGGGGCCAGAGGTTCAGTCCAAAGAGGGTAAAGTCTTTTACAAAAACACTTACCCAAAAAAGTAGGGTTCAAGGTGAAGATCAGTCTTCACAAGCCAAACACAAGCATAGAGAATCTGTCCAAGTCTAAAACATAATCCAAAAACAAGGTTATGGAACAGTCCAAGATCAATCTCACAAGGAGTTCATGAAGCAAGACAGGAAAACTATTTTTATTCTGTTTATTCGTTTATTGCATTCATATCCTACTTTTTTCTTCAGGAAGATCATGGTGACATACATGGTTTCCACCCTCTTCCTCATTTAATCCACACAACAATCATTAAGGTAGATTAGACTAGCCCAAGGTCACTCAATGAGCTTCATGCCCAAGTGAGGATTTGAACCCACGTCTCCCAGGGCCAACACTCGAACCCAGCCTGTTGTTGGATTCCAATTCCCATCATATCCAACTACTGGCCATGCTGCCTAGAAATGATAGGAGTTGTAGTCCAACAACATTTAGGGACCCAAAGTTGAGAAAGGGTGCTCTAACCACTGCACCACATTCGAACAAGGTGCCACAGACCTGCATTGCCTCCAGGTACTAGGAGACTAGGTGGCCTTATATACTCTGGCCTATTGGAACACTCTCTAAATTCAGCGATGGGCTCTTCACACACACTTTTTGCCATAGGGGTGGTCTCTCCCAGCCCTACTTGCTGGAGAGTGAACCTGGAAACTTCTTCATGCAAGGCACATGTTCCACCACTGCCTTTTCCAATCTCAGGGTTGTGGGGTCGAGCCCCATGTTGGGTGAAAGATGGTTTGAACATATTTCACCAATCCTGGCCAGAGCACACTGACTGCCAATTAGTTTCCGGGCCCAATTCAAAGTGCTGGTTTTGACCTCTAAAGCCTTAAATGTCTCAGGACAGTACTTCAACGACTGCCTCTCCCCATACGAACCTACCCAGACCCTGAGATCATCCTCTGAGGCCCTTCTTCATGTGCTTCCACGAGAGGTCCAGAGGGTGGCAACATGAGAACAGGCCTTTTCCGTGGTGGGTCCCCATTTGTGGAATGCTTTCCCCAAGGAAGTTCTGCTGGTACATTCATTATACACCTTTAGGCACTAGGCAAAAACATTCCTTTTTAACCAGGCCTTTGGCTGATTGACATTTGATGCCCTTTTAAAATGTATTTTGGAAAGGGGGGTTATTGGGTTGTCTTTGTTTTTATTTGATTACGTATTTTGTGATTTTTATATTATAGTTTTATGTTGTAAACCACCCTGAGATAAGGCATACAAACAAACAAATATTGCAAGTGTTTGGACTAGATGATCCTCACAGTCCTTTCCATCTCTACAAATCTGTGTTTCTCCAATCTTTGCTGTGAGATTAAGGAAAACAGGGCCTGATGGGTGTAAGAACCATGCCCTACCTTAGCTCCAGTGAATAGAACTGCTGGGCTATGGAACATGCAAGCAACATTCTGCTTGCGGCTCTGTATTTCTTCATTGTTACCCAGGATCACAACCACTTCCCAGCAATAAAAACTGGGTGGCCTGATTTTTATACCGTCCTGCAGCACAGCAATTGGATTTAAATTAATCTATATTAAGAAGCAGAATGTGAGCTGGCTTCTCCACCCGACCCCCTTCAGATGAGAAATGCATTGAGAAGGTGAAATCCTCTTTGGGGTTTTTTTTTTTTTAAAAAAATCTGTTCCTTACTGCTAGGGTCCATTCTCAAGGGATTTCTTGCAGAGGGAAGGCAGAGTGAGTTATCTGCAATGAGGTTTGAAAATCAGATATAATGATAGTTCTGCTGATGGGTGAACACACATTAGATGCCATGAGTCCCCTAATGCTCTCAGGATCGGGTTTGGGTTGGCAGGATCCGATGGAAGAGGAGGCAGAAATGTGGGGATGGGGAACCTGGGTTGGAGGAGGAGGGAACACCCCTTCTTGCCCTGTGGAAGAAAGAGGGAGCAAGGAAGTTCTCTTCTCCACCTCTGCTGTAGAGAAAGAGAAGCCTGGGGAGTGCTTTGATCAGCCAAGATGTGGGGCTGAACAGGAAGTGGCCTGAGCAGGAGAGTGCAGCCTTGTCACCTAGAACCAGACAATGCCTTTGCAGATGGGAGCAGACCCACCAATGGGAGTGCCCACCTGCAGCCAACACCTATGAATACCAGCTGCTGGGAATTGCAGGTGGGCAGACAGCTGTTGTACTCTGGTCCCGCTTGCTTGTTTCCCACAGGTGTCTGCTTGGCCACTGTGAGAACTGGATGCTGAACTTTGGAGAACGAGCGAGGTCCCAGCTAAAGAAGAATGGCAACTGAAGCTGATGGAATATGTGCAGTTTGCGGACTTAACATATAGAATAAGAGAACAAGAAGAACATACGTTTAGAGAAGATTGGAAAATGTTTATTGAATACAGTGGTACCTCTGGTTGCGAACGGGATCCGTTCTGAAGGCCCGTTCGCAACATGAAAAGAGCGAAACCCGCAGTGGCGTGTCTGTGCATGCGCGGGTTGTGATTTGCCGCTTCTGAGCATGCACGTGATGTCATTTTGTGCTTCTGCGCATGAGCGAGCGGCAAAACCCGGAAGTAACCCTTTCTGGTACTTCCGGGTCGCCGTGGGACATAACCTGAAAGAATGTAACATGAAGCAAACGTAACATGAGGTATGACTGTATATGGGGGGAAATTGTGTACACTTGAAAACGTTGGCAGCATTAAGATAAATTCAACAGTTTTGATGGATGTAATAATGGAATAAAATGTGTAAAATATGCAGGGTTTTATGATTGGCAAAATGAACCATGGAAAGAGAAGAAGGGAAGTAACTGATATTTTAAGGATGTTTAAATGAGTATTCTAAATTGTAAAATACAAAATTTAATAAAAATTATATATATATAAGTGAATAGGATGCTGAACTAGACAAGCCATTGGCCTTTTCCAGCAGGCTCTTCTTAGGTTCTGGTATTCCCACAGCACAAGAAACGTGCCACAAGTGAGCATGCCACGCCTCATCTTCAAAAGCATGCCAGGAGGGGAAACCTGTGAGAGCCTCTCTGCTCCTTCTGTCCAGTTCTGAGCTCCTCGCTTTGCTCCTGAGTCATGACTCCTGAGCATGGCACCTGCTGTCGATGCTCTACGGTTACTTGCGCAAATAAAGACCCCTTTTCTGCTTCCAAGTATCAGAGTCTAGCTCTGCATGTGCTAGGTAGGAGCCCGGACATGAGAGCTCAGAGGCAAGATGTGAAGAAGCATTTAAAATCTTGTTATTGTGCTGCAAGCTTAAGGATCTTACTCGGTTTGCCTTGGTGGCTGTCGAAAGGTGCGGTCCTGAGAACAAATCCCAGGCAGCTGTTTAAGAACCTCCAGGCGTGTGAGGACCGTGTTCCGATTTAGAGAGATGTCAAAGGACAGCCTTCCAAGGAGTTAGGCCAGATTAAACATGAGTAGCAAACAGCATCAGAATCCATCCTGGTGGTCTGCGGCAATGCCAGTAATCGTGTCTGACTCAGCGAGCGCCCATCCTTTCAGAAACTGACATACTGCTTCTGCCACAGATCCCCAAGTACACACTGTCTCTTCTTCCTACTTATTAGCACATGTTTCTCAAGAGCTGCTCCAACAAAATTCCAGGTGCTCTGTCTCATTCATGTCTGTTTTTCCTCCTAGACCAAACCCAGTGTTCCAGCCACACATTCTGCAGGAGGTGCTGAGTGATGGATGAATTTATTTCCAGGTTGTTGTTGTTGTTTTTAGTTTTGCCTTTTTCCAGTGCTAAGTTCAGTTCTCCACACTTCCACATCAGTTTGCAATTTTAAAAAATCATCTTGGAAACTCACCAACATTTCCGCATGACAGAACTGACGCAGGGACACAGACCTGATGGGCTTGTGGCTGTCTTCATTTAGATTTGGTTCTGTGATGTCATCACAGAGCCAAATCTGATTGATGATGCTATGACAATGCTATGACATCACTTCCGCAATGGCGATCATGTAATTTGCAAGAAGAGAATATGAAACTTATCTGAACTGAGGACTGCCATGCCATCACTCCAATTTGATTTTGTAGGGTCTCCAGAAACCACTTTTTTCATACACACGTAATTGTTTCTGCTTACAACTCATTTGCACAGGAGAGTTCCTTGTTTCTCTTTTTCCTACAGTGATGTTTAACTGGTTGCAGTCTGGTAAAAGAGCATGTAGCACATCTCACTTTAAAGGGGAGGTTTTAAACAGCCAACTTTTAAAGCTGCTAACTTAAAAATTATGACACCTGAGAACATGTTTACTGTATAGACAGAGTAGTATTTTATCTCAGTCAAAAAATAAAAAACAAAAAACAACAACAAGTGGACTACAAATCTGGCACTGAAATAAATTCAATTTAGCCTCATGTAATTGCTTATTCAATTCTCAGATATGACATGCTGTTAGACCACAAATTGACATTCTGTTGCTTCTGTTTCAATAAGCTTAACTTGAACAAGTTGCCCTCTAGGTACACCCCGAATGGAAAGCTACTTGATCTTCATCCCAAGAAAATTAGTGTGTTAAATTTTGTTTGAAAAATTGTTATCCAAAGCATGACACTTTCTCAGCCAGTGGTGAGACTGCACAATTAATATATGTGTATTTTAAATACAATATTTCTTTTAAAGCCAGCACAAAGACCGTAGAGGAGATTTATACATTATATCAGCTTCTTCATTGGATAATGATGATGATGATGATGAATCTCAGTGCTTTTTTCTGGGGGTATTCAAGGGTAAGCAGTACCGGTACCTCCCCCCTCCATTAAAAGTGTGGTACTTACTCTAACAACTTCAGGGTACTAGCACCTTTTTCTGTATAAAAAAAGCACTGATGATGATGATTGTACCCCACCCATCTACTTTTGCCTCTGGCCCCACCTAATACTGGCCAGTGGCCCCCAGAAGGTTGTTCAGAAGGGAATGTGGCCCTCTGCAAAAAGGTCTCCCACCCCAGTTTTAGAGGATCCTCTAGAGACATTCTCAAAAGTTGCAATGCCTTCTCTAATCCTCAAGCTCTTCCACTGAAATGGATTTGAAGGTTGCTATGAAAGGACCCTGTGATTATCCAAAACAATTTCAAGCCTATGGTCTCATCCAACTCAGAATAGGCTTAGTCATAACATGGGCTATTAAATGCACGGTCCATTTCCTCGTGAAAGCATCACTGTAATACATAGCTAGCTTTCATTCCCACTCTCTCATTTTGGCCATTCCGTTAAGTCACGAAATTGCCCTCACCTTCTCTCGCCAGAACTCTTTAACAAGGATGCATTGCCTCATCATAAGTGACTAGAGCTTCCACAGTGCCCAGAATCATTGATTGAGAAGCGCCATCTCTAAACCCAGAGCCCTGAAGGCACTTTTGCTCTATGTGGTCAACTTTGAAATGTCCTTGGCCCAGTCACAGCCAAAGGGCATTATTTAGATAAGTTGAAGTTTTGGGTTTTAAGCTGATTAGTGACCCAATCCTACAACTTGGTACCTCTTCATAGTATTCTCTTGGAAAGCGGCATTATGCCAGCACTATAACAGCTTCCGGACCCAGTTCAATGTTCTCATTTTGATCTTTGGAAGGAGACTTTTGTAGACACAGGACCACATTCCCAAAGGGGTCCTCCATGACTGGCATGTCTCTCTTTTAGTCAGAAGGAGAGATTTACAATGGCTTTACACGGTGGGGTGGGGTGGGGTGAGGAAATCTAATGCTATTCAAGGCTATATCATCAGAAGTATATACAGTGTCCAGATCAAGGGAAGTAATCGTACTACTCTATTCTGCCTTGGTCAGACCCCACTTGGAGTCCTGAGTCCAGTTCTGGGCACCGCAGTTTAAGAAGGATGTTGACAAGCTGGAATGTGTACAGAGGAGGGCAAGCAAGATGATCAAGGGTCTGTCAACCAAGCCTTATGAGGAATGGTTGAAGGACCTGGCTTTGTTTACCCTAGAAAAGAGGAGAGTAAGAGGAGATATGACAACCATCTTCAAATATCTCAAGGGCTGTCACATGGAAGAGGGAGCAAGCCTGTTTTCTCTTGCTCCGGAGGGTAGGACTTGAACCAATGGATTCAAGTTACAAGAAAGGAGATTCTGACTAAACATCAGGAAGAACTTTCTGACAGTAAAAGCTGTTTGACAATGGAATGGTCTCCCTCAGGAGGTTCTGGGCTCTCTGTCACTGGAGGTTTTTAAGCAGAGGTTGGGTGGTCATCTGTCATGGATCCCTTAGTTGAGATTACTGCATTGCAGGGGGTTGGACTAGATGACCCTTGGGTTCCCTTCCAACTCTAAGATTCTATGATCTAGGGATAAATAAATATAAGCACAACCTCAGAGAGGAAAATGAATGCTTTTTAATTCCCCGCCACCACCTTTGATAGTGCTAGAAAAATGCAACCTGTGCTGCTGATAGTAGTACAACTCATGCAACACATTGGTGACTAATATACACACAATAAATAAGATAAAGAAAACAAAGGACTGAGTTAAGCATTTGAAAAATCCATTGAAACCAGACATTATAAGTTCATCTTAGGTTTGGTAGTTCGTAAGTCTCTGTGGCTTTGCACAAGGTTTTGTATTTTTCTGAGAAGATCTCTCACCTTTGATAGTGGCACAAAAGCCCCTGGGCTCCTTTGACTGCACTGCAATTTGACAGGGTTTCTTACCCAGGGATGCTTCTCTCACACCTGGGATTTCCAGGCACACTGTCTACAAGAGACCCTGCTTGCCCCTCAAGATCTCCTTGACCTGTGGAATGTTTGGTTCATCCCCTGATGACTCAGTGTTTGACTCAGGTCAGGGTTAGGTATGACTCTGCCTGACGGTTGGACAGGCTTTGGGTATGCTTGTTTGGGCTGATGAGAGTTGGAGATCAAGAACATCTGGATGTCCACAGGTTCCCCTTTCCTTTCCTAGGAAGTCAATCAGCCTGTGGGCTCATAGGCCACAATGTTCCTCCATACAAAAAGTCCCCTGTACACAGGGAGAAAGTTTTAGCTATGCAATGCAAATTTGGCTTGAGAAATGTTATTTGTAATCCCCAAAGCAAGTGATGTACTGACTTGAAAAGTGTTATCAAGGAGTCCCTAAAGCAAGCAATGAACTTTTATCTTAACACTTTCAGATTCCCCGTAACAACTGAGCAATGACTGCAATTTATTTTGTGTGGGTGTGTTGAAAATAATCGTGTAGATTATTTTGTCTTTGCAAATCCTATAATGACCTGGCCTAATCCACACCTCGCAACTCTAAATGTGCAAATCAGAACTTAGCTGCCCACCGAATGTGTCACTTTCTCTGAATTTAGCAAAGTAGTGCTCCGACGCTTAACTTGTCAGAGTAGTTTCGAATTGCTCTGGCATTTGGAAAGATGCATTTTGTAGGGGAAATATGCTTTAAAATTTCAGTCCAGACTTTATTATTTCTTAAATGGAAGTTAATGCGAAAATCAGATGGAACAGACTTATAGGCGAACATGTGTGAAAATGACATCGATGAGAAATAGACAGATTTTGTCATCCCAAATGTGAATAGAGAGCTGCAGGCAGAACAGGAGGTAAGTGACTGCTGCAGCTGGCTTCTGTGGGCTGACAAAGGAGAGAAAGAGTCTGAGAAGGGTCTCAGCAGCCATCAGTGTGTCATCCTTGCAGGCCACCCAACCCAGAATGAGACCACTGTGGCGTCAGTGGGTCTTGGAGGATGCTCCAGGACCACAAGGATAAATTCTGGCAGATTTATGCTGCAGGAGAAAGGGCTAGTTTGGAGTGTGAATGCAAATTGGATGGAACTAAAGGAAAACATGAGACTGGAAGAGACTGAGATGGAAGGAAAGGACAAGTGAGTGAGAGAATGCAAGAAAGGGAAGAAGAAGATAGAGCAACATAACTGCAAACAAAAGTTATTGTAAATTGGGAACCGAGGGGTCAGACGCAGCAGCCCAGACAGAACATGCATTTGCATGCATGGTAGTATCATAAGTCAGTGAGAGTCAGTGAGCTTGCCCTGCCTCACATCTAAAAGCTTGGTGGGAGCAGCATGACAAATTGTTGGGACATCTTCATTGCATCCTTTCAGTTCTGCATGTTTCACCTTACTCGTGTACCTAGGCATCATGACTTTTAGACACTGTGCTTGCTGCTGAGCCCATACTTTTATTAGCCTGAATAAAGATCTCTTCCTTACGTTAGAACTGCTGTTCTTATGTTTTGGGATAGGAGAGTGACAGGCAATCTGCTGAGTCACTGCTCACTGGGTTCTCTGCTTTCTCATTCGCCCTGATTAGACCTTCCATCCCAGGAGAGCAAACTCTGAGCTTCTCGCTAGGTTCTCTACTGCTTTTGCTCTTGAGGTCCAGGGGGTAATGGGGGAGAATTAGGGGCCAACACAGAGCATTGCAAGTGAAATTCATGAAGACTAGCTACTTTGAACAGCCTTAAAACTACAGCAAGTTACTCCAGGTGTCCAGCTGAACTGGGGTTCTCTCGTGGCTCCCCCACCACTTCAGAAAAAGTCTTCTCATGAGATCTTGCCATACATTGGAGCTGATATCAGTCACCCCTGGATTAAGGAGTAGGAAGTTGAGGTAGTGCTCGTTCTTGGACCCTAGTTGGAAGTAAGAAGGCAGGCAGGTTGGGGGGTGGCTGAGGTTGATGGGGCAGTGCCCCATTTCCCCATATGGATTGGCCTCTGGTAGAAGAGAAGGTGCATTGTCAAGCAGCAAAGTCTTGGAATGTGTCTGTATAAATGGCCTTCTGTCAAGCTTCCCATATGGAGGTTGGGGAGGGGGGAGAGTTAATGACAATAAAGCAGTTAATTGTGTCTAGCCAATTTTTGCAACCAATGCTCTCCTCTCTGACTGCAAAGCGGCATCAGTTAGACATATCAGAAACTGAAAGAAGAGGGTATAAACAAAGTCTTCTAGCCGTTGGCTTGGAAACCTGTGTTACTAAAGTTCAATTTTCAGTCCTGATGCACATTCACCCTGCTGGGTCTGAAGTCAAATACACATCAGTCCATCATCAGCTGGTTTGCTGGGTGTGGGCACTGCTGAATTTCCAGCGCACAGTATCAAGGCCAGCGCTAGCAAGCTTGAGCATCAGGGCATGTCAGAAAATGATATGTGACATTAAATGCACGGAAGCATTTAGTGCTCAGGTATTATATTCTTCAAATAGCCACTGTAGGGGGAGGGAGTGGTGAATAGGGTTGTGATGGGGCATCCTTTCCCTATGCATCATTATCTTGCTGAAAATCACTCCCTCCATGAAGTTGCTATTGGTCTGATGGGAGGCTTCCACTGGTGCCAATGGGAACTTAAAGGGCACTCCTGGTGATTCCTTGGCAAGGGAGACTTGCTATCACTGCTCATCAGCTGATCAGCAGTGGCAGCAAGTCCACTGGGATCGGCCGTGCTTTGGCGTTCCCAGTGGGAAACTCTGTAGTGCAGCTGACCCCTGCCCAGGGCTTGCAGTCAGTGCTGATGGGCAGTGACCTCAAACCTGCTGGGATCAGTTACACTAAAGAGGGACTGCTGAGTGCAAGCAGGGCTTGCAGTCTTGAAAGCAGGGCTTGCAGTCCTGAAAGCAGGGCTTGCAGTCTGTGCCAATCAGCTGATGGACAGTGACTTCAAGCCCTGCTCAGATTGCCTTGGATCTTCCTTTGAGCTCACCTGCTGCCATGGTTATGTAAGGGAATGGACAAGTGGGCACCCCAACCCACTGGCCAGAGTGGCCTGGTGGAGGTGGGGAAAACCAGCATCTGGCCCACCAGGTGGAATAATAATTAATAATTAATAAATTTATTATTAATTATTTATATGGAAAAAGCTCCCCACCCTGTGCTATGCGATGCAGCACATTCCCAGGCCTTCCTCCAGCCCAGCCGCCAGGAAACATTGGGAAGGATGTTGCTCACCAGCTTCAGCTGCATGTTGCAAGTCACAGATCTGATGGATGAGCCTTTGCCACTGCTGCCTTTGGGAAATCCCCCCCCCCACCTCCAAATGCCAGAATGGAGCTGTGCCGGGAAGTTTTTAATGGTTGACATTTTATTATGTTTTTATATGTGCTGGAAGCCACCCAGAGTTGTTGGGGAAACCCAGCCAGATGGGTGGGGTATAAATAAAACAACAACAGCAGGTTTAGCAAAAACCTAGTAGGCAGCCCTTGGTGGATATAGGAGCTCAGGATCCAGCCTGCCAGATCTCTTCCCCACCCCTGTTGTAGGTTGGGGGGGGGTCCTCCCAATTGGTTGCTGCTATGAATAGAAAAGTGGGTTGTAAACATATCAAAAAAGGAATGCGGAGGGGGGGGCGCTGTGGGTAAAACCACAGAGCCTAGGATTTCCCAATCAGAAGGTCGGCGGTTCGAATCCCCGTGACAGGGTGCGCTCCCGTTGCTCGGTCCCAGCTCCTGCCAACCTAGCAGTTTGAAAGCACATCAAAGTGCAAGTAGATAAATAGGTACCACTCCGGCGGCAGCAGCAGGGGGGGAGAATGGAGATAAATCTATAGTCAGCTCTGGTGGTCAACAGCTCTGGCTCCATCTACTGTTTGGGCTCCCTGCCTTCTCCCTCTGCAGGTTGAATGGGCACCAGCCATTATTGAGTATTGAATGCTTTAAGTTTATTACAGAGCCTAGTGATTCACATGGAGGTTGATTTGAGCACCATAATGCACATACGGTCCCTAAACCTGGAAATCTGAAGAACAGGTTGGCTCCCAAGAATATAGTAACTGCTCGCAGCTGCATTGAAAGCTGCCATTTACTTTCCTATGATGGCCTAGTAGAAGAACCCTCTGATTGACAGTGTAGTCTTATAGATGTGCACACAGAGGTAAGCCCATTGAATGCAATGGAATATTCCCAGGTAAGTGCATACAGCAAACCTGGTGGATTGCGGACCCCAAAGGGCCCATGGCACATACCCATCAACTGTCCAGACCATCCCATTTTTCGGGTCATGTGAATCAAGTGAGACTGTGGCCCAGAAAATGCACGTCCTGATTTTGTGCTGGGACGTGTTGGAGGGTATATGGTGGCACCATTCACACAACATAAACTACTACAGAGATATCATCATTTTCAAAAGAAGGGGGCCCATGGCTTGGCTTTTGAAAAACGGGATCCACAGAACTTAGCTAATTGGGAACCACTGGTGTACAGGATTGCAGCCTCAGGGGATGAGTCTTTGGCAGCTATGATTAAAAGCTTTTAAAAAGAAGGGGCTTGAGTTTTGGAAAATCACATCTGAGAGTTTACTGAATTCAAAGCCTGGCAAGGAGGAAATTGCATGTGGAGATACAGAGGAAAGGAGGGTGCAGCATTTTGAAACAATTTCTTTTTTTATCTCTAGGACATGTTTACGAAGATCAGGAATCTTCGCCTTATTGCCCAGGGTTGCCTTGCAGAACAAACAGGCAAGAAATGAGGTAACTTAATGGAAGTTCTTGAAAACTCAGATGCCTCAAAGTAATTTGGGTTAGCCATCCATCACGAGTATTGAGGAGACATCTCTATCTGGCGCAGCGCATATTTTGAAGGGGGGGGGCGACAACTGCACAGATGATGGGAAATAAACACACAAAAAGTATTCTGCTCTCCGAAGTATTATCTAGCCAGCAACTAAACCTTAATGGAAGCGAAGGCTCAACCCTGGGAGTTCAGTTCAGAAGGCCAGGGTTCAGTTGGGAGGTACACAAAGTTTTTAAAAAAGCGAACAATGCCCCATAGCATGTTCTTTATTAACTGCTTTGAGGTTTTATTCCAACCAAACAGTATACAAATTTGGTTAAATACATATATGAAATGTTTTGAGTACCGTTCCCTCACCACAGGGACCCACACATATGTGGACTTTTATTTTTGGGAGTTGGGGATTTGTTCTTCATGAATTCCGCACCTCTCAGACTAATGTGTGGGTTTCATAACATCCGTCCTTCAGATTTTGCACTTGTCTGAATCTTGCGGTGCAGCTCTCAGTTAAAAAAAAAAAAGTATACAAAAATTACATTTAAAAATGTAAGTCTGGGAGCTGTTCTCCTGGAAACAGTTTCCCCCAGGGAACCTGCTCTCTTGAACGTCAGTTCCATTAATCATATTATAGATATCAGGGGAGAATATATAGATTTCTGTTGGGAACAATTTTTGAAGTACCCTTAAGACAAAAGCAAATATTCCTTTGGCATATATTCCTGCTACCACAAGTGACTATCGGGGATTGATTTGAGCCACAGTTTGCTAATGAGCTACATTTTTAAGGATCAAGGTTCAGCCTTGGAATGTTGTATTGATATAACACAAGTGCCTCTGAGGATATGCAGAGTGATTTCCCATCAATACCAAGGCATTCAATATCTCCAATAAAGCAGGGGCTGGGGGTATATACAGATCTCTAGGTCAGAAGGCATGGCTTTGGGGGCAGGGGCAATGAATCCCAGCACTTTGCATTTTGTAAATGAGAAACAGGTTCCTGTCAAAAAGAAGAAGCCCCAGCTTCCATTGTAGGTCTCTGCCTTCTCCAAACTAGAGATGGGGGAGAAGTTTAGCTCACTTCACATTTAAAGGTAAACCTACCTAATTCACACCACCTGGAACTTTATGAGGACCAAAACACATTCATTCTTTGAAATTTGCACTTCTTTGAATTTTGCCAACAATGCGTTTGCTACAATAAAATGTAAATTAAATGTAAATGTGCATTAAAATGCATATACTGGTGAAAAGAGCACACACACACAATGCATTATATTAGGAGAAATTGCTTACAAAAATGTGTATGTTGGGCAAATTGTATTAAAAATGTGGATATTAGGAAAAATTCACACTTAAATTGCTGATGAACTTCCACGAGGACTTTAAAAAAAAAAGTTTTTGTGAACTCAAGTGGAAACGGGGAGAACCAAGCTTAAAAATGGAAAAACAAGAATATGAAAGAATCAGAAATTGACAGATTCACCCATCCCTCTCTCAAATGTTATTATTTTTTCCCTTCTGTTGTCAGCTTTTGAAAACTGCGGGAGCCAGTTCTGCAAAACACATTTCAACTTATCACTGCTGGAGCTGGCTGCTCTTTTCCATGCTACACTTTTAAGTTGAGTTTTATGCCATCATCACATGCCATTCAAAACTGTTATGAACAGCTGAAATCAGTTAGGCAAGAAGAGTGCAGTAAAAGCCTGGTATTCTGTCAAGGATTTCCAAACTGCATGTCATAATCAAGGATACAGATTTACAATGCAAGGTTTATGTCCAAAGGCAACCTCTTTTCTGAGCCCTGATTTTGCATGGTGGAAGATGGTCATGGTGACCTAATCAGCCAAAGTCCAGACAAATGCGCTTGAAATTCCCCAAACTCTTTCCCACACTAATCAAAGGCTGCCCCCCCAAAAAAATATAATTGTTGGCTATATCTACAATACTGATCCCATAGCACCAGTGTGATATCATACATGCCCTTCATATAATACAGCAGGAGTGAGGAACCTGTGGCTGCTGAGATCATAGAATTATAGAGTTCAAAGAGACCCCAAGGTTCATCTAGACCAACCCCTGCAATGCAGGTTATCACAGCTAAAGGCTCCCTGACAGATGGCCATCCAACCTCCATGACATAGCCGGTTCTCCTGTCAAACAGCTCTTACCATCAGAAAGTTATTTCTAATGTTTAGTCAGAATCTCCTTTCTTGTAATTTGAATCCATTGGAGCGGGAGAAAACAAGCTTGTTCCATGTGACAGCCCTTCAGATATTTGAAGATGGCTATCCGAAGAATTGATGCTTTTGAATTATGGTGCTGGAGGAGACTCTTGAGAGTCCCATGGACTGCAAGAAGATCAAACCTCTCCATTCTGAGTGCTCACTGGAAGGACAGATCGTGAAGCTGAGGCTCCAATACTTTGGCCACCTCATGAGAAGAGAAGACTCCCTGGAAAAGACCCTGATGTTGGGAAAGATGGAGGGCACAAGGAGAAGGGGACGACAGAGGAAGAGATGGTTGGACAGTGTTCTCGAAGCTACCAGCATGAGTTTGACCAAACTGCGGAAGGCAGTGGAAGACAGGAGTGCCTGGCATGCTCTGGTCCATGGGGTCACGAAGAGTCGGACACGACTAAACGACTAAACAACAACAACAGATCATATCACCTCTCAGTCATCTCTTCTGCAGGTTAAACATACTAAATGTTTCTGGGCTACAACTCCCATAATCCCTGATCATTGACCCCTGCTGGCTGGGGCTGGTGGGAATTGGAGTCCAACATCATCACGTTCACCACCACTGGAAGACAGAGTCATAGAATCATAGAATTGTAGAGTTGGAAGGGACCCAGAGGCCTATCTAATCCAATCCCTGCAATGCAGGAATATCAACTAGAACATACAAGACAGGTGCCCATCCAACCTCTGCTTAAAAACCTCCAAGGAAGGAGAATCCACGACCACTCATGAAAGTTGAACAGCTTTTGCTGTCAGTAAGTTCTTTCTGATGCTTGGATGGAATCTCCTTTCTTTTAACTTGAGGGTCCTACCCTCCGGAGCAGGAGGAAACAAGTTTGCCCCATCTTTCAAGTGGCAGCCCTTTAGATATTTAAAAGTGGCTACCATAGCTCCTCCCAGTAAAATAGCAGATACAATGGTAAATTCAGAAGAAACGTGCCCTAAAATGCTGACGAATGTTCATCAGAACCCCTTTCTTAAAGCAGGCATAGGCAAACATCAGCCCTCCAGATGTTTGGGACTACAATTCCCATCACCCCTAGCTAACAGGACCAGTGGTCAGGGATGATATACCTGGCTGCGTCTGCATGGTTCAATTGCAGAATTAAGAATTTTAAACTTTTATTTATTGCTGTCATTTATTTCATTTATGAATCGTCTAGAAGTCATTTCATATTACAGAAAAAAACTAAATACAAAACAACTGAATATATTAAAAACCACTGGATAAATAAAACGATAACTGTTTTATTTGTTATGCTTTTTAACTGGCTTGTTTTGTTGTATATTTTAATTAAGGCTGTTTTAATGCTTTGATGGAACAGTTTTATTGTGTATTTTAATTATGCATGGATTTTGCAATTTATTTTATAGTTGTAGACCGCTTAAGGGCCATTTTGGTATGTAAACAGTGTATACATTAATAAAATAATAATTAAAAAATTGAAATATGAGTTTATACATAAATTATGACATTTCCCTCTGTAGCTTTTGTGCAATGAGATGCCACATTTTAATTGAGCATTCCATGTATTTGCAGCAATATCCATGGCTTGTTGCAACCAGTGGCCCTCCAGTTGTTGTTCTACTCCCATCAGCCCCAGCAAGCATGGCCAATAGCCAGGGATGATGGGTGTTGTAGTTCAGGAACATCTGGAGAACAGGATTAAAGCTTCCCTACACCTGGCTTATTGTCGGGTCATGGTCAGCATTTGGTGCTGACCTTTCTGAGGCACTAAAAAATAAATAGAAAGGACTAGGGACTAGGGAAAGTTGGGTATCTGGCTGGCATCAGATTGGCTGTGGGATCAGGCCAATGGACCATCTAGTCCAACAAGCTGTTTTCAGATTGACCAACCAGATGGGAAGCCTCAAAACAGGACATGAGTGCTCAATTCCAAGATGGTGGTGTTTCATATGGACCAGAAAGCAACTCACGTCGAAGCTTCTGTTCCATGCAAGGCAGCGCAGGCGAATGAATAATCAATCATTTTCAAATGTGACACGTCCCTGAGGATCAGCTGCCAAAGGACCAGCTACAAGGGGAGCATTCTGTAAGGATTCTTTCCGTGCATTGTTCCACCAAAAGATCATCTTGGCCACATCCATCAAAGTAGTGGAGTTCTTAAATCAAGGCTGTGTGCCAAAAGGATAGAATGCTTTCATAAGGAAGAACAGAGAGGCTGAGAGAAGTTCACCTGGCTACTCGAAAGTGAAGACAAATTAGTGAGGTGATAATTGGGGCTGCCTTCAGACAAGGCCTTAGTGGTTGCCAACGCTGGTGCCCCTGTCCCAATTTCAGACATTCGTTTTACACTGCATTACCAGTTGTGTTACGGAACTGTGTCCTTGTGATCCACAAACCACCACGTTGTGATGAATTTTAAATAGTGGGAAAGGATACCACCCAAAATCTTGTCACGTGACATTGCAATGCAGTTTTTTCAAGTTTACAGCATTACTCATTCCACTAGATTCTACCCGTTTTCTAAAAGTGGCTTTTACACTTTTAAACACTTAAAACATCACACAAAACACAAAAAATAGCAGGTAAGGAAATGTCGGGGAAATAGAATCAAGTGCTGTCTGAATGCACCCTGGACCTCAAGATCAACAACGTGTTGCAAAACAGAGCTCTTCTTATTCATGTGTTTTCTGACACGGCATTCTGGTCCTTCCCTTCTCACATAGTAAACATTTTTGTGGACACTGACCATGCTCAGTCCTCACTGAACTGTCACTGAGGTTCCCCTAGTAGCATTTTTTTACCCCCTCAAATTTCTGTACTTTTGCTAACCTTGGACTCCTCGAAGCCCGCTGCCTGTCACTTAGGTAATAATAATAATAATAATAATAATAATAATAATAATAATAATAATAATAAATTTCTATACTGCCTTTCATCTGAGATCACAGGGCCGTTTACAATATAAAAACACAAAAATGCATAACATAGTAACAAACAAACAAAACAGCCTTCCCTGCCACATAGTTTAGAAAGCCATAGTAAACATAAAGGGACCCCTGACTGTCATAGATAGCTTAATTAGCCAAAGGCCTAGGAGAAGAGGAATGTTTTTTGCCTGGTGCCTAAAGATATGTAATGAAGGTGCCTGCCGAGATTCCCTGGGGAGAGCCTCCCACAAATGGGGAGCCACCACAGAAAAGGCCCTTTCTCATGCTGCTGCCTTCCAGGACTCTCATGGAAGGGACACACAAGGAAAGGCCTCAGATGATGATCGCAGGGTCCGGGGTTGGTTCATATGGGAAGAGGCGGCATTACATGGCTGTCATGGCTAGTAGCCACTGGTTGCCTTATCCTCCATGAATTAGTCTCATTCCCCTTTAAAGCCATCCAAGTCGATCTCTCTCGCTACATCTTAGAACAACACATCCTATGGTTTAACTGCATGCTGTGTGAAAGAGTACTTCCGTTTTGTCTGCCCACCTACATCGCAGGGTTGCTGTGAAGATAAAGCAGAGAGGGCGGGAAAGAATGCGTGCCACTTTGAGCCCCTCGGAGGAAAGATGGGTTATAAACGTGACAGTAAATATAATAACCATTTAATTGAGATGCTGCTTTGCATGCCAAAATGGCTTCCAAGTCATTTTACAAGGGTAAAATCCACTATGAAATCCTTCCATCATTAAACTGCGGAACAATTCCACAAAAAGCATTAAAATACCTGCAATGAAATAACAGCAAAATACCTACAGAAATGCAGCAAAAGCTTAACAATTAGTAATTAAAAAACTGATTTAAACAATTAGATTACAAGTTCAATGGAATGCTTACGGATACAGGTGTGTCTTCAAGAGCCATGGGATGCCAGTTACTGTCCTTGGCTTATCCCGGGTCCTAGCAATAAGAAAAGGAAACAAAAAATCCTGTTATTATCCACTTTCTTCATTCCACACATTATCTTTTGCACCTCTATCATGTCCCTCCCTCCACCCCACCCCCCTTTTTAAAAGAAAAAGCATGTCTAGATTAAGCGTTTTTCATAACTGGTTGTTTCCATCAGGTAAATTTAGTGGAGGTGAACTGCAGTAATAATAAAAAGCCGCCTCGTCTTTTTGTACTTGACTCATTCTTAAACCTCGTCATGATAGTTTCTCACAGAGCAGAATACAGCAGTGAGATTTCTTCATCATGCATGAAATTATTTTATTTTGACATTGTAACCAAGAAGGAAGTGACATGTAATGTTTTGTAGTGGAAATATTGAAGTTTGGATTCTGACAGGGAAGAAATATGATCCTGTTTTGAACAAAAGCGATTTATGCTAAGTCCAGACACATTATTCTTCTCTTACCCACTGACTGTGGAGAAACTCATGCTCTTGTTTGGTGAATTACTTAGTCAAAAGACATCACATTTCTGTCCATATGATTTAGGTTGGATTTCTTCTGTTCCTTCACCCCAAACATTCTCCATCAATTAAGGAGGCATCCAGGAAATGCCCTTTCAAAACTGGTAGGCATATCTGAATTTTTTCAAAAAGCGCCAATGGTGCCAGTCACAAAATGGCTGCCGCAGGGTGTGGGGCACAACACAAAATGGTGACTGGTGATGGGTAAGTGTGTGGAAGCAGGTTCATGCAGATGGAGGGGGCAGCTGAGTACATTTGCCCTGGGCCTTGGTGGGCTAAGCTCTGGATGGGCCTGTTTGGAAGTACACAAAATGGCTGACACTGGTGAGTGGCTGAACACAAAATGGCAGCCACATCGAAAAGAACAGAAAAAGAGGGACAGAAAATGAAAAAGACACCTATATCAGTTGCCACCATGCTCAGTCATTGAGAGACACTCTTGGCACTTTCCCTCTTTTTGTGTCCAACCCTGTCACGCAATGAAATGTGGACATGATTAAGGGGCATGCTCAATGGACAAGAGGCTGAGCCAGAGCAAACAGGAACTGAGCAGGAAATGCAAACTGTCTCTTGTGCACTGTGAAAATTTGAGGGGATTTTTTTAAAACCAAGATCTTTAGCGGGCACCTTAGGAAGTACTGCCAGACACATTGGTGCCTCCTGAGGGCAGTGTGTCGGTGACCTCTAAGCCAGCCTCCTTGGCTTCCTGTGCTTCAGTTAAAATGTGAGGGAAGGTTTCATGAGGTAATGCCTTCCCTTGGGAGCTACCTCGCAATGATAAGACAAGCTCAACCTTGTACTCACTTAAGCAGTAAAATGAACGAGACAGAAAAACTGAAACCTCTTTCATGGGGGAAGATCTCTTTTTGAGAAATTGGCAGGCAGGTTCAACACAGCACTAAAGCCATTAGTCTGATCACAGGACATTACACATTCTGAGTTTTTCCATGCCTCAAATTAGGGCTGGGCTTCTTGGACTGAACAGCACCCCTGGAGTCAAGTACTTAAGAACTCTCCAGTGAAGCCAAGGAGAATTTGGAACAAGCTTCTGTATCGGTGTATGGCATTAGTTTGCTAACAATCTGGACAGAGAAGCTGACCCAAATGAGAACCAGATGCTATGGACGAAATGCAGTTGGTGATAAGAAGAGAGATCTCAGTCCAGAGTGCTCTTCCTATGACGACAAGTAGATTTATTTATTTATACCTCAACTTCCTTCACTCATAGTTAAGGTGATGGAGGTAACTTAAGCAACCATCATATCCCTTAATTCTCAGTTCTGCTGGGTGGCTTCTCCTGCAACTTCCAAAGATCCCAGAAGCCGTCGCTGCAGAAACTCAGGGCAGGGCTTTAACTCTCCTCCTTGGGGGTTTTTAAGCAGAGGTTGGATGGCCATCTTTCATGGATGCTTTAGCTGAGATTCCTGCATTTCAGGGGGTTGGACTAGATGACCTTTGGGTCCCTTCCAGCTCTACGATTCTAGGATTTGATGAATACCCCTCTAAACATATACAGTGGTACCTCTGGTTACAGATAGGTAGCCGTGTTGGCCTGCCATAGTCAAAATAAAAAAATTCCTTCCAGTAGCACCTTAAAGACCAACTAAGTTAGTTCTTGGTATGAGCTTTCGTGTGCATGCACACTTCTTCAGATACAGTGGTACCTCTGGTTACATACGCTTCAGGTTACAGACTCCGCTAACACAGAAATAGTGATTCAGGTTAAGAACTTTGCTTCAGGATGAGAACAGAAATCGTGCTCCGGCGGCGCGGTGGCAGCAGGAGGCCCCATTAGCTAAAGTGGTGCTTCAGGTTAAGAATAGTTTCAGGTTAAGAATGGACCTCCAGAATGAATTAAGTACTTAACCCGAGGTACCACTGTACAGTTTAAAGGTAAAGGGACCCCTGACCATTAGGTGCAGTCATAACCGACTCTGGGGTTGCAGCGCTCATCTCGCTTTACTGGCCGAGAGAGTCAGTGTACAGCTTCTGGGTCATGTGGCCAGCATAACTAAGCCACTTCTGGCGAACCAGAGCAGCGCACGGAAACGCTGTTTACCTTCCCGCCAGAGTGGTACCTATTTATCTACTTGCACTTTGACGTGTTTCGAACTGCTAGGTTGGCAGGAATATACTATTTAGAAGACCAAATATTGTTTAATTAGGCAAAGGCCTGGGAGGAGAGGAATGTTTTGTAATGAAGGTGCGCCAGGCAAGCCTCCCTGGGGAGAGGACTCCAAAAGTGGGTTGCTAGTGCAGAGAGGTCCATAGTTAAAGCTATGGTTTTCCCAGTAGTGATGTATGGAAGTGAGAGCTGGACCATAAAGAAGGCTGATCACCGAAGAATTGATGCTTTTGAATTATGGTGTTGGAGGAGACTCTTGAGAGTCCCATGGACTGCAAGAAGATCAAACCTTTCAATTCTTAAGGAAATCAGCCCTGAGTGCTCACTGGAGGGACAGATCGTGAAGCTGAGGCTCCAATACTTTGGCCACCTCATGAGAAGAGAAGACTCCCTGGAAAAGACCCTGATGTTGGGAAAGATGGAGGGCACAAGGAGAAGGGGATGACAGAGGACGAGATGGTTGGACAGTGTTCTCGAAGCTACCAACATGAGTTTCACCCAACTGCAGGAGGCAGTGGAAGACAGGAGTACCTGGCGTGCTCTGGTCCATGGGGTCACGAAGAGTCGGACACGACTAAACGACTAAACAACAAAGTGCAGAGAAAGGCCTGTTCTTGTGTTGCCACCCTCCAGACCTCTTGAGGAAGAGGTACATGAAGAAGGGTATCAGATGATGATTGCAGGGTTTGAATTGGTTCATATTGGGAGAGGTGGTATTTGAGATATTGCAGACTTCAGAGATCTCATTGTGTACCTTCTCTCTTCCTCTTGCATGTCTCAGACTCTCCAAGTGACCCTGTTTTCCAGGGACAGTCCTGGATTTACAGAAGCTGTCCCGGTTTCTTATTTGATCCCAGAATGTCCCGGTTTCCCTTAGGACAGCCCTATTTTCATGGAGAAATGTTGGAGGGTATGGAGTTATCTGACCCTCAAGCCATCTGAAGGCAGCCCTGTATAGGGAAGTTTTTTTAAAAAACGTCGTGTGTGTGAGAGTTAGGACTGCAGTACATCTGGTGCGTTGTCCTGGATCTTTGGCAAGTCAATCAAAAAATTGAGGTCTTCTTCCTTCAAAAAAAAAACTTTTGGGTTTTCCTGAAAAAAGAGGAGTGTGCTCACACGTACGTGCCTGTGTGAGGTCCAAAATATTGCCCACCTCTGCATTGCATAAATAATTATTAAACTACCCTGTTAAACATCACACACAACAAAGTAGTATTTATTTATCCACTGTGGGTAATGCACAACCACAGGCTTTCCAAGGAATTTGGGGTTATTTCCTTTGCTTGCGCAAGCAGCAAGATTGCAGCCTATCAAGCATACTGGCAAAACAAGCCCTATTATCAGCTAATTTTCCATCTCAGTTTAAGAGTCAAGTAGTAGAGATGCAGGGGTTTAAAAGCCTTTACTTTATCAGTGAATTTTCCTTTAAAAAAAGAAAAATCAATGTCCTTAAAAGAAAAAAAATCTGGATTGTTCTTTTTAATTCCCTGTCCACATTTAAAACCCAAGTACTTCAGGTAAATCTAAAAAGCAAATGCTGTTTAAGATCCTAGGTGACCTCTGAGGAGCAGATAAGCCTAGCACAGATGATTTCAAGTATTTAGCTGAGAGCCCTTAAGGGAGATGGGTCTATCTTGAAACTTCTCTTCTCCCTTTAAGTACTTCTAGAGTTTTACAAGGGCATCTGTTTTCAGTCTTCGTAAAGGACATGGAAAGCATCTGAACAGTGGAGGTTGGTGAAATTGCCTCAGCAGTAAAAATCTGGGAGATTTCTCCACATTGCTAAACGAGGGGAAAACTGGATTTGATGTGAAATGGATGATTGCTGGGCTGGACACTTAGATATTGGAAGGAAGGAAGGAAGGAAGGAAGGAAGGAAGGAAGGAAGGAAGGAAGGAAGGAAGGAAGGAGTGTTATAAGAATTCTAAGGTCTCAAATATAGAATAAATATTCATAAATGCACACATATCTAAATATATACATAAACCATGTGTCTGAAATAGTACAGGAGAGCAATCCTGGAGCCATTTTGACTCTCCCAAATATTCCTCTGTAGTAAGGGAGACAAATGGGGAAAGCCTTCCCACTGTCTTTTAGGTTACGAATCTTGGATTAAGGGTGTATTCTTGTATGAATATGGTGGGCCTGTGACCTGGATTCAGGAACCATCACAAAAGAATGGCCAGGCTGCCCAGGTAATGCAATCGGTGACCATTATCAGGTATCCTGGCAGACAGGATTTCTGCTGTAGACCATCTCCCATGATGTATGTATGATGATGATTGGGGGGTGGTCTTTGGCTAAGGGGGTTGGGCAATATCAAAAGCATTTAAAGGTTCCTGCACACTTTTGTTCAGGCCCTCTCCCTCCTTGGAAGGAGGGTAGCGAACTCTGTTGCAACAGAAAAATAAATATCTGCCTTGCTTTCCACTGGATCCAGCCTCCATCCATTTTTCTCTGATCATGGAGTTAGGGGACTCAGAGTCCCATGGGGAGTTGGGCAGCAAAAGCAAAACCCCATTTTTTACATCAGAAGGAAGGAATTGCACCACTAATAAAAAAGGACAAAGATTTACAAAAATATATATGCACATCCTAAATTCATAGGTGTAGATTCTCATATAATTATATATAAATACAGTAAGTCACACCACCTTGGAGAAGACTATGACCATGTCACCCATGCATTTGCAGTCTGCTGCCGAGGTGCCAAGAGCTGGGATGAGCGCAGGAAGCCCTCCAGCTCAGTATTGCCTACACTGACTGGCAGCTGCTCTCCGGGGTTTCAGGTATGGTATGTTCCCAACTCTACCTGGAGAAGCCGGGGAACACACCTGGAACCTTCAACATGCAAGGGAGAATCTCTTCCACTGAGCTACGTCTCTTCAAGATCCCAGTTGCTTTCCTTTTTTATGGCTCTTTATCTGAAAGGCAGACTTGCCCTTCCAACAGAGGATTCCTACAGACAGTGGGCACTTGGCTACTCCAGCCATTGCATGGGATGTTTCTAGTTATTTTATTCCAAATAACAGCCCTGAGGCAGAGGTCAGGGTTGGAGTCAGGGCACATGGAAAAGGAGGAACGGTTAAACCTGCACCCCATCGGCCCAATGAAAATCATCTCCCCCATATGAACTTTAGGATAGAAAATCCAACGGAGGCTGGGACACAAGGGTGGCACTGCCCCACCAACCTTAGCCGGCCCCCACCAGCCTGCCTTCTAACTTTATGAGTCCAGGGGATGACACTGTTTGTCACCTTCTTCTCCTATAGTCTCAGTGCTTCCCTGGCAGAACTCAGAGATGAGAAGGAACGAAACAAGAATGAGTAGGCTCTGCCTATCGTTGGCTCTGGCGCCACCTACTGTTCGTCTCCCTGCCTTCCACCCAACCAGTCCCAATAGACACCAGCCAATAGACAACCTTCCATTTGCACCAGGGGAAACTTTGGCCTCACAGCTTTGGTGGGGTTCACTTAGTATCTTACTTCCTGCGGGGAGCATTAAACCATGAGAGCTCCTCCTTGGCACAGTCAGGAAACACACACTGCATGATTCGGCTGCACGTTTTGGAATCTCCAGGCAGTTTGATTGCTGCACCAAGGGATCTTTAGGCTCAACTGGCATTATCAGCAGCAAGAAGAAGAAGAAGAGGAAGAAGAGTTTGGATTTGATATCCCGCTTTATCACTACCCGAAGGAGTCTCAAAGCGGCTAACATTCTCCTTTCCCTTCCTCCCCCACAACAAACACTCTGTGAGGTGAGTGGGGCTGAGAGACTTCAAAGAAGTGTGACTGGCCCAAGGTCACCCAGCAGCTGCATGTGGAGGAGCGAAGACCCGAACCCGGTTCACCAGATTACGAGTCTACCACTCTTAACCACTACATCACACTGGCTCTGGCACATCATGTCTGGAAAAAGGAGAGAGAGAATAGAATAATAGTGGACTCCTGTTTACCCTTTTATTTACATTATAAAACAAAACAAAAAGTGCACATAAAAATATCAAAACCCTCACATGTATTTATTCCTATGCCAAAGACGACACCAATAAAAATGTTACAGCCCTCTCCCACAACAACAAAGGGAGAGAGTGCGTTAATAAAGATTAACATTAGGCAGGGACCCTACTAAATACTTTTTCAGATGCCTGCTAAAAACTTTTTATTTCTGCAAGCCTATCCAGCCATATAATTTGCAATATATAATTGATTTCAGCCCCCTTCCTCTGTAATTTGCATTGCATTTCCTTTGCATTGAAATGAAAGCGGTGGAATAATGTGACGACAATGTAGCTAGTGCAATTTATGCAGTTAAGTATGTAAATCGCATAAGTTATGTAATCTTGCCACAGTGGATGGCGAGATGAATATGCAGTGGGAGACGAAATGCAGCAGAACGGAAACAAGGCTGCGTGCGACAAATACTTAGCAGAATGGAAAATGGTGCCTTTGGACATCTCTATCCGGCACAGTGGTGAGTTTTCGCCTGCCAAACAGCTGAGTTGCCATGTCCTGACTGCCCCTTGGAAGAGCAGAGGGGACAGACACTGTTGCAGTTAGTGCTACAAGTGAACAAGGCAGCACGGTCTACCCTTCTCGGGGCTCCCAGGGTGGAAGGGGAAAATAAACCAGGCCCTGGAAATTTTGCATTTCAGAAAATGTTTTGCTATCCACCTATAATGTTTGGCAGCCAGCTGTGCTCTCGTTGGAACAATATTTTAATGTGATGCAGATGCTTGCATGCAAGGGGAAACATCTCTTCCTTGAGGACAGCTGAACGCCATCTAATCCAAGACTGACCAGGGCCATAATAGGCAAACTTGTCTTTACATATTGTAGCATTACAGGAGAAGAGCCCTGCTGAATCCAGCAACCTATGCATGAAGCAATAGCCCACCTCCTAGGATTGTTTCCCATCAAGGGATGTCCAAGGTACACTGCCCCTAAGCCTAGAGGTTCTACTTAGCCATAAAAACCTAGCAAGTGGCCTCATGAACCAGATCAAAGGTCCATTTAAACTTGTTGCCCAATCCCCTGCTGGGTGCCTAGTAGGCACAGGTGAGACATTCCCTCTGACTCTTCCCATACATCTCCAGTACATAGGATCATGGTTGGATTTGAAAACCTGAAATAAAAATCCTGCACAGTCCTAAATGTTCTCATTGACCTAACAAAACAAACCCAGAAGATGCAGTACAAGTGGAGAAATCCCTTGAAGCCCAACGTAGCAAAACCTTTGGGGAGAAAATGTGCAGTACCTATCCAAATGCCAGAATCACCAATCAAATGTTTAACTTGTTCAAAGTTAGGAATTCCTTATCCTTTCCCCCCAAAATTTGACATTGACTACCCTTCAACCTTCCTCTCCTTTGTCGCAAAGTTTCCAGTTATGTTGTTGAGCCATTTTCTAAGTATAAGCTACAGCACCCGTGGCCCCATCATTTCTCACTATAATGGCAGAATGAGATTTTATAAACACCCTTTATAGAGGCAGAGGCTGTGGCTCCATAATACTAATAAATGAAGTAAATCAGCAAGCGAAATACTCATTTGGGAGATAATCTCAGTAAAGGGAAGCTTAAAGCTGCCATCCTATACCCATTTACCTGGAAATAAGCCCAAATGAACTCAATGGACTTCTGAGTAGACAGGCACAGAATTGCACCAGAAGCCATGCTTCTTTGTATGGGTCGAGCACATAATTACATCTCTCCTATTGAAACCAGCAGCATTTAATTGTGTTTAAACTGAGCTGGATCGTATCCACAGAATGTAAGATTTACGCTCTTTTGAACATGTGTGTTCCACCGCCATGGAGAACCCAAACTAGAATCAGTTCACGAAAGCTGCGATTAAGGATCAAGGTTTTTCAGGGAAGGAGAAAGTAGTTTCCAAGCTAAATTGAGAATTTGGCATTTCCCCCCTCTCATTTGAAAAGCAAAGCCGTGGATGATGCAATTCAGTGAAATGTAATTATACAGGGCGTGCCTCAGGAAACAAATTGGTCTGCAAGTAATTTTTAGTGAATAGTAGGAGTATTAATCATGTGGGATTTGTATTGTGAGCGGTTAGTGGCTTCACCACTTTAGGGGCTGCGCTTTATATGTACCCAGACTGGCTCTAAGGGTGGAATTATACCTTATGACAGAAAAGTGAAGTTCCCAATTGCACCTTGTAAAACAAATGGGCACTCTGGGAAGGAAAACTGTTCAGAAGATAATATGAGTGTGTGTGTGTGTGTGTGTGTGTGTGTGTGTGTGTGTGTGTGCTTAGCCTTTTGCTGCCTGCTGAGATCCACCTGCAGTTGTACACCCACCTCAAGGCCAATTAGGGTTGCCACCCGTCCTATACAATACAGGCAGCTTCAAAGCTCTTGCTGCTCTCCCATCTTGTGATTCTTTCCCTTGAAACCAGACCTGGACAGGACAGCCCTTCGGGTAAGAGACTATCCTCTGTAAAGTAGGAAAGATGGGTGTCCTCCCATGACCTGCAAAGAAGCCTTTAACTGTTCTTATACAACTGAATTCTTCCACATCCCTTCTTCCCCTTGCTCAGCCTGCACCCACAGCCTGGTTGCACAGGTTCCAATGCATACAAACGGGGGTTTCCCCAGGGTTATTTGCACAGCCCTGCCTCCTTCACTAAAGCCTTTGCAAGCTCCCTATGGCTGCATTTTCTCTTCTTCCATATGCAACCCTTGGGTCAGCCTTCAAGCCAGCTCTGCTTACTGCTGATGGGCAACTTCAAGGACCCACCTGCTCCCTTTTTCTTATTGTTCACATAGCCATTTACACCCGGGCTGTACAGTTGGCTATTTTCCACATGCACTCAGACACCCCTCTAGTCAGTGTGGACCAGGGGTGAAGAAACAGCAGAATTTGCAGCCAGTGAAGGATGTTGCCTGGGGAAAGTTTTGAGGGTCAGATAGAGAGGACTGGAGGGCTGCTTTTGGCCCCTGGGGGATCCAGAGTCGTCCCCCCAGCTTTAAACAGAGGACGCCTTCAAACAGAGGACTGTCCTCTGTATAGTAGGACACATGGCACCCTATTATAGCATGTGAAATACCTGTGAGTCAGCATGGCCTAGTGGTTAGAGTGTTGTACTAGGTCCTGGGTGACCAGAGTTCAAATCCTCACTCAGCCATAGAATTCATTCAGTGCCCTTGGGCCACTCACTGTCTCTCTGTCTAACCAAACTCTCAGGGTTGTTGTGATGCTAAAATGGGGAGGAAAAGAACCATGTATGCCACCTTGATATCCTTGGAAGATAGAAGTGTAATAAATAAATAAAAGCATTTCCCAACTATTCTCTCAGTAACTGTTTTTGTGGTTTACGCTGCAAGAGAGAAACAGCCATGAAAAAAACCTCTCCGAGACTTCCAAAATTTGTTTCAATGCAAGCTGTCAAATTGAGCAGAGACTCATGCCATTTCTCATCTCACATGAAAGATCTCCGCCCTGCCATTGCTCCTCTAATATCCAAAGATACTCTCCGGCCACCCCCAAAATGACACAGGAGGACGTGTCTAATTATGGTCCCCTACCTGTTCTCTGAGCCACAAGTGATGTTCTCGAAACATTTCAAAGCTTGACAGAATGGATTGCCTCAGCACATTCTGTTTTTGCCAGAGAACTAAGAAATGGAATGAGTCACTTGGCTTGTCCGTTTCTAGCTTTTCTTTCAGGACTAGCAGTACTTTATGATTTCTTTTCTGGCATCATACACTGAGAGCTACTCAGAGGCAAAATCAGAGAGCCAGGAGAGGGGCATCTGTGGTGTCTTTGCTGGTGCTGAGATGTTCTGTCAAGGAGTTGTGCTTTCTCCTCTTGGACCCCAGGGAAAGACATCACTAAAAGTTGGACAATCCCTGGCATGTCAAGGTGGAGATGAGAAGGTCTGAAATCCTGAAGTCATTGATAGTCAGTGTGTCTGTGGAGGCCAATTCTGGATCTACACGTCCTTCCACAGTGCGGACATAGGTTTCCAGGCAGGAGTTGATCACAGTGAGGGTTTACCAAGTGTACCTTCCTCTTAGCACAGGGGTGTCCAAACTTTTTTCAAAGAGGGCCAGATTTGATGAAATGAACGTGTGTGAGGGCCGTCCAAAGTTGCTGAGCTTTTTAAAGGATTGAACTTGTTGAGGGTTTTTTTAGGATTTGACCCCAGTAAATGAACTGCCACAGGGGCCGGATAAAACCAGCCTGGGGGCCGTATTAGGAACCCCCAAATGGACTTTGGACATGCCTGTCTTAGCACGTTTCTCCCTTGCGTCCTGAGTTCTAGCCTCTTCAAAGCCCATGAAACCTTTGGTAAAGGCTGTTCTCCAACTGGAACACTCACAGGCCAGTGTTTCCCAGTTGTCAATGTTTATACTACATTTTTTTGTCTCGAGAGAGTCTTTGAACCTCTTTTGTTGACCACCAGCATTATGCTTACGATTTTTAAGTTAGCAATAGAGTAGTTGCTTTGGAAGACGATAATCAGGTATCCGCACAACATGACCAGTCCGACAAAGTTGATGTTGAAGAATCATTGCTTTGACACTGGTGATCTTTGCTTCTTCCAGTACACTGGCATTAGTTCGCCTGTTTTCCCAGGTGATGTGTAATTTTTTTCCAGAGACACAGTTGATGGAATCTTTTGAGGAGTTGGAGATGGCGTTTATAAGTTTCACAAGCATACAGTAAAGGTTGGTAGTACAATAGCTTTGTAAACAAATGGCTTCGGTCACAAGGGTTATAGGAACATGCAAGACCACTCAACATGACAAGGTGATAATCCAGCGAGAGAGATAGACAATACAGAGCTAGATGAACTAACGGTCTGATTTGTTGTTGTTGTTTAGTCGTTTAGTCGTGTCCGACTCTTCGTGACCCCATGGACCAGAGCACGCCAGGCACTTCTGTCTTCCACTGCCTCCCGCAGTTTGGTCAGACTCATGCTGGTATCTTCGAGAACACTGTCCAACCATCTCGTCCTCTGTCGTCCCCTTCTCCTTGTGCCCTCCATCCTTCCCAACATCAGGGTCTTTTCCAGGGAGTCTTCTCTTCTCATGAGGTGGCCAAAGTATTGGAGCCTCAGCTTCACGATCTGTCCTTCCAGTCAGCACTCGGGGCTGATTTCCTTAAGAACGGTCTGATTTGGCTTAAGACAATTTCTGGTGTCCTTATGGAGCCTTCGTCTTATGAAATCTTCCCCTTGTTCTATTCCTTTAGAGTTCCGTTCCTGGATCCAGTTTTCCCCACCCACCCTTCCCTTCTGAATTAACAATTCAAATAGGAAGATTCCTAAATTAATTCCAGAATCAGCATATGTGCAGTTTGTCACAGCTTGCAGTAATCACTCTTCATTTTCATCTCCTGCTTCCTTTAAAGTTTTCATACAGGTATCAGGAATTGAAGAGAGTTTCCTTTGGTCTCTGTTTGTTAAGTAAACTGACCGTAATTGACACCTCCTGAAATGGAACAAAATTATCCTTTGGGATTTCGCACTCCTTTGAATCTTGCAATACAATTCAATGGCTCAAAAAATGTACCAAAATGCATTTTTTTAAAAAATGACAGATTTTAGGGTAAAATACATTGGGAAGTGCATGCAATAAAATAAAAGGCAAATTTAAATATGTGCTTTATGATAAAATAGGAGTTTACTTTTTTAATGCAGATTTTTTAAAAAACAACAACAACAACAGATTGGGCTGGGAATAGGGTGGAATTACGACTACTATTATTAAGAGTATTGGCATTGTTTCGATTTCTATACAACCATTCACTAAAACCCCAAGGTAGATAACAGCAATAAAAAATACAATATCATTTATTTATTTCAAAAAAACATATATATACTGCTTGAGTGTAGGAAAAACCCTCAAACATCGAAACCTAAAATCAGTTTAAAACAAATTTACCGTCAAAAGAATAGGGCAGGCCCTAAAAGTATGTGTCGAATGCCCGGCTAAAGACTTTATGAATGAAGGAATGAATACACACAGCTACACAGACGTATGAAATTGACTTGCTGTTACTGCATTAGTGGGGCTCAGGATCCCAGTTATGTCACCCCTTGCCTGCAGAGCTGGCTGACTCTTCCCTTTTTTGAACACCTTCCCTTCTGGAGTGATTCCTCAGCCTCCTCTCCTCTCCCCGCTCCTTGGGAGTCCTTTGAGCAGCTGCTGCCACCGCCCCTGGTCTCTGAGCTGCCCCCCTCACCGCCCCAAAGACAGGTACCTCCCAGAGGCACCATTCACCTGTGGAGCTTGTAGCCAGGGCTGCTGCAACAAACAGGTATGCAAGCCTTTGGGAGGCAGAGATGTGAGAGGGCATCAGAGGAGGGAAGGAAGGAAGGAAGGAAGGAAGGAAGGAAGGAAGGAAGGAAGGAAGGAAGGAAGGAGGGACATAGGCCAGTGTTGCCCAAGGCACCCCTGACCATCATTCAAGATACCCCAGGGTTTTACGACACACTGGTTGAAAACCACTGGAAGGCTTTCCCCCATGTTATCAACTCCCACTCTGAGATGATTTGTGTCATGCTCCACGTCCTATTAATCTCACTTTGCTGCAGCTGACAGTATCCCTTCTTGTTGATTCTTTCTGCAGACACGCCTGCCACTTTCCACCCCAGCAGCTTCTTCTGGCGACATTAACGATGAAGATGCCCACCCTCCCTTCTGTACCAAACTTATTCCTAGGATGCGGAGTTTGCTGTTATTAGCACATTTTTGCTTAGCCAATAATTATGCATGGGAATAATGAAGCTTTCTTCTTTTTGATATTCTAGAAGATTATTATTTTTTAAATGCCAAACCTATGAATTAATAATCTGGTTTGTGTAATATACCATTCTGTCGCAAGACAATATTCCAGTCATAGCACAATCTTCTCATTTATATTTCCGCTGACTTTAATTATGCTTTTTCCATTAGAATGCTTGCACATTTTACGGACATACCTGAAAATTAAATTGGATTATTTTTTCAACAACAGGGGGAAAAAACGGAACAGAACGCCCCCCCTCCCCCCGCAGCCCCACAGGTGTCAAAACTGCATGCATACAAACTGAGCGATTTAGGTTCATTTGAAATTGTTGTTCTGTTGAGCTCCCGGGCTCATTTATCATTTTCCTTGTTCAAAAATACTGATGAATGGAAAGCAATTAAAAATTAGGCATGGAGAAAAACAGAAGATGATCAAACAAAACTTCTCTGCAGCACAGCCCCCCACCCCCACTGATTCCCCACAGCTCCCCACAAGCCTATTGTGGGACTGAAGCATATAATGGGTTGTACGCTGAGAGCGGATCCATTGAAATTATTGGTCCCAGGTTAGTAATGCCCATTAATTTCAATGGATATACATACCTTGAATAAGACCAGCTTTGGTGATAACCCAATGTTCTCTGGTGCCCAACTAATCCCACATCACCACTTTAGTGACAGGGAACAGTGACACATAGGTCATGTGAGAAGATAGCTCATAGTCGAATATGCAATGACTCTGGGTGGTCTCCATTCATTTCATTCATTATTACATTTATATCTCACCTGTCCTTCAGGAAGCTCAAGATGATTTACATTGTTCTCCTCCAATTTATCCTTGCAACAAGCCTGTGAGGTAGGTTAGGTTATGAGATTCATGGTCAAGTGGAGATGAGAACCCTGATCTTTCAGGTCTTAGTCCAACACTCTAACCACTGTCCAGGGCAGCTGTGTACCAGCTCCATCTGGTACGTACGCTGAGACCCTATCTGCCCGCGGACTGCCTCACCAGAGTGGTGCATGCTCTGGTTATCTCCCGCTTGGACTACTGCAATGCGCTCTACGTGGGGCTACCTTTGAAGGTGACCCGGAAACTACAACTAATCCAGAATGCAGCAGCCAGACTGGTGACTGGGAACGGCCGCCGAGACCATATAACACCGGTCTTGAAAGACCTACATTGGCTCCCAGTACGTTTCCGAGCACAATTCAAAGTGTTGGTGCTGACCTTTAAAGCCCTAAACGGCCTCGGTCCAGTATACCTGAAGGAGCGTCTCCACCTCCATCGTTCTACCCGGACACTGAGGTCCAGCACCGAGGGCCTTCTGGCGGTTCCCTCACTGCGAGAAGCCAAGTTACAGGGAACCAGGCAGAGGGCCTTCTCGGTAGTGGCGCCCTCCCTGTGGAATGCCCTCCCACCAGATGTCAAAGAGAACAACAACTACCAGACTTTTAGAAGACATCTGAAGGCAGCCCTGTTTAGGGAAGCTTTTAATGTTTGATGTATCATAGTATTTTAATATTCTTTTGGAAGCCGCCCAGAGTGGCTGGGGAAACCCAGCCAGATGGGCGGGGTATAAATAATAAATTATTATTATTATTATTATTATTATTATTATTATTATTATTATTATTATTATTACTACACCACACTGGTTCTCAAAGAAGACCCAATGAAGTTAATGAACCTAAATTAGTCTTACCTGTTAATTTCACTGGGTTTACTCTGAGTAGGACTAATATGATAATGTAATCATAATAATAATTTATTATTTATACACCATCCATCTGGCTGGGTTTCCTCAGCCACTCTGGGCGGCTCCCAACAGAATATTAAAAACACGATAAAACATCAAACATTAAAAACTTCCCTAAACAGGGTTGCCTTCAGATGTCTTCTAAAAGTTGGATAGTTGCTTATTTCCTTGACATCTGATGGGAGGGCGTTCAACAGGGCGGTCGCCACTACCAAGAAGGCCCTCTGCCTGGTTCCCTGTAACCTCACTTCTCGCAGTGAGGGAACCACCAGAAGGCCCTCGGAGCTGGACCTCAGTGTCTGGGCTGAACGATGGGGGTGGAGATGCTCCTTCAGGTATATTGGATGCAAGCCTATGTGTGTAGTCTAGAGAGAACTGTGAGTGTTCAAAGCTCTTTACATACATTTATCTCAGTATGAGGGCTAGGTTGTGGGGACAGCCTTAGTTGAACCAGGAACTGTGAGGCAAGCCAGTGGTCAGGACCACTTATGCACTGGTAAAGAAGAAAACTCTCAAAGTTGAAGGCCACTCAGTGTCTCAGTTTCATGGCTAGGCTGGGAATAGAACTTAGCTATGATTAGCTGTAGCCCACTACTCTAACCATTATGCCACAACAGGTGTCTGGAATTCAAGAACTCATATATCACTGCTAGGGATGGGTGGATGACAACTTCTTTCAGGTTCTCATTTTTGCAGTCATAGGTTCAGTTCTCCATATATCTACGTTAATTTGCTTTTTTTAAAAAAAAGTCCCTGTGAAAATTCATCAGCATCTCAGCATTTCTCCTGATTCACACATTTTTGTATGCAACTTTGCCCAACATACACAATTTTCCAAACAATGTCCCGTTGTTCCTACTTGCAACAGACCTATGCAAATGGACAAGTATCCTAGTTTAAAAGGACCCACCCAGAGTAAGAGTACAGTTGGCCCATCACTAATGTGAGGGATTGATTCGGGGCATCTGTGCACAAAGGCAAAATCATTCAAAGTCACCTCCCCAGGGCCCAGTAAATAAGGACAACCCTCTGGATGCCTGGGTGGTGGTGGAATATATAGCTGTAGAGCAGGGAACGGCAGGTTTCCCCTACTCTCTGTTTGTTTGTTTGTTTCCCCTCCACATCTGCATCTCACGTGTTTAAAGTGAGCATAAGTTGTGGGCCCGCTTTATAACAAAATCCATGATCAATCATGGATGGCTAAAAATATTGGTGATTTTTACTCACCTCCCCTTTAATAATTGTGGCCTAGTTTTCATGGCTACAGCGAGGTACTCGGCTATATTTTCTGGAATCTTAGGGCCATTAAAATTGAAATGCAGAATTCACCCAAGTCTCCCAAGAGAAAGCACCGGGGAGATAAATTGGAATCTTACATCCCTATAAAAATTACAGCTTAGGAGAGCATGGGCTAACATTTTGGATGAGACGCTTTTGCAAGCGCAGCCTCTCAAGTGCCAAGGCAGCCTTGTAAATCCCGCTTCTGTAACTGCTGATGGCGACACATCAAACCCAGCCGCTGAAAACGCTCTCCTATATCTGGGAATATTTAACGCAACTAAATACCTAAATGAATGGTCTCCAGAGTTCCCCCAACTCCCCATGGACCACTTGAAAGTTGCCAGTGGCGCTGGTGGACCACTTAATGATTTTCCCTGCCTGTTGTACCAATTGCAATGCACTGTGCTGGAGGCTGTCTAATTTTAACAAGCAACTTTCCACTTATGCTCATTTGACTCACATGCAACCATATATATGTGGAAATAAACAAATAACTTGATTTGAGCTGCCAAGATGGCCCCCAAAGAGCACAAAAACTGCAAAAACTGTGCAAAAAGAGTGAGGAAAATGGCTAGCAATCCCACAAACCTTTGCAACCTCAGTCTGACCCACAGCCCATCACTTTGGGATACTGGCGCACCCCCCTTGTCATTGCTTACACGTTGTCCTCCGCTGCTGAGGAAGACTGAGAGCCACGATTGCCACCATTCCTGCCAGTCAGGTAAGTGCTGCTGTTTTTCCCAAGGGTTTCTACAGGTTGAGAGGGTGCTTAGAAGCTTTTGAGATGGTGCTCCCCACTATATGTGAATTCACATATACGTGCAGTACCTGGGAGCCTAACCCCCACATAAGTGGGGAGTCACATGTAATTGTATTTTTACACACAGTGTAGGAACCCTGACCTATACGATATCTTAGCGATAGGCAAAGATCTGCCAACACATTTGGAGATTTGGGAAGCAGTCACCACAGGGCCTGCAAAATGCAGGTTCCTAGCTTCAATCCCTGGCATGAGACTCCCAGCTTGAAACCCTGGCCAGCCCCTGCCAGTCAGCAGAGACAATGCTGAATCAGATAGGCGAAGGGTCTGACTCAGTGTGAGGCAGCTTCTGTGTCTTGGGAGAAGAGCCAGAGCTCAACGGTGGAGAATCCACTTTGCACATACAAGGTCTCAGGTTCGATCGCTGGCATCTCCAGGAAGGGCTGAGAGAGATGCCCAACCAAATCCCCAATCGGCAGAGACGATGCTGAGCTAGATGGACCAAGGGTCTGATCCAGCATAAAGCAGCATCCTATGTTTGCAGGAAGGACTGTAGCTCAGCAATATAGCACCCACTTTCCATCTACAGCAGCCTTTCTCAACCTGTGGGTCCTCAGATGTTGTTGAACTACAACTCCCATCACCCCTAGCTAGCAAGACCAGAGCTCAGGGATGATGGGAGTTGTAGTCCAACAACATTTGGGGACCCACAGGTTGAGAACCACTGATCTAGATGGTCCCAGGCCACGGGCACAGACAGGATTTATGTTGGGGGTGGAGTGGGCGGCAGAAGGACCAAGCTACCTGCGACGCGATTGGTCAGTTTGTGGAAGCCACAGCTATCGTTCACTCGGGTTGCCAGTTGTGTTGCTAAAGCACCACAACTTCACCCAAGTGACCTCAGCGAGCATTTCAATTTCAAATATTCTGATTATTTATACTTTTAGTGAAGTATTTTTATTTATTAACTTGATTTACGGGGAGGGCAGCTGCTCCCGCCCCCATCCCTAGCTACACCTATGCCCAGGGCTCAATAGACAGCACCTCTGAGGTGGGGTTGGGGGGGGGGTTGAGGGGGTGACCCCATCTGAATCCCTGGGGAGCCCCTGCCAGTCAGCCGAGACAATGCTGAGCTCAATGGACCAGCCGTCTGAGTCAGTGTAAGGCAGTTTCCCATGTTCCTGTGGTTAGTTAAAAGTACCGATGAATCACCAAACGCTTTTCAGCCTTCCTATGAAATCTGCAGCAGGGGAGGGGGGGGGGAGAAGCCGTTGTGGTGGGGGGGGGAGGGGAAACTCAACTCAACTGAAAAGGTTTTAAGTAGAAGTGACAGTTCAAAAGCGAGAGTGGCGGGGAGGGGCCGGCGAGTGGGAGGAAGGAAGAAAAAAAACAAAAACGGGTTTAATAAAACTTCACAGCTAGAAAATGTACAGCTCTCCAGACTTTTTTTTTTTTAATATGGTGGAATTGTTTGTCATATTATGTGCTGACCGTGACAGCTATTGCTTTGTCAGCTTTCAAAGAAATTATGCGTGGGCTGCTCTTTTTGGTCAGGTTTGATTTCTCTTAATAACACTTAGCACTTTTCTATTTTCAAAGGGCTCTTCACATGTTCATTCATCTTCACACCGTCTTGGGAAGCTGAGCTGAGCCACTGCGCCCCCCCCATCCGGCTACCCCTCCTCACCCTGCCTGGCTGTATCGGTTACAGACACCAGCTGTGCTGGGCTCCTCTGGATTTATTATTGTGGGTTGCCTCTGAGCAGATGGGCAACACAAGATCTGGTTAGCCAGCCTAATTTGTGCTAATCTGGGCTCAAGGGTATGCTGGGGGGGGCACATTTGTAAGGTAGAAAGGTAGGGTGGGCCTATGGCTGGATTGGCCTCCAACAGAAGGAAGGAGAGATAGGAACCTGCTTTATACAGTGACAGACCACGGGTCATCCTAACTCAATATTGTCTACAGCACAGGTGGGGTGTGAGGTCATCTCAGGTGGGCCAGTCAGTGGCGGAGCTTCATGCTCCAGCACCGGGGGGCGGAGAGCAGGCGGGGTGGGGCTGGCACGTGTCCCGGGGGTGTGGCGCACCGCCCGCAGGGGTGTGACATGCGCCCTGGGGGCATGGCGTGCCACCTGAGGGGGCGTGACACCCAGTACTGGTGGGGGGGCAGCAGCGATCGCACCCCACTGGGATCGCACTGCCGGGGGCAGTGCACTCCCCCCGCACTCCTCTTCCTCCACTAGTGGGGCCAGTGCAAAGCTGTTTTGGCTGCTATGCCGTACTCCAGCTAAAGGCTGACCAAACCAAAGGAGCACAGTCTTCTGACAAGAGAGTGCTTCAAAATGGCAGGAGAAAGGCAGGAGCCTTTTACAAGAATGGAATCTACACACATTTTAAAAAGGCTGTGAAAATGCTTTTTTTCAAGAAACGTTTTGAAAACTACATTGAATTCGGCATGGCTCACTGTTGCCATCTAGTGTCACATATGTGCATTGCACTTTACAACACTTTTAAAACATTTTATTTGCAGCTGTATACTGCGGGAGGCAGTGGAAGACAGGAGTGCCTGGTGTGCTCTGGTCCATAGGGTCACGAAGAGTCGGACACGACTAAACAACTATACAACAACAACAACATAGCTGAGTCCAAGGAGAAATGTATTTCTGACCCTCCTTTCTAAGGCAGTGCAGGGACACTTTCTAAGGGAGCAGGGACACTTTCTATCTAGTCTGTGTCTCTGGTTCTCCATAACTCTCCCAGAATGGAAATATGCTGGGGACCCAGTGATGTAGCGTGGGTTGCCAGTACCCGGGTACACACAGAGCAGGGTGGGCAGGTGGGAGGGAAATGGACGGAGTATGCATGTGCATTCAACTGCTTAAGAGTGTCTGCGTCACCCAGGAGATCACAGCCACAGAGATAAGAATAGAAGACTCATTCCGTAGACTGGAGAGATCACTTCCTGGTTCGCACGGAGAAGCTGTTTTTAATGGAGCCCAGCGAAGGAAGTGCACAGCTGTATTGAGGCAGCGCTGGGTATTGAAATTTTGTATCCCTAACAATTCTGCACTTGGGATAACTGCCCCTGTGGGCCCCCCACGCTATGCCACTGTGGGGGCCAGAATGCAGAGGTTGCCCAGTGTTTGCCATTTTTTAAAAAACCCCACTGATTTTCAATAGCTTCTCATGCTTGTGACTAAGGACAAGTGTAAAAATAACTTGCAGCAATGCCAAGGTAAGACTATGTCTATTGCTCTGTGAATTGCCATCCAAGAATTAATGATGTGCCACATTGGCACTATTCAATATAAACTATTAAGTATAAATTATTAAGTGAATATGTGAAAATGGGTCCTACGTTGCAGGTTGGGAGTCAGAGGTGGGCCTTGGGTCTGGACCAGTTGAAGACCAGCTCTCTGGGGTTGTAGCCAGGGGGTCTCTCCCAGATCTAACTGGAGATGGCGGGGATTGAACCTGGGACCCTATTGCATGTGAGGCAGATGAGGCACGACCCTTCCCCATCTAACTGAAGCGTAATATGTTGGAAAATGACTAGTGCATTAGCAAATGCTCCCCAACTAGGATTGGGGGTTAAACTTGATGCGGGCTGCACTGAAAGGCAAACTTGCCTAATTCACACTTTCTGAAGCAATGTCAGAACTTAAACACAACCACCCTTTAAAATTCTCATTTCTCTGAATTTTGCAGTGCAGTTTTCCAGCCAAGTAATGTGTGTGTGGGGGGGGGGATAAGCATATATTACATTAAAGTATGCATATAAGTGCAAATATATGGAGACCTTGGTTTGATGTGTCTGGGATAGAGCCCTCTTGGATCGCCTTACATAGAGAGTTCTATTGGAAGAGGGAATTCTGAGAATTGCAGTGCTGGGAGCCTGGGGCTTGCCAATCAGAAAGTCGGCGGTTTGAATCCCCACGACGGGGTGAGCTCCTGTTTATCAGTCCCAGCTCCTGCCAACCTAGCACTTCGAAAGCACATCAAGTGCAAGAAGATAAATAGGTACCACTCCGGTGGGAAGGTAAGCAGCGTTTCTGTGCGCTGCTCTGGTTCGCCAGAAGCGGCTTTGTCATGCTGGTCACATGACCCGGAAGCTGTCTGCAGACAAACGCCAGCTCCCTTGGCCTATAGAGCGAGATGAGTGCCGCAACCCCAGAGTCGTTCGTGACTGGACCTAATGGTCAGGGGTCCCTTTACCTTTAACTAATCTCAGCACTCTTAACAAACTACAGTTGCAGGATTGTTTGGACAAAGCCATGTCTGTTTAAAGTGGAATTATCCCGCCTTAATGATATGGTGCAGATGGAGCAAAAATTTAGTTGGAGACAACCCACTGTTGCTGATGCAACCCAGCTCAGGTCAGGATGCGATCCACCTGTGGGTCCAGACCCACCAGCCAAAGACCAATGCCACAGACTACAACCATTAGCTAACTGTACAGCACGAGACCAATCCACACGCCGTTAAGTTCAGTGTGGCTTCCCTCATCAATCTTCCCCTCGTCTCTCCTGTTGTTCTTCTCCTTCACAGCTGGTGCACTCCGTAATGTTGTTTTGTGTTTCGTTTTGCTCCCCCCCCACCCCACCCGACGCAATACTGTTATTTGGGCTTTCTCTTGCCCCTCCCCCGGCCTGCCACAGAACTGCCAGATTGATCAGAATGAGAGAAGTGTGAATGTGACTGAGCATAAAGGCGGGTGACAGCTCCTGCCTCCTCCCCGTCTTCCTTGCCTCTCTTCACATGGAAACAAAAACAAGTTCTTTGGAACAAGACGCCAGTGGGGAGAGAGAGAGAGAGAGAATTAAACTTCTCCAAGTTGGTTGCTTGAGGTTGTGCCTGAAATCCCAAGCGAACCACTGAGAATGTATGGAAATTATTATTTCTATTTATTTATTTATTGGTATGACCCCAATGTCCAAGTGGCTTTGCTGTTGACGTAGTTAAACATTAAAACAGTACGAAAAAGAAAAAGATAGACACTGAGAACCAGAAAATAAGCCTTGTTCCAGGCACACTACACAGAAGCTTACTTTGCTCAGGGGCCCCTATTTTTCAGGGACAGTCCTGGATTTACTAAAGCTGTCCTGGTTTCTGATTTGATCCCAGAATGTCCTGCTTTTCCTTAGGACGTTCCTATTTCATTAGAGAAATGTTGGAGGGTATGATAGGACGTACTTATTTTCAACAGAGAAATGTTGGAGGGTATGGAGTTATGAGGCAAAGAAGAAGGAGGAGGAGGAGGAGAAGGAGAAGAAGAAGAGGAGTAGTGGTAGTAGTTTGGATGTGATATCCCGCTTTATCACTACCCTAAGGAGTCTCAAAGCGGCTAACATTCTCCTTTCCCTTCCTCCCCCACAACAAACACTCTGTGAGGTGAGTGAGGTTGAGAGACGTCAGAGAAATGTGACTAGCCCAAGGTCATCCAGCAGCTGCATGTGGAGGAGCGGAGACGCGAACCCGGTTCACCAGATTATGAGTCTACCACTCTTAAGCACTACACCACACTGCCCCCTTCCCCGAGCCAAGAAGATAACTAACTATGCAACCTTTACAAGACATCTGAAGACAGCATTGGATAGGGAAGTTTATAATGCTTGGATATATGTTGGAAGCTGCCCAGAGTGGCTGGGGCAACCCAGTTAGATGGGCAGGGTATAGTGATAATACAGTGGTACCTCGGGTTACGAACTTAATTTGTTCTGGAGGTCCGTTCTTAACCTGAAACTGTTCTTAACCTGAGGTGTGCTTTCACTAACGGGGCCTTCCGCTGCTGCCGCGCCGCCAGAGAATGATTTCCATTCTCATTCTGGGGCAAAGTTTGCAACCCAGAGCAACTACTTCCGGGTTAGCAGAGTTTGTAACCCGAAGTGTTTGTAACCCGAGGTACCACTGTAGTAGTAGTAGTAGTAGTAATAATAATAATAATAATAATAATAATAATAATAATGGAATAGGACATCCCTATTTTCATAAGAGAAATATTGGAGGGTGTGGGCATGTGGTGCAAAGAGCAGTGAGGAGGGAAGAGTTCTGCTTCCCTGTTAGGCTATCATGAGATCTCATGAGATCGAATCATTTTGCAGGATCTGGCAAGTGGGATGAAGGGTTGAGGCCTCACCCAAAATGGTCTGGGGCCTTTTGCTTTGCAAGATACGTGTGACTGTAGAAACCTTTGGCTTTTGTGTGGCACAGAGGTAAGCAAGCCATCCATTGCTTCACCAACATTTGCCTCTGGCCCTGCCGAACCCTGGAGCCCTTGGGCTAATAAAGATTGCCCACTCCGTGCTTTCTTTTCACCCATCTTTCTCTTCATCCATTTGATGTTTCTTCACCTCTTTCTTATGGATAGTCCCCTACCCTCCAACATCCCCCTGATGAAAATCGGGACGCGAGAACACGGCACCAAAAGATGAGTCCCCGGGACATTCCAGGATCAAATCAGAAGCCGGGATGAGTTCTGAAATTCTGGGATTGTCCCATTGAAATAGGGACAGCTGGAGGGAGTTCCTCACCTTTAACTCCTTAGTTATTTCTCATTCATTCAGCCACACAAACCATTATTACAGGCAATGTTTTCTTTTTTCTTGATAAAGCCCATTATACTCCCCCCACTTTGATCCTTTACCCAATTATTTCCTATATTCTGGAGCTCTTGCTGTTTTTTCTCTACACTTCCTACATTTTTCAACCTTTCTCCTTCTTTCTGGTACTCCCACTTCTAATTTTAAGCAAACTGTGATCTCACCCATTCTTAAGAAGCCAACTCTTGGCCCTTCTGTTCTTGCTAATTGATTGTCCTTTAGCATTTATGTTTTTCATCTAAACTTCTTGAACTTTGCAGAGTCTTTCATTTCTGTAATGAAACTCTTTGTTTAGCTCCTTATACCCCCTGAAACGGCCTTTGGCAAGATTTCTAAGGTTCTTCTTGTAAAATCATTATCTTTCCTGTTTTTGACCTAGTTGATTTCTCTCTTATCCCCTATTTATCTTCACACTTTGGGTTTGTTTTTTTAAAAAAAATAGTACTGTCCTGTTCTTGTTTCACTCTTAACTTGTGTTAACGCTTTAAAAATTTACGTTAATGGATGTTGACATTCCTAGTTTTCCTTATCAGCTGACATTGCGCTGTGTTTCAGCCCCCTTTAAAGTCTTATAATCGTGTTCAGATTCTGTTCCTTCACTTTATCTTCAACATCACTGCTATGTACATGACATCCAGATTTATCTTACTGCCTCCTCTCTTTCATCCTTTGTTCTTTTTATTCTAATTGTACTTCTGCTGTTTCAACATGGATGCCTTTTCTTTTCTTGAGTTGAATGCACAAAAGATGGAGTTTTGCCCTAAATAATCCTGGGGACTGTAGCTTGCTGCTCTGCGAGAGGGAATCTACAATTCCCAGGATTCTTTTGAGAAGTCATGTGCTTTAAAGGTGTGTTGAATGTGCTTTAAAAGTATGGTGTTCCATCTTCTTTTAGTCCTTGTCCTGGAAATTAATCACAACTCCATGAAAAATACCAAGAACTCTCATGGCTGAATCTAAGGCACTAAGACAGGGACAGGGAAGCTGTGGCCTTCCAGATGTGGCTGGACTCCAACTCCCATCAGCCCCAGCCAGCATGGTCAATGGTCAGTGAGAAAGTCCAATAACATCAGGGAGGGCCTGTCAGGGAATTGGAGGCAGAGAAGGGGGAGAGAATGGGGACCTACAGAGATAAACCTCCGATACTTAGCAGTTGTACTTCCTCAGATGAGGAGGGGGACGAAGGGCTGTCAGGAAGCAATGAATCAGAGAGGGGGGAGCAGCTTCCGGGGCCCAGCCACTCTCGTAACAGAGGAAGGAAAGGGGGAGGGTTCCAGAAGTGGTTATGCTGGAAGAAAGCGAAAGCTTCGTCAGTCTCTGCAACTGACACTCCATGATGCAGATGCACTCTCAGAGCTCCATGTAAATAGCAGCAAGAAACCAATAAATCTTGTAAATATGGCTGGATTCCCGGACTCTTATCTCTTCTAGCACTCACCAATCATCCCCTGACAGGGCCACAGGTTCTCCACCCGTTTTAAGGAATTGTGAGCTAGCCTTTCTGTAACAACATCAAATGGTGCAACAGTGAAGGACACCAGCAGTAGGAACGAACACGACCGCTGGGACAACTGCAGAACAGCTGTGCCTGTTTTACTCTAGCTGGGCCCTGCTCCTGCATTTCCTACTGCTGAGGAGAACACCAGCAGATATACCCACCTGACTGCCACAATTCACTTCAAGAAGTCCGCTCACCTTCCTCAGTGGGTGGTGTTGTGGTCAGGCCTCAGACCATGCAAGTGACCCAACAAATGGCAGGCCAGATTGTCTGGCTGTCGGCCAAACTGGCCAATACTGGGAGACTTTGGCCGGGCATTGCTCAGATAGCAGGCCCAACCAACCAACCAACCAACCAACCAACCAACCAACCAATAGGGATGCTTGGGCCCACTTCCACGGATGATTAAATTGCGTCCTGCCTGGCACCCTTCCTATGCCTTTTTCGTCAGATCTCCCACCCTCCCTCCCTTAATTTTGACTGCTTTTACATGTGCTATGACCTTGCTATGGACGAAGTCGGCCGCCATATTTGGGGCCGGGCAGGATTTTTCTCCATTTGGCCAACTGGCGCTGGCCATCTGGTTTTCGCCTACCTTGTAGCAATCCTTGCAATTTTGTAAGGTGGTTAGGAATTGGGTAAGCCTAGATCTTGACTGGAGGGGAGGTTGACTGGAGGGGAGCCAAGAAAGCCAGAGCTTCTGAGAGGGTGTTCAACTTCCAAGAGAGCTGAGGCAACTGCATTTGTTTCTAAAGGAGATGGCACCAAAGGGAAGCTGTTCATTTGAAGAAAGCCACTTGTGGGGAGATGGCAGCACAATGGCAAGGGCCACTCCCTCAGATGTCTTTTCTAGGAGGCAGTATTATTGGCATACTTGGGTTATTAATTTTTGTTTTGAGCTGCTTGGGCCCAAAATTGAAGAGGCATTTTTTTTGAGGGGGTGGTTCTTGTTTTCTGGGTGTTTTGACAGGATGGAAGACTTGGGACCATCTGAGGGGAACAGAGGGGCTTCCAATCAACACGGTCTTGGATATGGCGTCCTGCCTCAGTTACTTCACTGCTCTTGTGAGCCACAAAATGCCCCTGTCTGGGCAATATACCTCAGTCAAGTCCTCTTTTACTCCCCCCTTTCTTTCTAAACCAAAAAGCCCCAAATGTTTCTTTCCTCATGGTAAAGGTTCCCCTCATTTCTTCACTCTTTGTATTCTCTTTTAATCGTGTTGCTCTCCAAGCTTCTCCTCAAGCACATCGCTTTGCTCTTTTCCTTTGATTCATCCCTTTTCATGTTTCCGTTGTATTAATTCTTCAGTGAAGTCTTGTCATGTTCATCTCTCCAACACGGTGCAGATCCATCCGTTTCTTCCTATCAAGTCTGCAAAAACTTTGGCTCGGGTTTTCATTTTATCCCTTATTGATTTCTGCGATATTTTCTTGCTGTTTCTCATCTCGCTCCACTTGTTTCTGTCTTGAGCACATTGACCCTTTGATTTATCTCGCATGAGATTCTGACCATATTGCTCCTCTTTGTCTTCCTTGCCTTTGCCTGCCTTTATCCTTCTGAAGTCAAGGGAAGACTCTGCTTCTTCACAAAACCTCATAATTCTCACCATGGTCCTTTGTCTTCCTTATTATCCTCTATAGTTTGGGATAGATAAATAATTTCACTGTTTATTTTTTATAAATGAATGGATTGAGTAAACATCAAGTTGGGCATATTGCAGATTTTTTAATCTGTAGATTCAGCAGCAAAGTTAACTCAACATAAACTACCATTTTGCATAACTTGTACCTAAATCAAGAAGAAGAAAAAGTAACAAAAAGAAAGAAAGGAAAAAGAGGGGAAGAATAGCACACCTGTTTAAGCTTTCCCTTCTGCTCATAGTATTTCGTTTAACAGAAAGAGAGAACCCACATAAAAATTAACATTTACAGCCAGGCAAATAAAAAAATTATTAAATAGACTTGGTCCTCTTCATTTCACTGCCTCATCTAAAGTTGTTTGAACTTTTGGTCGGATTGAAGATTATTGAAAATATACATATTTGAAATGCTTTGAAATTGTGATTATAAAGTTATAATATTAAGAATACAGTGGTACCTCTGGTTAAGAACTTAATTCATTCCGGAGGTCCATTCTTAACCTGAAACTCTTCTTAACCTGAGGTACCACTTTAGCTAATGGGGCCTCCCGCTGCCGCTGTGCAATTTCTGTTCTCATCCTGAAGCAAAGTTCTTAACCCGAGGTACTACTTCCGGGTTAGCGGAGTCTGTAACCTGAAGCGTCTGTAACCCGAGGTACCACTGTAAAGATAATAGTGATGGGTTGTTGCTGTTGTTGTTGGTGGGGTTGAAAATTAACCTTCCTCTGGTTCCCTTACAGTTGATGTCTCAAAATCTCCAATCCTTCTTCAATTCAGCCATAGACAGGTGTATGCCGATGGAGGAAATTGGGCGACTTGGTGCTCTGTGCAAATGATAAAATCATCCCAGAAAGGTGTGAAAATGTCTGTTTTCTTTTGTGTGTTTACTAATCTAAGGTTCACTGTCAACTTTTCTACGAGAGCCGCCTTCCAAATCTGAGCACGCCACATATCCTTGCCTTCCTTATTTTCCTCTGTGTTTGGGGATAGATTTCTAATTTTACTGTTTAATTGTTATTTTAAACTGCCCCGTGGTCTCTGAAGGAAGGGTGGCATGTAAACATCTTCCAAAAAAAGTGGGCAAGCTCCCCCAAGCCTGCTCCCCACTTTCCTCAGAGGGTTCACAACTCCTCTTACACTAGAGGATAAGGCAGAAGTCCCAGCTCTTGGATCCAAGAGCCCCTTCATTGGGTTAAACATGGGGTGGGATAGACAACTGCTTCCCCCCCCTCTCACTCTCTCCTACAAACCATGAACCATGCTCAAAATCTTCTCCTGGGGCACTGTGTGGCATTGTCCTCCATCCTTTCTCCATCGTTCTCTGTGGCTTATAAAACACAAACAGCTCCTCCCCATCTTCTGTTTTTCTCCCACCTTCCCTCAACCTGGGCTTGATTCCCAACAGCTGGTGTGGGTGGGAAGGCAAACAGCCTCAGCATCGCCTCCTGCCTTGTCACAAAAATAAAGTATTCTCCTCACATTCCTCATTCTGCTAATACTGCAGCCCCCGTCTGAGGCACTGAGCATTCATTTTAAATAAACTTGCAAGGGGATGTGTTAGTTCTGCTCCTGGCGCCATTCTGATTGCTCTCCAAGCATTGGAAGGTGATCTTCTGAAGTGGGAGCTGCTTGTCTCTGTGGATAAAAATAAAGGTAAAGGGACCCCTGACCATTAGGTCCAGTCGTAGCCAACTCTGGGGTTGCAGCGCTCATCTCGCTTTATTGGCCGAGGGAGCCGGCGTACAGCTTCCGGGTCATGTGGCCAGCATGACTAAGCCGCTTCTAGTGAACCAGAGCAGCACACGGAAACGCCGTTTACCTTCCCACAGGAGCGGTACCTATTTATCTACTTGCACTTTGATGTGCTTTCGAACTGCTAGGTTGGCAGGAGCAGGGACCGAGCAACAGGAGCTCATCCCATCACGGGGATTCGAACCGCCGACCTTCTGATCGGCAAGTCCTAGGCTCTGTGGTTTAACCCACAGCGCCGCCCGCGTCCCTGTGGATACTTCCTGTTTTAAAAGAAAAGAAAAGAATTGAGTTCAAAAATCGGTGGGGAGTTTCTGGAAGCCCAAGAAAAGGCCAGAGCTCAGTAGTCAGAGTATTACATGCAGAAGGTCTTAGGTTCAATCCTGGACATCTCCAGGTAGGTTGGGGAATGTTCCCAGTCTGAAATGCAGGAGAACCACTCCCAGTCAGTGTAGTTAATGTTAAACAAGGTGGGCAAGTGTTGTGATGGAGGATAAGGCAGCTTCCTATGTTTTCAGGATGGGCAACAATTCTTCATGCAGAAGGTCCCTTGAGTTGAGGCAGGCTGAACTTTCTTGTTACAATTCCGCGATGGATTCCTGCAGGCATCTATTATCAGAGCAAGTTGTCTAAAAACAGGGAATTGCCTGCGTGAGAATTTTGCTCGCAAGGTTACACTCTTGCCCGCGGTTGCTCCTTGCACAAGTTCTGGTCTATACGTTGACCAACTCTTATTTACTGTTCTGATGGACTGATCATTCTTACACCAGAGGAACACCAATGGCTATGCCAGCATGTGGCTGAACACGACATTGCACCAGCACAGCAAGGACATTACAGCTAAATTGCAAATATTGATTTTTAATTGTATTTTAATTGCTTCCTTGGCGCCTTATTACATTTTATTGTGTTAAACTTGAATCTCATATACTTTTTAAAGAAGATACTTTAGCATCTAGCACAGCGCATCACAACTGCTAAGCAACAGGCAGCAATTTTCAAGTAGTCTGTAGGGTGGGAAAGTTTGGAAACCATTGAACTAGAACCCTGTAATAATAATAATAATAATAATAATAATAATAATAATAATAATAATAATATTTTTTTATTTATACCCCGCCCTCCCCAGCCAAGTCCGGGCTCAGAGCGGCTTACAAGCAATAATAAAAACAAGATGAATGATTACAACTTAAAAACAAAAATAAAATACAACATTAACATAATGGAACATTAAAATATTAAAATGTAGCCTCATCGCAGGAGGAGAAGGAAAAGAAAAAAGAGAGAGGGAGGGAGGGAATCAAATTGGCTCCAAGCCAAAGGCCAGGCGGAACAACTCTGTCTTACAGGCCCTGCGGAAAGAAATCAGATCCTGCAGGGCCCTGGTCTCATGAAGCAGAGCGTTCCACCAGGCCGGAGCCAGAGTTGAAAAGGCCCTGGCTCTGGTTGAAGCCAATCTAACTTCCGAAGGATCTGGGACCACTACGGTGTTGTTATTTATGGACCTTGAGGCTCTCCGTGGGGCATACCAGGAGAGGCGGTCCCGTAGGTATGAGGGTCCTAGGCCATGAAGGGCTTTAAAGGTCAAAAGCAGCACCTTAAATCTGACCCTGTACTCCACCGGGAGCCAGTGCAGCTGGAAAAGCACTGGGTGAATATGCTCCCATGGCAGAGACCCCATGAGGAGCCTCGCTGCTGCATTCTGCACCCGCTGGAGTTTCTGGGACAGCTTCAAGGGCAGCCCCGCGTAGAGCGAATTACAGTAGTCAAGCCTGGAGATGACCGTCGCATGGATCACTGTGGCCAGGTTGGGGCGGGAAAGGTAAGGGACCAACTGCTTGATGCGTCGAAGGTGGAAAAATGTCGCCTTGGCTGTTGCTGTAACTTGCGCCTCCATGGAAAGGGAGGCGTCAAGGATTACACCCAAACTCTTAACGGAAGGCAATGGCACTAATTGGGCCCCCGCAAGAGAAGGGAGTTGGTCCCTCATCCCCATGCCATCCCGACCTAGCCATAGGACCTCTGTCTTCGAAGGATTTAGTTTCAATCGGCTCCCACGAAACCATCCAACCACAGCTTCCAAGCATCTGGTCAGTGTGTTCGGGGCCGAGTCGGCGTGGCCATCCATCAGCAGATAGAGCTGTAAGTGGTCAGGGTTCCAGCCTCTGATATTCCACAGGGCACCTGGGGTTTTGTATAGGTTTATTTATTTCAACAAAGGAAAAAGCAGTAGGGATGACAAGCTGAAAGAAATAAGGCCAAGAAGGGGTAAAAAGGCACAAAAGCTAACAAAACAACCACAACAAGAGTGGTCAAGAAGACAAAACAGGGTACAGTGGTACCTCGGGTTAAGAACTTAATTCGTTCTGGAGGTCCGTTCTTAACCTGAAACTGTTCTTAACCTGAGGTACCACTTTAGCTAATGGGGCCTCCTGCTGCTGCCGCGCGATTTCTGTTCTCATCCTGAAGCAAAGTTATTAACCCGAGGTACTATTTCTGGGTTAGTGGAGTCTGTAACCTGAAGTGTATGTAACCTGAAGCGTCTGTAACCCGAGGTACCACTGTATCTTTTTCCTGTACAGTAGAAGACCCACGCCAAGCTGACCAGAGGCAGGGCAGATCTGGAGGGCAGAGGGCAGGATGGCTCTTCCTTGCTTGCATGCCACAAAAGCACCCCTTCGTCCCTACAGATCTCGCTCTACAAAAGGTGGCAAGCAGAGCTCAAACTGAGACAGAGCCATAAGACAGAGATAGATGCAGGCAGGAAAAAAAGGTTGGAATGGATTCACAGCTTCTGTGTGAAGCAAATGAGCTTCTGCTCCCCGCTTACTGCTGCTGCTGGAGCCAATCACCCCGCCATTGCTTCCAGAGACAGACTCAGGCAGAATTCCTTCCAGATCCCTTCCAGCTTTTTAATTCTGCCTGCATCTCTTTCTGTCGTTCTATTTCCCTTGATCCCCCTTTTAAGAAAGAAACATTTAGGCGTGTCTGGGCACATCCAGTGCCCACCCTTGTGCCCAGCTATGCCGCCCTGTCACCATCAGACCTAGCTAAGAACAGGACATATTGCAGCATTCAGTTTCCACCAGACAACTCCTTTCTTTCTCCCACCTTTCTCCCTCTGAAATGATAGGCAGCCTTAGAAAAGAATGGACCGCTTGCCTACCTATATTGACCGGGCATCTATAATTGAAGAGTGCAGAAATGCAAATTGAAATGAATCAATGCCGACAGGAATGCCTAGAAGTCATAAGTGAGAAGTAGTGCAATTAGGAATGTTGTCTCAAAGGAAATTAGAACAGTCCATTAATTATAATGTCTCAACGGAGAAATGAATCTCAATCAATAATACAAAACTTTGCAGTCTGGAGTGCTCCTGTATGGGACATTCCACTCCATCTCCCCCTTCCCTGATAGTTTGCCATCCCTTGTGCTTTCATCACTGTGTGTGTGTGGTTTTTTAAGTGCAGTTTATAAATATTTATATAAATAACTATAACTCCTTCCTGCAGAAATGCTAAAGAAATCTCAACATGCCCTGAAAATAGGGAGGAAATTCTTAAAAAAAAACCAAAACAACAACAACAATGCAGATAAACCAGCAACACAAAACCGCAACTGGAGCACAGATTTTGGCTCAGCACTGGTGTCGATTTGCTAAACCAGCCCCACCTGTGCAAATTGAGAATTGGATTCTGTTGTTTGATTCCTTTGTGCAAACTTTGCTTTCTTCATCCATTTGTGGAAGCGTGCAAGGAACAAGCCGCACCTGCAACCAGGATGAATCATCTCCGTCTGAGCCACAAAATGGGATCTTATAGACTCCCTAGCGCTCCGGTTTAAATGGATGTCGTGTAAGCTTCCAGTTCCAATCTTGTTGCCAGCACTAATCAGCATCTCTTTAAAATGATTACTGTGTTCGGAAAGGCCATAAACCTACCAGGTGGGCTATATTTCCTACCATTTCCCCCCTTTTTGGGATTGTTGTTGTTATAGTCTTCCCTATGGGAATGGATTTATTGGTACCATTAATCCCACTTACAATCTTTAGCACGGGGAAGAGATGTCACAGGGCTTTAATGGCTCATATATTTTGTGAATTACATGATCGTTATATCCATCATGGAAAAAAGCGTCCCATTTTCATCAATTCAGTATTTAAGGCAGCAAAATACAGTGCTTTATATATCCTACGTAAACAGACCCAAGTTTTTTTTTTTACAAACACACTTCAAATATTTAGCATATACTCCCAACTCTCCCTTATTGCTCTTTGCTGTTGCTTACCTCTGGTTACACATCATAGGACAGGCTTCTTCAACCTCGACCCTCCAGATGTTTTGATACTACAGTTCCCATCACCCCTGACCACTGACTAGCTAGGGATCATGGGAGTTGTAGGCCAAAAACACCTGGAGGGCTGAGGTTGAGGAAGCTTGTCGTAGGAATACAGGAAGCTGCCACTGCTCCATCTAATTCAGTATTGTCCACAGTGACTGGCAGCAGCTCTCCAGGGTTTCAGATGGAGGGTTCTCCCATCCCTATCTGGAGATTTAGGGGATTGAATCTGGGACTTTCTGCATGCAAAGTAGATCTTAGAATCATAGAATAGTAGAGTTGGAAGGGACCACAAGGGTCATCTAGTCCAACCCCTTGCAATGCAGGAATCGTTTGCCCAACTTGGGGCTCGAACCCTGGACTCTGAGATTAAGAGGCTCATGCTCTACCAACTGAGCCATCTCAGCAATCATGCTCTACCACTAAGCAGATGGGGCTTGTCAACATGGCAAGGTAGCCCATCTAGGAGAAGGAAAAATCTCTTTTGTCATTTGCGTGTTGGCTTCTCAGATTCCTTTGGGAGGAATGGCAAGACAGAAATCTAGTTACCGTATTTTTTGCACCATAACACTCACTTTTTTCCTCCTAGAAAGTAAGGGGAAATGTCTGTGCGTGTTATGGAGCGAATGCCTGCGGGTGGCGGGGGGGATCTGCTGCAGTCGTGAGCAGAGGGTCCATGGTTCCCCTTCCTTTCCTCCTCCATGGTTACAAAGCATGGATCCACATGGATCCTCAGGATTTTTGCATTGGGCTACTCCAAACTCACTGTCAGATCACATGTCTTTGGCCACAGCATGAACCACAAAAATCATGTATCCACTATTTCGTTTAGAATATTTTTTTCCTTGTTTTCCTCCTCTAAAAACTACGTGCGTGTTATGGTCTGGTGCGTGTTATAGAGCGAAAAATACGGTAATTAATTCATGGTAATAATAAATTCATAGTAACAACAGAACCGGGTTGGTGGCATCCTACTTCTGCACTTATGAGAACACTCAAACCTTATCTTTGGAACACAATGTTAAGGAAACCATCTTTGAATATATGGTTCTTCATCCATTATCTTGGAGTCATGTCTTCTTTCTCCCACTGTGCTCGTTTTCTGTATGAGAAACCCATGGCTCAAAAGAACGATGGGTTAAAATAACCCATTTCATTACTTGGATTCACAAATTGGCATGCATTTGTCATCATTATAAATCTGGAAGTGTCTTTTGTATTATGGTGTCCTGGTCTTATGTACATCAGGGGCAGAAGGCCAGCTTCCCTAATGAGAAGATTTCTGTGCTATTAGCGTTGCTGATAAGGAGGTAGAAGATCATTTGGTGGCTGAAGAGAAAGGAAGCTTTTGTGAAAGCTCTAGATTAAGAAGTGAGGGTCCAACTGAAGTCAACACGGAAAGGCTTTTAAGCTTCTAAAACACGAAAATGGAACCATCCTTTGAACTAATTTGCTTGCTGATGAAATGAAGAGACCACCTAGAGTTTTGCCTCTTATATTTCTCATGAGCGTCCAATGGCAGTGTGATGGGACAAAAATAACCTCCTAAGGTGTTGCCCTGCCAGGAGAGCCTTAAACGTCTGCCTCTAATAAAGGTTGTTGTTAAGCAAATAAGTTCGGCATGTTGTTGTTTTATGAGGGCCACTATTAATTAGTAAAGGATCATGTTAAAGGTGGGGGTGTCAGTCTTCCTTGAGATTTGGGTGCTGGGTGCCATTTCAGATCAAGATGGTGGAGCAAAATGTGACTTATCCCATTTTTGGTGTGACAAAAACTAGCACAAATTGCACTATCCATTTAAAAATTACAATAGTTTTTGGTTTCTGCACTAGTTGTTCAGGACATATAAAGCCCCGAACAATTTGGAACCAGGTGATCTGAAAGACCACCTGCACCTTTATGTAGATCATTTACATTGTATGGGGAAAGTTTACTCTTGGCATCACATCCTGCAAAACATCGTAGGGCAGTGACTTGAAAATGGATATTTTTTGGTACTGCCCCAACTCCCTTGAATGCCTTCCCCTCTGCTACCAATTATTTGCTTCAGACATATGTATCTCACAAGTTCCCCCTGATCAATAAGACTGTGGCCTGGACCACTAGTATATTGATATGTATCTTTCCTTACTTTTTATTATTTCAGTGTTACAGTTTGGACTGTCATTAGTCCGCTTAGAAAATGTTAAAGTAATGGTTTGCAATTTTAAAATAAATACATAAATGTGAAAGACAGAAGACAGAGGAAAAAATCAGCAAAAGTTTTAGTAGGAGCACATCTTCACAGATGTGCCTGAGAGAGACTCACAAATACAGTGGTACCTCAGGTTACATACGCTTCAGGTTACATATGCTTCAGGTTACAGACTCCGCTAACCCAGAAATAGTGCTTCAGGTAAAGAACGTTGCTTCAGGATGAGAACAGAAATCGGGCTCCGGTGGCGCAGCAACAGCAGCAGGCCCCATTAGCTAAAGTGGTGCTTCAGGTTAAGAACAGTTTCAGGTTAAGTATGGACCTCCAGAATGAATTAAGTACTTAACCTGAGGTACCACTGTACATCTGACGTATAGCAGAGAGGAGGCAGAGACAAGCGTCTAAACACACAAGAGACATTTGCTGACTATTTTGAGATTTCTAGGGCTTTAGGAACTCTTCCTTCATACGTTCTGGGCAGTTTATAGTCTACAGAGTTAGTCTACAGCATCAATGTTGCAGCAAATATGCGCAAAGAAATGTGCAGCTGTGGCCAGCCTGCAAATATGTGTCAGTCAGCTCTGAAGTCAGGTTGGGGCTCTAGGCCAGAGACAGTGGTAGATGGGCTGGGGAAACCTATCCACTACCACTCATGGTTTGATTTATTTATTTTTATCCACTACCTCTGCCTGATCTGTTGTTGAGATATGGCCAGCCCACCCATTAGGTAAAGTGAATACCTTGCCTAATGGGTGGTCTGGCGACATCTCAACAACACAACAGGATTCTAAATGCAGTCATGCCATATATTTATTTCCTGACATCAATTTCCAGCTGTTATATTTCCAATGCATTCTCCTAGGGAGATCAGGTATAAAGCAAACTGTTAGTACAGCAGGAAAGGGTTAAAAGCATGGTGTGCGATGTAAGCCCTCAGTGCACTCCAGTATAACAACAGAACAACGCATATTTTGCCCACTTATAGGTCTGTTGGTACAACAATGCCAAAAACATGTTAGAAATTAAATCTTTTTATACATTTGTGCTAATTGTTTTTGTTATCAGTAGAGGGCAGTGGTAGATACATACTCAAAGATCTATGGTCTCCGTGCTTTTATTTCAACTGCAAATCTTAAGTCCTTCTTCAGCTTGGTTTAGAACAGTTACCTAGGAATTCAAGGACAGGTTGTACTCTTGATTTGTTTTTTTGTTACTGACATTCATTAGCAATGCAAGATTTTGTATGCCATTCTAAGAGCTATGAGTGTTCTGCACACACCAAGTTCTTGATTCTTTTTTTAAAAACCAAGAATCCAAATCTCAGAAGCAAATGATGCAGGCTGAATCCATAAATGTATAGTTTGCCCAATTCATTCTGTTCCCTTATTTAGTTTTCAAAGGAAGGTTGTTGGTTTTTTTGCAATCCCTGGGGAAAGAGAAGCAGACAATGATGACTGAGGACAAATAAGAGGTGGAACACTTTTGTCATGCATTAATCCCACTCAGGTTACCTTCCGAACCCCAGAGGGAACTGAGACATACAATTTTAAAATGAAAAAATTCCTTCCAGTAGCACCTTAAAGACCAACTAAGTTAGTTCTTGGTATGAGCTTTCGTGTGCATGCACACTTCTTCAGATACACTGAAACAGAAGTTGCCAGATCCTTCTATATAGAGAGAAGGTGGGGAAGGGTATTACTCAGAAGGGCTCATCTCAGCTATCTGCCAATCTCCCATTCCCACCACCCTTCTGAGTAATACCCTTCCCCACCTTCTCACTATATAGAAGGATCTGGCAACTTCTGTTTCAGTGTATCTGAAGAAGTGTGCATGCACACGAAAGCTCATACCAAGAACTAACTTAGTTGGTCTTTAAGGTGCTACTGGAAGGAATTTTTTTATTTTGACTATGGCAGACCAACACGGCTACCTATCTGTAACTGATACAATTTTAAGAAGTGGTTAAGTTCCAGAAGGTGGTGGTGGGAGACTGTTAGCCCAAGCCACAGGGGTGTGCAAGGGGTGAAGGACCATAGCTCAGGGCCTTGTGTGCAGAAGGTTCAGTCCCTGGAATCTCCAGTTTAAATGATCAGACAGTCCTTTAAGAAGGATGTAAACCAAGGATGGAGAGCCTCAAGCCTAGTGCGGCTCTCCAGAACACGTTTCTGGCCCTCTGGGCTCTTGCTAGGTCACAGATCTTCCCCAGATACACTGTTCAGCAGCCCTCACTTACATGTTTTTTCTTGGCTGAGAAGTGTCCTTGAACTCTAATAATGTCTCTTGTGTGCCTTGATGGAGGATAAAGAGGGACATGTGAGCGTGAAGAAACTAACCTACTAAAGAAGAGCAAAACCCACCTTCATTTAATTTGCGCTCTTTTGCCTTTGGCATGAGGCCCCCAGGATTTACTCTGGAAGGCAACATGGCCGTCCAGGAAGAAAGATTGCTCATCCTCGATATAGAGAAGCAGCAGCAGCAACAACAACAATCTTTACATATTAGTTTTCCTCTTGTTAAGAACTTCCAGACCTCAAGGACAACCCAAGAAAAATGCTGAGAACATTCCTTTAAAAAAATAAATTACCAAAAGTATATATTATCCTGGTTGCCTTTAGCTAGGATTAGCCAAATCAGTTTGACCGGCACAAGGTTACTCTTTTTCTTCTCCATCATGATTAACTCCATTTATGTAATTTATTTTGACTCTCTGCTTCTCATTAGGGAGATCGATCCCAATTTAAATTAAAACAGGGTCTGTTCTTTCATTTCATCCCTGCTGATCAACTCACTGCTTATTTCTCCACCTTTATGTTATGTCTGATGTAGTAGCTTTAAGAGCAAGTACTTTTGTTAAAATAAATTAACAAGTGTATCTTCCCAGCTTCACCACCAGGCAGGAACAGGGATCTGTTATCCTGCAGCTGAAACTTTTAGAGGACTGCACATTTAAGACTCAAGGTGGCAAAGGTGAGGAAAAGAGGATGATACTTTTTAGAATTGCAATTTGCCATCACATCTTGTAAGAAGACCCACAAAATAAATTATTATGAAAAAATGGTAGTATTTATTGAAATTTAACAATAAAGAGGACCTGCAAAACAACAATTAAAATAACTAGTCAAATCATCATCTTCCTGGGGGAGTTGGGTGTGGCTAATTCATCCCCATGCAATAGTGGGAGCAGCACTGTGTCAAATCCACAATGGATTTGTGTCAAATAATTTTATTATCTTCCACCCTCTCTCATTCTCAATAACCTTGCTAGTCTAGCTGTTCATTCAAATTGTTATTTGTTTCTTGCATTTGTGAATTACCTTTCCTTCCAAAGGAACCCAGGGCAGTGTGCAATAGAGACGAAATATATATATATAATCCCATAAATAGCAAAGGGTTTTATTTATTCATTTTGAGATTGATGTGACTGTACCCTTTCACCCCAACGGACAAGCCTCAACTATAGATTTTTTACTGGAACAATGTCTGATCTCTCTAGTTGCCGTCCTTGGTCCTGAAAAACGTGCTCTAGTACTTGCTATATTTGCTTGCAGACTGGGTTTATTTATGTTTGGCTCTGTTGGGCACCTCTCTGTGCTTGCAGTCCTGATACAGAATTGCACAACATCCACTCACCACTTCCCCCACCCCAGTGAGCCTATCTGACCCTTGGCAATCACCATGTTTTAATTGCTGGCTATGTTCATTTCCCCTTTAGTAGCAATGTAAGTGCTTTGAATTCATACAGTTCCAGCAGTCATAGGCAGGGATGGCAAATTGGAACTCAAAGACATAGGTCAGAAGTGTACATATTGTTATGGGCCACATGCTGTCCTGCTTAACAACTTGCCAAAAAGAATGAGTGCTATTTGGTGCAATCCAAGCCCAGCTAATAAACTAAGGTCATACTTGACTGCCAGAGTGGGGGATGAGTCCAGTGTTGTTCATGAAACAGCATGTACCAGGAGAGAAGGAAGAGGCAATTTTCTATTTGGCAAAACAAAGAAGCTTGTTTTGTTTCATCTCTTCAGTAATAAGCAATCTTGCTAGTCTACTATTACTTCTGCAGAACTAATGTTCTTTTAGATCTGGCCGTGTGAGATCTCCTTTGTGACTCAGACTGTACATAACCCATTTAGGGCTTTGTATGCTAATGTCAACACATTGAATTGGGCTCAGTAGTGAATTGGTGGCCAGTGCAGCTCATTGTTAACAAAACCTCTCTTTGCTGTTGCAATTAAAACTCTTGTGGTTGTGTTTTGCGCTACCTGCAGGGTCCAAACCACATAGACCACATTACAATAGTCTAACTGGGAGGTCATTAAAGCATGGGTCACTGGTCAAGGAAGACTCATAGCTGATGAATTGGCCAGCGCTGGAAGCCACTGAAGTGAGAAAGCTGTATCAGGTGTGCCCCCCAAGCTTCTTCTTCCAAACAGGTGATCTCCCCACTTCCTGGGCATGTGACTTGCCCACCAACACACACACCGACACCTTCATACAACCAAGAACACACTACTACAACCTGTTTTGCTGTGGATTACTGTGCCATCTCAACACAGGACCTGCAATCTGACCCAGCAGGCAACTCTTAACTCTGCAGTGTGAGCCGTGCCTTCATATGTACCCTAAAGCACTTTTCATCATGTGTCTGAGGAAAGAACAGAGGAGGTGCTGAGGGAATTCGGACTTGAAGAACAATCAAGTAAAGGTCAAGACTACAAAACAACCCCAGGTGAGGTGTTTTGAATACGAGGAGGGACATTGCGTGGTAACCAAAGAGAACAGTCATGCATGAAAAATTGATAGAGATTGATTTGTGAGATTTAAAAGCATCATGGAGGGAGAAATCACCGGGGAGGACTTGCGTTTGGCAAAAGAGCAAGGAGAAGGGGATGTTAACAAAGTATGTTCCAGAGCGATGATTCTCAGGGCAAAGACAGGGCTGACATTCAAAATGTGGTAGAAGTGATTTGGGAACACACTTCACTACTTTGAAAATAAGGGCCCTGAAAGAAAGACTGGAGATGTGCATTCAGAGTACTTCTGCCAGAATTTCAACCTCAGACTCCTGTTTTAATTGTGCTGCTGTTTTAATGGGACTGTCTTGTGGCATATTTTAATATTGGCATCAATTACACTGCTGTTTGTATTCCGAGATGAGGGCAAAGTTGATTCTGAATTTGTTAAGTAGGATACCTGATGGTGATTTTTGCTCTCTGGCTCTGACAAAATTGTGACAGAGCTTCAAGATTTGCAGTGGCTGCCCAAAAGCTGAGGAGAAATTTTATTGAAATTTTGTTTTATTTTATGGTGAACTGCCAAAATTTGATTTAAAAGATGGAAGGAACACTCTGTAATTTGTTTTATACTTCCAACTTCAGTGGTGGACCATTGCCTTAGAGCACATATGACTAGCCCAGAGGTCACATCTGGATTTCAGAGGTCTTCAGTGCAGCCCACCATGGATATAGGGATAGCCAGATCTGTCAGTTTTGGTTCTCTCAGCTTCTCAATTTTCTGTTCAGTTTTCTACACCTCTGCAGAAATTCATGTTTTGCTGAAACAAAATCTCATGAAAACTCATAAGTAAATTAGTGCCCCTCTCTTCTAATAAACACATGTTTCTATGCAATTTTACTGAACATACAGTACATATTTTTGCAAAGCAATTTCTCCCCACACAATGCATTTTTGCATGTTGTTTTTGTCAACACATGCATATTATGAACATTTCGCCCTACCTGATGCATTTTTAAAACATTACTTGGCTGAAGAACTGCACTGCAAAATTTAGAGGCATGTAAATCTTGGTTCGCATACTGTTTCATAAAGTGTGACTTATGCACATTTTCATTTAACTGAATTGAATTTTGCCTCCCCCCATTCCTGCATGGGTGCCATGCTGCTCCTTGCCATGTAATTCTGATGTGGACGACAGCACATAGGGAGGGTTGATCCTCACCCACCTTTCTCTCCATGCAAGCCACAATCTCCAAAAAGAACCCCTAACTCAAGACTTTGGTGGCTGCTCCACCTACAGAGCATGACAGCCGTTTGTGGAGATTCATTCCAGTTCTAGAAAACCCTCGCTGGGGGGTGCGGGGGGAATCCTGTTTTCCTTCTCTGCCATTCTGTTGTCATAGAGGTGACTGGTTGGCAACATTATAAATGGTATGATGAGATGGGGAAAGGATACAGACCATAAATCAGGTAAAGGGAAATTTATTATGCTCCGAGTCACTATAATCTATCTTCCCATAATTGCTTCCATAGCAACAGCATCAACGGGTTCGCTGACCTGATCCAGGGACATTTGGGGGAGACTGAAAACAGGATGATTGGCATTTGAGGGAAGTGACCCTTGTCAGTACAAACAGAAAACAAGCTGTTCTGTTTCGGTGATGCAAAGACTCACTGATTTCAGTCTGCATCTATTGCTGCACCCCCCAGCTTTTTTAACTCCTCAGATGTCAGCTGTGATGGCCTGGGATTCGGACTCGGAGGCTGAACCTGAGGAATCCCAGCCTGCACAGGAGTCCCCGCCTCCAGAACCAGCTGAGCCGAGGCTGGGGCATGAGCCTGAAGGGTCCTCACCTGTGCTGGATCCTCAGGTGCAGGCACCAGCTGAGTCTGCTCTGGCTCCTGAGGTGATGGAGGACCCATTGCCTGCAGGTGCTCCACTCTCAGCCCTGTCAGGGGAAGAGGAGTTTGCCTCTGGGTCCTGAGCTGCAGAGGCTCAGGGCAGAGAGGCGGAGGGAACTAAGTTATCGCAGGAGGAGTGCTCACTTCCGGGCCAGGAGAGGCGAGTCACCTGTGGACTGGGGCCGCCCTATGCCTCGGGGCAGATAAAAGCCAGCCAGCCCCAGTCCCAAGTTGCGGGAGCAACATTGTTGGTAGCCAGTTCCTGCCTACACCCTGTCCTGCTCCTCTGCCAGAGTTCCTGGCCTCACCCGACTCCCTGCCTTGGACCCCGCTTCAGCTTTGATGGACAGCCTCCATACTGCACCCTCGACCTCGGACTGGACTCAGACCTCGCCACACGGTTAACCCTCGGGACCAGCACATCAGCATTGCAAAATATGAGTTTGCCAGGCAGTCTACCCTCTGGTGTCCTAGTATCCCACTTGGGTACCCTTGACTCACTTCAGCACTTTGCTGCCCAAAGAATCACACACTCCATCTCTGAGGATATGGTGGAGTCCCCAGCTTGGTGGCAGAGCACCTGTTTTGCATGCAGAAGGTCCCAGGTTCAACATCACCTCCAGGTACACCTGGGAGAGAACCTGCCTGAAACTCTGAAGAATCAGGGCCAGTCTGTAGGCAACTTCTAGGGTTGCCATGTGTCCTCTTTTTCCAGGACACTTCTGTTTCAAGGTTAAATTTTCTGTCAAGGTGGAGTTTTAAAATTTGCCAAAATGGATGAGACATAGACACAACTGGTGGTTGAAGACTTGCTTTCCTCTTCTCTTCTCTTCTCTTCTCTTCTCTTCTCTTCTCTTCTCTTCTCTTCTCTTCTCTTCTCTTCTCTTCTCTTCTCCTGCCCACCCCCCAGCAGTACAGTGGTACCTCCTTCTGGAGGTCCGTTCTTAACCTGAAACTGTTCTTAACCTGAGGTACCACTATAGCTAATGGGGCCTCCTGCTGCCGCCGCGCAATTTCTGTTGTCATCCTGAGGTAAAATTCTTAACCCAAAGTACTATATCTGGGTTAGCAGAGTCTGTAACCTGAAGCGTCTGTAACCTGAAGGGTCTGTAACCTGAAGCGTCTGTAACCCGAGGTACCACCGTATATCACAGCTTCTATAGCCTACATATAGTAGGGGTATTTAAAATGAGAGTCGTCATAGCGTCCTCTTTTTTGCTCTTCAAAATATGGACCAATGGTGTGGCTCAATATAAGAAAGCTTCCTTGGAGGAAGGGCCAAAGCTCTGTGGAAGAGCATCTGCAATGCATGTAGAAGTTAGAAGATTCAGCGCAGATAAAAAGCAAACACATCTTTATGTCGTTAACTGTGGAAGGAGGTAAAAGACAGGAGGCAGTGATGGCCTCGAACTTGGAAGGCTTTAAAAGGAAATTATACAAATTCATGGAGGATAAAGCTATCAATGGTTAATAGCCATGATGGCTATGTTCTGCTTCCACGGTCGGAGGCAGAAATGCTCCTGGAAACCACAGGAAGGGAGAGTGCTCTTGTGATCAGGTCCTGCTTGCAGGTATCTCACGGGAGAAGAGATTGCTCTTATTTTGGGACCTATTTCCCAAAGGCATCCTGGTGGCCACTACAAGAACCAGATTCTGGACTAGATGGGCTCTGGCTTGATCTAGCAGGGTTTTCCTTGCGTTCTTATGCTCCTTCTTGTTTTGTTTCCTTCAGCCAAGCCTTCCCCTCCAACCACCATTGGAGTCTGCCTTGGTCCCATACCTTGATGTTTAGCTTCTGTGCCCCCTTCTTGCTAAGCTTGACTAGCTTCCTTGCTTCATTTCCTTCTCTCTCTCTCCACCTCCCCTTCCCTTTCTGTGCACCAACCTCCTTCATGCTTCAGTGCCTGGACATTTCCACCAAGAACAGGCTCTCTGGAATACCTTATTTCTAGCCTCTGACAACCCCTGCAGGAGGTAAGGGGTTGGGGAGAAAAATGTTGTTCAAATGCACATGAACAGAGCAGAAAAGAGCTTGCATATGCACCATGCATTTAATGCACATCCCCTGTCTAAAGAAGCGTGGGAACTATAGTTTCAGAGAGCTACGATTCCCAGGACACTTAACAAGCCAGAGTTCCTAGGATAAAACCAGGGCTTTCTTTTTTTCCTAGAAAAAGAGGTGCCAGAACTTGCTGACCTTGTTTTAGGGGGGGAGCCAAAGTTGTTGGGCTTTTAGGGACATCGCCCCTAAAAAAGCTTCTCTTCCTATGCCACCGCCCTCCGCCATGACACCTGCAGCCTCCGCCGCACAACACAAACTGCCGTGCCACCCACAGCCTCTGGCACTCAGCCCCGAGCGACATGTCGACGTGCCAACATGCCACAACACTACAGAGATGCTGAAACGCACCAAAGGCGTGTCAGAACTCAGTTCCGGTAAGTTCCGTCTGAAAAAAAGCCCTGGATAAAATCATACATTTAAAGCGCATTTCCTGCCCAAAGAAGCCTGGAAACTATGGCTCACCCTTCAGAGAGCTACAGTTCCCAGCACCCTTAACAAACTATAGTTCCTAGTATTCTTTGGGAGGATGACAGTGTCTTAAATGTACTTTGGATTATGGTGCATATGCAGAGATCACTCACTCACATACACAAACAAATATTTCACAAAATTTATATACTGCTTGAATGTAGGAAAAACCTCAAAGCAGTTTACAAAAACAATAAAACAATAAAATGATCACTAAAATCTTTGCAACTATTACTTAAGACATGCAGAAAATTAAAACCACAATAGAATAGACAAACAAATTAAAACTCTGCAAAACATATCTAAACATCCAGGTGGGCTTGTCTAAGTAAGAATGTTCTATATTAATCCTGTTTACCCTGATCTCCTCTTCCTCCATTGCTTCCCATGGAAAGTGACTACTTATGCATTACCCCCCAAAAGGAGGGCACAGCTTTCTTTAAAATTTGCACATCCTAATTTATAGATGCAAATTTAGAAATCACAAATGTCCTTTAAATAGAAATACGTAACACCTCACTCTTCCAAGGAAGACTCGGACTCTGTACACACACACATATTTGAAACACAAAGTAGCTGTTCTTAATACAGGAAAATGTCAACTTGCTGCTTTCAGACTGGTTTGATTCTAGATCCTTCTGCCCACAAGGGGGGGGGGTTACTTGATACATATTTGAAAACTCTCCCCTTGGTTAGGTTATCCATGCACTTGCCCCAGGTGAATGAAGGAAGCGGTAATTGCAATCTTGGTATATGCCCATCCACAACCTCACTGGGCAAGTATGGATAAAATCCCATCCCTCGCTTGCTGGGACTGTCTCCCTCTGGATGCACTGGGAGGTAATGCAGAATCAGTCTGTGCTGAGCTTTTGTTTTGGAATGAAACTAGTCTGTGAAAGAGAATTTTGTTAGCCGTGATGGTGATCAGAGCTGAGCAGATGGCCAATGTATCCAATTTGGGGGCCAGTGAAGAAGACTCCCCGGCTCTAATTTCCAGATCGTCTCTTTACCCTACAGTACTGAGGATGCTAATTTAAAATGCAACAATGCAACACTTCTTCTTCCTTGCAAATCTGACAGTAATTCTGTTTCTAATGGAAACGGTGAGATTAATAGAGGCTCAGGTAAACCCAGCAGGGAAATGACATTTTCATTAGTGATTTACTGGGTGTGAAATTTCTACCATGGCGAACTATTCAGGAACAGCAGGCTTTTTGCCTTCCTCCATAAATATCCTCCTTCCTAATTAATCGCGAGTCACAGGTTGGATCAAAATTGCTTTGGTGTTCAAGGAAGGAATTCTTCAGCACTTGTTTTGAAATAGCTACAAAGGCCAATGGAGAAGAGGAACTAAGCCTGGCTTAGTCTCAGAACTATGCATCTGCTCCATCATTTAACAGGCAGGGAAGCTTGGGGAACGACCCATGGGGCTTGTCAGACACTGTCTCACCAACTTCAGTATACTATCAGTCAGTCCCCACTGCCTGCCTTCTAACTTACAAGCAGTCCAGGAAGTGGCACTGGATGCCAACCTTCTTCTCCTTAGTCTTTGTGTTGCCCTTGTAGAACTCAGCAGGGAGGCAGATGTGGCACAACTAGACTTAGTTGGCTCTGCCTGTCATTGGTTCTGGCTCCAACAAGCATTGGGCTCTCTGCCTTCTGCCCTACCAGTCCCACTGGACACCAGTCACTAGCGGAATGGTGCATGAAATCCAGAGCTAGCGAATCCCCCAACAGCTGGCTGTCCAGCTTCTGCTCAGATTTCAATAAGTACATAAGAAGGTAAGTGCTCTCACAGCCAGATGCCTGTAGGAAGTCCACAAGCAGGGCCCAACCGCAAGAGCATTCTTCCTCCTGTGGTTTCCAGCAACTGGTATTCAGGAACATTACTGCTTCCTACCATGATGGCAAAGCATAGACATCTTGACTAGTAGCCACTGATAGCACCATAGTCCAGGAATTTGTACAATCCTCTTTTGAAGCCATCACTGCTTCTTGTGGAAGTGGGATCCCTGGTTCCCTTGAACATCAGTCGGAGATAACCTGAATCATCTGAGTTGGGACTAAGTTCAGAAGCTCCAGGAGATCTTCCCTATCAACTGCTGCACACAACTGAATAACAGGATGCAGCCCTTTTAATGCACAATCAGTCTCTCCTATGGGAGTGGGGCTTCACACACACTTATCTCTGAAGGTCTATGCAATCCATCTGTCAATGGCAGACCGCTGCTGCAGCAATATACTTAGTTCATTTCTGAACAAGACTGGCATAATTCCTTTCATTCCCCATCTTCACTTGAGGAATCTTCATGCTTATGGATTCAAAACGACATCTACACAGAAGGCAAAAGTATATACACACTCAGGGTGACTCCAAGGTTTGTAAAAACAGCCCCCCCCCAAAAAAAAAAAAAAATTGCACAGTGAGACTTGAGCATCCTCAACAGCTGTTAGACAACTGACAGTCAAAGGGGGGAACAGAAAACCAGGTGGGAGAATTAATGGAATGGAGTATTCTGGATGAAAGAAGAGATACAGAGATATTCTCATTGTCTGGGTATGTCATTTCCTGGATCAGACTGAGATGTTATTTTTAAATGGGAGCTAGAAGTGGAAGCTGCCTACTGACACCAGTGGAGAAATCAAATTTTGTATTGTATCAATGATTGGGCAGCAGTGTCCACCCAGACCCCAAAGACCCACCAATAACAACTCAATGAGGACTGAACATGTTGAGTAGGTGTCGCAGTATGGCTGTTGCAGATGAGGGAATGGGAAACCAGGGGAAAGAACACGGAATGGCTGGAACCCTGAACAAAAGCATTCCACACTGCAGGCATGTTGTTGCAGGTTCCCAATTGTTACTCCTAATTATGGAGTTTCATCCAAAAGGAGCTCTCCATGGTACTGACACCCACCAGGATTTTCCAACACTGGTTTTCATGGCCTAGGACAGTGTACTCCAACCTTGGGTCCCTTAATGTTGCTGCACCACAGCTTCCATCATCCATGACAAACTGGCTGAGGATAATTGGAGTTGTAGTCCTACAATATCTGGAGACCCAAGTCTGAAGAATACTGGTCTAGGACATGTGTAGTCAACAAGACACCCTCCAAGTGTTATGGACTCCAACTCCCATCACCCCTGACCATTGCCTATGCTAGCTGAGGCTGGAGGGCACCACATTGGCTATCCATTGTCTAGGATCTTGACCTCCTACCTGCACTTTGCCACACCTGTTCAGAATGCCCAGGAGGTGATCACTGGTGAATGAATTAACAGGGAGAGATGCTTCCTGTTTATTGTTTAGAGAACCATACCCAGTATTGCCAATTACCTAGTTGCTATCTAAGAATGCTTAGCAGTTCCACAAACATCACTCTGAATTAAATTATCAGATGTTCAGACAACATACTCTGGAATTTAACAGTGTGTTAAACGATTACAGGGGAATGAGTGCAGGAGAGCCAACAAAGAAGCAGGAAGAGCTGATTCAGATAGCAAATGAGGAAAATGTTCTTCTAAAATTGATGGCACAAAATATATGCTAGGGCAAACTGCTGACTTCCATGGGCCAGAGGAAGAGGAGGGGAAAGTTCTCTTGCTCCCGGTGGCAAGCCTCAAAACCTGAAAGCTCATGTTGAAAACTTCAAATGGGTACAACAAATAAAGGTGACTACAGATGAAGAAACTGCTCTATGGTGGTGATGCCACCTTGCTGAGGCTTCAACCAGGCAGCCAATGATTTGTTTCTGTTGTGCCTTGTCCGACTGATGGAGCTGAGCTATAGGCAGCAGCCTGAGTTGAGGCAGGAACCTGGAACCAGAAGACTAGTGGAGGTTGGTGTGGTTGGCAGTGACGCACCAATCTCAATCTGCTCTCAGCCAGCTCCATCTATCTGCCATCTTACTTGAAACCAGGCCACGGGGCATCATGTCCTGTGGCAGCTTCTTTTTTTTAGTCTCAGGGTTGTCCTTGCAGAACTCAGTAGGCAGGGGTGGGGTGGGGAGTCAGGGGTGGGGCAGAGGTAGACCCTGGTGGTGATTGGAGGGATGTCATGGCTGAAGCAGACAAAACAAGAAGGAACATACAGGGAGTCCTGCTGGGTCAGACTAGTGGCCCATTTGGTACAGCATCCAGTTTTCATAATGGCTACCAGGATGCCTATGGGAACAAGAACACTCTCCTTTTCTGGGGTTTCCATCAACTGGTGTGAAGAAGAAGAAGAAGAGGAGGAGGAGGAGGAGGAGGAGGAGGAGGAGGAGGAGTTTGGATTTGGTATCCCGCTTTATCACTACCCGAAGCAGCTAACATTCTCCTTTCCCTTCCTCCCCCACAACAAACACACTGTGAGGTGAGCGAGGCTGAGAGACTTCAGAGAAGTGTGACTAGCCCAAGGGCACCCAGCAGCTGCATGTGGAGGAGCGGGGAAGCGAACCCGGTTCACCAGATTATGAGTCTACCTCTCTTAACCACTACACCACACTGACTGTGGAGTCAGAGCATAGCCATTGTGGCTAGTAGCCATGGAAAACTTCCTCCTCCGTGACCTTCTTTTAAAGCCATCCAGGTTGGTGGCAGTCATTGCCTCCTGTGCAAGTGAGTTCCATAGCTTAACTCGGTGCTACTTCCTTTTATCTGTCCTGAAGCTTTCAAAATTCAGTTTCAATGGATGTCCATGAGTTCTGGTGTCATGGAGAGGGAGAAAAACTTTTCTGGATCTACTTTCTCCATGCCAGGCATAATTCTTTAAACTTCTATCACGTCACCACTTGCTTTTCTCTAAAACAGTGGTTTTCAACCAGTGTGGCGTGGCACCCTGGGGTGCCTTGAATGATGACCTTGGGCAACACTGGCCTCTGTCCCTCTTCCCTTCCCTTCCCTTCCTTCCCTTCCTCCTCTGATGCCCTCTCACACCTCTGCCTCCCAAAGGCTTGCACAGTTGTTGTTTGTTGCAGCAGCCCTGGCTACAAGCTCCACAGGCAAATGGTGCCCCTGGGGCTGGCTAGGGGGTACTTCACAGGCCCCTGTGGGGCAGTATGAAGAGGCACATCTCTTTGGGGAGCTCAGAGACCAGGGGTGGCAGCAGCACCTGCCTGGAGGACTCCCAAGGAGAGGGAAGAGGAGAGGAGGCTGAGGGAACGCTCCACAAGGGAGGGTGTTCAAAAAGGGGTGAGAGGCTGCTGCTCCCCAGGCAAGGGGGGACATAATCGAGAACCTGAGCCCCACAGGGGTGCCGCAGAAATAATGTAATGGTAAAGGGAGCCGTGGACTCAAAAAGGTTGAAAATATCTGCTCTAAAAGATCCCAAACACTGCAACCTTTGCTCACCGCTGGTCAGCACCAACAGTGGTCCTTTCTGTGGTGGCTGAGAGGGGATTTCTCAGGGTGGACCTCCCCATCTTCTCACAGAGGGGAAGATCTGCAAAACCATATGGCCTTTGGGATACCCTCTCCAAGGACCATAGCATTGCATCCTTAGTCTGCCCACAATATCTCAATACGCACAATGAAGCAGTTCATAATAAAGCAACACATAAATATGAAAATATTGGATACTAAGAACCCATTAAGCAATTCATCAAAGCACTACTGAGTGTAAGTTCAATAGGGCAAATCATCATAAATCAACCCACAATTACTAGATCATCACTGCATTTCAAAAACAACTAAAGGAGAAACAATACTATCTGATATTATTATGATAGGCCAAGAAGTACGCAGTTAATAGAAATTGCAATAAAATCAATTGCCTTTAACAAATCTATAATCCTAAAGGGTGTGCAATGAAGAGCCAAGACATAGTCATTAATTCTATTCATACTTCTGATCATTTAAAGGGGGAGCTTCCTTCCTGATCTAGAATCATAGAATCGTAAAGGACCCTATCATGGGAATTGGGGTTGCTTGTGTGTAAACCTCCAGCCGTTCCCAACTGCTTGGGGTGGTTGCGTCTTTCCCCGGCTGAGCAGCCCTTCTGCGCTGCTGCTCAGTCGCTGGCAGAATCCGTCAGTGGGTGTCTCCTAAATTTCCTCCAGCACAAGAGTTCCTTAACGGACAACCTTCGCCTCGCCTCCCTGCGCGGAAGCCTTCTGCACAGAGTGGGCGTGCCAAGCAGTGGTCCTCCACTCTCCTCACTAACTTCACTGGAAGAGTCTCGGAGCCTCCCCTCCAAAGTGCTCTCTGCCTCTCCCTTCTTCCTGGTGCCACCGGGACTTCTTTCCCCAGAAGACGTTCTCTCTCTTCCCTTACTCGTTCCCTCTCCTGCAGAATCTGGGAGCCTAGCCTCTCCACTCTGCTCCGATGTCAGTTCACTGACAGACCCCAAGGGTCATCTAGTCCCTGCAGTGCAGGAATCACAACTAAATAATCACAACTAAAGAAGCATCCACATTTTTCTTATTTCAAGATCATTTCAGCTATCAGGGACAGTTTCATCCATGAGGAAAGGAGAAGCAATCAGCTTCTGAGCATCTGCTACCCGTGACTACCAGCTTTGAATGAGCACCCAGGCACAATACTGGCACAGAGGCTTCTATAAAGCCTGAGTTTTAATTACAAGTGGAATAAGAAGTTCAGAGGAAGGGTGTTTGACTCACAATGCAACTGAGTACTACAAGCTGGGAAAATGTGTATTTTGAGGCTAGTGTTTTCAAACTTCAGTGCCATCACCAGGAGTGCCAAATTAGTTCCAGGTGGTTGAAATGAAAGCCGATGGAGTTGGACTGAGGAGTAATTGCTGGGTGGGGAGGGAACACAGCCTAATGGCAGAGCATCTGCTTTGCACGCAGAAGGTCCTAGGTTCTACCCCTGGGGTTTCCAGCTTTAAAAAAGAAAAATAAGATAGGGTAGCAGATGACAAGGAAGACCTCTACTTGAGGCCCCAGAAAGCTGCTGCCAGTCCAGGAGGTAGGAGTGTGGAGATGGTGTAGCAAAAGGTTGAATTTCTGCATGTGAAACTCCCTGATTGAAGGCCCCGAGAGGTCTGGAGCACACTGGGCATTCAACCTTTTCTCCTAACCCTACTGTTTTTCACCAGATCAGGGCTAGCTAATGAGGTGCCTTCCAGGTAGTTCAGACTACAGTTCCCATCATCCTCTACCATTGGTCATGCTGGCTGGGGATGACTGGGGTTGGAGTCCAAAACATCAGAAGGACACCACATCTGGTTGGTGACCCCTGCATTGGACAATCCTGGATAAATGGTCAAGCAAAGTAGAAAGCAGCTTCCTGTAACAGGCACATCCCAAACAGAGTTTTCATGTGTCCTACTTGGGGAAGTCTTCTCTTTGAAGGGCCATCTGATGAAGAAGGGAGAGCAATCGAGACCTTGAAGCACCTGGGCAGCAGACTGAAAGCAGGCCCACAAGTCACATGGTCCCTAGGGCAAGAAATCTTGCGTTTCTAATAAAATTATAGCCACAGTTTCTAAATTTGCATCTATACATGCAAATTAGCACATGTACATTTTAGGGAAATTTGTGCTTTTTTTTTTGGTCCTCAATATTTAAGGATGCTTTTCCTTCCTGGGGAGCATGTTGCACAAGTGGTCCTGCTAACCCAACTCCAGATGTTCCTGCATGGCTGGCTCCTCCTCAACTTCTCCAACAAGCCTTCCTAGCTGAGCCTGGAGCATTCATTCAGCAACATGCCCCCTCCCCTCTTTTCCGTGCACATTAATTCATCGCAGATCCTGCTGCATATTGACATGGGCGCTCAAAAAAAGTCTATTTTAGGAAATTAAGTTGGCAGTGCAGGGTTGCTGTAGCTTTGCTCTGTGCCTTATTATAAACATTAATATGCAAACTCCATTCTGTAAGTTTGACAGATCTGGAGGAGCCCTGAATGTCACTCCTCGAACTGACACATTTTACTACTCATCCTCCTACTCGATCCATTGTTGCGTCTCCCATGACTGACACCAGGCGCCTGTTCCGTGACCCAGTAATTACCCCACACTGCCTCCCCCCCAACCTCACTTCCCCCCCTGAATCACTAATAGTACAGTCTTTCCACATCAGTAACTCTCACAACATATCCATTACCTACCTAATTTGGAGAATGTCAAACTGTGAGATTTACATATGAAATGCTTAAAACAAATATAGCTAGCAGACTCATGGCTGCAAACAGAGGGAGAAGTGGCGAGGAAGCCAGGAGGTCAACCCGCGAAGCAAAATGGAGCCAGAGGGCATTTTTCAGATAGATGATTATCTACCCACAACCATTTTTATTTTGTATTTTTTAAAAAAATCAAAAAAATCAGGTTTGCATTCCATCCTTCTCCAAGGGCAGAATGGTTACTGCGTTGTTAATATTCAAAAGCAATGGATTTAAGCACTACCAAACTACTGCATAAACCTTATAAAAATCTATGCTAGCTGAAGTTACCTAGTGCAGAGAAGTAGTTGGAGTGTTGGATTTAGGGCTCACCCAGACTTCCTTTTGCACCACATTTCTGGGCATAGACCCATGCTTCAAAGCTCTGTGTCTGAACTGTGTTATTTTTTTTACCTGTTGCTTTCCCACATTTTACTGCTGAATTGGAGCAAACAGCAACCAGACTTTCTGCAAATTGCTGTTTGCTCTGATTCAGTGGTAAAACAGATGTTTTCCCAGGGAAAGTGCTGGGACAAAAAAAAAACCAACAACAACAGCTTGGACACAGAGCTTTAAAGCATGGGCCTGGGCCTGGAAAGTGTGGGATAGCCAGCATCCTATAACCAACATGTAAAAGTCTAATTAATAAATGAAGGGGTTAATACCATAGAGTAAACTAAGCTACCCTGCCACTTTCCCCCACCTTGGGAGGAACTAGGTAATCATGCCTATTCCTCTCTCCCAGTCTATCTGAGAAGTTCATTGTTTGGAGAGGTTTGAGCTGGTTGCTCCAGATCAGACCTCATGGCTCTCACAAGCCATTCTTGAGTCCCTTTAGAGTGGTACCTCAGGTTACATATGCTTCGGGTTACAGACTCCGCTAACCCAGAAATATTACCTCGGGTTAAGAACTTTGCTTTAGGATGAGAACAGAAATCGTGTTCCGGCGACACGACTGCAGCAGGAGGCCCTATTAGCTAAAGTGGTGCTTCAGGTTAAGAACGGACCTCTGGAATGAATTAAGTACTTAACCCGAGGTACCACTGTACCAATAATTTGGGAACTTTCACCACTTAGGCCTCTGAATAAGAGTTTCTGGAAATGGCAAGTGAGGAGAGTCCTGTTACTGTCCTGAAACATTTTATTATTTATTATTACATTTACATCCCACCCTTTTCTTCAGGGATCTTAATGTGACACGCATGGTTCTGCTCCTCTTCATTTAAATACCACACCAACCCTATGAGGTAGGTTAGACTGAGATATATAATGACTGGCACATGGTCACCCAGGAAGCTTCATGGCTGAAAGGGGATTTGAACCCTGGTCTCCCAGGTCCTAGTCCAGTACTTGAACCATTATATCACTCTGGCTTTAGACAGAGCAGCCAGCTGTAGGTGATATTCTCCAAGTAAGAGCTATTTAATGAACTCCAGGTTTTTAGTATAAGATATTTGTTAAATGATTCAAGAAAATGAGTAAGAGAATCAGGAACTACATAAAAATCTAAGTGGCCCATTCCAACCAATCCTAATAATAGAAATAGATTCTAAGATGGTCCTGGCAATTTATAGTGCAGGTTCCTTCTATGTGTCAAGTAGTGAGACACATTCTGCAAGGAAACGAGATGAGATTTCCCTGGCAAATAAAGACCAATACATGGTCAAACAACACATTTTCTCGCTGTTCATGGAGGTGTAGGGTGATGGCAAGCAAGTGTCCAATCAGAGGTGGTCCTGGGCTTTGCAAATCCCGCCCTCACACACAGATGGAATACTCAACACATTGTTGAGTCCAGGGGCGGGGAACTTTTCACAATTCAAGAGCCACGTTGCTTCCTTGGCAACCACCTGATGGGCGGAGCTAACCGCAAAAGTGGGTGGAGCAACAGACTCTTCTCTTTGTCTGGTAGGCTACATTCCAGGTGTGCACAAGTCAGAAGTTCACCTTCCCCCATCCAGGCAAGCAAGAGGCATCTCCACAGTTCAAGGGCACATTCTAGTCAGGCAAAAGCACTCAAGGAGGGGGCGGAGCAGGGTTGGTGAAGGGTGGAGCCTAGGAAGAAGGGACTTGGCGTTGAGCCTTGGATTCTCTGTGAAGGTTAAGCAAGTGTATGAAGAATACTAGAGGCTGTGCCACCGCTCACTCCACTCACCAACTACCCTGCTATTCCTCCAGTATTCCCCTTCCTACCCCATGCAACCACAAAGCTCAGTTTTCACCTTCCTATCCCCATTACCCCATTGCTCTTCTATTCTACAGCCCTGCTTGGGACCCATTTGCACCTTCACCCCATGTGCTTGCCTCCCCTTCTTTGGTGCAACCCCTCCCAAACAACAACAACCACCCTCTCCCATGGTAGCCTCCCACATTTTCCTCCTCCCTCACATTGCAACTACTAAATGCCTTTTTAATGCCCCCTCCTTCCATTGTTGTTTAAAACCACCACTTCCCCCCTATTGGTGTCCTTGCTGTCTCTCTCTCTCGAGAGCCAGTGTGGTGTAGTGGTTAAGAGCGGTAGTCTCGTAATCTGGGGAACCGGGTTCTCGTCTCCGCTCCTCCACATGCAGCTGCTGGGTGACCTTGGGCTAGTCACACTTCTTTGAAGTCTCTCAGCCCCACTCACCTCACAGAGTGTTTGTTGTGGGGGAGGAAGGGAAAGGAGAATGTTAGCCGCTTTGATACTCCTTCGGGTAGTGATAAAGCGGGATATCAAATCCAAACTCCTCCTCCTCCTCTCTCCCACGTCATGGCTACTGCTGTTGCGTAACCTGCCTTCATTTTTGCTCCCCTCCTTTGCTCTGACTTCAGGCAACTCCAGGATATGGCACTATAAATCCACTAATGAGAGCTGCGTGATGACATTCTCGCTTTTTTATTATATCGAGGGAAACCCATGGAGGATATTAGCCCCAGTAGGTAAGGGGAACATCTAGGTTCAGCAGCCGTATACTACTAAATACCAAAGTGGGAGACTGTGCTTCCTGGAAGCACCTATCTGATCTTTGTGTGAAACAGGTTACTGGACTAGATGGAACCTTTGGTCTGAGTTCTTCCTATGCCTGTTATCACAGGGGGGAAATAAATGCAGGAGCTTAATTACAAATTCCGAGCGCCAGGGCAATGTGCAGTTGACTAGCTATTTATTTACTTTTAATTAGATGTTTCTTAAAAATGATTAATGGCTGGTATAAAACTAGCAATTACGAGTAATTATATAACGGGATCTTTAAAAAACATAAATAACTGTTCACTTAGTGGCAAAGTTTTAGGACATAATAAGCAGCTGTAACTCTGGGCTCAGGCAGGCAACAAAGCTGCACATAGTTGCAGCAGTCTACTCACAGCCACATCATACTTTTAAAGCACACATAATGCACATTAAAAGCACATGGCTTCCATCAAAGAATACTGAGAACTGTAGTCCATTAAAGGTGCTGGGGCTTGTAGTTCTGTGAGGGGTTCATCACAGTTCCCAGGATTCTTTGGGGGGAAGATATGTACTGTAAATGCACATTAAAGGTAAAGATAAAGGGACCCCTGACCATTAGGTCCAGTCGTGACCGACTCTGAGGTTGCAGCACTCATCTCGCTTTATTGGCCGAGGGAGCCGGCATACAGGTTCCGTGTCATGTGGTCAGCATGACTAAGCCATTTCTGGCGAACCACAGCAGTGCATGGAAATGCCATTTACCTTCCCGCCAGAGTGGTACCTATTTATCTACTTGCACTTGACGTGCTTTTGAACTGCTAGGTTGGCAGGAGCAGGGACTGAGCAACAGGAGCTCACCCTGTCTTGGGGATTCGAACCGCTGACCTTCTGATCGGCAAGTCCTAGGCCCTGTGGTTTAACCCACAGTGCCACCCGTGTCCCCCAAATGCACATTAAATCAGCTTTAAATGTATGGTGTGGATGCGAGTCTAGGATCTCAAGGCAAAGATGCCCTAAAGTTGGTTCCAAATCCAGTGTGCTGGTGTTTCTAGGCCAGGGGTGGGGAAGCTTTTTCCAGCCAGACGGATGCATTCCTTTCTGAGGCCACACAAAGACTGGGTATAGCTCAGTCAGTGGAGGATGAGACTCTTAATCTCAGGGTCTGGGTTCGAGCCCCATATTGGACAAAAGATTCCTACATTGCAGGGAGTTGGACTAGATGACCCTCGTGGTCCCTTCCAACTCTACAATTCTTTGATTCCATGACAGTGGTCGGCAGGGCCAGAGGCAAAAGCAGGTGGAGCAACGAATGTGAATTCTACCTTTGAATAGTACGCTAGTTTCTGCACACATTCACACATCCGTCTCTAGCCTAGGAATAATAATAATAATAATAATAATAATAATAATAATAATAATAATAATAATAATTTTTTATTTATACCCCGCCCATCTGGCTGAGTTTCCCCAGCCACTCTGGGCGGCTCCCAATCAAGTGTTAAAAACAATACAGCATTAAATATTAAAAACTTCCCTAAACAGGGCTGCCTTCAGATGTCTTTTAAAGATAAGATAGCTGGTTACTTCCTTCACATCTGAAGGGAGGGCGTTCCACAGGGCGGGCGCCACTACCGAGAAGGCCCTCTGTCTGGTTCCCTGTAACCTCACTTCTCACAATACGGGAACCACCAGAAGGCCCTCGGCGCTGGATCTCAGTGTCCAGGCTGAACGAAGAGACATTATCATCATCACTACTATTTATTTATTACATTTCTAGACTACCCTTCATCCAATGACCACAGGGCAATTTACAATGTAGAAACACACACAAAAATATTATACAATAATAACAAACAAAAGCAATACAGCCAGGCAAGAACATCTGCCCCAAAGTCCTGCTGTGGCAGCACCATGGAGAGGGACCTATTACGAATCGGACCAGGGACAGCCAGCCTTTTGCTAGTTTTTCAGAGTCTGTAATCTTTAAACATGGGAATAAGTGGCTCTCTTTGCCCTCTGCTGTTTCCTGCGTAATGTGCACAAGCTCTTATCAGCATCTCTTGTGGCTTCTCCATGGCAATGACAATAGTTAAGCTCTGCTGCAGCTTAATCACTTGAAGCTACTAATTGATTGGGAAAGACATTTCTGATGCCAGTGAAGGGAGGGATCCAGCGGATTTATAAGGCAGCAGGAGCAGGAGATGGAGAGATCAAACAAGGTTTTGTGGACCGTGCATCTGTGCTATGTGACTCTAGCCAGACTACCAAAGCTCATAATCTGGGGAAGGGGCACAGCTCAGTGGTGGAGCACATATGTGGCATTTAGAAAACCACCGCCATCATCTCACCCCCCTCATTTCATAATAACATAATTATTGTTATCCTCAGATGAAGGGTGTTATATAAATTTAATCATCATCATCACCACCAACAAATATAACATACAAAAAACCAGCACCAGTACTATGCATATAACAAGATTACATTAGTAATATTACACCTCTTGATAACAGCAAAAATAACAAAGGGGCTGGACAGTTTCACCTTGGTTGTAGAATCCTCCCCCCAATGATTTTGTTCAGCATCTCCTGATGGGGCTGAGAAGGACCCCCTGTTTTAGACCCTGGAGAGCGACTGCCAGTCAGTGTAGATTGTGGGGAACTGTTGTTAAACTCACATCCACAACGGGAAGCGGTCAGGGATGCTGAGAATTGTAGTTCATCAATATTTGGGATAGCCTCAGGTTCCCCATTGCTGGGTGTATAAAGTGTTGTTATGAAAGCAAAGAGTAATGTTACCATAACTTCCACCATAGAGCTTCAATATGTTGATCACAACATAGCATATGCACACTCAGAGGATGACCTCCAAACCATCCAAAATGTCTTCACAGAAGCTTATGAAAAGCTTGGCCTATTGCTCAACATCCAAAAGACCAAAGTGCTGCACCAACAAGTACAAAATAACCCATCCACAGTGCCACAAATCCAAGTCAATGGTGTAACATTGGAAAATGTTGATCACTTCTCCTACCTTTCCACAAGGATCAACACTGATGCCGACATCCAGCATCACCTGAGGTCTGCAAATGCGGCTTTCTCCTGATTGAAGTGCAGAGTGCTTGAGGACTGAGACATTTGCAGGGAAACCAAAATGTTTGTTTACAAAGCTATTGTATTACCAACCTTACTGTACACTTGTGAAATATGGACCACTTATAAACGCAATCTCCAACTCCTCAAAAGATTCCATCAACGGTCACTACAGAAAATTTTACAAATCACTTGGGAAGATAGGCTAACTAATGTCAGTGTACTGGAAGTAGCAAGGATCACCAGTGTCGAAGCAATGATTCTTCAACATCAACATCAATTTTGTTGGACTGGTCATGTTGTGCAGATGCCTGATTATCATTTTTCAAAGCAACTACTCTATTCCAAACTTAAAAATGGAAAGCGTAATTGCTGGTGGTCAACAAAAAAGGTTTAAAGACTGTCTCAAGGCATTTTTTAAAAAAATGTAGTACAGTGGTACCTCGGGTTAAGAACTTAATTCATGCTGGAGGTCCGTTCTTAACCTGAAACTGTTCTTAACGTGAGGTACCACTTTGGCTAATGGAGCTCCTGCTGCCGCCGCGCTGCCGCAGCAGCACAATTTCTGTTCTCATCCTGAAGCAAAGTTCTTAACCCGAGGTACTATTTCTGGGTTAGCGGTGTCTGTAACCTGAGGTACCACTGTATAAACACCGACAATTTGCAAACACTGGCCTGCGAATGCTCCAATTGGCAAACAGCCTTTACCAAAGGTGCCGTGGGCTTTGAAGACACTCAAACTCAGGATGAAAGGGAGAAACGAGCTAAGAGGAAGGCATGCTTGGCAAACCCTTACCATGATCAACTCCTGCCCAGAAAACTATGTCCCCACTGTGGAAGGATGTGCGCATCCAGAATTGGCCTCCACAGTCACCTATGGACACACCGCTAAGACTGTGTTCATGGAAGACAATCTTACTCAGCTACATGTGATCACCAAAGAAGAAGACAGCGTTGATCTAGAGTAGTGGTTCTCAAAGGGTGTGGCAGGAAAGGATGACGGGAATATTCAAGGACAATCAAAGAAACATTCAAACATTCCAGTGTAGTATAGCATAGTATCTATCTATCTATCTATCTATCTATCTATCTATCTATCTATCTATCAATACATAATTCGCCCCTCCCTGCCCCAGTAAGCAGAAGCGACCAATCTGCCAGGAAGTTAGGGGAGTGGCTCTGTCCTACCCAGTCAGCTGTTTCTGCCTCCTAGCAACTGGCATTCTCCTGTCATGCAAACATTAGGCTGATGTCTACAAAGTGCTGGACTGGATGGACACTGTCAAGACAACATCTTAAGCCCCCCCCTTTTTACAGGAGTGATTAAAAGGAGAAGGCTTTGCATCAAAAGAGCAAAAGGGAAACTGCCCCTCTCCAGTGGAACATCACACCTGATCTGAGGAAAACAGTGGAGAAACAATCAGACATTTGTTCACCTCTATCTCTTGCATGTAATGGAAACAACTAATGAAGATGATTAACCATTAACCTTGGGTTCAGTTTTGCAAGGCAGTGAGTAGCATTTTAAAAAGCAGTTAATTACTCTGCTTCACCGGAAGGAGCTTGGAGGCTGGAGCAATTTGGAGTCTCCGAGGCAACATTTCTCAATCTGTTTTCACCAGAGGAAATCGCTTTGATCTCCAGAGGAACGCCCAGAGAACGAGGGTTTGAGAAATGCAGCCCATAGGCAAAGTTCATATACACATCAGCTTGGTTTCTTATCTAAGTAATAAGACAAAGTAAGCGTTGAAGCTGAATAGAATTCTGTGTGATTAACCCTTAGTCTAAGAAATCAAGGGTGCTTTCTAGCCTTGTAATAAATAGACTTTACAGTTTTAAAATGGTTGTGCATTTCAGCTAATTACAAAGATATTAAGACAGCCTCCCTCAACCTGGTGCCCACCAGATGTTGTTGGATTCCATCTTCCCTCAGCCCCTACCAGCATGGCCCAATGGTCTTGATGGGAGTTGGAGTTCTTCCCCCATCCCTAGAGGGCAGTGGTTTGTTGGGTATATAAGGGGCAAGATGATCTCTTAAGGTACTGGGGTAATAGCAGGTTTGGCAATCACAAACTCTGGCGAGCACAAGCCATTAGACTTTAGTTTGCAATTAATTCCTCCTGGGTCAGATGATGGCATGGCTGTACCGCTCCCAATCCCCAGATTGCTGTCCCTAGGGGCAGGATTAACAAAAGGTTCAGACACATAGAAAAATAATGGAGTTGTCAGGAAGAAGAATAGATTTTGCTCTCCCTGTAGATTGTGCTGGTGCCAGCCAACCATTGTCACAGTGGAATGCCAAGCTAATGTTTTCCTCAGATGGTTGGAAATATGAAAGCTATTAGTTTGGTAATGCAGAGCAAGTGAGAAAATATGTTTGGAGGGAAATCCTGCTCAGTGCGCTGGAGGTGTGAGCTTTCAAGTATTGTGCACTTGAGAAACACAATAATATCGAGGCAAATCCAAGAACCTGGGGAAAAGGAAAGTGTCTGGGATAGAAGAACATGCCAACAGAAAACAGCTGCAGTCTCTAGAAGAGCCTTTCTCAACGTTGGATCTCCAAATATTCTGGAACTACAACTCCCATAATCTCTGACCACTGGTAGTCCAACAAGATCTAGGAACCTAAGGTTAGAAAGGGGTGGTGGACGGTGATGGGAAAATGAATTATTCGTGGGATTGAGTGTAGGTATGTTTGAACACTTTTAAGGATTGTATGAAATGTATGTTTGTATATTTGTAATATATGTGTATTAAAAATTCTTTTTAATAAAAAATAATAATTAAAAAAAGACTTCATTAAGGACAGCCCCAGCACTGGAGAAGTGTCAGTGGTTGTGCTGCATGGAGGCGCTACTGACAGGGGAAAATGTAGTTGTGAGGTCTTGGAAGCCAAATTCAGGTTGCTAGGCAGGATGCCAAAAGCCAGGACCTCCAAGGCAGCTTTCTCCAAAATGTTATCAATTCCACATGCAGGGCCAACTAGATAAGCACAGCTTTGTATTCTCAATGCGTGGATGAGATTATGGTGTTGGGAAAAGGGGTGTGGTTTTCTTTGATACTGGGGGACATTTTGGGGCCAGCTGATCCTGTACAAGATGCATGGAACCTAAACCCAGATGGAACCAGACTGCTGGCACTTAAAATCAAAAAGGTGGCAAAGCAGTTTTTAAACTGATCCGGGGGCAAAGCCGTCAGGAGCTGAGCAGGGTGTGGCTCAGAACAAATCTCTCCCCTCCCAGCTCCCAGGAATGAAGATGATAAAGTTGATGGGATTTCAAATGGCGGAGGCATAGAATTGTGAGTGACTTGGCATAGGATAGCAATTCAGAGCGTCCAAGGCACCTTAGGTCAAAACACAAGTGCCAAAGACACTTGAAGAGAGAAACTGTGAAGAGAGAAGCGAGTGTTAAGATGATCCTACTAGAAGCCTCTGAGCCAAGCGAGGGAACTGGAGTGCTTGGTCTTAGAGGGCAGTATTGATATAGTGGGTATAATCGAAATTTGGTGAAACAGAGAGAACTAGCATGACACAGTTAATTCCTGATATAAACTCTATAGGAAGAACCATGGAGTATAGAGGTGACATCACTCTATACATCAAAGTCCAGCAATCTAGAAATCCCCAAAGGGGCAGACTCCTCCACAAAATCATTGTGGGTGGTGATACTGGGCCCCAAGAGTAATTTATAACCAGGGGCATGCTAGCGTCCTCCTGATCCAAATACTGAGGGAGATCTTGAGACAAAAAATGAAATTGAGGAAGCATCCGAAAGAAAAAAAATCCCCAAATCTATGTAAATGCCACAGCCAGACAGATTCACCTTACAGTCTCATTAAAAAATCATAGACCAGAAAAAGCCATCAAAATTGTATCATTTACCGCAGACCTAAAAATTCTGTTTGATGGAAGGTCTCTGATCTCCCTGCTTCCCGCTCTCCCTCCCCCCACCACTGCCAATGCGTGAATCACCCTTCTGCACCTCTGCTCAGCAAATTACCATTCTCATTTTCCCTTGGGTTCCTCATGCAAAGCCCTTTGCTTAGGAACAGAGAAAAATGACACTTCCTTCCTCCCCCATTGACAGTAGCTGATAATGAGCATGAAGGTGTCTTCAGAAGGGTGCTGAGTGCTTTTCTCCAGAGAATCCCTTGCACAGCATTCAACACGTTGCAGACTTGAGAGCATGTGCACAGCTGCCATTTCGGATGCATTCGCCTGCAAAATACCTGTTCGTTTGTCACTGATACCTGGATGAGGCCACCAGGAAAAGGGCAGGGGAAAGTAGGGCAATTTGTAAGAAGGTATTGATGCAATGAGATGACAACATACAGATCTCGTGTGTTGGGGGAGCATAACAAGGACCACTAGGAACTGCTAGTTATTTGCAGAGCAAACCCTGAAGCTGGCAGCCAGGACTTTGAGATAAAGGAAAGCGCTTCTTCACACAGTGCATAGTTAAACGTTGGAACGCCTTCCCACAGGAGACAGTGATCAATTGTTTCAACAGCCAATCAACATTGGTGTGGCAATAAAACTGCTAGCTGTTTGCAAAGCTAAGCAGGGCCCGGTATGGTTTCAAATTGGATGGGTGACTGCAAATTGAGATTCTTGCATCGCAGGGGCTTGGACTAGACCAGGGCTCAGCAAACTTTTTCAGCAGGGGGCCGGTCCACCGTCCCTCAGACCTTATGGGGCGCCGGACTATATATATTTTTTTTTGGGGGGGGGGAAATGAACGAATTCCTGTGCCCCACAAATAACCCAAAGATGCATTTTAAATAAAAGCACACACTCTACCCATGAAAAAACACGCTGATTCCCAGACCGCGGGCTGGATTTAGAAGGCGATCTGGCCGGATCCGGCCCCTGGGCCTTAGTTTGCCTACCCATGACCTTATTGCTCCATGGGCGTAAGGTCAAAGGGGGCAGGGGGGCTGCTGCCACCCCCAAATCCTTAGTTTGCCTACCCATGGACTAGATGGTCCTTGGGGTTCCTTCCACCTCTACAATTCTATGATTCTATGAAAAGAGAATTAGAGAAATTTATGGAGGAGAGGAGTATCAATGTCTCCACAGTTGGAGGGTGTAATGCTTCTGAATGCCAGCTGCTGGAGACTACAGGAGGGGAGAGTTGTCTTGTGATTGAATCCTGCTTGTGAATTTCCCACAGGCCTCCATTTGGCCACTGTGAGAACAGGACTCTGGACTAGATGGGCCATTGGCTTGATCCAGCGGTATGGAATAGGTGAAGAAATACAGCCTCAAGGCCAATTGGGGCTTCACCCAAAATTCCTACTCAGCCTCCAAGTAGGCACTTAGTAAAGAACATACAACACAGGGAGTGAGGGTGCTGCAAAGAAGAGTGGAGTGTTTGGGGCAGAGTCAGTTTACAAAGCCTGGTCTTCCTTACTCTTTCTCAGCTCCTCCCCAGGGCAAAAACATTTTGAGTCTTCTTCCCTGGGGAGTTGGAGTTTGACCTATTCCAGAGTAGGTCTGTCATAACTTCAATGGGTCTACTCTGAATAGGACTAGAATTGGAAGCAACCCCTACTGTGCAAATTTCACATCCATTGTTCTGGTCACTTATGCCTCTAGCCCCACCCACCAGCTGGAAGGTGGTCTCAGTGGGAAAGTGCCTCCACCCCCAGAATGAAAAAAAGTTCCCCCTGCCTCTGGGATGCATAAGATAATTCGAAATTAATGGATCTAAAGCCAGAAAGACACAACAGAAATTGCCACTGAAGGCTAAAATAAATAAATCCAAAAGTGTTAACAGAAGTTCAATGGAGACGTCATATTACCTTGAAATGACACAAGAAATAATGCATTTCACAACCAATTGTCTCCAGAGAGCAAGGGATGCTAATTAAGTCTCATTTCACACGTCCAATCCCAACCACACTCGGATAGTACTGGAATCCACCCTAATTCAATTCCTGTTTTTGTACTGAGGGCAATTTGTCTAAATTCTGTATCATTTTAGACAAACCAGAACCCGGGAAACAGACAGTGGCAGCAGGAGAAAGGAAGCATGAATGAGGACGGAGTGGAGACAAGTACTGCGATGAGAAACTGCAATTCAAATGGCATCAGTGCAACACACTTAAACAAGTATCAAACCTGTTTAATGGTTGCATTTCCCAGCTGAAGAATCCCAGTGACCGTGAAGGTAGAGTGAGTATCTAGGATGACTCAAAAGAGGCCAATATATTTAAGCTATTATTTATCATGCAGCAGCTCTCTGGAAAACTGCACTTGCCGTGGGACCCGATGCCCATTATTGCCCAGTGCAACATGTGATGGAGAAGGTGGAAATGTCCCTCTTCACATGCCCCCACTGATTCTATTTTGTGGGGGCTGAGAGCTGGCAGAGAACAGATTTTGCGGGCGGTTGAGGATAGAAGACACGGGCAGATAATTTCCCTGAGCCTTTTGATTAGCTTTGGTGGTGGTAAAGGTCAAGGTAAAGGGACCCCTGGCCATTAGGTCCAGTCATGGCTGACTCTGGGGTTGCGGCGCTCATCTTGCTTTATTGGCTGAGGGAGCCGGCGTACAGCTACCGGGTCATGTGGCCAGCATGACTAAGCCGTTTCTGGCAAACCAGAGCAGCACACAGAAACGCTGTTTACCTTCCCCCTGGAGCGGTACCTATTCATCTACTTGCATTTTGATGTGCTTTCGAACTGCTTGGTTGGCAGGAGCAGGGACCGAGCAACGGGAGCTCACCCTGTCGCGGGGATTCGAACCGCTGACCTTCTGATCGGCAAGTCCTAGGCTCTGTGGTGGTGGGGAAATAATCATAGATCTTCTGCAAAAGAGGTGGTGAGGAAGCAACATCTCAGATAATTTCTAATTCAATCCAAGGTGAGCTTTTGATAACACACCCATCTCTAAAAGGTTGGTGGGAGGGGGGGGAATCCTAAATCCTGATTCAAAAGAGGCCAAGATAAGATTTACTTTTTAATTGGGTAGCGACCCCTGGGAAAACTGCATTTCCCATAGGCCCAGATACCCCCACCACACTATTACCCAGTGTGACATGGTGATGGAGGAAGGGGAGGCGGAGGGTATGGGGGAGGGGTAGGCAGGTAATTTCTCCACATACTTAATTAGCTGGGGGAATAGGGGGGAAGATCTCAGATAACTGCAAATTTAATCTGATGCTAGCTTTAACTCTAATTGCACAGGGGGACTGAGTCCCCAATGTATTGGTTTCCCTAGATGGAAACTGTATTTAATAAGTCTGTTGGCTATGGGTGGATGGATGGGAACAATAGCCATTCTCACTCAAACAAGGTTGGTGGGGCTTCTTCTTTTTCTACATCTTCTTTTTCACAAGGTTGCCTCTCTGGGCAGAGAATAAACTGACCTTCACCACTGCCTATGACAAAAGGGAAATTGAAAAGGCAGAAGAAAATGAGTGTGTTTAAAATAAATGAAAATATCCTCTGCTGTCATAAGGAAGGGAAAAGAGATGCAATATCGTATCTAAATCCTCCTGGGGAAAAGGATTGTCTTTTCTTTTCTTTTTAAAAAAAGAAAAATCCACATTTTATTTCACTCTTCACCCTCCTTTTATTTCCAATATATTGCTTTCCCTCTGGCTTTATTACCAGCTTCCCAAAAGAAGCTTTGCAATGGTAAAGTAAGCAGTGCAAACTTCTGAAAGCAGAAAATAAATAAAGAAAAAACAGACCCAGCCAAGGCAGAGAAAGGCTGTAGCTCAGTGGAAGAGCATCTGCTTTGCACGCAGCAAGTCGCAGGTTCAATCTCTGGCATCTCCAGGTAGAACTGAGAGAGACTCCCCACCTGAACCCCTAAAGAGCTGCTGCCAGAAAGCATAGACTATAGTGGGTTAGATGGACCAGTGGTGTGAGTTGGTAGAAGGTAGTTTCCTAAGTTCAGAAGGGGACCACTCATAAACTGAGACTTACTGCAGTCTAGAGAACCAGAGCCTGTTTCAGTTTGATTCATCTTCTCAAGGTAAAGAAAGGCAGCTAAACAGTGTATGGAAAAAGGGTTCTTGTGTCAAGGAGGATTCATGCAGAATTATTTTGCAGTTGGGTGGGTTGTGGGACTAGGATTTTTATTTTTTTTTATTTTTTGAGGGGTGGGGCAGAGACAGGACCAGATTGTTATGAAAAGGAGAATACTGAAGACTTTAATCCTGGAAGAAACTTGTGGTTGGAATGGAGAAAGGTGAAATGCTTCTGGGAGATGATATATAATGAAATGAAAAAAATGTTGAAATATACATTTATAAAGAAACCAGAAGCATTTTTACTGGGCATTGTTGGGAGTGATATAAATAGAAAGGAATGTAAGCTCTTTTTATATGCAGTAACAGCAGCAAGAATATTACTGGCCCAAAAATGGAAGCAAGAAGAATTACCGACGATTGAAGAATGGAGGATGAAGTTAAAGGACTATGCAGAACTAGATAAACTAACAAGAAGGATTCGAAACCAGTGGGACCAGAAATTCACAGAAGACTGGAGTAAATTTATGGACTATTTGAAAAGTATTTGTGAAGACGATGTTTGTAGGTTTGCAAGAAGTTTTGTGAGGAGTATTATTGGAAGTATTGCAAAAATGGAGAAGGGGAAGGATGATTTGTTAAGAGATGTAAAGGCAATATAAAGTTAAGAAATGGATAAGAAGTGGTTAAAATGGTGGATCATCAGAGGTGCCGATGGAAGTCTAAAAAGATTGTATAAGTGATAAGTTTTGTGGTACATTTTATAATTTATATGTTAAAATCAATAAAAATTAATCATCATCATCATCATCCTGGAAGAAACTTATCTCATTGTTGGAGCTTTGCATGTAGAAGATCCGAGGTTCAGTCCTCAGCTTCTTCAGGTAGGGCTTGGAGAGGCCTCTGTCTGAAACCCTGGAGAGCCACTGCCAGGTGGTGTACACAGTGGTGGTGCCAGGAATCTTTGGCTCTAGATCAGCGGTTCTCAACCTGTGGGTCCCCAGATGTTGTTGGACTACAATTCCCATCATCCCTAGCTAGCAAGGCCAGAGCTCAGGGATGATTGGAGTTGTAGTCCAACAACATCTGGGGACCTACAGATTGAGAACCAAAGATCTAGATGCTGCTGATATTCATCCCCCACCAGCCCCAGAAACCATGGCCAGTGGCCAGGGATGATGGGAGTTGTAGTTCAGCAACATCTGGAGGGCCAAAGGTTCCCCATGCCCGCAATACTGAGTTAAATGAACCAAGGCAGATTTCTATGTTCCTAATAAGTGGGGCAATCTTCTTCCCTGGAGGTCTACAAGCAAAGGCTGGTTGTCACTTGCCCTAATCAATTATGAATCATGAAGGTGTTTTACTATAGATATCATATGCTGGGTAACTCTTCAGGAAAACATGAGCAAATTGGTTTCCAACTCTTCTGTTTGCATTGGATGCTCTTCAAAGGAGAGAGAGAAATGCCACTCACACCCAGTGTTTGCACAGCATCAGAGCAGCAAAGGGGTCTCTGAAGCAAGGTTCATATTTGGCCATTTTAGCAAAGTTTTATTGAACGGATCTGAATGCTCATCACGCATGCAGGAGATTGTGTGCGCAGCGTTCACAAAGAGGCTGTCAAAGTCAATGAATGACTTTGAAGTTCATTATTTTGGTGGATAAGCAATGAGGCTTTAATGTATTCATTGCATGCTGCTGCATCTTAGAGGTAGGGACGTTTCCAAATTCCCATTGTCCCAAATTGTGACACTCCAAATCACCTGGTCACAATTCCAAAATGGAGCTGATGCATTAGGAATTCTCCATAGTTCAAAGTCTGATTTTTATTTTTTGCAAAAAGCTGCATTGCTCACACACCTTCTACCCAGTGGGAGCTGGTACCCTTTGTGACTGGTAAAACATAAGGCAGGAGGTCCAACAGTAGGTGGAGCCATAGCTAATGAAAGGCAGAGCCACCTAACTGTAGAATTGTTCCCATCTTCTTCCCTGATGAGTTCTACAAGGGCAACATTGAGACGAAAGAGTTAGACAAATTCATGGAAGGGAAGGCTGTTGATGGTTGCTAGCTAAGGTGGAGGCAATGCTCCACCACACCCCAGCCAGCATGGCCAATGGCCAGGGATGATGGTTGCAGTACAGCAACATCTGGAGAGTGCCAGGTTCACCATCCAATTTTGCCTGGAAATTCTGGGGATTAAACTTGAGACCTTGAAAATGTAAAGCATGTCCTCTATCAAGGAGCTACAGCCCTTTCCCTGTTCTCAAATGTATTGTCAAGATTCCGACATAGTGCTCAGGAAAGAGTGCAGGAAGGAAAGGAAGGAATGCAGTTATTGACTACTGGTGATACAAGCTATTCACCTCCGGCACTCCTGTATTGTTCATCCAGTGTCTTTCCTCCACATCTCTTTTCCCACAAAGAATTGTGCCTCCAGCATCAATCACTCTTCTTCACATTTATCTTTAAAGGCCCACTAAAGATGAGTTTACTTTTCTGAAATGATGGATTGATTCAGAGAGCAGGGTCTCCTCAAAGACTCTTTTGAAGGCAAGGCTTCGAAGCTCTTGGGGCAGCAGCAGAGCTGTTTCCAAACAGAGCCTTTATAAGCTTGGGAATAGAGCCATTCTTTCTGAAAGGTGAGCATTTTCCTACAGCATTTAATATTTCTCAGCCTCCTGTTTTTTTCCAGTTCTCAAGAAATGTGGCAAACCCCCCAAAAGCCCTGCTGAACTTCACACACAGTGCCCAATTAGAGAGAGAGGCTGCGATCCATTTCTTATCCAAGTGCTTAAGGAATGTTGAAATCAATGGGATTTGGGAGTTCAAGACTAGGCACATGTATTTAGCATGCACAATGAGACAAACCATTCTCTAGTTAGGTTCAGGGTCAACTCAAACCATTTTGACACAGGAATGAAATGGTTGTGCTGTCAACCTGTGTGGAAAGCACAACTCAGGTGGCCTATGACTCAGGGATGAGGGATGTATCTCAGTGGTAGAGCATCTGTTTTGCATGCAGAAGATCCCCAGTTAAATCCCTGGCATCTCCAGGTAGGGCTGAGAAAGACTCCTGCCTATGACTTTGGACAGTCAGCACCAAACCGTGCAGACAATACTGAGTTTGATGAACCCACTGTCTGACTTGGTGTAGGGACTTATCCACACTTACCTTTTCCCTGTGCTTTCCAAGCACAGATCCACACTTTAAAGCTCCATGTCCGAGCACTCTATTTTTCACCCTGGAGCTTTCCCCAAGAAAACTTGCTTTTTTAAAAAAGAAGTGCAGCAAATGGCAATTCAGGTTATCCACAGATTGATTGCCATTTGCTCCGATTCAGCAGCCAAGAGTGGGTTTTCATAGGGAAAGCTCTGGAGAGGAAGGAAGGAAGGAAGGAAGGAAGGAAGGAAGGAAGGGGCACTTGGACACAGAGTTTTAAAGTATGGACCATGCCTGGAAAGTGCAGAGGAAAAGTAAGTGTGGCTAATTCCTAAACCAAATACCTATGTCCCTAATATGGGGGCTCTGAAATTCCAAATCCTTTCCCCAAGGGTTTAAGTATTATGGCTCTGTGGTGGGGATGCAAGATGTGTTCCTTATAGTGGTGGCATTGAGGTTGTGGAACTTGATTTCCCCCTGGGAACTCAACTTGTTCATATTAGGGTTGCTACTATCAGATTTCTCTACAGCATTGCTCGTTTCTTGCCCCATATGCAGAACAGTATGAAATGTGGCTGGAAATTTTTGCCCTTTTTCTTGAGTTCTTAACTGCATTGGTCACTGATTCATTCTCTTCTCTCTTTCCAGAATGTATTGTTCTGCTTCCTGCTGGTCAACCACCAACCATTCCTTTGTTTGGCAGATGGCTGGCCAATAGCCCAGAATGATCAGCTGCTGGGAACTGATGATTAGGGATTTCCTGCTTTATGAAAATAGCACTTCCTATCCTGTTCCACAGACCTGAGGCTCAAAGTGGGAAAGTGACTTAGTTTAGTAAAATCTTATTAGGTAGCATGTTGATAGATGATGTCATGTCAGGCGGAGTGGCAAACCCATTTCATGTAAAGTCAGAGCAGCAAAGTCATGTTTGTTTTTTAAACACATTTTTTATTAAAGATTTCTTGGTTTACAAAAGTTTTTGCAATGTCTCTTTTTTCAAGTTACATTTTCTACAGATCAGTTTCACTTCTTGAGACATTAGTGTTACCTCAGGTAAGATAAGGTTCAGGAAACTGTAGCGTGATACATTCAGTTCCAAGCATAAAATTTCAGGACCCTGGAAAGCACCCTGTGAGCTTGGATCTACTGGAGATTTCCTCCCAATGTTAATCAATGAAAGTATGTTCTCCAAGCAACAAGGTAAAGCAGCCTGCAGCCTGTAGACAATGCCTGTTTTGTTCTTTATCTGGTCCTGTATTTGTTGGCTTTTCTTCCCTTGCCCTCCTCAGGATCACAAGCCTTATCCTGAACAGGAGAAGGGGAGATGACAGTGATGGAGGTGGATGGTATAGATTAGATGTGGAGAACTGGTTCTAGCCTTTTTATCTCCCCTACCGACTGCCACCCACCTACCAATCGTATGATGCTATCCATTTCTCCTTGTGCCAGTGACCAGCTGGTTGTTAGCATTTGCAAAGTGCTGTTCACAGGTGATCCGCAGTGCCTGCAGGCTCCCTTTGGCCCAGTCATAAGAGAAGCCCTTATCAGGTTTCCTCACCCTTGGCCCTCCAGATGTTTTGAGACTACAATTCCCATCATCCCTGACCACTGGGCCCTCCTAGCTAGGGATCATGGGAGTTGTAGGCCAAAAACATCTGGAGGGGAGGGCTGAGGTTGAGGAAGCCTGGCTTATGGCTCTGGCCAGTGATCTATCCAGTCCAGCCTCCTGTTCTCACAATGGCCAACCAGGTGCCTATTGAAAGCCTTCAAGCAGGAACTGAGAGCTTTCCCCGGTTGTGATTCACAGCAACTGGTATCCAGAGGCATGTTGCCTGTGACAGTGGAGGGACAACCTTTCAGTCTACCCCCAATTCCTACTAATAAAGCATGTGCCTCTCTCTCTGGTACATCCAATATGATGCCAGCCCTGCAGAAAGCCTTCTGAGGATCGTATTGAGTTTTCCTTCTATCAGTCTAGGTTTTCTTACACCTTCCCACTCAAAGGGGCAGATTCTAGGCAGAGAGCTTCATCTACAGCCAGCTGTGCTCTGCCTGTCCTTACAAATATATAAAAGGAGTTATCTTACTCTAGACAAGAACCTTAAAAGTGAATAATTACAAAACTGGCTGCCTGGAGATTAAAATTATTTGGGAACATCCCATGTAATGGCAGCTACTCTTTTGATTTATGATCCTCATCAACCTGCCTTTACCTCTGGGCAAGAAAGAGAAAGGGAGGGAGGAAGGGAGGAGGGAGGCTTTTGGCCTTGCCAAAAGTTATGGCAAAAGGAAAGCCCGGTGTTTTAGCTTAATATGAGAAATGTAATATTTATGCGGACATTAATTACATAATTTTGGATTCATACTCCAGCCTTGAAAGATGGTGGAGTTTGGGAAGATCTATAGCAGTCATAATGCAGGGCAATCTCAGCTCTTTATTGTACATGGAACCTATTTCCTCCTTGCATTAATTTTTTATTCTGAATATGGATTTCAGCTTATTATTTAGCATTTCCCCCACAGACTTAATCTTATTCTGCCTCTCACTAAATAGTGCATAGATGAAAAGTCGGTGCATGAAAAACTGGGGCATTTTAGTGGTGAATAATTGGGTAATCACAGCCACAGAAGAAAGTTTTAGGCCAGCAGTGGGGAATGTTTTTTCTGTCCAAGGGCCATGTTTCCTCCCGGGCAACCTTTCTAGGGACACATCCCATTGGTGTACGGGTCCAATGGCAAAAGTCGGTGGAACAACACTTGTCAATTTTACAGGCACCTCTCCACTTATGCAGAGGTTATGTTCTGGGTCCCCGCACACATAAAAATTGCTTAAGTGGGGAGCATCCTCTAAAATGCTTCTAAACGCCCATTCCCCTGCCCCCGGTCTCCAGCTGTCTCTCCAGCCCTCTCCTCACACAATTCTCTCTACAATTAGAGTCAAAGCTCTGGGGCTGGCTGGCTGATGTGTGGAAATTGGCTGCTACTGCTGAGCTACCTTGTGTGTCAACTGCTAGGCAGGGAGGCTGAGCAGCCTAAACAAAGCCCTGCTGCGCCTCTAGTCTCTTTGGGGCTTCCACTGCCCTCACTGAAGTCCCCTTCCGGCTCCAAGGAGGGTCTCATCGCAATCCATGAGAACTCTCAAGCTTCCTCCCACCATTTCCTGGTTTGAATCTATTTATTTGTTTATTTCTCAGTGCAGCAATTATATGCAGTTGCAAGTGAGTTGACTGCATGGAAGTGGTGGGCACACCTGTACTTTTGTACAGAAGGCCAGCTACGCCACACACTTTCACACACCCCTCTATCCAGGCAAACAAGAAGCACAGGACACATTCTAGTATTCAGAAACAATCAAGAAGGGTGCGCAGCAGGGCCACTGAAGGGTGTGGCCTGAGGTCTGAAGGGCCACAATTGTCTCCCAGGTCTGAAGTTCCCAACATCTGCTTTTAATGTATGCTTTTATGCTATGAACTAACTTGGGATTTTCTTAATAGTAAGACGTATTTAAACATGTTATTTTGAAATGCTAGCAGCCTGTAGCCACCATTGTTTGGGGAAGCTAAGGAGCACATATTAGCAGTTTCAAAACCAATCGTTCAAATGAGTGCAGCTTCTAAAAGTTCAGCTTGCCAACTTGAGTCAAAACGACATCCAGTTGTAACCAAACAGACAAAAACATGCTCATTTGGTCTCAAAAGCCATCATACAAAGTTTGCCTGTGATATTTAATTTAACAAAATGTATACATGCTGGATTGTTGTTGTTGTTGTTGTTGTTGTTGTTGTTGTTGTTGTTTTTAAATGTATCCTCTAAGCAATTTCTTAAGAGCAAACAACTTGGGGGTGCTGATTCCAGGAAAGGAAGCAAAAAAAGGGAAGCTATTCTCAAAATTCTTCCTGCAGCTAGATGGATTTGGTGGAACACACACACACACACACACACACACACACACACACACACACACTGCCCCATCAACACACATTGAATGAGTAAGTCCACTCCTATCAGTTAACAAGATCCTGGAGCTTTTAAAGCTTCGCTGGCTTGCAGCAGGCTGATAACACCTGGGTAAGTTGCCCTTTTTGAGATCTGTTCCCATCTGCTTCAGTTTGCTTTACAACACAACTCGGCCAGCTTTTTATGCTGTTGACTTAGATGGGAGAAAAAGACAGATTCCACAGCACCTTCTTCTAAGAGATTAACAACTTCAGCCTCTTGCTGAATCTGGAGCCAAGCTTCTTTGTGAGCAGTTATTTCCCCTCCACACCTAGCCAAATCTGCTCTTCCTAGATCGAAATCAGGCTAGCCAGTGTTAGGTCCAATAAAATATAATAATAATAATCTCAGAGTCTGTGAACTCATATATTTTATTAGGAACAGGCACTGTTCAAAATGCAGCAGACACTCTTCCAACCATCCCTCATTGACAGAGACAGCTCCTGCTTTCTGGTACCTGTCTCACATAAATAATGGCCTTAATTTTGCCTTTTGGGAAGTGTTGGGCATTAGTTTTCTTTCTGTTGTTGCTGTTCAACTGGGCACACACGAACAAGGGTTCTTCCTGTTAAGTATAGTGGTTTAATTGACTCAGAAATGAAAAATTGCTGAAAGTCTATTGCAGAAGGTTTAAAATGGGTTTTTCCATGGAGCTATTATTGAAAGCAAGGATAACACTTTGAGCTCTTGCTAAATTAATGATTAACTGATTGTAGTTTTTCTGGTAGCTAACACGTGAGTGTTGCAACCTTAGATCATGTGAGAGGTATTGGGTTGCAAAATCTCCATTTTGAAGGGAGTTGCTTTTGGGTCTTGTCTCCCTAACTCAGTGGAGTGAAGATGTAAAACAAAGCTCTCCTAAACAGCTTGGAGGCTGGAATGCAGGCTGTAGAAAGAGAAAAGGAAAAAGAAAGAACTTTGCTTTTAGCTTTGCATGGATTATTTCATATTTTATAAGAAGCAGGGCATTGTATGGATGTTTTGGATGAATCATTTAGTGTATTCTGTTTTGTTTTAAAGAGTTCTGCCAGTAAAAGTTTGAAAAGTTTTTTTTATGGGTCTGGACAATGCCCCACCCCAAGGAGTCAGTTCTTAAGTTTGCAGTCACTTCAAACTGAGCAATATTAATATCTGCAACACTTCTGAGGTCAGACTCCTCCCCTCAGACTGTACAAGTTATGAATGGGAAGCCTGGACTACAAACCTCATCATTCCTGGCTGTTGGCCATGTTGGATGGGGTTGTCAGGAGCTGGAATCCAGCAGTATCTGGAAGGCCACAGGTTCCTCACCTCTTCAGTAGAAGTTAGAGGTGTGTGTAGGTCAGGGGAGAGGCAGATGTATCTTAACTTGGCAATGCACTGTGATAGGAATTTTATGGTCTTAGATATATGGTAATGTTCATAACCAAGCACGTACACAGATCAGCACAGGAAGACCAACCTGAATCCATTTTGATTCCCAAACTGACCAAATGTTTTCCCTGCAAGGAGGGGGGGGGTCAAGGAGCCTTCCTGTTGTCTCAGGAATTGAGTAATCAGCATTTTAATGGGTGACAGACTATCAGGAAAGGCACTCAGATAACCTGGCAAACAGGAAAAACAACTTTCAAATTTCTGTTTTAGACCGCCTTTTCTGTGATGTATGTATGATGTTTCTGGGGGTGGTCTTGATCTACAGGGTAGCAATTTCAAAAGTCCATATAAGGCCTTGCGCGCCATTGTTCTGGGTTCCTCCTCCCTCCTTCGTGGGGTGAGTGAGGACCCTGTTGCAACAGATCAATAAAGATCAGGCTTACTAGCTGCTTTGCTTCTCAATATTCTCTGGTTGGCCTCTGTTATTTTCTCCTACCAATCGGGAACCTACGTAAGGACTCTATATGGGCTCTTGGATACCCCATAAGGGAAAAGGGCAATTTTTGTTTACAACACACTGAAATAATTCTTACGCGAAATGCTATTAGTGGACCTGCTTGTGACTCCTTTCAGTTCCATGGGAGTGGGTGGACTGGGTAAAAGACAGCTTCCTGTGTCACCTAGACAGTAAATAGCCATGTGGGACAAATGTCTTGCAATTCTCTTCAAGGCAGCCTTGTCTCTTTCAATCAACCCATACATGACAATCAAAAAAACAAACATTTCTGAAGGCTTGAGTGTGTGGTCTTTGTGATCCCAAATGATACAGGAGCTCTGCAATATATAATTTACATGGGTCAATACAAAGACATCCTATTGTCATTCTGCTGGGGATGTGGCACATGATCTCCCCAGGGATGCAAAAAAGACCTGTCAAAAGTGTGTTTCTTTTTTGAGTTGTGACAAGCTTCAGACAAGACAGAGTGATGGGTTCTTTGGCTCCCAGAAAAAGGTGTCAAGCAGATTGTCAAGCCTGGCATAGCTGCATCATATTTTAATAAGCTTCTTTTTCATCTGAATACGTCCCTTCCATATAGATGTTGTGAAAGAAGCATGCAATTGTGTGTGTGTGTGGGGGGGGGGGAATTAACATTCCTGATGAGTACCAATTTCCCTCCTCCCCTTACCTTTAATTAACACCTTTCTTTCTGGAAGGTGCTTTCCTCCAAATAAAAAAATAAAGGAACAAACTCGGGCTGCATTTCTTTGTGCACAGGTATTTCAGAGTAAGTCCCATTAAAATCAGTAGGATATCCCCCCCCCCATCCAAACATGAAAAGCACGGTTTGGTAGGCCTACAGGTGGTAGTTTTGTAGTGAACAGGAACCTGGGGAATCAGTGCAGAGCAGTCAGAATAGGTAGGTGGCTTTCAGATACAGATGTTGGCAAATTCCAACAGAATTAGGGATGGAACCTCCCTATTTTTCACTTATGGTCCCAGATCCAGAACAGAAATGAGCATGACTACAATCAATATTCACTGCTGTTATTTTCAGTCTGCAAGTGATACATAATTGATTGTGTGTGTCCCCCCCCCCATTTACATTGCATTTCCTTTACATTGAGATGAATGACATTGAATGTATTGATTATGTAAAATTCTTCCCCAGCAGACGGCGAGAGAAATTGCATCATTTTCCTTGGAAGCAAAGCTGCAGTGGAACAGAAACAGTGCTGCATGCAATAAACTCATTTCAGAGCTCAGTTGGTTAGGGCATGGTGCTGATAACACCAAGGTTGCAGGTTCGATCCCTGTAAGGGACAGCTGCATGTTCCTGCATTGCTGGGGGTCGGACTAGATAATCCTCAGTGTTCCTTCCAACACTATGATTCGATTACCTTTTTAGTAAGCATTCCTGCCTATTTGTTTGCAGGGAGACTTGACAAAGCTGATTATTGAATGAGCATTCATTCCAGTGTGTTTCGGTACTGTGATCTGGAAACAAACTGCCACCCAATCAGGCCAGAATTTGCATCCCAGTTTCATACTATCTTGTCCCAGGTAACAATCTAGCTGCTTTGTTCTACTCTGGCTGTGGTTTCCAAAGAGTCTTCAGATGCAGCCCCACATACAGTGCATTGTGGTAGTTAACCTGGAGGCTACCAGACCTAGATAGGGTCATAACTGGGCTACCAGCCACTTGTGACTCCAGTCACATTGTTGGATCCAATAGCACCTGCAAACTATGCCTCTGCTCCTTCGATGGGAGCATGATCACATCCCAAACAGGACGCAGTCTGGACAGGGGAACTCCTCACTAAGTGTCCTGATCTTATTTAGACTGAGCTTTAGTGACAAATGGGAACAATGCAAACCTTGTGTCCTCTGTCCTTTTTTTGCCTGCCTTTTCACCTTCCAGCACACAGCCCTTGCTTCATGCCTTCAGCACAGAGCTCTTCCTACCAATGGCCTACAAAAGAACAAAACAAAACCCTTCCACCTTTCAGGGTTGACATCGATCCAATGAAGAATTGGGTATGAAGTGCTGATAACAGTGATAAATACCCTAACTTACGGCCAGATTTATGGCTGGGGGAAAAGAAACACTCCCAGAATCACTTGAAATTCAGGAAAATCACTGAGCGTCATGAGAGAAGTCTTGATAGGCAGGGGTAGGGGGAGTTGTGTGTGTGTGTGTGTGTGTGTGTGTGTGACCACTAACCCTGCTAAGGAGTTGGTATGGGAACAACAAAATGGCTGACAGGAGCTTAGCAGAATTCCTACTAGGGTAGTTTGATGAAGTCAGCATCTCATGCCACTGTCTTCAACCTTGCTGTATCAGAGGGAGGGACAACAAATTACGTATCACACTGTTGAATCCACAGCCATACCATACATTTAAAGCACTGTGATGCCAGCTGTGATGTCATGACTTTCTCCAAAGAATCTTGGGGTTAGGATTAAGGGCACTCCAGACCCTTATTCCTCTCACAGAGTTACAGTTCCTGGAGTTTAACTACTAATCTTGTTTCCCAGGGAACTCTGGGAACTGCAGCTCTTTGAGGGCAATGCAGGGTCCCCTAACAACTCTCAGCACTTTAACAAATGACAATTCAAGATTCCTTGGGACTCTTTGGGGTGGGAGGAAAGCTACGACTCGACTCCAAGTAGGACTTAGCTGGCTACAGCTCTACATAAATAGGAATTAAATAAACAAATATGAAACCCTACCTCGAAATTTGCCATCTCAGTCACTGGTGGAGTATTGGGGTGGAGTCCCTTTGCACATTTGGGAGGGGAAAGAAATGTGTGGAACACACTTAAAGGGTACTTCTGTGGTGGTTGTGGTACATTTCAGAGATGCAAGATGGTGGTGGAATAACAGAATACTGTTAATCCAGCCATGCTGAACCCAAAGAACCACTGGATTCAGCACACCCCACAGCAGCCATGATACATCAAAATGAATGACTGCAATACAAATCTTTGGCACTGCTTAACCTTTTCCTTGCATAGAAGCAGCATGTAGATCACAGTGACTTTTGAAGAGAGATAAGAGATCTCCCTTGGGAGCAGCCTTGGAACTTGGTTGCTAATGAAGAAGAAAGGGCTTAGCTGGGTGACACATTCTTGCTAACTGACAAGGAAGGTCTCGCATGGTGACTTTTGCAGCTGGCAAAAGCATCCAGCCTTGACACTTGCTTAAGAGACCCTGTTCATTTCTTCTCCTCCCCTCTGCAATTACCATCACAGAGGAGCTCCCCCTTCTGTGGGGATGAGTCTCTTGGCTCTACCCCCTCCTGCACATTCTTGCTGCTGCTCCTGCAGCCCTTATACATTATTAGAGCAGGGTGGAAGAATTGTGAGTCATATGCGTATGTGCTGCTGGCAGCAAACTGCATGGTGATGCCTGTGGGGGGACAAAGGCAAAGGTGGCATTAACCCTGGACAATTTCCTCTCCCCACCAAGCTGAAATGCATCCTCACTGTTGCAGGCAAGAGCAGAAATGTTATGTGGTGGCCACTGTATCCCTCCCTGCTCTGAGGGTGGTGGCAGTTGCAGCAGTAGGGGGAGCAAGCAGTGGGTTCACTGCATACCCTCCAGCATTTTCCTGATGAAAATAGGGACGTCCCATTCCATAATAATTATAATTTTACTATTTATACCCTGCCCACCCGATCGGGTTGCCCCAGGCACTCTGGGTGGCTTCCAACATATATAAAAACATAATAAAGCGTGAAACATTAAAAAGCTTCCTTTTACATGGCTGCCTTCAGATGGCTTGGGCATCACATAACTCCATACCCTCCAACATTTCTCCAATGAAAATAGAGACGTCCTAGAGAAAAGTGGGACATTCCAGGATCAAATCAGAAACCTGATCTGGCTTCTCTAGATCAGGAACTGTCCCTGGAAAATAGGGACACCTGGAGGGTCTGTCGCAGTAGATCCCAGCTACACCACCTACTTGCATTGCAAGATGCAGCTGAGTGGGGTTGGGGCTGTTCTGGGGCTACCAGTCGCATCAGGCAGCTTTGCAAACAGAACTAGTCCCTTCTCACTTTGGGAAGAATTAGGGAAGTCAGGCATGAAGGATAAGAGGGATGTCGTGTGGAACAAGCCCCCCCCTTCTCAAGCTTCTTTCTATCACTACCAAGAAGCAGTTAGGCAGGCTTTCAGGGTGGGGCCAGTATTGGGTCCATGGAGGAGAAGTTACTAATGTCTATGCCATCAAATCAAAACACTTGGCTGTCTGCTGTGTGTGCACTGCAGTTGCCACAGTTGAACTGATTGCTTGCAGAGGGCTTTTGTGATTAGGCCAAGGGGCCACATGTTGCCCACTCCATTATATATCAAGTTACCTTCCCCTAATACGCACCATCCATCAGCTCCAGAACAGTGCTGCAATCTAAGTGACACTGCAGTGTTCCTGAAGCTTGTTCCACACAGAGCTCTCCATGGTCCTGACTCTAAATCAGTCGGACCTGCACTTTGCCACACCTGACTGGAGAGACCACCCACGGGCTCCAGCCTCTTAACAGGAAACCCAATAAGAGACCAGAGCCTCCTAGTGAATGCAAACCAGCTTAACATTAGACGCAATCTGTGAAAGCCCACCTTCTAGCATATGGGTGGAAAACAGATTCAAGGAAAAAATGTGGCCTTCAAACCCTCTCCATTTGGTCCTCTGGACTCACTTCAGGCCATGCCCCTGCTTCTCACCCTCGAGTGTTTTCGCCTGCCTGGAACGTGCCCTTGAATTATTGCAATGCCCCTTGCTTCCCAGGATGAAGGATAGAGGGGGTGTGCAAGTAGGTAAAAACTAGCTGGCTGTACAGAGGTAAAATGTATATCTATGGTCCCACCTATTTTTGCCTCTGGCTCCACCCACCATGGGCATATGGCCCATGGAAGTCTGCCCAGGAAGGAATGGGGACCTTGGGCTGAAAAAAGTTTCTCCATCCCTGTTTGAACCATTCACAATCCATTTCTACCTGGAAACATCAGGCCATACCTGTGCTCACCATACTCTGTTTGGTCTTTACACCCTGGTGGTGTTCCTAGGACCCAGCCCTCCAAGGTTGTAGCCTGCCAAACCTCTCTTCTGCCCCCCCCACCAATATTCTGGGTTTCCCTTGCCCCTTTATGAATCAATGCCTCTTATTTTATTCTGTGCTTCAGCACTTCAGCAGCTACCACTCGCAAGATGAATATTAAGCCTCAAGATAGCTCATATGCTTTCCTGCCAGCTCCAGTTACTGATAAGATGTGATTCCGACTGTTCTCGAGAGCTGAGTGACAGCCTTTGTTGGGGCATACATGACCTTTCGGAAGCAGCAGCCCGGTGGGAACTGCGTCAATTGCGCTAAGCTGTCAATGAGCAAGGCACCAAGAAGTCTGCAGGAGAACCGGTCTTCCTTCCAGAGCTTCAATCACAGCACCTTAGGAGAGTGCGTTTATGAAGCATCAAGAAGGCTCGAAAGGTCACTGGCTACTGCTCCTCAGAAGTGACGGCGGTTGTGTTGTTTTCCTTCTGTCCTGTTTCAGGCTACTCACAAAAGGATGGGCAGGAGGGGGCTAGAAGTACGATGCTGTCGAAGGCAAAGGTTGCTTACGGAACAACAAAGCCTTTGGAAAGAAGGAGCGGATCACCCTTTTCAACTTGAAGGCTGCCTTTCCCATTGCAATCAGTCTAGGGGCTGCATACCAGTGCTGGTGAAAAAGATAGGATGTGGTCCCTCCATACCATCATATTGATAACGTGCCTCATAAGTGCCTCGAGGGTCATCTGGCATCCCCGCCCGCGCAATGCAGGAATCCCTGACAGATGGCCACCTAGAATTCAAACTCTTTAGAATTTGATCTCACTGTATTTCTCAAGCATGCCTAGTGTGCATCATGGCTAATTGGGTATTGAACCAAGATATTTCCAGACCTAGACTGATAGTGCCGCAACCTGGGTAATATGGTTATACCTCCAATTACCACTTGATGGAGAACATAACTGCTATAGTGCCCATGAACTACTTGCAGACTTCCCAGAGGCACCTGGCTGGCCACACCATTGGTCCACCCCAGCAGGACTCTTGTTACAGTCTTTGACTGTTATGATTGGCCAATTGTTTAATAAAGTTCAGGCTTTTTCCATACACACCACCTCTATGTGATGATGGCACCATCCTCAGGAAGTGTTGGTCATGATGAAAGTTCTTCCTTTTAGAGGTCTTGCCCCACTTTGCTTAGGGCTGGGAGGTTGGATTAGGTGTCCGTCCACCCAGTTTTCCCAGCTGAGCTATCCACCTCCCAAGTACCAAACATGTGGGAAGACCTACCATCAGGGGACTGCCCACCTTTGGGAGCCAGCGGAAGTCCCCAAAGTGTGGTTGTCTGGGGATCCACTGCATCCTGAGTTGGTTTCACTGACATTCAGCAATGGTGTTGGGGTTGGGTAGCCTCCATCACTGTACCAGTTTGGATCTGGCACAGAGATCAGGTCCAGATCAGTCTTGAACATCCTCTCACCATGATCTTTCTGCCCCGTGAGTGGTAGGGCTGGAGTTGCTGAGGTGCCCATGACATTCCACAAAGCCCTGCTGGCAGGTGGAGGAAATTCTGGATTGTTCCCTAGCTCTGTAAGAGAAGCCTCAGCACAAGAGCTGGTTGGTAAAGCATGATGAACAGCTAAGTTGTGTTTAATTGACATGGCAGATAATTCTGGGTGAGCCAACAAGGCTGCAGTGGCTTGCTTCAATGGGATTTCTTTTCTTCCTCGGGCTGCAGCTATAAAAACTCCAGGCTGCTCCTCTAACTCAGGCTTACTGTATCCTTCTGTCTGATACTCCAACACTCTAATATCTGCTTGTATGTCACTGTCATCTTGCCTAGTGGCTTCTAATGTAGAAATTCATCTCGGTTGTGTTGTTCTTATTTCCTATACTTTCCCCTCTTTTTTTTTGCAGAAGAGGAAAGCTGTTTGCCATCAGCAAAATGGTGGGGAGGGAGGGGAGATCCATAGCAATGTACACAAAGAATAATTGGCAAATGCACCCCCCCCATTTGACCAGGGATTAAATACTGCCCGGAAATAAATACATATCCTGGCCATTTCAGTGCAATGCCACTGTGATGTAGCAGAGAAAGCCAAGATGGGAGCCTTGTGTATGTTGGCCCATTGTGATCAAGATGGCTTGATGGTGCTGGCCCAGCCATTAGACACAGGGTCCCAACAAACTCTCAGCTCATCCAGAAAAGTCTCACACTGAGAAGAGTCCCTGGAAACAGTGGACACCATCCTAATCTCTCACTCCAGACTTGCTTTTTATGGGCAGGCCCAAGGTGGATGGTACTGCTTCAGGCTGCCCACAGCTGTGTCCCATTCAGCTGCCCTCTGCACCCAGTTCCAGGTGCAGCAGGTTTGTTGAATTTCCCAGGGGGTCCAAAGGATGGGATGAGGGTCCTCTCCTCCAGTCACAGCTCTTAACCCTCTGTCCTCACCTCCTCCAGCTGCTTTCCCTTTTGTATATAATTATTCTGTAATTGTTCTTTATGAATGCAATGTGTCCTGAAAGGTGATTTCTATATAACAAACAAGGTAAAGGTAAAGGGACCCCTGACAGTTAGGTCCAGTCACGGACGACTCTGGGGTTGTGGCACTCATCTCGCTTTATTGGCTGAGGGAGCCGGCATACAGCTTTCGGGTCATGTGGCCAGCATGACTAAGCCGCTTCTGGCGAACCAGAGCAGCGCACAGAAACGCTGTTTACCTTCCTGCTGGAGCGGTACCTATTTATCTACTTGCACTTTGACGTTCTTTCGAACTGCTAGGTTGGCAGGAGCTGGGACTGAGCAACGGGAGCTCACCCCATCGCGGGGATTCGAACCACCGACCTTCTGATCAGCAAGCTCTAGGCTCTGTGGTTTAGACCACAGCGCCACCTGCATCCCTATAACAAGCTGCAGTACAATTCAATAGTTGTAGCCCTATAATTCCAATAAACCCTGTGATGCCTATGTTACATTTGATTAACAAAATCAAAAGGCCAACTACTGTTACCTTGTAAATATCCCCTTCAACAAGTCCACTTAACTATTGCGGGTGGGGGAATCTTAATTAACAAATGTTACCCAAAACCATAATAGCTGAAGATGAAATCACAGAAAACTGGTTTCAGATTAGCAACTTTAAGCTTAAAAAATAATAATGACCATCTTCTGCTGACATTTTATTAAAAGTACAAAAGTCCATTAACTTCCATACCTCCACCTCCCCTTATCCCCCCTCCATGTGCTCTGGGGTTTCCCCCACATAAGGGTGGGGGTGTGAGCAGAGAGGGGAGAGGACATTGTGTTGCTCAAATGGAAGTCCTTGCAGGAACAGGACATGTTTATTGGCTACAGCCCAGTCTTTTCCATGTGATTCTACTACTACAGCTTCCAGCCTCCACTGAGCCTCCATCTTTCGAGACCCTTTTAATCTCAGGGGCAGTTTCATTGAGCCAACTGCTCGCTCAGTCTCAAATGATACACAGACCCGCAGTCCAACTTATCTTTTGTCATTCATTCACCGCTTCATGATGTTGCTAAAATAAGACATTCGTCTCAACAGGAGAAACTTAATCGCTGACCTTTTATTTATGAGCCTCCCAATTCCCCAAACAATCAGGCTGCGATTGGAAAGAAGCAGTATTGACAGAGGTTGATTTCTGTCTTCAGCCAACAGAGTGCCTGTCACTTCTCCGCTCTCACTGGTATATTGACGCCAGGGTGGAATTACTAGGTCATGTTGATTGGTGAGGCCTCTTGGGATGCCAGAAGCCACAGCCATCTTTCATACCTCTTGGCATCCCCCTAGACATTCACTCGATCCTTTCCCACATAATGTGCCAGGATGGTGATCAGCCGTTTAATAATTTCATTGCTTCCAGAAGAGACAGAGACACCATCATGGGCAGAGTGAAAGGAGATGATCTCTTGGTTCCAGCTGATGCTTACTGTTGAGAAGCAAGCTTTTGAATCAGACAGAATTCTTCACCAGTCACTTGGATATGTGCAGCGTGAGTCTAAGCCTTGCTTAATAAGAAATGCATTCCACTGAACTCCATGGGTATTATTCACTACGAGCCAGGAAATCATATGGTCCCGGCAAGTTGGTGGCCAGCTTACTCCATCAGCACTATTTGTTCCAAGGTCTGGTTGTTTATAGAAGAAAAGGCTTAGTTTTGTGCAAAGTGCTCAATAACTTATTATTTACATTTATATCCTGCGTTTGCTTCAAGGAGCTCAGATTAGTTCCCCTCCCATCAAAGTTTCCCTTTGCAAACTCTAATGGATAAATTGCACGTGCCATTTAGCATATAGTTTGGGGTGGTTTTCACCCTTCCCCTTAGTCTCAGTGTTTTGTTTTTTTAAAAAGATATTTATTGAAAGTTTTTAAGATATAACAAAAAAAGAAAAATAAACATACAAAAAATAAAAAACAGTTAAAAACACACATTAATTTTCAATAACATAACTTCCGTACACTTATTTCCTCGGACCTCCTCATACCTCCCTTCTTTGTATTCCAGTTCGATTTGTTAGTTCAGCAAATCCTTACCATTAAACTTTTACCCATTTGTAAAACCTTCTTTTTTTTTCATATCTCTTAAAGCATTACAGCTGGAAACCGCTTAGTTTCTATCCAACATCCTTCTAACATTCATTAATTTTACAATGTTTCTGTAAGTAGTCTTTGAATTTCTTCCAGTCTTCTTTCACCAACTCTTCTCCCTGGTCTCGGATTCTGCCCGTCATTTCTGCCAATTCCATGTAGTCAATCACCTTCATCTGCCATTCTTCCAAGGTGGGTAGATCTTGTGCCCCCTTAGTCTCAGTGTTGCCATTACAGTACTCAGCAGGGAAGAGGATGGGGACAAAACTAATTTGGCTCCCCCTACTGTTGGGCTCCCAGCTTTCTGCCCTACCAGTCCCAACAGGCACAAGCCACCACTGCTCTTCATGTGTTCAAGAACATCTGACCGCAGAAAGCAATACTGAGCCAAGTACACCATTTCTCTGTTGAGGGCCACATTCCATCAGGGGCTGCATGCTGGCAGTGGGCGGGGCCAGAGCCATAGTATTCTGAAATAACCAATCCGAAATAAAGACCACCCTGCTTCCATTTTCATCGTGGCAATCTCAGGAAAGCTTCCTACGCAGCCCTATTGAGTTTGATGCAGTTACTCTCAAACAAATATATAAAGGATTCTGTTTTCCTTTTAGTACAGCAGACCAAGAAAACTACTGTTCTGGAAAGCAAGTGGAAGTAATTTTGTTCTGATTTCAGTGTTTCCCCCCACCCCTCCCTCTCTCTCTCTCTCTCTCTCTCTCTCTCTCTCTCTCTCTCTCTCATACACACACACACACACACACACACACACACACACGGCAAAAGTCTCCCAATTTGTACTCAAATGTGGGGATAAACCTCTTTCCCCAAACCCATACTACCAAGAAAATCTATGTACATAAGCGATACAAACACCCTATCACTTAAAAAAATAAAGCAAACAAAAGAGGGGAAAACCACTTTCAAAAGTCAGGAAATGGAAAGGAAGGAAGGAGCTCTGATGAGATGGTTCCTGGTGCCTGACATTGCCGTGAGATCAGTGTGAGGACATGTCCCTCTTTACCTGGTTTAGGCCCATGTATGTTCTTCTGCACACATGAAAAGGGCTTGGATAAATTATACAAGCAAGAAAGGAGAGGTGGCAGAGATGAGGCTAGCGAAGAAAGATTAGGCTTAGAAAAGGAAGTGACATCTTTGTAAAGGCATAACAGTGTTTAACAACTTGGATTCACACACAGTGACAGCACATGAGTTAGATATGATAAATCACGTCTAGCAGATACGGAGTGTCCAAGGTCAAGAGATCATAGAAATGCAATGGTTATGTTCCACCTCCCAGGATGTTATTTTCAAAGAAAGTATTAGACTTTTAAAACAGCAGAGTCAAAGGTCCATTCATTGCACCCAATTCCTATGTGTGGAACATGTAATGTGCTTTTTAAAAAATAAATTGCAGTCATATAGAATTAGCATAAATGTGATACAGTTGTCTCTTTTTCTGCATAATCCTGTTAATCTGCTGGGCTAACAGACATATCAAAAGACAATCCTTTTCAACTCTGGGATGTAGACACTAGTCAAGGACTCTAGTTTGTATGAGCCAATACAAGACCTTTGATTTTAATTTTTTACGCATTTGTATTATATGCAGTTAACATTGCTTAGCACTTTGGTTGTTTTTATGGTATAGGTGTATACAAATATTTGTATAAATCAGTAAGACACAGAGCAGTGCTCTAGCTTAAAATGGGAGAAACAGAAATCTTGAATGCTGGTATACACAGCAGCACACAGCCAACATTTCTGTAAAAAGATCAGCCTCTGGACTGGGGTGGTATATGATTCAGACTGGGAGCATGCTCTTTTTTCAGTCATCCTCCCACTTCCAACAGAGATTTCTCCCTATCTGGACATTTAGTGAGAGGTCTATTGGAAAAGCCACACTAGGTGGGGGGGGGGGACACTTAACTCTCCCACTTTTACCTAGGTTTCATCACCACTTACCTTTGCTCTGCATTCTAGGCCCAGGTCTGTGCTTCCTTGTCTGTCCCGAACTGCTGGCCTATCTGGTAGCAAATCAGCATGTCAAGTCCAAAGTTCAAATACCAAGGGTCAATCCACACAAGCAAAGTTCAAAGTCCGAAATCCAAAGCCCAAGGTCGGGAAACGCAGCCCAAGGTCAATCCAGGTAGGCCAAAACTGAAGTCCAGCAGTCAGGATACAATCCAGCATCAACTCCAAAATGCAGTTACATAGAGGTTCAAGAACATCCAAGCCAATGTCCATCAACATGACCCACCACCTCAGCACTGCTGCCCTTTTTATACTTTGGAGGCTGATTGCAGCATCTGGGCTTGATGAGGCATGTGAGCCCCACCTGTTCCAAGCCTACTCCAGGTGAGGAATCATAGACCTCCTCCCAGAGCTAGCGAGCCCCACCTGGCCAGCTAGGGATCTGGGCTGTGGGTCCTTGCCTGCCTCAGCCACCTAGAGCACCACTCCTGCTGCTCCCTATGCCTCAGAGCATGTTGCATGGCGATTTCCCCAGTGGAAATAAAGATACATGACACAATTATTAAGGTTAATGGGCTAAATAAGGCCACAACTTTATTGGTAACAGGTGATGAGTGGCATTGGCTTAGGCATTGGTCCTAACCGACTATATCCAGCTTCAGCCCGTCCACTTGAAGTCCGGGAAGGGTTAACCACCAGTAGGGGGAATCCTGCTGATGCACATCAACTAGGAACTCCCCCGGGGTCACGGCTCGGGGTGTGTGTCTTAGGCCCTCACCTCCCTAGGCTTCGGACAGGGCCACACCCCCTGGAATCCTTTATCGGACTACCCTTCAACATGTGGGCCAGGTGATGGCGCTTCCTCCCATCTTCCATCTACAGAACAATACCAATGCCTAATCACCAATACCAAGAAAGTTGTGACGATTTGCTACGAGGTAGGCGAAAACCAAGTGGCTGGTGCCAATTTGCCAAGTGGAAAAAGTCCTACCAAGCCCCTCAACGGCGACCAACCAAGGTCCATAGCAAGATCAAGGAACAAAAACCTTATAGGGCGGGAGGGTGGGAAACAGGAACTGCTGGTAGGCGGCAAAAGAGGGAGATCCCCAGCCGCGCCTGCGTTAAATAGGGCAGGCCATGCCCCCAGAGCCAGCCAATTGGCTGGCCAGGGAGTGACGCAGCCGGGGATTCCCCCAATCACATGGGGGCTGGGCTATGAAGCCCCCAACCCCACCTCCTCTGTAGGGCGGAAGTGGCTTTGTGTTCATGAAGACAGGAGCTTTTCGTTGGCAAAAAGCTGTTTTAGGTGTGCATTATTCCAGAAGAGCAGCTGACTAAAAATGACATCACAGGGAAGCATGTCAAAAAACTCTGACGTACCACTATAAAATGTAAGTATGGAAATGCTCTTGGACCTGCTAGAGTTAATGCTGTGAGCCCCTATGTTATGTTCAGCCTGTGTATGTTTGTAAACAAGCTTTATTATCACAGAGACAGCATTAGTCCCCAGTAATTTCTTTCAAAGGAGACCAGCCCAGGGTATACAGCAGAACTTCTGAAACGTCTCATCACTTGGAAATTGGGTTGCACAAGCAACAATGTTCTGGTTGATTTTGTACATACAGTGCAGTCCCAGATACCAGATGAATCCAGCCCAAATATCACAAAGGTGGAGAAAAGGACCACAGTGGTAAAATAGGTCACCATTAGTCGTCCAAAGGCATTTGAAGGTCACTATATAATCCAAGGAGAAGGCCCTTCAGTCAGGGTGCAATAGACTGTGTTTGTCTTTGAAATCTGTTTCTCAGCCCACTTTCTTCTTCTGCAACTCAGAACACATTGCCTTTTTGCTCTGAGGATCTTGGGATTCTTTTTTCCACATTAGGTCATTGATCATAATGAAATATGGCAAAACATCAATAGTTCACGGGTGGAGACATTTCCAAGGATTCACAGCTGAATGCCTCCCTGAACCGTAAAATAAAATTCTGCTTCAGCTTCCATTTAGTGCAATTGTCACAAAGATAACTTAACAAAGAGGAACTGAGCTCATTTCAGCTATTCATTTTCTGAATTCCTGGAGGGGGGTGGTGTTGAAAATAGAATACAAATATTATTGTACTTCTGGAGTGATGGTGACGGGGAATGGGAAGCCCATGCCAAACTTCATGTAGGCTCACATAAGAGTGCCACATTAATGCTTGTTCTACTTTTTCCTTTCCTCCACCTCAACCTCTGACACTACTGAGATCGAAAGGGCAGCATTGATGTCAGGTGCTCAGCAGTAGCAGAGCCAGGTGGTTGCTTGGACACCTGTCCTGTCCTGTCCTGTCCTGTCCTGGCTATAACTCTGGGTGTTGCCTGGCCTGCTTGTTTGCCTGTCTGTCCGTACCACCCACCTGCTGATCTGTCCGTACCACCCACCTGCTGATCATGTCCTATTGCTAGCCACACAAACTGCAGTGTGATGACAGCCTTACAATTTTATTATACAATATATTTGTTTTTAAAACTGACCCATATTTGATCAATTTCATTAGGTCTACTTATTTTTAAAGTTTGATTTTATTGGTATTTTCTTGTTAATATTTTGTTTTGTTTTACACTTGGGTTGTGCACAGTTGCCCCGCCCCAACCAACTCGGGGTTCCAGATCGGGGTGACCCTGGACCACCAGGAGACCACTTGCCCCAGATCCAGACTCAAGTTGAATCCTGACAAGACAGAAGTACTGTTTTGGGGGGACAGGGGGCGGGCTGGTGTGGAGGACTCCCTGGTCCTGAATAGGGTAACTGTGCCCCTGAAGGACCAGGTGCGCAGCCTGGGAGTCATTCTGGACTCACAACTGTCCATGGAGGCGCAGGTCAATTCTGTATCCAGGGCAGCTGTCTACCAACTCCACCTGGTACGCAGGCTGAGACCCTACCTGCCCGCGGACTGTCTCGCCAGATTGGTGCATGCTCTAGTTATCTCCCGCTTGGACTACTGCAATGCGCTCTAAGTGGGGCTACCTTTGAAGGTGACCCGGAAACTACAACTAATCTAGAATGCAGCAGTTTGACTGGTGACTGGGGGCGGCCGCCGAGACCACATAACACCGGTCTTGAAAGACCTACATTGGCTCCCAGTACGTTTCCGAGCACAATTCAAAGTGCTGGTGTTGACTTTTAAAGCCCTAAATGGCCTCGGCCCAGTATACCTGAAGGAGCGTCTCCACCCCCATCGTTCTGCCCAGATGCTGAGGTCCAGCGCCGAGGGCCTTCTGGCGGTTCCCTCATTGCGAGAAGCAAAGCTACAGGGAACCAGGCAGAGGGCCTTCTCGGTAGTGGCGCCCGCCCTGTGGAACTCCCTCCCATCAGATGTCAAAGAGATAAACAACTACCTGACATTCAGAAGACATCTTAAGGCAGCCCTGTTCATGGAAGTTTTTAATGTGTGATATTTTAGTGTATTTTTGGTTTCTATGGAAGCCGCCCAGAGTGGCTGGGGAGACCCGGCCAGATGGGCGGGGTACAAATAAATAATAATAATAATAATAATAATAATAATAATAATAATTCAATTCTGGGGGTGGGGCTAATGTTTAATTAGTTTATTAAAATGAATGAAAGATATGGCCAGGAAGGGGGGAGGACAAGTAGGGAGTACAAGGGGTTCAGTTCTGTGGGATGCTCATTCACAAGCAACTTCCCTGCAGTAGGAGGGGGCACAACCCTATTTTACACAGACCACGTAGAGGCGGTTGTTTTTCTTCCAAAGCAGTGTATGAATCTTGTTAAATAAAAAAATAAAAACTGTGAGCAGTTCTAGGTGAAGAGTCGTAGCTCAGCTCAATGTTAGAGCACATGCATGACTGGCAATAACTCTCCAGGGGTCTTTCCTAGCCCTGCCTGAGGATGCCTGGGATTGAACCCGGCACCTTCTGCATTGCGCAAAGCTCTGCTATTGAACTACTGCCCCTTGCTCCACCGAGAAACGGGATAGTTTGTACACTGCTCATCAGTAATGACTTTTTAACAAAGCCAGCACAGAACAATCTTTCAGGAGCTAAGAAGTGATTTAAGATTACATCCTCATTTAGAGCCAGGCCTCTCCTGTGAACAGCTTGTGCCAAATTGACTACGATGCTTTTATGATATGGGATTACAGAGCAAAAGGACTAAGGTAGGCCCACCTAATTAATTTCAGTTAATTTTATTAAGAGACTTATGGCAGTGTGTGAACCAGCCTCCCAGGAGTACAAGAGTACTTTTGTGTTTCATTTGCCAAAGCCAACCCAGGGCTTCATAATGCATGATAATTAATATAAATGTTATCAAGCCAGCAGATATTTGATTTGCATATCTCACAAAGACATGGTAGAAATGCTAATGTCCCATCCTCTCTTTCAGAGCAAATGTTAAGTCCAGGTCTGGGGAAAATCCCAGCAACAGGTCACCATGGTAACTGAAAATTCACTGTTGGTGCTTGACAAATTTTCCCTTCGTCCAAGTTCATGGGTATTTTTGCAAGAATTGTGCCACCTCCTGATGCAATGTTGTCCTATCGGCTGCCCAAAAAAGTCCAAGCAAGCAGGGATTTGGATGACTGCCCTGCCCTGATCTACGGGACACAAGGAGTGGTGGCTGGTGACTACTGAAATTGGTAGGGTGGACAGCAGGGAGCCCAACACTAGGTGGCGCCAGAGCCAACAACAGGCAAAGGCAACTAAATTTACCATTGTCCCTATCTTCCTCCATACTGGAGGAAAAAGCTGACAGGTTTTGACACTGGTTGTAAGGAAGAAGGAAGACATGTGGGGCCAGGCTAAAGGCAGACTGAAATTAAAGGGGCAATGCCCCACTTGCTGTAATGATCCAGGCACTGCCCACCAACCTCAGCCTACCATCCAGCTGCTTGCCTTCTTACTTAGAGTACAACCAGCTGTGCTGAGCATACTGCCTGTCACCTTCCTTTCCCATAGTCTCAGCATTGCCCCTGCAGAGGCACAAGGTTGGAGTTAGTTGACTCCATCTGCCATTGGTTCTGGTACAACCCACTTTTGGGTTTCCTGCCTTCTGCCTCACCTGCCCCCAGTGGGCACTAACTCCCACTGGCAGAGATCAAACCCCTAGGAAAGAGCATTATGGGGCTGGGGGAGAACAGGGGAAATGAAAGAAAGAAGAGGGAACACAGCCAAAGGCTATCGTGTTGGACACGAAGTCGCCTGAAGCATTTTCTAGTATTCCTGCCCTATTCTTTATAGGAGTTTTAAATACATTTGAATTGCAGACATCGTAGTCATCAGCATGTGTCTGGCAGAATCTCTGTGAGTGGAGGATGTTCTGATGAATAGTTATGCAGACCTGCCATGACCGCTCCTGTCTGCATTCTCCCTGCTTAAGCTCCTTCCTTCCTTTGATGCAAACAAACCCCATTACCCCTCAGCTAAAGCATGGATTCAAAGCTTCTGTGGCTTTCTGGAATCATTTTGCTTTATGCCAAGGTTTTGGATGAGATTTAAAACACACACACACACACACACACACACACACACACAGTGCTCCTGTTAACAAGATGTACTAATAAAGCTCATTCTTCCCGACAGGTGGGAATCTTAGCAGCATCAGATGCAACAAATGAATAGGTTGACTCCAAAGCACCATATAATGTGTGGCATTCCTCCACGGAGGAATATGAATTGACAGCTACCCAAATCAATATGGATGGCTGCAGCAAGAAGAAAACAAAAATCTGGGAGGAGAGAAATCACCCAGAGGCTTAGCTCCAGCTGTTTGAGAAGACACTTAATGGTCCCTAAAGGGCCAAACCTACCATTAGGCAGAGTGAGACAGCCACCTCTGGCAGCCAATTGTGGGTTCGTGGAAAGAGGAGCAAACTGCTAGCTATTGAATTTGGTAGTATTGTACATATTCACTCCCATGGAGAGGCACTTGTGGAATGTTCTGCCTCGGGTGCCAAAATAATGCAGCCAGCCTTGAGCCTCAGTCCAGTATACCTGAAGGAGAGTCTCCACCCCCACCGTTCTACCTGGACACTGAGGTCCAGCGCCGAGGGCCTTCTGGCGGTTCCCTCCCTGCAAGAAGCCAAGTTACAGAGAACCAGGCAGAGGGCCTTCTCGGCAGTGGCACCTGCCCTGTGGAATGCCCTCCCACCAGATGTCAAAGAGAACAACAACTACCAGACTTTCAGAAGACCAGGTGTCTTGTTTAGGGAAGCTTTTAATGTTTGATGCATTACTGTATTTTAATATTTTGTTGAAAGCCGCCTAGAGTGGCTGGAATAAATTATTATTATTATTATTATTATTATTATTATTATTATTATTACTACTACTACTACTACTACTACTACTATTTACTACACACATTGACTTGGGGAGGGAGGGATCTACTAGATTTATGCATGAGCTGCAAGATGTATCTATATAGCACTGGGAAGCAACCCAAGCTCTTTCAGATCCACTCTGTATCTTTCTAATTTGCCTTCCTATTCAGGTCTGAGTCTGATCTGTTCAATTTGAAGCTCTACCCCCCCCCACACACACATTGACTATTACTGGTGATCTAAAGGGTGCTATAGCTTTTTCTCCCCATTTCACAGAAGTGGATGGAATTTGCAGGCATAGTTATCCCTCCAGTATGGAATAAGCCTGCCAGACTGCAGACAGAAAATCCTGGTGTTTTCCTGCAGGAAACTTTTGATGTGCTTTCAAAATGTGAGGGAAATGAATCTCTAGATTTTCTGCCAGAATCGGATGGAGTTTTTAGGGAGCCAAGCCTTCCAGAATGATAGGTACAGCGGTTCTCCTGCAAAGGCACTTCACCTCCCCTAGTGCCTGAAAACTGGTGACATGAGAGAGGTGCCTCTGGAGAAATGGGCAATAATGGGCTGGCAATGAACAATACAACTGGGAGCTTGCTTGAGGGATAAGCTGGTTTAGTTGAGTGAGGAAAAAGTACCAGTCCTAGAGGGGAAAGGGGAGAAATCTTCAATAAAGTTGTTAATAATGCTGGACATAAAGAAATAAGTCACCTTAAAATTGAAGAGGAGGATGAAACTAAAAGTAGGGGAGGGGGAATGGAAAATGGATAAAAAGTAACATATGCACTCCAGCAACAGGGGAGGAACAAACTTAAGGAAAAATAATAGAATTGTAGAGGTGGAAGGGATTCCAAGGGTCATCTAGTCCCACCTCTTGCAATGCAAGAGACAAAAATCTGTGCCATACACTCAAAGCATTCATTCATTCATTCATTCATTCATTCATTCATTCATTCATTGAATTTATATCCTGCCCTTCCACCTGAAGGAGCTCAAGGTGGCAAACCAAAAGCAAGAATGCAATAAACCAGGGATGTCCATCTCCCAAGAGACTGCGATCTACTCACAGAATAAAAAACTGGCAGTGATCTACCCATGGGGGGGGGGGAGTCAAAATTGTAGACCTTTTTTTAGGGGGGCAGGGCGAGGTTGTTGAGCTTTTTTTAGGGAGGCAAGTCAAAGTTATTGACCTTTTTTTAGAGGAGACAGGCAAAAGTCACTCACCAGACAATCGATTGGACATCCCTGCAATAAACCATATTTCAAATGCATTACAATCATTATACCGCTTTCGGCAGCTGTGGCTTTCCTCAGAGAAACCTGAGAACTGTAGTTTGTTAAGGGCACTGAGAGTTTTTAGGAGACCCCCACCCCCATAGAGCTACAATTCCCTGAGTGGTTTAACAATCAACACCCTCCTCCAGGGATCTCAGCCTTAACTTGGCAGACACATGGAATTGGCTCAGTTCTTCCTGGAGCCATCACTGCGGACATATCTGAATGGAAAAGTCTTTGCATTTGTAATGCTTTTTTTATTATTTCTGCGAGTGTTGTGGAATGCGTGTGAAATGTATAAACAGATTTTAAGCAAAAAAACAAAAACAAAAGTCTCGTGGAAACCATAATGTTTAATCCCCCTTATTCTGTGATGAGTTGGATTCGATTTTTAATGAAATGAAAACAATTACTGTTGTAAATAAGAGTAAATAAAAAGGAGGCAGTGACAGCATTACAGCTCTGTTCAGTGAATTAGAGAAATGCAAACAAGGATACGAGCCTGAGACTAAAGAAGGGATGTTTTTTTATTTCCCCAGGGTTACATTGACACAGAGTGTTAGCATAACTTCCTCAATTAATTATTCAAATCTTTACAGTTCAGCTGAGGAAAAGTATAAGCCAAAAATTCCACACAGATCAGTTGTGGCTCTGAAAGAAATCCTTCTTTTGTCTTAGACTCTTGTTTTCAAATTGAGTTCTTGGCAGGGAATGGTCTTAATGTTTGGACCTACCCATTCGTTGGATTCCCGGGTCGCAGTCCTGAAGAGACCCTGCGGCTTCTCCTGGGAACCAGCAAATGTTAAGAAGACAGTCTGCACATCTGGAATAGAGATAGCGTGAGGCGTGCGAGGGGAAGGGAGCAGGAAACGGTAATTATAAGGGGAGATAAGAGCTTGATGAATCAGGCCACTAGCTCACTGAGTCCACCATCCTGTTTTCACAGCTACAGCCAGATGGCTCTATGGGAAACTCCAAAGCAAGAACAGAATTCTCTACGCCAGGCCGATGAGTGCATTTTTGTTTTCTGAGCAAATGACTGCAAACTTGCTTTCTTCCTTAAAAAACAACAGTTTCTAAGGTTCACATGTCATGGGAAACCAGAATACGGCTTATCTTGAACATGCTAGATCACTAGGTTTTTTGGGTCAGAGCAAGATGGCAGCTAAGCCAAGGTCTCCCCTTCTTAGTTATGACCAGTAACTGGAGGAGAAGCTTTGGGTACGGATTGCTGTAAAAGGAGGAGAGTACAGTGGTACCTCGGGTTACATACTTTGCTAACCCAGAAATAGTTACCTCAGGATGAGAACAGAAATCGCATGGCAGTGGGAGGCCCCATTAGTTAAAGTGGTACCTCAGGTTAAGAACAGTTTCAGGTTAAGAACGGACCTCCAAAATGAATTAAGTTCTTAACCCGAGGTACCACTGTAGTCCTTACAAGCCCAAGGAGGTGCAAAATGACTGCACTCTCTTCTTCACGAGTAAGTAAGTTCATGCTAAGCTAAACCATGGTTTGGTTAATGTAATGTTCAGACCTGGCCTGTGAAAGCTTGTTTTCTGTGTAGGATATTCTGCAAGATTTCAATGTGTGTGTGTGTGGAATTGCAGGACACACACAATCCTAGCCACGCAGTCATATTTCAGAAAGTGACAGTTGAAGGCTCGTCTATAGTCCATCCATTGCTTTGTTTTTTGTTTTGTTTTTTAAAAACTACAAGTAGGGAGACACAAATTTATGGCAAGATGCAAGCAACACAAGGAAGATTCCAAGCCCCCCCCCTTTCTTTTTCTAATGGAGTATAATTTGGAGAAAGGACATATTTTGCTATATAATTAATGGAAATTTAAATTTACCATTTTAAAGCTTCCTGTGGGAAATTTTCCATGTCAAATCAATTTGTAGATGGGACCCACAAGGCAGAAAATCACAGCCGCTTCAATCCGCTTCTTTCGACGGTTGCCGGAGGTTTAATTTCCAGCTGCATTCTTTGATGGCTTTGATCTTCGATGACAGTGTTAACTCCATTTGGTCGTCAGAACTGCATTGATTTTAAGCAGCCTTTTGAGATAACCACACTAATTATTTTGCTGGAAGTTTAATTAAATATTTTCACACAGGAACAAGATTCCAGCCTCCACCCACCCTGCCTCTCCCCCTTCTCCTGGCTTTTTATTTTCTGGAAGATGCTGGACATTAACATTTGAGAAGAGGCTAGAAGGACAATCCTAGAGCTGGACAGATTTGCTTCTGGGCACAATTCAAAGTGTTGGCTATTACCTAAGTAGCTCGAGCCTTGGATACCTTAGGGATTGCTTCCTCCCATTCCATCCTACAGTGCATTTTATGCAGGACTGCCCTTGAGGTTGGCCTAGAAGCTGCTGTTAATGCAAAACGAGGCAGCTCAACTGTCCATGGGGGCAGCATATCCCCACCATGTGATGTTTCTGCTAAAAGACTTATACTGGCTGGACGCGGGTGGCGCTAGGGTCTAAACCACTGAGCCTCTTGGGCTTGCTGATCAGAAGGTTGGCGGTTCAAATCCATGTGATGGGGTAAGCTTCCTCTCATTGCTCTGTCCCAGCTCCTGCCAACCAAGCAGTTCGAAAGCACACCAGTGCGAGTAGATAAATAGGTACCGCTGTGGAGGGAAGGTAAACGGCATTTCCGTAGGCTCTGGTTTCCGTCACAGTATTTCGTTGTGCCAGAAGTGATTTAGTCATGCTGGCCACATGACCTGGCAAGCTGTCTGTGGACAAACGCCAGCTCCCTTGGCCTGAAAGCGAGATGAGCGCTGGAACCCCATTGTTGCCTTTGACTGGGCTTTACCGTCCATGGGTCCTTTCCCTTTCCCTTACCTTTACTGGTTGTAGAGTAGTTGCTGAGTTCAAGATGCAGGTTCTGGTGTACATAGCCCTATACAGCTTAGGACCAGCATACCTAGAAGATTGTCCTGCCCTTTGTATACCCACTCTGAGCCAGTGTGGTGTAGTGGTTCATAGTGGTGGGCTTGTAATCTGGTGAACCGGGTTCGATTCCCTGCTCCTCCACATGCAGCTGCTGGGTGACCTTGGGCTAGTCACACTTCTCTGAAGTCTCTCAGCTTCACTCACCTCACAGAGTGTTTGTTGTGGGGGAGGAAGGGAAAGGAGATTGTTAGCCGCTTTGGGACTCCTTAGGGTAGTGATAAAGCGGGATATCAAATCCAAACTCCTCTTCTTCTTCATCATCATCACTGTGATCTTCAAGAGAGCACCTCTTGCAGACACCAGTTCATCAGGAGGTTTGTGCCATATGATGTAGCAACTGTGCCTTTAGTGAGGTGACACTTAGCCTTACTGTTTTCTCTCTTGTTTTGGCCACCTTGGGCTCCGTGGGAAGAAGGGCAGGATAGAAGTCTAAAAATAAGGAGAAGGAAGATATCTATAGGGCACCGTGTTAGGGAATTCTGTATTAGGTGAGTTAACTGGACCTGAGCAGAGGTTGGATAGCCATTTGCCCGAGATTCTTTAGCTGTGACACCTGAATTGCAGGGGTTGGGACAGATGATCATTGGGATCCCTTCCAACTCTACCGTTGTATTATTTTATGACTAATAAATTGTGATTGAGTGTACATAGAATGGGGAGGAAGAGGGAGAGATATTTTTTTTTTAATTGTCTTGTACAGCTTAAAAAAGAACCAGTTGGGTCATTTCTGTTCACAAGGCAGGAGAAAGAGGTAGCATCAAGATTCCAACAAGAGACCACAGGAAAACATGTGCATTAGTACCTTATGCCATTCCACTCTTCCTTAACCTAAAGAAAACATAATCGTTTATGTGAAATCAATGCCCACAAGCTGTTTTGTGTATTAGTATGCCAGTTAGGGCTGTCTGATAATGGAAATGCCACCTGCTTTAGGGAGCCAGCTGTGATCAGGCTGAAAGATAAGCGTTTAAAGGCACCACAAACAGTAAGATTTTTTTCTTTTAAAAATGAAATGATGCATACATACTTCATTTTATTTGCCTTTCCGTAGTTCAAACCACGCTCAAAGTGGCTTACAGCATGGCAAAAATCACATAATTACAAAAGTAGTGATAAGAAATACATAAAACGTCAAAAAGTACACAACTGAATCAAGCAATTTCCACATAAATCATAATGACCTCTAAAATAAATATGCAAAAAGTTAATATCAGTAACAGCAGCGCCCCCCCCCAAAGAACCCCACTTAGCAACACCCCAGTCAAGAGTCTATTCAGCAGCCTCAGCTTTTGTAGCTGGAGTCAGTCAGGGCTCCACCCAGGCAAGGCGGGAAAAGGCCTGCAAGGCAGGGAGCACGTCTTCCAGAACTAAGGTGAGATGAATCATAGAACCATAGAATTGGAAGGGACCCCAAGGGATCTCTTTTTGCCCAATGTGGGGCTCAAACCCATGAGCCTGAGATTAAGAGCCTTGTGCTCTCCCAGGAAAAGACCTGCCAAGCAAAATAAAGAATTTATCTATGTATGCGACAATGGCGGCAAGAGTCTTAATAGCACAAGGATGGAAGAATGAGGAAATCCCGACTAAAGAATAGTGGCAAGGGAAACTGATGGACTATGCGGAACTGGCGAAATTGACATACAAACTGTGAGACAAGGACAACTGCAACTTTAAAGAAGAATGGGAACTTTTTACAAATTACTTAAAAAAACAACAAAATGAACGGGACTCCTTGGCAGGTTTTGAATAAACATACACAAACTTATTATTGTTTGGATTTGATATCCCGCTTTATCACTACCCTAAGGAGTCTCAAAGCGGCTAACAATCTCCTTTCCCTTCCTCCCCCACAACAAACACTCTGTGAGGTGAGTGGGGCTGAGAGACTTCAGAGAAGTGTGACTGGCCCAAGGTCACCCAGCAGCTGCATGTGGAGGAGCGGAGATGCGAACCTGGTTCACCAGATTACGAGTCCACTGCTCTGAACCACTACACCATGCTGGCTCTTGTTAACATAATAGACAGATAATTTAAGGATCTCTACACTTTTATAATATGCAGAGAATAACATGTGCTGAAAAATCAGGGAGAGGAGCTGAGGGAAGTCTCAAGGGGGAGGGGGGAGGGTTTTTCTTGGGGAGGGGAGGAAATGGGGGGGGGGAGAAATGAAGATTATATGTTTTTGATAATTTGTTATGTTGAAATTCTTAATAAAAACTATTAATTTTTTATTTTTTTAAAAAAGAGTCTTGTGCTCTCCCAACTGAGCTATTTGCTCAACTTTTCTCAACAGAGCAGGCAAGTAAGCTGCCATTCATTTAACGCATCTATCAATCAGATGAGCATGGTTGTTTTGGTTTACTCTGTGTTTCAATGTATGTGAACATAGTTATTCCAAGAGAGCTTTCCCATAATTTAGATTACGTATCTGCCTCTGTACTCTACCCCTTATATACCCAGTGTTATGTACTGAGTTGAATAGGATCCAAATTGCAGCAGTCTGATTGGTCCTAGAACAATATGATCCAGACCTCAGTAGTCTGATTGGTTCACAGGAGCCACCCGATTCAACTCCAAGTGGAAGTGAAGTTGCAACCTGATTGGCCTACAGGAGAATCCCAGAAGTAGCCAATCATGCCCCTTGTGTAAATAATGTATATAAAGCAGACATTTCGGGGGAACTCCCATTCCTCACTACTATGAACTGAATAAAGAGCATGAAATCCACACGCAACTCCCAGTATATTTCACCCAGTCACTGCATTCTTTAGGAGAGTTTCTCCTCCAAAGATGGCAGAAGCTGCCCAGGATTCTTTAGCTATGATTCCTGCATTGCAGAGGGTTGTACTAGAGACCCTTTGGGGTCCCTTCCTGTTCTGCACTTCTATGGTTCTATAAAGAGCTGCAAGAAAATGTTCCAAAGCAGGCCATGTCCCAGGTAATTGGATAAAATTGCTGCTTATGCAATCACAGAGAAAGCTCTATCCAAACCACTCCATGAAAAAAAAACCACACAAAAACATGGAAACGGCAATTGTGAGACGGTCATCGGTTTTGTCATTGCAATAAGAATACAAAATTATGCCCCACACTTAAAAAGAAGAAAAGAAACTATCTTACATTGTTTTGTCCACTTGAATCAGTGGGAAGAGCCCTGTCATGAAGGCCCTTGGGCAGGATTCATGCAGAAATGATTTAAATATTGCATCAATATGGCTTAATTATGACTAAGCAGATGCCAAAATAAGCAAACGAGACAGAGAAGAACAGCAGAATATTGATGAGCTCTGTTCCGTTCGCCTGGATTGCTTCCAAATCTGAATGTAGATTTTTGAGGAAGTGAGGAAAAACAAATATCTGCAGGAAATGCAGTGGTAAGTTGCAGTCCTGTAGGCCCAGTTACCTGGATGTACGGGTGGGGGAGAAATTCAATTCACCTTGCAAATTTACCAAGCTCACACACGTGAACTGAAACACAGCCACTCTTCAAAATTTGCACTTTTCTGAATTTTGCATTGCATGTGTACAATAAAGTGTGCACCTAGATGCATAAGTTTAGTGAAAATAACATGCACAAATGCATTATATCAAGCGAAATTACTTTGTAGCAACAGTGCAACAAGTGCAATCACCTCATCAAGCCATGTCTTTTGGATCCTAAGCGCCAAAAGCCTGGCAGGCTATCAATTGTGAGAGCATTCAAGTTTAGATTTTAATTGCTGCAACGCTAATGAGAAGAAAGTCCGAGGGTGACAAAAGAGCTTTAGGCACCAGGAAAATCAAGCCAGGTTTTCTTTAAGAAGCCACCAGCTGAGCATAGGCATAAACACACAGCATTTAACAATGGCCTCTAATTTTATGTTCTGCACAGGGAATGAGATGCTAATAACCACATAAGAGTCCATCAAGGGCCTTCCACCTATTTACATATAAATAGTCCTGACCAGCGCATTGCTTGCTACCAACAACGGTTAACTTAATTTATTGTCCTTTAGCAAGTGAATAGTCATTGGTTTTCTAGCACTTTAACCTTGGCAAACCCTTGGGGAAATAAAAATTAGATTGAGAGAAAATTACTAGTGGTGGAGAACAGTATAAAAATGACAGTAGCATATATAAACCTCAGGCAGCGGTGGCATAACGTGGCATATTATTGTAGGCTGTCTTCTAAAGTTCAATATTACTTCTGTGATTTACACTGGTGTCATTTCCAACTCATGTAGCACCCTCCCCTCCCCATTTGCCTTAAGGAATCTAGCCCCTTAAAAAAAGGGGGGTATCATGAACTACATCCAGTGGATTCTTAACCATGGAGCCATCTGCACTCTCCATTTAAAGCAGTACCATACCACTTTAAACAGCCAAAGCATCCTGGGAATTGTAGTTCATTGAGGGTGCTGAGAGTTATTGAGAGATCCCGCTGCTCACAGAGTTCCCTGGGGAGAAGGATTGATAAACCACTCTGAGAATGATATTCTGCGATGGAAATAGGGGATCTCATACTAACGCTTAGCACCATTAAGAAATCACATCTCACCTTTTTTTGAATTTGATTTTTTTCCAGGGATTTTGTGTGTTTGAGGGGGCAGGAGTAGATTTCAAGGAGGGGGGCAGGAAGCTTCATGGAGCTCTTAAAACTCTGCCAGATAGCAGCCCCTGAGGCCATCTTAGGACCTGTGGAGGTGAGAAAATGGAGCACTGGCCAGCCTCAATCTCTCCTCAGTCAAAGTCTGCCCACCTCATGTCAGGGATTGGCTGGATAAAGAGAGGCGGTGGGAGGCTCCAGCTGGGGACATCCCCCCCCCCTGAGAAGGAAGGCTCAGGGCCCAGGTATTGGTGGTGGGATTCTGAGGAAAGGTCAAAGACTGGGAGGAGATGCCAGATGCCAAAGGGGCAACAGGGTATAGTGAGCAGGAAGAGTCTGTGACAGGGAGCAGTTCAGACTCCAAGGCTGAAGCAGAGGAGGGAGGGAGGGGTTCGAGACTGCTGAAGAAGCCGGGGAGTCTCCCCCTCCTGCTGCAACAAGCTCTTCTCCTCCCTGGTCTCTAAGATCACCCAGAATAATGAGGAGAGCAGAACAGAGGTCAGAGGTGCACAGACACAGTTTAAGACTGCTTGGGAAACATCCAGGTGAGGAGGAGCCTTAAAGAAATATGGAAGACAGGGACCTGCAGTCCTTGCAAGACCTACTGGGAAGGGTTGCTGGGACCACTAGGCTGAGTGGTATGTTTGTTTCCTTGAGTAAAGAGTTAACTTCACTGGCAATGGAGATCAGAAGGTGGCATTTTTGTCACCTCCCCCCCCCCCCCCAGTCTCAGCATTGCCCTTGTAGAATTGAGCAGGGAAGAGGGTGGGAGGCAAAACTAGAATTTGTTGGCTATTCCTCATAAGGCTTTGTTTCCAGACCCTTAACCATGTCAATAAGCCTTCTTAAACTGTTGTGCCCAGTACTCCGTTAAAAGTGATTAATAAAATCCCTTCTTCGAATTCAACCTGAAAGGGCAGGTAGTGGCTAAGCAGAGCCACAGAATAAACAAAACAGCTTGATCATAGAAAGATGCCCTTTGGAGTAAAATATTCTGTCATCGTGCCTGCCCACAGAAGCCCACAGAGAGATCTGAGGGGGAAAACACATCAGAGTAATTACTGGACTCGGAAGAAGAAGAAAACAGGAGAACAAAAGTAATTTTCTCCACAACTTTCCCAGTAACCTTGATCCGAAACACAAAGGTTACATTTCCAAGACTTGCCACGTAAACTAATAAAATTTCATATTGCCTGCTAGAGGGTAGCACAGTTGTCTGGCTTGAGCCATGGTGTCTGTTTACATTGGGCCAATTAAAGGTGCATTTTAATAACCTGGGCTGTAAATGATGATGGATAATAGTATGCAAATAGCCATTTATAAACAAGGCTGCATTCTGCCTGCTTATGCAGCTAGGTTCAAAATATAAATCCATATTGCATTACATAGGGGAATATTACAGGAATAAACTTCAACAACAACAAAATCATCTTGCGCACCTGTTGCACGGCAAAACCATTCTGCTCATGCCTTCCCCCCCATTGGTTTCTTCTCCTTTTACTTATTTTCTCTTTTCCCTTTTGCATTGTAATATTTTTGCTCCTTTGCCTCCACCATGAATAGGAGCTTTGTGCAGCCAATCAAGCTGGCCCAAGTCACCAAAGTCCTGGGTGTCAAGGGCACTGTATCTAGGTCCATACGAAATACATTAATGTTGCTGGTTGCAGCGGTGGAGCATATTCCTGCATTGCGCTTCCAAGGGGGACATGGCATGGAGGGTGCCCTCCCAGGTGCAGGATAGCCACTCAGTTGACCAGAGCGGTGCGCGCGCCCTGCAGCCAGGAGCGGAGCGAGCCAACCATGGCAGACATTCGGCGTGCCACCTGTCCGTGACTCCCAAGCCTTCCCCAAGCTGTCAAAACAAAGCGGGAAGAGGGGGGTGCCGCTGGCAAAGCAGCGCAGCTCCCCCCCCCTTACCCCGACGGCTCAGGGTAGGCTTGGGAGTCGTGCACGGGCAGCACGCCCAATGTCACCCCCCCTCAGTGAGGGCATCTGGGGTCATCCACCCCCCACCTCCCCTGCCTGTGCCCCATGCTGGTCGCTCCACTACCCACAACATGAAAGGCCCAGTCCAGGAGGGGGATGCACTCATGTTTCTGGAGTCTGAATGTGATGCCTAGTGGAGTCAAAACTCTCCAGTGTGTGATATACTTATGCATCGTAATATGTACATATATGTACAGCTGTAGAGCTGAGCAGAAGTGGTTTGCTGGATGGGACAAGACACTCGGCTGGCTTCCTGGCAGGTGGGTTGCTGTTGTTAGAATTCCTGCTCCATGATTGCAGTCATGGGATTGTTGTCTATCACATGACGGTATATGTTTTGACTCCACAGAGTGGGAAGTGATGGAAACAGGATGTTTGTGTTACTGTGTTCCGTGAAGTGGGACTATTGTCCTTTGTTCTTTTTCTCTTTGCTGTCTGATGCTAGAGAGAGAGGGAACCATGTTGCAGGGCTCCGTGTGTGTTTATATGTAAATAAAGTAGATTAGCCAAAATGCTGAGTTGCTGAGGTCTGTCATGCAAAGCTGTGCAAACTCTGCGGATCCCTAAGTGTGCCGGTGTCGGTTGGCATCAGTCGCTGTGATGTTCGGGCTGAAGAAAGCTTATGAAGCTCCCGAACGATCGACCAGGAGGAAGGGAACATGCCAGTCGGGCATGTGTCTCTGCCAGGGTCCTACTCGACTGTAGGCTGAACTTACTGGGAGGGAAAGGGGCAAGATGGTGGGGAGACCAACACTTCTACCAGTGGATGTTGCACCATGCTGACCTTCCTGCTGCCTCACCCTTCTCCCTACTAAGCAAGCAACAGTGACCCATCTGCTGGGAAGCTAGTACATGCCTCACAAGTGCCAGGACACAACAGCAAAAACCAGGACATCCATTTTTTTTCCTCATGAGAGAATGGCGGCCATTTTGGACACTGTGATCTCACATAATTTCACACTGCAGTTTCTCCCTGAAAAGAAAGCTTTTGCAGGGCTGCGATCTTGAGCAGCACCCCAAAATGCATGTTTTGGGGACACTGTGCCTGAAAAAGTACTTTATGGGTGGGGATCATGACGTGGAATTGTGAGATAACAGCATCCAAAATGACCTCTGTTCTCTGGCAAGAAAAAAAATGGTAAGTTGGCATCCCAGAAGATTGCGTCCTGGGTTTTGCTGTTGTGGTCTTGGAGGGTAAGTAATACAGCAGCTGTCACACCTGAAGATGGTGAGAATTGCACTCCAAAACATCTGGCAGGGACCAGGTTTGGGAAGGCTGAAATATGCTTTCAAATGCCAAGCATCTGCTAAATATAATGCTGCAAACTGTCGTGTATTAATAAAGCTCACGCCAATTTTGGATTATTGTCCTACATCTCTTCTGATGCAAGAGCAATAAATGACCCATCTGTCAATGTAAGTGTATGTGCGCAAGGACAGATTTGTCAGGGTACAAGTCCTGGTGCCAAAATTCTTATACAAAAAGCCCACAATTGCCGGGTGCGATTCGACTCGCTGGTCTTCCTCAGTGGCATAAAATTACAAATAAATGTCAAGTATCTCTAGGTAGAGCAAATCATCCATCTTCTTAGCATAAGGGCCTGGAAGAAATTCACCAGGCAGTACTGGAATGCTGTTGAATGATTTCTTCCTGTATTAGAAAGGCAATCTTTGAACTTTATATTCTCAAAGAAAAACTGCAAAGCAAAATGTCTTGTTCTATGGAATCAAAAGATTCTCTTTCTTATACCCACTGAAACTAAGGCCTATACATTGAAAGCAGAACCATATCATTTTAAACAGTCATGGTTTCCCCAGAGAATACTGGGAACTGTAGTTTGTTAAGGGTGCTGAGTGTTGTTAGGAGACCCTTATTCCCCTTATTCCTCCCTTCCAACTCCACAATTCTGTAGACTCAGCTATACAGCTGCAAACAAAACGTTTTAAGTGTGTTGTAAAGTGCATTATACAAATGTGACACTAGGTGGCGATGGTAAGCTATGGCAAATTCAATATATTTTTTCAAAACTTTTTTTTTTTTAAAAAAAAGCATTTTCACAGTGTTTTTTCCTATGTGTCTAGATTCCACCTGTGATTCTATGATCAGAAGCTCTTCAAGCATTGTGAGCTCCAGGACTGGGCCCAACATATGGGAAATCTTTAAGAGCGAATGGCCTTAAATTGATTTTGTATTCAAAATGCAGCAGCAGTCTTCAAAGCTCTAAGCAATATCCTTCTGCCTCTCGTCTTGTCTAAAACTTTGCTGCTATGTTTCAGTGTTATTCCTACTTGCAGGATTAAAGAGACTCATACATTCCTCTCCCTCTGGCTTCCCTTGTACAGATTTAATAGACAATATGTGTCAAAGGATCATTAATTGGACCCAAATAAGTTCAGGGTTCATTAATTTGACTGGAGTATGCAGAAGTTCAGTTACAAATTACCCATGTGTGCAGGCTCAATCGGAAACCACCTCAGTTACTTTTTCTCTCTGGCGAGATGGAATTTGGAATAGAGGCCTTCAGAAATTAAGAGCACACTGCCCAAATGGGGAGTCTCATCACATGCAATATGTTAATAATGTTTTAGTTCACCCTAGTCACTACTGGCAAGCATCCTAAATGGTTGCAGTATATTTCCCCCCCCCTTTAAAATGATTATTACAAAACTAATTGCTCTCTTTTATTTCATCGAATTTTTTCTCCCCCACCCCCACCCACATTTATAGAGCTAAGAGAACTGCCAGAGATCATAATTTCCAGATGTTGCATTGTTAGTTTTTATTCAGTGCTTAATGGGCTCATCCTAATGAACATGTGTAAACAGGTGTCCAAAACCAGGCAGACGGATGAACTCGATTTAACACCAAGAGACTTGGAGTCACTTTGCATCTTACCTGAATGAAAGGAAAGAAGATCCAGGTTTAGGGTAAGTATGCTTTGGTGAGAGAACCCCAGTGGAGATTTAAAATCACAAAATATACAGATGGAAATGGAGGCTGTTAGACCTTTAAAGCATGCCCTCGTGAGTTCCAAAGTTTCCTCTTCCCCCAGCATAGGAAAAGACCACACATTTGGTAAATTAAACATTTGTTTACTTACAAACTCTTCAAAGGTCTGGCTCGTATGCTTTTCCATGCAGCATTCAGAAAAAATTGCGTAGGCACTAACACTTTGCTTAGTTACAGTTCAGAAAGTTCCTAAATTATTGGTACAGTCATACCTCGGGTTGAAGTAGCTTTGGGTTGAGCGTTTTCAGGTTACGTTCCACGGCGACCCGGAGGTAATGGAACGCGTTACTTCTGGGTTTCGCCGCTCGCGCATGCGCAGATGCTCAAAATGATGTCACGTGCATGCACGGAAGCAGCGAATCGTGACCCACGCAGACGTGGGTTGTGTTTGCTTCAGGATGCGAACGGGGCTCTGGAACGGATCCCATTTGCATCCAGAGGTACTACTGTACAGTGGTACCTCGGGTTAAGTACTTAATTTGTTTCGGAGGTCCGTTCTTAACCTGAAACTGTTCTTAACCTGAAGCACCACTTTAGGTAATGGGGCCTCCTGCTGCCACCGCGCCGCTGGAGCATGATTTCTGTTCTCGTCCTGAAGCAAAGTTCTTAACCTGAGGTACTATTTCTGGGTGAGCGGAGTCTGTAACCTGAAGCATATATAACCTGAAGCATATGTAACCGGAGGTACCACTGTATAGGAATTCAAGAGAGAGCCATGTGTCTAAGATGGAGCAACCAGCTTAGCTTCTTCACATGCTGAATCCATCAGGCAGACTGGAATGGAACAAAGGCTTGATTACCCTGTCCCTCCCAAGGTGAGTTAAGCCTGGCAGGACAGCTTACTCTATGGTCTTAACCCCTTCGTGCATTAATTAGATGCAAGCATGTTAGTTATATGAGGCTGGTGATCCCAAAGTTGGAAAGGCTAGAGGAAGGACCCTGACTTCACCCACCACTATTTTTTTTATAAACATATTTTTTATTAAATTTTCAGTTTTACACTTTAGAATATTCATTTAAACAACCTTAAACTGTCAATGACTTCCATTCTTCTCTTTCCATGGTTCATTTTGCATATCATAAATCCCTGCATATTTTACATGAACTAAACCATTCAGTATTCCATTATTACATCCATCAAAACTGTTGAATTTATCTTAATGCTGCCAACATTTTCAAGTGTACACAATTCCCCCCCATGTATTCAATAAACATTTTCCAATCTTCTTTAAATGTATGTTCTTCTTGTTCTCTTATTCTATATGTTAAGTCCACAAGCTGCTCATTTTCCATCAATTTAAGTTGCCATTCTTCTTTAGCTGGGACCTTTCTCATTTTCCATTTTTGGGCTAACGAAACACGGGCCGCAGTAGTGGAATACATAAATAACCCCAACGAAAACTTCATCTAGATGGGAGGCTTGTTAGCATCCTTATTTGACTCACTTGGCTTCAGCTTGTGCCTCCTCTGATTTCACTCAGTGCAGATGGTGCTGTGGTCTAAAGCACTGAGCCTCTTGGGCTTGTCGATCGGAAGGTCAGCGGTTCAAATCCCCGTGACGGAGTGAGTTCCCATTGCTCTGCCAACCTAGCAGTTTGAAAGCATGCCAGTGCAAGTAGATAAATAGGTACTGCTGTGGCGGGAAGGTAAATGGCATTTCCGTGTGCTCTGGTTTCTGTCATGGTGTTCCATTGCACCAGAAACGGTTTAGTCATGCTGGCCACATGACCTGGAAAGCTGTCTGTGGACAAACGCCAGCTCCCTTGGCCTGAAAACGAGATGAGCGCCGCAACCCCATAGTCACCTCTGCCTGGACTTAACCATCCAGCGGTCCTTTACCTTTTTTTACCTAGCAGGTAGACATTTTGGGTGTATTGGCCCTACAATGCCATTTCAACTTGCATACCTGATTTTTGAACATTCGAGCAGGAATTTGCCCCACCCCACATGAAAAAGAAAAAGAAAAACAACAATTTGATGCAGCTTAATTTATTGCCAGCTACAAAAGAGTCTTGCCCATTTGCTTTTGTTTATTGGTCTCCGGCCGGCTTCAAGTTTGAAAAATAAGACTTTGTGGAGGGAAAGTGCCTGCCTCATTGCTTGGGAGGAGGCAATTAGACTCTTCGACCCTACCCCACCCCACCTACTTTTAATGTGTCTGTCTTGATGTTAATGTCATTGTAGCCAGCCCCACACTCTGTTTCCATTATAGCCCAAGCAACGTGTGCAGTAATTATGACATATTGTTTCCCTGGCTGCAGCTCATCTCCATATTTCTATCCTCCACCTCCCTGGACTTATGGCAAGATCATGCATTCCCTAATTGACACCTTTTTATACGTGCGTGGCAACTAACAAGCCCTTTTGCTGTTCATCCTATAAATCAGCTCCAGGTTGGCTTGCATAATAGTCAACCTGGTGCATCCACGTTAATTAAGAGACACATGCCATTCACTTTGCCCTTTCTTTCTAACACTCAAGTGTGCACATTTCCCCATCCACTCTTCCCTAAGTATTAGGAGAAAGGACCAGTCGAGGAGAGGGAGGGGAGGAGGTTGGATTTCTCCCCTCCGCTTTCCACATTTTTGACAGCATCGTTATTTTGTCGCTTCCACCCAGGCGGAGCCCTGGGGAGAATGGCTAAGTGTTATGGAAGGGTAAATCAAGAATGAGGCGCGTAAAAGGTTGCACTTGGGGAGACAGTCAAGGCAAAAGCATTTCTTTTTAAAGAAAAGTGGGGATAGGAAAGGAACGAGAGAGTTATGGAGGAGTGCATGGAACTGAGTCACTGGGGAAGAAAATCAATAGGCTGCCCATGGCTTGTTCTTCAGATTTATGATCGGTCAATGATGGGTAACTTGGGCTATTTGCTAGCGGTGAAGAGTTGGGGATTTAAACCAGCGTCATTAATTGCACACAGATTTGGGAAAGAAGTGCAGGGAAATCACAAACCACCTGTATTGGGTGTGTTTGCTAGGAGGCAGCACGGTCAACCTTCCTTGTTCATAGCAATATGCAAACCGAAATGCAGCCACCCATCGAAATTTGCCCTTCTCTAGATTTTGCAGGCAAGTAAAGTGTACAAAAATACATATAGCAGGGGTAAGTATGCATAAAAAGCTATAGTGGAAATATTCTCTATACTGACTGGCAGAGGCAATCCAGGGTTACAGAGTCCCAGCTGCCAGGAGTTTCATCTGGGACCTTCTACGTGAAAAGCAGATGTTCTGCAACTTACTCATGAGGAAGGGCACAGAGACACTGAATGCTTTGCTACCCGGGTGTAATCACCTCCTTTCATATCTAACAAGGGGGGGAAAAACAACCCTAAACACTCTGACTTTGGCGACTGACTCCCACTTCCGACAAGGGATATGCTAATGCCTTGTTTATTTACTCCCTCGCTTTCTTTTATGAGGCCATTCATTTCCCCAACAGCACCCATGCCAGCTCTGTGCTGTGATTTGCAATTATTCAATCACTAGCATGTTAAAATAATGAAGGGGAAGCTAATAGGCTCTCCTGCCTCAGGTATGCATTTAAACAGCAGGGCCATTGCTAGTTGGAAGCTGCCTCAGTCTGAGTCAGGCCATTAGCTTAGTGTGGTCTACACCAGTTGTGGCTCTCCCAGTTGCAAAACCCAACAGCGGTAAACTCCCATAACAACAGCACAACCCCAGATACCCCAGCCCCAGTTTTGGCCCTTTCCCTTCCATATTTAATTTTACAATGAATGATTTTAGAGTGTTGTTTATGTTATACTTTTATACTGTTTTATTGTTGTTAGCCGCCCTGAGCCCGGCTTCGGCTGGGGAGGGCGGGATATAAATACAATTTATTATTATTATTATTATTATATTCTTATGATCATTCCTGGAATCGTATTAATATCTACCAGGCTGAAATTGTGTAGACGTTTATTTTAAATTACTGATGCTAAGTTCATATTTATCTCTGTCTGCACACAATCCAATGCCTCCTATTCACCAGTTTCAGCATTGGAGTGAAAATTTGCTCTAATGATATGCTTACGAATTATTTTGAAAAAACATGCCTGAAAAGTATTGTGCACCAAAAAGAAGGAACATGATTACTTTATTAAATGAGCAAAACTTTTCTTACAAAGCTTTATGTATGTGGCATGACTTCCCCTTTCAAACGAATATCTAATCAAAAGATCCAAGGCTCTTTTTAAGAGGAGTAATACAAATGCTTAATATGGAAGTTGTCTGCATGGGGAGAGGCAGTTGTGATGGACAAGCAGTCCAGCAATTGAAGATAATTGATTTTCTTCTTTTTAAATTTCCTAATGATCTAGTTTAAAGAAGAAGAAGAAAAGGTCAAGTACTAAAAATGCAGAGAGATTTTTTCCTTCAGGGGCTTGCAGCAACCTGCATCCACGAGCCACTACCACTGGCCAAGAATGGGACTGGATTCGCTTGCATTGGGTTTGTGCTGATGATACCTCAATCAGTTTTGCTGTCACCTGCTTTCATTTCCTCAAGGCCAGCACGGAGGTGCAATAAAAAATCATCCGGGTCGGTAGGAATGGGATAAAACCTGACATACCCGTTTTGCTATGTGCTAGGCATAGGTTGTCACCTGAAGATATATCAGCACAAGCCAATTTGTGTTCTTTGGAAGCAATGGTATAATCAGAGGTGGTTTAAGAGTAGCATGACAGGTCTGGCCGCACTGGGCACCACAACAATGCTGTAGAACAGAGCGCGAGAGAGCAATGAATGTTAGCATCGCAAAGGGCACTGCTGAAATTTGAGAGCCCAAAGTCCGTCACTGGCATAATGGGGGAGGAGAGGTGAGAAAGGGTTCATCTTTGGTTTTCAAAGAATACATTAAGAACGTAAGAAGGGCGCTGATGGATCAGCCTAAAGGACCACCAAGCCCAGCATTCTGTTCTTGCAGGTGCCTATGAGAAGCATGCAAGTAGGACATGAGTGCAACAGCCCTCTCCCCACTTGTGATCCCAGCCGCTGGTATTCAGAGGGACACTGTCTCTGACAGTGAAGGTAGAACATAGCCATCATGGCTAAGAAGATAAGAAGAGCCTGCTGGATCAGGCAAAGGCCCCATCTGGTCTAGCATCCTGTTCTCACGCTGGCCAACCAGATGCCTCTGGGAATCTTGCAAGCAGGACCTGAGTGGAAGAGCACTCTTCCAGCAACTAGGATTCAGAAACTTTGCTGCCTCCAAGTTGGCTAGCAGCCAACGAGAGCCAGTGTGGTGTAGTGGTTAAGAGCGGTAGACTCGTAATCTGGTGAACCGGGTTCGCTTCTCTGCTCCTCCACATGCAGCTGCATGCAAGTGGTCTAGTCAAACTTCTCTGAAGTCTCTCAGCCTCACTCACCTCAGAGTGTTTGTTGTGGGGGAGGAAGGGAAAGGAGAATGTTAGCCACTTTGAGACTCCTTCGGATAGTGATAAAGCGGGATATCAAATCCAAACTCCTCTTCTTCTATTCTCCCTGCATGTGTTTAACCCCCATTTCAAAGCCACCCATGTTATTGGCCAACTTTAAATATTTCAAGGGCTGCCACACTGAAGATGAACCGAGCTCATTTTGTGCTGCTCCAGAGGGCCAGGACCTGAACCAATGGATTCAAATGGTGAGAAAGGAGATTCCAAATCAACTTGGTTGGAAGAACTTTCTGTTGTTTAAAGTTTCTCGACAGTGGAATGGTCTCCCTCGGAAGGTGCTAGACTCTTCTTCAATGGAGGTTTCTATGCAGAGGTTGGGCGGTCATCTGTCAGGGATTCTTCAGCTGTGATTTCTGCACTTCAGGGGGCTCGATGACCATTGGGGTCCCTTCCAACTCTGCAATGCTATAATTCTATGGCCACATCTGCACCATACATTTAAAGCACCATCTCATTACTTCAGACAGTCATAACTTCCCCCCAAAGAATCCTCAGAAGTGTCATTTGTTAAAGGCGCTGAGAGTTGTTAAGAAGCCGTTGCAATTCCCAGAGGTCCCTGGGAAGACGGATGGGCTGTTAAACCACTTTGAGAACTGTAGCTCTCTGAGGAGAGGAGCCTCCTGACAACTCTTTTCGGGGGAGGGGAAAGGATCCGGAAAAGTGTGTGCAAATATAAGCCCCACAGGAAGCTTACGATGAGAAGTCTCAGACCTCCTTCACAAAGGATAAAGAGACCCACCAAGGGCATATCCACATCGTAGATTCAAAGCAGATTCAGTGCACATTTAAAACCCACAGTATCCTCAAAGAATTGTAGGAACTGTGGTTTGTCCCCATAGAGCTTCAGTCTCAGTACAGTGATACCTTGGGTTAAGAACTTAATTTGTTCTGGAGGTCCGTTCTTAACCTGAAACTGTTCTTAACCTGAAGCACCACTTTAGCTAATGGGGCCTCCCACTGCCGCTGCATGATTTCTGTTCTCATCCTGAGGTAAAGTTCTTAGCCTGAGGTACTATTTCTGGGTTAGTGGAGTCTGTAATCTGAAGCATCTGTAACCTGAAGCGTCTATAATCCGAGGTACCACTGTACCCTTAACAAACTGCAGCTCCCAACATGCTTTTGAGGGAAGCCATGATTCATAAACGTGGTTTCATAGAGCTTTAAATGCAATCCGTAGATGAGGCCTAGGTGTCGATTTCCCCAAGCACTACTGTAACATCCACCTCAGGATGCTGTTGCCATTGCTAAGGTAAACAAGGACTCAAATCCCTTTTGTGGGGTGGGGATTGCACCACGTTATGGAGCCAAACCTCACAACTAGTAACAAGAAGCAGGGTGGGGGGGTGGGGAGGCCAGCAGCCCACCTCATATTATATGCTGTTAATATCTGACGCCAGTCTGAACCTTAAAAAAATCCCTTCCTGTCAAGTGCGATGCCGATTGCCTCATGAGGACCTTTGCAATTACACAATGCAGGCATGATTCCGTAGCGTTCAGACATGTGAGCGTAATTATTTCCTCTCCCCTCCATGTCCCTGGGTTTTAATGGATGGCGGCTACACTCTGGTGTGCCAAAGGTTAATGCTTCTGGCAAGATAAATTACACGTGAGGATAGGCACAGAGATGTTGAGTGCCGCTGCCCGGGCGTAATCGCTTGCTTTAATGACTACAAGCGGGGGGAAAGCTGACACCCTGCAACTTTGGTGACTGACCCCCACTTCCGACAAGGGATATGCTAATACCTTGTTTATTTACTCCCTCTCTTTCTTTTATGAGGCCATTCATTTCCCCACCAGCAGCCATGCCAGCTCTGTGCTGTGATTTGCAATTATTCAATCACTACCCTGTTAAAATAATGAAGGGGAAGCTAATGGGCTCTCTTGCCTCAGGTGTGCTTTTAAGTAGCCGTGCTATTCCTGCTTGGAAGCTGCTTTGGGTGGAGGCAGTCCATTAATCCATAGAGCTTAATATGATCTATCCTGGCCAGTTGTGGCTCTCTGGGGTTTCAGGCAAGGAGTCTTTCTCCCAAGCCCTACCTGCAGGTGCTGGGGATTGAACTGGGGTTCTTGAACTGGGGGGTGACCCGAAATTGTTCCTATATGCAACAACAGCGGCAAGGCTATTGTTAGCTCAGGTTTGGAAACCGCAGCAAATGCCAACAGTGGAAGATTGGCGGCAGAAGGTAATGGAATACGCAGAAATAGCTAAATTAACAGGGAGAATTCAACAACATGGCAATGAAACATTTCAAAAAGAATGGAAAAAAAATTATGTTGTACTTTGGAAAGATAGGGTGAAATAGAGAAACGAGTAGAATTGAAATAAACCTCATAATGTGCAATACAAAGAACTTTACTGGAAAAATAACAATAAGAAGTCAAATGTATAATGTGATGGATGTAACCAATAGTAGTTGCAAATGATATATAGACAGACAATAAGAATTGTCTATATAGAAGGATTTATTTGTTTGTAGACACTTTATGGACAAATGCAGAAGCAGAACAACAATATATAAAATGGACAAAGAATGCGAAAAAATTTAGAGGTGATATAAAAAGTCAGAAGGAGGAAGGAAGGAAGAAGTCAGCTCCTAGGAGCAAGTATAAATGTGAAATGTAATACAATATGTGTATGTGTAGTAGGAAACTTGTAAAATAAAGATTATCTTGAACCGGGGGGTCTTCTGTATGCAACTCAGATGCTCTGCCACTGAGCTGTGGCCATTCTGCCCAAAGCTTCCGGACACGGAGCAATGGATCCAAACTACAAGAAAGAAGATTCCACCAAAACATTAGGAAGAACTTCCTGACAGTAAGAGCTGTTCGACAGTGGAATTTGCTGCCAAGGAGTGTGGTGGAGTCTCCTTCTTTGGAGGTCTTTAAGCAGAGGCTTGACAACCATATGTCAGGAGTGCTCTGATGGTGTTTCCTGCTTGGCAGGGGGTTGGACTCGATGGCCCTTGTGGTCTCTATGATTCTATTCTATGATATTGAGTCAGACCATTGGTCCATCTAGCTGGTAGCTGCTCTCCTAGTTCAGACCCTCCAAGTGTCCCTTCCTCTTGGAGGGGAAAGAGATTGATTATGGAGGTAACTCCCAGTAGCAACTCAGGGATGAAGCATTGCAGAATAGGATGGACAACTAAAAGCATAAGAAGAGACCAGCAGGATCAGGCCAATGGCCCACTGTTATGTACTGAGTTGAATAGGATCCAAAATGCAGCAGTCCGATTGGTCCTAGAACAATAGGATCCAAAATGCAGCAGTCTGATTGGTCCTAGAACAATGCAGCAGTATGATTGGTCCACAGGAGCCACCCAATCCAGCTCCAGGTGGAAGTGAATCCACAACCTGATTGGCCTAAAGGAGAATCCCAGAATTAGCCAATCACGTGCGGCCAATTGTGTAAATAATGTATATAAAGCAGACATTCTGGGGGAACTTCCATTCCTCCTCACCACTATGAGCTAAATAAAGAGCATGAAATCCACTCTCGACTCCGAGTATATTTCACCCACCTAGTCCAGCATCCTGTTCTCTCATTGACCAACCAGATGCCTGTGGGAAAACCACAAGCAGGATTCGAGCTGAAAAGAACTGCTACTCTGTAGCAAATCTGACATGTGTGTAGGTCGGAAAGCTCTGTAAGGTGGACATAGAAATAGAAAAGCCACCCTGTTATGAACAAAGGACCCCCAAACCGTAACAACAAGGGTCCCACCAGATATTTTATGAGGCTAAGAGGCCACCTGGGGTACGGAGGATCTTAGAGACCTGAAGGAGGAGATATCTGACACAAATTCTGAGTAGAAAAACACCACCAAGGCTAGTAACGCTAAGTTATGTGTGTCTCTGTTTTGGGACCCATGCATCTTATATTTACTATTTTAGATGCCCCCCCTCCAAGGTAGAAATGATGACTCTGGCCTTGCATCCCCTAAATTGCACACTTTTCTTTTTCAGTGGGTTAACTGTTGAAAGAAATTGCTGCTATATTTCCTCGGAAGAGGCTGGGATGGAAAGGGAAACTTTATAGTCAGCAGTTGATCAGATTAGTGGCTCCCCATCATCCCTCCCCACCTCCCTGCCAAAGAAGAGGAGACACACACTATTAGATGAACCAATTACAGCTCAACAGACAGTGGCCACAATTATTTATTTTCTGCCTGTCAGTTAGCAGTGGAAGTTTTGCTTACTGTTCATGCCATGGTGCCTGATCAACTTTCTTTGAAGTTCCCTGTTTTGTTTTGGGTGGGTAGGAACCCTTATTAAAACTAGTGGCTTATGGAATGATTAATAACACTTCTATGCCACCCTTCCTTGTGCAATTCAAGATGGAAATCACATTAGAGAAATCGTAGCCCCTGCTAGTCCTTCTCAGAGTAGACCCATTTACTTAGGTTAATTAATTTCAGTGGCTCTGCTCTTGAGTAGAACTTAGTTGGATACAGTCCATTAAATACAACAAAATGTACAAATTTTAATCCCAGTGAGTAATTCTTGCTCAGGGATGCCAACGATTAATGCATATTTATTATTATTATTATTATTATTATTATTATTATTATTATTATTAGAATTCATATACCACACTATACCTGGGGTCTCAGGGCAGTTCACAGAATAAAATCAAGATATATAACCACAAAATACCTTATAATAATAATAAATAATAATAATAATAATAAACCCAACAGCCCCCCCCCAAAAAAACAAATTTTAAAAGGGCATGGGATGTAAATCAGATCATCCCAAGGCCTGGTTAAAAAGGAGCGTTTTTGCCTGGTGCCGAAAGGTGTATAATGAAGGTGCCAGACGAACTTCCCTGGGGAGAGCATTCCACAGTTGGGGGAGCCACTGCAGAGAAGGCCCTCTTCCTGTGCTGCCACCTTCCAGACCTCTTGAGGAGGAGGCCCGCAAAGAAGGTCATCAGAAGGCGATCTCAGGGTCTGGGTAGGTTCATATGGAAAGAGGTGGTCCTTTCTAAAAATACAACAACATATAATATTTCAAATCCTGCAAACTGCCCTGAGATCTTGTGATGAGGGGAGGTATATAAATCTAATAAGTAATAATAATAGCACATGCTTTTTTGGGCACATTCCTTGGGTGGAGTATGGCATTGCAAAATTCAGAGGAGTGCACATTTTGAAGGGTGTGTGTGCTTTGGTTTGTCTATTGCATGGATTAGGTAGGCTTGCCTTTAAATGTGAAGTGAACCAAACTTCTCCTGCATCTAGAGCGTCTGATGCAACCTCTCTCCTTCTTCCGCTCCAAGTGCCCCAAGGACAGTGGGCAGAGTAAGAAAATTGTGGTGACAGACACAAGACGGAGGTGAGCAGGTCACTGTTAACTCTACTGGCAGCAGGCTTCAGAATGGGCCATGCTCACTTTGCTTCTGGTCCATAAGTATTTGAAAAGGGGTGTTTGCTCTTCCAAGTGTCCCTACTGGAATGTTTGCAACATCCTTATAAGACACAACATCGCTTGAAACGGGATGACTTATGCCTGTGAATTATTGACCTGGACACGGTGCGTCTATGAGAGTGTGTATCTGTGTGCCTTACACATGCATTTATAACCTCAATAAGTCAGTCAGCCTCTCTCCGGAGTTCTCTGGATATAATATTTTAAGTATACTAATTAATTTGCTAAATATGTACTAGTTTCTTCTTCCGCAGGAGACCTTTGGAGCATCTGCGGACTTGTTCAGGCGAACTGTTACTATGAGTTAAAGAGCTGTTAATTTTGCTGTGCCTCTGGGTTTTGTTCTTACAGGCTAAGCAGCACTGAGGATTAATCGCTCCATTCAAAGTTTGGAGAGGTCTTCCAATGAGAGGAATCAACACACATGTCACAAGGAAAAGTGAAGTAACCAAACATTGGCCCTGTAGGTTCCAACCATGGGAGTCATGAGAAGCTGGAAACAGGTGTCTGCAAAGGGATGCCTGCTGTTCCGGGAAGCAGATTTTGGCTGTACATTAGGAAACACTTTGTTTGGATGACTTCGAAAGAAGACTAGACAAATTCCCAGAGCTACCAATGGCTACCAGCCAGAATGGCTATCTTCTATTCCCCACTGCTGGAGGCAGTTTCTGGGAATTCCAATAATGACACGTGCTGGATAGGGTCCCCATTGACCCTAACACAACAATCAATTTCCCTCAAAGATGCAGCACTGGCAGAGAAATTCGCCCCCAACCACCTCTGCAAAGTTGTTGTTGGCACCAGTTGTTGTTGAGAGACAATGGAGTTTACTTCTGGGGGTGAAGTCAAACTACCATGCTAGCAGTGCTAAAGTGATCTCCCTAGGGCACAAACCTGGGCAGTGTGTATGGAGCCCCTGGGCTGGACAAGACCCACCCCTCTCAGCCTCGCTAATGTGGTCTAGAGGAAATCAGAGCAACACGATTGGTACTACCTTGACTGCAGCAGTGGCCAGGAGGCAGCATATCAGGCACCATCCAACCGTCTTAGGGATGCCACTCTTGATGTGTGTAGGGTTTGCTCCTTTGTCATGGTCCGGTCTACGGGTGGTCGAAGTCCCGGCTGAGGACGTCTAGATCGGGGGAAAGATGGCGGGGTGGGAGCAGGAACGAGAGTCCAGAAGCCGAGGGTCAGGAAGCAGGGAGTCACAAAGTCAAGGGTCTAAGGGTCAAGAAGCAAGGAGTTAAGAAGTCGAGGTCCGAGGATCAGGAAGCAAGAAGCCAAACACAGCAAGGCAGGAAACGAGTTGTTGTGGCAAAGAGCCGAAGGGAAATGCTGACCTTATATCCCTTCCCGGCTCTTGCCACCAGGTGCTGTGAGTTACCAATCGGCCTCACCTGTGCGGCCATGCCTTGTCTCTTCAGAACAAACTTAGGAAGGCCCCAGTTCTGCGGAGCCCTACTGGTCACAGGGCCTGGCTCCTGCACACACTCCTGACATCCTTAGCCTTTTCTCCTCCTGAAGATATCCTGCAAGGCAGCAGAGGTTTAGGATCAGAGTTTCCTTCTCCTAGATGGGCTATCTTCCCAGGCTGATGAGCCCCATATGCCCCTCACTTCTCACTACAGCATATGAAGAAACTGCCTTCTTGACTGTTGGACCCACGGTTGGTCTCGTCCACTCAATCCACCAGAGCCTGTGTTTGGATGCAGACTCCTAACTCACCGAGCCGAGCTCAAAGCTCAGTACAGGGTAGAGAACCAAAGGTACAGTAGGTGCACAAAATACAGCGGAAGGAGCATGACGTAGCCCCAACAGAGTTACTACCCCTCCCTTTACACCCCATACACCCCACCTTCGCAAAGGATCTGGAAGAAAAATGCACACTACCTGTCAACATGCCAGAATCTCTCGCCACATTTAGAACAAGCCATGTATTATCTTTAATACCCCAAATTTTGCACAGGCAACCATCCAACCTTCCTCTCCTACAAAGGCAAATTTCAGATCAGTGCACGGTACCATTTTTAAATTATAAGCCCTAGTACTATAAGCCCTTCCCCCAGTTTCCCATTATGATGGCGGAATGCGATTCAGCCTGCTCACCCTTAACTGAGACCACCACTGTGGTCCCCTAATCACAGCAATATCTGCAGAATCAATAAAGATACATGCAGTAGTTAAAGCACTGTTTTCCTATCAAGTCTGCTCATGCTGTCGAATTAAAAACCTGCTTTGCAAAGGGGAAGCCAGGCCATTGTGTCAGGTACATTGGATTTTTAAATAATTTTTGTAAGTTTAAAAAAAAAAATAATCCAGCAAAAAATAATTTGAACTTTCCGTGCAAACTTTTTTAAAAAAATAATCACAAGAAAGGCTAGCACCACTTTTCTCCCTTTGCAACTTTACGTCTTTCTGTTTAGGTTTATCTCAAATTAACATACTCTACTTCTTAACCTGCCGAGTCCCTTTTAAGTTCAGAAGGCCAATTTGATATAATTATCTTTTAATACCTTACATCATCCATGCCAAGCCTTTCTGGACAAATCCCCATTTGTAATCAGAGTTTGTGATCCCTGCAACTTAATTTTAAATTAAATTGACAGGGCAATAACTTCTCCTGCTGATAGAGACACGTCAATACTTCTCCGTCTAATTCTTCTTCGGCTGATAAAAAGTTGTCGGCTCAGAGGTAAACAGCACTTTGTATTTCATTTCAAACCAATCTAACAGTGGAATTCTGCATTTCTGAGCCTCTACTTAGGAGTTTCACAAAAGGGGAGGGGGAGACCAAAGGGATATATCCTTTAATTAATTAAAGTTGTGATAGAGGGGACCTTGTCATTAACCTTAGTGACTTCTGAGAAACTTTGCTGCGTAGAACATTTTCATGCCCATTTTACAGACAGGAACAAGTGGAGGTTTTAAAGAGAGGTTGGGTGGCCATCTGTGATTCCTGCATTGTTGCAGAAGGTTGGACTAGGTGGTCCTGGGGGTACTTTCCAACTCTACAGTTCTTTTATTCTAATCTGCTTTCTGTTAGATTCACATGCTCAACTAGAAAGAAGCATAGCTTATCCCCTGGTTGAATGGCAGAGAGAGGTAGAAGATTGAAGTCATTAATTAAATAGAAGGGGAAACCACTCAAAAAGAGTAGGAGCGTATGCCAACCAGATGGGACAAGAAACTGCCTCTCTCTCTCTCTCTCTCTCTCTCTCTCTCTCTCTCTCTCTCTCTCTCTCTCTGTGTGTGTGTGTGTGTGTGTAGCACACACATGTTGTTGTCCAATTTTCCTTCTCAGTGCATATTTAAAGGCTTCAAATGAATGAAGACAATGGAACGTATCCAAATCGTTGCTGATTTATTGGAAACCATGCTGACTTATAGGTTGGATTTAATTTGGTGTCTGTGCAGGTGCAAAAGAAGAAAGAAACTTGAAAGTGGCTATAAATAGCTGCTGGGGGGTTTTGTTTTTGCTTTTTTGCTATTTTTCAACATCACTTTTCCTGGATGTTGTTTTGGCAAAGGCTTCAGAAGATGCCGAAAGGCGTGTTTTGAAATCAAACGGCTTCAGGCACCAGATGAGAAAGGAGCTGTAGTCCTTCTTTGGGGAGCTGCACATTTCCCCCCTTCCTCTTTCAGCTTGGATGGTTGGAAACTGCCTTTCAAGACAGTTGGGTAAATTTTGATCAGAAATAGTGGTTGACCAGATGCCTTTGTCGGATAAATTTAAAAGGGGTTCCTAGACCGGAGGTATCATTCCCAGCAACCCAAAAGAAAAGGAGGCAGACTCCAAGTGAAAAGAAAGGACTTTAATGAAATACAAGTGCACACAGAGACAACCTCAAAAATAAGGAGATGGCTGCAAAGAATCACATCCAAAGTGATCTGCACTTCCAGATTACACACATGGTTTTTCTTCAGCAGTCAAAGGATTACAGCAATCTTAGCAACCCAATGTGATCAGCCTGATCCAATCAAAATCATTTGGTTCTTCATTTTTTTAATGTCTTTCTTCATTAAAGCTTTGACTAATTTTCCTATTCATTAAATGTGTTCCAATATCTTCTTTCATCTGTCTACAAAACAGTTCAAGATTAATCACAATTGCCATGCCTAGCCAATTCTCCTTTCACGCATACAATGGCCACCATAGATTCTATTCTAACACTTTATTCTTTTCAGGGTTCCAGAACGACTACAGTGGTACCCCGCAAGACGAATGCCTCGCAAGACGGAAAACCCGCAAGACGAAAGGGTTTTCTGTTTTGGAGGCGCTTCGCAAGACGAATTTCCCTATGGGCTTGCTTCGCAAGACAAAAGCCCATAGGGAAATCTCTGGGGACCTGTTTTAAATTGCTGGCGGTCGGGAGCAAAGACTTTCACCCACAGCCGGCCTTCAGAAGAGGTCCTGGACCTCTTCTGAAGGCCAGCGGGGGGGGGGCAAAAGTCTTTGCTCCCCCCCCCCCCGGCCTGCCTTCCCGGGACAGCGGAGACTTCTCCGCTGCCCCGGGAGATCTTAAAATGCTGGCGGGCAGGAGCGAAGCGTTCGCTGCCGACCCCCAGCATTTTAAAATCTCCCCGGGTCTCTGCTGTCCCGGGGAGATTTTAAAATGCTGGGGGTCGGGAGTGAAGCGTTCGCTGCCGACCCCCAGCATTTTAAAATCTCCCCGGGTCTCTGCTGTCCCGGGGAGATTTTAAAATGCTGGGGGTCGGGAGCGAAGCGTTCGCTGCCGACCCCCAGCATTTTAAAATCTCCCCGGGACAGCAGAGCCCTTGCCCCCCCCCCAGCCTTCAGAAGAGGTCGGGGGACAGACTGTCCCCGGACCTGGTCTGAAGGCGGTTTCCCTAGGAACGCATTAATTGATTTTCAATGTATTCCTATGGGAAACCGTGCTTCGCAAGACGAAAAACTCGCAAGAAGAAAAAACTTGCGGAACGAATTAATTTCGTCTTGCGAGGCACCACTGTATTTACCACATAACAGTACCTAAAAGCAGCTAGTTCTGTACTGTAAAAGGTAGGCAGGCCCAGGCCTTTTCACTTTAGCTAGGCCACAGGCTCAAAAGAAAATGGAATCATCAAAATGGTACATTTTTATGAAATTACTATTTTCTCCATCACCTCTGGGAAGCCCTTGAGCAGGACATGAAGGCATCAGCACACACACTAAAAACACAATTGCTCTGTTTCTGTGTCATATGCTTTGCTCTGCTTTCCTAAATATTTCTACATTTCCCCAGGTTCATGGGCTTTGAAGAAGTGAGTCTATGAAAAATGTTCCCCATGGAGGATTGAAGAGCTCTGGATTGTTTGTTGTTGTTGCTGCTGCTGTTGTTAAAGCATAGCAATATTTTTTTTAAAAAAAGAATAAAAGTTAAAAGTTTTGCAAAAACCCTACATTGTTTTGCTTAACAACAAAATCAACAAAAAAGGGATCTGCAGGCAGCATTCTAGGCAGCCTAGAATTGTAGGACCTACTGGAGTTCTGCAAAAGCCCAGAGGAGGCATAAACGATACAAAGATAGATAATTTTGGTGTCAAGCTGCAAAGTTTTTGAAACATGAACAGGCAAGAATATACACAAGGCAGCCAAGTACAAAAGAGAAAGTCAAAACCCACTATTGTCTCCCCTGTCACATATTATGGAAGAAAGTGAATCACTTACCGGTAAATTTATAGTACAAAATGTCCCTAGACTTATTTGTCTGTAATTTGATATGCTTAATCCAGACTAGTGGAGTTCCTGTGCCTCTAAATTTCATCCACTTTGGCAAAAAGGGGGGGAAAATAAGACTAGGTGTTTTTAGATTTCCCATTATAGTGAATGGAAAACACAGAATTTTGCTCCATGTGCAGTACCTTAGAAGCCAAATTACAGACTGAAGGAGAGGGACCGCCTCTCTTGGTATGCCCCACGGAGGACCTTACGGTCTGCAAATACAGTGGTACATCGGGTTAAGTACTTCATTCGTTCCGGAGGTCCGTCCTTAACGTGAAACTGTTCTTAACCTGAAGCACCACTTTAGCTAATGGGGCTTCCTGCTGCTGCCGCGCCGCTGGAGCACGATTTCTGTTCTCATCCTGAGGTAAAGTTCTTAACCCGAGGTACTATTTCTGGGTTAGCAGAGTCTGTAACCTGAAGCGTATGTAACCTGAAGCGTCTGTAACCTGAGGTACCACTGTAACAACATCCTAAAGATTCTGGGCCCCAGAGAGACAGTGACGGAGCTTCATGCTCCGGCACCGGGGGTGGAAAGCAGGCCGCATCCTGGGGGTTGGGGACTTTGGTCAGGGTTCAGTCTGGCTCATTTTCTCCTTGTATAAGAACAAGCACAAAGGAGGTTCCCAGCCCGCTCACAGGTGCTCACAGGTTTCAGTGGAAACAGTTGGTAACCGTCTTTATTTTAACCTGAAGATTGCCACTTGTCCAGTTTTAATTTTCATTTGTTTGAATTAATTGTGGGAGGTATCTTAATTTATTGATTGCTTGTTTTTATGCATTGTCTTACTTGTATGATGTTAGCTGCTCTAAGCCCAGCTTTGGCCAAGAAGGGCGAGATATAAATAAAAATTATTATTATTGTTATTATTATTATTATTATTATTAAGAGGGGTTTTTTTAAAAAAAGTGCACACATATAGGGTGAATCTTGGAGCCTGTGCAATCCTGTAGCATATACAGTGGTGCCTCGCAAGACGAAAAGAATCCATTCTGTGATTCTCTTCGTCTAGCGGGTTTTTCGTCTTGCGAAGCAAGCCCATTGATGGATTAGCGGATTAGCGCTATTAGCGGCTTTTAGCGGCTTTTAGCGGCTTTTAGCGGTTTATCAGCTTATCGGATCAGCTGATAAGCGTCTTAGCGGCTTAGAAAAAGGGGGGGGGAGGAAAAAACCCTGCAGGAACTCGCAAGACATTGTCATCTTGCGAAGCAAGCCCATAGGAGATTCGTTTTGCGAAGCACCTCCAAAACGGAAAACTCTTTTGTCTAGTGAGTTTTCCGTCTTGCGAGGCATTCGTCTTGGGGGCACCATTGTAGAACTGAACATAGCTGCTGTCCCACCTGACACAATGCAGTGGAAAGACATCACTCATCATTATGGCTTTTGTTTGAATCGGAGTCTTTGCTCTTCTTTGAATAAGTGATACAGCGACAATCATCTTTTACAGTGCCGTTATATCTGTGACAGGACAAACTGCACAGATAAGCACCTGTGAGTCACCTTTGCAGCACAAGCCTCCAAATTGGCTTTGATGTGTTGTGAGTGATGAATTGGAATATACTGCACCAGCCAGACTTAAGATTGCAAATATTGAGTTGATTTACATTCCTGCTGTGTACCGCAAGCTCGTCTCTTTTTCTCCACAATGAATACAGATAGCTTAAATTCCAAACATGGGCACCCCTTTCCCTCAAGTCCCCTCTCCTTGAGTGATATTTAACATACATTATCAGAACTGTTCTCTTGCTGAATCATAAGAAGAGGATGCTTCTCAAGATTTCATGTGCTCTTCTGATATCCTTCTTCCCTTTAGGACTAGTTCACCCATGCAATGATGACCCCACATCTTCAACATGTGAATATCCCCCAGGGCAGTGCATGTTTGCCTGCACTGGTGTGAAAGACAGATAATTTGTTCCTACGTTTACTTGGATGCAATGACAATGGGGAGAGATTGTGACAACCACCATGGTATGACATCCTAAACCCTAGATACTGCAATGACCTTGTGTGACAGCATCCAAGGACACCAGTGGGACCAAGGGGAAATGTTGTTCCCATGGCTCCCAGGATTTATGGATGCTGCTGCAAGAATGCTTGAGGGCTCAGTTTCAGCATCCTGACCCTCATCCAAACTATCACTGCCTCCACCCACTGGTTCAATGCCACCACAGCTTTATTTATGTGCAAAGTGAGCCTCCTCACCATTGATCTGGTGAGTAAGGGTGGGGGGAGGTTGATGGAGAAGCCTCTCACCACATACTGGAAGCAGGTTTGGCCCTGATTTTTATTCACCCAGGCCCTTGCACCATAATTGTCAGCTTATCATTTAGTAGGGTGGTATTTAGTACCAGGGATGTGGGTGGTGCTGTGGGTTAAACCACAGAGCCTAGAGCTTGCCGATCAGAAGGTCGGCAGTTCGAATCCCCGCAACGGGGTGAGCGCCCATTGTTTGGTCCCAGCTCCTGCCCACCTAGCAGTTCGAAAGCACGTCAAAGTGCAAGTAGATAAATAGGTACCACTCCAACGGGAAGGTAAATGGTGTTTCCGTGTGCTGCTTTGGTTTGCCAGAAGCGGCTTAGTCATGCTGGCCACATGACCCGGAAGCTGTGCGCCGGCTCCCTCGGCCAGTAAAGTGAGATGAGCGCCGCAACCCCAGAGTTGTCCACAACTGGACCTAACGGTCAGGGGTCCCTTTACCTTTACCTATTTAGTAGGTAGGTCTTATCGGCTAGTAGATAAGTATTGCGTGACCAGGTGGCAACAGCCCCAGCCCCTGGGGATCATAAGGAAGGAATAAAGACTCTAACGACGTTATATGGAATTAAAATTAGGCCACAACTTTATTAAACTTACAAATGTAGGAAGACCTTGGCTTAGGCCTTGGGCGTGTATCCCTCCCAGCCCCCCAGCCGGGGGAACTGGGGCTCATCAGGGTAAATGGGATATGGGGGTGCTCTGTGAGACATAAGTGTAGCAGGCAGCCAAGCCCATATCCCTGCATGCAGGGTAGTTCACTGACGACCTTTCAGTGTATGGCCAATGACACCCATATATATATAACCCCTTTAAGAGGGGACCCTGGAATCGCTGCCGCAGAGGGGTGAATCACCACTTCACACCCCACCCATTATAGGGAAGAAAAGACTAAAGGATTCCACCCAAGGCCATAACCGCCAAAGTTGTGACGAATTGCTACAGGGAAGACAAAACCTGCCAATGCAGGAAAATTTCTTCCCAGTCCTTCAACAACAACCAAAGACCGTCGCAGCACCTGCTAAACAGGAAGAAAAAGTTAACCTGCAAACAAAAAACATTAAACAAAGGGAGGGTAGGGAGGGTGAATCTTCAGAGCCAACTGCCTGGCTATTGTCGGCTCCACCCCCTGTTTATAAATGGGGCTGGCCCCACCTCCCAGCAAGAAACTTGATTACTGAGGCTGGACGTGAACCTCCAAAAATTAACACCGAAAGACAAGCCAGCCCGTTTGCCAATAGGCTCCCTGGGAACTGTAGCACCACGCGCGATCCCACAAAGGGCACCCACAATGTAAAGTGTGAGTGCTCATTATCGGGAAACATTTTAGGCTTCTTTTTACTCTTGTTTTTCAACTGTTCCCCCATGAAGTTCTACTCAGAGTAGAATTGGAACCTCAGCTAGACCAAGCTAGACCAATGTGTACCAATGAACCTAAACTAGTCACACTCATTAATTTCACGAAGACTGTTCTCAGTAGGACTTGTGTTGGTGACAACCCAAGAATTGAATTAACTGATCAGCCCCCCCCCTTTAGCTTCTCACCTCCAAAGTTTCCCTGCAGTGATATGACCCTTGTACCGAAACACACCCCTGCTCAAGATCCTTATCCATTACTAGTTTTGCAATAGTTTTTCCACTACTCCCATAAGTGCATTTGCAACTGAGGATCCAACCATGGAATTGTTCAATGGGTAAGTCAGACTGGCAAATGAGCCCATAATCCGTGAGAACTTCCATCAGACTTCTCAAACACAAACAATTGCCCAGTAGTCATATGGTGATTGTATATTTTCTCTTATGGCCCCTAAGTGGATGCAGCAAGCACTTTTCACTAAAAAGAAGAAGAAGAAGAAGCAGTAACTTGGAAGGGGCTAAGCTGATAAAATGATGCCCTGTAGACAGAGAGTTAAAAGTAGCCAAATGACTCAAAGGACTTTAAAAAAAGAGAGAAAAGCCTCCAGCAGAGAGTTTCTTTGACCGCTGAGATTCATCCTAGGAAGCAGGAAAGGAATTTTAAGGTTTGATGTTCAGCAGTAGGGAAGCCTGGCATCTATATGAGAAATGCACTCCATCAAAAGGTATTTGAAATCATAATGCAGACCTGGTCTTTTTTCCTTTTTTCAAAGTTTATCTCCCGTGGGGACTGGAAGAGAACCCCCCATTTGCAGACAAATTGCTTGGGTGAGAAGCAAAGCTGTGAGCAGGGGGGAAGAGCCCTCTGGGGGAAGAAAAATGAAAGGGAGATAAAAGTAGAAAGGGAATGGATGTCAAGGAGCGAGGTCAGAAACATACACAAGGATGAAGAAGCTCTTTCAGGAGATAGCATCAGGGGCCCCTCATTTTTCTATTGCATATAACAGCTGGGGGATTCATCTTTCCAGCAGTGGTGGCTGGTGCTCATTGGAACTGCCAGGGCAAAGGCCAACCAGAGGCAGAACCAGAGCCACTGATAGGCAGAGCCAAGTAATCCTAGTTTTGCTCCCATCCTCCTGTCTGAGGAGCATTGCAAGGGCAACACAAGAGTCCAAGGAACAGGAAGCTGACAGGTAGTGTCACCCGCCAGACCAGCTGTAAGCAAGAAGGTAGGTAAGTGAGGGGTTGGGCTGAGGGTGGAGTGAGGGGTGAGCAATATGAACATAGGCGTGCTGGATCAGGCCAATAGCCCATCTAGTCCAGCATCCTGTTCTCACAACCAGATAATAATATAATAATAATTTATTATTTATACCCCGCCCATCTGGCTGGGTCCCCCCAGCCACTCTGGGCGGCCTCCAACAAAACACTAAAATACAATAACCTATTAAACATAAAAAGCTTCCCTGAACAGGGCTGCCTTCAGATGTCTTCTAAAAGTCTGGTAGTTGTTTTTCTCTTTGACATCTGGTGGGAGGGCGTTCCACAGGGTGGGTGCCACCACTGAGAAGGCCCTCTGTCTGGTTCCCTGTAACCTCACTTCTTGCAGGGAGGGAACCGCCAGAAGGCCCTCGGAGCTGGAGCTCAGTGTCCGGGCTGAACGATAGGGGTGGAGAGACTCCTTCAGGTATACTGGGCCGAGGCCATTTAGGGCTTTAAAGGTCAGCACCAACACTTTGAATTGTGCTCAGAAACATACTGGGAGCCAATGTAGGTCTTTCAAGACATGAGTACACTCCCTCTTTGAGCTTTTCAGAACTGGTTTCAGCACCCTAGTGCTGCAGCCTCTTGCTGATTGGCTAGCCACAGAGGGGAGAAGAACAGCACTTTGAGGGGCGAGAGAATAAAAGGAGCAGTTTCTTTTTTAAAAAAAAAAAATTATTGGCAATTTCAACATAACAAAATATCAAAACATATCCTATTCATTATTTCCCCCCTTTTCCCTCACCTCCCCATCAAGCCCTCCCCCCGGAGACTTCCCTCAGCTCCTCTCTCTGATTTCTCCACCCATATTATTCTCTGCATATTGTAAAATTGTATAAATCTTTATATTATCTGTCTTACTATGTTAACAATCAATAAATTTGAGTATGTTTATTCAAACCCTGCCAAGAAGTCCAGTCCATTTTGTTGTCTTTTTAAGTAACTTGTAAAAAGTTCCCATTCTTCTTTGAGGAGTGGTTTCTGAGGGAGAAGGTTAGGTAGGGCTTGATTTCGAGAAGTAGCAAAGGTTCAGGTTAAGAGATAGGGTTTGATTGGAGTTGGGAGTTAGGGAATGAGATAAGGAGAACTGGTTCTGAGGGAAGTTAAACATACACACTGAGGAGACTGTCCATAGCGAGAGGACAGAGCCTCGCAGCTTGGATAGGGAGACTGGGCTGAGGGTCTGGGAAAGGCATACAGACAGGAGTGTTCTGGGAGGGGTGTGACTGAACCAGGACTGAACCAGGAGGTCCCACGATCTTGTGGGAATACAGGCAACCTGGGTCTCAGTATAGCCAGGAGGGGAGAGTTCTTCCAGGTACAGAAGACTCCCAAGCCAGTAACAAGGGGTGAGGTGACCACCTGGGTGTATTAAACCATTTAGAAGACCTCAAGTGTGGGATTGTTAATAGAGTGGGTGACAGAAGAAGTGCCCCTCATTCATGAACCAAAGTATTAAGCTGTGAAGGAAGCGGTGTTGCAAGCATTTAATTGTAATATCTAAGTGACAGAAACGGAGTTGAGCATTTTACCATCTATTCTAGAAACCTGAATGTTTACCACCTGAAGTGTAACACCTGATTTTTTGTAACTGACATTTAAGAAGAGTTGTGTTTAAGCCCAAGACATCTTATAGTTAGTTAAAGTAAATAAGTTAACTTTTGCCTTGTAAGAATGCATTTCCTGACCCACTTTGTTTCATAAACTTATATTTGTTTAATAAAACTCTTCTTGTTTGTTTGATCAACTGCCTGAGACTCAATATCATTAAATTACCCCTCACACAAGTCCCCCATTAGATAATCTGTGGTAAATTGTGGGACTTTGTAAAATTGGTGTACCGTGAGGTGAGTGCACTATATTTAATTGGGGGCAGTTAGTAGGTGTGGATGCACCGTATTTTTAATTGGTGGTATTAAGTGCTGGGTCTGCTACAGTGGCCATCAGTGCCTCATGTGGGAACAAATTCAAGAGTTACTGTGCACTGTGTGGAAAAACATGTTCTTTTGTCCTGAATTTTCCAACGTTCAGCTTCATTGGATGTCCACAAACAGTGAACCAGCCGCTGGGGAGCTAGCCTAGTCACACTGCCCCACACAGAAAAATGCTTCTGGAAATGAACTGACATTCCTCTTCTTTTGGGGAAACAGCTTATTCCATGTCCATCCAATTTGAGCCTGGGAGAAAGCTCAAATTGGAAGAAAGAAGGTTGACTCCAAAATTATCTACATGCAAACATCTCCTTGGATTTTAGAGTTCCTGCCTAATTCAGTGAAGGCGGTGAAGGTCCTGCGTGAGTGTCTGGAGGCGGTTGGAGGATGGATAGCGGCTAACAGATTGAGGTTGAATCCTGACAAGACAGAGGTACTGTTTTGGGGGGACAGGAGGCGGGCAGGTGTGGAGGATTCCCTGGTCCTGAATGGGGTAACTGTGCCCCTGAAGGACCAGGTGCGCAGCCTGGGAGTCATTTTGGACTCACAGCTGTCCATGGAGGCACAGGTCAAATCTGTGTCCAGGGCAGCTGTTTACCAGCTCCATCTGGTACATAGGCTGAGACCCTATCTGCCTGCGGACTGTCTCGCCAGAGTGGTGCATGCTCTGGTTATCTCCCGCTTGGACTACTGCAATGCACTCTACGTGGGGCTACCTTTGAAGGTGACTCGGAAACTACAACTAATCCAGAATGTGGCAGCTAGACTGGTGACTGGGGGCGGCCGCCGAGACCATATAACACCGGTCTTGAAAGACCTACATTGGCTCCCAGTATGTTTCCAAGCACAATTCAAAGTGTTGGTGCTGACCTTTAAAGCCCTAAACGGCCTCGGTCCAGTATACCTGAAGGAGCGTCTCCACCCCCATCATTCTGCCCGGATGCTGAGGTCCAGCGCCGAGGGCCTTCTGGCGGTTCCCTCATTGCGAGAAGCAAAGCTACAGGGAACCAGGCAGAGGGCCTTCTCGGTAGTGGCACCCGCCCTGTGGAACGCCCTTCCAGCAGATGTCAAAGCGATAAACAACTACCTGACATTCAGAAGACATCTGAAGGCAGCCCTGTTCAGGGAAGTTTTTAACGTGTGATATTTTACTGCATTTTTGGTTTCTATGGAAGCCGCCCAGAGTGGCTGGGGAGGCCCAGCCAGATGGGTGGGGTATAAATAATAAATTATTATTATTATTATTATTATTATTATTATTATTATTATTAATCATCCGGTTTCCAAAGCAGAACATTATGGATTGTTCATCCCCTCCCCAGCCCTGGTTTCTTATATAAAAAATTGTGTACAGTATACTGAGCATGCACCATTTGCTGCAGGTTTCAGTTACTTTATGCCTCCCCATTTCCGATACACCCAATTAAGTTAGATCACATTTTTATTGCTTATGGCCAAGAGCTGTTGCGTTAAAAAAACAACAACTCCAAGATGTATGGCACAAATCACATTTACAAATTTAAATGCTGTGGATACAAAAACAGAGGAAATAAAAAAAAATTGGTAGGGATTGTAAAAAGCAGCAAAATTCACTACCACCATCAAATTAGGGTATTGCAATGGCTACTAGAGATGACAGCAATTTATAATCTTCAAGTTCCAAAGCAACATGATGCTGAATAAGAGTTTCTGGGGAGCAATGGTAGAAGAGGGTTAATGGACTCATGCCCTGCTTGGGAGCTTCCAGGTTTGGGAGGTTGACCAAGATGTGGAACAGGATGCTGGTCTAGATAGGCCTTTGAATTGATCCAGCAGAGCTATTCTTACGTTCTTAGTACCAAGCTATAGGAGTCATTTGGCTCATACACACCATACACTTTAGTTGTATCCCATGAAAATTAATATATATGACTTGCTTAGGTTCATTCATTTCAATGGATTTACTCTGAGTAGGATTTAGTTGGACGCAACCCTAAGTGCATATAGGATTGTAGCCTTAGGGTTGTATTAAACTCAGGTGTACTCAGACCCATTGAAATTAATACAACAAAGTTAGTAATGCCCATTCACTTCAGTGGATACATTCCAAGGAAGGCTAACATTGGATAAAGCCCTTACCTTGAAGTTGGTATTGTTGAACTCAGTGGGCTTACTTCCAAGCAGGCCTGCGTAGGATTACACTTTAAACGATTGAAGTATCTGCAGATGCTTTGCACATGTGCACATATATCTGCAGATGCTTTGCACATGTGAAAACAGAACAGACATCAGACCTGGAACTTTCAGTTCAGGCTGCATGGAGAAGAAGTAAGCTTTGAAGTGGAAACAGATCACACGGTCAGCTGGCAAGCACAGCAGATGACAGGATTCTGAGCATGTGTGCATCATGCTTTCTGCATGGGGGCATTATTCCATTTGAATTGGCACAGTTAAAATGGAATGCCCAGACACACTCTTAAGAAGCTGCTTTATAGTGAGTCAGATCATTGGTCCATCTATTTCCATAGTGTCTACAACTGACTGACAGCAGCTCTCCAGGGTTGCAGCGCTCTCTCTCTCTCTCTCTCTCTCTCTCTCTCTCTCTCTCTCTGTGTGTGTGTGTCCTCTCTCCCATACCTACCTAAAGATGCCGGGATTGAACCTGGGAACTTATGCCCTACCACTGAGCTATGGCCCTTTCTTGTTCTTCTGCTTCCCATATGAGTGTTTGATGGCAATGACAGATTTACTTTTTGTTCTGGCAAAGATCAAACACAAATTTGAGATTGCTCTAGAAAAGTGTGACCTTCACAGTACTCAGATAATTGGTCTCACAAGCACCAGCTTTTTAAAAAAAATAACATCCCAGCAGTATTTCTTGCCTAATTGCAATGAAGTCCGTCTCTTCTCTACCTGAGAGCCCTGGGGCCTCGGAAATGTGTGATAGCCTACAGGCAGCAGATGCCAGCTAATTCAAGCATCCATCCCCACATTATGCTCTTCTTCTACCTGCCTTTATAAGAGAACACAATTTGCTCCTTTTTAATGCGTTTGCATATAATGCAGAGTTCGAAATCCTGTAATATTAGCAGGGGTGCAAAACTATAGTTGTATAAATGGGTGGGGGAATATTTTTCTGTCTGCAGGTCACATTCTCTTCTAGGTGATCTTCTGAGGGCCACACACCAGTATCCAACATTTCTCAGATGAAAATTTGTTGTTGTTGTTGTTTAGTCATTTAGTCATGTCCAACTCTTCATGACCAGGCACTCCTGTCTTCCACTGCCTCCCGCAGTTTGGTCAAACTCATGCGGGTAGCTTCGAAAACACTAGCCAACCATCTCGTCCTCTGTCGTCCCCTTCTCCTTGTGCCCTCCATCTTTCCAAACATTAGGGTCTTTTCCAGGGAGTCTTCTTTTCTCATGAAGTGGCCAAAGTATTGGAGCCTCAGCTTCAGGATCTGTCCTTCCAGTGAGCACTCAGGGCTGATTTCCTTCAAAATGGATAGGTTTGATCTTCTTGCAGTCCATGGGACTCTCAAGAGTCTCCTCCAGCAGCATAATTCAAAAGCATCAATTCTTTGGCAATCAGTCTTCTTTATGGCAGATGAAAATAGGGACATCCTATTTTACCCCCGGATGCTTCTCCCTCATTTGATCTTGCCACACACATAAGACGTCATATACACATATACATCTGTCACCTTGAGCCAATAACAACCTCAAAGGATTGTTGTAAAGAAAAAAAAATGTGCTAAGGAAGGGATTGTGTACAATACCTTTAACAGATAACTGGAATGAAATAAAATTTTAGCTGTAAGCTGCCTTGAGCCCTTGTAAGGGAAAAGGAATAAAAATAATAATGGAAACTGTGGAAATGATCAGGAACATACCAGAGACTATATCCTACTGATCTTCGTGCGACTTACTTCTAAGTAAAAATGCTCAGGATTACAGTGTACTGCTGCACAGTCTTTATTCAGTTACCTGGGAGTAAGCTCCATTGAATACAGTGGAACGTACTTCTGAGTAGACAATGTAAGCCTCCATTTATGGAAAAGGAACTCTATGGGTTTTCTTAAAAATGTCTGGCTACTGAAACATTGCAATTAAAGAATCTGAAGATGATTGGTAACATTTTCCTTCAAAATTATATGCCAGAGTCACCATTTTCTTCATTTGGTGCAGGTATTTTATTTTCAGTATAAACAGGACTCAGTTTTTGCACCTACACACGCACACACCTACCTACACACATAAAGGACGATGTGTGTGTGTCCTGATTTCTCCATCACTTTAAATTGTTCTCCAAGACATGGAGGGGAGGAAAAAGGAAAACCGGGACATTCTGAGATCACATCAGAACCAGGACGGCTTCTGTAATTCCAATTCCCTGGAAAATTGGGACACTTGGAGGGAATGCAGTAGTGAGTTGGGTCAAAGGCAAATATGGTTGGTGCAAAAAATGTATTTTTTTTACCTTTATACAGTAGGGTAGTTAAAATCAAGAGACGCGATCAGAGTTCAAGGACATATTCCGGCCAGGCAAGAACAGTCAGAGTGTGATCAGGACCAGTGTAAGGTATAGCCTATAGAGGAAGAATGTGTGTGACCTTAGGAGAGTTCTGAGGGCCAGACAGAGAAGTCTGAAGAGCCTATTTGGCCCCTAGGCCTGAGGTCCTCATCTCCTAGTATAAAAGCCACAGGACCAACCTAGAACACACATTAAATTCATACTGTATAAGTAATGTGCTATGTTTTTTCCTTTAAAATCCCTATCATGAGAGTGAGGGGGAAATCAGGATGCAAGCTATGGCGCATTCATGGTGCTTATAAGAATTGGATCATGTGACAAAACATTACATCTTTGACAACATTCCACAAATGGGGGAAAAGGGGACAGGCTTTAAACCAGGACTGGGGAACCTGTGACCCTTCACACGTTGGACTCCAGCTCCCATAAGCCCTAAGTTTTGGCCAAGCTGGGTGGGGTTGGTGGGAGTTGGGTGTTCAAAGAGGTATCACATGATACAAAATGGCAGAGAAACGTGTATCCTGTTATTATGGGCAAGGATCGGGAGCCTGTGGCCCTGCAGGTGTTGCTGGACTCCAATTCCTATCCACCGCAGTCAGCCTAGTCAGAAGAAGAAGAAAAAGAGTTTGGGTTTGATATCCCGCTTTATCACTACCCAAAGGAGTCTCAAAGCGGCTAACATTCTCCTTTCCCTTCCTCCCCCACAACAAACACTCTGTGAGGTGAGTGGGGCTGAGAGACTTCAGAGAAGTGTGACTGGTCCAAGGTCACCCAGCAGCTGCATGTGGAGGAGCGGAGACGTGAACCCCGTTCCCCAGATTACGAGTCTACAGCTCTTAACCATACCACCACACTGGCTCTCAAAAGTCAGGGATAATGGGAACTGTGGTCAAAGAATATCTGGAGGACCACATGTTGCCCATCCCTGGGCTAATGAGTTGCAGCCCGCAGCTAAGAAAAGGATATAGATATGTTTTGCCCTTTAGAAAACCGGTGAGCAATCATTTTGCCTTGCCAGAGATGGGGATATTTGTAAAGCTGTCTTATAAGAGGAAGCATAATTGCAAGTTTCCACTTTAGATAGATGGGATTGTTATCATTGGAATTGCACTATTCTGTGAGGTTAGGCCAGGCTACTACTCTGTCATTGTAACAAGACAATACTTTACACCAAAAGGAAGCCTCAAACACAATTCTCTCATTGAAAGCTTATAAATGGTCGCTGAGGCAATGCGTGGGCAAAGAAGCTTGGAGAATACCAACCAAATGGCCTGGATGGATCTCACTCAAAATCGATATGCTTTTTCAGAAATTCCTTTGCTAATTCTACGACTTATGAAAATGACATTTGTATGGTGCAGAGAGACCAGTAAGAATGTAAACAGAGTGCTGCTCTATCAGTCCAGCATCCCCCCCATATTTTTTTTTCAAACAGTAGACCACTACCTTGAACTCCACATACATTCAGTGCCATGACTTTACATCAATAATAATAATGATTTATACCCTGCCCATCTGGCTGGGATTCCTCAGCCACTCTGGGCTGCTCCCAACAGAATATTTAAAACACGATAAAACAATAAAAACGTCCCTAAACAGGGAAGTCTAAAAGTCAGATAGTTGTTTATTTCCTTGACATCTGATGGGAGGGCGTTCCACAAGGCAGGCGCCACTATCAAGAAGGCCCTCTGCCTGGTTCCCTGTAACTTGGCTTCTTGCAGCGAGGGAACCACCAGAAGGCCCTCGGCGCTGGACCTCAGTGTCTGGGCTGAACGTTGGCAGTGGAGACGCTCCTTCAGGTATACTGGGCCGAGGCCATTTAGGGCTTTAAAGGTCAGCACCAACACTTTGAATTGTGCTCGGAAACGTACTGGGAGCCAGTGTAGGTCTTTCAAGACTGGTGTTATATGGTCTTGGCAGCCACTCCCAGTCACCAGTCTAGCTGCCACATTCTGGATTAGTTGTAGTTTATGGATGCTTTTTCTGCCTGTTGGAAAGAGATGCCAGCATGGATCTAACTGAAATAAGTAACTTATTATAAGGTAGGGTGGGAGATCTCAGCCCTGGAGCCCAAATGATCCCTGCACGCCTTTTCATTTCACCCTCAGGACTCTCAATGGCCCTCTTCCACCCCCAAGTGTTTTGTTTGGCTGGAGTATGTCATTAAAACCACACAATGCCCGTTGCTTGACTGGATGAAGGATAGAGAAGGATGCTTGTGAGAGTGGAAATGCTCCTACTGTGCACAGGTAAGAGTAACACATTGCTTTGCCAACTTCTGCATCTAGTCCCACCTACCACTGGCATGTGGCCCTCACAAGGTTCCCCGGAAGGGAATGTGGTCCTCAGGCTAGAAAGGGTTCTCCATCCCTGGAGAGAGGCTTTTGCTGAAACAAGCAGGGAAGCATGCAGGGCTGATCATTTACCATGCACGGAACAAACATTTACAGTGTTTTTATAAGGATCACCCCAGAGTGTAACCTTGCTGTGGATATCCCCTCCCTCCCTGCACTCTGCATATGTCATCCCATATGGGCTGGTGAGTCTCCTCCTAAGGATAACTATTTTTGGCTCACTTAATTTTGCTCCAGGCAGGATTTCGTATTTAGCTTCCATATGGCTGGTTTTGTTGTTCTCCAAACCAAAATTATACCGCAGCTGACATCATCATCGGCATTTTTCCTCTCTCCTTGTCCAAGACACCCCAAGGCATGAACTCAATTGGGATATAAGTTTCCCCTCCATAGAGTTTGCATTTTTGGCAGAACTGTGAGAAGCAGCTTCTTGTTGCTCATTGTTTGCTTGACACATTTAGGCTGAATGTGTTTGCTAAGAGTCTCGCGAACCAGATCAAGAGAGCTTTAAACTAAATCCTGAGGGGGAGGGAGACAATATTACAAATGACAGAGGAACACCTGGTAGTGGGGATAATAGCATCATTGATGTACAGGAAATTGAGGTGGTTCCTTCAATCCTCCAAAAAACTGCCAAAGGGCAGGAAACTACAAGAAGGAAGCAGCTGAAGGTAACGACTCATGGTTTCAGTTATCTCTATACTAATGTACAGAGTATGGGAAACAAGCAAGATGAATTTGACCTCTTAATATGGAATGGCAAATCTGACCTAATAGGCAGTACTGAAACTTGGTGGGATGAGACTCTTGAATGTAGAAATTGAGGGGTGTAACCTATTCAAAAGGAACATGAAGGGAGGAGTAGCAGCATTATAAATAAAGGATGAGTACACTTCTGAAGAGATCCATGACAGCATGGCACCAGCCCTTTCATTAAAAGCATTCAGTTCCCAAAAAGCCTGTTGGAACAAGAAAATCAACAAGGAAAGAGCAAGTCTAACTTCTCCAGGGAGGAAGATCCATAATCTGGGAGCAATTACTGAGAAGGCCCTCTCCTATGTCCATATCAAGTGTGTCTGAGAGTGGCAGAATATGGAACTGAAAGTTATCATAAGTCACCTTCGTAGGATGTATATCCTGAAAGGTGGATGTAGTTAGGGAGTCTGGAGCAGCTCCACTTACTAGATGGGAAACAGCCAAAGGTGTCTGGGGTCACAAGGGGTTGAAGGCCTGTTTATATTTTTGCAGCAAGGTCCTAGCAGAGACTCTGTCTCCAGTGACCTAGAGCTGCCCAATCAGCATGAAAGGGAAACTTTGGAGTCACTGAGAAGGCATCTTCTTATGCTTTGTGCTGATTGGAGCAAATCAGAGTGAAAGGGACAAGAGTCAGCCACTGAGGATTGGCTCCTAGGGTCACTCTGGAGAAGGTGTGTGGGAAGAGCACTGAGGAGGAGCCAGTGTGGTGTAGTGGTTAAGAGCGGTAGACTTGTAATCTGGTGAACCAGGTTCGCGTCCCCGCTCCTCCACATGCAGCTGCTGGGTGACCTTGGGCTAGTCACACTTCTCTGAAATCTCTCAGCCTCACTCACATCACAGAGTGTTTGTTGTGGGAGAGGCTGCTTTGAGACTCCTTAGGGTAGTGATAAAGCTGCTTTGAGACTCCTTAGGGTAGTGATAAAGCGGGATATCAAATCCAAACTCCTCCTCTTCTTCTTCTTCTCCTCCTCCTCCTTTGTGCTGCAAAGCTAAGCATCCAGGAACACTGAAAACCTGAAGTGTTTCAGTGTCCAAATTCTGTTACCTACAAATATTAGATCTAGCTGAAAGGCAACTAGTGAAGATCTGCACTGATCATTGCAATACATCTGTAAGATTATTATTGTGTAATTTTAAGATTGTTTTATAATCTTAGAAGCTTGTATAGTCTTAAAAGAGGGCGTGCCTGTGGCTATTATGAAGGGACCCTACATTTCCAAATTTGCCACCACACTACTGGACACAGCTGGGTGTAAACACAGCTGTGCCAGAGGCAACATTGCTTGGCTGGAAGAGCAGCCTGAAGACATCAAAGCAGCCCTCACCTGTATGGTAAGGTGGTGATGGGGGAGGAGGAAAAAAGGGGGGGGGACAGAGGCAGAAGCAACCTTAGCAGCAGCCAGCAACAATGGAGCTATAAGGGGAATGTTACCCCAGTCTCAAAAGCAGCAAATAAAAGCTGAGTTGAAGCTGACTTAAGGCAGGGAAGGACTAAAATAGAGAGCTGTGAGTGGCAGAACTACACACCTCTGGGCACTGGAAATACACTGTGGGGAGGGAAAGGGTCTGTAAAACTTCAGATGATTAAACCTGTACAAATATAAGCTTCACAAGAACCTTATAATGAGAAGAGTCTCAGACCGCCTTTGCAACAGACAGAGAGACCCACCAAGGGGAGATTGACACCATACAGTTATAGCACTTCCATAGAATCATAGAATTGTCGAGTTGGAAGGGACCCAAGGGTCATCTAGTCCAACCCCTTGCAATGCAGGAATCTTTTGCCCATGTGGGACTTGAAACCACAACCCTGAAATTTTATTTGTTTGTTTGTTTAATTTATATACTGTCCTATACCTGCAGGTCTCAGGTGGTTCACAGAATAAAATCAAAATAAATATCACAAAATATAAAACCACGTAATCAAGACAACAATAGCCCAATAGCCTCCCCCCCCCAAAAAAACCCACACACCACATTTTAAAAGAGCGTAGGATTAAGAGATTAGGAGCATCATGCTTCACTGACAGAGCTATCCCGGCACATATAAAGCACACAGCTTCCTCAAAATAATCCCAGGAACAGTAGTTTGTTAAGGGTGCTGGGACTGTAGCTCTGTGAGGGGGAAACTACTTCCCAGGCTTTTTTGAGCAGTGTTTTTTAAATGTATGTTATGGATCTGCCCTTGGAGGGCCACATTTGTTTCCCAGGCCTAGGATTCCCCATCCCTGCTTTTCTTCATTTCATGCTGTGTGTGTCTGTGTGTGTGTCTGTGTCTGTGTGTGTGTGTGTGTTCAGTGTGCCCCAGTCAGACTCTCTTGGAATCACTTACTGTTTAAAATTTTGCTGCTGTTGTTGTTATGGCTAGCTTTAGAGAAGGAAACTAATTTCAGAAAGCAAGACAGTTTAACAGAAAAAGCCTGCAGCTATATATATATATATATAAGCAGCAGATGTTCCTGTGCTTTGCCCAGCTGTAGAGTGTAGAATCAAATTCTCAAACCTGTACACTTGCCATGACGACTCTTTGCACTTGAAATGTTTTTTTTCATTAATTGACCAAACCTATCCATTAAATGTTGCACCCCGATTTCTTTTTTTAGTAGTACTTCTGTAAAAAAAATGAAGATGGCAAATGCTTCCTGACTTCTTACAAACACACGCACAGCAGGAATGTCTCATCTAGGATCAAACAATAGCATCTGGTGTCATATTAAATCAGGGGTACAGAATCTCAGGCTTGGGGGCCATGTCTGGCCCTCCAGGCCTCTTTTGTTTGGCCCTCTCGAGAAATGGTGTAGTGGTCTGGGGTTGTGGGTGGTCAAAGACACCCCTGGAAAAGATTCTTCAACGCTTCCTTAAAGATTAGGTAAAGGACCCCTGGATGGTTAAGTCCAGTCAAAGGCACTATGGGGGTGTGGCGCTCATCTCGCTTTCAGGCTGAGGGAGTCAGCGTTTGTCCACAGACAGCTTTCCAGGTCATGTGGCCAACATGACTAAACCACTTCTGGCACAATGGAACACCGTGACGTAAAACAGAGCGCACGGAAATGCCGTTTACCTTCCCACCACAGTGGTACCTATTTATCTACTTGCACTGGCATGCTTTTGAACTGCTAGGTTGTCAGGAGCTGGGATAGAGCAATGGGAACTCACCCCATCATGGGGATTCGAACTGTCGACCTTCTGATCGGGTGGCGCTGTGGTCTAAACCACTGAGCCTTTTGGGCCTTAAAGACTTGAGGTTGTTCTAGGGAGGTTGTTCTATGGCTGTTTTATGGCTATAGAGGTAAGCAGCAGTTCCTTGATTTGGGCCTGGAAGCAAATAGGCAACCAGGGCAGCCCCCTTAGGATCAGTGTAATATGATTACATCTGACTACACCTGTGGACTTTCTAGCCACTGCATTCTGCACTAGTTAAAGTCTCTATGTCATCTTCAAGGGCAGACCCATGCACTGCAGTAGTCCAGTTGTGAGGTTACCACAGCATGGAATACAGCAGCTATCGTTAACCAGGATAACTAAAACTCCAGGACTGCTGTGTGTTTATACATTATCAAGTTGATCTTATCAGAGTGCAGAAGTCAGTTTTCAGGAAGGCTATGGGGAATCTCTTAATAAGTGGGAAATCTATTAACAAAGGTAATTTATTATCATACCTGAGAGAATTGTTATTATTTCCAAGATGAGCTTTAAAAAGCAATTAACCGCCAAAGTACCTTGGAAAGGTTGTTAGCCCCATGTGTCAAAAGCTTGGCTGCCTTCAGCCAGAATTACCACCCTGTTCAGCTGAAACTTTTATGTGTTTATTTAGACCATTTGGACACAGCTTAATATATATAAAATATCTCCATGTGGTATGCAGAAAACTTAAAACAACAGCTATCACAAAAACGCACAATGTAACCATCATTAAAAATTGCTAACAAAATGTGAACAGATAGCAGTTCCACCTTCCTGGTGGCTCATCTCCTCACTCAGTACCTATCAGCCTCCCAGTTCTCACCCAGAGCCCAAACCATATGCACACCATACGGAATTTGATGCCACCTTAAACAGTCAGGGCTTCCCCCTAAGAATTCTGGGAACTGTAGTTTGTGATGGTGCTGGGTGTGATTAGGAGACCCATATACTCCTCCCAGAGCTACATGCCCCAGAGTTGCCTAGGAAGAGGGATTGATTGTTAAACCACTCGGAGCTGTACGATATGCAACAAAACAAATCAGGAAGTATTCTCAAACGTGACCTCAGTCGTAGAACTTGACCACTGCAGTCCAAAGCAGAAACTAAGGGTTCGGCTACACTTCTGGTTTTTCCCTTGCCTAGAAAACACGGGTCTGAGACTTTTCACTTCTCCCATGCTTTTGAGGCATGAGTCTGGTTTCTCGTTTGACCCACCGCTTTCCCCCAGGAAAACCCACTGTTTACTGCTGAATGTGGACAAATATCAAGCCACGGAGAAACCAATTGACATTTGTTCCAATTCAGGGGTAAGCAGTGGGCTTTCCTGGGGGGAACTGGCAAGACAAGTGTGGGCAAGCACTAAGAGATAATGCTTTGGATCCTAAAATAAGATAGCTGCAGGAAGTTCACAGGAGGAAACTTTCTCATCCCCTCAATCAGCTGCTGATATAAGCAAGGAACGGGCACAGATCCTCACAGGAGAAGTCCTCTGGCTTCATAAGGCAATACAAAACCAGGAGGATATGGGGCCTCTTTCTTGTTCCAAGACCTTTAAGCTTCTGCAGTTGGATTTTGGCCTGAAAAACTCAGAGGAATTGCAGGTGAATGGAGGGGAAAGATGCAAGTAGGCACAAATATTCTGAGATGGCACAACTTAATTGCTGGTCACAAGGCACGTCTGTTAAGCCACCAGACTTAGCTTTTAATTTCCCAGCTTTGTGGAACTTGAGCCAACGCAAGACAGCCTTAACTCTGGTCTTAATCCAGAAGGGATTTTTGGTGATTGGATGGACTAAAGGCCAAACTTGAAGGATTGCATGGGATATCCATAAACAGTCTCCTGGATATTAAAATGAACCGTGGAGGTTGTGATGGAAATGTGTGTTAGAGAACTTAACTTTATCCCTTTCCTGGCACTTATTTGATCAAAGGCCACTGCTTTGCTTCTTTCCTGCTGGGGGCAAGGGGAGAAGAAGGGTTCCTGTATCTCATCCGTGGCCTTCCAGATGTTGTTGTACTCCAACATCATTACAGCCAGCATAGCCAGTCATCAAGAATGATGTGAGTTGGAGTTTAGAAACAGACGGAGAGCCACAGGTTCCTCATCCACCCTGTATATTTATGCTCAAGGTGGCATACATAATTCTCTCCCTCCCCCAGTTAATCCCCACAAGAAGGTAGATTGGAAGGTAGGTTAGACTAAGAGCCAGTGACTGGTCCAAGGACATCCACTGAGCTTTGTGGCTGAGTATTCAAACTCTGGTCTCCCAGGTCCTAGTCTGACACTCTAACCACTACACTACACTGCCTCTTTTTCCTTATACAGAGGAATGAATAATTCTGAGCAAAGGAGGGCGGAAAGGGTTAAGCGGCTTCTTCCTCAACCCACACGCCATTCCTCTTCTCAAAGTGGCATCTTACCAGTTAAAAATGAGAAAATATGCAGGAGTTTATAACATCACCTGCAAATCCTGAATAAGGCAGCGGCTGCTATGGAGACCAGGCTGTCTGAGGTCACCACTAATCAGCAAAGGTTACCAATACAGAGAGAAAAGTTCCCCGTGAACTTGAAAGTTTCTTTAATTATTCTCCACTTTCATTGTCGTCGTCCCCCTTCCATTCTTTTAATCTTCCCTACTGATGTAGCAGGTGGCACGAAAGTCTTTAAAAAGTCTAAGGGTCACTTGTGTGGCTGCCATGCTGATTGCGAAGAAAACTATGTTCTTAAAAAAGTTGGGTAAAACTTGATTCGCACAAGATCTGAAGACTGCTCAGAAACAGCAGAGGAGCAATTTTCTTGGGTATTCAAATGGAATTTGCTTCTTCCTTGTTTGTTTGTTTTTTTAAAAAAATAGTATTTATTAAAAGTTTAAAGATTACAGAAAGAAGTAAAAAAAGAGAAAAAGTAAACAATACAAATCATTACATTGCAATACATTAAAAAAAAGACACAATACATCAAAACAAAAACAAAAGCAAAAACAATTAAAAACACATCCAATATTTCCATATCTTTATCTTTCATTAACTTGTTTCATCGACCTCCTCACACCTTCCTTTTTTGTATTCTAATTATTAATTATTTCAGCAAATCCTTTCCATCTTTCACTGTTTTCTGTCATTTAATTGTCTTGATTTATTTTAACCTTATCTTACCATTAAAACCCTAAAACTTATTTGAACTTAACTCCTTATAACGTTTCTACTAAAGCCATGTAATTTCATTCCAACATTTTTCTAACACTCATTAATTTTACAATATTTCTCTAAATAAATTTTAAATTTTTTTCCAATCTTCTTTCACCGTCTCTTCTCCCTGGTCTCAGATTCTGTCAGTCCTTTCTATCAATTCCATATGGTCCATCAACCTGGTGATCTTCTGTCCGAGGCTCTTAACTCTTTTCCATGTCCCTTCTGCAGATCTTCTTCATATTTATACATGCACTTAACTTTATCTTCTGCTGATCTTGTTCTTAATTTCCTTCCTTTGGCGCTGAGGAGTAGATCTTGGGGGAACTCCAACCTAACAATGTCTTTATTCTTTCTTGACAGGTCAGCCCATTCTCCATAGTCAAAACTAAAGTCCATAAGATATTTCAGAGCGTGTTTCAAAATCCCTAAAGGCCCCCACAACTCCAATCTCCCCCTGACCCAAATCCAGATCCCAAAAGCCAGAGCATCCCTGCATAAGGGGATCTATCCAACTTTCCTTCTCCAATCCAAGCGGGACTCCACCCCTCCAAATCTGGCTTTCTCTAAATTCAATCGTAGAAGGCAACAGCTTATATTCATCAAATTGCCTCTGAACGGCTGGGGCTCTCTCCACTTGTATTACTTGAGGTTCAACAACAGCTTTCTCCCTCATCTTCTCCTCAACTTGCCATGTCAAAGTGGATTCCTGAATCGATTCCTGAGTAGTTTCTGTATAGGTATTCACTTTTTGTCCCAAATCAGTCATTTTTTGTCCCAAATTATCAATTTTAGTAGTCATCACATCCGTCTTCTCATGAAGTTGTTCCAATAAAGCACTTATCTTGCAAAATGCAATCACTAAGGCTTCTTCTGTCGACATTCTTGTCCAAGGTCAATCTCTGATTCTCACGGTCTTTAATCTCTGCAGCTGGAAAATTCCTCAGCTCCACTCCTGCAACAGTTTCAAAAGCTCCCTCTAGAGGAAACAATTTCTATTTGTATTCGTCCTTTTAAACGCAGATCCAGCAACAAAATTGGTTTCAATTTTCAGCTCCTTTTGCTCCTTTTTAAGTGCAAAAGGAAACAATGGAATCAATATATTTCTCTTATTTAACTGTCTGTCAACATACATTTTATTCACAGTCAATGAACTTTCCCAAAACGTCGATCTTACTGGCAGCGTGTTCCCAGGTTCAAAACGGTGGCAATTTATCTTTCTTCACTCTCCTGCAGGCTTAGGCAATCCAAATTTTCCCCCCTCTTCTCCTGCTTCCAAGGGGGGTTTAGTAGTTTTAACCGATGGAAATTTAATCCTTTAGAAGAGGCTTCCAAGACTTTAGCTTGCAGAGCCTTTGCTTCAATCTATTTACAAAAGAGGAAGGCGGACTTCCTGTTTGAAATCTTCCCGTTTCGGTGCCAAATTAAGATGTTTAAAGATCCAATTTTCCGTTCTACTCGCGAGTAGTTGTTTAAAGTCCAATTGTCCACAGGAAAAAGTCAGCGCTGTCCGGCAACAGCAATGCGGCTTCACTCCGTGAAAGAAGCAGTCGATTCGAAGCACCTCGTCGCTCACCCCACGTCGCTCCGGATCCCCGAAACCGGGTTTCCCCGCGAGTAGGGGAGGCGCAAAAGGTGCCAGCTGAATCCCACGTCCACAGGCTTCTTCCTTGTTGAAACCGTAACCTGTATTATACTCTGGTTTCTCTTCAGATCCTATAAGCCCTTCACTCAAACCCCCAGTGTGTATTGAAATAAAAATTAATATTATTTTTTAAAAATTGCTAGCTGACCTCCACCCAATTTGAAATTATCACAGGACATCACCACCTCTTGCTTGGTTGCACCCCCAAGTGTGCTTCCTAAGTGCAGTCTTAAGTGAGCACTTTGAGGTGTGCCCTTTTTTGTACATACAACATCCATCCTTTAGCTCAGCAGTCTTCGAACTTTCCAGAGCCAGGACCCAAGCATGCATTTGAGGACCCAGTTCTTATTCTTTTACCGTATGGGGGGGGTGTATAGATGCTAAAAGAGGATATATTTATCAGATCTTATCCTTTCTTCCTCACATTTGTGGGTTCAGCAGAGTGCACCCCTTTGCATCTTAAAAGGGAAGCTTAGATCGGCTAGTCTTAGCCTTTTCATTTAAGTAATCTAGGATGCTTTGAGGCAGGTTAGATTCTCCTGCTATTTCCCCCTTCTCTCCCCTTTTAAAACAATCATCAGACAAAGAGTCTTGTAAAAGGTAAAAATAACATTTTCTCACCCAGTGTTTCTTGTTGAAGCATAACAAATAACAGCAACTTTGCTCAGGCAGGCTTAAAATGGTAATCCAAACACAAATCCATACTTTAGTCTGGCTTAAAATGACGTCTGAGCAATGGATCTCAGCCATGCAGATGTTCTCACATTTCTGCAACGAGAGCAAAGAGCAAAGACAAAGTACCTGGTCAGATGAGGAGATTATGCAGGGACCAGCAAACTTTTTCAGCAGGGGGCCAGTCCACTGTCCCTTAGACCTTGTGGAGGGCCGGACCTTTTTTTAATACACGAATTCCTATCCCCCACAAATAATCCAGAGATGCAGTTTAAATAAAAGGACACATTCTACTCATGTAAAAACACACTGATTCCCGGACCTTCCGTGGGCCGGATTTAGAAGGCGATCTTTCTAGCAAAGTTACAGGAAAGCTATGTGAGCTTCAGCTCCTATCATCTAGCAAACATGCAATATTGGATTGTCTGCATTGTAAATATCCCACATCTTATATATTTGCATGGTGGTAGTGCTCTGGTTGCGACACACCTTGGGTTAGGCAGTGACTCAGTAATGGTTCTCAACCCACCTTTCCGAGACCAGTGCTCTAGCTACTGCCAGATGCTTGGAAAATCTGCAATGGATCTATCAGCTGAATCATAGAACCGTAGAGTTAGAAGAGATCTTGAGGGTCATCTGGTCCAACCCCCTGCAATGCAGGAATCTTTTTGCCCGACGTGGGGCTCGAACAGAGTCACATTCTCTACCAACTGAACTACCTTTGGGTTCCAGAGTGTCCTTGCTGTATAGGTTGTATATAGGTTGGGCTGCATAGTTTGGTCTCTTAATTGAGTCACTGGCTCTGCCTCCTTCTTAGAATGCAGTGCAATTCCAGTATTACTTAAGTGTCACTGTCCGGTCTACGGGCAATCAAAGTCCCGGCTGAGAACACTGGGACTGGGGGCAAGATGGTGGGGTGAGAGCAGGAACGAGAGTCCAGAAGCCAGGAGTCCGAGGATCAGGAAGCAGGGAGTGACAAAGTCGAGGGTCAAGAAGCCGAGGTCCGAGGATCAGGAAGCAAGAAGCCAAATGCAGCAAGGCAGGGAGTGTGTTGCTGTGGCAAAGAGCTGAAGGGAAATGCTGAGCTTATATCCCTTCCCAGCTCTTGCCACCAGGTGCTGTGAGTTACCAAGCGGCCTCACCTGTGTGGCCGCGCCTTACCTCTCCAGAACAAACTTAGGAAGGCCCCAGTCTTGTGAAGCCCTACTGGTCACAGGGCCTGGCTCCTGCATGCACTCCTGACACTAAGCTATCTATCTACAAGCCAGGAGCACACATCATTGGGTACCAAGGTTGGATTGGCCATCAAAATAATAATGCTATAGCCTTAAGCCCTCCTGTTTTTTAGGCACTCAGTTTCCCAGCTCATCTCTGAACCTTGCTGGGTGACCTTGGCCAGGTCACCTTCTCTTAGCCTTAACTTTGTTTCTTGCAGAATTGTTTACGTGAAGATGGGGAAGATGGAAAATGTAGGGTTGTAGGGATGCCATCTTGAGCCCTTTGACATTGTTCATGTCAAATGGATCCATTGGTCATGAATTGCCAATGGATTAAAATTTGGCAGTGGAATGGTCTCCCTCGGAACGTGATGGATTCCTCTTCACTGGAGGTTTTAAAGCATAGTTTGGATGGCCATCTGTCATGGATTCTTCAGCTTTACTTTCTGCATTGCAGGGGTTTGGAGTAGATGACCCTGGTATCCTCTCCAACTCTATGATTCTATGTGTTTGTGAGAGCTGGACTATGACCTGGAAGACTCAGATCCTCACTCAGGCATGCAACTCACTGGATGACCTTGGGGTAGTCACTGTCTCTTTGCCTAACCCACCTTGCAGGGTTATTGTGAGCATAAAATGGGGAGGGGAAGACTATATGAGATTCTTCAAAATTCACACACACCTCTGAATTTTGCAGTGCTGTCCTCCAACTAAACAGTATATACAAAATACATACATTATGGGGAAATCTTCATAAATATGCATCTATTTGTGAAAATAACATACAAAAATGCATTATATTAGGAGAAATTGCTTTCAAACCTGTTTATGTTAGGCAAAAGTGCATACGAAGATAAGCAATTTAAAAATTGTGATGAATTTTCATAAGGATTTTTTTTGAATAAATAAATAAATAAATAAATAAATAAATAAATAAAAATAAAACCACCCGCACACAAATTCATTAACTGGTGAGGAAATGCAGAAAACTGAAGACTGGAAAAATGAGAAACAGAGAGAAATTGAAATTAACAGGTTCTGCCTCCTTTTCTTTTAAAACATTTCCTCACTCAACACCTCTCAAATCTCCTGCCTGTTACCCACTGCCCAAACAAACTCACAGGTCATTCCAAAATTGCTCACAACAAGGAAAGTCCCCTTAAGCACCCAAGTTTATCACTCTAGGATTTAACCTCACGGTGTGACCATGAGTCAGCCATGGTGTTAGGTAGACTATCTGCAAGCCATTTGTCCCAAACTGGCCAGTGTTCTGTGAACCACTGTGAAGAGGAAGCAGATCTTTGGCCCACCAGCTTCTCCACATTAATATTCTCTGGACATCACTTGGAAGCCTTTAGTTGTAAAACCAGACTTGGGAGGGAGAGGGTGTCAAATGCTAATGCAATTTATAAAATCAAGAGTCAAAGCAAACGTTATTCTTCTGTGCACATGGGGAGTAAAAGCTGCTCAGTAAATCAAAGACTTAATTTCACATGAGCCCGTGCTGCACACGTTATGCTTGACACTTGTAATTAATGCTTGCCAGTCAGCAATATCTCCTCCAGCGGACACGTCAACGCCCGGCTGCCCCCCCCCCCACTTCAGCAGAGTTTCCTGTAGGATTTATGATATATTTCTCCTCTCGTAAAAGCCACTGCTTTGCGGCAGGAGTGTTATCAAACACCGATTTAGATGGCTGCCTCTTCTTAGTCAATCTGTCCACATTTGCATGCCAGATGTGTGCGTCATCAAAAAAACCTAATGTAGCATCCAGAAAGCTGGTTCTGAGTGTAGGACACAATACCCAGAATGCATGTTTAATGTACAAAAAAAAAAAAGAGGGAGAACAGAACGGGGAACAGATTTCCCCCTCCCCCTCCCCCTATAATTTAAACGGCAGTCTCCTTGTGATATTTGCCAAAAATAGTGATCTGTGCTTGGTTTAGATCGGGTGGGATGGTGGAGAGTTGACATTTTGCCATTTTCTACATGGTGTTTGGACACCAACGATGAAACCAGGCTGAGGATTTGCCCTTGGGGGGAAAGTGGAAGGCAAGAGGGAGAGGGAGTCTTCCAGGTGCCTTCTCCATTCCCGATGTGGCTCACGTCGTTGGTTAGATTAAAGCATGAGCTGGCAATAAAGTAGGATTTTAAAGCAATTACTTGCCAAGGTTTTGACATTAAAATGACAAACGGCCAATACCATCCCCTCATTCCCAGCAAGTTTTATTTTTAATGCAGAGATGTCTGGGGGTAATAGCTGGTCAGGACGAACCTCAGCAAAGCCACTCACAGAGGGAGGGAGTTTGTAGGGATGCAGTCGCTGCACAGCATGGAGGGGGAACCTCAATTACTGCCGATGGTGCAGGATTCCCAACTCCCACAATCCCTGATCAAGTGGGGGGAGGGGGCTGGAACTGATGGGAGTTGGAGTCCCACAACATCTGGAGAACCACACATTCTCCACCTTTGCCATACAGGACTCCTTTGTTCCACTAGTCTCTTTTGTGGAGTCATTGTGGTGGAGTGGTGGAGTGGCAGGCATCCCCGACCTGTGGCCCTCCAGGTGTTTTGGCCTACAACTCCCATGATCCCTAGCTAACAGGACCAGTGGTCAGGGATGATGGGAACTGCAGTCCAAAACATCTGGAGGGCCGAAGGTTGGGGATGCCTGGGTTGGAGTGTCAGAGCAGAAGTGACACTAACAAAATGAATTTCAGTAGGGACAAATGTAAGTCTCTGCACTTGGGCAGGAAGAACCAGCTGCACAAATGTAAGATGGTAGACACCTGGCTGACCAGCAGTGCATGTGAAAAGGATCTAGGGGTCTTGGTGGACCACAAGCTTAACATGAGTGATACAGCAGCAAAAAAGCTGATGCTCTTCCAGGCTGCATCAACAGACATATACTGTCCAGATGAAGGGAAGCAATAGTACCACTCTATTTGGCCTTGGTCAGACCACACCTGGAATACCATGTCCAGTTCTCAAATCCTCCAGAAAAACAATCTCTCAAAGGACCTGTTGATGGCATTTTACCATTGTACTGTGGAGAGTGTATTAACTTACGGTCTGTGTGTGTGGTTTGGGAGCTGCATGGTCAGGGGAAAAACAATGCTGTCCAGGATTGTAAAGACTGCGGAGAGAATAATTGGGTGCACTCTTCCCACCTTGGATCAAATCTATGCTTCCAGGTGCCATAAGAAAGCTGCAGAGATAGTGCAGGATAGTGTGCACCCCGGAAATGATCTCTTTCAGCTTCTGCCTTCTGGAAGAAGGTACAGGGTTATAAAGACTAGGACTAGCTGCCTGAGAAACAGTTTCTATCCAAATGTGATTTTGGTTTTAAATGCAGTGTAAGGAGTCTCTATGGGAGTATATTGTATTTAAAAATGGGGTATCAGAGTTTTTAGGGGGCTAACCAGGTTGGGATAGCAGGGATAGCAGGCTTGTTGGTTTTTGAATGTCTTATGTAGATTTTTTCAATTTCGTTGTTCTGTATGGGACAATGACAATAAAGATTATCGTATCGAATGGTTTGAGGATTTGGCTATCTCAGGAAACTGAGAGGAGATACGATAGCCATCTTCAAATACCTCAAGTCTTTTCACATGGAATCACAGAGTTGGAAGGTACCCCAAGAGTCAACCCCCTGCAATGCAGGAATCTCAACTAAAATATCCATGACAGACGGCCATCCAACATCAACTTAAAAACCTCCAAGGAAGGAGAGTGCACAACCTCCTGAGGGAGTCCGTCCACTGTCAAAGAGCTCTTAGTGTCAGAAAATTATTTCCGATGTTTAGTTGGAATCTCCTTTCTTGTAACTTGAAGCCATTGGTTCAAATCCTATCCCCCAGAGCAGGAGGAAACAAACTTCATCTGTCTTCCATGTGACAGCCCTTGAGATATTTGAAGATTGGTATCACATCTTCTCTCAGTCTCCTCTTTTCCAGGCTAAACATACCCAGCTCCTTCAATCGCTCCTCATAAAGAAGATGGAAGAAGCTCCTTTTCTCCTCTCTGAAGGGTAGAACTCAAACCAATAGCTTCAAGTAGCAAGAAAGGAGATTCCAACTAAACAAAGATCTGTTTGACAGTGGAATGGACTCCCTCCCAAATGCTCAGGGACAGTGGGAGTTGTGCTCCAACAACCCCTGGAGGATCCCTGGCTCCAACAACCCCTGGAGGACCCCTGGCTCCTGGTCTATGACATTGGCCATTATCCACTGATGGATTTCCGAGCTGAAGAAATCTGTTTCTAAGCCCCTATCCCCCAAAATTATTCTCCATTCCTACTCTTGTCAATAGCAGCTAAGCGGAGATCAGTGATGGGGAACCTTTTTCAGTCTGAGGGCCACGTTTGCTTCTGGGGGGCCACAGGACAGTGATGCGTGGAGCCAGAGGCAAATATTGAGCAAAGTCACAAATGTTACCTTTGTACCTTTGTACAATAGGCTAGTTCTTACACACACGCACACACACACACACACACACACACACACCCTTTATATCTTTCATTCAGACAAGCAAGAGGCAATATCAGAGTTCAAGGACCCACTTATCTACAGGACCGCCTCTCCTGGTATGCCCTGCGGAGGACCTTAAGGTCCACAAATGACAACATTTTGGAGGCCCCAGGTCACAAGGTAGTTAGACTGGTCTTAACTAAGGCCAGGGCCTTTTCAGTACTGGCCCTGACTTGGTGGAACGCTCTTTCTCAAGAGACTAGGGCCCTGTGAGACTTGACATCTTTCCGCAGGGCCTGCAAGACAGAGCTGTTCTGTCTGGCCTTTGGTTTGGACTCAGTCTGACCCTTATGTTTCCCTTCCCTTATGGTTTTGATCTATGGGCTACTTTTAAAACGAGGCTGCATTTTAACCTGTATTTTAAATTGGTTTTTTCCCTATTATGTTTTTACTGTAATTTTACTGGTGTTAGCCTCCCTGAGCACAGCTCTGGCTGGGGAGGGCAGGTATAAATTATTATTATTATTATTATTATTATTATTATTATTATTATTATTATTATTACTACTACACCCAAGTAGAAGCATGTGGGTGCAAAAGAGGGTGTGGCCTGGGGGAGAGTTTGGAGGGCCAGGTATAAAAGTATGGAGGGCCATGTTCCACCCTTGGCTGTGGGGTCCTCCACTTGTGGCATAGATTTAAGGTAGGTTTGGGGATCTCATTTTCATTCAAACAACAGTATTCGCTTTCTCTTACGAACAAGTGGCACTAAAGAAAGGGAATAGGAATCCTGTGAAGGAAAAAGAATATAAAAACAAGAGAGAAAGGAAGGCTCTCTGAAGAGCGTCTATTGATGGTTATTATGAACAACCAATCTTTATGATAGCTGTAATTAAAGGCCTCTGTGACAACCCACAGCAGAGCACATTGTAACCGCGTACAAAAAATCCCCCTGATAGATGAGCCATGGAGCTCCTTCTCAGGTCTTAAAATATGGCACCGCACTGTGAAAGCTAACATTTTGGTGCATTGCTGACATATTTCCAAATATTAAATGTGTCTCAAGTACACTGCTATTTTTTCATGGCTAATTATCTCCCGGGCACTTTATTGCAGCAGGAGACAGCAAATTCACATGACATCAGCTATTAGTATGAGAAGAGTGAATTAATATTCTCTTCCTCGGGACAAGTCACAACCGCTTTAGCATCCCTGCCGAATCTTTGCTCCACTTCTTCATCAGTAGCAAAGGAATCGGGGCAAGCTTTTTCTACTGATGGCAGACAGGATGGAGGTGGAAAGGGGAGAGAGCTGCTTTATACTGGAGTCAGCTCATCAACCCATCTAGTGAGGAACCTGTGGACCTCCAGATGCTCTTGGACAATGGTTCCCATAGTCCTTGAGTGCTGTCCATGCTGGCTGGGTCTAATGGAACACCTGGAGGACCTCCCTGGCCTACAGCTCCTCCAAAGGACTTGTTCAAGGAGGATTCACCCTGATTTGCTTGCACAAAGCCTACACATAGGTTAGAAGATATCAGGTCTTTATTTAACCTGCATTCGCATCTGTTTGCAGGGGGGTTACATGACAAAGTACAGTGGTACCTCAGGTTAAGTACTTAATTTGTTCCAGAGGTCTGTTCTTAACCTGAAACTGTTCTTAACCTGAAGCACCACTATAGCTAATGGGGCCTCCTGCTGCCGCCGCGCTGCCGGAGCACGATTTCTGTTCTCATCCTGAAGCAAAGTTCTTAACCTGAAGCACTATTTCTGGGTTAGCGGAGTCTGTAACCTGAAGCGTATGTAACCTGAGGTACCACTGTACCTGGGATCAGAATAGCCATAGAAATCAACCCATTCTACTTCATCTGTTTGTGCAACCAAAATTTAACCATCACAATCTGTCTGAATAGAATCTCAGTCACCTCTGAATTGTTCAAGTTTGCAGGGCAGATATGTTGATAGGATTAAGTCATTGCTGGATCGCAATGCGAAACAAGCTCCGTTTATTTTTACCATATCACAGACCCAAGTGGTAAAGTAGCTGTTCAGTGTCATCATTAACAGCTCATTGATCCAATTATCTGCCTTTACACTTTGCTTCAAATATGCAGCCTTATTATCACCTTTGAGACAGAAAACAGATTTCCAGTTGATTTCAGAAATGGTTTGGTTGCCACCCAAAAAGGCTCAGGTAAATGTTGTCTAACATCCCTCTGGATTTATTGCATTTATATTCTGCTGCCAGTCAGTGTAGACAGTACTGAGTTAGATGGACCAATGGTCTGACTTGGTATAAGGGCAACTTCCTCTGTTTAAATCAGTTGTTGTTGTTGTTTAGTCGTTTAGTCGTGTCCGACTCTTCGTGACCCCATGGACCAGAGCACGCCAGGCACTCCTGTCTTCCACTGCCTCCCACAGTTTGGTCAAACTCATGCTGGTAGCTTCGAGAACACTGTCCAACCATCTCATTCTCTGTCATCCCCTTCTCCTTGTGCCCTCAATCTTTCCCAACATCAGGGTCTTTTCCAGGGAGTGTTCTCTTCTCATGAGGTGGCCAAAGTATTGGAGCCTCAGCTTCAGGATCTGTCCTTCCAGTGAGCACTCAGGGCTGATTTCCTTCAGAATGGATAGGTTTGATCTTCTTGCAGTCCATGGGACTCTCAAGAGTCTCCTCCAGCACCATAATTCAAAAGCATCAATTCTTCAGCGATCAGCCTTCTTTATGGTCCAGCTCTCACTTCCATACATCACTGCTGGGAAAACCATAGCTTTAACTATACGGACCTTTGTTGGCAAGGTGATGTCTCTGCTTTTTAAGATGCTGTCTAGGTTTGTCATTGCTTTTCTCCCAAGAAGCAGGCGTCTTTTAATTTCGTGACTGCTGTCACCATCTGCAGTGATCATGGAGCCCAAGAAAGTAAAATCTTTCACTACCTCCATTTCTTCCCCTTCTATTTGCCAGGAGGTGATGAGACCAGTGGCCATGATCTTCGTTTTTTTGATCACAGTAACAGTTTTCAAATTGGTACCATATCTACATATATTAACAGATGGAATTTTATGCAAATCTATCTGATCCTCTTTTCCCAGCAATGCCCGAGTGGCCTCCACTATGAGCCAGCATTGGTAGCCACAGGAGACGTCAGAGTCTAGCTGTGCAGGTCCCTGAAGAAGCCCATAATAAAAAGAATAAAGCATTTGATAAGAATCTTGCCCGATATTTCCGCACTTAAGAAGAAAATGGAGGAGTTGGAAATCAAGGCTTTTTTAATGTAGTTTCATTTACAAACAAAAGCAATGTTTTCTTCCAGACACTTCACATCTGCTCAGGTTTAGAACATGAAGTAGAAAATGATCCTTTGGCATGACGAGTGTGAGCTGCTTTATAAGGGGAGGCTGAACGGCAAAACTATTTTTGCCGAATGCAGGAGGAGAAAAGGTTTCTGCTCCGAAGTGCATTAAGAAGAAAAGGTCCACTCCTCTGTCTGAGCTTCTCTGTACTTAGGGCAAATTGCAGTGACCATTCTGAGCACCTAAGTGCTACTTAATGGTCTGGGGATTTGAGCACTGGACCACACAGGGCTTTTGAAAAGGCACAAAGCGTGGAAGCAAACACAATGGCCACGGTGACCTGGCTGTACCCAGGAAACGAAAAGAGCAAAGTCTTCTTTGCTTGACCCACTTTTCTTTCTGTTATCAACATAAACTCCTTTCAGGGAAGGGGATATATGCAATTGCTAAATTGCATCTTTGTAAAAGAAGGAAAAGTCTGTAGGTCTAATCTGTTCAGCAAATTTTCTAACTTCTCACGTTAGCAATCTGTCCCTGCATTGAGTTATAAAGGGGGTGGGGAACAACTCAGAGTCTCCCTGGCTGCAGCCATCAGCCCAAGAAAGAGATGCTTCTTTGAGGAAGGGCCACAGATTATTGGGCGAGTATAGACCCTGCAGGGACACGGGTGGCACTGTGGGTTAAACCACAGAGCCTAGGACTTGCCGATCAGAAGGTCGGTGGTTCGAATCCCCACGACGGGGTGAGCTCCTGTTGCTTGGTCCCTGCACCTGCCAACCTAGCAGTTCGAAAGCACATCAAAGTGCAAGTAGATAAATAGGTATCGCTCTGGCGGGAAGGTAAACGGCGTTTCCGTGCGCTGCTCTGGTTCGCCAGAAGAGGCTTAGTCATGCTGGCCACATGACCCTGAAGCTGCACGCCGGCTCCCTCGGCCAATAAAGCGAGATGAGCGCCACAACCCCAGAGTCGGTCACAACTGGACCTAATGGTCAGGGGTCCCTTTACCTTTTTATAGACCCTGCATGCAGAAGTTCCTAGGTTCAATCGCTGGCGTCTCCTGATACAGCATCATGCCAAGGGGTCAACATAGGCGCCGACTCCATGGGGCCTGAGGGGGCCCAAGCCCCCTCAAAAATTCGTTTGGGGGCTCCGCCCCCCCAATAATCTCGGGCGCCCCTCCAGCAGAGTGCCGCCGCCGCGCTGGCTCTGCCTGTCGACGCTTGACGCGTCCGCGGCTTTTATAGGGCGCCCGGCGCGCACCAGCTCGATAACGGGCACCGGCGCGGCGGGGGGCGCCGGGCCGGGGGAGGGGGCGGCCGGCCTGTCTCCTTGGCAACCCCATTGAGCAGCACCGGCTCCCCCGGGAGGGCCATCCCCCCGCGCCGCCGATCGCCAACACCGCCGACGCTGTGGCTGCCCGAGCCCGAGCCTGAACCCGAGCCCGAGCCCAAGCCCAAGCCCAAGCCCAAGCCCAAGCCCAAGCCCGTCAGTCAGGAAGGAAGGAAGGAAGGAAGGAAGGAGAAATGGGGAGGGAGACGAGGGAGGAAAATTGTGCGCAGGGTGAAGAAAGGAGAAGGGCGAACGAGACGAGCTTCCAACCCAAAAAAGGGCTGGAAGACTGGGAGGATGAAGGATCAGGAAAGAAAGCGTCGCCTTCCCCGCCCGCGACGTCGCCCGCTTGTCATTGGCAGCGCAGCGGGCACCCAGAGGGGCTGGGCACCGGCACAGGGCCGCTCCGCAGCCGCGGAGGACAGCTGCGCGGCTAGCAAGGCGCGCCGCGTAGAGCGCGGCTCTTGTGTGGCCCGGTGGCCAGGCAAGCTCGGGCGGGGACCCCCATGCGAATCTAAGACGGGTGAAGAGGGCAGAGCAAAGGGGGTCCCTTCCCCAACCTCCGGCTCTGAGACTTCCCTGCGCCCCAGAAAAGCGAAAGGATTTTCTCTTCAATCTGCCCTCCATCCTCTTGCGGAAAACTCTTTGCCTGCCCTGCCCGTATCTCGTTTTTGCTTTTTAATTCCACACATGCACCCTTCGGACTTCGTGGCAATCGGGCGCGCGGGTGCGTTTCCTAAGAGAGTGAGGACCCCCGCCTGCTCCCCACCTGCTCCCTCGCCAGCCAGCCAGCCAGCCAGCCGCGCGCCCTAGCCGGAGAGCCCCGGCTGTCCCCGTCACGCAATCGGCTGGATCTCCCTTCAGCAGGCCGTGCTCACAACTCGGCCCAGGGACCCCCCAGCAGCGGATCTCCGGCCCAGCTGAAGAATCTGGCAACAAGCCCCCTCCTCCCCAATCGCTCCGCCGAAATACGCTCCAAAACCCCCCAGATAGGCCGCCGGCCGCCAAGTCTCGTGGCGCCCTGAGCGAGGGTCTCTCCCCAACACCGCCACCTCGAACTGTGTTCTCCCAGCTACCCGAGCGAACCAGCGGCAGGACCCTGGTATGGGCCCCCCCAATATTTTTTATAAGTCGGCGCCCCTGGGGGTCAACCAACAGTCCTGCCCATGGGTCAAAAAAGGAGCCACTTCATGGAACCTCTTCCTCCATCTCTACCAGACAGCTCTTACTGTATGAAAGTTTTTTCCTACAGTTTAGTTGGAACCTCCTTTCTTGTGATTTGAATCCATTTGTTTGGTTCCTGCTCTCTGGGGCAGCAGAAAACAAGTTTGCTCCATCTTCCATGTGATATTTGAAGATGGCTATCATATCACCTCTTAGTCTACTCTTCTCCAGGCTAGACATGCCCAGCTCCTTCAACCATTCCTCATAAGGCTTGGTTTCCAGACATCATATTGGCCGCCCTCCTGTGCACATTTTCCAGCTTGTCAATACCCTTCTTAAATGTTTAAGATTTTTGAGAAAATTGTCAAGACCATTGAAAACCGATGATGGAAATATCACTTCCTGGTGACTTCTTCCACCCATCCACTTGAAAAGTGATTATGTGAGCCAAGCCTAAGATAGATATGATCTGAGTTAAGCCAACAACCTGATCAAATATTTTTTATTTTTTAAAACCCTCTAAAACAAAGAGCATGGATAATGAAATGCAAGGGACTGACAATCAATACCTTAGATACATTATTCATTTCATTGTGGTATTGATATTCTGCAGTTAATTTGCAATCTCCCCTGTTCATTTTACACTACATAGAATTTTATGTGGTTTTCTTTTCCTGTAACACTTCATTTAAACTGGGAGGTTAACTTCCTGCAGTATAAAATAGCAATGTAAATATGAGAGAGGCCAGCACACCAGTCATCACCATCAATCCTGTCGTTGCAATTACTGTTTACATAACAAATGTGAAAGGCCAATTAAAGTTAGCTTATTGACCATCCAAGCCTGGACAGTGTTTCATACCTGGTATCAAATTCTCAGCTGATCTGCCCCAGCCTGCCTCCTTGACCCTCTTCCCATTTTTTGACTTTTCATCTAAGATGAGTTAGCGACGGTGTGACGGAGGCTAGTCAGGATTTTAAGGAGGAGGAAACTGATGGGGAGTGCCACTTTTGGACTAGTTGTTAGAAAGCAGGCGGGTGCGGGGCTAGCTGAAGGCAGGCTGAGTTGGTGGGACAATGCCCCATTGGTGCTAATGGACCAGACTCCACTGTTGCAAAGGCTGCTCCATTTGTATCAACAGAGTTGTTGGGATTTTTGACCACATGCCATTCTGTGCAGCTTCACACAGAGTCAATTAAGCATTGGCTGAAAGCCAAGGATGACTGAGCAGAGAGGAGTTATTCTGCCTAGAGATATGAGACCTTGGATACAGCTCCACCATTGGTTGAGGTCTCACACAGGGACGATGACTTATGACCTAACTGACTGGATGGTTTGTTGGTCAGTGTGGTGTTCTGAGAGAGGGAGAGTCGTTTGGAGTTTGTTAAGAGAGAGCTAGTTAAGATCCATATCTGTTCTTGTATATAGTAACTTGTAGAGTCTGCTGTAAATAATAAACACCTCTAAGTAGCAGCAGTGTCTGGTTCTTGCTTCATCCATCCTGCCTGCAACTGATTGCTTTCTGGAACTCTGTGTATGCTCTACTAAGGTCTGGCTAAGGTCCTGCAACAGGTCAAAGTTGCTAAACACCAAGAAGAGTAGTACAGTGGTATCTCAAGTTACATACGCTTCAGGTTACAGACTCTGCTAACCCAGAAATAGTACCTCGGGTTAAGAACTTTGCTTCAGGATGAGAACAGAAATCATGCTCCGGCGGCGCGGCGGCAGCAGGAGGCCCCATTAGCTAAAGTGGTGCTTCAGGTTAAGAACAGTTTCAGGTTAAGAACGGACCTCCAGAACAAATTAAGTTCTTAACCTGAGGTACCACTGTAGTTGCACGACTCTTTCAGCCATGCTTCTGTCACATGGAAGATGCAGCAGGCTTGTTATCTGCAGCTCCAGAGGGTAGGGTTCAAATTGCAAGTAAGGAAATTCTGACTAAACATTCAGAAGAACTTTCTGATGATAAGAACTGTTTTGACTGTAGAACAGGCTACATCAGAAGGTGGTGGACTCTCCTTCTCTGGAGGTTCTAAAGCAGGGATTCTTTAGCATTGATTACTGCACTGCAGATTCTAAGGAGGAGGAAACCTACGGGACCGCCTCTCCTGGTATGTCCCATGGAGGACCTTACGGTCTTCAAACAAAAACATCTTGGAGGTCCTGGGCCACAGGGAGGTTAGGTTGGCCTCAACCAGAGCCAGGGCATTTTCGGCTTTGGCCCTGATCTGGTGGAACGCTCTGTCACAAGAGACTAGGGCCCTGCGGGACTTGACATCTTTCCACAGGGCCTACAAGACAGAGCTGCTCCACCAGGCCTTTGGCCAAGGCACAGTCTGACCCCCTCCTTTGGTAATCCTCACAGAACTCTAGCCCAATGGTTGCCATGAATTTGATTTTGAATTGATTTTCAAATGAATTGATTTTAGAATGCTGTGTTACTTTTATTGTTGATAGCTGCTCTGAGCCTGGCTTCAGCTGGGGAGGGTGGGATATAAATAAAAATTATTATTACTATTATTATTATTATTATTATTATTATGTGTTAGATGCGATGGCCCTTAAGCTCCCTTCCAGCTCTACAGTTCTATGATTCTTTGGCCCTCTCTTCAGTTGCCTATGCTCTGATGGCAAGTTGAAGAGGTGTTCCTGCATTGAGTCCCATGAGCTGCTGACAGGTGAAGAAAATGCAAGCATATTCAGCAATCTTCAGCCTATCGACTCTGGATGCTGCAAAACAGATTACCTGATGACTCACGGGACACCAGAGTGCACTAGCAACTACCAAGGTAACAATGTTCCAGTGGAGAGGCACCCCGTGGTGAACAGATGTGTGGTTTTGCTTTTGAACAGATTGAATGGATAAGTGGCTGGTTAAACGCATCTTCTTCGTGTGTGTGTGTGTGTGTGTGTGTGTGTGTGTGTGTGTGTGTCTGCCGGTCTGTGAAATCAAGAGTGTGCATGTTTGCTGCTTGACAGAGGAGCACTAAGCCCCTGCAGTTATAGATTTTAATACCTCTAGGAGGCACAGCAGCTACCAGCAAGACAGAACATGCTATGAGGCTAAAATCAAATAACATTCTTTTTATTATGATGCAAACGCAAGTTTCAGCCCCTTTTCAACATGCAATTAAAGGGCAGAGCAGATGGCACCTCAGCAGATGAAAAGCTTGTAACCACTAAAAGGAACTTATCACGCTAAATAAATTGTTCATTGTTTTACACGGGATCTGATAACTTTAACCAGGTCTAGAGCTCTATTAACATTTATTACCAGCCAATGAGATCCCAGCGAAGGGGCAAGAAGTGCCTTCTGGAAATAATTAGGGGCATGTTCTCGTTAGGGAGGCTGTATTGTGTTAGCAATCATCATTGGTGTCATAATTTCCATAAATTGAAATCCATAAAAAATATTGCTCAGAGCCATGTTCTTGTGTTATGCAAAGCCAATCTCCTTAGGTCCGGTCAATGACAGTGAAGGCTGGAAACTAATAACATGGTTAGATAGAGTTTAGATATGCTGCATTAATCTCACAAGTTCGATTTCCATTTCTGATGTTGCATGGATTCATATAGTTGGAGACAATGCCCAGATCCCAGGCTGCTTAGGACTTTGAAGTTCAAAACCAGCTATTTTAAATGAGCTTGGAAACAAGCTGGAAACCAGAGGAGGTTAGAAATGTGCTGAAATAGCCTTCACATTTGCTGCTCCCGTAAAGACTGCCAGTGACTACTAGCCACAATAGTTACATTCTGCCTCCACCGTCAGTGGAAATATGCCTCTGAATATCAGTTGCTGGGAATCACAAGTAGGAAGAACGCTATTGCACCCAGGTTCTGCTTGTGGGCTTCCCATGGGCATATGGTTGGTCACTGTGAGAACAGGATGTTAGACTAGGTCAGTATTTCCCAAACTTGGATCTCCTGCTGTTTTTGGACTACAGTTCCCATCATCCCAGATCCTGCTAGCTAGGGATCATGGGAGTTGTAGTCTAAGAACATCTGGAGACCCAAATTTGGGACACACTGGACTAGATGAACCATTGACCTGAGCCAGCTGAGTAATAATAATAATAATAATAATAATAATAATAATAATAATAATAATTTATTTATACCCTGCCCATCTGGTTGGGTTTCCCCAGCCACTCTGGGCGGCTTCCAACTGAATGTTAAAAACAGTACAGCATCAGACATTAAAAACTTCCCTAAAGAGGGCTGCCTTCAGTTGTCTTTTAAAAGTAAAATAGTTTTTTATTGCCTTGACATCTGCTGGGAGGGCATTCCACAGGGCAGGCGCCACTACCGAGAATGCCCTCTGCCTGGTTCCCTGTAACCTTACTTCTCGCAATGAGGGAACCGCCAGAAGGCCCTCGGCGCTGGATCTCAGTGTCCGGGCTAAACGATGGGGGTGGAGACGCTCCTTCAGGTATACAGGACGGAGGCCGTTTAGGGCTTTAAAGGTCAGCACCAACACTTTGAATTGTGCTCGGAAACGTACTGGGAGCCAATGCAGATCTCTCAGAACCAGTGTTATGTGGTCCCGGCGGCCACTCCTATGTTCTTACTGGTGGTGAATTTAGGGGACCTTCTTAGAGGGGTTCCTTAAGGGTATTGTTTCAGAGCCATGAAGTTATTTTGTGGGGAGTTGTTTACACCACCATGGTAAGCACCCCTTTACTCCAAAATGCCATGAACCACTTTGGTACCTTCCACACACTCAACTGGGGTCTCCTGCATCCAAAGCAGTTGCTCTACCACTGAGCTAATGCCCATCACCAATATCTTTCCATTGTACTTAGCTATTCTACAGTGAAACAGACTGCATTGGAAGATGGTGGTGTTGGAATGCAAATGCATTAAAAAATATTGGGGAATGATATACAATGAACTGAAAAAAATGTTTAAAATGAATTTTGTTAAATACCCTGAAGCCTTTTTGTTAGGTATCTCAAATCAAGAGCTACCAAAAGAAAAATGGACGTTATGTATGTATGCTACAACAGCGGCAAGAATCTTGATTGTGCAATATTGGAAGATGGAAGAAATACCAGCAAAGAAACAATGGCAAGAAAAGCTGATGAACGATGCAGAATTGGCTAAGCTAACAGACAAACTATGAGAGAAGGACAAAAAGGACTTCAAAAGAGTCTGGGAACCATTTACAGTTTATTTGCAGAAACAACAGAATGGACTGGATTCACTGGCAGGATTTGAATAAACTTTTACAATTTCATTTGAGTAACAGATATTTCAGAGAAATGATAAGGGGTTTTATTTTTGTGTAGGAAAAGCAGGATACGATAAATAAAACTAAATAACTCAGCAGACGGGGAGTTGAGTGAAGTCCAGAGGAGGGGAGGGAGAATAATTGTAAATAACATGATGAATGAGATTTGTATCATTAATTGTTATAAAATTCAAAAAATATTTTAAAAGAGGAATATGGTGGTGTTGAACCACTTATCAGGATGCTGTAGGGATGGGTTCCCTGCACTGACAGAGGGTTGGCCTAGGTTACTTTTGTAGTCACCTCCATTCTATAACCAGAACACAACTGATGGGAAAATATCCCAGCAGAGATCTCAACAGTCCTGGGGGGCAGCTCACTACTGGCTTTCCATTTGCCTCCAGGGGGCTGCAATGTCTTCCACAAATGCATTCAAAACATAGCTGTCAAGTGTCCCTTATTTGAAGGGACAGTCCCTTATTTCAGCGCCATGTCCCGCTGCTGTCCCTTATTGATGGATGTCCCTTAAATGATGTCCCTTAAATTTCAAAGGAAGCAGCTCCTCTTCCTCCCTCCCTGCCGGCCAGGGAGGAGGGAGGCTCCAACTGTGTTGCTTGGCTGTGTTCCTCACCCAATAAGAAGTCTAAGAACGACTGGGGGGGGGGTGGAGCTTGCATGCCTTGTGTGTGGCTAGTTAATGCAAGCTGAGGGGTTTTTGGAATGCTGGGTGCCATTTTGTTGCACGTGCTGCTGCAAACTTTGCAGTGCAAAGCCAGGCCGGGGAGCCATCTTAAGCTGAGGCTGCATAGGCCTTGTGGTGCATGTGATTCAGATTCTATTCAGTTGAACCTCTGGTTACAAAGTTGGTTGGACAGTGTTCTCGAAGCTACCAGCATGAGTTTGACCAGACTGCAGGAGGACAGGGAGACTGGAGTGCCTGCAACAGGTGAGGCTGCAGGTCCCTTATTTTGGCTGCTGGTCCCTTATTTTCAAGGCTGCTGGTCCCTTATTTTCAAATCTGTAAGTTGACAGCTATGATTCAAAACCATTTTCTTGGAATACACTGACATTTCAAATGCATTGAACAGAAGAGGCTAAGGCTAGATTTGGGGGTGGGCAGGAGGGAGAAATAGTTTTAATTGATTTTATTACATACAGAAAAATAGAGCAAGCCGGGGCACTTTTGTTTGGAAGGATAAACACAAAATTATTGGTTGAATACGGCTGAATTAAGCACTTAAAGTTCAGCCTCTCCAGAATGCTGACAATGCAGGTTCAGATCAATACAGAAACAATTTACACCACGAGAACCTGGGCTCTAGCTATTAACTACTAATTATATTAAGTTTGCTACTAAATTGATTTAACTCTTTCCAAAAGCACAGGGGGACCTGTGGCCAAACATGCTAACCACAGAGCAATTGCATCAGCAGACCACTGTCAAATAGCTGCATTATAAGTAGCAGGAAGGTGGCCAACCTGGAGACAAACATCATTTGAAGTGTGATGTAGAATAGCCTTTTCCCAACCTTGGGTCCCCATATGTTGTTGAACTACAATTCCCATCTTCCCTGACTATTGGCCATGCTTGCTGGGGCTGATGGGAGTTGCAGTCCAACAATATCTGGGGACCCATGGTTGGGACAGCCTGGTGTAGAACACAGGAAGGTGCCTTAAACCAGGTCAAACCATTGGCCAATCTAGCTTGGTATTGTCTACACGAACTGAAAGCAACTCTCCAGGGTTTACAAAAGGGCTATCCAAGACATCTAGCTGCTGGTGGTGCAATAGGGACAACGCTTCCTTAAAACGTATGTCCCTACAATGCCCTACCTTGCTAAATTTTTGGCAGAGGGTAACAGAAACGATCAACGCGACTGTTCGGAAAAATCTTAGGTTTGCAGAGGAAAACATCCCCTTGAACTATATACACAATCTATGGAACCCAACAAAAGGACAATATGAATGGACTCTCCATGCCCTTGTGACAGCAAAAGGACTGGTATTGATGAACTGGGGGGGGGGGGGAAATTTGGCTCACTTCAACGAATGGATGGAAGAGATGTGTAAACTCGCAACATATGAACAAGTCGTGTACAAATGTTGACTTGCCATGGATAAATTCAACAATATTTAAAAATCATTTTTATAAACACTGTATTAGGTTTAGGATCATTAAAATAACAATCTTATAAAAAAACTCCCTTCTTTCTTTCTTTCTTTCTTTCTTTCTTTCTTTCTTTCTTTCTTTCTTTCTTTTTACCCAGGTATATTTTAACAATTGTTACTCTTTTCACATCTTGTTTTACCTTTGCACTTATTTACATCGTGCACGAAAATTCATTCTTATTTTTCAATAAAGAATATATTTTTTAAAAAAACTCTCCAGGGTTTCAGACAGCATGAATTCACAGCCTTGCCTGGAGATTCTGGGGCTTGTCCCTGGGACCTTCCTGCATGCAAAGCGGATGCTGTATCACTGAGCTGTGGCCCATCCCCAAATAATAAAACAGAGCTTTTCCAAACGAAAATAAAGAAGGGTTAAAAACTTAGGAAGCTGTCTGATACCTAAGGTTGGGGAGGATTTTGGTTCCCTCTGCATTTTTGAGCAAACTTTCCCATTTTACCCGCTCCCCGCTGGACTCACACAGGAATTGGACTGTTGATCTGCAGATTGATCAATGGGCTAAGCCCTTCATGGATCCATACTGTCCTTTTGAGGTTATATGAGGGCTACTCCACTTTTAAAACATTTTAAGCAGCTCTGCGTGATCAGAAAACCCCTATTAAAAATATTCCAGGAAGTGAATGCAATTATTATTATTATTTATTATATATACCTTTTAATTACCAAGATGGCTTCTAAGTGGCTTGCAACTCTAAAACCAATTACACATAATTAAAATACGCAATAAAACAATTACACGAAAACATTTAAATAAGCATTCGTAATTGAAAGGCATACTAAAAGGAGTCTGTTGAAACGGTACAACAACGGAAGATTTAAAACAGCAATTAAAACAGGATGTTCAAGTCAGGAGAGCAATTGTACAAAGGGGGAAATGGGGGGAAATGGGTGCCCCCACAGATCTATGACTTTGGCATCTGTTGCCCCATGGTGACAGTGGTGAGGGGATGGAACTCACCCTGCCTTGGTGGAGACAATGAGCGATGTTTTGCACCAGCACGCGCATTGGGAACTCATCTGAGTGAATATCATGCAGAACACTGAGCTCCAGCCATTCACTCCTGTTTGTTTTATGGGTTTAAAATTGTCTTCCTGTTTTCCTGTTTTCTTTATCATCTCTATCCTAACATCTAGATGTAAATCCTTCTTTCATATCCTTTCACTTCACAAGGTTATTCCAGACTCAGCCAGATTTCTGCCCTCAAACCTTGACTTTTGAGGTATTCATTTAGGCACTCCCATTCTTTTTTTTACTTCAATTTTTGGTTTTTGTCTTATTATGTCTGTCAATTTGGCTAATTCTAAGTATTCTGAGAGCTTACATAGCCACTCTCCCCTAGTGGGTAACTGATTCCCTTTCCAGTACAGTGGTGCCTCGCAAGACGAAATTAATTCGTTCCGCAAGTTTTTTCTTCTTGCGAGTTTTTCATCTTGCGAAGCACGGTTTCCCATAGGAATGCATTGAAAATCAATCAATGCGTTCCTATGGAAACTGCCTTCAGACCAGGTCCAGGGACAGTCTGTCCCCCGACCTCTTCTGAAGGGTGGGGGGGGGGACAAGGGCTTTTCTTCCCACCGCCAGCCTTCAGAAGGCTGTTCTGAAGGCTGGCGGTAGGAAGAAAAGCCCTTCTCCCCACCTCCTGCCCCGCAAGCTCTGGGGACAGGAGGGCTTTGCTGCCGGCCGCCAGCATTTTAAAAGCCCCCGCTGTCCCGGGGCGATTTTAAAATGCTGGCGGGCGGCAGCGAAGCCCCCGCTGTCCCGGGGCGATTTTAAAATGCTGGTGGGCGGCAGCGAAGCCCCCGCTGTCCCGGGGCGATTTTAAAATGCTGGTGGGCGGCAGCGAAGCCTCCGCTGTCCCGGGGCGATTTTAAAATGCTGGTGGGCGGCAGCGAAGGGTTTGCTGCCGCCCGCCAGCATTTTAAGATCGCCCGGGACAGCGGAGAAGTCTCCGCTGTCCCGGGAAGGCAGGCGGGGGGGAGCAAAGACTTTTGCCCGCCGCCAGCCTTCAGAAGAGGTCCAAGACCTCTTCTGAAGGCCGGCGGTGGGCGAAAGTCTTTGCTCCCGACCGCCAGCATTTTAAAAGAGGTCCCCGGAGATTTCCCTATGGGCTTTCTTCTTGCGAAGCAAGCCCATAGGGAAATTCGTCTTGCGGAACGACTCAAAAACGGAAAACTCTTTCGTCTTGCGAGTTTTTTGTTTTGCGAGGCGTTCGTCTTGCGAGGCACCACTGTACTTAGCCACCAGGATTCTTGCTGCAGACGTTGCATATAAGAAAAAATTAGTTTTGTCTTTTGGAATATCGTCATTTAAAATTCCTAAAAGGAATGCCTCTGGCCTTTTACTATATGATATTCTTAATATTGTCTTTATTTCTTCGTGGATCATGCTCCAAAGTTAAGCAATTTAGTGTTGATATGTCATCATACACCCTTGTTAGCCACCTTCCTCATTTCCTTTTAAAAGCCTTGTGACTGAGCAGAAAGAGGTCCCCTTTTAAGGACTTAAACTGGGGTAAGTTCCACCAGCTGAGCCCTGAATAGTCTCAACTCAGCCAGGTTGAAGGAGTTACACCAGCATATCCCCAGCAGCCCCAGGATAAGGAACAGCTCAGGATCCATCTCTTGCAAACTCGCTCATCCCAGCAGATCTCGGATTTGTATAGCACTGTCAGTTACCTAAAGGTTTTTGTATGCGGAGCTCATATCGGGCGTTCTGGGCCCCTAAGCTATACATCCTCTCCTGCAGATGGGTCGTTTAATAATGCTGACAGATCAAACAGGCAGGTGAATGAAGAGTGTAATGGCTGCTTGAGCATGGTGGCAATCTAAATTTTTAATACCAATAACCAACTTTCATTATCAGCAAACAGACATTCCAACTTACGCAATTTGTTACTGTGACACGTTTTTAAAAGTACTAACAAACAGCATCAGAAGGTATCTCTTCTGTAATGCAAACCTCTGCATAAGGCTCTTTTACATTTGTGCAGAAGTTTCTCTCCCTTCCCTATAGCAGGGTGGATGAATTACTTGAAGTCTGCTCTGCAAAAGACAAGGTTGCTTTGTTCTCCTGTATGTAAAATGGGAGCAATTTCCAGAAGCAAATTCCAGTGTTGTCAGGAGAATTGCAGTGTGTTCTTGGCAAAGCAAGGCAAGGATGAGCCAAAATCTTGGGGGAAGATTATATATCAGTGGTCCATCTTGACCACTAGTCTGAGTCAATAGGGTAGGGGTGGTAAAGCAAATGGCCTGCAACCCAAATGAGGCTTAGCACACTTCCCCATCAGGCCTGTGACGCCATTTGTCCAAGTCATATTCACCTGTCTTCCAGGTAAAAATACGGGTAAATAGTCTGTTGGCCTAAATGAGCTTTGCAGGCCCTCCCAGTCAGCCCATGCATAGTGCTTTGCAAGTCCTTAGCTGGGCATTGAAGCTGAAAAGTGTTCTGCGTGAAGAGTTGCCCACAGTTGCTTCCAGTGTGGGCAAAAATGGATCACCATGATGCCAGGAGATCAACAGCTTCAGGTGACTCACTTTTGCTCACATTGGGCAACTGTTTATGCAAGCAACGGTGCATCACTCTGCAAATTCCAATGGCCAGCTGACCGTGACCCATGGAGGGGGGTGGAGATCCAGCCTACTGGGTGGCTTCAAGTCCCTCACCCCTGCCATAGAACTTGATAGATGTCCCAGGGTAGGTTAGTCAGGTAGATAGCAGGCAATATCAAACTAGAGTTTCAGTACCATGGATAGCTCCAAGCTTACTCAAGGCAGTCTGAGGTGAGCCAGGGGGAGGGAACCGTGCATTCTGTCCCAATCAGTAGTCCCAGCTGGGCTCTAGCTCAGGCAGGGGCAGGTGTAAGACATCTAGATTCCATGACATCACCCCAGGTTCCAGCAAAGCAAGGTTCAAAGAAGCAGAAGGTAGGTCTAGATAAGCAAGGCCAACCAAGGCAGAGACCACTATGTAAAAGTCAAACAACACCAAGTAAAGACAACCATGTGTTTCCACACAACCTCTTTAGACCCAAGGCAAGACACAGAAACCTGATCTAACCACACTCTATAGCATGGAAGAGCAGGTTTTTGAATGGGGTGAAAACTAGGCATTTCCCCACCATCAGGAATGAATAAAAACACAAAACCAAAGATCTAATCTAGTCAAGGATCTTGTTTCTTCACAGTGGCCAACCAGATGATTATGAGAAGCCCGCAAGCAGGGTACAAAAGCAACCAACCTTTTCTGTCGTTGTTCTCCAGTAACTGGTATTCAGAGGGAGAGAGTACACCATCTTCATGACCAGAACCTATTGATAGACTTATTGCCCATAAACCCATCTCACTATTCAATAATTTAACTATATGCTGTGTGAGGGAGTACTTCCGCCATTCAACTTCATTTGATATTTTAATATTTTAAGGTTTGTATAAATCTGATGAAATGTTGCTGTTGTTGGAAGAGCTATATTTCCCTGTGCTGTGCTCAAAAATGTACTGAATGCATCGGTGGTAGTGGTGATAAATCCAGACAAAGATCTTAATGTGCCAAAGGGGGAAATTATTCCTTTCTTGAAAGATAAATGGCTACTAAAGACCACCATTTGTATTGGTATCAAATTCGCAAAGGCCTTTCTACCAGGTCATCCATCAGTCCTCTTTCCCATCAATATCTTGACAAGTAGGATGTAGACCAGCCATGGCAAAATTGGAAGATTTTCCCTTCCATACATCATCGTGGGCCCAAGATTTTTTTCCCCTGCCTGAAGCAGAGACAAAAGGCTCTGCCAACCTCCAGTGTTTGTCCCAACACTTTGTGACAGGAATACTAACCTTTTTGGACCATTGGGCACATTTGAATTTTGATGAAATGTCATGGACACCCATCACAAAATGGATGTTGGGCAGGTGTGGTGTAACACAAAATGGCTGCCACATCTAAAAGAGCAGACGAGAGGGCTGCAAAATGGAGCAGGTGTGCCTTCCTCGTCGATGGAAAAAGGCACTGATATTAGCCACCTCCGTGTTCACTCACAGAGATGATGTTTTTGCACTTCCCTGCTCACAAAAAGGAAGTGCTGACAATATGCACATGGTTAAAGGAGTAGAGGTTCAATGTAGGAGATGCTGAGCCAGTGATGGTAGAAACTGAGCATGACGTCTCTTGCACATTGTGGATTTATAAAGGGCTATTTACCTTTAGTAGGCACATTATTAAGGGGAACTGGTGGGCATTCTGGCAGGCATGGGAGCAGCATTGGCAACGCCCTGCCTTAAGAAGTCTGTACAATTCAGACACCAGTTCCTGCCTTCATATTTTCGTCGCTCATGATGCCACAGAAGCAGGCCCCTTTATCCTGCTGCATTACAAGACCAGCCTTGATCAGCCCTTCTCAGTAGGCCGCCCACTTCTGTGCCATATGGGAGCAAGTCAAGGAGCACCACTGATTCATTGGGATTTGTGACCAATAATTAGCAGTTGGATTAAAAGTTCTCATTGATTGAATGCTGGAAAAGGGGAAGAATCTGTTGGGTTTTCTTGACATTAATGTGGTCAGTGGTGGTACGCAGAGGTGTGCGTTTGTAATTATAACCTGCATGGCAGCACATCTGTGAGCTCTTGACAATTCAGCACACCTGAGGTATCTTAACAATTTAACTAATTAACAGGGGGAGTTTACCTGCTGCACCAAATGCAGCAATGTGATGGGGTAATTGATTATTTTGAAAACTGTATTTAAGTTGATCAAGTGGTGTAGTGTGAACTGTTATAGAATATTGTTAAGGAATGTTGTGGAAGACTGGTAGTGAGAAGGGGTGTTTTGCAGCTGTTTGATTATTATTTAAAAATAAGATAAGCAAAAATATTGCGGACAAGCTATTATTCCATCGCCCCAGTCACTGCACAAACTCAGATGGTGAAGAAAGTCCAAGTGAATCCACCTGTGTCCTTCCAGCTCAAGTATGAACTGGAGCTGCAATCCTGCACACACTTATGCACACTTACTTCTGAGTAAAACATAAAGGATGACCTGGAAGTGTGATAAAGTATCAGAGATACCAGGATTTGAAAGTTACATGTCCAAAGGGGGTGGGGGGGGAGCAAAAGTTACTGATTAGACCAAAGGGCAGGAAACCATATGCCTCATGGCACTCTGTTGACTTGATTGCCAAAAAAGGAGAAAACCCTACAGACATCCTGTTGCTGCCCGCCAAAAGCAAAACCAAGCTTAATGGAAACACCTTTGGTTAAATGGGGGAGGCTGGAGGGAGGGGGATGGATGTCCTACTGCAAGTGGAATGTCTAGCTTTTAATCAGGGAGAATTATTCCACCAGGGCACTCTGTTCCCATGCTTTGAGAAAAAGAGGTTGAGGGAAATAAACACGTTTGCCTTGTATGCACAATGCCCTTTTGCAAGTTCTCTTTCTCGAGCTGGCTAATTAGAAGAGTTTTTCTGGTGAATCGGCTGCCAGTCCCTCTTACTCGCTCCTCCTCCTCTTTTCAACCATTTTCCTTTTTTTTCCCACCAACAATACAATCAGTGCTTTTTTTTTATTACTCAAGGGTACGCAGTCCTGGTATCTTTTTTTCCCCCTAGAGGAAAAGCACTGAATACAATACATCACTAATTGTTTCATTTTCGCTCTGTCCCACCCTCCCTGCCCTCCCTGCTCATTGAAGAGTTTAGACAAAGCAAATTATCCTCGCAACAACAATATTTCTTTGTATCAGGGTTGGGGGGGGACTTGTGGCCCTCCAACAACTCTTGTCATATAATTTATCAACGAAATATAATTATTTATCAAATCATTATATAATTTATCAAATAAGTTATCTGACAAAGGTTTGGACTTTCCTCCATAAAGTAAGCACTTGTACTTTAACATGATGGGGCTCCTTTCATTCTCTCCCCTCCCCAGATCCTGTGAGTTATTACTGCAAACTTTCCCCAGCGTGGAGTTGTGGAGATGAATGAGTGTTGTCAGACTGCCACCTAGATGTGTCTGAGTAACATCACTGAAGAAAGTCAAGCTTACTTTTCTCTGCTTTTTTCACTCCTCAAGTCATTCAGATCTAAATATGTTGAAAAACACATTGGGCTGGATTTAAATTTAAATCATGTATGGGAAGCCACATGTTGCTTACTCCTCAAGGTCCCCGGCTTGTGGGGAGTCTGGTTCATCTTCCAGGGACTCCATCTCTGGTCCAGGTCAGGTCTGGGCAGGAAATCTTATTTTTTCAGGTTTGTATGAAAGCAACTAGTTGGAATATGTTGTCACCAACTGTGTTGTAAATAAAATATCAAGGGGGGGGGACCTAATCTGGTCAAGAAGCCCACCAAAATCAAACCCAAATAAGCTTATCTGATGAGCCCACAAGGGGAGTTCTTCATGGCGTTTTTGCTTCTGTGAATGCATCTTTCAGATCAATGCAATATGATGCAGACAGTTCAGTGTTCCTAGAGGGAACATGAAATAATAACAAAAGATCTATTTCTCATAAGCAAAATGCTAAAAGGGCACTTTTGATATTGCAGTGGGATAAAACTTATTCCATCTTCATATGCCAGGAAAGAATTCACAAACATGCAAACATCCTAGCCCTACAAACACCTTCTGTCTTTCTTTGCTCTTTTCTCATTGACGGACTCAGACTGACTTGGTGAAATTACTGCAGAAAGGTGAGAACATCACAGGAAATTAAGCTCAAAACACAGTATAGAATTATAAAATTGTAGAGTCGGAACCGAATCCCAAGGGTTCTGTAGTCCAACCCCATGCGATGCAGGAATCCCTGACAGATGGCCATCCAAACTCTGTCTAAAAACATCCAATGAAGGGTACAACATATAGATGGATACAGCATATCTGATGAAACAAAACACATTCATGCAATTTTACAATCTGGTAAAGAATTTTGAAGCACAGACATATGATGGTATGTCTAAGATAGGATGTCTCTGCTTTTCTCCCAAGCCACCTTTGCTTTGCTCTGCTCACTTTGCTTATCTATTGACAACAACAGCACCATCCATCCTGTTGAGCACAACGCATAGACTTGGCTTTTCTTTGGCTCTGCTCTCTCTGTTAGCCCCTTGTCAATCCGGTTCATTGCCAGACCATGTTGCTTTTCTATTTGCAACATTACTTTAAATATATATATAAATAATGCATAGCTTATTTCTGCTCTCTCAGAAAGAACTCTAGCCCATCTCCTGGGCACATCCCATCATTATTGTAATTAGGAATGAGTGAATCTGTCAATTTCAGTTTCAAATTCTCATATTTGGGCTTCTCTTACTCTTGTGCCAGGGGCGCGGGTGGCGCTGTGGGTTAAACCACAGAGCCTAGTGCTTGCCGATCAGAAGGTCGGCGGTTCGAATCCCCGTGACAGGGTGAGCTCCCGTTGCTCGGTCCCTGCTCCTGCCAACCTAGCAGTTCGAAAGCACGTCAAAGTGCAAGTAGATAAATAGGTACTGCTCTGGCGGGAAGGCAAACGGTGTTTCCATGCACTGCTCTGGTTTGCCAGAAGCGGCTTAGTCGTGCTGGCCACATGACCCGGAAGCTGTACGCCAGCTCCCTTGGCCAATAAAGCGAGATGAGCGCCGCAACCCCAGAGTCAGTCACGACTGGACCTAATGGTCAGGGGCCCCTTTACCTTTACCTACTCTTGCGCCTTGTGCTTTTCAAAGGGGGTATGCTCGCTTCACAGAAGATCCCGGGTTCAGACGCTTTCCTCTTCAATTCAGCAATTCACTCTTCTTCACAACTACTGAAAAAGCAGGGGTTCTGGTGTCTTTTGAAGCTGATCTCCCTAGACCTGGGAGCTTTGCCCACCTGAATACACAGCATGCTCCCAGAATTCCAAGCCACTGCTACCAAGAAACACCTCAGGAGAGAGAGGGGCGTGAATGTGTGAAGCTGCCTTATACCCAGGAAGATGTTTTATCCATCTAGCACCCATAATTGCCTGCTCCAGATAGCAGAGGTTCAGGAGTCCTTTCCTGTCTGAAGATCCCATGGATTAAACCTGGGAAACTAGCTCAGTGGTAGAGCACATCCTATGCATGTAGAGAAGGTCGCAGGACCAGTCCTCTGCATCTCCATGTTGCACTGAGAAAGACTCCTGTGAAGCCCAGAAGAGGTCTGCCGGTCAGTGTAGACACCACTGAGCTAGACAGAGTCTGACTTGGTACAAGGCAGCTTTTAATGTTCCTAATTGTGCATGGCAAGCTGGTATCCAGTATGGGGTCTCCTTAACTTTACATGTGGTCTACAGTGGTACCTCGGAATAAGAAAATTCATTCCAGAGGTCTGTTCTTAACCTGAAACTGTTCTTAACCTGAGGTACCACTTTCGCTAATGGGGCCTCCTGCTGCCACCGTGTGATTTCTGTTCTCATCCTGAAGCAAAGTTCTTAACTCGAGGTACTACAGTCATACCTCTTGTTACCGGAAAGGGTTAGTTCCGGGTTTCGCTGCTCGCGGATGCGCAGACGTGCAAAGTGACATCACGCACATGTGCAGAAGCGGCAAATCACGACCTGTGTGCAGATTCGCAGACGCGGGTTGCTTTTCTTTCAGGTTGCGAACGGGGCTCCAGAATGGATCCCATTTGCAACCAGAGGTACCACTGTATTTCTGGGTTAGCGGAGTCTGTAACCTGAAGCGTCTGTAACCTGAAGCGTCTGTAACCCGAGGTACCACTGTATTTCTGAGTGGTCGTAGCTGTCCGAGGTCTCCAACAGAGCACCTTCCTATTACCTACTACCCAAGACCGTTTTGCCCATGGAGAGGACGGGAATTGAAGTGGGAACCTTCTGCCTTGGGTATAATTCAATCCTCTAGCCATGGCAGCCGATCTGTCTCCTCTGTTCTGGGTGCACTCCATCCTAGGCCAAGGTGCAGCAAGGCAAACTCAACGGAGCACTGGCCGTGCAATGGGGCATGTCCTTAGCAGAAGTGTGATGTTGAGAAGGTGGCAATAGGGGTCCCTGTGATGGGAGGAAAGCATTCCTCTTTATGCATGCAGCGGGGAGGGGGAGAGGAAAGATGAAAATTACAGCAAGGCGCCTCCCTTTTCCTTCCGCGTGCCATTCAGAGAGCTGTTAGTTTGATGGAATAGCAATTGAAGAGGAAGGATCCCTGTAGGGCATTGACACGCTAGTGGCTCTATATTCAGAACTGCACAGCCCACATTTCAGCACAGGCTCCTGAGCAGCCATTCATTTACCAGCCCAGCAACTGATACTTGTTGTCCCTTAGGGGTGGAAAATCCAATTTCACTCATTTCTAGAAGCAGATGGAACCAAAATATGCATGAAATTCCCATCTACTCATCACCCTGACTTGCCTTGTATGGACCCTGGAGGGAGCGAGATGCAGGACTAGAAAGTACTGCTGCCTTCCATCACTTCCTAGTAGCTGCCGTTACCTCTGGGATACAAAATTTCATAAAAGTTCTGAAGATGGGGGAAATATGTAAGAAGTTGCCATGCTCACAATTGAAATGGCCCATCTATCTTCGTAATGTGTTGACTGTCCGTGGTTTACAGTCAATAGCAAGAGACATATTAGATGAGCCGCTGTCTACATTTAGGTGAGATCTCACAGCAATCTTGTCAGTGGCGACACCACCAAAAGCTTGTAATTAAATTATTTGGAATATGGTCTTATCTGGTGCATAATGCATGGAGGTCTTCCAAATCGAGCCTCATTTCCTGGGAAACTTCTTCAGCTCAGAATGTGAAATGAGATTAATTGAAATGCCCCCATTCTATTGTCGGAAGCGATGTTGCCAATGTTTGCCTGGTTTGGAATGCAACTTTTGTCCAGTTCATAATGCTTGAATGGAGTGTCATTTCCCTGTGAAGTTTCCAGCTTGGAATGTTAATTAAATGAGATCTTGCAAATGCACCATTCAAACTGCTTTGTAGGTACATGTGGAAATGTACGTTCAGGGTGGGAAGATCTTCCCATGTACTGCTAAGCAAGTGGAATGAAAACTACAAGTGTGTCTCTGCTTTCATTGTGGCTCAGGATTGCAATACCTCAAAGACTGCTTCTCCCCATATGAACCAACTTGGACGGTGCAATTATCATCTGAGGCCCTTTGTGTGCTTTCTGCATGAGACGTCTGGAGGGTGGCAACACAAGAGTGGGCCTTTTCTGCAGTGGCTCCCCACTTGCGGAATGCTCTCCCCAGGGAGACTCACTGTAAGGAGCTTGTCCTACACTCGAGTAGGACCCTGGCAGAGACATATGCCTGACTGCCATGTTCTCTCCCTCCTGGTCGATTGTTCGGGAGCTTCAAAAGCTTTCTTCAGCCCGAACATCACAGCGACTGATGCCAACAGACATCGGCACACTTAGGGATCTGCAGAGTCTTCTCAACTTGTGTAACAGACCTCAGCAACTCAGCATTTTGGCTAATCTACCTTATTTACATGTAAACACACACGGAGCACTGCAACATGGCTCCCTCTCTCTCTAGCATCAGACAGCAAAGAGAATGAACAAAGGACAATAGTTCCACTTCATGGAACACAGTAACACAAACATCCTGTCTCCGTCACTCCCCACTCTGTGGAGTCAAAACATACACTGTCATGTGATAGACAAAAATCCCATGACTGCAATCATGGAGCAGGAATTCTAACGCTCACCTGGCACCTTCATTACATATCTTTAGGTGCCAGGCAAAAACATTTCTCGTCTCCCAGGCCTTTGGCTAATTAAACACTCTATGGCCTTTTAAACTGCGGGGGGGGGGGGTATTGTTTTTGTTTGTTATTGTAGAACACATTTTTGTGTTTTTAAGTTGCATACGTCCCTGTAATCTTTGGATTACAGCCTATAAAATGACAAAAAGTTGCATGCTTAAGCATCTAATCTGCCTCCCTTGCCCATTTCCCCTGGGAATTCTCCTACTTAAATCAGAAGTCATGGCAAATGGAATATAGACATTCCTGGGGGAGAAATTCAATTCAGTTTGCATTTAAAAGTGAACCTACTTAATTTGCACTTCCTGAAACAACACCCAAACTGAAACTCAGGCATCCTCCAGACTTTACACTTCTCCAGATTTTGCAGTCCAGTTCTCCAGCCAAGTAATATGCACAAAGATGCATATATTCAGGGAATACCGTATACATGAAAATGTATATATTAGTGAAAGATAATGTCAAAATAGGGACACAGGTGGCGCTGTGGGTTAAACCACAGAGCCTAGGACTTGCTGATCAGAAGGTCGGTGGTTCAAATCCCTGCAACGGGGTGAACTCCCGTTGCTCAGTCCCTGCTCCTGCCAACCTAGCAGCTCAAAAGCACTTCAAAGTGCAAGTAGATAAATAGGTACCGCTCCAGCGGGAAGCTAAATGGCGTTTCCGTGTGCTGCTCTGGTTCGCCAGAAGCGGCTTAGTCATGCTGGCCACATGACCTGGAAACTGTACGCCGGCTCCCTCGGCCAATAAAGCGAGATGAGCGTCGCAACCCCAGAGTCAGCCACGGTCAGGGGTCCCTTTACCTTTTAATGTCAAAATGGCATTATAGTAAGGGAAATGGCTTGCAAAGATGTGTACATTAGGCAAAACTGTGCATAGTAGGAAAAATTCCCACTAAAATGCTGACAATTTTTTCATGAAGACTTAAAAAAACAATTTGCAAACTGATGTGGAAATACAGAGAACTTAAGATAGGAAAAATGATAAATGGAGAAGAACAAAAACTGGCAGATTCACCCATCCCTAAATATAGAGAACTTGCAAAACAATTAAAAGGGGATGTCGGGTGGAAACCATTCATCCCTACAGGTAACCAGCTGACCAAAAGTTCCCCCCACCTTGATTCTTCTTCATTGGCAAGGATCATCAGCTGCATTCACCTCACACAGCATGCCAGAGTAACGAGGGACCATCAGGGGAGTTGGAAAAGTAGGGAATAGAATAATAGCAGCCTGGAACAAAGTCAGCGCTGATCTATAACTGACCTTCTCTGCTTGACTCAGACGTGAGCAACCCGCTGTGAAGACTCAGCTGCGCAGAGGAGAATCTATGCTTCACTCGTCGCCTCTTCAACCTCAGCCGAAGTTTAAAAACACAAACACATCTTCGGCAGTGTCTGACATGTGTCAGCATCGGCCTCTGTCCCTTTGTTCGAGTTCGGTGTGGGTAGCCGCCGTTGCGATTCTTAATGCAACCATGAAAACACATTCCTGCCCATCAGCAGTTCTGCATCTTGTACATGACCTGCATGGTGACAACCTCCTCCCTGCCACACATCATGGTGTTCTGGAAAACTTGCATGCTCTAAATACATGCCAGTGCACTCGTTATTATATATATACCATACGTACGCTGGTATTGTGGTACATCTTCGTCCTTGTACAATGGACCCAGCGATGTAGATAGCATTGCGTTTTCTTGAAATGGCCTGCACCAGAACATGAGAAACAGACTCCATTTTTCAATAAAAATATTGTTTCATGGCCTGCCCTTTCCAACCATATAAGCCACACCCTTCTAATGTTGGGTGTTCTTGTTCCAACCCCCAGTTTGCATCAATTGTCACGTGGGTCACCATCAAGAGGTGCATTCTCATTTCTCTCTATTCAGATAGGACTAGGTCTTTAACACAGCCAAATAATAGAATTGATTGATCTAATGGCAGCTTACGTCCTGTTATTTCAATGTTGTTTAATATCCTTGTTCAAAAGGTTCTTATTTTAGGGCAAGACCCCATCCCCACCAAGGGCCTATGTCTTTGCTTATTGCTATACACTTCCAGCAATCTTTCAAGCCATTCATAGAATCCTAGAATTGTAGAGTTGGAAGGGACCACGGGGGTCATCTACTCCAACCCCCTCGCGATGCAGGAATCTTTTGCCAAAGCTGGGGGTTGAACCCATGACCCTGAGATTTAGAGTCTCGTGCTCTACCAACTGAGCTATCTAGCACACAAGGACAATAAGGAAAAGGCAGCTGTGTCATAAAACTAATATAGGACCCACTGCAAGATTGCAGCACTTATGAGTGGGCAGAAGAGGAGCAAAAAAGGCATGGTGTGATGGCCTGGGAATCTGATTCAGAAGCTGAACCTGAGGCGTCCCAGCCTGCACAGGAGTCCCCGCCTCCAGGGCCGGCTGAGCTGGGGCAGGGGCTTGAATCTGAAGGGCCTGCACCTGTGCCGGAACCTTAGGAGCAGACACCAGATGTATCCACTCTGGCTCCAGAGGTGACTGAGGACCCATTGCCTGCAGGTGCTCCTCTCCCAGCCCTGTCAGGGGAAGGTGAAGCTGCCCCTGGGTCCATTAACCCTCCAGCCTCTCCTGAGCTGCAGAGGCTCAGGGCAGAGAGGCGAAGGGAACTGGTTTCTCCCAGGAGGAGTGCTCGCCTTAAGGCCGGAGAGGCAGGTCACCTGTGGGCTGGGACTGCCCCTGGCCTCAGAGGAGATAAAGGCCAGTCAGCCCAGTCCCAAGCTGTGGGAGCAACGTCGCTGGAAATCGGTTTCTGCCAGCACCCAGACCTGTTCTTCCGGAGTTCACAACTATGCCCGCCTTCTTGCTTTGGACCCCGCTTCGCCCTTGGTGGACAGTCTCCAGACCCTCGACCCAGGACCGGACTCTGAACACGCCTCTCGGTAACCCCCCCCCCCCGGGTCCAGCACACATGGCAATTCTCATCTTTTTATTGATGTTTCCAAGGATTTGGGCCCCAAATATCTGCAAGACGCCTCCTCCCCTATGTTTTGGTTGGGATGCTATGATCTGCACGGCAGGCTCTTCTTATGGTGCCATCACCCTTGGAGGGGTGAGGACCTGCAGGAAGAGAGCCTTCTCTGTAATGGCCTCCCAAATCATAGAGCTGCCACAGGCCTCTGCTCAGATTTAAATGGCTACTGAAGTAGCATGTCTTCCCCGTAGCCTTCGGCAGCTGGGGTCCTATTGTTAGTGGCCTCCCACGTACGATTTGATTTGTTGATGTCCATTTACTGCAGGAGTCATGGAATCGTAGAATAGTAAAGTTGGAAGGGATATCGAGGGTCGCCAGGTCCAACCCCCTGCAAGGCAGAAATCACAGCTATCCCAGCCAGATGGCCATCCAAACTCTGTTTTTAAAAATCTCTAATGAAAGAGAGTCCACAAATTTCTGAGGTCGTCCATTCCACTGTTGAACAACCTTTTTCAGCTATTGGGCACATTTCAAATTTGGAGAAAGTGACAGATGCACCAGTTGCAAATGTCTGCCATGGAGGGAGCATGGCATAAAACAAAATGTCTGCCATGGCTTATCACAAAATGGCTGCCATGGGGATTGTGGCATAACACAAAATTAGAGAAACAACCCTTATGCTTACCAAGGGAAGTCAGCTATATCCTACTGGTCCTGATTATACAGACATACCTGCAACCCTAACAAATTTCTACTCCATCCCAAATCTCAAATAGTTTAATGAATTTTATGAATTTAAGTCCTGTTCTCGCTCACTCTACTCCCTACAACCCCTACCAGTTCCTTTCCATTCATTTTGCAATGTGAGAGAGCTATTGTTTAGGGCTTGGTGGATAGTCCCCTGCCCTCCGGCCTCTCCTGCTAAGAAATGTGATTGCTAGTCCACAAAATGCGTTTGTGAAAATCAGTGTACTTTCTATCAAAAGCTGACCTCTGCATTTTTTGTTGTATTACGTGTACTGGATCTGCAGAGTAACAGAAATTGATTCATTTGTCTAGGGAGTCTGCCTGCCAGTCACCAACAGATTCCTCCTTTTTCTTCTAAACAAGTGAAAGACTCACGGTTCAATTATCACATTTTGCACGCCTTCTGTGTAGTCATGTGCCATACCCTCCAACATGGTGAGGCCGAAAAACCTTAATGAGCCTGTACAGTCTCAGCCAGATCAATGCACCCAAGAAAACTGGCTAGCACTTCTCTTCCCCTGCCCTGTTATTACAGATACCCCTTTTGTTGTGGCAAATTTGCAATTCAGGCATAGGAAAATGGGAAGCTGTTTTACACTGAGTCAGATTATTGGTCCATCTAGCTCAGCATTGTCTACACCATGGGTAGGCAAACTAAGGCCCGGGGGCCGGATCAGGCCCAATCGCTTTCTAAATCCAGCCCGTGGACGGTCAGGGAATCAGCGTGTTTTTACATGAGTAGAATGTATCCTTTTTTAAAAAAATGCACCTCTGGGTTATTTGTAGGGCCTGCCTGGTGTTTTTACATGAGTAGAATGTGTGCTTTTATTTAAAATGCATCTCTGGGTTATTTGTGGGGCATATGAATTCATTCATTCCCCCCAAAAAAATATAGTCAGGCCCCCCACAAGGTCTGAGGGACAGTGGACTGACCCCCTGCTGAAAAAGTTTACTGACCCCTGACACTGACTGGCAGCAGCTCTCCAAGAATTCAGGCAGGAACTGTTTCTTTGACAGATCCCAGGACTGTCTGCATGCCCAGCCAATGCTCTGCCACTGAGCTATGGCTCCTCCCTGAATGGAAAGCATTGCACCAAAGCTAGATCTGCTAGATCTTCAGATGGTAGCAGATGCAGCCTTTTGCATGAACCTCACACTGTAGCATGAATAGGAAGAAATAGGAGCTACCTGACACTTCCTGGGCAAGGATGATTCATGTTTCTCTGCTACCTGGTCAAGGTCCAGAGGACTCCCGTCAGCTAAATTATCACACTGTCACTTTAATATTTTGCCATCTGCTAAATGAAAGTTCAGAGCGCCTGTTGGGTCTCATAAAGGATCTTATTTATTGTATTACACATGGCAACAGCTGCTGCAAGACTCGGCTAAACTTTGCTCCCTAATTAAACAAACAAACACAATGGTTTCAGAACATGGCTTAATCTCGGTTAGCTAGATAAAAGGGGGGTAAGGATTAAAAGCAGGATTGCAGGGTTTAGTCAATTAACTGGTGAGATTAAATACACATTCAACACGGGTGCCCCCAATTAATCAGGAAACAGTTTTTTTAATAAAATAAAATTATTTTTAATACAATTATGTCATGTATGAGACACCATCCATCAGTTGCTTCAGATGTCTTGAAAGTACATATCTATTTTCCCAGGTTTTCCCTGACCCACCCAGGGAATCTTGTAGTCACTGAATTTCTCTCCCTATCTGTTTCAAAAAATACTGATTTTTAAAATACTGATTTACTGTCTTTAGGTTTGCATCACTGTTTGTTTTTGCATGCTATTTTCATCTCCAACAAGATCTGAAGTATAGACTGTGGCTCTACATGCCCCCTTCTGATACAATTCAAGACCTGATACGGCACTTCAGAGCAGCCTTGATCTGAGTCAATTCAGATCTGAGGCCAAGGCATCCCAGACCTGGGCCCTGAACTGATTTGGGGGCTTCTCACTGTGTTGGTGCTATATGGTGCTTGAGGAGACTCTTGAGAGTCCCATGGACTGCAAGAAGATCAAACCTATCCATTCTGAAGGAAATCAGCCCTGAGTGCTCACTGGAAGGACAGATCCTGAAGCTGAGACTCCAATACTTTGGCCACCTCATGAGAAGTGAAGACTCCCTGGGAAAGACCCTGATGCTGGGAAAGATGGAGGGCACAAGGAGAAGGGGATGACAGAGGACGAGATGGTTGGACAGTGTTCTCGAAGCTACCAACATGAGTTTGAACAAACTGCGGGAGGCAGTGGAAGACAGGAGTGCCTGGTGTGCTCTGGTCCATGGGGTCACGAAGAGTCAGACACGACTAAACGACTAAACAACAACAACACTGTATTTACTTAAGGTTTAAAATTACACACATGGTCAGGGTGGTGGTGCTGCCAGACAGTCCCTTTCTGGCTGTCCCATATCATTCCAGGTGGACCCAATTCAACCCAGGGTGATCCAGGAGTACCTCAACTTTATCCAGCTGAATCATGGGCTGATGCAAACCGGTGCCCATTTTGGTTCCTGATTCGGGAGTCGGCCAGATCAGGTCACATCCCTACATCCCACCCCTCCTACCTTAAAAGGCCTTTAAACAAACAAACAAACAAACAGAGCTTGAACACAGGCAAGCAAAGCCATGTCACAATTACTTGGGGCCATGTGTCACGGGTGTGTAACAAAACTCCAAACCAGCTAATTTCATTATTCTAATGGGCGCCTGTCTCCCATTCATTAGACTGACATATGACTAGTCATTAGTAACAGTTCATTTCCAGAGCCATGGCGAATAAAAGGTTGATTAAAAATTAACGAGCCCCAACCCCAGTCAGCACATTGCCACATTTCTCGAAGTGAACTCGTCGTCGTTGGGCCTAAATGAGAATGAGATGCGATGGCAGGGTTCAGATGCTGGCGCCCGGGGGCATTTCGTCTGGTGTTTCTCGAGTGCGCATCTTGCCATGAATTGGGCACCACCCTCTCCCATTGCTCCCAAAGACAAATTACTGGATAACAATGGCTATTAATAATTAAATGGCGATGTTGCATTTTTGATGACTGAGCTCTAGGAATCGGACTGGAATGCTGACAGTGGTTTTTATTTTCCTCCCCATTATGCAAGGGAATGAAAAACCTCCCTCCTAAGCTCAATCAATTAATATCACCAGCGCTTACTACTGTGGGTATAATTTGGGCTATAATTCTGCTGGACCTCAACTCCCGCTCCCCCTATTTGTCACAGTGTTGTTAAATATGCATACATTTTATCGTTGCACCTGAGATGTGTAGATAATAACCTATATCATTAGGCTCTTGTAATTCACAGAGGTTGGGTTCCGGAGTTTATTGCTGGGTTGACATTGCAATTAATTGGACACGGCTGCTTATTATCTAGCACTCGTTATGCCTTATGTACTATTGTGTCTCTAGCATACATTTCGGAAAGCAGGTTGTCCATCTGTCTGTCTGTTTTCCATAGGCTTGTGTGCCACTCAAGATATTTTCACCAAATTGGCACGAGGGTTCCCAAGCAAGGATGGTAGTCTCCGTTAATGTTTGGATAACATTTTGATTCAAGATAGTGGACCGAAATATGACTTCACCCAGTTTTTGGCATGACGGATCCAAACTCACAAATTGTACTTTCCATTTAAAATTGCACCACAATATATTTTTGCTTCTACAAATTTCTGGGCAATTCCCCACTAGTCATCTAATATTATGTATTGCTTATTGGTATGAATTGTATGCATATAACTATTTTAACTGTTATGTTCTGTATTTACAGTATATTGTATGTTGCTATGTAACATGATATTATAGATTGTAGGTCACACTGAGACGCTTTTTTGGAGGAAGAAACCAATTAATAATGATAATAATAAGTAGTAGTAAACTGCCCTGTAGAAGTTTGACAAAGGGTAATATATAATCATGGGTTGTATACAACTTAATGGACCCAACATGCTTATTATTTGAAATCTTTAAGGTAATATTTTAGTTTTCTGTTAATTATGTTGCTTTGACTGTATACTCTATATTTGACTTTCTTCAGATTATTTTATTGATGTTTTATTGATGTTTTAATATTCTGTAAACCACTTTGAGATTTTTCTTAAAAATATAAAGCGGTATAGAAATTAAATAAATAAAATTTCAATGGGATTACTCTGAGTAGGACTACCATTGGCACAATATAGCAACAGCCTGGCAGTTTGCTTTATTTTGAAATCTACACCTTTTCACTGAGGTCAAGCAAAACGAAAACTTACTGTGCACAGAAGCTTGGAGCACTCTGAGAATTGTTCCTAAGCAATTCCAAGCTTTGCAACACTAAAAAGACGGTGTCTTAAATAACTCTGACTGCCAAAATAGAGATTTATTTAAGGCAAAAATGACTTACCAGACATTACTGGAAACACTTGAAAAATGAAGAAAACTCTCTATTGCCTTTGAGGATTTATTGAGTGGGGGTGCTATAGCTATAGTTTCAGGGTTGTTTTTTTAAAAAAAACTTTAGCAGTGGGTTCTGTTTGCCTATCTACAAAAGCTGTAACCTGAAATAAATGGCCTCAGCAGGGTTAAACAGCTTCATAGGTGCCAGGGCTGGTTCGGAGGTAACAGTCTGTGATGAGCAAGGACCCAGAAGCTGTGTGACAAGTCAGCAGTCTGGGCCGAAGTCAGAGCAAGAGTGAAAGAGGAGGCATCTGCCCTACTTGGATTCCAAACTGGACTCACCTGAACTGACAGGGGCCAAGATCTGCACTTGCCAAAACCAATGCCTCTGGCCCTGCCCACCACTGGTATGCTTCTGTCATGGGCCAGGAGTCAGCTTCACCTGCTGAGCAGCAGCCTGAAGGAGTAGAAGGTAGAGTGACTCCACCTGCTGCTGATCAGCCTTCTTGCTCCTGATGAGAACCAATTGGCTCCAGCCTCCTTAAGCAGCGTTTCCAGCTTCAGTCAGTTGCTGGAAACAACATTCGTCACTCCTGGCCATACCTTGCTGCTTCTCGCTTCTCGTAACCCTGGACCCTCTGCTTTCTTGACCCCCAGATCATCTGACTACACGAACTAAAATATTCCTGACCTTACGACTGGACTGAACCTTGCACATGGACTCTGCCTCCAAGCAAGCACCGTATTTTTCGCTCTATAGGACACACTTTTTCCCCTCCAAAAATTAAGGGGAAGTGTGTGCGCGTCCTATGGAGCGAATGCAGGCTCCTTGGCTTCAGCGATAGCAATGCAAAGCCTCCAAAGCGCAGAGGGAGCGCTCCCGCCGTGCTCCGGAGGCTTCGTGTTGCTTTCGCTGAAGCCTGGAGAGAGAGGGGGGTCGATGCGCACCGACCCCTCTCGCTCTCCAGGCTTCAGGGATAGCCGCCTGAAGCCTTTGGAGCGCAGCGGGAACTCGAGCTGCGCAGCGCCCCTTCAGCCAAGTGGGAGGAGAAATGGAAGGGGCTCCATTTCTCCTGCCGCTTCGCTGAAGGGGTGCTGAGCAGAGAGGGGGAGATTATTATTTTTCTTGTTCTCCCCCTCTAAAACAAGGTGCGTCCTATGGTCGGGTGTGTCCTATAGAGCAAAAAATACGGTACTCCCCTGAGACTTGGCTGGCTGGCTGGCTACTCCCTTTGCCATGACTGGCAGCACAGGACTATGACAGCTGCCCTTGGAAGGGTGCCCAGAAGGGAACAAGTCCCTTGAGTTAGAACAAGTTCCCCACCCCTGGTTTAAGACAAGGTGGAAGGAGGTTAGCAGGATAAAAATTGCAAAGCTCTCTTGCTGCTTTTTCACCCCTGTTCTCTAATTAAAGATTCTTCAAATATGCCTAATTAGGTGTCATTAAAGCTGAGTGTAAGAACAGTACATGCAGCACATTCAAAATGCTGCTACCATCCTTAGAAAATCAAACTCACAATGGCAAAGTCTAGGAAAGGCCAATTAGTAAAAGTATTGGAAAATCATAACTCGGTTCTACACCTGTGCCAAATTTCATCAGGAGGATAGTTTCCTGAGTTTCGATTTTACGTGCTCAATTCCCACAATGCTGCAGGATATCAAGGGCAACTTGGAGGATGGAAAGTGATGATAGTTGCTACAGTGGCTTCAGGAGAAAAAGGGAAAAGTTGTGTTACTGCCGCTACTAATGTTTTAAAATTTTATATATGGATGTCGTAAAGGTAAAGGGACCCCTGATCATTAGGTCCAGTTGTGACCAACTCTGGGGTTGCAGAGCTCATCTCACATTATTGGCTGAGGGAGCTGGCGCACAGCTTCCAGGTCATGTGGCCAGCATGACTAAACCTCTTCTGGCGAACCAGAGCAGCGAACGGAAATGCCGTTTACCTTCCCAACGGAGCAGTACCTATTTATCTACTGATGTGCTTTCGAACTGCTAGGTTGGCAGGAGCAGGGACTGAGCAATGGGAGCTCACCCCATCACGGGGATTCAAACCGCCGACCTTCTGATCGGCAAGTCCTAGGCTCTGTGGTTTAACCCACAGCACCACCCCCAGCCTATACTTTTAATTCCTAATAAAGGTTTGGTGAAGTAAGCAAGCAAGCTAATGAACATAAGACTTGTTATGTATTCAGTGGTCTGTGTTTGCCTGAGCTTGAGTCTGGACTAAGGATTCTGAGCCCCTGTGTTCTGATTTGATACATGATGTCCAATCACAGAACATTTCAGGATTTGGGCCTCTGCCATTGGCCCTTGAACTCTGAGACGTGATTCGCAGCTTGGAAGTTTAGAAAGCCAATCACGTCGGGAGTGGGAGTGGCCCAGGCTTTCAAGAATGTATATAAGCAGTTGCTTTGCCCCTGCTTCCCAGTTATGTGGTTCAATAAAAGTTCTTGCTGTTATTGCTGTGTCTTGCTTCGTGGGAACCCACCTATGCTTCACTGGTGACAAAGGTGGGATGCTCAGCTAGGTATGCAGTCCTTGCTAGGTTCCACAATCTGAAATCACTGCTGGGGAAATGTCACCTCAGCTGAGCTGAAATCACTGATGGCAGCCACAAGATAGATCACACAGAGTGGATGTCATGGCTACCCAGGCCACATCGAGGAATTTGACACAACGGTTCCAGGGAAATGGGACTCCCATGCCACCTGGCTTGAGTTCTTCCTCACAGCCAATAGGGTGACTGACCTGGAACTGAAGCGGGCTACGCTTCAAGAGTCCTGCTGCATCACGCCACTGGTCCATCATGTCCATCACCCTAGTCTCACAGTGGCCAGTCAGATGCCCCCAGAAGACTTGAGCACCACAGCAATCTCCTCACCTGCAATTCCCAGCAAATGGTATTCAGAGGTTCACTTCCTATGATAGTGGAGCATTTCTGAAGCACCTCAAAACCAGCTGGTGGTTGGGCACTTTGGAAATGCTGTGCCTTGTGTGGTGCTCAGGAAGCACTGTCCATAGAGCAGAGCAAGCACTTTGAACTGCCTTCCTGCTTACCCCAGCAGGCCAACTTTGGTAGGTGTCTATCACCTGCCACCAGTTGATTGACAGGTCCCACCCACCTGTTAAAGTTGGCCCACAAGGTGTGAAGGAAGGGGTGTGAATCTGACCAAAAATGTCCCTCCCCCCCGCCTTACTCTGATAACCCCATTGCAGCATCTACTACTGGGTGCCCCAGACGCACCTTCCTGAAAACTTGTTTATTTCCTAACTTGCCTGTCAGAATTGTGGTTCAAATGCCCACAATTCCCCAACTGAATGATGTCATTGACAAGGATGTAAAAAGAACAGAATGTTCCGTTGCTATGGAGATTAAGCTTGCTTCATTCTGCTTCTGGTGACTCTGCAGCCATATAATTATTATTTGGATTTCAAAATCTATAGGTCTTTCCCAAAGAAGCCCCACTGTTCAGGCCATCTATTTATCCAAAGCAGTTCTTAAGAACCATTCTCAATTGACAGGCTGTGCTTTCGCTTGGCTACCCAAGGGCAAAATTCATGGACCCCCTGCTAAGGGCTAAATAGTTGGTCTGCCACACCAGATTCAGCTGAAGACCAAAGCCAGGCATAGACAAACTCCGGCCCTCCAGATGTTTGGGACTACCATTCCCATCTTCACTGACCACTGGTCCTGTTAGCTAGGGGTGATGGGAATTGTAGTCTCAAACATCTGGAGGGCCAGAGTTTGCCTATGCCTGGCTTTGGTCTTCAACCAAATTGGGCTTCACAATCAATCCCTCTTTCCAGGGAACTCTGGGAATTGAATCTCTGTGAGAGGAGAAGGGGTCTCCTAACAACTCCCAGCATCCTAGCAAACTACAGCTCCCAGAATTCTTTGGGGGAAGCCATGGCTGTTTAAAATGGTACAGGGAGAGGTTCAGTGGTCCAGGATCATATGGGTTGAAGGCCAGTTACTATTTCTGCCTCCAGAGTCCTAGAGCTGCCCAATCAGCATAAAAGGGGAGCTTTTGAGCTACTGAAAAGAAGTCTTCTCACCCTTTGTGCTCATCGGAGCCAATCAGAGTGAAAGAAAGTGAGTCAAGTCCCTTGGGATTGGCTCCTAGGGCCGCTCTGGAGAAAGCGTGTGAGAAGACCACCGAAGAAGAGTTGTTCTGTACGTTCCAAAGCTAAGCATTCAGGAACACTGAAAACACGAGGAGCTTCAGTTTCAAAAGAATGGTGTGCAAGCTTCTGTTATGTACGATGGAACATCACAGAGGACAAAAGAAGATGTTGTGACACTCCAAATCATTTGCCCATGTATGTGCACAAAAAACAGCAGATCTAGCTGAAAGGAGATCAGCGCTGATTGCTGCAATGCATCCCTAATGACTATTGTTGTATAATTATAAGATTACTGCATAATCTTAGGAGTGTGGCTGTCAGGAGACTGTGGCTGTGATTTTCATGGAGGTCCCCTGCACTACCCTACTGGGTATGATAGTGCTTTAGATGCACAGTGCAGATGGAGGCCACCATCCCTGTTATTAAGCTCCAGCTCTGCACACCTTTCTGCCACTTAACCACCTCACTCGGCAGCATTAACTTTCAGACGCTCAGCCAATAAATTTGCCTAACAGGCTGCAGATGCCACATGCAAATCCTCATCCGCCGTTTCCCCCGGTAACAGAAAACAACCATGTGGTGCTGTTCGTGGGCCGTTTTGGGGTGGCTGCCGCTGTATTTCATTCTGAGAACAAAACCACGCTGGAGTTTTAAAAAAATAAAATCATAATAAAAATTGCTCTCTGCGCCTGCTTTCAACTGCCCCTGGCAGGTGTGTGCACGATTCGCGAGCTCCGGGAATTTCTCGTCGCTTCTCCTTAGCTGCTGTCATCCCCCCCACCCCTCAGTAATTTCCAAAAGGTATTAGAATATTCATAGCAGCCTCCAAACAGATTAGGCGTAGGCAGTAAATCATAGGAGATTAACTTGGCAAAACATTTTTACCCTTTCGTGTGCAGCTGTTCACATTTCTGAAGCTGAGGGAGATGGTTCCATTATAACCTAATGCCCAGGTATCGTGCCATCGCCACTAGCAAAGGTGGTGGTGGTGGGGAACACAACTGAAAGCAATGGGGGAGGCAACAAAAAGAGAGGTTTACTACTCCAGGGACTTCCGGTTAGAAGATGGCGTCTGAAGCAAGTCTCCTGTGAGCCTCAGCAGAGTGAGTGGGAGCTTTTAAAAAATAATAATAAATACTCCAGAACTAGATGAACAGCAAACAAACCACCCTTCTCCCAATTATAATGGGGGGGGATAGGGGCTATTTATCAACCTGAGAGCCACATTAGCTTCTGGGCAGCCTTCGGAGGGCCACCTGCAATGGAGGCTGCTCCATTACGGCAAATTCATAACATGCATGATATGAAGAAAGGTGGAGAACATTTCTCTCCCTCTCTCATAACGCCAGACCTCATGGACATGCAATGAAGCTGATTGTTGGAAGATTTGGAACGGACAAATTCATGCAGCATATAAACTATGGACCTCACTAACACGGGAGGTAATAATGACACCCGACTTGGGTATCCTTAAAAGAGGATTGGACAGATACATGGAGGGAAAGGCTATCGATGACTGTTAGTCATGATGGCTAAGCTCCACAGTCAGAGGCAGTAATGCTTCTGAATACTAGTTGCTGGAAGCCACAGGCGAGTAGAGGGCTCTTGTGCCTTGGTCATGCTCAGCAGTTTCCCACAAGCAACTGGGTGTTCACTGTGAGAACAGGATGCTGGACTAGACAGGCCATCACCCTGATCCAGCAGGACTCTTCTTACATTCTTATGAATGCGTAGAGAACATATGGACAGACAACTTTTCCAAATATATAATAGAAGGAAGAAGAAGAAGAAGAAGAGTTTGGATTTGATATCCCGCCTTTCACTCCCTTTGAGGGTCTCAAAGCGGCTAACATTCTCCTTTCCCTTCCTCCCCCACAACAAACACTCTGTGAGGTGAGTGTGGCTGAGAGACTTCAAAGAAGAGTGACTAGCCCAAGGTCACCCAGCAGCTGCATGTGGAGGAGCGGAGATGCGAACCCGGTTCCCCAGATTACGAGTCCACCGCTCTTAACCACTACACCACAAAAGGAAAATGTGAGCACAAAGGGTTTTGTGCTTGCATGAAAGCCCTTGGATACATGTGAGCATATGAGAAAACTTGCACATTTGGGCAATGCTGATTTGGGAACTGACAGTGATGAAGACGCAGGGCTTTTTTTTTCAACCAAAAGTGTGAGGCATTCCACGCATGCAAAGAAAAAGTAAGACAAGTTTCCATGACAACAACTGAAGAATTCTGCCTTCATAAAGGGTAAGTTACTGCTTTTCAGAGTTGAGATGTTGAAGGGATTTACATAATGGTAGACTTGTGGGAGACAATCAAGACCTCCTCTTTTCTCTGCAGTGTAGACAATATCTAGGGAACTCCTTTCCTTGACAGCAGCAATAGAAGTATCTGACACATTCCATTTCACAGCAACTTTCATGAAAATGTGTGAGCATTTGTGGTCACCAGGGGGGAGACAAGCAGGGGGAAATATACCAGATTACAGTGGTGGGAAAAAATCTCCTTCTTCCTCTAGTACTAAAAAGCATTTGCATAGCATGTGGGGGGAGGGTTAATCCCTAGAAATGGGCAGCATTTTCTGTTCCACCCTGTATTCCTTGCATACGTGGTTTCCGTTCTGCTGCAGTTCATCTTCACCAATAGCTATGCTATTGTTATCGCTGTCCACAAAGGCAAAATTACATAATTTATGTAATCTGTTGTGTAAAATATATATGCTACATTGTCATTATGTTATTCCAGACCAAACACAATGCAAATTGGCGGCGGGGTGTGTGGGTGTTGTGTAAACAGTTATGTGATTTCTAAAATTCTGAAAATGACAGTGGTTAAGGATTCAAGCTTGGCCTTGCTGTTATTATTTTGAAGGAACAATTAAGGATCCTTTTGAAGGCGCAATTAAAGATCCTTTGTTTAAGCCATTAATAATCCATTTCCTGGTAGCAGCCCAGATGGATATCATTCTTATGGAGAGGCGATTGTTCGTTAACCATGCAAAACTGGTATGAAAAGGTTCAGAAGGTTGCGCTTGTAGACATACATAACACAACACTGCCGAGTAATCAGAGGCAACACTAAGGGAGATGAATTCTATGGTGACTGGTCTCCATTTCTTTCATTATTTCCTCGCCAGAAGAACCTGGACCACATTCTGTTCACTTTTCTTCTTGGAGAGGTATGTTATCCTGAACTTTATCTCAACACTCCAGACTTTCTTTATTTAGATATCACGTCACTAACTCTCTCCAAAGTTTGAAGAGTTGAAGTTTGGGAGCAATAAATTGATCCGCGGACATAATCCCTAGCAAATGTATTATTCACTCTCTCAGATTTCAGCTTTTTGCCTTCGACTCTTTGGCAAACAGCCGCCCTACCAAACCAGTACACAAGCTGATAAGTCATCTTAATGAATCCATCACTGTGCAGATGGCCTGCAGAAATAAATGCCAATGGTACCAAATCATGTAGACTGATGGATGGTATTTAAGAGCTTTATAACTTACACTTTGGGGTGGTAATTAGATTCTCTCCACCCTGCACACTCTTAATTAAGGAGAGTGGTTGGACAGTTTTTGTCACTTAACAACATCTTTCCCAATTAAAAGAAATCGCTAACATTCTGCTCCCAGATTGGGAGATGTTCTTATTCCAAATGCAAAGACTGAAATGCATAGTAGTAGTTCATCTTAGGTGCTGATTTGACTGCATGGTGCTAGGCTATCACAACTGTATCGAAACATGAACTTTAGGATTCTAATATATTTGGATAATATTTCTATATACTACCAAGTCGTGTTCAAAGTCCTTGTACAGTGGTACCTTGGGTTACAGATGCTTTAGTTTACAGACTCCACTAACCCAGAAATAGTACCTCGGGTTAAGAACTTTGCTTCAGGATGAGAACAGAAATCGTGCAGCAGCGGGAGGCCCCATTAGCTAAAGTGGTACCTCAGGTTAAGAACAGTTTCAGGTTAAGAACAGACCTCCAGAACTAATTAAGTTCTTAATCCGAGGTACCACTGTATTCATTTACAAAGCCCTGAACAACATAAGGACTCCCCTAACACTTACTGTATATCTGAGCTCAGTTACTGAGATAATCTGCAAGAGCATCATTGGTCATCCCCCAAGTTGGTGAGGCTCACCTGACAGTGACATGACCCCAAGCCTTTTTTGCCATCAACCCCGTCTTGTGGAATGCTCTTCAGCACACCTTTGTTTTAAGCTTTAAATGTCTACTGCAAACTCTTCTGTGCCACCAAGCTTATGCAGGCAGTTAAGAAAATATTGTTCTGTAAAGGTTGATGATGATATTTCTTCAATTTTCACATTGTTTATTCATCACAGAATCATAGAATTGTAGAGTTGGAAGTGACCCAAAGGGTCAAGGCAATGCTTTAAACATTGATTCCTTCTTCCCAGAGAACTCTGGGAATTGTAGCTCTGTGGTGGGAATAAGGGTCTGCACCCTTAGCAAACTACAGCTCCCAGAATTCCGGGGTGGGGGAGCCATGACTGTTTAAAGTGGTGTCATAGTACACAAACATTTGGTGTGTATGTGGCCAGAGGGATCAAAACAGTTTGAATTAAAAGTGCTCTTACTTGCCTCTGGCACATGGCAAGACTGTGTGGTAGCAATAACATCTTGTAGTGTTCAGATCAAGTCATTGCAGAGGAACCTCGTGGTAGCGCCATGCAGAAGACCTTTGCTCTTTATCATACCTGATGATCCCACAAGCTAATCTGCTAGGGCTGTTTGGCCTAAGATGTTATGCCATGAAGGAAAGGGAACTGAAAAAAGCAGCCGTGCTAGCTATGACCGCCTAACCAGGGACTCTGAGTATTCTTGCCATCAATTACTTGCTCCTGTGTGGAGATGCCTTTTTGAAATTCTCCTGGTGGCGACATAATTGTCGCATGCTATAAATTGCATCCCGCAAAGCACCTGCAATAGTCATTGAATGTGCTTTTAAAACAGACAAGCAATCCCAAAGAGAAGCCAGAAGGATGTAATAACCATACAGTAAAAATGGTTTATTGGAAGCACTGCAGCCTTTGCAAATCAAAACATGAGATCATAAAGGCATTGGTGACATGTCCAACTTGGGCAGGGCTGAACTAGCTGCAACCTGAAACTATTAGCATTCAGTGGAGTAAAGACAAAACAATCTCAGGTTAATTCATGGCCCACATTTCTCTTCAACCGCATCAAGTAGTTTTTTCTCTTCCCCACATAGAAAAAAAAGAAGCAAACCAACAACATTAAAAGGAAGCCAAACACAAATATCGTTGTGTTACTAAAGGGGTCATAAGAGAGCTATTAATTTTCATTTCAAAAAACAGGTGGATGACAGAGGGCCATTTAGCCAGGTGCAATAAAGTACCGGTAAGTGGAGATTATGATGTTGCACAAAAAGCCCACCACATAAACAGCTCACTTTTAAGCATAAGGTATAAATCAGAACACTCGACAATAGGAGAGATACTTGCAAATAAATCCAGAGCTTTAAAATGTGAAAGAAATCACCAGAAAACAACAATTTGTAGCCAACAACATTGTTATCAGGTTCATTTATTTCAGCGGGTCTGCTCCAGACAATACTTAGAATCATGGAATCATATAATTGTGGAGTTGGAAAGGACCACAAGGGTCACTGGCAATGTAGGAATCTCAACTAAAGTATCCGTAACAGATGGCCATCCAACCTCTGCTTAAACACCTCCATGAAAGGAGAGTCCACAACCTCCTGGTGGTCAAACAGCTCTGACCATCAAAAAGTTCTTCCTGATGTTTATTCAGAATCTCCTTTCTTGTAACTTGAATCCATTGGTTCAGGTCCTACCCTCTGGAGCAGGAGAAAACAAGCTTGCTCCAGCTTCCATGTGACAGCCCTTTAGATATTTGAAGGTGGCTTTCATATCTCCTCTCATTCTCCTCCCTTTAAGGCTAAACATGCCCAGCTCCCTAAACTATTCCTCATAAGGCTTGGTTTCCAGACTCTTGATCATCTTGTTCATGCTCCTCTGCAACTTGTCAACATTCTTCTTAAATTATGGCACCCAGAACTGGACAGAGGACTCCAGGTGTAGCCTGACAAAGCAGTAGTACTACTTCCCTTGATCTAGACAGTATATGTCTGGAAGAGCATTAGCCTTTTTGCTGCTGCATCACACTGTTGACCTATGTTAAGCTTGTAGCCTACTAAGACCCCTAGATCCTTTTTGAATATCCTATAAGCAAGCCAGGTTTTCCCCATCTGATATTTGTGCAGCTGGTTATTCCTGCCTAAGTGTAGAATGTTACATTTGTCCCTATTGAAATTCATTTTGTTAGTTTGGGCCCAGTTCTCCAATCTGTTAAGGTCATCTTGAAACCTGATTCTGTCTTCTGTGGCATTAGCTACCCCTCCCTGCATCTGGAAATTTGATGAGCATCCCCACAATTCCTTCATCCAAATCATTTATAAAGACAATGAACAACAAGTTCAGGACAGAACCCTGCAGCACCTCACTTGTCACTTTTTTCCAGTATGATAAGGAACCATTAATGAGTATTCTTTGGGTTCGGTCAGTCAACCAGCTACAAATCCACCTAACAGTAACCTCATCCAGCCCACATTTTACCAGCTTCTCCACAAGAATATAATGGGGGATTTTGTCAAAAAGCCTTACTGAAATCAAGATACACTACATTCACAACATTCCCCCGATCCACTTAGCTTGTAATTCTATCAAAAAGGAAATTAGATTCATCTGGCATGACTTGTTTGTGAAACACACATCTGGGTCTTATTAATCACAGCATCCAACTGTTTAATTATCTTTTCTAGGACCTTTCCCGGTATCAATGTCAAGCCAACACCCACATAGGTCTTCTTTTTTCCCCATTTTTGAAGATGAGGACAAGATTTGCCTACCTCTGGTCCACAGGGACTCCAAGAATTCTCAAAGATTATAGACAGAAGCTCTGAGGTTTGAATTCATTTAACGTAGCTATGTGTTCCCTCATCTCCTCTTTTCCTTCTTGGGCTGCAGCTCCCTCCTTGCATCATTTATTCTGTAATCACCAGGTTGGTCACTGCTTTCCTTTGGGACAGAGGCAAAATAGGTGCTGAGAAGTTCCACCTTCTCTTTGTCATCCACCCGCATTGCTCTGCCTTCTCCATGAAGAGGACCCACTACTTACTTCTTCTTCCTCATTTTTATTATTACTAGATTTAACCTCACTTGCCAGCCTGAGCTCATTCTGACCTTAGACCTACCTGACATTCTCCCTGCAAATGTTAGCTACTCATGTCTACTCTTCCTTCGTGACTTCTCCTTTCTTCAATTTCTTAAACATGCCCTTTTTAAATCTCAGCTCATCTTCCAGCTCCTTATGAAGCCACACCGGGGGTTTTATTTTAGATGTCTCCCACTTTTATTTTCTGTTGGAATTGCCTGCATTTGTGCCTTCACTATTTCACCTTGAAGAAACTCCCATCCATTTTGGACTTCCATCTCTTTGATTATTTCTAACCATGAGATCTTACCCAGTAGTTTCTTAAGCTTTTTGAAATCAGCCTTCTTGAACTCCAGAGTGCATGTCTGACTGCACTCAGCTTTCCCTTGCCCCTGTATAATGAAACCCAGAAGGACATGATCACTTCCTCCCAAGGTTCCCAGTACTTCCACTTGGTTGTTCAGTTCCTCCCAGGTCCAAGTGAGATGATCCATCCCCTTGCTGCTTCTTACACCTGATGGGAAATGAAATAGTCAGCAAGGCCCACATGACTAACCAACAAGTCTAGAACCCTCACTGGGTGTAAGTAAATAAAAAGTCTAGTTTTGTTGCACAAGTGCCTCCTCATTTATTTGAACATCTGCTTGGGGGATTGTGTGCATCAGGTAATTTGCTTTTAAACACAACTTGAACTGAACTTCTCCCCCTTTCCTGGTGCTAAAAGAGGTCTTCCTGGCTGCACCTTTGAGTCTAACCAATTCAGGCTCCAGTCCTATCTGGGAGACATTCCCATGAAATATAGTGTGGTTTACTTCTGAATAATGTATGGTTATTGGAACATTAACCTACACTACAAATTGTGGCAGCAAGGACTCCTTCTAAACCAAGGTTAGGCATTTTTCAGTTTGGTTAGGTAGGAAGTACTTATACAGCTCCAATGTTTTAGTGTCCACATATTTGCAAGGGAGGGGGATGGAGGGAGACAGAACAACATGGCCCCACTGGTGTTGCCTCCTTGGTCCCACTGATGTGACCTTATTGGCTCCACCTACATGACCTCCTTGGCCATAGGCCACCCCACCACATCCAGGGCTTACCAGCTGCTACTGGTATTTTTGTATGTTATGTTCAGAAACATATTTTTCACACACTTTACCCTAGAATATCCATTGCTTGGCCGGAGAACTGCCATTTTGCCACACTAGGTGGAAGACGGCTGTGTTTCAGTTGTCAGTGCTTTGGAAATTGTGCATCGGGTAATTTGCTCTTAAACACAACCTGAATTGAACTTCTCCCCCTTTCCTGGTGCTAAAAGAGATCTTCCAGAAGTTAAAAGAGATTATTGGAAATGGAAGCTTCTCTTGGGGGAAAATGAAACTAGGAAACAAGCCCATATTCCTTATGCATATTCCCCCCCCCCCTTTCATTGTTTCAATGCCCATACATCAATATTTTTCAGTGGCAGGTTCAAGCATTTGAGGACAGAAGTTTGCAGACAAGAGCATTGTGCAAAGGGTGCCCATGTGTCAGTCATCTGGACTATGATGCCCACGGGAAAATGATATTCAAATTGCATTAATTATATGTAACTGAAAATGGCAGTTTAGTGCTGGACTTCTGGCTTACAATGCCTCTCTGATGTGCCCTCTCCCCCCGCCGATCCTGGGCCAATTACCCACCCCCACTTCATTTTACCATTGGTGTCCCTTCTACCTAATGGCACTGGAAAGCTTTCCATTCAGAATGGTACGGCCAACTCCAGGACTCTGCTTTATGAATGACAGATTGGTTTTCTCCCAGCCTATCCCGCATAGTCCTCTTGATAAGCATCCTGTAATTTGCTTGGCATGATCTTATACATAAAGCAGCTGGCAGGTACAGTTTTATTATCCTGGCTACAGCTTCTAATGTGATTGATCACAGCCTGTTATGGTACACTGCATCTGGAGGAAATCGAATTTTCTCTGAACCCATGATGGAGTGCTCAGATACACTTTCTTATGCAAGGAATGCACAGAGAAGAGAAGGAGCTGGATATCAAACCAGATGCAAATCTGAGTCCGAGCCAAAGGCAGAAGAAGTCTCTTTTCGTTAGGAAGCTTCCTTTAAACACACACACACAAATAACACCACACACCTACTGAAAACGAAACTTTAAAAATAGTGAATTATATACACACATCTCTACTGGTGAATGGGGAAATGCCCCACCAACCTCATTCTGCCCTCAGCAAACTCCCACCCGCCTGCCTTTTGGCCTTTTGGCATCCCTGTGGAACGCCCTCCCACCAGATGTCAAAGAGAACAACAACTACCAGACTTTTAGAAGACATCTGAAGGCAGCCCTGTTTAGGGAAGCTTTTAATGTTTGATGTATTACAGTATTTTAATTTTTTTTTTTTTAAGCAGCCCAGAGTGGCTGGGGAAGCCCAGCCAGATGGGCGGGGTATAAATAATAAGTTGTTGTTGTTGTTGTTGTTGTTGTTGTTGTTGTACCCAGCCCAGAGGGGTGACAATGCCTGTTGCCTTCCTCTTCCTTATTCTCAGTGTTGCTTATTATAGAACGCCACACTCAGGAGGATGAGGACAAAACCAACATGAGTTGGCTCTGCCTAGCATTGCCTATGGCTCCACCTACTGGTGGGCTCCCTGCCTTCCACCCTACCAGTTTCAACAGACACCACCGCATACATTGGATCATCCAAATTAAATCATCATGAAAATGACTCTGTGCACGACCATTGCATGTGGATGGCAGTACTGGATTTGTAAAATGAGAATGGGTGATGTTTGGCCCTTTCTGCTCCCTGGTTCAAGAGGCGCAGTTTTAAAGGGAGGGGGAGAGGAACTTCCAGTGAATTGTGGTTCATTTGGGCAAGAGGGGCATTGCTCTTCCTGCCAAGCTTCCTACTTACAACCAGCTGCCAGCTTCCTCCAACTCCAACTTGGTAGAACTCAGCAGGGAGAAAGATGGGAACAAAACTAGAGGTAGCTGCTTCTGCCTATCATTGGCTCTGGTTGCCTCATTAGCCTCCTCCCTGCCTGTCTCAGTGAGCATCAACCACCACTCAGGTCTTCCCAATGTTTTTGGGCTCCATCTAGGGAGGAGAAGAAATCCTCAGAACTCAGATTCCAGAGTCGATTCACATGATTCAATCTGGGCAATTCATGACCCACATTGTATCATGGAATCTGCTTTAGAAACTCTAGTCCGCTGTAGACCCATTCACCACTCTAAAGGATCCTGCACCACCAGCCTGCTCTGAGAGCCAATGTGGTGTAGTGGTTAAGAGGGATAGTCTCGTAATCTGGTGAACCGGGTTCGCATCTCCGCTCCTCCACATGCAGCTGCTCGGTGACCTTGGGCTAGTCACACTTCTCTGAAGTCTCTCAGCCTCACTCATCTCACAAAGTGTTTGTTGTTGAGGAGGAAGTGAAAAGGAGAATGTTAGCCACTTTGAAACTCCTTCAGTTAGTGATAAAGCGGGATATCAAGTCCAAACTCTTCTTCTTCTTTTCTGTCTTCAGTGTGTCCTTTCTATGCATGGAGGGGGTTCTGCGGACCTCCCTCAAGCCAAGGGGAGTCAATCAAATCACTCTCAAATCAAACCAAGTACCAGATGGGTAACAGTTTATAGTGCATGGATGAGGGAATTGTGGCCCTCCAGATGTTGTTGGAATCCAACTCCCATCGACCACAGCCAGCATGACTAATGGTCGGAGATAGTGGATTATATTCAATGTAGTGTTAATGCTAAGGTTCCATCAGCACAGGGATTTCTCCTTCTTCACCGGGACATCCTCCCCACCATCCACAAATCTGGGACTCCAGAGCAGATTTGGTGGCAGTGTGGAGGCAAGCATAATAGGATGGAGCAGGAGGAAAGAGACCCATTGCACTAAGCCATAGTCCTTGCAATCCTGCAACTATATCATTGAATGCCACCCAACAAGAGTTATTGTGTAGAAACATCTAGAGGACCATCGGTTCCCCCCAACCCTGATGCAGAAGAAACTCGTGTGAGACAACCCTGCTGCTAATTTATATTATTTCAATATGGAAATGGGCAGCGTGCATGTTTGGGAAATACTGATGGACTCCTACTCCCATCAGCCCCAAGCTGCCAAAAGGCAAAAGCTATTGGTGGAGGCCATTTTCTGAATTGGAAAGAGCCTATGTTTGGAAAGAGCATTTGGAGCAGAGAAGATGATGTGCTTTTTCTTTAAATCAGTTACCCACATTGGGGGAGTGGTTGGTTGTAAGATGATGCCTATGCCCCTGAGCCACAAGCCACAGTGAGACCCACAGTACTGGGAATGGTTTAGAGCAGAGCATAAGGAAAAGCTATGATTTTCGTTTAAAGTGTTGTAAATTGCTTTGAGGGCCTGGAGGGTGAAAAGAGGGGTATTAATCCCTTCTTATCATCTTCGCAGACTGCATGCATCTCTTCTATGTATTAAGATGTAGCATAGCAATGGTAAAATAAGCCATTATTTTTCAAGGAGAGATGAGGAGCCATTTCCCATCCGAAGGCAGAAATTCTGGATCAGGAACGTTGCCCAATGGACCAGACAGTTTCCAGGGAAAATACTATAAACATTTCCCAGAAAATCTTTATTCCACAGTTATTCAGCTTCTTTAATAATATTCTTTCAGGGGGATAGATCCCAGAAACCTGGAGGCAATCTCTAAAGGAAACGAATATATTGAGCAGCTTCATTCCTAGAGGCCAATCACATTACTTATTGTAGATAAGATTTTTAAATATGGTAAATTGTGCATAAAAGTTGCTGACAGAAATGTATGATATCAGGATAGATTTGCAAGATGTTTATATTAGATAAATTGCAGGACCCCCCCCCCCAATTATTATTTTTTTATACATTAGGACAATTTGCACCAACATGCTGGTGGAATTTTCAATAGGGGTTGTTGTTGTTGTTTTTAGTTTCAAAAAGGCAAACTGATATTAAAATGTGAAGAACTTAGGACTTAAAAAGTGAGAAACCGAAAGAAACTGAAACTGACAGATTCACCCAACCTTACACACTGTCACACACTGGTTTTTGGAAGCCTATCGGGCAAGAACAGCAGGAGGGGGTTTTTTTTTAGAGTAAAAGGGACTATTTGGAGGGAAATTATTTTTGCATATGGGGTGAGGGTCTGGTGGTGGTGTTTTTTAACTAGTTGAGTGTCTTGGGATTTCTCTCAGTATCCTGAAACCTCTGTGGCATATGGGTTGCCCTGTTTTTCCTACAAAGCCATTGGCACAGGTCTACTGAGTTCAGAATTAGAGGGAAATATTAAAGAACATTTTTTAAAAAAATCTCAGTTGAATGGTTGCTTATTAATACACACTGACTGTGACAATCGCCCTGATCCAAAGCCTAAAATTAGAACCTGGTGCACTCCAAGAAGGTTGCCAAGCTAGGCTGCTGTTCTCCTTGAGTAAGATGGCAGTGTTTTCTTAATACCTTCCCGGCCCTTCTCTCCCAGGATGTTTTGGAGAGCGAGCGAGGCAAACTGAAGAGACAGGGCTGTCTGTCAAAAAGGTGATCTCTAATGTACTGAAGCAGGTTCCCTGGAGCCCTTTGTCTCCCGTGATTGACAGCTGGTGAAAAAGCAAACCACCAGCAGATATGGCTCTAAATCAAAATTGTCTGCTTGAGCAGGAATGATGTTGGTTCTGATCGCAATGCGAATCTGTCAGTGTCTGTTTTCTGCATTTGCTATTTTCTCTAGCTAAGTTAAATTCTGTCTTGCTGACATGCCATTACAGCAAACAGTGCTTTGCCTTACCTTGTGGGGATGACTCTTGTGCACAATGACCCAGCCGTGCCCTGCAGGATGTGGGCAGTGTTTTGCAGGATCCGAGAAAGAAAGCTTTTCAGCAGGGATATCCCTCCATAGGAACATAGGAATCTGCATTGAGCCAAGTCACACTGTTGGTCCATCTAGCCCAGTGTTCCCTGTTCTGACTGTCAGTGGCTCCCCATCATTTCCGAGCACAATTCCAAGATTTGGTGCTGACCTTTAAAGCCCAAAACGGCCTCGGTCCTGTATGCCTGAAGGAGCATCTCCACCCCCATCGTTCAGCCCAGACACTGAGGTCCAGCACCGAGGGCCTTCTGGTGGTTCCCTCATTGCAAGAAGTGAGGTTACAGGGAACTAGACAGATGGCCTTCTCAGTAGTGGCACCCACCCTGTGGAACACCCTCCCTTCAGATGTGAAGGAAATAAGCAGCTATCCTATCTTTAAAAGACATCTGAAGGCAGCCCTGTTCAGGGAAGTTTTTAATATTTAATGCTGTACTGTTTTTAACACTTGATTGGGAGCCGCCCAGAGTGACTGGGGAAACTCAGCCAGATGGGTGGGGTATAAATAAATTTATTATTATTATTATTATTATTATTATTATTATTATTATTATTATTATTTCAGACAGTAGTTTCTCCTATTCCTACCTGGGGACACCAGGGATTGAACTTGGGACCTTCAGCATGCAAGGCAGTTGCCACTGGACAGATGTTGGCTGGCTGAGTTGGCGCAGCATGGAGGGGCAGTTGCCCATTGCAAAATTGTCAGGGCAATTTCAATTGCCTTAATACAGCTGTGCACATCTGTCGCTGGGCCTCTGTTGAAAATGACTTCTCCATGCAAACTAGGAAGTGACCTCTCCAGAAGTGAACTCTGTGGCTGTGATCTCCTGCGTGGCAAGGACTCTGTTAGGCAGTTGAATGTGCATGCACCCATTTCCCTCCCTCCCAGTCTGCATCCGTGTGGCCCCGGATGCTGGCAATCCATGCTATGCCACTGCTGGGAATGATGGAAGTTGAAGTCCAACAGCAACTGGAGGCACAAAGTTTCTATATGTCTACTCTAGGGATACTGATCTTCTCTTATCAGTTACCTTCAGCCTCTGCTCTCCCCTTGAATCCATAAACAAAACAGAGGTTTAAACAAATTAAAGAGCTGGTTTGTGTGGCACACAGAACCGGATATGAGTCCCATTGTGACTAGGGGTGGAGTGGGGATCCCAGTGCCTATTTCAGATTTCTGTCTTTCCACCATGCTGACTTAAGGCCATCAGAAGCATAAGGAAAGGAAAAACATTTTTGGAAGCCTGCAAATGACATGTTCAAACTAAAATTAAAACCAATGAAGATGTTAAGAGCTGGTACTCAATTAAATCAGACTCTTCTCTCATCTCAAACCTGCATTTAAACATGTAAACATATCAGCGCACAAAGATTTATCTGATGTTAAATGAGAACACAAGCAATTTTATTCCAGAGGGGCAGATGTTAAAAAACATTGTTATGTACCATTTTCACAGATGTTCCCTCCTTCACTATTTTTAGCGCTGGATTTTAGTGTTTCAAATTTCGCATTTCAAAAGCCGTAGAGAGGAAATGGCGGGTACACTCAAGCCAACGGCATTGGTTGAAAGGCAGTTTGGCAAAGTGTGTGCCCAGGGATCTTTGCCAAGGGAAATGCTTTATCGTTCTTCTACCTTGGTCTGCTTGCTTTCCAATCATTTACGGCTTTAAACCAGGGCTGGTCCAAGACATTTTGGCAACCAGCAGACCCCAAAATGGCACATCCCTCCCTGTCAGGGAACAAGGGGTGAGGTAGTATCTGCATCAGGAACTAGGGGGACATTGGGATCTGCTGTCTCTGTGAATTCTGCCGCCTGAGGCATTTGCCTCACCTTGCCTCATGGGTGGACCGGCCCTGCTTTAAACGGTAATGTGCACACATTGAACTGGGCCAGAAGCAAACTGGCAGTAGGTGCAGCTGTTGTAAAGTAGGGGTTATGTTAGATCTAACCTACCATTGGCCTTCCTGCCTTCTCCCCCACCTGTTTCAATGGGCAGAATATGGGCAAATAGCTGCTGGTCAATATGCGGGGGGAAATAACTTGGCAGCATTGACAAGGATGAGAGAGATACGTGTTTGGTTCATCTTTTAATGTGAACCTGCCCAATTCACAATTTGGGAATAAATATGTGAATTGAAACACAGCTGTCCTTTGAAATCTGCACTTCTCTGAATTTTGTGATGCAACTCTCCAACCACAAAAATACACGACGAGTGTGAAAATAATGTACAAGGGGAAATTGCGGCCAAAAATGTGAATATTAGGCAGACCTGCATGCAAATATGCATACACAAGGCGCAACATGCACTCAGATGTGTACAAATTGCCATGAAGGCTTCTTCTTTCTTTTAAGCAAACTGACGCAGAAATGGGTAATTGACAGATCGATCCATCCCCAGTTTTGAATTACTCATCTTACCCTTTATGCACACCAGAAACTTCATTCTCCTTGCTACTCAGATGAGCCACAAGGGCCTAATGTGGCAGTTCGAGCAATTAAAATTCAATGAGGCTGCAAATATTTGCAGGATTTAGCCCAGGGTGACTTATTTTAGAGATTTGTGAAGCCTGAATCACTCCTAGTGTGCTGCAGTCGTTTTCATGCATAAGTAGAAAAGATATTTGTTCTCCTGGTTCCCCTCCCTGCTTCCTATAGGTAGCAGAAACTACCACAGCCCAGGAGAGAGTTAGATACATACCTGATGTAGTGTAACTCAGCTGAGCTGGTATGGAGTGTGACCAGGGAGGAGGTGTGGCCTCAGGAGAGTTCCAAGGGCCAGATAGAAAGGCCTGGAGGGCCACATTCACCCTGGGCCTGAGGTCCCCCATGCCTGCCTCAGGTTGTCCAACAATAATCCGTAAACAGACCCCTGTGTTGCAATATAGACAAGCTGAACAATATAACACACCACTATTTATTAGTCTATAAAGAGTGTTTAGTGCCATTGTTACTGGCCATCGTGTTGTGTTATATTGTTCAGGTTGTTCAACAGCTGTTTGGTGGCCTAGTGGAGCACAATGTGAGTGCCAATAAGATGGGGGTCATTATGCAACGCCCTGACCATATAATCTTTAAATTTAAAGTTTCCTCAGTTTCTCACCTTCCACTCTTAAATTCACTTCTCTACATTTCTGAAGCAGTTTGCATTTTTTTAAAAAAATCCTCCCAACAGGTTCTTATTTGTAAGTAAGAAAGATCTTTATTCATGGGAATAAAGACTTGGTAGCAGACACAAGGTCAGGGTAACAATTCAGAAGTTCAAGATTCAGTCAAGACATTCAGAACTGCAGATCCTCTAAGTGTCCCTAATTTCCAGGGACAGTCCTGGATTTACAGAAACTGTCCCGGTTTCTGATTTGATCCCAGAATGTCCCGGGCAACTTAATTCGTTCCGGAGGTCTGTTCTTAACCTGAAACTGTTCTTAACCTGAAGCACCACTTTAGCTAATGGGGCCTCCTGCTGCCGCCACGCTGCCGGAGCCTGATTTCTGTTCTTATCCTGAAGCAAAGTTCTTAACCTGAAGCACTATTTATGGGTTAGCGGAGTCTGTAACCTGAAGCGTATGTAACCTGAAGCGTATGTAACCCGAGGTACCACTGTATATCCTAACATCGCTCACTTTGCAGGAATGCTGAGATTGCAAAAGCACGCTCTTCCAAGTTGGGCCTGCTCCCATCCATGGAGGCGGTGTCAGATTCTCTAGGTGACAGTACTGCATCCTCTTATTTTGGCTCCTGATCAATCACTGCTGGCTCCTGAGTTCCTTCCCCCCTTGGCTGCCCACAGCCCTCCCCAGCCTCCATTGCGTCTCTCCCCTCTGCTGGAAGGCCTGGAGGAAGGAGTCTGCATCCCTGCTCCTCTTTCTGAAGCACAAGTTGAGGAACAAGCAGAAGAGTCTCCCCCCCTTTCCAACCCTGGTCCCCATCAGGCCAGACTCTTAGTTCTTCCTCCTCCTGCATCAGGCCTGCCAACCAAAGCCTGGGTCCCACCAGTGCTGTGGGCTCATGGCAAAAATGGAGACCTGGAAGATCAGAACTTCATTCTCGAGCGTTTGCACAGGAATCGTTCAGCTGTAATTGGGCAAGACTAAAACTGTGACTTACGGCTCATTTTCCCCCCTTCTCCCCAGCAGATGTGTCCATGATTTGTATTCTCCGGGTCTCCAATGAGTTTTCTCCAGCACCTTCTGCAGATTTGATTGATACTGTGCATGAGGACACTCAGTTAAATGATACAGTGTAGATCAAAGCATGAAAGATAATTTTCACCGAAAACGTGTGGCGCTGAGGATGAGTTATGAATCTTTGTTTCACAGCTTATGGAGCACAATTTCATTTAAAGCCTAAATCCATCATTTCAGGAATTGTTCATCAAAATGCATCCAATAGAAGCCTGAAGATGAACAGTGTAAAGTCAAAGGGAGAAAAGGGGGGGGGGTAACAACAACCACCTACAGAGACCCCAACTGCTGCTGTTCTACTACTACTACTAGAGAAATGTTGTTTCAAATATGTAAGAGTAAAAACCAAGAGACAATATCTTGTGATCTGCATGAATATTTTCAAGAAATGATCCATATGAAACTAGTGGGGAAAAACTATTCATTGACAAGTTTGGATGCAGAGAGCAATGACAAGTTCTGTGGAATTGAAGCTGGGCTGTAATGCACCCACGGCTCAGGGATGCTATTTTTCTGCTCGTAAATCTATATTTGATTACTTTGGTTTATTCATGAGCAAACACAGAGATAATTGCAACCGTGATCTTACTTCCCTTCCCCTTCTCAATCCCTTTTCTTCTCCGCCTTACAGAGTTGCCTGTTCTCAAAGAGGCAAGATCTTTTTTCAAAGCATCGCACTGTATCCAGAGCAAGTTTCTCACACACGGAACCATAGAATTGTAGAGTTGGAAGGGACCATGAGGGTCATCTAGCCCAACCCCCCCCAGCAATGCAGGAATCTTTTGCCCAACATGGGGCTCAAACCCACAACCTTGAGATTACAAGTCTCAGGCTCTCCCAACTGAGCTATAGGTCCCGTCAAACTCAATGCGAGAAATTGGGCATGGCTACGGATGTGATAGAACTCCAACAAAAACAGAAACGGAATGGAAATTGCTGGTGTTCACTTATTTGTTCCTTGTCTGGAACAGAAACCAATCTAGCGGATAAAATTGGTATTCATGGTTGCTGCTGCTTTTGGTTCACAAAGGACATGCAATAGATTATGCTCACCCCAACCCCACCCATTAACATTCTCTCTTCTTTGCAGTAAAATGAATGGGATTGAACAACATAATGAAAACGTAACCTATGTAAGTTACATGATTTTGCTACAGGGGACAATGAGACAAATAACACAGCTTTTGGTGGAAGCCAAATGGAAGCAGAACGGAAGCAGTGCCGCATGTGAGGAATGAAAGGAAAACAGAAAACAATGCCTTCTTCCTATTTGTGACTTGAGCCTCGTTACAAAATGGCCAAGGTGGAACTCACTTGCTTGGGATCCAACCAATGTCAGTTGGGGATACTAAGGCTTTTTGGCCAAAACCTAGTCATAAATCGAATCATAGAAGAGTTGCAGAGTTGGAAGAGACCCCGAGGGTCATCTAGTCCAACCCCCTGAAATGCAGGAATCTGTTGCCCAACGTGGAACCCACAACCCTGAGATTAAGAGACTCATGCTCTTACCATGGGTAAAGTTACTGAAGGGTTGCCATATTTGAAAAAGTGAAAATCCAGGCACAAAACTTGTTGACCATTTTGGTAAAAGTTGCTAAGCTTTGGCGGATGGGGTTATCTTTAAAAAACGGGTCTGATGGTTTGTTTGTTTTTAGGAAATTCAACAACAACAACAACAACAACAACACACTTCTGATTTTTGAGAATTCTGCCCAGACTCTGTTTTCAGTGGACAAATCCCAGAAATGTTCAGCAAATTCCAGACATATGGCAGTCCTCGCTATTGTTTTGGAGTTATTGTCTTGTTTGTTGTTATGATGTGTATTTTATACTATAAACCGCCCTGTAATCCTCTGGCAAAGGGTGGTATATAAATCTGATTAATTAATAAATAAAATAACTTGCTTTTACCTGGGGGGGGGGGCACGTGCCAGTGTTGGGTACAGCCAGAGGCACAATCAGGCAGAGTAACCAATGGAAACTTTCCCTTTCTACATTAAGCGAATTTCTGCACACAGCCCTCTCTGATCTCCAAGCAAGCAAAGGCATGGTCAGTTAGACAAAGACAACCACAGCAGCAAATCATGGAATTTGGTGGAGAGTCCCAAGGGCCAGACAGAGAATTTCAGAGGGCCACATTTGGCCCCTGGGTCTGAGATTCCCCAGCCCTGAGTCCTGCCCTTACAGGTGAACCAAATTCTGTCTGAGCCAAGGATCACAACACCCAATCATGTCTGCTTATAATTCCCTTGCCCCCTTTATCCTACAAAGGTTTTATATATATATATATTGCCAGAGAGAATTGAAGAAGGGAGTAGAGAAGAAACAATTCCTAAACCCATCTGAATAAGAAGCATAAATACATTTTGTGGCAAGAAAAGGGGGGAGGATCCACAGGAGAGGTCTTTTGTTCATTGCTAAAATAAATGTGCTAGTTAGCCTGTCAACACACGTATTCATTTCAGGGATGGTTGATTACAGAGAAGTCAAACAAACTGAGGACCATATTTAACTGAGATGCAAAGCAAGGAATGAACTTTTTCCTCTCCAAATACGATGCTTCAGTGGAAGCAAATTTTGATCATTACTGTGCCTAAAACCCCATGTGAAGCTATAAAAATCAGTGCGCACTCTCGCTCTCTCTGCTTTTTGTCTTGACGCACAAAAGGGAGAGAATGGAATTACTTGTAACTTTGTTTGAAATGACTCCAGGATTCCTGCAGTAGGTAGTTTGGGGGGCAGACATCTGTAAGAGACAAGAGACAGAGGAACTTAATTTTCAGTAGCTGACTCTAGTCTATATTTATTTATTTTGATGCATTCCACCACCACCCCTTTCTGTCTACCAAAACAGTTCCCTGAGTGGCTTTACAGAACAATTCAAAACAAAAAACAACAAGGCAGCCCCAGCCCTCAGACATACAATCTAAAAGGAAGCTTGTCTCTCAACAGAGATGATGGAGTCACTCTGCTATATTTATGGTGCCTGCCCTGACCGCCCCCTCTGGCCATGTTAACATGATGATGACTGCTCTGGGACTTTGTGGGAAACTTTAAATTGTGCTTTCCCTGCTCCTTGCCGCTGCTTACCAAACAAACACATGACTGAGAAGTCACTCAGCGGAGCTCGTCTGATGACACTTTGGCAAGAGCCCCATCAACCCTGGAGCTGGCTCCAGTACAGACTCTGGAGATAAGAGTGAGATCCTATCTATATCTAAGCTGGTTCTGAGTTTTGAATCAATGCATGAATGCCGGTTTGTGGGGGAAGCAAGCACCACATTCCTCTGTATGTGCAATTTTTCTACATGCAATAAGGTAAAGGGTAAAGGGTAAAGGGACCCCTGACTATTAGGTCCAGTCATGGCTGACTCTGGGGTTGCGGTGCTCATCTCGCTTTATTGGCCGAGGGAGCCGGCGTACAGCTTCTGGGTAATGTGGACAGCATGACTAAGCCGCTTCTGGAGAACCAGAGCAGCACACGGAAACTCTGCTTACCTTCCCGCCGGAGCAGTACCTATTTATCTACTTGCACTTTGACGTGCTTTTGAACTGCTAGGTTGGTAAGGAGCAGGGACCAAGCAATGGGAGCTCACCCTGTCACGGGGATTTTAACCGCCAACCTTCTGATCGGCAAGTCCTAGGCTCTGTGGTTTAACCCACAGCGCCACCCGCGTCCCTGTCCCGCGTCTACATGCAATAGGTGTATGGAAATATGTGTTCCAAGTTGCAAACTCAAATATGGCACATGCCCCTACGGGAAGCAAAGATAGCCCTCAACTTGTATGGCTTTAAAAGAATCGGAGAGTTGGAAGGGACCCCAAGGGTCATCTAGTCCAACCCCCAGCAATGCAGAAATCTCAGCTAAAGCATCCATGACAGATACCCATCCAACCTCTGCTTAGAAACCTCCAAGGAAGGAGAGCCCACAAACTCCCGAGGGAGACCGTTCCACTGTCAAACGGCTCTTACTGTCAGAAAGTTTTTCCGGATGTGAAATTGGAACCTCCTTTCTTGTAACTTGAAGCCATTGGCTCGAGTCCTGCTCTCCAGAGAAAACAAGCTTGTTCGCTCTTCCATGTGACAGATTCATGAAGGGCAAGGCTATCAATGGCTACTAGTCATAGAACCTTAGAACTGTAGAGTTGGGAGGGGAGAAGGAGAAGGGGATGACAGAGGAAGAGATGATTGGACAGTGTTCTCGAAGCTACCAGCATGAGTTTGACAAAACTGCGGGAGGCAGTGGAAGACAGGAGTGCCTGGCGTGCTCTGGTCCATGGGGTCACAAAGAGTCAGACACGATTAAACGACTAAACAACAACAACATGAGCATCATCTAGTCCAACCCCCTGCAATGCAGGGCTCAAACCCATGACCCTGAGATGAAGAGTCTCATGCTCTACCAACTGAGCTATCTAATCCCCGCCATGTTCAGAAGAGTATTACGGAAGAACAATGTCAAACAGCATTTGATGATCTCCTTCTACCGGTCAACAATAGAAGGTGTCCTTTCATACTGCACCACGGTGTGGTACGCTGGTTTGACATCAACTGACAGGAAGTGCCTACAGAGGGTGGTGAATACAGCACAAGATATTATGGGCTGTTCCATGAATCCGCTGGATGAAATAGAGGAAGAATGTTTCCTCAGGAGAGTGAGGAAAATTCTCAGGGATGATTCACACCCTGGCTGGCACTTTCTTGATCTCCTGCCCTCGGGCAGAAGATATAGAAGCATGATTAGTCGCACCAACAGGGTAAAGAACAGCTTCTATCCATGGGCTGTTAGGCTGCTGAACGAAAAGATAACAAAAGGGCAACTGACTTTCGGATTTCGTGGATGTGTGTCAGTAAACGAGGGGAATTAAGACTAATAGAGCTGAGTGGGGGTGCTCGTGTAATCTCACTGTAGACAAGTTGTACAAGTGACAATAAAGTATTTCAGTTATGCCTATGAATACAATTTCTGCGAATCACAGGTGGGCAGAATGCTATTGTACTCTTGTCCAGCTTACAGGTATCCCATGGGCCTCTGGTTGGCCACTGTAAATGCAGGATGCTGGACTAGATAGGCTGTTGTACTGATCCAGCAAACTCATATTGTGATCTTAAAGTTCCATTTTTCCTCTTGGACCCATGGCAGACGTCAGCACCAGTTGAACCTGGTGGGGTCTTACGATCTTGGCATTTGGCGATGGATGCTGGGTGCTGAGGATTCTCGGTCTGGGCCACCACAATGACTGGAGGAGTTGCCCATCAGATCAATGCCCAATGCACACCTGAGCTTCCCACAGAATTGGGGAGAGTTGCTTGTGCATCGGAACACACCCTCAGTCAGAACTGCTAATGCTTGATTGTCACTCTTGGGGAATCCAGCGGTCTAAATTTATAGACGCAAACTGTTTTGGAAAACATTTATAATTCATTGTGAGTCCATTAATTTTGCATGGCGCTGACGCCATCGCATTGGAAAGGTGACTGTCAAACTAGAAAGGGACCTCTCTTGTCATTACAGGAAGGTCAACATCTGAGACTAGGACTAGGACACAAGGCAACCAGTCAGTCACTCATAACGCCGGAATGAAAAATGACACTCACTGGAGTTGATTCTAGCAGTGGCGTTTGAATTATTCAGCAGTTTCGCTCTCTCTCCCTCCCCCCAACACCACCCACTTCATTCACCTCCCCTTCACTTTCTCATCAAAACCTACAAGGGTTTGCATATTTTTAAATTGTCCTGATAAGCCTCTGGGAAATATACCAGTGATAAGGCATCAGAATACAGAAAGGGAGCTGGGTTTGCATAACTGCCCGCCATACATCTTCCTGACACACACTTTCTCTCAAGTCACAACAAGACTGTGTGGCAGCATTTCATGTTGAGGTATGTGCAAGCAAGGGGACAACCCTCCAGTGGTCAGCGGAAGCATTTCACCTCATCCCTTAAGCCAGGAATGGGGAGCCTGTGGCTTTCCAGGGGTAGGTGGACTCCAAATCCCATCAGCCTCTGTCTGCACAGCCTTGTTGACAAGGGATGATGGGCACTGGAGGCCAGCAACATCTGGAGGGCCAACCGTTCTCCATCCTTGCCAACGCTTTGCAGAAAATTTCTTCCACTTTTCTTTCTTTTTATCCTCCTCTATCACAGGGGAGCCAACTCTATGAGGCTGAGGTGTCTTTGCCACCCCCCATATCTGTTGGGAGAGGGCAGGGGACCCTCAATGTTATGGAGATGGAGGAGGCCAAGCACAGAACTGAAAGTGGCTTGGATTCAGTGGTCGGCTCCTCCTGAACGTGAGAGAGGAGAAGCCACCAGTCACTGAAGCCAGGCTGGGCTCCACACTGGGCCTCCTGATAGTGCAGTGTCCCTTATCCCACACATGATGCCACACACATGAAATGCTTACCATGTGTATGATGTCACACACACGCATCATGCATCTCATGCATGACATCACATCTCTGCCCACTTTGCTATGTGTATGTCATTTTATAAGCTTCTGCCCTTCCGCCTCTTGATCACCTTTCCTCTAAACCAGTGGTTCTCAACCTGTGAGTCCCCAGATGTTGTTGGACTACAACTCCCATCATCCCTGAGCTCTGGCCTTGCTAGCTAGGGGTGATGGGAGTTGTAGTTCAACAACATCTGGGGACCCACAGGTTGAGAAAGGCTGCTCTAAACGAAGACATCCCAAATGCTACAACCTTTCCATCCCCTCCATCGTTTTGGCTTTCCCTCACCCATTTTCCATCGCCCCAGCTACCTTCGCCCCCAGACACCAAATCACTTGAACGTATTTCCCAGAAACCTCAATAAGCCTGTTTGTTTGCTTTTCTTTTTCAGGACTTTAATCATTAGCGGACAGCATTGAGAGAGATTACCACCCCTCATGCCCAATCTTTCTGATAAAGAGCAGCAAGCCTCACCTGCAAGGTCAGGCACAGAGTACAATTCCAATGAAGGGGGGGGGGGAGCCGGCAGCGAGAGCCGCAAGACCCAGAGAGATTTAGAAAATGTCAAAGGGGTGAGGAAGATAAATGAAGGCTTTCAAAACTGAAGGAGCTGTACACGAGTCAATACTTTCCCATGAATTATGCATTCATTTTGGGGAAAACACGGGAAAATGTGGTCCGTAGAGGTCCCCTGAAATGGTTGTTCTGAGGGTTTTTATTTATTTAGGCAAAAAATATTGTTGCACACCACCTCAGTCTCCAAGCGGTGCAAGATTCCAGGGATTCCAAGCACTCACTAAGGGTTCATGTTTCTTTTTGGCAATGGGGCAAAGCAGAGACTGTGGTATCTTTGAGATATATGGTTTATTTACACATATATACCACCTGAGCCTGCGGTGGAGGGGTTCACAGCATTAACACCCCGAAAGAGTCTTGTTTCTCCCATAGCCACAGTCAAACAGACATCAAACATTGCTCTCCAACTTTCTCCAGCTTGCTGATTTTTCCTCTAAGTCACATCGCTGCTCCAAAACTCTCTACTCTAAATTCTGGCTTTAACTGTTGAAGGAAGGAGCCACACCCATTTTCTGTCTCAGACTATGACCCATCACCCAGGTTTATCACCTTACCAGGAGACTAGATTGGCTATTCCAAGAATTAGAAGCCTTGATTAAATTCTAACACTTGCTGGATCCAGAGATTAGAGGGGTCTGGCAGCCAGTTGAACACTCCAAACTCACAACAATATTCATCGACTCCTTTCTAAGCAATGTCTGTTGCAAACAAAATACGATGATTATGTTGTGTGGAACGGGTTTCAATGCTGATTTGGGCTTTCTTCAGTCTTGCATAGGCTGCATACAAGCCATATATTTAGAGCATATTTTTCCCCACTCCCAAAAGTATCTTAGGAACTGCAGTTTAGCTCTTGCAGAGCTACAGTTCCCAGAACCCTAAGCAAACTATAAATTCCAGGGTTTTCTTTCAGTTTAGGATGTGTATGCAGCCATAATCTTTCCTTAAAAACAACAACAACACAATTCAGGAAACAGAATTTATCCTGTTCCAAGAACATAATAGAAATGCACACAAGTTCAGAGTTCTACCTGAGATCCTGGACGGCTGCTTCTTACATCCTCATCTCACAATGATCAAATAAGATGTCCTTGAGAAGCCCACAAGCACTCTCCCAGTCACTGGTATTGAATTTAATGAGTTTACTTCTGAGGAGACAAGCACAGAACTCTGTTGATAGGTTATTTCCAGACAGTACCCAATATTTTAAGAAACAGGCTGACTTAAGGACTACAGTGGTACCTCAGATTAAGTACTTAGTTCGTTCCGGAGGTCCGTTCTTAACCTGAAACTGTTCTTAACCTGAAGCACCACTTTAGCTAATGGGGCCTCCTGCTACTGCCGCGCCGCCGGAGCACGATTTCTGTACTCATCCTGAAGCAAAGTTCTTAACCCGAGGTAATATTTCTGGGTTAGCGGAGCCTGCAGCCTGAAGCGAATGTAACCTGAAGCGTATGTAACCTGAGGTACCGCTGTATTGAATTTAGGAAAACAAAACCTTTTGGAATCAGAGCGTTGGAAAGGCTTAAATCTCACTTTGAACACTCGCTGAGGGAAATGAGTATTTAGATTTGATTCACAGAGGTGGAAAATCTCTGATTCATTTCATTCCTCCTAATTTCATTGAATGCTCTGCTACATTTTTCATTTGTTTAGTGTGTTTTTAATACCCAAACTACCATGTATGAAGGGGGAAGAAATCATTGGAATTATTTTTGTTTCACTTGCTAGCATTCCAAGAGGTTCTTTGACTTGCTAGTAAATGAAGTCCTACCAGTAATAGCCAAGCCTTGAACTTTTGCAGCTTTTGTCTGTTAAATACAGATATCCCCACCTGCTTCTCTGTGCCCATGTTGCAAATTTCAGGGAGATGAAACTGCATTTCAAAGAACTAACTTAATCAATACCATTCTTGGACCAGCAAGGTCAGGGCAGGTTCCCCAAGTAGCAAAGAATAGTGTGAAGTCAGAAGCTCTGCTAATAATTCAAAATTATTTATAACTGGATGAATAAATGATGGGGAAATGTTAATAGAGAGTTTGTTTGTATGCTTGCCTCACACTGGGAATATAACTTTTCAAGAGATGCTGCTGGGAGTGTGTGTCTAGAAGCAAATGGAGCCCACTTTGCACACTTAAAACCCCCGAATTTCAATCACTGCCGCTCCCCAGAACATTGTGCAAAAATGACAGCCCAACAGGCATTCACCCTCATTTTCCTGGCCAACAAAATAGGAAGTCTAATAAAGCTGCTAAAATCAGTGCTTTTTTTCTGGGGGTACGCAGGGGTACGCATACCCCTAAACATTTTGTGAATCTAAGTTTGGCCTCCTTGAGGGGCAGTATTTCAATATGAGTAGGAAAATGAGAGTACCCCTAAACATTTTTGGGGGGGGGAGGAAGCACTGGCTAAAATTAAACTTCAAAGAAGAAGAAGAGGTTATATGCCACTTACATTGTATAAATCTTTAATGGGTTCACGTAAAACACACATTTCCAAATAATTATATTATGCTGATACATAGCATAATATCTATGCAATATTTTAAAAAATACCGATTCTCACAACATTAGCAGCATGAAGGGGGGGGGGGACAGAAGAGGAGAAAACCAATAGCAAAATATTGATGAGGTCACCAAAACAAACAGAAAGCTGTGGGAAACTGCATATACAAACAGCTTTCTACATAATTCCAGGCAGGGGTGCCAACTTGAATAAAACACCAGAGGGGGGAGTTAAGCCCCACCCCACATGATGCGGCCCAGGAACACTAGTTCAGTGGCAATGCTCATCAACTTTGGAGGAGTCCAGCCCCCTCAAATATTTTATGGGGAAGAGGCTGAAGACCCCTCAGACCCTAGGAAATGGCTCCTATGATTCATGGGGCAGCCAACACAGTGGGGTGGGGCCCCACCAGTGCCACCCTCCCAACATCAGTGTTATTGTCACTTATTGGGACTGATTGGGCTGAGGGCAAGAGCACATTGTGAGTGCACAAGACTGGCTCAATTGGCGTGCCCACACAGCCCCAAGCGCAACACTGCCCTGCCCCATTTCATCCCCGTAAGTGGCAGTGATGCTGCTCTTTGTGGGGGGCAGGTGGTGGTACAACAGCACCCCACTGTGTTGGCCACTCCTGCACAATTCAGAACCAACGATCGGAGCAATGGAAGGGCTGTTGAGTTTCAGTAGTGTGCTGGTGTCATTTCAGAAACAAGACCAGGTCATTGGGAACGGAGGCAATGGTAGTATCTCTAGCCTGGGTGAGAGAAGATTGACATCAGGAAACAATGGGGGACTGAAGAGTGACATGCCGCCCCATGCAAAATGCCGCCCCGTGAATCCTGCCGCATGAGGCAGTTGCCTCACCTTGTCTCATGGGTGGGTCGGCCCTGCTTAGTTGTGAAATATACAAGACACCTTTGAACTGAGACCAGGGGGTGGGGCCTTACACATTGCTACGATCACTCAGTGGTTTTATGATCCTTGTCCACCATGACACATTTGATTCTATGGGGTTGGCCTTGTACATACAAATGATGCACCCAAATCCCAGCTTCTAGCCCACAGGAGAGGCTTCATTATGGCTTAATGCACTCATCTCTGGGATAAAAATTATTTTAGGGAAAACGTGTAATATAGCAAAATCCAGTTAGTAGAATAATGGGCTAATTATGCTCTAAAACCCAAATGTGCTTTTTAATGTCACTGTTTCAAAAAGTCAAAACAATTTATTATAGTGCTACCTGCTTAATGGTCACTTACCATTTCCATCATAGAAGAAAAGCATGTGTGTGTGTGTGTGCACGCGCACGCGCGCACACACACACACACACACAGAGAGAGAAAGAGATTATAGTTCTAATTTGGTCTTGCGGAGAGGGTGAAAGAATTCAATTTGGGAAAGTGGAGGGGGTATTGGGGCTTGTCAGCATGGGAAGGTAGCCCACCTAGGGGTAGGAAAACTCTGATCCTATACCTCTGCTTCCTTGTGGAATATCTTCAAGAGAAGAAAAGGCTAAGGAGCAGGCCCTACACAAATCCGGAATGGAGTCTTAGGATGGTTGGATGATGCCTTGTACACCTCCTTCCAGCAAGTCCTGCAGCCAAGCTGGCATCAAACATACTGCTTTCCTTTCCTTTGAATCACTTCAGCGAGGCTGAGAGCGGGGTCTTGTCAACTGGGCGGCCCAGGACGACCATCAACACTGCCCAGGCTTGCACCCTGCGGAGGTCACTTCAGTGCTGCTAATGTAGTGGTTTGACCTCACCACTGTAGGCACACTCCATTGTCTCTCGAGACAGACAGATGTCAACAGCAGCAGGGGAACAATGGTTGGGCAAGGTGATACAGTGGTACCTCAGGTTAAGAACTTAATTCGTTCCGGAGGTCCGTTCTTAACCTGAAACTGTTCTTAGCCTGAGGTACCACTTTAGCTAATGGGGCTTCCTGCTGCCGGCACATGATTTCTGTTCTCGTACTGAGGTAAAGTTTGTAACCCAAGGTACTTCTTCTGGGTTAGCAGAGTCTGTAATCCGAGGTGTTTGTAACCTGAGGTACCATTGTATAGGAGTGGGCTGGGCAACTTTTCTTGTAGAGGTTTTTTTTAAAAAAAATCAAGCACAATATACATTTAGTAAGCACTAGGTCTGGCTTGCATCACCCCTTCCATTGCTGCTTCCCTTCACTCTGTTTTCTGGAGTTTATTTTATTTTTGCAAATGAAATGCAGGGGGCAGTTAGAGAAGAAACATTGCCAGCTGAAATCAACAAGAAAAATAGCACATTGATCCTGATAGAAATGTTTAAATTAATATGGGCAGTTCACATTTCCAAACAGGTATCCAAAGGAGTAAGGAGATCATCTGACCTCTGAGTAGTGGGTGGTGGGTATTCATCCTTCCATCCTTGAAGCCCAAAGCCCATTGCTACCATAAGGGCAGCACTGCCCACTTTTACTGTCCCTCTATTAGTCCCCACATTACAGGAATATAATTTAAGACTGCATAAAACATCTGCAGGTGTTATGGGTTCCCCACTCCACCCACACACAAAAAGCCCAAAGGGTGGTAGTCAATTAACTTTTACTTAGAGTAGGCTCATTGAGATTAATGGATTTAACATGAATTTCAGCGGAGCCATTCTGAGTAAAACTTTGTTAAATACCACCTATAGTTTATGCGCACAATAATTTCTGACTAGAAAAATGATACCACTGGCTGTTAACCAGGAGGCTGATGGTTCAAGTCTGTTCAGGGGTGGCTGTGGGCAGAATTCCTGCATTGTAGAGGGTTAGACTAGATGACCCTTGGGGTACCTTCTAACTCTACAGTTCTGTTGTTCTAAGGCACACCTACATCATATGTCTCAAAAAGGTGTTATTAGCAACATTTATCTGAACTAGCCAACTCCTTCCTATAGAGGCACTGCAGAACTCACTATACCCAAAGCATCATTTTTTGTTGAATCAATCTCAGTTTTAAATCTAAGATGGATTACAAACAGATGCTAAAGGAATTTAAGAATCAGCAACTGGCAACCATCAGTAACCTAAATTAATTTTGCTCTCTTTAGGGTTTAGACTCTCAGGAAAGTCAGGTGATTTCCTCCAACCAATCTAGCAGAGTGCTGGAAGCCAGCTTCATCTGGACTTACACTAACCATAAAATTTTCCAATTAATTCACAACTTCCTTGCCTCAAATGTAAATTACTTTCTTTAATTGCCTTATGTGAATGCATAACTGAAGTGTTTTGACTTGCCCAGAACTAATCGTCTGTCAAAAAGATACTTTGCTGCCAAGCAGATAGCTTAATTGGATATTTAATTTAACTGTGAGCTTTGTTCTTTCAAAATTCACATTTTGTTCCTTAATATTCTCTTTCCTGAGCCCCATCATTCCTCTGTCTGTCTCCCTGCAAAGGTTTTGTCCCTCTTAGGAAACAAGTCTCTATTGCTGGTTTCTACCATTTTTAGGTGTGTAATATTTTCAACCACCATTTTCCTCCCAGAACCAACCATGGACATTGGCCGTCACTTTCAGAACTCTCAGATTCAAAACATGAGCTTGTTTTCCCCTTCTTCCTCCCATTCATTTTTCCTCACGTGTCATGACTTTTTAGATTCTGAGACTTAAGGCAGCAACCATCTTAGAATTGATTTCTGTAAGCCACTTTGAGAGCCTTGGCTGAAAAATCAATGATAAATAATAAACCATCCTATTTTTGCATGAATCTGTGCATCTTTTTCTAAAAGCCCACATGAAAATTCGTGATGTGTTGTCACCAAAAAAAAAAAAAAAAAAGGTATTTAAATCACTATTTTATCCCAACGTTTGCATTTCTGAAAATATTGACACCTGAGATGTGTGCTCTTAGAACCCACTGTATTCCTTGGAATGTAATCTATTTTGGGGTGCATGGGATGTTAGAGAAGAGATAGTAACTCTGATGGGTAACACATCATGCACCTTCTGGGGTAGTTTGTCCACCTTTGATTCCTATCATGCACTCACCTGGAGATCCTAGAAGCTGTCAGCATGTGATAGTGGCCACACCCCAGGAAACAGTTTTGTCTGGCCAGCTAAACCAGGTGAGGGTAGCTGATGGATCTCAAACCTTTGGTGAGTTAGGGACTTCTTCTGCATGCAAAGACAGACTCCAGCAGATTGAGAGAATGAGACCAATAGTGGATCCAACGGTCAAGAACACACTTTCTACACCTGCTGTAGAGGAAGCTAGGGGCAGATGGGACTCATTGACCTGTGGAGGTAGCCCATCTAGGAGTAGGAAAACTGATCTTAATCCTCCACTTCCTTGTGGGATATCTTCAGGAGAAGAAAGGGCTGAATAAACCCTACACAAGTTCGAAGTGGAGTCCTAAAATGGTGGGACATAAGCTTAAATAAGAATAGGCAAGTAAGCCGATTCTCTGTGCCTGAGGCACAATGGCCATTGCAAAGAACATGGGGGGGGGGGAATCAGTAACAAATTTAGACTCTTGCCAGCACAGGCAGGGACAAAACATGGCACTAATATAGAAGACTAATAATGATCAATACAAACTGAGATTAACAACCTCGGGAGACTATTCTGGATGGCCCTCTTTGCAGTCCACAGCAGACATCTTTAGAAAGATGCAATGGAATTTTTTAGCTGCCACTGTAAAGGTGGCCACCATGTTCCTAATAGTTGTATTGTGGTCTGCTAACAGATCACAAATAATATCATTCACGATAAATAAATAATTGAAATTTTGGTATAGTCAACAACTGTATCACAAGATTTGGAGAAGTGTGAAATCTGAAGAATAATTTCACTCACGTGAGTCTGGGAGGCGCAGTTCAGCTCAGCTTGCATTGAAGTTTACAGAAATCATATTCCTCATAGAAACAAGGTTTAGCTACACTCTTGCAAGTGCACCCTCCAATTACTAGCTTTCCCTTAATGTACCAGCTGTAAAATGCAGAACACCACAGAACATACAGGAAAAAAAGTTATATCCCACAGCATATGGGAAATGGGATAAAGAGCGTGCTAAATTGAATAAATTACACGGGATGAAATGTTTTTTAATTTTATTTTCCGTCTCCTCATAAAGCATCTGCCGTTCACACTGAAGCTGCCTGCCACCAAAAGTCTCTCCTCCATCTGATTAGCACTGCTGTGTGATCCCCATTGTGTAGCTGATTAAACAACATTTGTCTGCTAATAAGTTCCCAGCATTTCTTACACAGTCAGGCATCGTTCATCTTTAAAAGCTCGTCTAGCTTTCCACAGCTCGAAACTTGTTTGAAGAAAGGTTTTATGTTCATAAGACTCAAATCCAATGTGAGACAGAATCAGAGGCACCATGTCCCATTTCGCCAGCTGAAGCGAAACAGGAAATGCTACCCTAACCAGCCCCTGCCATCTGTGCTGCCTATACCCTGTCCTGAGCCATGGGGTACCCGTCACCAAGTCCTGTTGGTGCACACACATTGCAACGTGATTTCCTCGTCTACAATGCCTTTTTGTATGCTCTTTCCACTAGTACAGTGGTCCTCGGGTTAAGAACTTAATTCGTTCTGGAAGTCCATTCTTAACCTGAAACTGTTAACCTGAAACCTGAGGTACCACTTTAGCTAATGGGGCCTCCCACTGCTGCCGCGTCACTGCTGTGTGATATCTGTTCTCATCCTGAAGCAAAGGTCTTAACCTGAGGTACTATTTCTGGGTAATAGTAAACCTGAAGTGTCTGTAACCCGAGGTACCACTGTATGTGTGTTTTGACACACAACTTGCTCCAGTATGTGCATCTCTGCAGAGAAGTGCTCCCTTCTGCCCTTGGCTAGGAGCTGGACTGACATCTCTGAAGCCTGGAGAGACCATGAACAAGAAACTCAAAACGTTTGATTTTTGTGCTCTGCCAGTGACTTCCTCGGTGGCCATTGGGTCTTGCTCTGCTCTGCCATTTCCTCTGTTGGTCTATTTGTGCGTTAAGCAATATATCCTGCCATGAGGATTCTTGGGGGCAGGGGTGGAGGAAGCGGGGTGCGGTGAGTGCGGTCCGCCCCAGGTGTCACCACTGAGGGGGGTGACAAAATGCCGGGTGGCACTCACCTGCAGCGCGCCTGAGCCACGCATCTCAATGGCTTGGGCACACGCAGACTCTACGCTGCCCAAACAGTCCGCCCACTGCTTCTCCCCCCCCCCCAGCTATAGGGCAGCTGAGTGGGAGGAGGCAGGCAGACTCCGGAGGCCTTCACCCCACCCCTATGGGTGGCTCGTCCCACCCCAGGCACCCGAGCAGCTTCCTTCACCTCTGCTTGGGGGGAGATACATTCACAACTGGATGTGGAGATGTGAAGAACTGGATTTAAGAGGGAGAAAAGGAGAGGAACCAGCTTTGTCAGATTGGTCCATCCCTACTGTTGGACGAATGGTTAAGCTGCCTTTGGATTACACACCAGCAGCAGCCTTAAGATGGCACCCTAAAGGTACAATATACTCCTTATGCTAATTGGCACTTCATTTTCTTGACTAACTCAGGCATGTCATTTCAAGTAGCAGGTGAATTATTAAGAGGAAGTTGATGAAAAGGATTTGGTGGGGGGGGGGTTAAATCATTTCCATACTGTGCAACCTTCTGCACCCACCTCCAAGGTGTTGCGAGATATATATATAAATATATAGCAAATTGGCTTGAAAGCCTCTTGCATTAATATTCATCATCTTCCATTCTGCAGGAGCAGTTTGCAACTCAAAACACAGTCAGCGTGTGTCACTTTGCATATCATCTATATTTTAGCATGAACAAACAACATCAAATTTCAATTACAGGCATCAATCCAAAATCAGCTCTCAAATGAAAATGGCACAGATGATGAACCAAACTGTTCCAAATCATTAGTGCAGGACTTCATAGACTTTAAAGGATGTCATAATAATGTAACATTTTAAAGGCTTGTTTATACCATCAGAGATATACGAGGTCCTTTCAGAGGCTGTCGACATCAGGCTATTTTCCAAATTTAACCGTCTATATAAACTAGGGGTGTGCTCTGCAGTGTGTGTATCTTTTTTTCTTGCATTTAAATTTATTATTATTATTATTTCATATAGTGTGTGTGTGTGTGTGTGTCGTAAAATTTGGATTCAGTTCATTCTTATTTTGAATTCAAATTTGTGTTTTGGAAACAGGGGAGACAGTCAGCAGTTGGGAGAAATTTGATTCAATTCAAATTCAAAGCAAAACTTCCCAATTTGCACTTTCTGAACAGTACAGTGGTACCTCTGGTTAAGTACTTAATTTGTTCCGGAGGTCTATTCTTAACCTGAAACTGTTCTTAACCTGAGGTACCACTTTAGCTAATGGGGCCTTCCACTGCTGCTGAGCAATTTTTGTTCTCATCCTGAGGCAAAGTTCTTAACCCGAGGTAATATTTTTGGGTTAGCGGAGTCTGTAACCTGAAGCGTATGTAACCTGAGGTACCACTGTACAGGAACTGAAACTGAAACATTCTTTGAAATTCACACTTCTCCAAATTTAGCAGTCCGGTTCTTCTCCATCTATGTAAGAAATGCATATAATAGGGGGTATGTGAATGGGAAAGGGGTATATAAGTGTATAGATTAATGAGGGAGCAGCGGTATGGGTTCCCCAATTTCCTCCCCACCAGTCCCAATGACCAACAGCTCCGCAAGTGCATAGGATCATGGCTTCTCCTTTGCCACACACAAACTTTTGGATTAGTCTTCAAGCAAACTGCCACTCTGTTTCCCAAGTGTAGGATGAGGTGATTGGGAAACCCTGCATCTCTGCCTCCATTTCATGTATGTAAAATGGGAACATTATTGACCTACCTCACAGGGTGGTTGCAAGGATGAATAAGGTTTTTTAAAGCTGTTTCTGATGTGCTTGGAGGCTGAAATCCCATGTGCCCTTACTTGAGAATAAGCCACAGTGAATTTAGTGGGAACTTCTTTCAAGTAAACCTACATAGGATGGTGCTGTGAAACTAACAGGCTATAAATAATATCCCTCTTGCTACTGTTTTCTTTCAGAAATATAATATGGCAAAGTGCTACTTTAAATGCCACTGATGCTCTCGCTCCTACATGTAAAGACATTAATCTGTTTATAAATAAAATAAATTATAACAAGAAAACCAGAGAGATCTGGGTCATTACACCGGAGGATAATTAAATGTGACTTAGTTCGTACGAGCTTTAGAGAAAACACTGATAAAATCTGCTCAGCTTGGATTAAAAATAAATTACTGGGTAAATTAGGTTTCCCGATGTTCTATCTAATTAATCCGCACCCTTAACTCAAATTGGTTGACTTTTTAATTACCAGATAATCTCATCCATAAGGAAAGTGTTTCCTACTCATACTCTCTCTGCATATGTAGAGAGAATTCTCAAAATGTCCTGCCATATGTCATAACTGAGTTAGTTGCCCCTCTTGGCATTCAGTTTAGTCATGTGATCTGTCCTGTCATTGGCCCCATGCATGCTGCCCTACAGCAGAGGCAGATTTTAGGGGCACAAAGTTCCGGGGGGACTGTGGGGGGCACCACAACTAAGATGCAAAATATATGGCGAGAGGCAGGGTTGCCAAATTTGGGCATCGCACAGGGCGCTGATGAAATTTGAGACCCCAAAGTATAACACTGCCTAGGTAAAGGTAAAGGACCCCTGGACAGTTAAGTCCAGCCAAAGGCGACTATGGGGTTGCAGCCCTCATCTCACTTTCAGGCCGAGGGAGCTGCCGTTTGTCCACAGACAGCTTTCCGGGTCATGTGGCCAGCATGACTAAACCGTTTCTGGCGCAATGGAACACTGTGATGGAAACCAGAGCGCACGGAAACGCTGTTTACCTTCCCACCACAGTGGTACCTATTTATCTACTTGCACTGGTGTGCTTTCGAACTGCTAGGTTGGCAGGAGCTGGGACAGAGCAACGGGAGCTCACCCCGTCATGGGGATTCGAACCGCCAACCTTCTGATTGGCAAGTCCTAGTCTCAGTGGTTTAACCCACAGAGCCACCTGCGTCCCTAAGGTAAACGGCGTTTCCATACGCTGCTCTGGTTCGCCAGAAGCGGCTTAGCACTGCTGGCCACATGACCCAGAAGCTGTACACCGGCTTCCTTGGCCAGTAAAGCCAGATGAGCGCCGCAACCCGAGAGTCGTCCACGACTGGACGTAATGGTCAGGGGTACCTTTACCTTTAAGATCTGGCCACTAATTCTCCCCACCTTTCTTGTCTTTGGGGTGTTGGAGTTGGTTGGTTCTTAAACTATGTTTGTTTGTTTGTTTTACACTGAGTTTATGCAGGTCTATCTCTAGACTTCACAGTTTTGTTTTATGCTGGGTTCTGAGTTTAATTTTGGTTCTGTGTTTTTATGCAATTGGGATCAGGGTTGTTTTATTGAATTGCATTTGTGTATTCCATTGATGTTCTGAAAAGTGCCCAGGGAATCTTGGTTAATAGGCAGCCTAGAAATTTAACAAATAATCAAAGTTGTTCATTTCCCACCCCCACCCCCACCCCCCGTCGCCCATCTCTCATTGCCATGCTTGCAGTCAACTGTTTGTTGCATGTTTCGGGAAGAGTCAGATAAAACATTCAAGAATTGCTGAGCCTATTTATACACCACATAGATTAGAATATCTCAAAGCGATACTATGCGTGAGAGAAGAAGAGTTGTGTCATCTTTACGCCGCCACCGTGGATCATAAATTAATGTAAATGTTATTTTGCTACAGCAGCCTGCAAAGACCCTAAGTAAATTTGCATACCAAATGGAGTGATTTTTGCACTGGGACAATAGCAGTAAATTGATCCAGTTCGGGCTGAGCCCTGGCGACACGTCGGAAGCTGCAGAACGATTAATGGCTAAAGATTTCTGATGAGCAACAAACTTGGTGGAGGAATTGATATCCGTTACAGCTCTTCCATTTGGAAGACAAATAGAAATGTTTTTCCTTTTTGATATCAGATGGTTTCCCTTCCCCACATAATCAGCCAAGCTAAACTTTTAATATTTCCCTTGTGCGATGTTTCATTAAATTGCTGATATAGTTTGGTCTACATCTCTCCCTCCAATGGATAGTAAAAAATAAACAGCAGCCTTAATAATTTATTGGTCTGTTCTGAGAGAAATCCCACTTTGAAGAATACGATTTGGGGAGGGAGGTGGATTTGACCATGGGGAAGTAAAAGAGGCTTACAAAGCAGGGCTTATGCATGAAAACAGCACCTCCCAGCTAAGCTACTTCATCCGTGCACACCTATCATGCCACAACAGCAATATGAATTGCTCATTTCCATGAGGCCATCAGAGATCAAGCACCACAGGCAGAAATTCCATATGAAATTATTAGCATGTTGTTGTTATTACACTTGTACAGTGGTACCTTGGGTTATATATGCTTCAGGTTACATATGCTTCAGGTTACAGACTCCACTAACCCAGAAATATTACCTCGGGTTAAGAACTTTGCTTTAGGATGAGAACAGAAATCGTGCTCTGGTGGCGAGGCCCCATTAGCTAACGTGGTGCTTCAGGTTAAGAACAGTTTCAGTGCAATCAGTGTTGGTGGCGATAGTAAAGGGTAAAGGGACCCCTGACCATTAGGTCCAGTCGTGACCAACTCTGGGGTTGCGGCGCTCATCTCCCTTTATTGGCCGAGGGAGCCGGCATATAGCTTCCGGGTCATGTGGCCAGCATGACTAAGCCGCTTCTGGCGAACCAGAGCAGCGCATGTGTCAGGGGTTCAGGAGCAGAGACGCAGAGAAGGGAGGAGACAGAGAGCGAGGGGGAGGAATACGAAGGAAGGATGAGTGGGGATGACGACCCGAGATCACCGAGCCTGTCTAGCGAGTCCGAGGATTCCCAGAAGGGAGCGCCAGCAGCCAGAGCAAGGGGGGAGAGCAGGGGGACACCCCAGGAAGAAGGGTCCAGAGAGGGATCAGAAAGCAGCAGTTGGAGATCGGGACCCACGTTCCCAGCCGGGAGCAGCGGGGAGAAAGGGGACCAGATATCGGGCTCCGGAGACTTTCAGAAGGAGGGAGGGCATGAGTCAGGAGTAGTCACGCCCACCTCGGGGAGCGAGGAAACGATCAAGAGGAAAGTGGAGAGTTGGGCGCGCGCGCCAAGTTCAAATGTAACGGAAGCTGGCGCAGTCAGCAGCCCAGAGAGTGAACCGGGTCCCAAAATCCGCCGCAAGGAGGCGGAAGGGTCAGGGGGGTCCGCGTCAGAAGAGAGTAGGAAGGGAGAGACCCAGGGGGGCAGGAGGACCCAGAGACGGAAGGAAAGGCGCAGGAGGTGGAGCAAGGCTAGGGTATTAAGCTGGTGCGCTAGAGGCGGAGACTCAGACGGGTCTTCGTCGTTCTGACCTAGAAGAAGTAGGGCTGCACGTTGCAGTTTGGAAATGGAACCTGTAATCCAATAAAGACTCTTTGAAACTGAACGCTGGCTGACTTGGTCCTATGTGAGCTGGGACTGGGCGGCAGCCCTGACAGTAAGACCCGTCTCTCAAGCTTCTGACACCTGATACCTCGCAGCGGAGACAGAAGAAGCTGGAGGAGGGGATCGGTGTTTGGGAGCAAGCTCACGACGGTTGGCAAAGATGACGGAAGCAGAGAAAGTTTCAGCGCTGCAACAGGCATTTACCCAATTGAATGCGGAGGTACTGGCATCCAAGAAAAGGGAGGAGGATGCGGCAGCCGCCTACCGAGATCTCCACGCCAGGTTTGAAGCATGGGTTAAGCATGGGCAGCCAGGACCCAGACCGGAGGGGGTTGGGTTGGCACGGAGAGCAGGAGGGCTGGTGGCTCACTTCGATGGGAATTTACAACAGTACCCCAACTTTCGAGCAGATGTGATGTGCGCACTGCAACTGCTGGCAAAAGACTTTAGAGATGAGCAAGAGAAAGTGGGGTTTATACTGTCCCATTTGCATGGGGATGCGAAAGCGTGGCTGCGCAATTTGTGGAGGGATAAAGATCCGGCGCTTCAGAGTGCAGATGCCTTTATCAAAGCGATGGATGCGTGTTTTTTGTCTACCATTGATGTGGATCTTGCCCGACGGGAGATTCATGGACTGAAACAAGGGAGGGCGAGCGTCCGGCAGTACCACGCCCGCTTTTTTGCGCTGGTCAGTGCATTGGAATGGGACCGGGACTCGCCCCCAGTCAGGGACCTGTTCTGGGAGGGTCTCAGCTCTGCTGTGAAGGATGAAATTGCGAGGGGGGAGAGGCCCCGAAGCACGCAGGAGGTGGTCCAAAGGGCGCTGACTGTGGGGGTGAGGCTGGAAGAACGTCCATGGTGCAGAGATGAAGGACGTGGAGGGCGCGAAGCAGCGAGAAGTTTCTCTTTCGTTCCAAGGGAAGCAGCGCGTGCGCAATCCACACCTCCGCCAGGAGGGGGAGTGGAACCTATGGAAGTGGGAGGCGCCAGGGCTCAGTCAGCTAGCAGAGCCTCTGCACCGACAGCAGTCAAGACTAAACCTCCTAGAGGGACCAGGAAGTGTTACATATGCGAGAGCCCTCAACACTTGGCGAAAGAGTGTCCCCAGAGGAGCTCCAAGCACACTGCAGCCTCCGCAACGGTGAAAGTGGCCACGCAATGCAGCGAAGCCCAGCAGGGAAACGACGATGTCTGGCTGGAGACAGAGGCACTGGGGCCCAGCCAGACGCATCAGTGAAGCAGTCCCCAGCGATATTGCAACCCACGGACCCCCTCCCACCCAAACCAGTAGTGCAACTCACAGCGTCTCTCCAGCTACCCAATGGAGTCACCATCGAAGTGCCGCTTTCTGTGGATTCTGGAAGCAACGCAGACTTTATAGCACAGGATTTTGTGGAGCAGCACGCTATAAAGCTGCTGCCTGCCACTCTGCCCCTGCAAGTCGTCACAGTGGATGGCAGAGAGTTGCTAGGGGGGCAGGTGGTGAAGCAGACGCCACCAATGGTGATGCAACTTGGTAACCACAGGGAAGTCATCAGTTTTAATGTCACCCGACTGTCGGACACGCCCATTGTGTTGGGCATGAGTTGGCTGGACAGGCACAGTCCAACGCTGGCTTGGTACCAGAGACAGCTGATCTTCGGCTCCTCTTACTGCGCAGAACACTGCATCCTGCCCAGGCAGGAGGGGGAGGAGGAGGACTCACAACTGCAGTTGGGAACGTTGCAAGCAGTTCCCCACAAATACGCGGACTTTCTGGAGGTCTTCTGCGAGAAAGAGGCAGACAAGCTACCACCGCACAGGCAATATGACTGCAAGATTGACCTCCTGCCAGAGGCGACGCTGCCGAAGGGGAAGCTATATTCCATGTCTGAGGACGAACTACAGGAACTCAAACAGTTCATCGATCACAATTTGCAGCGCGGTTTCATCCGGGAGTCCAGCGCAGTAGGGGGCAGTCCTGTTTTCTTCGTGAAGAAAAAGGACACGCCCCAAAAAAGATTGGTCGTGGATTACCGCCTCTTAAACAGAATGACCAAGCCCTCCGATTTCCCTATGCCCAGGATTGACGACCTGCTGGCGACGGTGCGCAAGGGACGCGTGTTCACCAAGTTGGACCTGCGAGGAGCGTACAATCTCATCCGCATGAGGGAGGGCGATGAGTGGAAGACAGCCATGTTCACGCCTCTGGGCACCTACGAATACAGAGTGATGCCGTTTGGTTTGCAAAACGGTTCTCACTGTTTTCAAGCTTTTATGCATCACGTGTTGGCGGGACTCCTCTACAAGAAGTGCGTCTGCTTTCTGGATGACATCCTGATATTCTCTGACTCGCAGCAAGCACACGACCAGGACGTTCGGGAGGTGCTGAAGAGGCTGCAGCAGCATAGACTGTACGCCAAACTGGAGAAGTGCCAGTTCGACACGACGGAGGTGGATTTCTTGGGTTACAAGCTGTCGGACAAGGGGCTAGCCATGGACAGCGCCAAGGTTCGTGCGGTGTTGGATTGGAAGAGCCCGCGCAACCGGAAAGAGGTCCAGAGGTTTGTCGGATTCGCCAATTTCTATCGCAAGTTTATCAAGGGGTTCGCGATGCAGACGGCAGCTATTACGGACACGCTAAGCTCCAAGAAAAAGAAATTCATCTGGACGGAGCAGGCGGAGCGGTCCTTTCAGACACTCAAGCGTCTCTTCGCGTCGGAAGAGCAACTGCTGCATATCGACCCCAGCAGACCGCTGAGGGTGGAGACAGACGCGTCCGATAGAGCAGTGGGAGCGGTACTGCTGCAGAAGGACCCGCAGGGGGTCTGGAGGCCGGGGGCGTTCTACTCCAGAAAGCTCAGCAAGTCGGAGCAGAACTACACCATCTGGGATAGGGAGCTGCTTGCCATTCATGCAGCTTTCAAGGCGTGGAGGCACTTCCTGATCGGCGCCAAGCACACGGTGCAGGTCTGCACGGACCACAAGAATCTGGAGCACTGGCGCACGGCTCGGTTCCTGAACCAGAGGCAGATCCGTTGGGCGGAGTTCTTTGCTGACTTCAATTTCCGAATTGAGTACGTCCCAGGCGACACCAACATCATGGCGGATGCCCTGTCCCGAAAACCGCAGTACCTCGAAGAGGCGACGCCAGCGGCGGCCATGCACATCTTCGCGCCAACAGCGTGGGCGTGCGCTTCAGCCACAGTAGACCTGGATGCGGTGCGACGGGCGTTGACGGACGACTCATTCGCGCAGGCGAAGATGGCAGAGGTGCACAAGGGCACGGCGACGGGCGACGAGTTCCAGATACGAGACGGCTTGCTCTTACGTAAAGGGGCCGTCTACGTGCCGGGAGACGAACTTCGCGCCCGGGTACTGCAGCAGCTGCACGACGCACCCACGGCCGGGCACTTTGGCACAGAAAAAACGGTGGAATTGGTCGCAAGAGACTTTTGGTGGCCCAGACTGAGGGGGGAAGTCGCGGACTACGTCGCGAGGTGCGACACCTGCCAGAGGGCCAAGCCGGTGCACAAACCACCGGCGGGACTGCTGGAACCGCTGCAAACGCCGTTTGAACCATGGGAGAGAGTGGCCCTGGACTTTGTCACGGATCTACCCAGCTCGAGAGGCAAGACAGCTGTACTAGTGGTGGTGGACTTGTTCACCAAGATGGCACATTTCATACCGTGTGCGAAGGTGGCCACGGCAGAACAAACAGCCAAATTGTTCATAGATCACGTGTTCAAAGTGCACGGGCTGCCGCGGTCTATACTGTCCGACCGCGGACGCCAGTTCATCTCGAATTTCTGGCAAAAGCTGATGGGCTTCCTGAACGTCAAGATCAACCTGACATCGGCAAGGCACCCGCAGACCAACGGGCAAGCGGAGAGGGTCAATGCCATCATGCAGCAGTACCTGAGATGCTATGCCAATCAACAGCCTGCGACGTGGGTGGATTACCTGCCGCTCGCCGAATTCGCCTACAACAACACGAAACACGTATCCACAGGGGTGACGCCGTTCTTCGCCAACAATGGGAGGAATCCCAGAACCTTCCCGGGACTGGACAGAGTGGGGGAAGGGGAACCACAGACGGCGGACGCTTTCGCATCTGAGTTGCAAGAGGTCCACGATCAACTCAGACGGCAGCTGGAGCTGGCGAAGCACGCATACAAGGTCCAAGCTGACAAGCACAGGCGAGTTGGCGAGGAGATCCGAGTGGGAGACTGGGTCTGGTTGGCAGCCCACGCGGTGCCGACCCGATCGTTAGCCAAGAGGAAGCTAGGGCACAAGCAACTCGGTCCATACCGAGTCGAAGCGCAGATCAACCCGGTGGCTTTCCGGCTGGTGCTACCAGAGGGTTCCAGGATGCATCCGGTGTTCCACAGGTCGGTGCTCACTCCCTACAGGGCACCGCACAGGTTCCAGGAACCAGGAACGGCACCGAGTCAGTCTCCGGAGCGGACGGAGGTGGGAAGATTGCCACAGCAGGACCCCATCAACGAAGTCACGGAGATTTTGGACTCCAGATGGGGGGAAGACGGAGTAGAATATCTACTAGCAAGGGAGGGCACCCGGGCCAGTACTAATAGCTGGGTGCCGGACTACGCCTTGGAGGAACCCCTGCTCAAGGATGAGTTTCATGCCCTTTTCCCACACAGACCTATGCCAGCGGGCTTCTTCGACGACTGGTTGTTCACGCCCACGCTTTCCTCCAGCACGTTCCATGGCTTCGACTCGGAAGGAGAACCCGCACCGCGCACACGTTCCCCAGAGGGGTCACCGGAGGGTTCGGCGTCCGACAACTCGTATTGGTGGGACGATCGGCCAGAGGAGCAGTGGCGCGGGAAGTGGCAGGAGACACCAGGTCCAGCGACAGACGCAGAGACGGACATGGACGTTTGCGGGGAGGACCTTGGTTTCGAGCACGGCGGCACCGAAATGGAGGCGGAGGAGACCACCGTTGACGAATGCGGGGAGGAAGACTCGGAGGTCTTCAGTTGGCGGCCAGCAACGGGGAGCGAACTGTATCCGACATTCACTCCCGTGATGACGGAGCACCCACCAACCACCCTTGAAAGCGGGGAGGGGGGAAGGGGGGGCTTCGAGGGGGGGATGGATGTCAGGGGTTCAGGAGCAGAGACGCAGAGAAGGGAGGAGACAGAGAGCGAGGGGGAGGAATACGAAGGAAGGATGAGTGGGGATGACGACCCGAGATCACCGAGCCTGTCTAGCGAGTCCGAGGATTCCCAGAAGGGAGCGCCAGCAGCCAGAGCAAGGGGGGAGAGCAGGGGGACACCCCAGGAAGAAGGGTCCAGAGAGGGATCAGAAAGCAGCAGTTGGAGATCGGGACCCACGTTCCCAGCCGGGAGCAGCGGGGAGAAAGGGGACCAGATATCGGGCTCCGGAGACTTTCAGAAGGAGGGAGGGCATGAGTCAGGAGTAGTCACGCCCACCTCGGGGAGCGAGGAAACGATCAAGAGGAAAGTGGAGAGTTGGGCGCGCGCGCCAAGTTCAAATGTAACGGAAGCTGGCGCAGTCAGCAGCCCAGAGAGTGAACCGGGTCCCAAAGCCCGCCGCAAGGAGGCGGAAGGGTCAGGGGGGTCCGCGTCAGAAGAGAGTAGGAAGGGAGAGACCCAGGGGGGCAGGAGGACCCAGAGACGGAAGGAAAGGCGCAGGAGGTGGAGCAAGGCTAGGGTATTAAGCTGGTGCGCTAGAGGCGGAGACTCAGACGGGTCTTCGTCGTTCTGACCTAGAAGAAGTAGGGCTGCACGTTGCAGTTTGGAAATGGAACCTGTAATCCAATAAAGACTCTTTGAAACTGAACGCTGGCTGACTTGGTCCTATGTGAGCTGGGACTGGGCGGCAGCCCTGACAGCATGGAAACGCTGTTTACCTTCCCGCCGGAGCGGTACCTATTTATCTACTTGCACTTTGACGTGCTTTCGAACTGCTAGGTTGGCAGGAGCAGGGACCGAGCAATGGGAGCTCACCCCGTCGCGGGGATTCGAACTGCCAACCTTCTGATTGGCAAGTCCTAGGCTCTGTGGTTTAACCTACAGCGCCACCCGTGTCCCTCTAGGGAAGCTTTTAATGTTTGATGTATTACAGTATTTTAATATTTTTTTGGAAGCCGCCCAAAGTGGCAGGGGAAGCCCAGCCAGATGGGCGGGGTATAAATAATAAATTATTATTATTATTATTATTATTATTATTATTATTATTATTATTATTATTATTACTTGTGCAGAGGAGGGTGAGCAAGGTTATCAAGGATATGGAAACCAAGACTTATGAGGAAAGGTTGAGGGAGTCGGGTGTGTTTAGCCTGGAGAAGAGAAGACTGAGAGGTGATACGCTAGTCATCTTCAGCTCTCTGAAGGGCCGTCACATGGAAGATGGGGAAAGGTTGTTTTCTGCTGATCTGAACCAGCTACAACACCCAGAACCTGAACCAGCTACAACACCCAGAGTAGTTTTATCATTGTAGAATCAATGAAGATGATGGACTATATGGAACTTGCCGAACTGACCGGGAGACTCCAAAACCAGAGAGAAGAGACGGTGGAAGAAGATTGGAAGAAGTTTAAGGAATATTTGAAAAAATATGTTAATATTTAAATCTTAGAATAGCTTTGGAAGTGGATATAGGCTGTAGGGTTAGAAGTAGAAGATAGGCTATTTTTAAATAGTATTATTTGTAAGTGATAAAATGTGAAGTTATTTTAAGTGTGATTAAAAAAAAAGATGGTTAGAAACTATGATGTATGTAAACTGCTAAAGATGAAGTAAAATGAAAATCAGATAGGTGGGACTTGGGGAAGCCCACTTAACAATGTTTAGAAAAATAAGGATATGACAATAATTTGTTTGTATTGTTTGTTTTTTTCTGTTTGTCTTCTTTATTTGTGTTATAAAATTAATTTTAAAAAATGGGGGGGGGAAGAATCATAGAATTCTAGAGTTGGAAGGGACCGCTAGGGTCATCTAGTCCAACCCCCCGCAATGCAGGAATCATTCACCCAATGTGGGGCTCAAGCCCACAACCCTCAGTTCCTCTTACCAACTGAGCTACCCCACTGTCATCTGGGAATTGTACCTCTGTGGCGGGAATGGGGTCTCAGCTTTCTAGAGACATCACCTTGCCAACAAAGGTCCGTATAGTTAAAGCTATGGTTTTCCCAGTAGTGATGTATGGAAGTGAGAGCTGGACCATAAAGAAGGCTGATCGCCAAAGAATTGATGCTTTTGAATTCTGGTGCTGGAGGAGACTCTTGAGAGTCCCATGGACTGCAAGAAGATCAAACCTATCCATTCTGAAGGAAATCAGCCCTGAGTGCTCACTGGAAGGACAGATCGTGAAGCTGAGGCTCCAATACTTTGGCCACTTCATGAGAAGAGAAGACTCCCTGGAAAAGACCCTGATGCTGGGAAAGATGGAGGGCACAAGGAGAAGGGGACGACAGAGGACAAGATGGTTGGACGGTGTTCTCGAAGCTACCAGCATGAGTTTGACCAAACTGCGGGAGGCGGTGGAGGACAGGGGTGCCTGGTGTGCTCTGGTCCATGGGGTCACGAAGAGTCGGACACGACTAAACAACAACAACAACAACAGATTATTTATCAAGTCTGATACCTGACAGGTAGTCTGTATCCAGCTTTCTGGCTCATAAATGGGGCAGTCCTACTAAATATGACATGGACCTTAATTTGTATCTTATCAGAACTGGACTCACCCCTTTACTCAGTGTTTGGGGCTCCAACACCCCCACAGGGCCCACTGCTAATCTCTGCCTTTCCCTGCCCCTTTTAACTTCAGTGGAGTGGCAGTTTCAGCATGAATGCGGAGGGGTTGAGTCTTGGAGCAGCATCTTGATTTCAGATAATGCCCACAACATAGTACGACTCTAGCAAAAGTGTGGAGAGCCTTTGTTTCTCCAGATGTTCCTGAACTACAACTCCCAGCAGCCCCTAGCAAGCATGGCGAATATACAGAGATGGTGATGGTTGTAGTGTGTCACTATGTGGACAGCTGCCCTAGGGCATTGTGGGAGGGAGCGTGCCCAGATATTGTGTTGCTCCAGGGCAAAGGGAAGAATTAAATGTTGGCTCCTGGACCGGACCCAACCACCTGGCAATCATCAAAGCTGCTGTCATTCCCAGATAAGCTCACCCACTTAGTTAGGAGCCCACCAAGAGGGCAGTTTGCAGAGCGGGCCGCCAAACGTGGATCTCATCACCCTGCCTGTATTATTAATGCGGCATCAAATTAACGCTGAGCTTTTAGGATATTCTTTATGTGCAATGCCAGTCAGATATCTGCTCCAGAAGCTGCCAGGATTGCACAGAGAAACATTTATTTTAGGATTGCGATGAATAATTTATTTATGCAGTACCATCAAATGTACATTTTTAGCACAACCCAGAGAGTATAACTAAATCCCAACAACTAAATTAAGAAATGAATAGAATCTTAAATTGCATTTTTAACTAAGATGGTAGCACTAATTATATTTTACTTGGACATAAATCCAATCAAAATCAATGGGGCCTACATGCTTAGCTCGGACCATTAATGTGAAATAGAGATCTTTCCGTTTTGCAGATTATAATAATTATTTCCTCTCCCCCACCCCCACCGAAAGAATCCTCCTTGTTCTCCAAAAGAGCACGAGAGTCACATTGATGGTTTCTCCCCAAGCCATCCCTGCCTTTGTCCTCACAACAACCCTGTGAGGGTGGCTAGCCTAAGAGACGCTAACAGGCCAAAGACTACCAAGGGAGCCACATGGTTGGTCAGGGATTATTATTATTTATTGAATTTGTATATCCCACCCATCTGAAGATCCCAAAATATAAAACAAGAACACAAAATACATAATAAAACAACCAATAACCCCTCTCCCACAAACACATTTAAAAGGCCATGGAATGTTCCATCAGCCCAAGGCCTGGTTACAGAGTAATGTAAAGATATGTAATGAAGGCGGCAGGCGAGCCTCCCTGGGGAGAGAACTCTACCAATGGGGAGCCACCGCAGAAAAGGCCCGTTCTCATGCTGCCACCCTCTGGTCTCCAAAGTCTCTGACTGGAAAAAAACGGAAACAGGAAACGTGTCTTCCCGATCTCCCAGAAGCACACGGGTTTCACTCTGAAAGTTGCATGGGCTGAACATCTGTTGTTACAGAACTAATTAAATCCACATCCAGAATAAGGAAGTGAGGCAGTTGCGCTGGGTTCATTTTGTTTCCATACCTGAAATTCTAATAAAAATTTAAGGTTTTATATATATAATAAATGTTCAAAAATGTACCAATGTCTGGAGCAGCACAGGAAGACCTTCCTGAAACCATTTTGATTCCCTGAAACCATTTTGACTCCCAAACTGACCAAATGTTTTCTCTGCGAGGAGGGAGGGGGTGAGGGAACTTTCCCATTGTCTCAGGAAGTGGGTAATCATAATCTCCATTTCAAAGGAGTGGGCAGACTACCAGGAAAGACAACCAGATAAGGCATTATCAGAAAACCTGCCAGACAGGAAAAACAACAACACTCAAATTTCTGTTGTAGACCACCTTTTCTGTGATGTAGGTATGATGTTTGTGGGGGTGGTGGTCTTGGGTTACACCCCTTCTGTGACGTATGTATGATGTATGGAGGGGTGGTCTTGAGCTCCAGGGCAGGGAATTTAAAATGTCTATATAAGGGCAGACACACCTTTGTTCTAGGTCCTCCTCCGTCCTCCTGCGTGTGAGGGGAGCACCCTGTTGCAACAGCTTTAATAAAGACCAAGCTTACTATCTGCTTTGCTTCTCAATATTCTCTGGTTGGCCTCTGTTATTTTCTTCTACCAATAGGGAACCTACGCAAGAACTCTATATGGGCTCTTGGATACCCCATAAGGGAAAAGGGGCAGATTTTGTTTACAACAGGATAAAGAAGCAGGACGCATGCATTGTGCCACAACTTTCTTTGATTAAGGCAGTGGTTATCCTCTAACCATGTTATCCTCTCACCATGGGACACCTGCCCTGCTTTATATGTGATGTCAGGTACGGGTGCAAAGGTACAACAAAGAGCTTTAAGTTGGCTCTCCATAGGCACCGCCTTGGGTCAAAGATTGGGGGGAGCAGCAGCATGTTGTGCGCACATCATTGGGAGAAGGTGCGCCGTCAGGAGGAGGCCTTGCCCAGGGCCGTACAGCTTTAATGGCCGTGGGTCCTCTTCTCTTGCACTCAGGAGAGCCTGCTTTTGATGCTGTGCCATGCTCAGCTCAGCGGTTCGACCTCCCCCCCCCCGCCCCAATATTGTGAGGACTGAGCCCCCTGCTAAAGAATATTAAGGGGGCTGGGGACACCTCTGCCCCCTAGAGTTAGCACACCTGAGGCTCTCCATTTTCATTAGTAAGTAAGGCCTGTTGTAAACCTTGGGCCATGCTGATACCAAGCCCTGCAGGGCACAGCTGCACTACAGAGTTGCTATACAGGAACTCCAACATGCAGCCCCCACTTGCCTGGAGCAGGGCCTGCACATTCCTTGACTGCTTTTGCCGGGCTGGGATGGATACTTGCCTGAAATGAGGATAAGAGAGGCTTGTGAGTGTGTGCTGAGACTATCCTACTTCACGAAAGCAAAATTCACATTCATTGCTACACCCACATTTGCTTCTGGCCCCACCATCCACTGGCATGTGGCCAATAATAATAATAATTTTATTATTTATACTCCGCCCATCTGGCTTGGTTGCCCCAGCCGCTCTGGGCAGCTTCCGGCAGATATAAAAGCATACTAAAACACCCAACATTAAAAACTTCCCTATACATGGCTGCCTTCAAATGTCTTCTAAACGTTTTACAGTTATTTATCTCCTTGACATCTGATGGGAGGGCATTCCACAGGGCAGGTGCCACTACCAAGAAGGCCCTCTGCCTAGAAGTTTGTTCAGAAAGGAACGCACTCCTCAGATGAAAGGGGCTCCCAGTAATGTACATTTACTCAGGCTTTGACATCACCATGTAGGCATCAGCCCCTACAAATTTCATATACACAGGGTGTCCATCTGAGCGAAACCTTGAGAAGCTGTTGCGGTGATTTATAATGTTCATCGTCTCTTCGCAGGCTTGATGCATTGGGTACGGGCCAGAACAATTTAAAAGAAAATAGGGCCAGCTATCTCTGGCTGGTAAATATCCATTTATAATGGCTAATTATCCTCCTGAACTTTTACAGTTGCGGGTCATGCACGCATCCTGCCACACTAAAAAGCAATTGCAGCAAACAGACAGGCCCCCTTGCCACAAAGCAGCAGAAAGCTAAAGATGGGTGTGAAGCTGTTTCACTGGCCTAGTCTCCATCCACATCAGAATCCTGAGGAGGACAGATTGGCCTGTAGCAGTGCAGACTTGAAGGGAAAGAAGGGGACCTTCTCTTTATTCATATTGTAAAGGTAAAGGTAAAGGGACCCCTGACCATTAGGTCCAGTCGCGGACGACTCTGGGGTTGCAGTGCTCATCTCGCTTTATTGGCTGAGGGAGCCGGCGTACAGCTTCCGGGTCATGTGGCCAGTATGACTAAGCCCCTTCTGGAGAACCAGAGCAGTGCATGGAAACGCCGTTTACCTTCCTGCTGGAGCGGTACCTATTTATCTACTTGCACTTTGACATGCTTTCGAACTGCTAGGTTGGCAGGAGCAGGGACCAAGCAACGGGAGCTCACCCCGTCGCAGGGATTCGAACAGCCGACCTTCTGATCGACAAGTCCTAGGCTCTATGGTTTAACCCACAGCACAACCCACGTCCCACACAATGCCATACTAAAGAGCAATTGCAGCAAACAGACAAGCCCCCTTGCCACAAAGCAGAAGAATGCTAAAGATGGGTGTGAAGCTGTTTCACTGGCCCAGTCTCCATCCACATCAGAATCCTGAGGAGGTCAGATTGGCCTGTAGCAGTGCAGACTTGAAGGGAAAGAAGGGGACCTTCTCTTTATTCATACTGTACAGAAGAGCATTCAGTCACTACTGTATGGAATTGTGCTGCCTTGACCCAAGTTTGCAAATTCAGATAGAAATAAGCCCGAGATGACTGCATGATCAATGCAAGATGTTCTCGTCTTAATTTGCATGGTGAAAACCTGGAATCCCAAACGCTGCCCATGGCTAGGAGCCATATTCAATACACGTCTTACAAATCCATCACATTCGAACATCTGCTCAAGAGAGCAATATGCATAGCATTAGTATCAAAAGGAAGACGTTTTAAGTTTGGAAGAGAAGGGCAGCGTCATTTCAAGAGCTGGAACCACACACAAACTTCTAAGGCCCATCATTTTCTAGTAAGTGAAATATTCTGGTCCCCATCCACCCTCCTCTGGTACAGGGAAGATGCAACAAAATTAACTCCTGTCCACCCCCATCAAAGGCTGCCAGCCAAAACGAAACATGACAGATACAGAGAATGTTCCATTTATTATTGAATGCTTGCAATAAATATTTGCATGATCTGACATGGGGAAGCAGGACGCTGGTGTGAAAACTCATTTCTTGGCAGATTACATGGAATTGGGATTTTGTATCTGAGGTTTAGGTTTATTTGCAAGCAGGAGGTGTGGCGTTCAGCCTTGCCCTGTTCACATGTTATCCGCATGTACATCAGGCAGGTGTTGAAGGAGGAGCAGGACCATGCCACAGCCCTGCTCTCGGCATTGCATGTGACCATCCTGCCTCGGTGATGCCTGTCGCAGTCGTGTGGGGGACATACAGGGGTCCAGCTGCTGTTGAGACATGGGCACGGTTACATATTCAGTGGTCTGCGTTTGCCTGGACTTGAGTCTGGACTAAGGATTCTGAGCCCCTGTGTTCTGATTCGATACGTGATATCCTATCACAGAACATTTCAGGATTTGGGCCTCTGCCATTGGCCCTTGAACTCTATGTCATGATTTGCAGCTTGGAAGTTTAGACAGCCATCGCATTGGGAGTGGGAGTGGCCCAGGCCTTCAGAAATGTATATAAGCAGTTGCTTTTCTCGTTGTCCAGTTCTGCTAGTTCAATGATGGTTCTTGCTGTTTTCACTATGTCTTGCCTCATGGGGACCCACCTACACTTCAAGGCGTATGAAGGGGGTGGGGGCGGCATCCCCCGGGTGCCACCCTGGAAGGGGTGACAAGATGGCCCGCTGCCTCCCCCCAGCTGTAGAGCGGCCGAGGCCCGTACAGGTAAGATGCCACGTGCGGCATCTGTACGGGCGTCGCGCGTGTGCCCCCCACCCCGGGTGCCGGAGAGCCTTCGCCCCTGCAGGCACCCATTTGCATTTGTTACAGTGAACATGCAGACATCATTATTACCCTGTTTTCCCGAAAATAAGACAGTGTCTTATATTAATTTTTGCTCCCAAAGATGTGCTAGGTCTTATTTTCAGGGGATGTCTTATTTTTCCATGAAGAAGAATACGGTACACATATTCTAGGGAGGTCTTAAGTTTGGGGAGATCTTATTTTTTGGGGGGGGATGCCTTATATTACAGCGAGAAGCAAGTCTGGATATAGGTCTTATTTTCAGGGGATTTCTTACTATTGGGGAAACAGGGTATTGTAACTTTTAAACTGTTTTTCATATTATATTTTAATGTTGTCACCTGCCCTGGGATCCTAGGGTGAAGGGCAGGTAAAAAATACAGTGGTACCTTGGAAGTTGAACGGCTTGGCTCCCAAACAAATTGGCTCCCAAACACCGCAAACCTGAGTATGTTCCAGTTTGTGAACATTTTCCGGAAGCTGAATGTCTGACACGGCTTCCACAACTTCCAATTGAGTGCAGGAAGCTCCTGCAACCAATTGGAAGCCACACCTTGGTTTTCTAACCATTTTGGGAGTCAAATGGACTCCTGGAACGGGTTACATTTGAGAAACAAGGTACCACTGTAAAAGGGAAAACAAACATACATACACATCTCACTTTTTCCTCCAAGGGGTCAATTCGTCCCCACAACAACCCTGTGAGGTAGTTTAGCATGAGACACAGTAACTGGCCCAAAGTCACCCAGTGAGCTTCACGGTCGAGTGGGGATTTGAACCAGGTACTAGTCTTGCATTCTAACACTACACCACACAGGCTCTTTTTACTGTTCTCGTGTTGCCACCCTCCAGATTTCTCTTGGAGAAGGCGCACAAAGAAGGGCCTGAGAGGATGATCGCAGGGCCCAGGTCAGTTCATATGGGGAGAAGTGATCCTTGAGATGTTAAGTTGTAGGTGAACATATTAGACGACACAGTGATTCTTCAACAGCTCTTGTTTATTCACAGGCCAGAACAGAACTGGGCTGAAGGGTTCAGCCAACCTGCTTATATAGAGCTCAGCTACAAAGCAACAGTAACAACTTTCTGTAACTATCCAATCACTGAACGTCACTTTCAGTTCCTTATTTGCATATGTGGACCTGAGTGAAAATTATCTACAGTATCCCCCTGCTGGCCCAGGGTGAGAACTTCAGTACATAACATGAGATATTGTGGTCCTGAACCATTTAAGGTTTCATAGGTCAAAACAAGCACTTTGAATTGGGCCCAGAAACTAATTGGTAGCTGGTGCAGTCGGGCTGCAATTGATGTAATATGCTCAAATCGTCTTGCCCCTGTGAGCTACCTGGCTGCTGAATTCTGCACCAGCTGAAGATTTTTGCCTTCCCTTTCAAGCATTTAGTCCCCAATCCTGAGCTATAAATTCTGTTTAAAGACTGAAATCTTTCAGACTCCTGGCCTGTAAATGTTTGGGTAGCCTTGGAAAGTCTAAGAGGAGCACCTGACTAAAGAGGACAACTGCAGTGTGAGGACAAACCAAACTCCCTTCTCTTTCAACACAGCTCTAATTCTCTGAACAATCCAGTGTTCACCCATTAATTTTTAGGTAATGGATGACTGGAATGGGTTTGAAGGTGCCTCGCTTTGCTATATTACATTAATAAAGCACAGCAAAGGGATTCGTTTTTTTATTGCCGAAAGGTTTCTCAAGATAGAGGGCTTATGTGCTTCATCCTTAACATAAATTTCACTCTGTATTACTCATGAATTACAGACAGCTTAATGCCAATCTGTCACACCCTGTAGGAGAAGCAAATTCATCGCATCAATATAATTGGGAAAGCTGTAAATAAAAGCAGGGGGAGGCTGGAGGGAGGAAGTGCACTGGTGACGAAAGAAGGTGCAATTGACAGACCATCCCATTCATGCCCTTCTCTCATTGGGTGTGAAGCTTTACAAGAGAGTGTTTCAATGGGAACAGACTTTTGGATGGAAAGCCAGGGCCCCACTCAACCAAATGAGCAACACAGCCCCCCAATTAATAATAATAATAATAATTCATTATTTATACCCCACCCATCTGGCTGGGTTTCCCTAGCCACTCTGGGCAGCTCTAAACAGAATATTAAAAACACAATAAAACATCAAACATTAAAAACTTCCCTAAACAGGGCTGCCTTCAGATGTCTTCTAAAAGTCAGAGAATCGCTTATTTCCTTGACATCTGATGGGAGGGCGTTCCACAAGGTGGGCGCCACTACCAAGGAGGCCCTCTGCCTGGTTCCCTGTAGCTTTGCTTCTTGCTGTGAGGGAACCACTAATAGGCCCTCAGTGCTGGACCTCAGTGTCTGGGCTGATTGATGGGGATGGAGACACTCCTTCAGGTATACTGGGCCAAGGCCGTTTGGGGCAGGCATAGGCAAACTTGGCCCTCCATGTGTTTTGGGACTACAATTCCCATCATCCCGGACCACTAGTCCTGTTAGCTAGGGATCATGGGAGTTGTAGTCCCAAAACATCTAGAGGGCCGAGTTTGCCTGTGCCTGGTTTAGTGCTTTAAAGGTCAGCACCAACAAATGCAACCAAATTGGCTCCCCACATGTTGAAGTAAGTGAAGTAACACATATTACTATCTGAAGGGACTTGAAATGTGCTCTTTCTTTTTTCTTTCTCCCCAGCCCCGGGGTGGGTGGGTGGAACTGATCTGGGGGAGAAAGAAAGTTGTGAATAGAGGGGCACTCGCTCAAATATCCCAACATGCCCACAGGCCTAAAATGGTTGGCAATCCCGGATGAAGTACCATTTCCAGATGCATTTCTTTAATTTAAAGCCAGGATAAGAACATAAGAACTTGTCGGCTGCAAAAAATGCAAATTTAATCATCAGTGTTCGGAAGCCTGGGCCTCAGATTGTTAGCTTAAATTTAAAAACCACCGCTATTTTCAAATATATAGCTTCAAGTGGACAGATGATTTAATCCAAACACATGCAAAAGGGAGCTTGTTCCCAGCCATTCTCTGAATTTATTTCAGAGCTGGCATTTCATATACAACCTACTCTGCGCTCTTATTAACCAGCTATAAATAAAACATTAAAAAATCCTCTCCGCTTTGGCAATTTCTTGCCGTCCATCAACTCTCGCCTGTGATGTTATTAAAATCCATTTTGAAACAAAACAGACACGGCACTTGGGTGTTCCATTGACACTCCCACCTCACAGGAACAACTTCTATTCTCAGTGGTATTAATTACTCAGTTCTCACTCTCCGCATTCACAGCTTCTATTTTCAATCATGAAAGAAACTTTCCCTGGTCTAATCAACCAATGGCAATTCTGCTAGGGCTGGCCATGGTGGTGGTGGAGAGATAAACTTTCAGCATCCTAGGAAAGGAATATAGGAAGCTGGCTTAAACTGAACCAAATAACTGGTCCACGTAGCTCACAAATGTCTACACAGACTGGCAGTGGCTGCACAGGGTTTCAGGTAGGAATTATAATATTATAAAACACAACAGCCTCAAATGATAATTTGCCACATAGATATATCCAGCAAAGTATTAAAGTGGATAACTAACCAATGTACAGCGCAAACATGAAAAAGGAAGATTTTTAAAAAGGTCCAAAAGATTGTTTAAAAAACAAAACAAAACTCTCCACCTGGCACCTAAATGGCCAAGAAGAAGCCACAAGTCAAGTCTCTTTGCAGAAAGCATTCCACTGCCAGGGGGTCACCACCAAGCAGACCCTGTTCCATAGCTTTGGGAAATGACAGTAACTTTGTCAAGGACTGTTTAGATCACTCAAGACATATACGACCTTGGCCCAGTATACCTGAAGGAGCGTCTCCACCCCCATCGTTCAGCCCAGACACTGAGGTCCAGCTCCAAGGGCCTTCTGGCTGTTCCCCCACTGCGAGAAGTGAGGTTACAGGGAACCAGGCAGAGGGCCTTCTCAGTAGTGGCACCTGCCATGTAGAACGCCCTCCCATCAGATGTCAAGGAAATAAACAATTATCTGACTTTTAGAAGACTTCTGAAGGCAGCCCTGTTTAGGGATGTTTTTAATGTTTGATGTTTTATTGTGTTTTTAATATTCTGTTGGGAGCCGCCCAGAGTGGCTGGGGAAACCCAGCCAGATGGGTGGGGTATAGATAATAAATTATCATTATCATTATCATTATCATTATCATTATCATTATCATTATCATTATCATTATCATTATCATTATCATTATCATTATCATTATCATCATCTCACAACTGTATGACCTGTTGTTCCTGCTATCCAGAAGTCCAGTGGTTCTGGGTCAAATATCTGTTACAATTTCTGCAGAAAGGTCCATGTCTCCAGCTTCGTAGAGCTGCCCAATCAGCATGAAATGGGATCTTTTCAGCCACGGAGAATAACTCTTCTGGCCATTTGTGTTGGTTGGAGCCAAGAGGGGTGAAAGGAGTTGAGTCAGCCACTGAGGACTGTCTCCTAGATTGTCACTCTGGGGAAGGTGCACAAGAAAAACACTGTGGAGTTGTTCAGATGCTGAGCCACAGCCGATCTCCTAGATTTCTCCTTCCAGGAAGCTGCAAAACCTTCCGGCTCACCTGCTAGCTTCACTGCTTATGCCAGGGGTCCTCAAACTATGGTCCACTGGCCAGATCCAGCTGCCAGGGTCCCTTTCCCGCCCTCCCGTCTTAAGCAAAGAGTTCACAACACTGGCCTTGGCGAACAACCTATGAGAAGCACTCCTCGCGCCCCTGGCTGAGGAAGAAGGCAGCAGCCGAGACTTCCGGTCTACTGCAGAGGCTATGGCGGTGGGCTTTGTGTCGTCAGAGTAAAGGATGACACAGGTCCGGCAATTTAGGGGTTGAGGGTGCTGCCAGAGTGGGGACCCTGGCCGAGGAAGAAGGCAGCAGCCCCACTGCTTCCACCTCCAGCTTAGAATTCACTTGGTGCTGGCGCTGCTCTTCCTCGCCAGCAGGAGTCACTCTTTCCCACTTCCTTTGGTCTCAGTGGTGGCAACAGCAGGGAGGGTCCAACTGGGAGATCAAGCGGCGTTGGTATTTTAAAGTTGGTTCCTCTCCCTGCCTCTCTCTTTGCCAGGGCGTTCCTCAAACCCCAGGATCAGCAAGAGTGCCAGAGCTCTGTGCGGCAGGCGAAGGTCGCACCCTTGACTTTTGTGCGTGCCCAGGAAATCAGCGAGCGAGGTTTTTGTTTTTTTATGTGTGGGGGTTTTTTCTCCCCTGAGGTGGGGGAATTTCTGCTGCCAAGGTGCGACTCTTCTTCAGTGTATACCCCACGCGCTGCTCTTTGGCATTGCTAAGGCCGCTTTCTGGAAAGCAAGTTATTCTAAAGCTCTATCTGCCCTCCCATTGGGGAGGAAGGACCTTCGTAATAAATGGGAAATGACTGCAGTGTTGGCAAAAGTCTTGACAGTGCTGCTAAGATAAAAGCACTAGCTTTCTTTTCTTTTAAAATAAAGGCAAGGGACATGAGCGCAGATGTAGGAGCTCATCTGTGTTTATTATCCCTGACTAGGTTTGGAAACCGTTGTTTCTGTCGTACATCTGAGCTGCAGAAGTTTATAATGCAACTTGCAAAGAGAAATGCAAAGAGCGGCCCGACCCCGCTATGTGAAATAAATACACAAGGACACATGATATAAGGTTAATGGGCAAGAAAAGGCCACAACTTTATTGATTAGTGTTGCTCATATGGTATTGTCGTGGTGTTTACTTTTGGGGTGATTGTGAAGTGGAATTCTTAGTGTTTGAGGTAGCGTTTAATGTTTTAAGCCTTGCATCACTTGCTACGACTAGCAGTGACAAATATGGAACCGGATATTGACCATCTTATTAGCCAAAAGCAGGCCCATACTTCCCATTGAAATACTTATAAGTTTATGTTGATTAAAACTGTTCTTCATTTTAAATATTGTGCTGTTTTTCCTGTTATTTTGTGCACTACAAATAAAAGATGTGCAGTATGCATAGTAATTCGTTCATATTTTTTTCAAACTATAGTCCGGCCCCCAACAGTGTCTGAGGGACAGTGAACTGGCCCCTTGTTTAAAAAGTCTGAGGACCCCTGGCTTAGGCCAACCATTTGTTTCCCCTCAGCTTTCATCTCAAGCTGAGTCTGAGGGTGTCTTCACCACCAGCTCATTAAAGAAACATCTTCCAGCTATTAGGAGCCATTGACTGAGCATCAGCTGCCCATTGGCAAGCAATCACATTGAACAAAAGGGAAATCCGCCTCACTACTTGATGAGATGGTATTTTCAAAAGGGGGAAGAGAGGTATTGTCAAGACTGTGGAGAATATCTAATAGTGTTTGTCTTTTTTACTTTACACAAAATGAGCCTCTAGTGCAAGGAAATGTTGATTACTTAGTGCTCTTTGAAGGCTGTTTGGCTAATTTTATTTAAATGACTACCCACTGCCAGGCTCCATTAATGGATTTTATTGATATTTTGTGTGTGTTCTATTTTACCCCAAAGTCAACTTTGCAGAAGCATTATATGAACCAGCTATCTGCAATGTGTGTGTGTTTTACAATTACTAATTTGTTGCAGATGTTCAGAGTCACAACCTCTATAATAATACCTAGTGTTATGGGGCCACAACCTTTTTAAAGGTAGTGGCTTTATCCCAATGTATATATTTTTATATGCAATTTTGCCTAATATGACGAATGTTGGGATGCTATTTTCACCAATGTATGCATTCTTTATACTAGTACATTCATTTTGTAGATATTACTATACATGTGTTCGCGTGCTATTTTTCTTTATATCCATATTTTTGCAAAGTGGTTTCCTCTGACACAATGCATTTTTGTTCATTATTTTGAGGAAATGGTCTGTTTTTATGCATATTTGACCCAAATACATGCACTTTTGGACACATTCCTTGACTGGAGAACTGGATTGCAAAATTCAGAGAAGTGTGAATTTCAAAAGATGGCTGTTTTGGGGTTTGTTCACTGTTTCAGAAAGAGTGAACAAGGTAAGTTCAGGTTTAAATGTGAACCGAATCGAATTCCTCCCTCATCCCGACTAACAGAAGAAGAGGTCAATCAGAGCATACTTTGCCTAGGGTCTTCCCCACAGGCTTCCAATTGCTCTGAGAGGACCTGCATACACGTGGAACATAGTCTCCCAGATCACGCCAATGGGCCATTTGATCAAGCATCTGCCATTGAATTCTACTCAATATTGATCCAGAGTAGATGCCAATGTACAGTGGTACCTCAGGTTACAGACACTTCAGGTTACAGACGCTTCAGGTTACAGACTCCGCTAACCCCGAAATAGTACCTCGCGTTAAGAACTTTGCTTCAGAATGAGAACAGAAATTGTGCTCTGGTGGCGTGGTGGCAGCAGGAGGCCCCATTAGCTAAAGTGGTGCGGACCTCCGGAACGAAAGCGGACCTCCGGAACGAAGTAAGTACTTGACCCGAGGTACCACTGTATAGTAAAAACTTAAGCATGTTGCAGGATTCCCAAAAAATAGACCAGAGGCAATTACAGTGGACACTCAGGTTACAAACATGATCTGTGCGGGAGGCATGTTCACAACCCGCAGCGTTTGCAACCCGCAGCACCGCGTCTGCACAGGTTGCAATTCAGCTCTTCCGCACATGTGTGACTGCTGAAACCCGGAAGTAACCCGTTCCAGTACTTCCGGGTTTCGGCGGGTCCATAACCCAAAAAAAACGCAAGCTGGAGCATCTGGAACCTGAGGTATGACTGTATATTTCATCCCGCAGAGCTTTTCTGCTATGGAAGGGAGAGACGCTTGGCTCGGGTGCGCTACAGACCTCGCGGTGAGTGCCGCCTGGCATTTTGTCACCCCCTTCAGTGGTGACACCCAGGGCAGCCGGCACCCACCGCACCCCCCTTCCTCCGCCCCTGCCAGAAGAGAAAGTGAAACCCAGGCTCCTTCTGGCCTTGTGCTGGTCCCAGGGGGTTATCGTGCGGCGTGGTCCAAGTCCAGTCCGAGGTCGAGGGTATGGTATGGGGTTGTCCATCAAGGCTGAAGTGGGGTCCAAGGCAAGGAGTCAGGGGTGGTCAGGAACTCTGGCAGAAGAGCAGGACAGGGTGCCGGCAGGAACAGGTTACCAACAATGTTGCTCCCGCAACCTGGGACTAGGCTGGCTGGCTTTTATCTGCCCCGAGGCATAGGGCATCCTGGTCCACAGGTGACTCGCCTCTCCTGGCCTGGAGGCGAGCACTCCTCCTGTAAGAATTTAGTTCCCTCTGCCCTGAGCCTCTGCAGCTCAGGAGAGGCTGGAGGGTTACTGGACCCAGAGGCAACCTCACCTTCCCCTGACGGGGCTGAGAGTGGAGCACCTGCAGGGAATGGGTCCTCCATCACCTCAGGAGCCAGAGCAGACTCAGCTGGTGTCTGTTCCTGAGGATCCGGCACAGGTGAGGGCCCTTCAGGTTCAAGCCCCAGCCCCAGCTCAGCTGGTTCTGGAGGCAGGGAATCCTGTGCAGGCTGGGATTCCTCAGGTTCAGCCTCTGAATCCAATTCCCAGGCCATCACAGGCCTCTTTTTATAGTCAGCTTGACCTTGACAGACGAGATAAGAGAACCAGTTTAAGCCAGCTGTACTCAGCTTCTCTGAAGGAATAACCTGAACATCACGAACGTTTTGCTCGTTTCCTTCACACAGAGAAGCTTCCAGAAGCTTCCAAAACCTTCTTGAATTAATTAGAATAGGAAAGATCTCTACACATCAGATCAATACTTTCTGCACTAAAAAATGCAAACTGACAGCATCCTGTTCTTGCAGTGGCCAACCAGATGCACACCAATGGGAAGCTTGCAAGCAGGACATGATTATGAGAGCACTTGCCCCTCCGGTAGTTTCTGGCAAATGGGATTCAGAGGCACTGCTGCCTTCCACTGTGGAGTGAGAACAAAACCGTTGTGGCTAGTAGCCACAGATAGCCTTCTCCTCCTTGATTTTGTCTAATCCTCTTTTAAAACCATCCATGGATGGTTTCTAATGCTCCGAGCTGGAGGAGGAACACCAAATGGATGCTTCCTTGCACCAGCTTTAGCATCCTCGAAACATAATTGATTAATCCTCCTTCACGTTACTTTGTTTTCATTATAGAGCAATTCAAGCAAGCCGTAATAACCAGAGTACAATACCTTGTGTGAGTCAACCAAGCGGCACATTCAAAGTTGAAAGATATGCTAATGACCCACTTGAGGAGGAGAGAATTTGTTCTTCTGAAAACTTTTTTTTTCCCCTTCTCCAGCTACAAAAAAACAAAAACAAAAATATCTTCTTGGTGCAATAAACATTTGTCAACAAGAAGATGCCTAGGGAAATCGCACGGCTCTAACATTAACCGAATTAGATGTGTGTTTGTTTGTTTGTTTGTTTTGTAAAATGCGAAACAAGTAGCAGACCTGCCTAATTAACCGTTTTGCAAACAACCGATAAAGAAAAGATTGGGACTCGTTGGAAACTCTGCCTTTTTAAAGGATAAATAAGACAATGGAAATAACACCGATTAGGAAGGGATCAAAAGTAAACACTCCAGAATATTAAAAGGTCTTGAGGATTTGGCTCTGAGCAGCAAAGAGTTGCGGCGAAGAGACTTCATGAGAATGTAAGGGGAGCTTGCTGGATCAGACGAAAAGGTCCATGTAGCCATTAATTAGCCTTACCCCCCATGAATTTATCTATGAGGACATAAGAAATCACCATCCTTTTATCAACTCTATTGTTCAAACAATAGAGAAGAATTGATGCTTTTGAATTATGGTGCTGGAGGAGACTCTTGAGAGTCCCATGGACTGCAAGAAGATCAAACCTCTCCATTCTGGAGGAAATCAGCCCTGAGTGCTCACTGGAAGGACAGATCCTGAAGCTGAGGCTCCAATACTTTGGCCACTTCATAAGAAAAGAAGACTCTCTGGAAAAGACCCTGATGTTGGGAAAGATTGAGGGCACAAGGAGAAGGGGACGACAGAGGAGGAGATGGTTGGACAGTGTTCTTGAAGCTACCAGCATGAGTCTGACCAGACTGCGGGAGGCAGTGGAAGACAGGAGTGCCTGGCGTGCTTAGTCGGACACGACTAAACAACAAGAATTGTTCAAACACTGCCCCATCATCTTGGCCTGTCTACTTGTTACCTCCCCCTTTCAGGTGCTTGAGAAGACCAGGGCTGCTGTGGCGAATCCCAGAAGATGCCAATTATCTAGACTCAGTTTGAAGCCTGGTTTTAGGACCAAATGGGTCTCAGCAGCCTTGATGGATGACTTTTAAAAAGAAAGAGGTAAGCGGAAGTCCAGCCCTGCTTCTTCTGCTTGATCTTTCTGTGGCTTTTGATACCTTCACCCAGGACCATGCTGAACTTCCCTGAAGCCCAGGGAGGGAGTCTTGCTAAATTAAAGTTATAAACTCAAACCAAAGAAGGAGCAGATCCCTGGCAGGGCCTCCGAGGCCCAGGGCAAGTATGCCCAGCTCCCCCTTCCACACGGGTCTTCCTATGACCACGATTAATTGCTTGTTCTGGATGATGTTGCAGGAGCAAGTACATGGCCTTAGGGTGTTCCTGGAGTCATCTCTGTCATTCTCCAAATGACCACAGTGGCTGGGAGCACTGTTTAGCAGCTGCAGTTAGCATGGTAGCTGCAGCCATTCCTGGACAAGGGATCACATAGCCTCAGTGGCCCAGATTGATTACTGCAATGTGCTATACAGTATTTGGGGCTGCCATTGAGGCTTGTCCAGAAGCTTCAGCTAGTGTAGAAACAGAAGCCAAACTTGAGAAGCTGGTCACCATATAACACCACTGCTGAGCAGTGGAGGCCGGACCATTAGGGTGAATGGGACACACACACACACGCACCGCCAACTTCATCCAACCTCAGCCTCATGCTTCACATCAGTCAACTGCCCTGGAAAAACATCTCATTTTTTTTTTCATGAGAGGACAGCAGTCAAAAAGGCCCTCACGATTTCGGGCTGCACTTTTTTCAGGCGTGGTGCCCCAAAACACACATTTTGGGGTGCCCAGTCATCTGCTCTATAACTACCCAGGGCAGGTGTTTTTTTTAAAAAAAGAATTTTGCTGTGCCCGTTTTGAGAACTTCCTTCCATTTGGACATCCAGAAACAACTACAGCACTAGGCTTTAGAACAGGGGTGTGGAACCATTATTTTCTTTTTGAGGGCCTCATTCCCTTCTGGGCAATGTTCCAGGGGCCAGTGAGCAGTGCTTTTTTTCTGAGGAGATGCAGGGGTACACGTACCCCTAAAAATTTTGTGAATCTAAAGGGAGAAGAAACTTTTTAAAAAAAGTAATTTAGTTTCTCCTCTAGCATGATGAATCGTCAGTTCCGTTTCTACCTCATTTCCTGTCACAGTGTTCCCTGAGTCTCAGACGGAAGCGAGCGTTTAATGAGAGTGCCCCTAAACATTTTTCTTTTAGAAAAAAAAGCACTGCCAGTGGGGATGAGTGGGGTCTGAAGTAGTAGCCTGCAGAACAATGAATGCCAATTTTAACTTTGTATGACAGGCTAATTTCTACACACACTCGCACACCCCTCTCTGTCCTCCATCCAGGCTTGCAAGAGGCACAAGCCACATTCAAGGGCACATTCCAGCCAGGCAAAAACACCTAAGGAGGCTGCAGCCCAGGGACAGCAGGTTGGTGTGGCCTGGGGAGAGCCTTGAGCGTCAGGCAGAGAGGCTTAGAGGCCCGAGGCTCCCCTCGGGAGAGCCAGTGTGGTGTAGTGGTTAAGAGCAGTAGACTCGTAATCTGGGGAACCGGGTTTGATTCCCCACTCTCCACATGCAGCTGCTGGGTGACCTTGGGCTAGTCACACTTCTCTGAAGTCTCTCAGCCTCACTCACCTCACAGAGTGTTTGTTGTGGGGGAGGAAGGGAAAGGAGATTGTGAGCCACTTTGAGACTCCTTCGGGTAGTGATAAAGCGGAATATCAAATCCAAACTCTTCTTCTTCTTCCTCACCAGCTTCATCTGCTTGCTTACAACCTTCACCTGCATGCAGATGTTTCCTGCTGTGTGATCCAGCCATGCCTCCTTTGCTATTGAAACACTACACTGTTTTCCTGCCCACCACAAGCCCCCACCCTCCTGTTACAAAATCAATTCCTTCTCAACCCTGCGGATTGGTTTCCCAGCCTGTGCGTTGCCTGTTTGCATGCTTCAGCACATGACAAACTGCCCGGAGCGTCTTGTGATAACATCCTAGGTGCCAAAAAAAAAAAAACCCAGTCATTGTGAGCCTGAAGATCTCTTTATCTCCAAGATGATTTGTATATTGTGTTTCGTCCTTGCACATACAAATGGCCACTTTTCTCCCCGTTTGCATTTCCTATCCTCGCTGCAAGGTCATCACACCATTATCAGGCCCCGTCCCATGATAACGCAGTCGGCAAGGCTTTCCATCCATCCTTCCATACAGATTAGGGAGTGGGGGACATGTGTCATTTGGGAACGTAATTCAATACAAAGGGGAGTGCCTACGCTATGTTATCTTGACCTGTGGTGTTTTTAAGCCGCAGTCTTTGATTCGGATCGCTGCCTTTATCATAGCACTGTGCCTTTGCTCCTTTGCATAAGGTACCACCTCATCCAAGCCATAGCAAACTCACTTCCTAATACTTTAGTAACTATCAATACAGATGGAAAGTAATACTAAAAGTAGGGGAGGGCTGGACACTATAGTGTCCGAGCGCAATTCAAAGTTTTGGTGCTGACCTTTAAATCCCTAAATGGCCTTGGTCCAGTATACCTGAAGGAGTGTCTCCACCTCCATCATTCAGCTGAGACACTGAGGTCCAGCGCCGAGGGCCTTCTGGCAGTTCCCTCGCTGCAAGAAGCCAAGTTACAGGGAACCAAGCAGAGAGCTTTCTCAGTAGTGGCACCCGCCCTGTGGAACACCCTCCCACCAGATGTCAAAGAGAAAAACAACTACCACACTTTTAGAAGACATCTGAAGGAAGCCCTGTTTAGGGAAGCTTTTAATGTTTAATAGACTATTGTATTTTAATATTCTGTTGGAAGCCGCCCAGAGTGGCTGGGGAAACCCAGCCAGATGGGTCGGGATATAAATAATAAATTATTATTATTATTATTATGGAGCGATTTGAATATGGTGCAATGGGAGAAAGGGTGGAAAGGAACAAATCAGGGATAGCTGGCAGGGGGTGGGTTGCCTTCCCTGCCCCCAGCATCCCAAAGTGGTTTACCTTAAAACCAAGTAAGGACCTCCAATAAACATCTAAAAACATAGCTGTACAGCTAAAAGGCAGGACTTACAGATCCAAACCAATTAAAGTGGTCTCATCATTGGCACCCCTCAAATTAAGAGCCATAAGCCCAGTCAAAACACAAAATTATTGTTTGACTCCTAAAAACAGATGAAGATGGCAACCAGGCATCAGGGGTGTCAGTTCTATGGCTCCAATGTGTTTTTGGCTCCTCCCAAATCTGTTGGTAGGGAGACAGGGCCCCCTCAATGTTGAGTGGGCGGAGGAAGCCATGCATGGAACCAAGCATAATGTGGCTTCAGTGTTCGGTTGCACCTGAGTGCAAGAGAGGAGATGCCTCTGCTGTGCGTGCCTCTCTGGGGAAAGCATTCAACAAGCAGGGACCACCACTGAAAAGGCCCCATCTTGTGTTGCCACCCTCCAAACCTCCCATAGAGGGGGCATATGAAGGGCCTCAAATGACAATCATATGGTCTGGGTTGGTTGTGAGAGGTGGTTCTTGAAGTACTGGGGTCCTGAGCAACAGAAAAGCTTCACAGGCCAAAACCAGCCCTTTGAATAAAGAAGAGGCCTACTGGATCAGGCCAATGGCCCATCTAGTCCAGCATCCTGTTCTCACAGTGGCCAACCAGATAATTGGGGTTTCCTATGGATATCTGGTTGGCTATCGTTATAACAGAACATTGGATTAGATGAGCCATTGGCCTCTTCTTACATTAACTGAGTCCTTTGCACTCTAGACTTCACTGAAAGCCCTGTTCCAGTGTCCTTTGCGCAACAAAAAGCAGCAGAGCCGTACCCTGTGACAAAATAACAGTGATTTATTTTTATATCCTTGGAGCTTCAGAAGTTCTGGTTCAAGGATATATTTCAACGCCCATCTTGTTGCTTCTGCGATTATGATTTTGGTTGTTGGCAAGCCTTGGGATTGCGTATAGAGATTCTTGGCTGCCCCGATGGCAAGATCGTGCCCCCTGCCCCAGTCAGCCTCTCTGATGTGATTCAAAGGAAAGCAGAGCAATACGTTTGGCACCAGCTTGGCTGCAGGAGTTGCTGGAAGAAGGCGTACAAGGCCCCATCCAACAGTCTTCTTAGGGACTCCATTCTGTATTTGTGTAGGGCTTACTCTTCTCCCAAAGATATCCCACAAGGCAGCAGAGGTTGAAGATCAGCACTTTCTTTCTTTCTCTTAGATGGGCTACCTTCCCAGGTGTTGACAAGTCCCATCTGCTCCTCATTTCCCTCTACAGCACATGCAGAAACCACCTTCTTCCATGTTGGACCCACATTGGCCTTAACTTCTCAATCTGCTGGAGCTCGTCTTCACATGCAGGGGGAGTCCCTAATTTACCAAGGGTTTGAGATCCCCATTGGCTACCCTCACCAGGTTTAGCCAATCAGTCGAAGCCATTCCCAGAGGGGTGGCCACTGTCGCATGCTGACAGGTGACTAGGAGCTACAGGTGAGAGCTGGTTGCAGGGTGGAGAACCAAAGATGGACAACCTACCCCAGAAAGAACATGACGTGTGTCCCCTGCTAGAGGTACTACCCCTCCCCTAACACCCCATAATAATAACAATCCCCAAAGCAACAGGTCCCTTGAAACATGCCCTTCCTGTTTGAAGCACCCCAGCTGGGTTTGAATTAGAACTTTTTGACTCTCCAGGGATGCCTTGGAATAATCAGGCATTGTGCTTTGCACAATGGTCACAATAGCCTTTCATTTCCCAGAGATGGGTGGGAAGGGCTTTGAATGTCCCCGGCATTTCACGTCAAACAGCGTGTAGCGCTGCTCTCTTTCAAAACATTCCCATTATCAAAGAATCTATCCGCATGTCACCCTATTAGACCGCATTGTGGCTCTAATTTCCTAACATTTTAATGCTTCCAGGTGTTGGACTGAAATAACTAATCTCATTTTTCTGCCTGCTAATGATAGACATTTAGTCCCTTTTTTGGTTTCTGCTTTTTCTTTCCTTTCCCCCCCAAAAGGGGGAGTGGGTTGGGGGGAAATGGAGAGTTAGACTATCAGCAAATAAAAGACAGCAATTCAAGCACAGAGCCAGCCATCATTAAGCCTTAGATTATCTCCTGCCCCCGCTGCTGCGCACGGTGAGATCCCGACATTTTTTATTGTTATTTCCACAATATGAGCTTCTTTGAAGCAAACGGGGAGCAAGAGCCGATAAAACAATAAGATGCATGGCTTTTATGTAATCCCGCTCCCACTGAACCCCAGTGACAAATGTCCTATTGGCAAGACTGTAATTCAGAGCCACTAAAAATTAATAGGACTGCTGGTGTCAGAGAAAAGTTCAGAGCCAAAAGTGCATCCAGACCTGGAAGAAGAAAGAAAGAAATGGGGGGCGGGGGCGGGACACCAGCAGCAGGGGAAACCACTCATAATTTGAGGGCAGGCTACATATATATTGGGACGCAGGTGGCGCTGTGGGTTAAACCACAGAGCCTAGCACTTGCCGATCACAAGGTTGGTGATATGAATCCCTGCGACAGGGTGAGCTCCCGTTGCTCGGTCCCAGCTCCTGCCCACCTAGCAGTTTGAAAGCACACCAGTGCAAGTAGATAAATAGGTACCGCTCCGGTGGGAAGGTAAACGGCGTTTCCGTGCGCTGCTCTGGTTTCACCAGAAGCGGCTTAGTCATGCTGGCCACATGACCCGGAAGCTGTACGCCGGCTCCCTCGGCCAATAAAGCGAGATGAGCGCCACAACCCCAGAGTTGGCCACGACTGGACCTAATGGTCAGGGGTCCCTTTACCTTACATATATTTTACCCTTGAGGCTGGATTACTGTAATGCATTCTTTGTGGGGCCGCCCTTGGGATGGGGACTGAAGCTACAGCAAGTGGCTAGACTGCTGGTGGGGACTCATGGCTGACAACCATTGCTAAAACGTCAACACTTGGAGATGCTGTGATTTGAACCTGGGATTTTTGCATGCGGGGCAGATGTTCTACCTGTGAGTCACTCCCATTCCCTGTGCACCATAGGGGTGGGAGCAAAAATATGACGTTACCCAGGAGTCAGCAAACTTTTTCAGCAGGGGGCCGGTGCACTTTCCCTCAGACCTTGTGGGGCACCGAACTATATTTTTTGGGGGGGTGGGGATGAACGAATTCCTATGCCCCACAAATAACCCAGAGATGAATTTTAAATAAAAGGACACATTCTACTCATGTAAAAACACACTGATTCCCAGACAGTCTGCGGGCCAGATTAAGAAGGCGATTGGGCTGGATCCATCCCCCGAGCCTTAGTTTGCCTACCCATGACCTTACCGCTCCATGTGCGGTAAAGTCAAGGGGGGCAGGAGGGCCGCTGCCACCCCCAAATCAATCAAAATCAATACAAATCAATATAAATCTAAGGTTCTGCCCCCTTCACAAAAGCCTGCACCCCACAAAAAAAATCTGGCTTTGCTCATTATTTATTTATTTATTTATTTATTTTATATCCCACCCATCTGGCTGGGTTTCCCCAGCCACTCTGGGCAGCTCCCGACAGAATTAAAGTCACAATAAAACATCAAACATTAAAAATTTCCCTCTGCAAGGCTGCCTTCAGATGTCTTCTAAAAGTCAGATAGTTGTTTATTTCTTTGACATTTGATAGGAGGGTGTTCCACAGGGTGGGCGCCACTACTGAGAAGGCCCTCTGCCTGGTTTCCTGCAACCTCGCTTCTTGCAGTGAGGGAACCCCAGAAGGCCCTTGGAGCTGGACCTCAGTGTCCGGGCTGAACGTTGAGGGGGGAGACTCTCCTTCAGGTATACAGGACCGAGGCCGTTTAGGGCTCTAAAGGTCAGCACCAACGCTTTGAATTGTGCTCGGAAACGTACTGGGAGCCAACATAGGTCTTTCAGGACTGGTGTTATATGGTTTCAGCGGCCCATGTACTTCTCACTCTTAACTCACTTTCCTTCTTTGTGAAAGTAATGTCTGAAGAAGGCTCTGGTTTCTGTCAGTCCATCTAAGATGGTCACTATGGCCAGGAAGGAATCAGCTGATCAAGGAGCAGGAATGTGAAGCTCTTGTATATATTTGAGAGTTTGCATATTCTTTTTTTAAAGCGTTATTCCCAGTGTCATATCCATTCTGCTTTATTTTGTTTGGAACAGGCCTCTGCGCTGAGAGCAGATAAGATTAATACCGCCTAATCCATGAGAGGATGTAAACTGAAAAGGATATATGAATTCATTTATTTTCATTAAACCAAGACAGCAGGAAAGTGATGTCAGAAGAGAAAGATTAATCTGCAAACAGAATAAACTGGAGGGGGGAGGGGGGAGAGAGATGAATGCCCTGATTTGGCAAAGCGATTTTGATAGGCGACAGTTAACACATCGACTTAAATCTAATAGGGCTGAAAGAATTTTGCTAAGGTTCATGCTCAGATGATTCCTTCCCTCCCCCTCCGAGTTCAGAAGTGTGGAACTCAGTCGCTCCTATTTAAATGGATTCAGATGTCCAAGGAAGGTGAACAAAAAGGAAGTTTTCTGGGTGGTTGGAGTCTGGCTTTGCCCCTTGAGACCAAAGGCAGGCACAAACAACTGCGCTTCCTTGTAAATGGCTGCCCAGGAGAAAGCAGCTGTGCTAGGCAGAGACATAGCGACCCTTAGTCACCTGAGCAAAAAACATGACCTGTACCTGAGGAGATGTGGCATGAAGCCCTTGGCTGCCTACCTTTCCCTGAAACGGGGAAAAGTGCTGCTTGGTGTCATGCAGCCCTAGAGGTGTAAGTGTGGCAATTGTTAATTACTTAATTAAGCACCTTTCACAAATATGAATCATGGATTGAATCATGGAATTGTAGAGTTGGGAGGGACTATGAGTGTCCTCAGAGTGTCCCCTGAGATTAAGAGTCTTGTGCTCTACTGACTGAGCTATCCCATACACACACATACACACACACATACTTTTTTGAAAGATAAAAAGTACACAATTACAAGTGCACAGAGTAAGATAAGACACTAAAAAGAAAAGAAATAGTACTCATGTAGGAAACAAAACAGAACAACAACAACAAAAATTATACATTACAAGAAAGGGGGTATTGTAGTTTACCAGACTTTAACCCAATACAGTATTTACACATGGGCAAATTCAATGATATTTGGAATTCAGTACTCTGTTATTAAGGTGATGTACCAAATGCAAAACAGCAAGGAAAGACCCAGTTGAAAACTGAACAAAAATGACAGCGAATGATTAAAAATAAAAACCAGACAAACAACCAATACCATACAAAGCAGACATCTGTGACAAAGGCCAAGGCTGTGTACACACTGTACAGAATTCTTTTTTTAATACATTATAATTAATTTTTTGACATATCATTTCCAACAGTCATTAAACATACATTCTTATCTTATACAATATTTTAGACTTCCGTCAACTACCTCTGAAGATTTTCCACTCTTTATCACTTGATCTGCATTTCTTAATTTCTCTATTACTTTTAAATGTCCTTAACTGATAATTCTCTTCATAGTCTTCCTTGCAATATTTTGCATAGTCCTCCTTATAAAACTTCTTGCAGTCCTACTAGCGTAATCTGTTTATTACAATTGCTTTTCAAATAGTTCAAATATTTACTCCAGTCCTCTAAGAATCTCTGGTCCCGCAGGTTTCGAATCCTTCCTGTCAGTTTGTCTAATTCTGCATAGTCCATTAATTTCATTTGCCACTCATCTTACGTTGGTAATTCTTCTTTTTTCCATTTTTGTGCCAATAATATTCTTCACACTGTACAGAATTCTTGGAGGGAAAGAGTGTGTTTCGAATGTGCTTTAAAGGTATAAAGTGCGCACAGTCATCTTGCTGAAACAAAAGAAAGTCTCCAACTCTGGAAATTGCAGGTGAGGGGCCAAACCATGTCCCACTCAGGCCTCTCCACTTGGCCCACACGGCTGTCTCCACCAAGCCACACCCACTTCCCTTACACCTGGCGTCACAGGTGCCAGGCAGGTGAAGACTCAGATGGGTCAAAAGCAGGTCTGCAGGAACAGTTGATCCTGGGCGCTTCCCAAGGGCTGTGTCTGTTGCCTGCATGGTTTGATTTCAACTGGTCACCTGATATTATTATAATGTTGGGTGACTGGCAGGTGGGTGGCCCCTTTCTGTCCTTTATCCAGATCATCAGGGGGCATGAACAGAGTTCAAGGACACATTCCAGCCAGACAAAAAGATTTGGGAGCGAAGCAAGGCAAGCGAGGAGTGTGGCCTTGGGAGAGTTCTGAGGGCCAAATAAAGCCACATTTGGCCCCAGAACCAAGTCTCCCTCCTCCTACTTTAAAGTGACTTCTGCACTATATAACATATATTAATAAGAACCCTGTTGGAAAGTGATTTACGATCAACTGGAAGTTTTTATACACAGTGGTACCTTGGGTTGCAAACACCTCGGGTTCCAAACACTTTGGGTTACAGACTCCACTAACCTGGAAGTAGTACAGCGGTGCCCCGCAAGACGAATGCCTCGCAAGACGGAAAACCCGCTAGACGAAAGGGTTTTCCGTTTTGGAGGTGCTTCGCAAAACGAATTTCCTATGGGCTTGCTTCGCAAGACGAAAATGTCTTGCGAGTTCCTGCGGGGTTTTTCCCCTCCCCCCCTTTTCCCCAAGCCACTAAGCCGCTTATCAGCTGATCCTAAGCCGCTAAGCCGCTTAACAGCTGATCCGCTAAGCCGCTTATCAGCTGATCCGCTAAGCCGCTAAACTGCTTATCAGCTGATCCGCTAAGCCAGCTAAGCCGCTAATAGCGCTAATCCGCTAAGCCGCTAATGGGCTTGCTTCGCAAGAAGAAAAAACCGCAAGACGAAGAGACTCGCGGAACGGATTCTTTTCGTCTTGCGAGGCACCACTGTACCTCGGGTTAAGAACTTTACCTCAGGATGAGAACAGAAATCGAGTGGCAGTGGCACGGTGGTGGCGGGAGGCCCCATTAGCTAAAGTGGTACCTCGGGATAAGAACGGTTTCAGGTTAAGAATGGACCTTCGGAACGAATTAAGTTCGTAACCCGAGGTACCACTGCATTCTTAAACACGAAATCTGATGTAATCAACCTTCAAGCAGCAATTGTTTTTCTCATCTCAACGAGGCATTTTCGCCCTCTGAAGGAAGTGGTCTCCTGGAAACATAAAGTCTGAGCCACCGGAAAGAATCAGATTTTCTCTCCCCAGGCACGGCGGCTCGAACCCTCCTGAGTCTTGTTACCAGGGGCGCCGACTTATAAAAAATATTGGGGGGGCCCATACCGGGGTCCTGCCCCGGGAAGTTTTCTAAGTTCCAATGTCAGCGGCGCCCGGCAGAGCAGCCCTCTCGGCCACGGCAGCCTGGCTCTCCCAGCCCCCGGGGGCCGCCCTCCTCCCTCGTGCACCCGCAGCGTTCCCGCCCGGGGAGGCGGCGCCCCCAAGGACTCAGGTTCGATTGTACCTGAGAAGCCGAGCACCTTGGCTCCCAAACAAATCGGCTTCTGAACAATCGAAACCCGGAAGTGAGTGTTCTGGTTTTCAAATGATTTTTGCAGGGCGAACATCCGGTGCGGCTTCCGATTGGCTGCAGGGGGCTCCTCTGGCAGAAGCCGCACTCTGGTTTTCAAATGGTTCCAGGAGTCCAATGGACTCCCGGAACGCATTCTGTTCGAGAACCAAGGTACAGTGGACGCTCGGGTTGCGAACGTGATCCATGTGGGAGGCACGTTCGTAACCCGCAGTGTTCGCAACTCACATTGCTGCGTCTGCGCACACACAGGTTGTGATTTAGCGCTTCTGCTCATGCACAAGTGCCGAAACCTGGAAGTAACCCATTCCGGTACTTCTGGGTTTCAGTGCATCCATAACCTGAAAATGCTTAAGCTGAAGCATCTGTAACCCGAGGTATGACTGTATGTACCAGTCCTAAGGAACTGGCCAAGTAAGGCAATCAGCATCTGCAGGTCCCTTGACAGACAGGAGAGAAGCCACACTCTTGGATTTCTGTTGGTAGATGCCTCTTCCTGAGATGCTTGTATTATGCTAATCATAGAATCATAGAGACAGAAGGGACCCCAAGGTCATCTAGTCCAGCCCCCTGCAATGCAGGAATCTTAGCTCAAGCATCCCTGACAGATGGCCACCTAGCCTCTCCCAGGGAGCAGAGACCGTCTGAACAGCTCTTATTGTCAGAAAGCTCTTCCTGATGTTGAGCCGGAAAAGTCTTTCAAAGCTGCTGCACACCTTTGTTTGGGGTCCTCCCCTCCTTGCAAATGTCAGTGGGAAGGAGGGCTCTGTTTCAACAGAAAAATAAAGATTCCCCCTTTCTTCCAGCTTCCACTCATTCGTCTCCGACTGATAATGGACTTGGGAGGCTTTGAGCCCCTTGGGGAGCTGAGCTGTAAAGGACAACCTCCAATTTTCATGCATCAGAAGGAGCCCAGGAGCCCCATCGGGGCTTACCCTGTGCAGGCTGGTTCCCCCCCACACACACAAACACACACACTGGGTTGCAATTTTGTGGGTCAGCTTTGGCTGGGAGAGGCAGCCCCCGTTAAGTCTCTGCCAGCCCAATAGCACAGCCCCCCCCCCCGCCAAGTCCATGGCAGGAGACAGGCAGCAGCACCCAGACCCCAGAGGCTGCCCTTGGGACTGGCGTTCCCACACTGCCGCCTCCGCAACAAAGGCCAGCGGCCAAGTTCCCCCCCCCCCCAGCCGCTTCCTTGGTCCCACAGGAAAGCCAGGCAGGGGCTGCACATCCTGCCCTCCGCCTCTTCCTGCTGCCCCCAACAGACAACCAGGCCTGCAAGCTTCCTCTTCTGACATCGCCCAGGCCCCCACACAGCCCCCCACCAGCAAAACGCCCAGGAGTTTGAAGGGACCCGAGGGCCACGCAGCCAAGGGGTCTAACTCTGCAGGGAAAAGCTTCCTGTCTTTCCTCTGCCCCCTCCCCACCGGAAAGGGATGGTGGCTGCAGGCTCTGCCCCCCCCCTTAACATCTGCAAAATGATTAAGGCTGATACATTGTGTTACAGGATTTTATCTAGGTAACTTCCCTGAGCTGTCAAGTTGAAAGGGTACATTCAGGCATAATATTTGCAACATTTAACAACTTTAAAGATGTCCCCCCCCCCCTGTAATTTCCATAACAGTTGGAAGGACAAAAATATAACCTCCTATGACAACTCCTGCAACCCATGAGCTTTCAGACAAAGATCATGCATGGACAAATGTAAAGATCTTTGGAAAGTATTGATCGAAACCACAGTAACAAACAAATCAATGTATCTTCAAGGGAAAGAATAAGTAGATCCATTTGCATATATAGCTCTGTAGGCTTAATGAGATTCCCACAAAACATTAGGAAGGCCTTTCTGGTGGTGAGAGCAGTCAGACAGGGGAAGGGGCTTTTAGGGAGAGGTCGGGGGGGGGGCATCTGCCAGGGATGCTTTAGCTGTGAGTCCTGAATTGCTGGGGGTTGGACTGGATGACCTTTGGGTCCCTTCCACCTCTATGATTCCATGACCTTTAAGGGAAGTCACCTCCATCCTCGTCTCAGAGCAAATGCCCACAAGCCCTGGGCGGGAAGAGCCCGAGAGAGAGAGAGAGAGAGAGAGAGAGCCCGAGAGAGAGAGAGAGAGCCCGAGAGAGAGAGCCCGAGAGAGAGAGAGAGCCCGAGAGAGAGAGAGAGAGAGAGAGAGAGAGCCCGAGAGAGAGAGAGAGAGAGAGAGAGAGAAAGAGAGAGAGCGAGAGAGAGAGCCCGAGAGAGAGAGAGAGAGAGAGAGAGAGAGAGCCCGAGAGAGAGAGAGAGAGAGAGAGCCCGAGAGAGAGCGAGAGAGAGAGCCCGAGAGAGAGAGAGAGAGAGAGAGAGAGAGAGAGCCCGAGAAAGAGAGCGAGAGAGAGAAAGAGAGAGAGCGAGAGAGAGAGCCCGAGAGAGAGAGAGAGAGAGAGAGCCAGAGAGAGAGAGAGAGAGAGAGAGAGAGAGAGCCCGAGAGAGAGAGAGAGCGAGAGAGAGAGAGAGCGCCCGAGAGAGAGAGAGCCCGAGAGAGAGAGAGAGCCCGAGAGAGAGAGCGCAGCCAAGCCCCCTTCACCGCCTGCCCCCCCCCGCCAGCCCCCTCTCCCCTCCTCCCTAGGCGGCAGCTCCGCCATGACCACAAACGGCGGCGGCAGCAGCAGCAGCCGCGCGCGGCCCGGGCTCCCCTCGCCGGCCGCGGGAGCCAAGGCGCGCGATAATTTGCTTAAATTATGTCAGCGGCGCCCGGCAGAGCAGCCCTCTCGGCCACGGCAGCCCGGCTCTCCCAGCCCCCGGGGGCCGCCCTCCTCCCTCGCGCAACCGCAGCGTTCCCGCCCGGGGAGGCGGCGCCCCCAGGAGAGGCGGCAGCAGCAGCCGCGCGTGGCCCCGGCTCCCCTCGCCGGCCGCGGGAGCCAAGGCGCGCGACGAGGGAGCCAAGGCGCGCAATAATTTTTTAAATTATTGGGGGGGCTCTGCCCCCCCCAATAAAATTTTTGAGGGGGCTCGGGCCCCCTCAGGCCCCATGGGGTCGGCGCCTATGCTTGTTACTCCGCATCTCAAGCGAAACACATTCCCTGTCTTTCTCCAACAACGCCTGCCGACTCTTCAGAAGCAGTTGGAATTGCCAACCCCCAACCTTGTGATTGAGTCCAGGGGGAGAAATTTTGCATCCATAATGCAACAGGTAGCAAACTTATTAAATTGCTTTCCGATATGCTGCCAATTATTTTACCACTTGCAGAAGAGTCTCTGCCCTCGAGGCTGTCAGACAAATAAGCCTATCGGAATGAGTCTGATGCCGTCTGAGCTCCTGTTTTACATCTGCAGTGGTTTCTCTTCCCTCGGCTGTTTGAGAAACCAAAGGGGCGAACGGAAAGACAAAACCTTTTACAAACAAACAAGTGGATGGGAAGAGTCATCCCCTGCTTTTCACACGCAGGATAATGGGTACCATGGAGACACACCATAGTCTTCATATTGAGACCTAATTCAAGGACAGTCTTTGAGCATAACTGTCACACAAGAGGCTCGAGGTTGCGTTAATGTTCAAATTTGCAGCGAGATCAGCTGTTCAGCGAAATGGTGACATCCAGGAGCGCGATTAAATTTGGGGGCTGAAATGAAAGAGGTAAAGGGAAATGAACATTCTGGTTACAGCAAGCGCAAAGATAGCCAAGCATTCCAAAGCAGAAAGGGACATTTCGGAAGCAACCTGTTCGACGCATCGAAAAGCCATGACTGGATTCTGACATGTGGTTGCCGCCTCTCCAGATTGCTTGTGGGGTGGGAATCTAATTGACACCATCGGTGGAAAATGAAGAGCGAAATTATTGCCCCATCAGTATCAGTGGCCCATCTAGTCCATCATCCTAGTCTCTCAGTGGCCAAACATATTGGAAATCTACAAGCAGGATCTGCCACAGTACTACCCCCACTTGTGATTCTACAATTCTATGATTCCCAGCAACTGCAATTCAAAGGCATTGTGCCTCTGACAGAGGAGGCAGAACATAGCCGTCAGAGGAGCACTCCTATCGTCCAGCTGAGACACTGAGGTCCAGCTCCGAGGGCCTTCTGGTTGTTCCCTCACTGAGAGAAGTGAAGCTGCAGAGAACCAGGCAGAGGGCCTTCTCAGTTAGTGGCACCATCCTTGTGGAACGCCCTCCCATCAGAAGTCAAGGAGATGAGAAACTATATAACAGGCATCCCCAAACTCGGCCCTCCAGATGTTTTGGGACTACAATTCCCATCATCCCTGACCACTGGTCCTGTTAGCTAGGGATGATGGGAGTTGTAGTCCCAAAACATCTGGAGGGCTGAGTTTGGGGGTGCCCGCTATATAGCCTTTAGAAGCCTTCTGAAGGCAGCCCTGTATAGGGAAGCTTTTTAAGGTTTAATGTTTTTATACGTGTTGGAGCCACCCAGAGTGGGCAACCCAGTCAGATGGGCAGGGTACAAAAAATATATTGTTATCATCGTGAGTAGCCTTTCATTAGCGTTAACCTCCATGATTTGTCTAATCCTCTTTTAAAGCCATATGCTCTTGTGAGAGCGAATTCCTTAGTTTAAGTATGTGCTGTGCCTGTCCTGAATTTTTCAACGTTCATCTTTGTTGGACGTCCCTTAGTTCTAGTGTGATGAAAGTGAGAAAAACTTCTCCTCGTGCTGCACCCAACAAGCCAAAGGATCAGACCTAATTCTATAGCACAATGCCCTGAAAGGGATATACCAAAAGTTGACCAACCATTCTGCCCTCGGTTTCCTAGGCATGAGCATCTAACAAATTTATATCCCTGTTTCTGCCCATGAAACAAGCACTGTCTAGATTGCTGTCATTTCAGTGAGCTTCCTCCATCTGTATCGCAAAGAGAGAAAAGTCGGTGGTTTTCCATGGTTGTCAAACTGATCTCTCTCCAGAACAGAAAGGAGTTGATTTCCTTCCCATGAGAACACAACTGTGCTCTGATTGAAAGCAAACCTCACTCCTTGCTTTTTTTTAAAGGGGGGAATAAATTCCCAGTCAGAGAAAGTGTCTAATTTTAATTTGCTATGCACCGACAATTGACTTCATGCTGCAATTTAATGCATGTGAAGTTTTATTATAATTTGCAAAAAAGTAATCCAGAATCGAGCTCTTCATTCCAATGTCTCTTTAGCATGCCTCTTCCTTCAAAGTTCACATGTTTGGAATTATAGATATTGTTTGGCTTATTAATTAATATTTATTCATCATCATTGTCATCTTTGCAAATAAGGGTTTGCAAAATTGAGTAAAGAAGGGGGGGGCAAGCAGGAGTTCGGGAACAGAGGAAGCTGCCATATTCCAAGTGAGATACTAATCCATTTAGCTCAATATTGTCCACATTGACTCTGCCAGGTTTTGAGACTGATGTTTCTCCCAGACCTTACTGGAGACATTGGGGACTGACCCTGGGACCTTTTGCATTCAAAGCAGGTGCTGTACCACTGAGCTATGGCTCTTCCATAGCTTACAGAACCACCCCTATACATGTTTACTCATAAGTAACTCCTGCCCTTTTCAACAAGGCTTACCCCTGGGCAAGTGTGCACATGACTGTGGTTTTATACTAGCACTGTAATTGAGATCTGCATTACATGTTGCAAAGCACCCCTTATTATTATTATTATTATTATTATTATTATTAAGTTATAAGATTATTGCAAGATATAATACGGTGGTATAATGTTAGGCAGGGTGTGGTTGTGACAACCATGAAGGAGCTGAGCAATTCTGAATTTGCCAGCACACTAATGGGCACCGTTTGATCTGTTATGATGAAGCAGACGACACTGTAAACACTGAAAACCAGTAGGTGCAGACCTTTGGAAATGAGCAGGAAATAAATATTTGCCTATTAGGAAGGTAATTCTCCCTCTCCTCCTCCAGAGCAGGCGAGAGACATACAGTTTTCCTGCGGATGAATGCTGCTGTTTTGCCCAGGAGGATTTTGCGATGAACATGTAAATTAAGCCTCATGTTTAATAGCAGGAGAGGGTGATCCATTAACTGCTTCCTCCCCTGCTTTCAATTCACACAAGTCCATTTATGCTATAAGGAAAAGAACTCTAGGAATTTGCAAGAGGCTTTTTCCCAGTAGGCCTTTGGCTTAGAAGCAGAATCTTAACAAATCCCACTAACAGAGCATTCGGGGAAGGGGGCAGAATGTTGATAGCCAAGCAGCCTATACCGAATCAGAGAACTTTAAAAGAGGATTAGGCAAATTCGCAGAGGATGAGGCTAACCGTGGCTACCAGCCATTGTAGCTAGGCGCTACCTCCGTAGTCTGAAGAGAAATGGTTATGTTTTGCTTCTGCTGTCAGAGTCCATATGTCTCTGAAGGCCAGTTAAGGGGAATCACAGGTGAGGAGAGGACCCATCGTGTCTCTTGAGTGACTGAACGGGAGACAGGGAACAGTGCGTGGAGAAAGCAGACTCTCCAAGAGTCCCTGTTTTCCAGAGACAGTCTCAGATTTACAGAAGCCGTCACAGTTTCTGATTTGATCCCGGAATGTCCCGCTTTTCCTTAGGACGCCCTGTTTTCATTGGAGAAATATTGGAGGGTATGGAGTTATGTGACACCCCCCACCCCGAGCCAAAGAGATAAATAACTAGACAACCTTTAGAAGGCATCTGAAGGCAGTCGTGAATAGGGAAGTTTTTAAACGTTTTATCTATGTTGATAGTCACCCAGGGTATAAGAAAATTAAAAAAATCATCATCATCATCATTCCCTATTCTAGTACTTCTAATAATAATAATAATAATAATAATAATAATAATAATAATAATAATAATAATTTATTTATACCCCGCCCATCTGGCTGGGTTTCCCCAGCCACTCTGGGTGGCTTCCAACCGAGTATTAAAAACAATACAGCGTCAGACATTAAAAACTTCCCCTAAAGTAAAATACCGTATTTTTCGCTCTATAAGACGCACCAGACCACAAGACGCACCTAGTTTTTGGAGGAGGAAAACAAGAAAAAAAATATTCTGAATCTCAGAAGCCGGAACAGAAAGAGGGATTGCTGTGCAGTGAAAGCAGCAATCCCTCTTGCTGTTCTGGCTTCTGGGATAGCTGCGCAGCCTGCATTCGCTCCATAAGACGCACACACATTTCCCCTTACTTTTTAGGAGGGAAAAAGTGAGTCTTATAGAGCAAAAAATACGGTAGTTGTTTATTGCCTTGACACCAGAGAAGGTAATATTGCCTTTCATCAGAGAAATGTTGGCAGGTATGAGGAAGTCTCCTACCCTACAAAGGTAATAGTTACACTCGTTGCTCCACCCACTTTTGTCTCTGGCTCCGCCCCCACTGGCATGTGGCCCTCAGAAGGTTGCCCAGAAAGGAATGCGGCCCTCAGGCTATAAAATGTTCCCCACCTAGAGGACTAGAGACGTGGCAGGCATTTTTATGGAATTCTGCTGTTGATTTGAAGCAGACTTCCCTTGCCTCTCGCAAGAGGACTGTCCTCCCTAAAGCAGGGCACACGGCCACCTCATTACAAATTAGAACCAAGCTCCTTGGGCCAGTGCATAGGCGCCGACTCCATGGGGCTTGAGGGGGCTCGAGCCCCCTCAAAAAAAATTGGGGGGGGGGCTCAGCCCCCCCAATAATCTCGGGCGGACGCCCTTCCAGCAGAGCGCCGCCGCCGTCCCCCGCCTCCTCCTCACCTGCTCCTTCGCCAGCCAGCCAGCCGCGCGCCCTAATCGGAGGCACTGCCGGAAATCCCGCGAGAACAGGGGAATCCCGACTGGCCACACCTCCCAGCCAGCCAATCGGCTGGCTGGGGGGCGTGGCTTGCCCTATTTAGGGCCGGAGCCACTTTATTTGCATATTCATGAGCTTATTTATTATTCATGAGCTTTCCCGGGCCCCCCCCAATATTTTTTCTAAGTCCGCGTCCCTGGGCCAGTGACACAGACACATTTCCTCTGGATAAACGCCGTCTCCTTTTCTGGTCCACATGAGCACCCCTATCTTTGATTACTAATTCGCTTGCTTGTAAGACTTTCATTGCGCAAATGATAACCAATACCAACACCATTGTTACTTAGCAACCTGAACAGTGCTTTGGATATTTCGTTTTTTAAAAAATAATGTTGTTGTTTTAAAAAAAACAACAAAAAAACACCACAGCACTTAATCTATCATCTGTCTAATAAAAAGGACATATTATGAATCAAACATGAATCATCTGCTATAACCAGCTTGTAAACATTCGGTATTAATGATCCCTTTCATTCACAAGTGAATTCTGAAACGCCTGGAGTGTTGCACTACGGCAATCAATTTCCTCCTCACAAAGTGAGAGGGAAGACAGCCGTAGGGGGAAGAATTGGGGGCAGTAAAACACCAATAGCCACTTATGCAGGGAGCCTGATCTGTGTAGCCTCAGGGTGGGGAACCTCAGGCCTGAGTGGACCCTGGCCAGCCACACACCCTCCACCCAGAAAATGCACCCCTCGAGTGGTTTTGCCTGGCTGGGATGTATTTTTGGAAACTCCGATAGTGTCTCTCTGGCTTGTCTGAATGGAGGATACAAAGATGATACTAATGTCGTGCCCCCATTTGCCTCTAGTCCAGCACATGATCCTGCATGGGAGTCCCCTATGGCTGCCCAGAGGGGACCATGGACCTCAGGATGAAAGAGCTTCCCCATCCTTGCTGTAGCCTATAAGGGAGAGATAGGACCATTGACGCCTCTCCCACCCAGCAGTTGCATTTGCAGAAGAGGAGGAGTTTGGATTTGATATCCCGCTTTATCACTACACGAAGGAGTCTCAAAGCGGCTAACATTCTCCTTTCCCTTTATCCCCCACAACAAACACTCTGTGAGGTGAGTGGGGCTGAGAGACTTCAAAGAAGTGTGACTGGCCCAAGGTCACCCAGCAGCTGCAGGTGGAGGAGCAGGGAATCGAACTCGGTTCCCCAGATTGCGAGTCTATCACTTTGCAGAGGCAAATTCCTAGTTGTGAGGTCTTTTTGCTCCACTGGACAGGCTACATCGGGTATGTTCCTCTTTTTAACTGACTATACATAGAATTTACATATTTTTGGATGGATAGCTGAGACTCTTAATCTCAGGGTTGTGGGTTCAAGATTTCTGCACTGCAGGGTGTTGGACTAGATGACCACCGTGGTCCCTCCAACGATACTATTTTATGTCAGCTGGAAGAGAAAAAACCCCTCACGACGTCATGGTTGTCCCAACCATGTTGCTCTTAATTACTGGCTCCGTCTACATTTAAATCCACCCGGTCTACTGCCCTTAGTGACACAAGACCCCCATAAAAGTGCGTGGTTTAAAACTGTGCACCAAAGACTCCTCTCCTGCGCACTCCACCCACATCAGCTTCTCATGACAGGCTTTACTAAAGCAAAAAGGCTAACTGGACAGCGTCTGAAGGTCTTAGAGCAACAGAACAATCTGGCCCAACCATGTTGAAGCCTTCAAGCATGTGCAGCGTCAACAGATGGCTACACATCTGCACAGGCATCCTGCGGTGGAGCCAACAGCATGCCCAGGAGCGCATGGTGGAGCAGTGGCAGTGTTCACCTGACCTCCTGACAGATGATATGCTGCTTCCTTATCACGAAGGAGAGGGGGAGGTCAGCATGGTGCTACGGTGCCAGCAGGAGTGCTGGATGGGTTCAGCCGGTGTGTTTGCACTGCGCTGCACCAACCTCCTTTCCCCCCTTAGCGTCAAGCAGCAGTGGCAGCAACCCCACAATCAGGTGAGCACCGCCATCCCAATATGGCCACCAATGCTGAGCTTGCCTGTGTTGGGGTCCATTGCAATCATGCAATCAGGACTGCATTTGTTTTGGCATGTTATCCCTAAGTATGTTTTGTTCTTGGGATGGGGAGGGGCGTACAGAGTTTAAGTGAAACGACACAACACTACCAAAGGTTTGCAATGGTAAAATATTAAAACTGAAACCAAATTGAACAGCCTGGGAGGCGAAATCAGGTTTTATTGGCTGCCATTCTGGTAAAACCGAGGAAAAATATAATAAGGTGTTATCTCCAATAAGTTCCCCCACAACTGCCTCCAGTGAGGATGATGTTCTCCGTATCAAAATCCTGTTGGTTCATCGTCGCTGTTTTTTAAAAAAGCAACTGTGATATTCCATCTGGGATGGAACCCTAATGTAAACAAATGCCTTCCTCAGGTCCCAGGATTCAGTCCTGTTTAGGAGCTATGCTGGTCGAAAACGCCAGGACTCTAGCATGACAAGAGCTCTTTTCGCCTCATGTCCGCCTCATCTTCTGCTTCTTGGCTTGCCTCTTCATGTCCTCAAGGCTCCCTGCGTCAGAACCTGCCTGCCCCAGCGTCCGCACCCCTTGGAGACGGCTGGTTAGCTGGAGCAGCAGGGGGATCAGCTGGAGAGGGGGCAGAAAAGTGCAGATAACCATGATGGACCCTTACAGCAACAATGGCATAATATAATCATTAAAGACAGGGTGAGGAAACTTCTTTTTTTGCTTCAGCCCAAGAGTCACATTTCCTGCTAGGCAGAGGATATGTGTCAGCAATGGGTGGGGACAAAGGGACAGAGGCAAAAGTGGGTGGAGCAATTAATGTCAATTTTACCTCTGCGCAATAGACTACTGCATCCAATGACAGCCCCTCTCTGCCCTCCCATCTAGGCAAGTGAGGGGCATTAACAAACTTCAAGGACATATTCCGGTCAGGCAATGCCACTTTGGAATGGTACCAAATGAGTTCCCAAGCCCCAGAGAGAGAAGGCTAGAGAGGCCACATTTGGCTCCTGAAAAAAAAAAAAAGAGTAAAGCTGCAACACTACTTACACTTACACAGAGAGAGAGATCTTACCTTATCATGGTTGTAACCAGCTAACAGAAGCAGCAGTGTTAATGGCAGGGCGATGTAAGATCCTTGCGCAATATCCTGCTCAGGCAGCTTTCTCTGCAAACAAGTCAAAGGTGTGTTGCTGTTAGTTCCTACAGAACACTCTTACTCCGATTCATCCCTTTGTTTAATAAATAAATAAATAAAAAGGTCATGTGTTTCCCACCCTCCCAAAGTGTGATTGCCCTTTTGTGTAGCCTTTCCCAGTCTTTGGTCTGCCCGTGTTGTTAGGCCCATCATCCCTGACCACCGGCCCTTACGCTTAGGGGTGATGGGAGTGGTAGTCCAACAACATCTGGGAACCAAAGGTTGGGAAAGGCTGCTTTGGAGTTTTGTCGGGGTTGCTCAACAGAAAGGACAAGAAGTATGTGCTTGACAGCCATTGCTCCTCTTCCCCTGAAATGCAGAGTTGCAGGGCAGTTGCTTAATTTCATCATCATCATTATCCACTATGCATTTTGGAAAGCTTGTTTGCTATGTATTGGGACACATCTTAAGATATTGTAACAAAATGTTGCATGATGCTTTCGGAGATCGAGGAGCGAGTTTTCATCTATGTTTGGATTATGATTGGATTTCATTTTGAATCCACACTTGGGGGGGGGCATCGGTTTCTTTGAATTGCACCAGGTACCTGGCTGTTAGATCACTTATAAAGCACCAAAAATCTTCCCTTGGAAACAAAGCAAGACCCAACTTTATTGAGAGCTAGGAAAGCAGAAGAGCTGGAAATGAAAAGGGAGCCCCAACAGAACTTTTCCTTGTGCGTTTGCAGAATAGGCTGGCCAGAAGATGCTTACCGTAGGATTGAAAACCAAGGTGATGTGTTTATGGTACCCGAGGGTGGTGAATGAAACTTGAGGCAAGGTGTAGTCGTATTGGGACCTGGAAAGTGTCGAGTCCAAAAGTACCACATAATTCTGCCAATGAAAGAACAAGAGGGAACTGCTAGCATTCAGTTGGGGGGGGGGTATACCCAGCCACGAGGGGCAAGCAAACAGGTTGTGATGAGAGTTGGCAAGGAGAGAAGGTCCCATTCTGCTGCTCCCCAAAACCTGGAGCCTGCATCGCTTGCATTCCCAACCTTGAGTTAATGGGCCCGCAAGATAAATGCCGCAATGCAAAGCTGAACAGGAAAACCACGATCTTCCAATTTGTCTGTGCACTTGGCCCTAAGTCATGGGTCTTCAACCAGTCTGTCAGGACGCCCAGTTGGCTCCACAAAGCCATCCCAGCCAGGTCACGGTAAAGCTGTTGTTGCCAAATGGGACTCCGGCTACAGCTAACCAAACCAAAAAGGCACTCCCTGTGGCGTCTGGGCTAGACACATTCTTCTGATGAGAAACTCATTTCATCTATTTCTACGAGTGCTGCAAAGCAGCAAGAGACTTTTACAACCAGAAAGATATTTCTGGCTAATCCTACAGTAATGTGTGTAGCCAGGGAGTTCTCTACGGAACAGGGATAGAAGCGTCCACTGAGGTGGGAAGCTTAGTTGTGTAGCATTTGCCATCTTGAGTCTTGTTTTTGGAAAAACCCCAAATCACTGGTTTTCAATAGCTTCTCCATCGTTTGGCTAGGGAGAAGTGTAAAAGGCGGCTGGTTTTCATTTAGTAGCAATGCTAGGGCAACACTACGGAAATGGCTCTGTGAACTGCCATTTGAGGATTAATAATGTGCCTTATTTGCACTATTAGGTATAAATCAAAAGTGAGTATGTGAAAGTAGGCTCCGTGATGCAGGCTTGGGAGTCAGAGGTGGGCCTTGGGTCTGGACCAGTTGAAGACCACTGGTGTTGACAGTGCTAAGCTAGATGAACCAGTGGTCTGCCTCAATATAAAGCACTTTCTGATCTTCCTCCGCAGAAGGAAGGAAAATAATACCTCTCTGTCCCGGAGCAATGGTGGAAAGTGGAAGAACAGAGACTGGCCTAGCGAGACGGTGTGGACTGGGTTGTCAAGGTTCTCACTTTTGTAAAGCTTCACCTGTGAAGGGAGAAGACAGAGAAAAAGGCATACGGCCTTTACTGGGATGGTTAAGATGGCGGCAATCTCATCCCCCTCCTCAGTTCTGTCTCTTCCCAAGGCCCTTTGGCTCTAATTGCAGAGGTGCCAACGTGGTACCCATGGGCACCAGGGCCCCTGCCAGTAGAAGAGTTTGGATTTGATATCCCGCTTTATCACTACCCGAAGGAGTCTCAAACCGGCTAACAATCTCCTTTCCCTTCCTCCCCCACAACAAACACTCTGTGAGGTGAGTGGGGCTGAGAGACTTCAGAGAAGTGTGACTGGCCCAAGGTCACCCAGCAACTGCATGTGGAGGAGCGGGGATGCGAACCCGGTTCACCAGATTATGAGTACACTGCTCTTAACCACTACACCACACCGGCTCTCCCACAAAAGGCCCCAGAAAATATTACCTTAAAAATTCATAATGCACAAGAATGAAGAGGGATTGCCTTTAATAAATCCATGCCGGGGGGGGGGGGGAATCGCACTGAGGAATCTCAAAAACAACTGGAAAGAGGTGCACTCACCCATAAGGTAGGCAGATGCTCCGAGGAAGTGATCACGTTGCCACTCAGATCAAATTGGTTAATTTGGCGGAAAGCGATGATATTCACGTCCTCAATGTCATTGCTGCCAACCTACAATATGGAAGGTGGGGTGGGGGGGAAGGTTCCTTTAACACCGGCCAGATGGAAGGCTTCGGATTAAATATGCTGCTCATATCAGCTCTCTGATCAGCTCCCTCGGCCGTAAAAATGAACATTCACGCTGCATTTCAGGCACTGCTGAAAAATATGTCCTCCTTTATGTATGGAGAGGGGGGAAAGGCCATGCACAAATCAGCTTTTTTGGAGAAGAACCGGGTATGAGTTCCCTGAAATGTATTCCTCAAATTCAACTCCTAAAACCGAAATAAGGAATTAGGCAGCAACTGTCGGTGATTTCCCCATCTCTGATTCCATCACAAGAGGGCTGTGATTTAGAATGCCAAAATGAAAGCATGATACTCCCTTAATGCTAGAACCCAGGAAGATAAACGATACGATTGTCTATGATCATAAAATAGTAGTTGTTGACGCAGAACATGAACTATAGAATTTGTTATTGCTGGACTTGGTGATTGTCACCAACGTGGATGTCTTTTAAAGGGCATTGATTCATGGAGAAGAGGCATACCAATGGCCGTTAGCCACAATGGCTACACAGGAAGATGGCTTAACATGACAGCAGATTAGTCCACCTGGGACAGTCTTGTCCACATGGGCTGGCAGCAGGGTTTCACAGAATGGGGTGTCTCCCAGCCCTACCTGGAGATTCAACTTGGGACCTTCTTAGATGAGAAGAGCAACTGCTGGAACAGGCCAACCAGGTGCCTGCAGGAAGGCTGCAACCAAGATCTCAGTGCAACAGCGCTCTCCCTGCTTGTGATGCCCCACAGGTGGTATTCAGAGGCACAGTGACCCTTGAGACAGAACTTTCGTCACCATGGCTAGTGGATACCAGCAGGCTCAGCTTCCCTAAATCTGTCTAATCCTTTTCTAAAGTGATACGAATCGGTGGCTGTTCCTGCATCACGCGGGAGCGGATTTCAAAACTGCTGCAACGCACCTTGAGACAGTAGGAAGGAGGAGGATATAAACAGAACATCGATTTCATCTCCCTCTGCCAGAATGGGTAATTTTTTAGACCAGAGGTCCCCCAGCCTCTGCTCATGGGTTATGGGTGGAGAAGGGAGAATAAAATCCTCTTGCCCACTTTTGCCATGCATGATAAACCATTTTATAAACCTTGTGTCTCCCCCTCCCCCCCCCTGAGCTGCCTTTTCCCCCAAAACCAAAAAAGAAGACCCCAAACGACCTCAGTTCGAAGATAATAATTTTATTATTTATAACCCACCCAAATGACTGGGTTGCCCCAGCCACTCTGGGCAACTTCCAACAAATATAAACGCCTAATAAAACATCAAACATTAAAAACTTCCATATACAGAGCTGCCTTCCAAAAGTTGTATAGTTATTTATCTCTGATCCTCTGATCTATTCTGCCTGCTCCTTATTCCTTACTCAGTGGGCCTCTGCAAATGACTAGCTTCCCAAACAGTGATTATAAATGGTCTGTATAATTCCTGATGTTTCTCCCTCTCTCTCTCTTTTTATGGTCTGAAAACTCTGCATGAAACTAAATAGACCGTGAATCCAGTAGTCCAAAAACTGTCTTGTTGCTTGGCCAGGCTGAACAGAAGTCTCTTGTATGGAAAAACTGTTTGGATGCAGAAATACAGTCCTTCCTTGCTAGTGACCTGTGAAACCATCTCCCCCGCCCCTGTCCTTTGGTGCCCATTTAAGCAGGCTTCTGTGGAGTGGCCTTATTACGCCAGTTAAGTAGATGCTGGGAGAGGATTCTGTCCATTGTAGCAAAAGCAGAGCCCCGAATTCACTCAGGGTCTAAGATCAGGTTTCCCCAACCTGATGCCCTCCAGATGTTGGTGGACACTTGAGTGCATCCAGCCCAGCCGGTGTGGCCGATTGTCAGGGATGAGAATGGCTGGGAATCCAAAGTGATTTGGGTTGTAGGCACTAGGTTTTAACTTAAGAGTTGTGCCCACTGACATGACTGGACCTTAGTTGTCTTTATTCCTTTCAATGGGTTTACATGGAATAGCCCTGGATACAACCCTTGGAAGTCGTCCAGGCCCCATCCACACGGAATATTTAAAACAGTATCATAACACTTTAAACTGCTTTGGCTTCCCCGCAAAGAATCCTGGAAGTGTAGCTTGAGAAGAGTGCTGAGAGATGTTAGGAGACCTCCTATTCCCCTGACAAGAGTTAGAATTCCTGGAATAGTTTATCAATCCCTCTTCCCAGTGAACTGTGGTGTGATTCTGCTTTTAAATCATATATACTGTGCTGTTACGGGTAGCAGTATTCCCTTAACCCAGAAAACCAGACCTTTGGTTCCAAGGGCAGCTTACCTCGATTGCAAAGTGCTGGGGAAGGGCTCTTTCGATGTGATCGTTGCCTTCAGCCTTCAGCTGGATGTGATACACACAGGCCGGCTTAAAAGAAAAAGGAAGAGGATCAATCCGAAATGACATTTATTTAAACAATACCATAAAGGGGGGAAACCCAACGATTCCAATTCTTAACAACCAATGACAGCCATCAGGTTTCTACCCAAAACATAACTGAAGAAACTCAAATTTCTCACGGCCATCCAGAGTTTTGGGGGAAGTGGCAGAGCACCTGCCTGGCAATCGGAAGGTTGCAGGTTCAATCCCTGGCATCTCCAGGTTGGGCTGAGAGAGGCGACTACCATTATCCTGGCCGTTGGAAATCCTGGCTGGAGGCCCTAATTCTTCAGGGGATGAGACTGAGTGAATTGCTTGAAACTGAGCTCCACCCACACGACACATTTAAAGCACTAAGATACCACAGTCAGGGATCTACTTTCAGAATCCTGGAAACTGCAGTTTGCTAAGCGTGAAGGGAGTTGATGTTGAGAGAGCCCTATTCCCGCCCCCTCAGAGCTACAGTTCCCAGAGTTCACAGGGAAGAGGGAGTGATTGTCAAACCACTCTGGGAACTGTAGCTCTGTGAGGGGACAACTACTACCCTTAACATAATACAGGCATCCCCAAACTTGGCCCTCCAGATGTTTTGGGACTACAACTCCCATGATCCCTAGCTAACAGGACCAGTGGTCAGGGATGATGGGAACTGTAGTCCCAAAACATCTCGAGGGCCGAGTTTGGGGGTGTCTGACATAATACTTTGAGGGAAGCCATGGTAGCAGAGAATCAGAGTTTGAAGGGATCCTGAGGATCACCTCAGGGATATGCAGCTGCCCCATCTGGGATGCAAACCTGCAACCTTGGTGTTATCAGTACCATGCTCTGACCAACAGAGCTATCCAGGCCTGGATACTGCTTTGAATGCATAGTGCAGATGGAGCCTTAGCCAGGCACAAATCAAGTGGTCTAAAAATCAATCCCTCTTCCCAGGGAACTCTGGGAATGGTAGCTCTGTGAGGGAAGAAGGGGTCTCCTAACCACTCTCAGCACCCTTCAGAAAACTACAGTTCCCATGATTCTTTTGGGGGAAGCCATGGCTGCTTAAAGTGGTCTGATACTGCTTGGAATGAACAGTGAAGATGCAGTCTTGGAGAGGCCAAGGATTGGACCTCCTGCATACAGGGCTGTGTGCTGTCAATTACTGGAAATAAAAAATCAGCCCTCCGGGTTCAAGCCTGCGCAGGTTCTTACCAGCAGCCCCCGCAGCCTGAACTTGCCCTCCTCATCTGTCACGGTGTCTTCTCCATACACACTGCACTCTCCCTGCCCAACGGCTTCCACTGAAATGCCTTGCTCGGGTTCGCCGTTTAGAGAAGAAACAGTACCGTAGCAGCTGAAGAAAAAGACAATGAAAGAGTGCTCAGTTTCCATGGGGAGGAGGCTGGGAGGAACATGAACTCTACGGGGGGAAGAAACGTTCAGCAGGGGAGGGAGGGAGTGGGGAGTTTGCAAGGGAGCTTGGGCATCTGTGCAGGCCATACTCAAAGCCTGCAGTCGACCCCATGCAAGGCAAAATTTGCCCAATGGCATTTTTAAAATAGAGGGGCATCTCACGTCTACCAACCTGTACGCCGTCCTGTAGCCAACTATTGTGATCTTCAGGTTTTGCCCTTCCTGCACTTCGATCATTTGAGACGAGGGCTCAAAGCGGAATTCCTTCATCATGGGCTTGAAATAGTACTGCCCTGGGCTCTGCAAGAGGCATCAAACAAGGGGCCGTTATTTCACTCTAGTAATAAGAGGCGTGTTGCCTCTGAGCAGGAGGGGAGGCAGCGTAATTTAATGGCCTAGCGGTCTTTTTCGAAGAGCAGCTTATGCAGAAGCCGAGACAAAGCACCGCGGCACTTTTGCCCCCCTTTGTCTTCTGGGCTTGCAGGAGACGATCCGCTTCCGGCCAAGCCTTATGAACTAAGCCCTGGGAGGACGTGCTGGGATTTCGAGATCAAAGCCAGCATGTAGCGAAAGAGAAATGTGTCCTTGCCTGGCTGCGGCAAGCGTTGGGTGCCCAGGAGATTAGAGGTTTATAGAACAGCAAGGCTAAAGACGGATCTTTCAAACTCCTACAAGCTATTTCATATACAGGAGTTCATTCAGACACTCACAGGGAACAAGCTCTCCCTCATCGCTCATGGGTACATCGCCTATGAGGTACCGTATTTTTCACTCTATAAGACGAACCAGACCACAAGACACACCTAGTTTTTGGAGGAGGAAAACAAGAAAAAAATATTCTGACTCTCAGAAGCCAGAACAGCAAGAGGGATCGCTGCGCAGTGAAAGCAGCAATCCCTCTTGCTGTTCTGGCTTCTGGGATAGCTGTGCAGCCTGCATTCGCTCCATAAGACGCACACACATTTCCCCTTACATTTTAGGAGGGAAAAAGTGAGTCTTATAGAGCAAAAAATACGGTATATCTGTGAGGTTCGAATAATCTACCTGGCATAAGGCAGCTTCCTATAGGATGCAGGAAGCTAACAAAGTGGATCGGACCATTAAGAACAAAAGAGCCTGCTGGATCAGGCCAATGACCCATCTGGTCCAGAATCCTATTCCCACAGATGCCTATGTGAAGTCCACAAGCAGGACCTCTCCCCTCTTCCAGCAACTGTTAATCAGAAGAATTTCTGCCTTTGACAGTGGAGGCAGAACATAGCCTGCTCCTCCAGGAATTCGTGTCATCCACTTTCAAAAGCCACCCATGTTGGTGGCCATCTCTGCCTTTTGTGGGAGCAAAGTCAACAGTTTGAATATGCGCCGAGTGAAGAAGTCCTTTCTTTTACCCATTCAGAATCTTCTCAAGTCCAGTTTCACTGAACATCATTCCTGCGTTATGAAAGAGGGAGAAAAAAAACTTTTCTCCAGACACTTTCTCCATGCTGTGCATAATTTCACACACTTCTATCCTGTCGCCCCTCACTTGCCTTTTCTCAAAACCAGTGGTTTTCAAGCTTTTTTCCCCCTGAGCCATAATAAAAATTTGCTCGCACCACACCAAACTTTGTACTGATAAGGAATACGTTGCAAAACAAAAAGAAACAACTCCTAGCAGTGTGTGATTTATAACATAAAACACAACTGCTTTATAACATAATCACGGGACACTCAGAAAGTACAAAACAGTTTAACTACATAAGAACACAACTTGACAACCATATGTCAGGAGTGCTCTGATGGTGTTTCCTGCTTTGCAGGTGGTTGGACTCGATGGCCCTTGTGGTCTCTTCCAACTCTATGATTCTATGATTCTAACACAAATCATTTCCAAAATATTATTATAAACGAGCCTCTTACATATGTACCTTAAGTATGGATACAAATTCAATGAGAGGCATGAGCTGGCCTGGCTTTTACCAGGTATATATCATTTATATTGGGTCTAATTTGAGACAAACAAACTCTCATCTCCCCATAAACACAAATAAGCCTTTCTCTTCCCTGATCCTTCATATTTGTCAGAGTTGAAAACCCTTGTTCACAAAAACATGTCATTGAGAAATGTAGAAGAACAGACAATGCTCTTGAAGAGAGGAACGGATACTATACTGTAGTATAGTACATTTGAATGTTTCTTTGATTGTCCTTGAATTTTCCTGAAGTCCTGTGTGATGTCAGCTGTTGGGAGCTAAGAACATAGATACAAAGGAATGATCAGGAGCTATTCAGCACTGAAAGCAAACCCCACTGGGATTGACTGCACTAAGGAATTCCCCAATGGAAACTTCCTGGTGCAGCCACAGGAGTCCCCAACACAGAGCCTGGCTTCATCCATCTGCAGGTGTGGTTTGGGTTCAATCCACACCTATGTAAGGACTTCAAAAGGGGCTCACTTTGAAGCTGCTTTAAGCCAGGCACAGGCAAACTCGGCCCTCCAGATGCTTTGGGACTACAACTCCCATCATCCCTAGCTAACAGGACCAGTGGCCAGGGATGGTGGGAATTGTGGTCCCCAAACATCTGGAGGGCCGAGTTTGCCTATGCCTGCTTTCAGCTCTCGACAAAGTTGGCCCGCAAGAGGTGGAGCCCAGTTCCCTGGTCTATGTATAAATAATAAAATCATCATCATCATCAGGCCTCTAATGATTTTTCAGAGAGCAGATCCAAAAGAACAGTTGTGGACGTAACCCTACCAAGTTGGGGAAAGTCAGCATTCCGTTGTCCTGAGTCAGGAGGTTTGAGCGGAAGACGCCTCCACTGAGGGACAGGAGGACTCCCGCAAGCGGATGGTCATCTTCTGATTTAATCTGTTTAAAATGAAAAAAAGAAAAGCGATGTAATACCACGTACCCAATCAGCAGCTGAACAACATAGTTCAAAGAGCACAGGTGTGTTACCCTAAGATAAATGGAGAGCCACCAAGTGGAGAGATGTATTCACCTCTTTGGCAATGGTTGGGAGAAATCTTTGGCCTCCCATAAAATGTGGCACCGCGTGCGCCTCATTCTCCTCAAGCAACGTTTCCCCCTTCCGCCCTCTACCATGTGAATTCTCTAGAGAAGGAACAACTCTGCTGAGGTTCCAGAGGACTCGGAGGACGTTACCTCAAAAGTGACTCCGGCAAGAGCGAAAGCTTTGAAGTCCCCAATGGTCCCTTCCACGGCACTCAACACAAAGCCTTCTTTCTGAGCGGTGACAGTATATTCCAGGTCACTGTGAAGAGGCCCCACGCTGCAAAAATAAAGGGAACGTAAGAACATAAGAGCCTGCTGGATCAATCCAAAGGCCCACCTAGTCTGGCATCCTGTTCTTGGTATCCGTCCAGACGCCTGTAGGAAACCGCCAAGCGGGACCAGAACACAAGAGTACAAGAGGGAAACAGTGGCATGGGCAGGAATGTACCAGCCACAACACTGTCCGAAGGCCTCTGGTTTAAAGGGAATCCCAAGGCAGTCAAATGATCACGGTAACCCTATACAGAACTGGTCTATTTGTCCTACAAAGAGCCTCCGCTTCCAACTCTTTGCCTGGGGCCATATGTCCGAAAGCCCTGCTTTGCAGATCTGGGCAGGTTAACACTAGAAGACGTCAGGTGAGATTTGGGGGGGACGGGGAATCTGCCTTTGTATGGGAATGACCTCCCTGCTCATCCCCTGAGAAACAACAACAACAACAAACAGTCCTGAGGATCAAGGGACCCTTAGAAACTGCAGACATGCTCTCTGGTAAGACCAGAGGTGCCTGGAGATGGCCTCTGGACTCAAACCCCTGGGAACTGGCCATAAGGGCTTACCTGTATGAACCTTTGTCGTCTGTGAAAACCGTGATGAGTGGCGACGGCGCTCCTTTTTCGCTAATGACGATCTCAACACCCTCCAGCTCGGGATGGATTTGGCCTTCCAGGAACAAGCCTGCTTTGCCATGTATTTCTATCAGCTTTCCGGGGCAGCTCTCTTAAATTGAGGAGGGGAAGGAAAAGAGAGAGGAAAGTTAGGGATTTAAAAATTATGGAAACTCTCTAACTCCCTCCCAGAGGGGGGATCATTTCATCCTCTTATTATCTTCTGTGAGAATGGTGAGCAGCTTTTTTTAATTATTTCTTTCTGTTTAGGAAGGCCTCTGGACCATAAATGGCCACATGCTTTTTCGATTATCATTGCCAAAGCTGAATTACTGTTATTTCTAACGGTTGCTGTATTGCGACCTTTTCCCTCTGATCTGCTAGATCAGGCCAAAGGTCCATCTCATAGAATCGGAAGGGTCATCTAGAACCAACTCCCTGCATTGCAGGAATCACAGCTAGTGAATCCCTGGCAGGTGGCCACCCAACTTCTGTTTAAAAGCCTCCAATGAAGGAGAGGAAGTCCACCCTCTGTCGCAGAGTTCTTGCCAGCAGAAAACTCTTCCTAATGCTTATTTGGAATCTCCTTTCTTGCAACTTTAATCCACTGGTTCAGGTCCTGCTCTGTGGATGTCGCGAATTCTCCGCGGCACTTTAGCAGAAACGCTCAGAGTTCCAGGTTCTTCAGTGAAGTGTAGTATATTTATTGTGAGCTATATATATACAAATATATAAAATAATCTACAGGGACATGGGTTAAACCACAGAGTCTAGGACTTGCCGATCAGAAGGTCGGTCGGCGATTCAAATCACCGTGACAGGGTGAGCTCCCGTTGCTCGGTCCCTGCTCCTGCCCACCTAGCAGTTCGAAAGCATGTCAAAGTGCAAGTAGATAAATAGGTACCGCTCTGGCGGGAAGGTAAACGGCATTTCCGTACGCTGCTCTGGTCTGCCAGAAGCGGCTTAGTCATGCTGGCCACATGATCCAGAAGCTGTATGCCGGCTCCCTTGGCCAGTAAAGCGAGATGAGCGCCACAACCCCAGAGTCGGCCACGACTGGACCTAATGGTCAGGGGTCCCTTTACCTTTACTTTATAATACACGAGCAGTTCATACAGTCAAACAGGGTACCTGGCTGCACCTTAAGGCAAATAGAAAGACCTTTCTATCTCTCTCTCTCTTACTGCTGGACAGGTTTCCCCTTTAAACCGATGACAGCCAATCAACTGACAGCACATTACTGCTGAGTCTTTCTGACTCAGCACTTCCATAGAAAGTTTTGCAGGCTGATCGCATCAGCCAGTTGCCTCAGCTAGCAAACTCAAGCCTGCAGACTTACTATCCCACACAGCATTCTGTGAATCCCGACAGTGGAGAAGCAGATCCACTGTCCTGTTCTCACAGTGGCCAAGCAGATGCCCCTGGGGAGCCAATGGAAGCCTGCTGCTTTAGTGTTTTATCTCTGCTTTGCTGCATTAACGGCATTGGCCCCTTCCTTTTACAGCCTCCTAGTCCAACACTCCCTGATTCAGCCGCTGTCCCAGGCTTAGTCGCTCGACCCACTGGGCTCTGCAGATCCACCAGCAACTTTCCAGCGCTGAGCTACAGCCAAGACTTACCTCCACTGACAACCGTTTCTATTGAAGGCGGGTAGAAAAGGAGCTCTTTCGAGGATGGCGTCACCGTGATTTTCTCCCCAGACCTGGAAAAAGAACCATAAAAGAACATGGGAGCTGGAACTGCACGGTTGAGTCCAAACGGCTGTCTCAAGATGGGCAATGCTAAAGGAAGGGTAACCTTTCTCATCCTGAGGGTTGCATTCCCTCCTGGGCGGGGCCAGAAGGAAAAGGGGGTGGAGCATCAAACACAAATTTAAACTTTATGCAATAGCCTGGTTTTTGCACACATTCAAACGCCCCTCTCTGACCTCCAGAGGCACAATCAGAATTCAAGGGCAAATATAGAAAGCCTGCCTGCCTTGGGAACGGGGCCACCACAAAAGAGGCGACGCCAAAGGGTGTCACCCCTTTGGGGGTGACACTTTGGGAGGGAGGAATAAGGGTGTGGGCCGGCCCCCTTGTAGCAAGGTTAATGTTTTTAAGGGGGACAGGGATGTTTCAAATGCTTCTTTGATTGCCGAGTGTATTTTTATAAATTGTATACACTAGTACTGTTAATTGTTTTAATTATTTCTATTATGTATTCTGAGTTTTCTACGTTGTAAGTTTATGTTGTCAACCCCGAGACCTACAGTTACAAAGAAGGCGGTATACAAATTTAATAAATAAATAAAACACTTGGGGTGCAAAGCAGGGCCAGAGAGGGGTGTGACCTAGCAAGAGTGCCAAGGGCCAAACAGAGAGACCTGAAGCGCTACATTTGGCCCCTGAGGTTCCCAACCCCCTGTGTGCTGCAGCCTGAAGAGACAGCAGTTCAAACTTTCCTCGAAAACTTCTATAACAACAAGAAAAAGGACCTCTCAGAGCAGAAGACAAACACACCTTGCCCAGTAGGAAAACTCATAGTGGAACGGCCCTTGTAGTTCCTCCACCATTTCCTGTACTGGAGGCTCAGATCCTTCCTCTTCCAGGCCTTTCTTCTCCCTCTCCTGCCTGCGGGCCTCAATCTCGGCCAGCTGCTGCTCCCGACGCAGCTCCTGCTGAGATTTCAGGGGGCCAAGCACCAGGTCGGGTTCGCTGTCGATCGAGGATCTGAGAAAACAAAACAAGAGAATGAATCGACTGAATGCAAAACTGGCAGGGGAAATGGCCACCAAGGGGAAGATATTGAAAGGGCCCCTTCGTTTTGTTCTTCGGGGGCATAAAACAGGAACAGGGAACCTGCAACCCTCCAAACGTTGCTGGACTACAGCTCCCATCATTCCTGACCACTGGGCATGCAGGCTGTGGTCTATTGGATCTGTAGTCCAGAAACACCTGGCCTTGGGTTCTCCATCGCTGGGACAGAGGATCCTTTTGGATGGCCTGGGGCACGTTCAGGCTCAGCACCTGGTAGACCAATTTCTGCCCAAGAGACTGGGTGGCTGCCAGCACTCCATAATATGCAGTACTGAGCTAGGCAGACCAGCAGTCTGATCCACAGCATACAATTTTAAAGCATTCTTATGCCGTTTTCAACAGTCATGGAGTATCCCCAAGACTTTAACAAAGTACAGCTCCCAGGATTCTCCATGACGGTTTACAGTTGCGTAAGAATGCCTCAAATGCGTAGTGTGGGTGTGGCCCAGGCTATCTCCCTTAATATTCCTATAGCTTCTGAGATGCCTCGGTTCTCAAACTTAATCCGTTCCGGGAGTCCGTTCAACTCCCCAAAGTGTTTGAAAACCAAGGCGTGGCTTCCAATTGACGTAGGAGCTTCCGGCACTCAAGCAGAAGCCACGGAGGATGCTCAGCTTCCAAAAAACATTCGCAAACCGGAACACTTACTTCCGAGTTTGCAGCGTTCAGGAGCCAATGTGTTTGGCAACTAAGCCATTCAAGAACCAAGGTACGACTGTAGTTCACAAGTTGTGCAAGGTTGAAGCGCATGATTATGACTACCAGCCTCAAAGAGGGCACTCTAGTGCTGTAGGCCCTGAAATATGAAACAGGCATCGTGCTCTCTAGAGCAGTAGAGTCTTAAAATCATAGAATTGTGCAGCTGGAAGGGACCATCAGGGTCATCTAGTCCAACCCCCTGCAATGCAGGAATCTTTTTTGCCCAACAGGGGGCTTAAACCCACAGCCCTGAGATTAAGAGTCTCAGGGGGCCACTTCTAACCCAAAGACACATTTGGGGATCCATTTCTTGATCTTTTGCCATATATCTGCATGTGGTAGGTTGTGCTCTGTGGATCAGGCTGTGACCCACCAGTTGAAGACCAGTGCTTTAGAGCAGACAGTGGGCATATCCTTTCGAGCTCTAGAGAGATTAGATGCACAACTGTTTCAACTCAGGGATGCCCCACAGAATAAAGGATACGTGGACCTTTTGGAAATTTCTACACGTGTAAAAATAAAAATTACCCTTCTCCTAAGCATCTGCAACCCACTAGCCACACAAGACACCGAACATTTGTTAAAACTTGGTAATTAAGGGTAGTCTTTGCAACCCCAAAGTTCTTACTTTATGGTAACCATCACATCCATCAATTTATCGGCTGTTATAGTTCCGAGGACGTGGTGACGGATCGCAGTCAGCGTCAGTATACTCGGAGCAGACCTGGAACCAAAAAGGGGGAGGGGGCACTTAAAATCGATCCCAACAACCACCCTTTGCTTTCCATTCCAGTCTACGAAAGGAATAGGATTTCAGCCATTTGCCTTTGACTTGGGGTTGTAAAACGGTTGAGGTTTACTTAAAGACTCTCATGCATAGCTGGGTCAACAGCTAAGGCTAAATGTTTAAGGGACGTTTAGCTCAAGGTGTTCCACACTGGAGGGTCAAAAATTCAGCCTAGGAATCTGGCAGTTAAGGGGAAATAGAAGCCTAAATAGGAATCTACACTCTGTCTGACTAGCTAAAAGATTGGGAAGAGGATTGAAAATATTGTATATAAGCAAGAATTGGAAAACAGGGTGGCTAATTGAAGAGGGAAATGTTTCTGGAGGCAGATATCTGAAGAAGTTGAGTAGCAAAAGTGCTGAACCACTTTAAGAGACTTGAAACACACTGGCATGTTTAGGAAAACCAACTAGAATGGGGACTGACAATATGTTTATCTCAGATTATCAGTCTCTTTGCCCTATAACTATTATAAGTTCACTCCCATCGTCGTGATATAACAGCCTCCAGAGGTGGAAAGATGGCCGCAATCTAGGGCTTGTCATTTAAGATATCACAACAACCTCTAAATGGCTCAGCACCACCTCTCCCCTTATAAACCAACCTGGGTTCTGCAATCAGAGGCCCTTCTTCATGTGTCTCCTCCATGAGAGGTCCAAGGGGTGACAACATGAGAACGGGCCTTTTAATGCAGTGGTCCCGTTTGTGGAATGCTCTCCTCAGGGTGGTTCACCTGGCCGATTAATCTTTGACAGATTTTTAAATGTGTTTGTGGGAAGGAGTGGTATTGTTTCGTTGTTTTCGTTTTAACTATTTATTTGTGCTTTTACCCTGTATTTTTTTTTCTTGTGACCTGCCCTGAGATCTTACAATGAAGTCTAATAATAAGAAGGAAAATTTCCACAAGCGTGTTGTGGTGCAATGTCTGAACTGAGGTCACAGGAAGAGAGAGTCATTAATGCAAACCGCAGGGGTGAGCAGAACCCATTTGGGGACCACACTGCCGAACATCCCTCTAATAATATTGACTAAACATTCCCTCTAGTGCCAATCATGTCAATGTCTTATATGCCTTGTTTTAATCCTTTACAGTGGAAGTTTTCAGAGAAATCAACCTGTCAAATATGACAATTTGAAATGGCATATTTATAAAGCATGTTCCTAGGATCTCCCCCCCCCCCCAAAAAAGTGGATGAGTTTACCCATGTGTGGGCTACATGAATATTGGTCTGATCAACATTCTTAAAAGTCAGTGTAATGTACTCCCTCTACTGGTGGTAAAAAAGAAAAGCTGCCATCAAATTAAGGTTACATTTAAAGAACATTTAAGTGGCCTTTAGATGCTCTAGCAGTGGCATGAGAGCTAACCTGCCCACACAACACAGTGCTGCTATAACACAGACTCATAGAACTGTAGAATTGGAAGGGACCCTGAGGGTCATCTAGTCCAACCCCCTGCAATGCAGAAATCTCAACTTAAACCATCCACGACATATGGCCATCCAACCCCTGCTTAAAAATCTCCCAAGGAAGGAGAGTCTACCATGTCTCGTGGGAGTCTGTTTCGCTGTCAAACAGCTCTTAGAGTCAGAAAGTTCTTCCTGATGTTTCATTAAAATCTCCCTTTTCGTAAGCTGAATCCATTGGTTCAGGTCCTAGCCTCTGGAGCAGGAGAAAACAGGCTTGCTCCATCCACCATGTGACAGCCCTTGGGCCATTTGAAAACGGTTATCATAATGTGGCAGGACCTAGAATTTGGATCTCGCTGCCTATTGACATCAGGCAGGCAAGTAGGACCAAGCTTGGCCTGCGGGCCAAAAGTTCCCCACCACTGCTATAGACAATACTGAACTGAATGGCCTGACTTTAGCAAGGCAGCTTCCTAGACTCCTAGGGTCCAAACTGCCAGGTCCTTAGCATGCAAGTGTCACCCAGCTGGGATCAAGGAAGACTGTCAGGTGCTAAGGACCTGCTTGCCTGGCTCCAACCAGGCAGTTAAGTGCTCATTCTTTAAAGAGCATGACAGCCGCACTGTGCGATGAACCCATGGAAAAGCGGCTCCACCACAGCCTCTCGAAGCCCCCCAAACAGCTTCACATATGTGAAGCCTCCTTCTAGTTTATCACATTTATTCACTGCAAATATTGACCGCGAACATTTCCGCAAAGGTTACCAGCCAGCTGCTACTTCATGCTTACGTATCATAGGTGTAGTATTCGTGTTCAAAACGGTGGCAGGAACGGGGTGTGACTTCGTACACACCTGAAAATATCAAAGCGAGACACAGTTGCAGTTCTGATTTCAGATTCCGAAGGTTCCCATACTTCAAAACTATATCACACTAGCATTTGCTGGCAACCTGAAACCTGCTGCCTAAACAAGAGGCTTGCCTAACAGAAGACACAACCTCACCTATTCTCTGTCTCAGTGCAGACCACATAGGTAGATAGGCACTCCTCCTACGTTCCATGGCCTCCCACATGGTGCGCCCCCTACAGGACTGGTGGAGTACTCCAGGATGCACTTGGTTCTTCAAACTCAGGAGAAGGCACCCCAGGAAGGTCCTGGTTCTTGGTCTACTCCAACCTTAAAGCAACAACCCTGCAAGGGAGCCTAACCCAAGACAGCGATTGGCCTACAGTCATCCAGTGAACTTGGGATTTCCCAGTCAATGTCCAACACGCTAACCATCTTTTGCAGCTTACTTGTCTATGGCTATCTGTTGATCCTAAAATGTTGGATATTAGGCTAGGCGCTCCTGCCCTTTGGCGAATGGGGTAAACCAATACACCTTCATGAATTTGCAGACTCACCTTGCGATGGGGTGCAGCTTTGGGGGCTGTTATGGGGGCTGCACTTCAAAATTTACCACTATCTTGGAACCTCACGCACAAACACATACACACAAGAGCATTCATTTCCAACGAGACACTTACCCGGCTTGGAGAGGCAGAATCTGTTCACCCCTTTGGACAGGTTATAAATGCCAACGTTCTCAGGTCCATTTCCATCCTGATAAAACTCCTGATGACAAAAAACCCAAGAAGTCTATTAGCAGGTATTGAATCCCAATCTTTGAAGTTTCCAAGTCAGTTTTCAAACAACTACAGCAGTTTCCAATTCTGCCTCCAAAATTAAGTGGGAAAGGCAGTAAAGGCAAAGGACCCCTGGACGGTTAAGTCCAGTCAAAGGTGACTACGGGGTTGTGGCGCTCATCTCACTTTCAGGCTGAGGGAGTCGGCGTTTGTCCACAGACAGCTCTCTGGGTCATGTGGCCCGCATGACTAAACCGCTTCTGGCACAACGGAACACCTTGACGGAAACCAGAGCATACAGAAATGCCATCTACCTTCCCACCGCAGCAGTACCTATTTATCTACTTTCGAACTACAGTGGTACCTCGGGTTAAGTACTTAATTCATTCCGGAGGTCCATTCTTAACCTGAAACTGTTCTTAACCTGAAGCACCGCTGCGCCGCCAGAGCACAATTTCTGTTCTCATCCTGAGGTAAAGTTCTTAACCCGAGGTGCTATTTCTGGGTTAGCGGAGTATGTAACCTGAAGTGTATGTAACCTGAAGCCTATGTAACCCGAGGTACCACTGTACTAGGTGGGCTGGAGCTGGGACAGAGCAATGGGAGCTTACCCCGTTGTGGGGATTCAAACTGCCGACTTTCTCATCGGCAAGCCCAAGAGGCTAAGTGGTTTAGACCACAGCACAACCAGCAATATAGAAATATATTACTTAAATCATTAATTTGATATTTATGGGCAGCGGCTAGGTTGGTGATTACCAGAGATTGGAAGGGACTGGGAGGGGCAACTCTTATGGTCAATATTGAGTCTGACTGTCTATAAGGCAGCTGCCTATGATGCTATGTTGGGGGGGGGGGGCAGTTCAGGCCAAAGAGAACGCATATAAGCCGTGATCTCACCAAAGTGATTGCATGGGAAAGAGAACAGCGCAGCATATAGCCGGTCTGGCGGAACTCAATCCCTGACGCATCTTCTTCCAAAACCTCAAGTTCCAAGGATTTATTCTTCCAGCACCAGTCTTCACGGATGATGCTCACTTAAAAGAAAAAAGACAGACCAGTAAGGGGAAGGTGTCATGTCTGATGCTTATAAAGCAAGCAGTTAGACAAGCACAGGAGTCATCCGAACATTTTGTAAGAACTAGTGTTTAAAAATAAGTCCAGATATGGAAGAACTGGGCATATTCAGCCAACGTGGCGCCCTCCGGATGTGGCAGGAACAGCCATTCCCATCATCCCTGACCATTGGCCATGCTGGCTGGGGCTGATGGGCATATTCAGCCAACATGGCGCCCTCCGGATGTGGCAGGAACAGCCATTCCCATCATCCCTGACCATTGGCCGTGATGGCTGGGGCTGATGGGAGCTGGAGCCCATAAAAAATGGAGGGCACCACATTGGCTACCCCTGCTTGAAAAGGAAGTCTGCAAGACGTAAGGAACTTATATGCTTTCACCTGTACATTCTCCATATTTCTCTCTCTCTCTCTCTCTGGAAAAAGAAGTACACCGCAAGGATTGTACACATTGGACACAGAAACCAGGGGAAACTTCAGCGTGCAAGAGAACATGGGAAAGTTTCTTTTTAATAGGGTATTTTCCTTCTGGGTTTTTTTAAATAAGCAATTATATAAAAATGATTTTTTAAAGAAAAATAACATTATGCTGCCCGGTTAAGGCATCTTTTTAAACGATTAACAGGGTGTGGCAGTGGTTTATTTATTTATTTAATGGCATCTAGCATATTAAATTGAATAAACACTGAAGGCTGAACTTCAGTGGAGACATATCTTGTCCAAAACATGGGGCATTGTTTAGGGATTTTTGTTGGGGTCAAGAATAAATTTTGGGAGATTTTAATTCTGCTGTCCTATTGATATTATTTTTTCGCAGCTTTGTTTTTAGTTCTTATGTCTTATGTGGAGGTGGTTTAGTTTTGTTGTGTACATTTTGACATGCTTTTATTTATGGCTTACGGCTGCTGTTATATATTTTTAAAATTATGAAATAAATGTTTTCATGTTGGAAGCTGCCTAGAGCATGGTTTCAACTCTGGAAAGGGAGCACAGAAATAAATGATATGGTGAAAAGTGGAGCAGAAATATGAATGAGTAGCACATTCTGGCACAATTTGAAACAGTGAAAAGGCAATAAACACCCCTGTGCAACCAGACTCCCTCGCCCCACATGACCTCTCTTGGCCCCCCAAAATCTGCTCCAGAGGTTTTTGGGGTAATTAGGGAAGGCACGTAAGAAGATTAAGTTCCATTACACAGGTGGAAATCTTTGCACTAGCGGATGACTTTATTACATACAAACTAAAAGCACTGCATTGTCCTTACTTTTATACTTTCCTGGAAGCACATTTTCAAACAAGAAAGTCACTGAGTTAGACTTTGCTGCAAGTTGAAGGCTACGCTTCTCCCCCTGCCGGTTCACAGACTGGAGTGTCAACGTCAATTCGCCACAAGCATCTGGGGGAAGACAAAAATAGGAGAATGTGCAGGTTTCAGATTGGCATGTTTAGTCAGCAGCCTCCTTAGGACTTTAGGGGGGCAGAGGCTTGATTCAGATGTTAGCTTCTTGATGAGAGACAGCACTCATTTGAGAACAAATCTGGATCTACCAGCAAGCAGACACTCAACAAGAATTTGCAGCCAATCACATGATTGCATCCAGCAAAGTTCCTCTGAAATCAATGGCCCCCAGGTAGTCATGTCAATATACAGGCTTACTCTGTGTACGAGCAACACTAAATATACAACCCACAAATTCCCAGGCAAGGATATCTGTACATCACACATTTGCAAACAGGGGCCCCATTCACGCTTTATATTTTGTGCCAAGACAGGTGTAGGGAGAGCAGCATTCCCTCGTGGAAGGTTTCCTGGGGGTCACGTTCCAGCGTTGAGGCAGGGCCAGGCAGAAAGAGGAGGGAGAAAGGGATGCAGCTCTTAACTTTGTAGGCTGCATTTCAAGCATGCAAAAATCAGAGGACACGGCGGACGCACAGCTTTCTCCATCCAGGTACACAAGAGGCATTATGGCAGCTGCAAGGGTATATTCCAGCCAGGAAACAGCTCTCAATGGTGTGGAGAAACATTGGTGAGGGCTGTGGAGAGGCACTATAGCCTAGGGAGGGCCAAGGGGCCAGACAGAGAGGCCTGGAGGGCCGCATTTCAGCCTGATGTTCCCCAATTCCACCCCAATGGGGGGGGGAGACTGCCAAAGGGAAGTAAAGCCTCCTTTAAGGAGACTGACAGGCGTAAGGATAGTTTAGTGTGCTGGGAGATCCCCTGGAGGTCCGCAGGCCTTAGCCTTGGTGGCTATATTGCTACAGTAGTCAACGTGGAGCCCTCCAGATGTTGAAGGACGGCAACACCCATCACCCCTTGCTGTCTGGGGCTGATGGGAGTTGACGCCCAACAAGATCTGGAGGGCACAGTGTCAGCTATTCCCATCAGACCATATGAGCAACCTAAGTCAACTATTTCCACCCGTCGGCGCAAATCTTACCCAAACAAGTGACTTTCCCCGAAATGGAGGCCAGGAACTGTGAGAAGGTCACGTCCAGCACCGGTTTGGAGGCAACCGTCACAGGAAATGTCTTGGGTTTCAAAGCAAGGCCAGCTCTGGATTCTGCCTCGGGAACGATCACCTACAGCAAATAAAATGACGCTGAGAATGACTTCCTTGTGTGAAATGGAGCAACACAGATAAAAGACGAAGAGTAGAAGAGTTTGGATTTGATATCCCGCTTTATCACTACCTGAAGGAGTCTCAAAGCGGCTAACCTTCTCCTTTCCCTTCCTCCCCCACAACAAACACTCTGTGAGGTAAGTAAGGCTGAGATACTTCAGAGAAGTGTGACTGGCCCAAGGTCACCCAGCAGCTGCATGTGGAGGAGCGGAGATGCAAACCCGGTTCCCCAGATTACAAGTCTATCGCTCTTAACCACTACACCACACTGGCTCTCAGACAACAGCTGCACCCCATTCGCTGAGCAGCAAGGAGCAAGGAACTGGAAATATGCAAGGAGATCACTGAGTATGCTTGCAAAGACTGATGGAAGTTGTAGGCCGCACTTCCCTCAGGCTGACCACCTGGGGCTCACATACCAGTGGTGAGTGGAGCAATGAATGTCAATTTCTCCCTTTGTGCAGTAGCGTAGTTCAGGGTTTCCCAAACTTAGGTCTCTGGCTGTTTTTTGACTACAACTCCCATCATCCCTGGGTAGCAGGACCAGTAGTCAGAGATGATGGGAACTGTAGCCCAAAAAGAGCTGGAGACTGGGAAACCCTGGTCTAGTTTCTACACACCCACACCCACTCCTCTGCCCTCTAAGAGGCAAGAGAGAAGCATTATCAGAGTTCAAGGACACATTCCAGCCAGGGAAAAACTGGGGTACAAAGCAGGGAGAGTAAAGGGTTCCAAGGGCCAGGTAGAGAAGGTTTGAGGGCCACATGTGGTCCCTGGGCCTAAGGTCTCCCACCGCTTTGAGAAACAGAAATCTGCTCCCAAGCTTCCAGATTTGATTGCTTTTACAAGTTATTTCTTTTCTTAAGAGGTATTAGTTATTCTGACCTGGATAACATAGGCACCCGATTTTGCCTTGAAGCAGAAAGCACCGCGAGTGTCCGTTTCTGTAGTAACCATCAAGGTTTTGTCCTTGTCTTGAGGCAACATCGTCACCTTGTATTTGTTGATCTGCTTGATAGAGTCAGGAAAGCGGGTTACTGATATCTGGCCGCAGACACTGAACCTATTGGGGAAAGAAGGGCATTGCCAATGGTCAGGAACAACAGGAATTGTCTGGAAATCTAAAAGGCCACAAGGTTCCCAACTCCGATATAACGACACCATTGTTGTTGTTGACAATTATACACTGTACTACCTTTAACTTCCAAGGATCTCAAGGCACATGGTTCTCCTCCTCCCCATTTCACCCTCACAACAACCCTGTGAGGTAGGGCTGGTCTGAGAGCGAAGTGATTGGCCCAAGAGAACTTCATGGCTGACTGGGGACGCAAACCCTGGCCTCCCAGGTCCGAGTCCAACACTCTAACCATTACACCAAACTTGCTCCCGTGTTGGACAGAGTGTTGGATCAGGACCTGGGAAAGCAAAGATCAAAGCTATGAAGTTCACCGGGTAGCCTTTAGCCAGTCACTTATTCTCTGCCTAAGCTACCTCAAAGGGTTCCTGTGAGGATAAAACAGGGAGAACTCTGTAGGCCACCATGAATGGTTTGGAGGAAAGGTGGGACAATGTCATTGGATTTGGATTAAAATCCCGCTTTATCACTACCTGAAGGAGTCTCAAAGCAGCTAACATTCTCCTTTCCCTTCCTGCCCCACAACAAACACTCTGTGAGGTGAGTGGGGCTGAGAGACTTCAAAGAAGTGTGACTGGCCCAAGGTCACCCAGCAGCTGCATGTGGAGGAGCGGAGACGCGAACCCGGTTCACCAGATTACGAGACTACCACTCTTAACCACTACACCACACTTAAAAACTCTAAGGTATCTGGGAGGTTTTTTAAGAATATCTGAAAAATAAATATAGTAGTTTAAATTCTGTTGCAGCATTCGAGGAACTTCAGTAATAGTTGTAAGGTAGATATAAGAAATTAGATTTAATGAGAATAAGTTTAATTATGAAAAAAAATGTGTATTGGCAATAAGTAATATGAATTTGAAGTATGGAATAGGCGGGAGGTTGGGTCTTTAGTGTTAAGACCAATAGATGTTTTATTGTTTGCTAAGAATATTATGTGTCTATGGTTATTTTTGTAATTTGTGTATAATTTGTTATTTGTGTTTTTTGTTTGTTTGTTTTTCTTGTTGTATAAATAAAAAACTTTAAATAAATAAAAAAAACTCTAAGGAGTCTCTAAGGTGCTACTGGACAATTTTTTTTATTTATTTTGACTGTGTCAGACCAACATGGCTACCTACCTGAATCTACATTCATTCATTCATAAATAAGCAAGCCACACCATTGGTCCATCTTGCTCAGCACTGTCTACTCTGACTGGCAGCAACTCTACAGGAGGTCAGAAGATCTTCCCTAGGCCTACCTGGAGATGTTGGGGCTGGAACTCGGAACCTCCTGCACATGAGGCAGCTGCTCTGCCACTGAGTTCCAGCCCCTCCCTGGTGTATGGTAGCTTCCTGTGCTCCTATCCCAAGGCCTCTTGGCTCTGCTCTGAAAAACCCCAATCCCGCCCTTGCTGTCTTGCTCGGCTTCCTACTCAGACACTCACTCTGTTGTGATGATGTCAGCCAGCTGGGGAGTGTTGGGGGCAATTTTCACCGTAATGGTCTCGAAGAAGAGGTGCTCTTTCTGGGCTTGAATGGTATACGTTCCGGTGGTTATGTTTTCAAGTCGGAAAGAGCCGTCAGACTTGGTAGTAACTGTGGACAGATTAAAAATGGACAGATTGTGTTTGAATTCAGCTCGGCCAAAAGCATCAAATAGGTAGGACGCCAGAGCAAAACAAGAAGCACATACCTTTAATCTGGTTATTCAGCGTCACAATAGCATCTGAAACGCCTTCCCCTTCTGGGCTGTTCAAAACCCTCCCTGTGACTGAGAAGCCCATGACATGGAAAATGGGCTGAAAGGGAGGAAGTAGGAGAGATCAACAACTGAATAATAAAAATTTTATTTTTATTAGATTCAGGTAGGTAGCCGTGTTGGTCTGATGCAGTAGAAATATATTTAAAAAAATTAAAAAGTTGTCCAGTGGCACCTTAGAGACCAACTAAGTTTGTTCTTGGTGCACACAAAACCACATACCAAGAACAAACTAAGGTGCCACTGGACATTTTTTAAAAAAAATACATATATTTTTATTATTTAAAGATTTTATTGAGGTAAATCAAATCAATACAATAAAAATAACAGAAGTACAGAAAAGGCACACTGTATATCCAAGAAGGATTCAGCATTAGGTTTGTAAAGTACTTAAGACCATTAGGAAAACAAAAATTATACATTATGCTACGGAGAGGGAGTCCCGTGTGTCCATTTTTTCGTACATAAAACCCCACCAAACAGCACAGAATCTTTCAGGGTCCTCCAAGCCTTTGGCAACATGTGATTTAGAAGTTATTTTTTCAGCATCATACTGGAACAGTTTTTCCTCCCTCCTACCCCATTTGAAATAGTTCTGAATTGCTGGATTATTTCAGGTTAAGATACATCCATCCGTACGATATGCTTTACCTAAATTCATCCAAAGTGCAAAAAGGGTAATTCGAGACGAGCTCACCTCAATTTTCAAACTGTCATGCTCCACCGTAAAGTCCAATCTAGATGGAGCAACATCAAACATAATTCTCTCGCCTCGGTAAAAAGGGACCTGAGAAGAATGCAGAGCCCCAGGTTAAGCAACGTGTTTCTCCAAAAGACAAATCCAGACAAAATCCAATCCATCGCAGTGGGAGGTGTTTCTCTAGCAATGGTGACTGCTGAATCTAGGGGCACTCCAGGAATCGGCTGCATCCAACGTTAGCCATAACCAGAGTAAAGAAATTAACGGGCATGATGAGCTTAGGCCACTCATTTCAATGAATATACTCTGAGTAATACTTAGTTGGATACAGCCCAATGTAATAATATGTATCTACCTGAAGGGACGCGGGTGGCACTGTGGGTTAAACCACAGAGCCTAGGACTTGCCGATCAGAAGGTCGGCGGTTTGAATCCCTGCGACGGGGTGAGCTCCCATTTTTCGGTCCCTGCTCCTGCCAACCTAGGAGCTCGAAAGCACGCCGAAGTGCAAGTAGATAAATAGGTACCGCTCCGGCGGGAAGCTAAACGGCGTTTCCGTGCGCTGCTCTGGTTCGCCAGAAGGGGCTTAGTCATGCTGGCCACATGACCCGGAAGCTGTACGCCGGCTCCCTCGGCCAATAAAGCGAGACGAGCGCCGCAACCCCAGAGTCGGCCACGACTGGACCTAATGGTCAGGGGTCCCTTTACCTTTACCTTAAGGGGGAGCACCATGTATATCTTGAGCTCATGGGAGAAAAAGTTGGATATAAATGCAACAAATAAATCTCTGTCACTCTCTCTCTCACACATACAAAATATGTTTGAAAAAAGTTTGTTTTATTTTTTTTCAAGCCTACTTGCTGTTTGCAGTGGGGAGATGAGGGTGGGTGGGTGGCTGCAGAGTGCAAGTGTTGTTGTCAACACACACACACCAGTTTCTATGACCTCCAACTGCACCCATGGGCCCCAAGAAGGCGGATGACCCCTGCTTGTAGCCTTCACTTTTGAGGAAATCATTATTCAGAAAGGCCGGGGAGCTCTCTCATTACTCACCACAGTGTATTTCCCACTCGGCAAAGACAGAAAAGTAAACGAGCCGTCCTCTTTGGAGATGACATTGCACAGATAGGCGAGAGAATCGTCCCTGGCAGGAAAGCCGTCAACTGGAGAGGTGCTGCAGCCCATGATGTCCTGTACAAAAGAAGGCAGACAATCCTCTATACCGAGAACAAGGAACCCCGAGAAGCACAGAATTTCCCAATGCATAAATGGGAGCTCTGTGGCTGCCAAAGCTTCCCCATTCATCTGGAGAGGCACTCAAATGATGATATTTCCTCTTCATGTAAACAAACAGGGAATTTGGCTCACTGAGCAGCAGACAAAACAGATGCTTCACATGCAAAAACCAGGACTGTGCACATGGAACTCAGGTACAGAATCGCTCCCTCCCCTTCCCAAGACGCAAGAGAAACTCACACCGCCCATCATCTAATTACTTTGGAGCATTGGCCGTTCCCCACAAACCAGATGGATGGGAGCAGTGTTCAAGCTTGGATCCCTAGAAGTTGTTGGCATACTTCTCCTATCATCCCTGATGGTTGGTAAAACTTTAGAAATATGGTCCTCCATCTGTACTCTGAAGGCACCATCTGTTTCAGCTTTTAAATACCTATTGATAACTTTTCAATTCTGTAAGATTTATGCAGGCAAGTAAGAATACCTCTTTCCATAAAGGTCAGCTGATTTCTAATTTTAACTTTATTAATAGGGATTTTATTGTATGGAAGTGTTTGGCTTTTTTGCGTTTTAATGGAGATACAGTGGTACCTCGGATTAAGAACTTAATTCGTTCTGGAGGTCCGTTCTTAACCTGAAACTGTTCTTAACCTGAAGCACCACTTTAGCTAATGGGGCCTCCCGCTGCCGCTGTGCCGCCACCGCACAATTTCTGTTCTCATCCTGAAGCAAAGTTCTTAACCCGAGGTAATATTTCTGGGTTAGCGGAGTCTGTAACCTGAAGAGTATATAACCTGAAGCGTATGTAACCCGAGGTACCACTGTATATAAATACTTTTTATGAATACAGTGGTGCCTCGCAAGACGGAAAACTCGCTAGACGAAAGAGTTTTCCGTTTTGGAGGTGCTTCGCAAAACGAATTTCCTATGGGCTTGCTTCGCAAGACGACAATGTCTTGCGAGTTCCTGCTGGGTTCCCCCCCCCCTTTTTCTAAGCCGCTAAGCCGCTTATCAGCTGATCCGATCAGCAGATAAGCCACTAAAAGCCGCTAATAGCGCTAATCCGTCAATGGGCTTGCTTCGCAAGACAAAAAAACCGCTAGACGAAGAGAATCACAGAACGGATTCTTTTCGTCTTGCAAGGCACCACTGTAAAATGAATTAAGCGACACAGTCCCTTTCTTCCACAGCTTGACTCTACCACTATCTCATTCTGTGAAGACCAGGCTCATTTAACTGCAGTTAGGCACGTTTGTCAAAAACAGTACGAGGGGGTAAAAAAACAAGACCGATATCACATCCCCACAGATGTCAGAAACATTCTGAGTTGTATCCAATGTTAGTCCTACTCAAGGTAAACCCATTGAAATTAATGGGAATGACTAACTTGGGTTCATTAGTTTCAATAGGTCTACGGGGGTGTGTGTGGATAGTTGGCTACAACCCTCTCTTTTGCATGATGTACAACTGACCTCCTTGGTTACCGACGACGAGAAAAGGAGGAACATGACCCCTTTCATGGGCTCCCCATCACTCCGGACAGATCCTGAAACGTTGTAACCAGCAACAACGAGAGGGCTAGAGGCATAAGCATTGGAATTGGTCACTCTTACAGTTGTGCTGGCCTGAAATATAGAAAAATGTGAACGGTTGGTCTCATAATTCCACAAAAAGAGTTAACATACAGTTTTGGAGGCTTTTTTTTGTAATTTCTGTAAGTATAAAACCATTTTGACCATTGAAAGATCCTTCTTGTTCTGAGAAAGTCAGAGCCTTAAAGTCACTTCACCAGCGTATGGGGCAGATTTGTGTGCAAGCTCAACGCTTCCATTTACAGCAGCACTCACCTCTTTTAGCATCCAGGTTGGATGGGAAGCTAAGATTTCGTATTCCCCAGGAAGGACTTTGAAAAAGGCATACCTGTAGAAAGGGAAAGTTGGTTCACAAACAGAATAGCTCTGGCTAACAGGGTGTGCCGTACGATGATGATATTTGTACCCACCCACTATGTGCTTCACCACTGAGCTATGGTCCCCTGCCCTTCTTTTTCAAACAATCCCTCCAAGACTGGAAGAGAGGAATCGGAAGCAAAAACTTTCACGTAGTCGCTCAGGCCCTACATTTTCAACTGTCCAAAAACCATCTCTGGTATACAAGCAACACACTCTATTTATGCAGGCATTACCTTGCTCTCTCAGCCAGATTACTGTGCTGTTTTTAATGGGGTTGTTTTATTGCGCATGCTATTTATGGATTTCTGTATTTTAACACTTGCGCAGTTGGTTTTTTATGCTCGTAAATCGCTTTTATACTCGTGAGCCCTAAGCGCTGCTGTACGTAGATAACCTATGATTTGTAAACTAATGCTCTGAGTATGCAGTCCCACTGGCACAATGGGACTGCCATTTCCTCTCCTCCCACCTGTGTGCTCCCCAAAGATGCTCCAGGGAGCCCCTCAACTCTCCAGAGTTTATTTTGAGGGTGGGCGTGGCAGGGTGGGCTGGAGAGGAAGTGGAAAAACTGCTGCACACCCAGAAATCTGCTGCGCCACTGAAGCTACAGCATGAGATACAGCCCTGCGGCAACAAGTCAGACTCACTTTCCGCCCGGCTGAGTGGTCGTGGCTTGTATGCTCGCCTCCGAACCCGGATTCCGCAGTGCAACAAGAACCCCGGCAGGACCCAGTGTCTGACCTTTGCTGAGAACCTGGAAAGAAGGGGACAGAGCAGCTCTTCAGCTTGCAGGGAAGAAAGCACAGAGGACCTGCTTCCCCATCACCTCCTCCAAAAGGAGGCAGTAACGGTCAAATAGCAAGGGCCTTTTACCTTCCCATTTACGGAGAAGCCTGTAAACACAAAGTTGATGTCTCCTCCTTTAGTGCAAATGTCATTGATGCCGTCCACGTGGATATCCACGCTTGTGGGCTCTGGTGGGGAGGGAATGAAAGGGAAAGCATTAAACGGAGGAAAAATTATGTCAATGTCTTCTGCATCTGCTATACATGAAGCATCATTCCTGAAACCATATCCGCCCCAAACATTTTAAAGCACTATGATGCCATTTTAACAGTTGCAGCTTTCAGCAAAGAATCCTGGAAGTGTAGTCTGTTAAGGGTGCAAGAGTTGTTAGAAGAACAGTATTTCCCTTGCAGAGAAGAGGGATTGATTGTTAAACCAATCAATGCAGTTCTGTAAAAATAGGGACCTCATAACAAACCTCTGCACCTTTAAACAATAGTTCCCAAGATTGTCTGGGGGAAGCCATGACTGCTAAAAATGGTATAAGGGTGGTTAAATGTATGGGGTGGATGCATAGGGGTTAAACATGAGGCGGGTGTAGCCTTGGTTGCTTCGGATATCATGTGAAGATGATATCATTTTGCCAAAGTTTTCCCTGACCCATGAGATTGGACCTTGCTATTTCTGAATTCCTCCACCATGTTGCTAGAAGACAGAAACAGGCCCATTTGATGACATTTGGAACAGTTTTATTGCATTTGTTAACATCAGTTCATCAGATCAAAGACCCCCGCAGACCTACAGTAGGGTTTGGAGGGCCTTATGTGGATTATTTTGAACACTTCTGGTCAATAGATTTACAAGTTGCAAGTGATTCCTAGTCTTAGTAATGGGAAAGGGGAGACAAGATCAGGCAAACCAGTTTAGCATTGTGTTTTTTTAAATGCTATGATCCAAAGAGCTGCTTGGTTTACCTGTTTTATTGGTTGTTTTCATTATACTTGCAGGGGGAGGAATTCAAAACTGAATTCCTGTTTTTACCTGCTCCTGTGTACTTAGCACTGTTTTTCTGTTGTTATGATACTGTGGATTTTTAAGGATTTTTTTATACAGCTCGGGGTTTGGTTTTTTTGTAAAATTAAGTAGCTTAGAAAGGCTTTCAGTAAATAGATAATAAAATCAAGGCAGCATTTCCCCCCAAAGAGACAGGGTCACAGCACATTTTTCACCATGCAAGGCCACCAGATCCTACACAGAGCCCTGCTCTTATCTCTATAGCTTTCGACTTTTTATCACCACAGAACAGGTGTGAGGAATGCTTGGTGCTCCGGTTGCAAAACCACAACTCTCTTCAGTCCCAGCAAGCCCAGTCAAGGACCAGGAATAGTGGGGAGCTGTAGTTCAGCCACAACTGAAGGGCCAAAGGTTCCCCATGCCAGCTATAGAAGCAAATGCACTAGAAATGAACTTTTGAAAACCTCGGTTTCAGTCCAGTGCAATCCTATACTGTCCTTTTCAGTGAGTTATTCCCAGGACTTATTCCCAGATAAGAATGCCTATGACTGCAGCGTTACAGCGCAGTTCTGTATGCTGGGTCAGCAAACCTTTTTTTCAGACAGCATGCCAAAAGTGAGCAGAGCCAAACATACACACCAAAATGATCTAAAACCAACGTTCGGAACAATTCATATCCCACCCCATCAAAAGACAAACAAACAGGTACATACATACCAAAACTCCACCCTAGGGGAGGTTCAATTTTAAGGACAAAATCCCCCTACAAAAGAAATCATGAACATTTTTTGCAATTACAATAAAAATACAACAGCTTTCTAAAGAAAACCCAGCAGTTGACTATCTTCTATCTTAAGGGGTATCCAATAAATCCTATGCACTAGGTGGAGTACTTTCTTTTATCTGTCCTGAAGCTTTTAACGTTCAACTTCCTTAGATGTCCACAAGTTCTGAATGTTATGAGAGAGGCAGAACCTTTTCTCCATCCATTTTCTCCATGCCATTAATAATTTTATAATCTGATATTGTGTCATCTCTTATTCACCTTTTTTCTAAACTTAAAAGTCCCCAAAACCTCCAGCCTTTCCTCTTAGTGGCATTACTCCATCCCCTTGATAATTGTGGTCGCCCTTTCTGGAAACTTTTCCAATTCTGCAATATCCCTTTCCAGGTGAAGTTACCCAAACTGTACACAGTACAGTATGCCCTCAACTTATGTACATTTAACTTTTGCACAATTAGCTGTACACGCAGGGCAGAAAAATACTCAAAACTCAAGAAAGATCTACGCCAGGGGTCACTAGCCTGGAACCGGTAGCCCCTCCCTCACCCAGCGCTAAAATTAGGCTTGAAAGCTTGCCACTGTAGCCTGTAGAACAGACAGCAGCAGTGTGTGGTTGACAGCAGTGTGGAGTGGGGTGATGGTATTCCCAGTTTCTCCAGTTTGCAAATTTACCCACAGGTACAAAAAGGTTAGCGACCCCTGGCTGTCACAGTTCAGGTACCATATGGTTGCTTACCTTATCGTACAGAGGAATCATGAAGTAACCATTATTTGGAGCACAGTCTGTTTGGTATTTCAAGGTTCCATGCTTGGTGTACAATTTAATCTAGAAGTTAAAAGCAAAAAACCCACAATGGAATATGGTAATTCTGCTACAGCAATTATTTGTTATTTTAAACTCATATACCTCACTTTTCTTTATATTAAATACACTCAAAAGCTTTTTGCAAAAAAACAAAACAGAACAGAACACACAATGACCAGGTTTGCAAGGCACATTAAAACACAGTTAAGCTTAAAAATATGATTTCAGAGCAAAAACACCATATGCTGGTGAACAGAAAGAAAACTAAATGCTTCATGTCCATCCCCCCACTCCTCCTGCTGCTCCACTCCAGGAAGCAAAGCCATGGTTTGGCTCAGCTTTATGTCCAAACCTAGGCTTATGGTTCGGCTCTGCCAAACAAAACACAAGCAGTAAGCTAAGAAGAAACCTTGGATACAACTCTCAGTTTGTTCAGAGGGAGACAAAACACAAGGCCGGGTTTGGATGTAACACTAAGCCAAAGCAAAGCTTAGTTCTCAGTAGCATAGCAGGAGCATGGAGGTGCAAAACAGCCATTTTATCCCTGGTATGTTGCACCTTCAACTTTAAGCTACAGTTACGCTTTTAGCTATGGTTTAAAGCAGGGGTAGGGAACCTGTGGTCCTCCAGATGTTATTGGATGCCAACTCCCATCAGTCTCATCCAGAACAGCCAATGGTCAGGGATGATAAGAACTGTACTCCAGCAACATCTGAAGGCCACAGGTGTCCCACCCTACTTTACATGAAAGGCTAAAGCAGCCTTGCAAATAAGCCCACAAAAGTTACTGGCCTGCAAAAAATAAGAATAATACTAGCCTGTCTGATCACCCCAGAAGAGAAGCCACTATCTGAAAGACGCAAAATCACGACCCGCACTGAACCCTGAAGTAACCTGAAGGCAACACTCAACACGTCACAAAAAGAGTGCAATGGGGGTGGGGGCACTTATATGCACTCCGTCAACATGGGGGGGGCAGGAACAGGAACCCCCACACAAAATGGCTGTAAACTGTAGAACTTCTCGCGAGTGGACTGGCAAAGGCACACAACCTGCTTTGCGCTTCAGCGCTGGTCACAGAACAGGCTTTCCTTCTTCTGTAGCAGGATAGTGCAGGGTGAATGCAAGACACCTTCAGGTTGTCAGTATTTCATAAGAGGAGCTCAACTGCATAATGGAAACCTAGGTTTGCGCAACTAACGGGTTAAAGAGTTTGTGGTGCAATAAATCCACTCTATGCATGCAGTGAGCGTTTCCTACAGCTACATAAGTGCCATGCACTAAAAAGTACAAGGTAAGGAACTTGATCGGAGCATCTACTTTGGAACTCGCTGCCTATTGAGATTGCGCAAGGGGCCTTTGCTGAACTCTCTTCGGAGCCTTCAAAAAACATACCTTATTGGAAAGTCGATGTGATTTTAACCCACTTCAGAGTTTTAAACATTTGTTTGCTTTAAACTAGGGTTGTGCGTTTTCCTTGATGCTGCTGCTTTATCTTTCCGTAAAGCGCTTTGAGGGGTTTGGGAGGTGGGTGTTTGTTTTTCACAATCAATGTATGAATTTTATGAATTAAGTAGGGTAAGTAAAATGAGAAAGAGGCCCTTGATCCATTTCTTCTTCTTCTTCCTCTCAGTCCCCCAGGAGCTGCTTCACCTGCCCGCCCCCCGCCCCCCCTCCGTTTCAAATGCGAGACACAGAGCGGGCGAAGCCGGAGGCGCAGCGCTCACCTCGATCAGGGAATAGTTGATCTCCACGTCGGACTTGACGAAGCCCCCGCAGCCCACCACGATATCCTCGGAGCCCCGCGCCGCGTCCCACAAGCGGCAGCCCCACAGGAGCCACCAGAGCGCCGCCGGCGCCCAGCCCCGCGGCATCGCCGCTCCCTCGCCCCCCTCAGGACCGCCGCGCCGAGCAGCCTCCGAAGGTCGACGCCGAGTCAGGAAGAGAAACGGCGCATGTGCCGGATGCGCTCTATGCTCTCCTCTTCCCTGCCGGAAGCAAGCGCGTGCGAGAGGCGAAAGGGTTATCCCTGCTCCCCCTGGCGGCTGGGAGGGGAGTTGCGACTCCCAGGGTTGGGTTAGCAAGGCGCTCCGAACGGCTTTTTTTTGGGGGGGGGGAGGACGCAGTGCTTTCAGAATGAGCGACGTCTGAGCTTCAAGAACCATTTCCTGACGTAGAACGTGACGGGAGCCGGCGTGACGTAGAGCAGGCACCCTCAAACTCGGCCCTCCAGATGTTTTTGGGACTACAACTCCCATCATCCCTAGCTAACGGGACCAGTGGTCAGGGATGATGGGAATTGTAGTCTCAAAAAAACATATAGCGGGCTGAGTTTGGGGGTGCCTGACATAGAGCGTTGGGATAGGACCAGGGTTCGAATCCCCCTTCGGCCATGACCTTGGGGACGGGGCAGTTCACTGCCTCTCTCAACCTAACCTACCTCACAGGGTTGCTGTGTGGGATTAAAATGAGGAGGGGGAGAACCATGTACAGCTCCTTGGAGGAAAATGGTGGGACAAAAGGCAGTGGATAAAAATAAGTCCCCCATCTCACCCTCCTTGGCTTCATTTCAATAGAGGAGGAGGGAGACGGGGCCTCTGGAGTTGCACTAGAACAGAAGTGTGGCTTAGTGGTTAGAGTGTCAGACTGGGAGGCCAGAGTTCGAATTCCCACTAAGTCATGAAGCTCACAGGTGACCCAGGGCCGGTCGCCGTCTAGCCTACCTCACAGGGTAGTTGTGAGAATGAAATGAAGTCTGTGGGGAACTGTGTGTGCCCACCTTGAGCTCCTTTGGAGGAAAAGTAGGATATAACCCTGGGAGCTTTAAGTGTTGTGGGAGTTGTAACTTTGTGAGGGGCAAACTACAGTTCCCAGGAGTCCTTGAGGAAAGCCATTTGCTTTTAAATGTATAGTGCTTTATGCAGCCTTGGTTAGGATTGTGCTGTTATTTCTGAAGGAAGGACTGTGCAGTCGAGCTACACTCTTAAGCGCTCTAATGTTTAACCTCGGTATGGAACTTACTTCTGAGTAAACCTGGTTGGGACAGAGCTGCAAGGCTCTGCTGTCTTGATAAGTTCCCATTGATATGCAATGAGGCTTAACTCCTCAGCAAACCTCCTTAAGAAAACTGGTAAAGAAATTATTATTGATTGATTTCTGTTCATTTTATTTATTTGTCATAAAATTTATAAACTGCTTGATGGTAAAAAACAACAACAACCCAACAACTCAAAGCACTTTACAGAAAGATGAAACAATGAAATTATCAGTAAAAAAAAAAGTTTGAAAACAACTACTGTACTTAAAACTTTCAAACAAGATTTAAATCAAAGATGAACTAAAAACTCAGTTTAATGTCAACATTATACATGCCTGGATAGGCTTGCCTAAACAAAAATGTTTTTAGCATTGCATCAAAAAGAGTAACTGACTGATGTCAACAGGCAGGGAATTCCAAAGTTTGCATGCTGAAGAAGACAGAAGTGGCCATGGTATTCCTGAGGTGGATTACTTAAGCAATAAAATCACACACCACAAAGCTGAGCAGGTGGCATGAAGCCCATTGCACTTGCTGTTGCTAAATCAGGGGTTGCTTTGCAGCTTGGGAGAATCATTTACCAGTTTTCGGTTTATTCAGTTATTTTATAACAAACCTGCTGCCCGAGCCCCGCTGGACTTTATTACAGCAGCCTCAGAAAACCCCTTTTGCTTGTAGCAGGAATCCAGCTCACTTTCTGCCCTTCTGCGTTGAGAGGGATGGTTTAGGCTTGCCAGACATACATGCATTAAAATGTTTCTCTGGCGCTCCAGTACAATTACCCAGACATGCTAAAAGATCATCTCACCCCTTACCTACCCAAACTGCCCCAATGTAGTGCAGGAGAGGACACCCTGCAGAAGGCGTCCATTCTCTGCACCCTATTGGAATTGGGCCTTTTACACAGCATTCATTCAAAGCACATCCCACCCCCACAACAAAAAGAAATCTGGGAATTGTAAATCTGCTAAGGCTGCTGGGAATTTCTATGAGGGGTAAACTACAGTTCCCATGATTCTTTGGCAGGGTGTGCTTTAAATGTCTGGCATGCTAGCAGCCCAAACACACCTACCCTTTGGAACTCCCTCCCACTGCACATCAGACATATTAATATGCCTTTCTTCTATTGTCTTTTTGGAGCCTGCTAAAGCCGTTCCTCTTTCATAGAATCATAGACTTGTAGGGTTGGAAGAGTCCTCAAGAAGCCGCCTAAATTATTTATCCCGGTTTAGATTTGCTTTGCATTTGAATTGATATTGCAGTTTTAGGTGCTGTTGCTCTAAACGGTTTCTTATATTTATAGTTGTGGCTTTAAAATGTTTTCATATGTGCAGTTATTCTAATTGTTTATATATGTAACTGTTTTATGTGTTACAGTAATTATGTTGTACATTGCTTCAGGATGCCCCACAGGAAGCAGTTCAAAAATGAAATTAATAATAATAATTCCCATTTTCTCCATTTGGGCATATTTAAAATCACCCCCCTTTTTTAAAAAACAAAAAAACCTGTACAGTATCTGCTGAAGGCATGCCCTTGGCAAAACAGGTCCATGCTAGAGAGGCTAGTTGAATCCCCGCCCCTTGAAAGAGGCAGTTCTCAAGCCAAAGGGGGCAGGAATTGTGGAAAAGAGACTTAGACAGCAGACTGGAGCAGCTGCGGAAGATCAGGAGTGGCTGCTGGGAAGGCAACAAGCAGGAACCATGAGCGGAGTGAGCTGGCTGTGCAGATCCAAGGAGGATCAGTTTGCAGAGCTGTGGGTGAGTGTCAGCCACATGTCTCAGCTGGGCAAAGTTTTCTGGGTGAGCTGCAACAAGAGAGAAAGTAGATCTGGTGGCCCCTTTGCTCCATAGCGTTTACAGCTCCTGCTCGCTGCCCCTCTTGCACAACTAAGCAATGCACACCCACTTGTACACAGAGAGGTAAGGGGCCATGCCACGTGTTTTCCTGGTGTGGTAGGGCGAATGGGTCACTCTCCCACCAACCTCATTTCTCCCCTCCCCTCGTTCTATCTTCCAGTGGGGGTGGGGGTGGCTGTCAGCTTTCTCCTCCTAAGACTGTGTACACATGCCCTCTCTCCTCACTGGCGTTGCAAGCTGGGCACACATAATGATGATGATGATAATAAAAATAATAAAAATAATTATTATTATTTATACCCCGCCCTCCCCAGCCAGAGCTGGGCTCAGGGCAGCTAACACCAATAAAATCACAGTAAAAACATAGTAGGGGGGAAGAGGTGGGGACCAATTTAAAATACATGTTAAAGTGCAATTTAAAATGCAGCCTCATTTTAAAGTAGCCACTAAATCAGGACCTTAAGGGGAGGGAAACATAAGGGTCAGACCGAGTCCAAACCAAAGGCCTGGTGGAACAGCTCTGTCTTGCAGGCCCTGCGGAAAGATGTCAAGTCCCACAGGGCCCTAGTCTCTTGTGACAGAGCGTTCCACCAAGTCGGGGCCAGTACTGAAAAGGCCCTGGCCCTGTGCTTGGCTGTCCACACATGAGCTTGGCACACACCCATAGCTACCCCATAGTTTCTCGAGGAATACTGCTCTCTGATGCGTTGCCCCTCAGGCCTGCTTGCATCTGATACGAAAAGGCAAGCTGCCTTCGGTTCCGCAGTGAAGCTGAGGTGTGTGCTCTTGAGAAAGCTGTTGCACATGTGCAGATGACAGCTTCCTGAATGGGAATCAAGGGGCATGAGAGTTGCAAGCGCATGGAATCTAAACATGTAACATGCATCCGGTGAAGATATCCTCAGCCCCTCTCTGGTGTGTACAGCAATGTGCAAAGTCAACTTGAAACACAGCCAGGGGTGTGAGCATGTGCATTTTAAGCCACAAATGTATACAAAGCCCCGGTTGCAGTGCTGCCCCTTGTAGACCTCAGCAGGGAGGAGGATGGGGACAAAACTAGAATTAGATGGCTCCGCCTCTAATTGGCTCTGGCCCCGCCTACTGTTGGGCCTCCCCACCTTCCAGCCGCAGCGGGGCACCAGACAACCACTATTTTCATCTCTCTTTAATGCTAAGTTCCTGATTTCTCCCCTAAATTCATTCTGGAGGCAGGCTCAATGAGCAAGAAGCCAGGCTAGTCAACGGTCCTGTTAAACTTTCCTTACTGATCTGTCAGTATCTGTGTACCGTTGAGAAACTTTGGACTTCTGTGGCAATTAGAACACACACACACATCCAAATGTGCTAATCTTTTCTCATAGACTACAGCTGAAGTTATTCCCTTTTGCACCTTAATATTTGAAAATTAGGGCATGAGATGGAGTCAGTACTGCTTTAAAATGATGGTACAATTTTATCTGTTGATTTATTTATCAGTTAAATCCTCTAAACATCTATTCAGATGTAAGTCCCAGTGGCAAAAGTAGGTGGAACATCAAATGTAAATTCTGCCTTTGCACAGTCGGCTTTTTTTCGACACAAGCAAGAGGCATGAACAGAGTTCAAGGACACATCCCAGCCAGGCAAAAACACTCAGGATACAAAGCAGGGTCAATTTTGAAAAAAAGTTTACAGTGCATTAATTTATTTGGAACAGCCATACACTCCCTTTCACGGTGTCTATATATCTATCATGGCTAGGCAGTTACCTCAGTAAAACAACAATAATCACATCTAAAATAAACAATCAGCTAGCTAAAACATTGCAATTCTGGCTGTTCCCTCTTAAGGGCATGCCCCTGAGCATGTGCAAAGCGCTTTTCTGTATACTGCATTCAGTATACATAGAAATGGCTTTGGTGCAAGTCTGATTTCCAAGCATTTTTAACTGGGAATCAGATTATAAAAGTACCCTAAGTTCAGTGGCAGAGCACATGCCTTGCATATAAAAGGTCCCAGGTTCAGTTTTATTTCTTTTTAAAAAAATAATAAAGGGTGCCCTCACCTTCTTATAGCTCTGCCTGACAACCATGCCCACTTTTTACTCTGATACCACCTGCTGCCAGTATGCAGCCCTCAAGACTGAAAGTGGTCCTCAGCAGAACACGGGTTGTCCCTCCCTGCTTTAAAACTTTAGCATTCATGCTCTTCTGTCGTTGCAGGATTGGAACCAGACATGGCATACAGCTACCCCACGCTTCACTTCGTGTTTTGAGAGTACTGTGCTGATTTGGATTCCATGTGTCTACCTTTGGGTCTCTTTCCCTGTCTATTACCTCTATCTTAGGAAAAACTGCAGAGGTTACATCAGGATGTCAGCTATCTTCAAAGCAAAAATGGTAAGGCTCTCCAGACCCCGTCATCGTAGTTTAATGAATCCACTTTTTAAAAAAAACAACCAAGGGCCTTTTTGTGGTTAGGAAAATGGTGGGGAATGCACTGAAAAGTGTGCAACAAATGGAGGGTTTGTGGGGAAACGTATTTTAAAATGCACAAGCAAATCAGGATGAATTTGGGATGCTCATTGTCATATAACCCGCCTCTCAGAGGTGGTTGCCATGCTGCATGGGGCGCCAAAATAATGCTTTAGAATGGAGAGCGAGAGGCGCCGAATTTTAGCACCACTGAAATTTGAGAGCCCAAAGTTCACCAAATCAGAACAAATGCTTTATTATTATCAACAGCTACAACCCACCCTTCACCTTAAGGTCTCAGGGCGGGTTAGAATCATTAAAACACAATATTAAACACAATTCGAAACAACGTACAATCACAGAAATAAGACAGGTCCTAAAAGTCTACACCTCGGGTATCAAAAGCCAGATAAAAGGGGTATCTCTTCAGCACTCACTACAGAATGAAGACACACTTCTGTGGGCAGAGAGTCACAATGGGGCTGCCACAGAGAAGGCCCCAGGACACTCGCCAAGCTTTTGAGGGTGGTGGAACAACCAATAGCGCCCTATCTGTTGATCATAATACCCAAGCCCCCAGGGTCTGTTGGGGAAGAGGTATTTGGGGCCATGCTGGAGGAGACTCTTGAGTGTCCCATGGACTGCAAGAAGATCAAACCTATCCATTCTGAAGGAAATCAGCCCTGAGTGCTCACTGGAAGGACAGATCCTGAAGCTGAGGCTCCAATACTTTGGCTACCTCATGAGAAGAGAAGACTCCCTGGAAAAGACCCTGATGTTGGGAAAGATTAAGGGCACAAGGAGAAGGGGACAACAGAGGACAAGATGGTTGGACAGTGTTCTCGAAGCTACCAGCATGAGTTTGACCAAACTGCGGGAGGCAGTGGAAGACAGGAGTGCCTGGCATGCTCTGGTCCAGGGGGTCACGAAGAGTTGGACACGACTAAACGACTAAACAACAACAGCACTAATGTGAGCACCTTGAACTGGGCCTGGAAATGAACTGACAACCAATGCAGATGTTTTAGAATGAGTTATGGGAGACATGAAGGGAACCCCAGCCGGTTTGAACCAATGGAAGTTTCACAGTATATTCAAAGGCAGCCCCACTAAATAAGACTGGACATAGTTGAACCTTGTGTAAGCTATGTGCAAGCAAATCAAGACAAATACTCTGTGAACCTGTCACCTGGAGGCACACTTATGCCTCTGTTTCCTCAGGGTTTTACTCAAACTAAGTTTTAGTCATTGGATCCATTGAAATGAATGAACCTAAATGAGTTCAATACGTCTGCTCTGAGTAGAAGTTAAAATCCTTCATGACTAGAAAGAAACAGGTGAGATGTCGATGCCTTGTTTTGCCCCTTTCACACCCACTCTTTCCTTTGAGTCTGCTGTTCTAATTGAGGCATTCTCCCTGTTTCCAGGTTCTTGGCTTTGCTTTGCTCTTGCTGTGTCTGTCAACTGCCTTCTACATCCTTTGGGAAGCAACCCAAGGAATTCCTCGTGCACCAGGATTTATCATTGCTCCTCCTTTGCAAGTGGTCACAATGGTAACGCTTATTATTTTTATTAAGTAGTGGGTGGACATAGCAGACGACACAGAGATTTCTCTAAGTAGTTCTTTATAAGTAAGCTGGAACTGAACTGAACAGCAAACAGCTCAGCCAGCCTGCTTTTATAGGCGGCCGGCTCTCAATATTGTAACAACAACAGCCCAGGGTTTCCTGCCTAAATTAACTTACGTGGACCTGAGTGAAAACTACCGTATTTTTCACCCTATAGGACGCACTTTTTCCCCTCCAAAAATGAAGGGGAAATGTGTGTGAGTCCTATGGGGCGAATGCAGGCTCCTTGGCTTCAGCGATAGCAACGCGAAGCCTCCGAAGCCTGCGCTCCGGAGGCTTCGCGTTGCTTTCGTTGAAGCCAGGAGAGTCTGCTCTTTGAGGCTGGCGGTGGGGGGAAGCAGCGCTTCCCCCCATCACCAGCCCCAGAGGATCGGGGGGCAGCGGGAAGGCGTGCAACGCCTTCGCGCTACTCTCCGACCTGCTTTGGAGGCTGGCGGTGGGGGAAAGCAGCGCTTCCCCCCACCGCCAGCCCCACAAGCTGGGTCGAAAAGCCTGCAGGAGCCGTGCGCTCTTTAAAGGCTGCGCGGATTCTGCGGGCTTTTCTATGAGGTGGGGGAATTCCCCCACCTCCCGCAGAAGCCGTGCGCTCTTTAAAGAGTGGGCCGCTCTTGGGGGCTTTTCCCCAAGGAGGGAGAAGGGACTGACTGGCCGAGTCCGTCCCTTCTCCCTCCTGTGGGCTTTTGCGGGAGATGGGGGAATCCCCCCACCTCCCGCAAAAGCACGCAAAAGCCGCACACTCTTTAAAGGGTGTGCGGCTTCTGCTGGCTTTTCTACAAGGGGGGGGATTCCCCCACCTCGTAGAAAAGCCCATAAGAGCCGCACACCCTTTAAAGAGTGCGCCGCTCTTGGGGGCTTTTCCCCGAGGAGGGACAAGGGGCTGACTGGCCGTTTCAGTCCCGTCTCCCTCCTGGTCGAAAAGCTCGCAGGAGTCGCGCACGGCTCCTGTGGGCTTTTGCGGGAGGTGGGGGAATCCCGCCACCTCCCGCAAAAGCAGGGAGAAGGTCTTGGAGTAGTGCACAGGCTGCGGGGGGGGGATCATATTTTTCCCCTTGATTTCCCCCCCTGAAAACTAGGTGACCCTATGGGCCGGTGTCCCCTATAGTGCGAAAAATACGGTATATACACAATACCCCCTGGTGACCAGGGTGAGAACTTTAATACATAACAATTTTCTCTTGTGTTTTTCACATTGCACCTCTTTTTTAAAAAAACAACAAACCAAAACTTCCTGATCCTCTTCAAAATCAGTGCGCACATGAGAAAGGAATTGGTCATGCTTCAGCTGGAGGAGACTGAAGGGAGAGGGAGCAAAGCTCTTCAAATACCTGAAGGAATGCCACATAGAAGTGTGCAGAAGGTTGTAGCTCAGTGGTAGAGCACCTGCTTCGCATCCAGAGGGTCTCAGGTTCAATCACAGGGAGACACACCTGCCTGCAAGACAGATGCTGTACCACAAAGCCATGGCCCTACCTTGAAAAAAGAAAGTTGGTTTTTTTAAATTCCCCAGTGAATATTCCAAGTGTTGGGCGTGATCCAGAATAACACAAGTAAAGGGTTAAAACACCTCCAGCCCCAAAGTACCCCATACCTTCCCCGCTAGGGTCCCGATTAAGATCTGGAGACCCATTTGGTCCAATTGTGTGACCATTTCTTACAAACGGGATTGTGTTTTAGCAGGACTTTTAGCTTTTTACAACGAAAACATTGTAAAAAAAAAATGCTGTGTCTTGCCGGGAAGACTCGGACTTTTAAGTCTGTTTCATGCTTTTATTCCTTTAGGTGTTACTTCCCCCCCCCCCCACCCCTATTTGCTCAAATTTGTTTTACCATGTTTGAAAAGACGGGCATGTTACCAGCTGCCAGTGATATTGGGCATTTTAAGGGTTGTTTATATTGGATGTACTTTGCATTTGGGTCTGTTGACCTTACCCTGTGTTACTCTCATGCTGTTCAACGTTTTTGTCATGTTGATTTGATGGCTAGATAGAAATAAATTTGAACCTAGTAGGACCATGTTTTTAAAATGTTTTATATGAAGCATCTTGTTTTCCTGCCTCTTTTTTTTTTTTAAAAAAAGGTCCTGGTGATATTTCTAACCCAGATGGAACGACTGAAAGGTGTGCAGTCTTCGGGCGTTTTGCTGGTGTATTGGTTACTCTTCTTCTTCTCTTCTATCGTTCCCTTTAGCTCCAAAATACAACATGCCGTGGTAGGTGTAAGTCCATAATTATAAGTTTATAATTGCTTACTCATAGTGGCTATATACAGTGGACCCTCGGGTTGCGTTACCTTTGGGTAATGTAACTTTCAGGTTGCAAACACATGCGCAGAAGCACTCTGTTCGCCTTGCATGTGCGCAGAAGAGGGGCCTCTATTTAAGTAATTTTTGGGGTGTGCATGGACCCCCGGAATGAATTAATTTCGTATCTAGAGGGTCCACTGGGTCTGAGGTACTAGGCCTCTGAGGCCACATTTATACCATACATTTAAAGCACCATGCTACCACTTTGAACAGCCATGCCATCCCCCAAAGAATTCTGGGAGCTGTAGTATGTTAAGGGTGCTGAGAGCTGTTAGGAGACTCCTGTTGCTCTTATACCTCAACCAGGGAGGGCATTCCACAAACTAGGAACTGCCACTGAAAAGGCCCTGTCATGGGTCAATGCCAACCCGGTAACCTCCAATGGTGGCACCACCAATGAGGCCATGCTTTCTGAGATGCTGGATGTTAGAGAAGACACCCTTTTCGGTGCTTGAATCCCAAGACACTTAAGGCTTTATATGCTACTATTAACACCTTGGGTTTGGCCCAGTATCTCATCATGTGGCACGAGAGTCTCCTCGCCTTCTGAAGAAAGCTAATACAGTGGTACCACGGTTTTCGTACATCTCGGAAGGCGAATATTTCGGTTTTAGAATGCTGAAAACCCAGAAGTAAATGCTTCCGTTTTTGAATGTATCTCGGAAGTCAAACAGCTTCTGCTGTATTTTTCTCATTTTTCTCAGTTAAAATTGCAGACCGCTCATTGCGCCTTGGTTGTCAGATGTTTCGGAAGTTGAATGGTCTTCCGGAACAGATTACGTCCAACATCCGAGGTACCGCTGTATCTCCTGACTTCCTTCTAATAGTGTGATTTTATTTATGGACAGTTTCCATGTATCCCCCTACTTCTGTGATAGTTTTATCCTGTATAAACCACTTGGTTGCTGTTGTTTCTGGTGAGAAGCTAATGCTGCCTCTAGGACATGGTCTCCTAGATATACATAATGACAAGCAATTATTCTTTATTTTTGCAGGGACTCAGAGAAGAACCCTTCCATCGTGTTATCTCATACGTTCGTTTCACCTTGGTCACATTGGAACTGATCCTCTGTTGCTTTGTAGACCACCCTCCTTTCTTCTCCAAAGTTGGCAATGATGCCGTAAGCATTTCCGCTTTTAATTTATAGAGCCTCAAAGATGCCAGGTATCAAGTCTCTTTTTAAGGCTTCTAGCCCTTGTTCCCACAGGGAAAAGAGTTGATACATTCTCCAAAAACCAAAAGGTCCTATGTAGGTCTACTCAGACGCAAATTCCACTTAGTTCAATGGGATTTACTTCCAGGTAAGTATGCATATGATTCCAGCTTAAAAGAATGGAAAATAAGGTATGAATTGAGAAGCAGACTTTGTTTTATACACACAGACAGATAACACACATATATGTATTCAGCTATAATGGCCCCAAAGTGCATATATGAACTATTTTAAAGAAAGGTTTTTGACATTTCACATTGGATGGTCATTTCTCAGCAGACCTCTGCACAGAGGTGCGGTGGGGGTGGGCCGCCCCAGGTGTCATCCCGAGGGGGTGACAAAATCCCCCCAGGGCGGATTGCCACACATCCCCTGGGCAGGTTGGTTGCCTGAGTGGCTAGCTCCGCCACTGCCTCTGCAGTAAGCACCACATGTTCAATGGCATTAATCTGGCATCTGAGAGATTTGGGGAAATGACATATAGATTACCCTCATTCATAATTCAAACCAGCTCTCTGAGAACTTCATGTGAGGTCCTTGGAGTCAAATAAATTGTGTGGATGAGCAACAATGTACATGTAACTGCTGATAGCTTCCCTCACACAGTTTTGAAATGTGCACAGTTTTGCAAGCAATCTCCCCTAAAGTAATGCATTCTTGTATGTTATTTTCGCTAATAACTTCATTTCTGTGACTTTTTACCCCTACAATATGAATTTTGGTAAACATTATTTGCTCGGAGAATTGCATTCCAAAATTTGGATAAGTGTGAATTTCTAAAGATAACTGTGTTTTGCTTCCCACATTGTTTTGGGAAAGTACAGATTAGGCTTTAAATGTATACCGAATTGAATTTCTCCTCCATCCCTAGTTAGGACCCTTTATGCTGTTGCTAGGGATGAACATTTTTGAACCAGAAACCATTGAAGATCCCAGTTAGGTATCTTCTTCCCACTGCACCAAATATTGTATGCATATGTATGTAGACCTGAAAGCTGTCCTTTCCCCCCCTTTTAAACTTTTGTAGAACCCGTGTCCTGAAGCTGGGGCCTCTTTTGCTTCCAAAATCACATTTTGGTGGTTTGCTGGGTAAGAAAATAAGCAACGTTGTATCATGTGGCTAACGTAATTACCGGTCTTGCTCACAATGCCAGTGGTCACCAAGGCTTCTTGTGACAAAGATTTGTGCACTGTGAAGAAGGTCTTCCTTATGTCTGTCCTTGACCCTCAGGAGGCTAATTTGCCAAATTTTCTTTCAGAAAGTTTACCAGGTCATCTTCTCAGTCTTCATAATATATATCAGGGAGCCCCAACCTTGTGGGCACATTTAGATTTTTGAGTGAGTGCCGTGAGAGCCACTTAGGCTGGTCACTTATCTTCCCGCTACGTACCCCAATCATCAACTGCCCCCTCTGAAAAGGAGAGAATGGCAATATTTCATGCACACTCACACTTCCAAGGGATCAGGGTAAAAAAGTCAGACCTAGTAGAATTAATGGGAGCCATGAAAAGCACATAGAACTAAAGCAGGAAGTGTGGAGGAGTGTCGCTCTTCCAACATCCTCTTTCATGTACAATGGTACCTCGGGTTACAGACGCTTCAGGTTATTACAGACTCCGCTAACCCAGAAATAGTACCTTGGGTTAAGAATTTTGCTTCAGGATGAGAACAGAAAGCCCCATTAGCTAAAGTGGTACCTCAGGTTAAGAACAGTTTCAGGTTAAGAATGGACCTCCAGAACAAATTACCGTATTTTTCACTCCATAAGACGCACTTTTTGCCTCCTAAAAAGTAAGGGGAAATGTGTGTGAGTCTTATGGAGCGAATGCAGGTGGGAGGCTCTGCTCAGCGCTCCCTTTAAAGAGCTGCATGGAGCTCTTGGGGGCTTTTCCCCGAGGAGGGAGAAGGGCAGCCTGTCAGTCCACGCTCCACGCGGCTCTTTAAAGGGAGCGCTGAGCAGAGCCTATATGCATCCCAGGCTCTGCTCAATGCTCCCTTTCACGAACGCCCTCTGTTTCATAGGTTGCTCTGGAAGGGATATCGGCAGCCATTACAAGCAGAAGACCTGTGGTCACTTGCAAGAGAAAATTCCTCTGAAGATATCGTTACCAAGATTGAAGATGCATGGAATGAGCATTGTGCAAGAGCCAAGCAGTAAGTGCCTTTTGTATGTATGCATAAGAGCAACTACCAAGGAAGGAAGGTGCTAGTCCTTCACGTTTCCAGAAGAGCAGGTATCTTCATAGGAGGGATCTGGCTGGCTTCTGTTGAGAACAGGACATTGTGGCTCTCTGGAAGTTGTTAGGTTACAATTCCTGTCAGCCCTGACCATTGGCCATGCTGGCTGCGGGGCTGGTGGGAATTGGAGGGCAACAGCAACTGGAGGGCAACAGGTTTCCCATCCCTAATGTAGATGACCCCTGAGGCTGGATCAGCAAGGACAAGTTTTATGGGTTCTTGGGTGTTAGGCAGCAGCTATAGACATTCAGTTCACATTTTCAAGACAGACTTACCCAATTCACACTTTTCCGAAACAATGCATGAACTGCAACACAAGCATCCTTTGAAATTTGCACTTCTCTGAATGTTGCGGTGCAGTTCTCCAGTAACATGTAAAAAAACCGGACATGCTAGGGTAAATACCATACAGCAATTCATTACATTATAGAAAATTGCTTTGTAAAAATGTGCGTGTTAGGGGGAAATTATGTACAAAAATCTGTGTATAAGGAGAAATCTGTGTTAAAATGCTGGTGGGTTTTTCATGAGCATTTTAAAAAAGAATAATAATTGCAAATCTGTGTTGAAATGTGGAGAACTGAACTTAAGAGGGGGGATTAGAAACTAGGAGAAGCTGAAATTGACTAATTTGTCCATTTCTAGCAGCAGCACCCAAGATTGCTGACCTGCTCACGCATTCAATGAAAATGAATGAGAGTAGTACTTCTGGGAGAGCCGTAGTTGCTAATGCCCATTGGGAGCTGTAGGGCGAAAGGCAGGGAGTCCAATAGTAGGTGGAACCAGAGCCAATGATGGGCAGAGCCAATGAATTCTAGTTATGTCCCTATTCTTCTCCCTGCTGAATTCTACACGGACTAAGGAGGAGGCAGCTGGCTGCCATTGCCACCCCCCTGGTCTGGCTGTAGGTAAGGAGGCAGGTAGGTGAGGGCTGACTGAGGTTGGTGGGGCACTGCCCCGTTTGCCCAAATGGACCACCCTCTGCTTCTGAAGAAGGCTACAAGGATTTGGATAATAGGAATTCAGCTGCACCAAGTACGTGAAAGGCTAGAGCTCTCTCTTTCCTTGTTGATCAGAATTGCAGACTCCGCGAAATTTAAAAGAGAGCGTGCAAGTCGTGAAAACGCTGAAGAAACCACCATCCTGCTTCAGCCTGAACATAGCAAAAGCAAGCCGCTCCTGAAAGCTTTCTGGAACGTGTTTGGGACCTATTTTCTTTTCGGGACTCTTGGCTTAGTCCTCGGTGACGTCTTCTTGTTTTTGATACCAAAGACACTGAGGTACATGGAGAACTAAAGACTGCTTCCTAGGAAAAGCGTAGCATTTGTGGCTGTCTTCTTCCTCCACTGTCAAAATATGCCTCAGAATACCAGTTGCTGGGAATCGCAAATGGGGAGAAGGTTGTTATGGTCAGGTCCCGCTTTGATGCCTCCCGTGGGCAGCTGGTTGTGAGAACAGTGAGGACTAGACTGGGCCTTTGACCTGGTGGGTTGGTTGGTTGGTTAGTTAGTTGTAGGTCACTTTGGGTTGCCCTGGGCGAAATGAAGCAATTAACAATAATAATAATGATAGTAATAATAATTTATTACTCCCCAGCCACTCTGGGCGGCTTCCAACAGGATATTAAAAACACAATAAAATATCAGACATTAAAAGCTTCCCTAAACAGGGCTGCTTTCAGATGTCTTCTAAAAGTCAGATAGTTGTTTATTTCCTTGACATCTGATGGGAGGGCGTTTCACAAGGCGGGCGCCACTACCGAGAAGGCCCTCTGCCTGGTTCCCTGCAACCTCACTTCTTGTAGTGAGGGAAGTGCCAGGCAGCCCTCAGAACTGAACCTCAGTGTCCAGACAGAATGATGGGGGTGGAGACGCTCCTTCAGGTATACTGGGTTGAGGCCGTTTAGGGCTTTAAAGGTCAGCACCAACACTTCGAATTAAATAAATAAATAAATAAATAAACATGAGCAAATCATAATGAAGCAGGGCTTGCTCTTCTGTTCTTAATTTCTGGTATCTCCAGGTTGTTCTTTTTAAGGGTCGAGTAGTAGCTGGCATGAAAGACTGGATGTCCCGAAACCCTGGGTGTCCACAGATAGGATAGAGAATACTGGTGGCAGGGGGCAGACAAGCGGGAAGATACCCATACCATAGCTCACTGGGGGAGCATGTATGTGCTTTGTTCAATCCCTGGCCATCTTCAGTTAAGAAAGGGCCAAGTAGCAGGTGATGGGGAAGGCCTTTGCTGAGATCCTGGAGCTGCTGCCAATCAGAGTGAACAACACTGAGCTAGATAGATGACCCGACAACCAGGCTTTAGTTCAAGTCCATTTCCCGTGTTCTTCATCCTGCCCTGAAGCATTGCTGTGAGGGCTCCTCTCTCTGTGGTAGCCCTCATTCCAGGTGTGTCGTTGACGATGCTTTCTCCTTTTGTAGTCTCTTCCTAGATTTCATCACTGATCCAGAGGCTCCTTATTGGAAAGGTTATTTCTATGCTACGTTGATGTTCCTCTTAGCTTGTCTTGAGACACTGTTGGAGCAGCAATACATGTATATGTGCCTTGTGCTGGGAGTGAGGCTGAAGACTGCTGTTACAGGCCTTGTATATCGGAAGGTAAACCCTGCTGTTTGTTGGCGCATCTCCCTTGTTTTCCTTCCATCTCATTGCTGCTGTGAACTGGATCCAGGAAGACTGACGGGCAGAAAGCCTGTTTCCACACTGTACATTTGCTGTGAAACAGCCATGTTTTCTTCATGGCCCTTTTAAGGACATCTGCATGACATCGTGGTTTAAAATACCCCTCCCAGGTTTCCCCTATTCATCTTCCATTGCTTTTTCAGCTCTCAGAAAACCACACCTTTTTAAATACAGTGGAACAACAGCCCAATTTCTCCATATGTAGAGATGATCTATTGCACCACTATTCCATCACATTTCTGGCTGGTTCTGAGCTCCCTCGCTAAGGGCATTGTTATAGAAGGTTGGCCAGAAATAGCCTTCCTATTGAAAAAGGTTCTTTCCTTTCTTCTGCCATTTTGGAGCACTCACTGAGAAAATGAGTGTCTTGTCAGAAGACTGTTCTAGCCCAGACACTGCATGCGGTTCTCTTTGAGTTGGTCTGCCATAGTAACAGCTTTGCCATGACCTACCTGGGATGGCTTCACAACCCACCTGTGGGTCCTGACCCAGTTGTCCAGTGTTTCCCAAACTTGGGTTTCCAGCTGTTTTTGGATTTCAACTCCCATCATCCCTAGCTAGCAGGACCTGGGGTCATTGTACAAAGGTAAAGTTCACATTCACTACTCTGTCTGCTTTTGTCTCTGGCTGAAAAGGATTCCCCACCTCTGCCTTAGGACAAACAGGTTGAAAGATTTTCATAAAATGAATTCGGAGTCCTTTATCTTGGGATGTCAGTCACTGTCTTTTTCTAAACCTTATTCAATTTGTGGCCTTGTGGGTTTCATTTTCTCTCCTGCAGATCTTAGCCATGTCAGATGCAGCTAAGAAGGCGACGACAGAGGGGGAAATTGTAAACTTGGTCTCTGTTGACGTGCAGAAGCTAACAGATCTCATTACGTATTTTAATGGAACTTGGCTTGCCCCCATCCGGATTATCGTCTGCTTCGTCTTCCTTTGGCAGGTAAAAGATTCCTGCCTGCCTCTTAGATCTTTGGCATGCCATATAGGACTTTAAAAGCCAAGGAGACAAGTTGCGTTGCATACAGGCACACAGGCCAGAATACCGTACAAAAAAAGAGAAACAAGCCAGCCACTCCTAAAAAGAAGCCATCTAATTTTAATTACCCTTTGTGTGAGTGTGTGTAGAGACTAGTGTAGTATATAAAGGGTTTGGGTTTGGTTTGTTTGCTTCACCCTCTTTTGCCACTGGCCCCACACACTACCGTGCATGTGGCCCTCAAAAGGTTCTTCAGAAGGGAATGTGGCCCTTGGGGTAGAAAGGGTTCCCCAGCCTTTTTCTAACTGGTCAACAAACCACTTGTTTTTGCAGTCTTGGTTGATCCAGCTAGTAATGAGCCACTATGCATGGCTGGTGGACATATTGGCTTGGTGAGTCACAGAAGGAAGCAGAGTAGTAGATAACTGTGCCTGCGCAAAGCAGTGTTTCTTACACGTATTCTTGTGCCAGAATGCCGATACTGCTTTATAATTGTGTTTACCAAATGGACACTATTCACACAAGTCAATTTAATCAGTCATTTATGTCAAGGCTGATCCACCCAGAATTGCAATGGGGAGAGGACCAGTGGTGAAAGACGTGCCTTCGCTGCTTAGCCGAATTCATGCAAATTCAGCCTTGTTCAGCTGACCACTAGATGTCTCTGTTAATACATAAGAAGCAGTGCAAGGAGTTTTAACTAAACAATCAATTGCTAAGTGAAGGCCTTGGATAGGAAATAAGTTCTTTGATTCTCCTTTAGTACAGTCAGTCCAACGCAATTCTTCAAAATGTATGGTTGAAAGGTCAGGTGGATTGAGTAATGTATATGTGGAGGGGAACAAGACTCTTAGTATTCATAATGGAGGCATTTGGTAGCATGCAAATGCAAACTGCAACAAAACGTTGCAGTATGTCACCTCCTAGTAGAAATGCTTTTATTCAGGTTTCTAGCCACCCGTACCTTCCCCCTCAACTCTGTAAGCTGTAAGGTAAGGATAGGGAACCTGCTGCCCTCCAGATATCCTTGGACTCCAACTGCCATCAGGCCCTGCTGTCATGGGCAATGGTAAGGGATGATGGGAATTGGAGTTCTGCTACTTCTGGAGTGCCACAGGGGTGCTCACTCCTGCTGTAAAGGGCTGCAGCAGGACATTTCCTCACACACCCCTTCCTTTTCCAGTTGATGCTGAACATTCTGTGACAAGTAAGAATGCTTATTCCTCATTAGGCTGGGGTTGGGTTTTTTTGGAGGGGGATGTTGTTGCCCACTTTAGGCTCCAGGTTTGCTGGGAGGGGGTCATAACTGTTTCTGCAGAAGGGTCTCAGTCTCCAGCATCCGAGAACCACCCAATCAGCATGAAAAAGGAGCTTTGCAGCTGCTGACTAAAATGTAAAGAAGTGAGTCAGCTGCTGAGGGTCAGCTCCTTGGGTCACCCTGGAGAAGGCAAGTGGAAAGAACACCAGGGAAATGTTGCCCTGCATGCTCCAAAGCACAGTATTTAGGAACACTGCTTGCCTGCAAATTCTGCTAACTTTGGCCATGGTCTCTGAACACAACTTAAGTCTCTGAATGGCTCACAAAGTCATTATAGTAACTTTCGTTATTAATATACCCCAACACTCATATCCTTTCCTGACAACTGAATAAATGTAAGGGTGACGGTGACAGAACATGTAAGGTGTGTGTGTGTGTGTGTCAAACTATTCCTCCATGTTCCTTTCACTTAATATTGCTTTTGATTTTTGCATCCTATTAGCTCCTCGGGCCATACGCTTTGACGGCTATTGCTGTGTTTTTATTCCTCTTGCCGCTGAACTTTGCAATCAGCAAAAAGAGAAGCCAGTTCCAGGTATGAGTCGCTGCTTGCAATTAATTATCAAGTTTTTGGTTCCGCGCTTGAAACCAAATCGGGCTCTGTTACTGTTTTGTTTCTCAGGAGGCTCAGATGAAATATAAGGACAGCCGTGCAAAGCTCACCAGCGCCATTCTCAGAGACATCAGGATCCTAAAACTGCATGGATGGGAAGATAACTTCATGGACAAGGCGCTGGGTATCCGGACACAAGAACTTCAAGCTCTTAAGGCATCACAGTTCCTCTTCTCTGTGTCTCTTGTTTCTTTCCACTCATCAACGTTCCTGGTGAGTGGGGTAGGGTTGGTGCTTTTTAGACAGCTGAACAAACTGCTGTATCTTCACCTGTTTCCCCCTTGTTCCTTCTCTGCAGATTGCATTCATCATGTTCGCAGTCTACACGCTGGCAAATGAGGGAAACATCCTGGATGTGCAGAAAGCCTTTGTGTCTCTGACCCTGATCAACATACTCAACAGGGCTCATTCGTTTCTCCCCTTCTCCATCAATGCTGTTGTACAGGTGAGTCCCAAAAGTCAACTTTCAGTTTGCATGAGTGTAACAAGGAGGTGCTGTAGCTCCCCTTCTTGGTGATCTGAGCTAACTTCTTAGAATATAAGAGGAGTCCTGCTGGATCAGGCCAGAGCCCATCTAGTCAAGTATCCTGTTCTCACAGTGGCCAACCAGATGCCTATCGTGGAATTCTACTCAGTATTGATCCAGAGCAGATTCCAATGTATAGTTAGCAGAATAAAAACTTAAACACGTTGCAGGATTCCCAAAAAATAGACCAGAGGCAATTATATTTCATCCAGCAGAGCTTTACTGCTACTGAAGGCAAATGAGCAAAATTTGGCCCTACTATCATAGTCAGCATGACCTTGACAGAAAGAGATAAAAGTTTGAGCCAGCTGTACTAAGCTTCTCTGAAGGAATAACCCAAAACACCAGGAACCTTCTGCTTGCATCTTTCACACAGAGGAGCTTCCAGAACCCTCTTGAATTAATTAGAACAGGAAAGACATCTTCACATCCGATCAATACTTTCCACACTAAGAAATGCAAACTGGCAATGCCCATTGTGATGTGTGGACAGTAGCACTTTCCCCAACTTGTGATTCCCAGAATCTGATATTCAGAGCAGTTCTACACAGTGCAGGTGGAGCAGAGCCACCAAGGTTCAGCTGTGTGTGTTCTTTGTTCCAGGCAAAAGTTTCCCTGAACCGTTTAGCTGCCTTTCTTTGCCTTGAGGAGTTGGATCAAACGGAAACGAGCTCTGGTTCTTTGGACTGCAGTAAGTATCAGCTTATGAGTGGTTTCCTTTTGAGCATAGGAGGCTGCCCTATAGTGAGTCAGGTCATTGGACCATCTAGCTCAGCATTCTTGGCACTGGCTGGCAGCAGCTCTCCAGGATTTCAGGCAGGGAGCTTCTCCTAGCCCTACCTGGGGATGCCAAGGGTTGAACCCAGGCAGCACCTTCTGCATGCAAAGCAGATTCTCTGCCACTGAGCTCCTATGTTCTGATGGCCGAACCTGTTGGTGTTTTGCAACTTTGACCTGTTGCAGGACCTTAGCCAGACCTTAGCAGAGCATATGCAGAGTTGCAGGCAGGATGGACGAAGCAGGAACAAAGGCTGCTACTAGTAACTTGATAACACTGGTACCTCGGGTTACATACACTTCAGGTTACATACGCTTCAGGTTACAGACTCCGCTAAACCAGAAATAGTACCTCAGGTTAAGAACTTTGCTTCAGGATGAGAACAGAAATCGTGCTCCGGCAGGGCGGCAGCAGCAGGAGGCCCCATTAGCTAAAGTGGTGCTTCAGGTTAAGAACAGTTTCAGGTTACGTACGGACCTCCGGAATGAATTAAGTACTTAACCCGAGGTACCGCTGTACTTATAAGGTGTTTATTATGTACAGCAGACTCTACAAGTTACTATATAGGGGAACGGATACACGGATCTTAACTAGCTCTCTCTGAACAAAACCAAACGACTCTCAGAACACCACAATGGCCAACAAACACATTCCAGTCAGTAGGTCATAAATCATTATGCCTGTGTGAGACCTTAACCAATGGTAAAGCTGTTTCCAGGCTTACATATCTCCAGGCAGGTAACTCCTCTCTGCTCAGTCATGCTTGGCTGTCGGCCAACTCTTAATTGACTCTGTGTGAAGCTGCACAGAATTGCACGTAGTCAAAAAATCCCAACAGAACCCTCCCATTTTTATCCCCACAACAGTGGCATGCTGTTATGCAGCAGGATAGGGCAAGCCATCTCTGCCGGCTAGAGATCTGGGGGAGCAATGCAATTCAGTTCACATCTGAAAGCAAATCTACCTAATTCACAGTTTCTGAAGCAATACACGAATGAAAATACCGCCATCTTTCAAAAATCAGATTTCTCCGAAGTTCACAATGCAGTTCTCCAGCTAAACATGGCATACAGAAATGTACGTGCTGTGGTTAAGTATGCCTAAAAATGCATATGTTGGTGGAAATAACGTACAAAATGCAAAATATTGGAGGAAATGGAAATATTACTATTATAACATTTATATTTATTTACATACCGCCTTTCTTCCAGGAGCTGAGCTCATATGAGGGGAAATGTGCTTTGCAAAAAAAATGTTAGGCAAAATTGTATATAAAATGTGTATATTAGGAGAAATTCACTCTAAAATTCTGAGGAATTTCCATGAAGACTTTAGTTAAAAAATTACACATTGATGTGGAAATGTGGAGAAGTGAAATTAAGATTGGAAAAATGAGAAACTGAGAGAAATGGACATATTTTTCCATCACTACCCAGACCTGAGCCGGAATGTTTAAGACAGTAAGAGCTGTTCGACAGTGGAATTTGCTGCCAAGGAGTGTGGTGGAGTCTCCTCTTTGGAGGTCTTTAAGCAGAGGCTTGACAACCATATGTCAGGAGTGCTCTGATGGTGTTTCCTGCTTGGCAGGGGGTTGGACTCGATGGCCCTTGTGGTCTCTTCCAACTCTATGATTCTATGATTCTAAGGCATTTATCTGAGAAAATGTGTAGTGAGTAAATAAGGTAGTGTAGGGAACCATACTCGGTCCTAGGGCCACATTCCCTCCTGGGCGACCTTTTGAGGGCCACATGCCAGGGGTGAGCAGGGCCAGGGGGGAAAGTGGGCAGAGCAACGGAAGTAAATTTTACCTTCTGTACACAAGAAGAGCCTGCCGGATCAGCCAAGGGCCTGTCTAGTCCAGCAAACTGTTTTCACAGGTGCCCACGGGAAGCCCACAAGCAGGACTCCTGCAACTGGCATTCAGAAGCATTGCTGCTTCCCAACTGCGAAGGCGGAGCTACAGGAGGCAAAAGCCATTACCAGACTTCTATACACCTTCCAGCCAGGGAGGAACATTCAGACAGGGTGTGAAACAGGGCCAGCTGAGGGGTGTGGCCTATAGAGAGAGGGTGTGGCCTATAGAGAGCGCCAGGGGCCAGATGGAGAGGCATAAAGGGCGCCACATTTGAGGCTCCCTGAAGTTCCCCATCTGTAAAATAAGGGGGAAACCAGATGTGTTTTGTTTATGATCTGGAAAGGCAAAATTCTTTTCCCTTTAACGCTCTCGACTTTCTATATTGTATCTAAGGTTAGCATATGTTCCCATTATAACAACCTCGCTTGTATAGCAAGTGATATAGAAAGCCACCAATTGTGCCAAGGCACATATAATGAGTGCTCCTTTGCCTTTCTTCCTCAGTGCAGGATTGTGTTATGGTAAGGGAAGGGACCTTCAGCTGGTGCAGAGAGAGCCCTCCCTGCCTTAAAAGGTAAATGGCCATGAGCAAATTGGGTCTTTTCTTCTAAAGATGAGCTCTTTTCCTGATTTCAATCTTGATTATGGATTGGGTTGGTGGACGGTCCACAAAAGCAAATGAACTGAGCTGTTGGGGTTTCTTAATCCTTCCAATAAACTGGCTGTGATTATGATCCGCCGCGATTCCTGCATTGCAAGGGGCTGATCCAGATGACCATTGGGAGATCTCTTCCAACTCTGCAGTTCTTTAATTCTGTACAACAGCACGCATCGCCTCTGCCACCACCCCTCTCGGTTAGCTGACTTACTAACAACAGAATTAACTCTTAAATTGCACCCCGGATTATCTCTGCTGTTGCACTTCCAACAGCGTGTGCCAGACGCTCACGGGAGTATATGTTACCATCCACGCAGGATTAATCTAGCGATACCTCGGGGCAGTCTGTGCGCTGTGGTTGGCCAGGTCGGAGCGGGAAAATCCTCACTACTCTCAGCATTGCTTGGAGAGCTGCACAAAACAGAAGGCACTCTGGCTACGAAGGTAAAAGCTTCTTTTCCTCCCCTGTCCTAAGCAAGCTTTTAGTTTTAGGTCACATCCACACTGCATTTAAAACACCTGGCTTCCCCCAAATAATACAGTGGTACCTCAGGTTACATACGCTTCAGGTTACAGACTCCGCTAACCCAGAAATAGTGCTTCAGGTTAAGAACTTTGCTTCAAGATAAGAACAGAAATCGTGCTCCGGCGGCGCAGCGGCAGCAGGAGGCCCCATTAGCTAAAGTGGTGCTTCAGGTTAAGAACAGTTTCAGGTTAAGTACGGATCTCCAGAACGAATTAAGTACTTAACCCGAGGTACCACTGTATTGGGAACCAGAGGTGGAGCTAGCTGCTCGGCACCCGGAGCGGTGCGCATGCTGTGCACCCGGGGACAGGGCGATCCGCCCATTGAGGCGGAAGGGGCAAGCGTCCCAGGGGGGTGGCACGGCGATGTCACCCCCCCAAGGGATGACACCCGGGGCAGACCGCATCTCCCTCACACCCCTTCCTCTACCAGTGCTGGGAACTGTAGTTGACCCTTTGCAGAGCTACAGTTCCCAGAACCTTTAGATTACAGTTCCTGGGATTCTTTGGGGAAAGCCACATGCTTTAAATGTGTGTTCAACCTGCTTTAAATGTATTGTGTGTACGAGACCAAAGTCTAATGTATATATAGTTAATGGTAGCTGCTTTCTGAGCTACATCCTTTCTTACCCTCATTTTTTGAAAGCTGACGGCTCCAAGCACATGATCCTCAACGGCCTGGAAATCTTTTAGATTGCCAGCCTAGAAATCTCTCTCCCTGACCGTTTACATGCCGTCTTTTCCATCATCAACAAAGATGTTATGCTGATTTTTAAAAAAGGGAATAAAAAGTGTTATCGTTTTATTTTTTGTTTGTTTATTTAATGGGGGGGATTAAACTAGCATCCTATTGTAATTGGTACTTAGATAGTGTGTGTGTTTGTCACCCATGCTGCATCTGGTGATCATCTCTTAATTTAATTTCACAGGGCACAGTAGCGTTTGTTCCCCAGAAACCCTGGATACAAAACATGTCAGTGGAAGACAATATCACATTTGGCCAGAAGATGGATAGGAGGTGGTACAACAGAGTGGTCGAAGCCTGTGCGCTGGAGCCGGACCTGGAGAGCTTCCCTGCTGGAAGTCAGACAGAAATCGGAGAGAAGGTTCTTGGTTCATTATTTGTCTGACCGAGAGTTAATTTTGAAAAATGATGATAATACCTGATTGTTTGGGATGTTCTACAGGTGTTTTAGTGCCTGCCTCCAAATTGGACTCATTTTTGTATTTTATAGTCCTATTGCGGTATGTGTTGTAGGATGCACCATTTTGATTTTTATTCTGTGCAATGCTGTGGTCAGGATGCTGTCAGCAGCTCCCGGCTGGTTGCCCAGGAAAATATATAAAGACAAGGAAAAGTTTATTACAGTCCTTTTTTATTTCAATCTTTACAGAGAGAGGCTATAGAACCCAGCCTCTTGGATAATGGTGTTGTCCCGAGTGAATCTCCACCCCATTCCCCATCTCTCCCACTCCCTCATTCATCATTCTCATCATCTCCTCTACGGGTGCTGCTACATGCCCTCTGTCTTTGAGCTCTTTGCTCTCCTACTTTTAAGGCTCACCAGGTTCTGGGAGATGGAGGGTCTGGAATGCTTTCTAATGACAACGTGTCAGCCAGCTGTTGCTCTGGCTTCCCAACTTCCCCCTCATCTGCCTCTGAGCTGCAACCTCCCTGAAACCCCTGCTGTAAATCTTTACTGTCTTCCTCGTCCTCCTTCCTGGAAGGGTCCCTGGCAGCTGTGGGTTTATCTTTGACAAAGTGAAAGTGGGGTGCAGGTTGTGACAATATTTGCAGGAGCATAGAAGTGTTTCCAGCTAAGCTCTACTTGGACCCATTGAAATGAAAGAACCTGAGTTAGGCATGCCTGCTAACTTCAGTGGGTCTACTCTGGGTCGGACTAGCAATGGATATAACCCATAGGAAGTTGCATTATATCGAGTCAGGTTTGTCTTGCTCAGTATTGTTTACACCAGGGATAAACAAAAGATGTATTGGGATTTACTGTATTTTTCCGTGTATAAGACTGGGGGTTTTTTTTAGCAAATATTAGATTTAAAATTGGGGCTCGTCTTATACACAGGTAGTGCTGAGGGGTGTTTTCTTAATTTGGAGTCCCCAAAAATAGGGGGCATCTTATACATGGGGGCATCTTATACACGGAAAAATACCGCAATTTAAGGTAGATGCTGCAAGTAGTTGTGGGGGAAGAATTTGGGCTTGGCTCGCATTTTATTGCAAACGTATTTGTTTTGCACTTACCAAAACATTATGTGAGCCAAAAATGCAGCTTTTCTTCAAAATCCTCACTTCTCCAAATTCTTGGATGCAGTTCTCCAGCCAAAGCACATGGATTGATGGAGATGCTTGGGATTTGTCTGCCTCTAAGTAGAACTAGGAATGTCCCCATCTGAAACCTTGGAGGGCCACTGCCAATCATTCCAGACAATACTGAACTAGCTGGACTGATGGTCTGCTCTTTGCAAGGCAGCTTCTTACATGAACCTGATGCTTGGATGGCCTGGCCTTGCGTAGGATGGATGTGTAAAGGCTGAGTTTCCTAAACCCAGAAGACTTTTCAGCACAATGCTTAAGTGATTTTCTAGCCAATCTGGGGTTTTGCAGATGCAGGAAACCGGGAAAACCAATTTCAGCCTCACTTATGAAAAACCCTTTTCAGGAACTCTGTGATAAGGGATGTGTGTATGTATTGTGGATAACTTTTTTGTGTTGCAACAGGGCATAAACATTTCTGGAGGACAGAAGCAGAGGCTCAGTCTGGCTCGGGCTGTTTACAAGAAGGCTTCAATTTACCTTCTGGACGACCCCCTTTCTGCTGTGGATTCTCAGGTTGGCCAGCACATTTTTGAGCAGGTCATTGGACCAAACGGCTTATTAAAAGACAAGGTACTAATTTCTCCCTCTCTCTTTAAGCCCGATATGGGTCCCTTTTCTTTCATGACTTTAAAGGATCCAGTATGTAGTCCTAAAATCATCCAGCTGAACATAAGGTCAGAGTTTCAAAAGAGGAACACAGCCATTTAGTGCTAAAATGAAGAAGAAGGAGCGAAGTTAAACTAGAATCCGCTGTTTAATGGTGCTTGAAACTGGGCATAGAAGATATACACACACATAACGCAAACTGATGCATGCCTAATATTGTTTCTGAACGGTGCACATGAATTTTATCATGGAACTTTGAAGTGTCAGGCATAGCCCTATTGGCTTTAGCCCAAACGTAGCAGAGTTTTCCTGCACAGCGAGGAAGCTAGTCGTGGTGGAAATGACTAGTCAGCTAGACTCAGAATAACTATTTACAGGATTTATTAAAAGGAAAAATAAAACCAGCAGAGTTTCTGCATACAAATAAAAGCAAAATAAATCCTCTCTTTCTTTCTCTCTCTCTCTCATAACCATACACAGCACTTCTAACTCCTAACACACCTCACACCAAACTGAGCTAGCAATCCCTTGATAACAGAGTTGAGTGCTGGTCGTTAACCAATCAGAGTGAGTAGTTTCTAGGTCAAGCAGACCTGGGCTTTCTGCCAAGAGTAAATTGACACCAGCTTGAGTTAATTGGTGAAGCTAGAATCTGCAAGTTTCCCACGAGAACCAATTAACAGAAACTGAACACCCCCTCACAGATTCTGCTGAACAATTAACTCCAAATACACCTATGTAGGAGATTATTTTTCCAGCAAACCTAAACCCTTGCACATTCGCTTGTTCTTTACCTTTGCCAATGGTTTAGTTAATACATCTGCTACATTTTCTTCACTTGATACATAAGTACAGGTGATTACATTGTCTTGTACACAGCAACGTACATTTTGGTATTTTACAGAGATATGTTTGGAACGCGATTTGAAACCCTCTGTTTTACTTAAGGTTATACAAGCTTGATTATCAATGTAAACTTGTACTGGTTCTCCACAATTTACATTTAAATCTGCCAACAAATGCTTGAAATAAATCACCTCGTTGCACAATTCACTCAATGCGGCGTACTCTGATTCCGTTGATGACACACTTACAACGTCTTGCTTGCGTGACCGCCAGCTGATTAAAGCTCCACCGACCATTATGACTAGTCCTGTGACAGATTTTCTATCTGGCAAATTTCCCCAGTCACTATCACAGTAGCAACTCAACATTTCATCCTCGGAAGAATTTAATTGTAACATATAGCCAATTGTCTGTTTGAGATATCTCAGAACTTGTTTTACCCCTTTCCAGGCATTTAGTGTGGGTTTTGAGACCAATCTACTTAATATGCCTACTGCGTAGCTAATATCAGGTCTGGACCACTGTGCTAGATACAATAAACTTCCAATTACAGAGTGATATACATCAGGGTGTTCAAATTCAGGACTCTCATCTATATGAAGTGTTTTTATGAAACCTGGATCCATAGGCACCACTGCCCCTTTGCAATCCTGCATCCTGTATGTAGTCAGTAGTTGTTTAACTTTGTTCTGCTGACTAATTAGGCAGCTGCCATCTTGGGCCCAGCACACTTCCAACCCTAGATATGTCCTAACCGGGCCTAAGTCTTTCACTTTGAACTTACTGGACAATTGCTTGGCAAACCTTTTAGTTTGTTTATCTGTTTTGCAGGCATACAAAACATCATCTACATAAATCAGACAAAACTCTTGATCACTGCCTGTACCACGTATATAAACACAATTGTCAGCTGTACTCTGCTTGAAACCAAATGACACTAAGGCCTCATGGAAACATCTGTTCCAAGATCTTGCAGCCTGTTTGAGACCATATAGAGCTTTGTTTAATTTTAACACTCTATTGGAACCTGTCTCATAACCAGGCGGTTCGGCTAGATAAAGGTCTTCTGATATTGATGCATGTAAATATGCAGTCTGAATGTCAAAATGGTTTAACAGGAGTTTTCTCTTTGTTCCAAGCGTTAAAATCAGCCTTACACTGTCCCCCTTAGCAGTAGGGGAAAAAGTCTCGTCATAATCTTTTCCAGGCCTCTGAGAGTATCCTTGAGCCACTAAACGAGCTTTGTATTTGTACTCTCCTGTCACCAGAGGTTTAAGTTTGTACACCCACCTGCAGCCTACAATCTTTGCCCCCTCAGGCGCTGCTACTGGTGTAAAAACCTTGTGCTCAATCAGAGAGGACATCTCTTCCTCCATTGCCTGTTTCCAGCGCTCTGCCTCCTCTTTTGGTAACTTTAACACCTCCTGAAAACTCTTGGGTTCTGCACTTACACTAAACACATTTGCAGTATCTGGGGAAAAACGCACCGGAGGCACTCCTTTGTTTTGTCTTTTAGATCTTCTGGGAGAAAATTTTTCTTCTGACCCACTTTCCTCCTCAGAACTACGACCGCTCTTTTGTTGCTTAGCAACTGGTCTTCCACTTTCTTGAGAGCTCTTATCTGAACTTTCCTCCCCCTCAGACTCTGATTCTCTGTGTCTACCTTCAGAGTCATGAAGCTCCTGGGAAGGTTCAAACCAAACCTCAGTATTGGCATGTAGTCTCTCCCAGCCACTATGTTCACAAAAACTGGCATTCCTGGAGATCACAATGCCATTTGTCCCTTCAGCAAAGCGGAAACCTTTTCCCAGCTCCTGGTAACCCACAAACACTAACTGTTTGGTCTTAGGATCTCCCTTCTTCCTCATTTGTTTCGGAATTAATACCCAGGCTTTTGATCCAAACACATGCAAATGGTCAATTTTAGGTTTTTTCTGAAACAATTTAAAGTACGGGGTTGTACCTATTGTTTGATGGAAGAGCCTATTTTGGAGATAACACGCGGTGAGCATGCTCTCCCCCCAATAAGACATGGGCAAATCAGCATCATCAAGCATGGCAAACATCATATCTTGTAAAGATCTGTTTTTTCGCTCTGCAACGCCATTCTCCTCTGGGGAAAAAACGTTCGTTTTCCTATGCCCAATGCCACGCTTTTGTAACCAATCTCTAAAGGCATTTGACATAAATTCGCCACCTCTGTCCGTCTGTATCCTTTTGAGTTTAATGGACAGAAATCTTTCCACAGATGCCACCCAGCCTTTAAACTTAGTGAACACGTCACCCTTATTCTTCATGGGAAAAACCCAAGAATAACGCGTGGCGTCATCCACAATTGTTAGTGAAAAACGCGCTCCACCCCTGCTTACAGCAAATGGACCAATTACGTCCATGTGAACCAGCTGTAGCGGTGACTCACTAACTCTGTCACTTCTGGGGTAAGAGACTCTGTGGGTTTTAACCTTTTTACAGACATTACAATCAAGGTACTTGTTACAACTCTTTAAATTACCCCCATCAGCCAATTCAGACATTTTTAGTACACTTTTCCAGCAAGCATGCCCCATTTTCCTATGCAATAAGTGCACACAGTTGTCATGTATAGCTTTGTTATTCACTGCAGGCTGAGGTTTACTGACTACTGCTGCAACTTGAGATCCTGCTTTAAGCCAAAACAAGCCTCCCTCTGACTTAGCAGTGCCTAAAATCTCACCAGCCTTCTTAATAATGCAACTGTCTCCTTCAAAATAACTTTAAACCCAGCTTTTAGCAAACAATCTACAGACATCAGATTGCTCCTTAATGACGGCACACAAAGTACATTTTGCAGGCATTCACGAAGACAAGGAACAAAAACTGCACCCCCCGAAATCACTTCGGAAGTACTTCCGTCTGCTAGAGCCACCTGGCTGCGCTGTGCTGAGTTCTTGGAAACAAACAATTCATCTGAATTCACGATGTGGCGAGACGCTCCAGAATCGACCACCCAGACCGCTTGTTTCTCATCAGCACTCTTGACCTCGCCGGTCACCAGCTGAGCCGACTGTTTTCGTTTGAAGAATTTCTTTTTACGCTGCTGCTGCTGCTGATCTCGTCTCTGCTCCTGCACCGGCAACTGAGACTTGACCAACTCCGGACATTGTCGTTTTAGATGCGCTGAAGACCCACATCGGAAACAACGCCTAACAGCAAACGCTGACTCCTCACCAGTACGCTGCTTTTGCTTCACCTCTGGCACGGCATGAGAACTCCTTCCAAACCGTCCACCTGTAGAAGCCTCTGCAGCCAACGCCCTTTCTTGCCTCTTCTGCCATTCTTCAATCAAACGCCCAGTAACGTAACTGACTGATAAATCATGCTCCTGTATGCCTTCTAGAGACAAAACTAAATTATCCCAGCTTTCCGGGAGAGAACTCAAAATAATAGCCACCTTCTCCTGCTGGTCTAGTGCACAGTCTCTTTCCTGTAGCGCAGAAAACTTTAACTGTAAACTGTGTAGGTGTTCCTGCATTGTAACCCCAGGCTGTAACATTGCCTTGTACAATGCCTTGCGAATGAACAGCTTGGAAACCGCTGTCTCACGCACATGGAGTTCTTTAAGTGCTTGCCACACACCTCTAGCTGTCTTGATTCCCCTCACATACGGCAACTGGGAATCTTCCAGCCCCAAGACAATTGTGGCCCTTGCTCTTTGGTCTTTATCGAGGTCTTCATCATCAGGCTTCATAGGAAACTTACTCACCACCTGCCAGAGACGATCCCTCTGCAGCACTGCCTGCATGCGTTCCGACCACAGCAAGTAATTGGAGTCATTCAGACGCTCAAAAGCCATCTGAACTGGTTGTGAGGCCATCTTGAGAGCGATGTCCCTGGAACCCGGAACCAGCTACTCACGACCACCGAGATAGAAAACAGGAACCACAGCACCCAGCACTCACACGCTGCAGCTGTTGTCCTTGTGTCCGCTGCGTCACCAGCTCACCACGGTCAGGAACCAGCCAGAGAACAACAACTTCTGGAACTACTGGAACCAACGCCGTTGATGCTGACACCACCGCAACTCAGGCTGGCAGCACAATGCCCATAACCTCATGGAACTTTGAAGTGTCAGGCATAGCCCTATTGGCTTTAGCCCAAACGTAGCAGAGTTTTCCTGCACAGCGAGGAAGCTAGTCGTGGTGGAAATGACTAGTCAGCTAGACTCAGAATAACTATTTACAGGATTTATTAAAAGGAAAAATAAAACCAGCAGAGTTTCTGCATACAAATAAAAGCAAAATAAATCCTCTCTTTCTTTCTCTCTCTCTCTCATAACCATACACAGCACTTCTAACTCCTAACACACCTCACACCAAACTGAGCTAGCAATCCCTTGATAACAGAGTTGAGTGCTGGTCGTTAACCAATCAGAGTGAGTAGTTTCTAGGTCAAGCAGACCTGGGCTTTCTGCCAAGAGTAAATTGACACCAGCTTGAGTTAATTGGTGAAGCTAGAATCTGCAAGTTTCCCACGAGAACCAATTAACAGAAACTGAACATTTTAATCTTAAGAATTGTTTTGCTAGATCTAACCAAGAGTCCATCTCATCCAGCATTTTGTCTCCCAACAGCCACCAGCTACTACAGTTCCCATCATCCTTGATCAATGGCCATGTTGGTTGGGACTGATGGGAGTTGGAGTCCAAAATGTCTGGATGACACCAGTTTGGGGAAGGTTATTGTAGCAAGAGTATATCAAAGCAAATTCTCCCTTCTTCTCTCTAGTTGGCACTTGACAAAGACAGAGGCCTTTTTAGTGGTGGCTCCCTGCTTGGGGAATGCTCACCTGATGCCATCATTGTTTGTTTTTAGGTGCCAGACTTTTGATCTTTAATTGGGAGGGCAGTTAGATATGCCAATGGGCTTATGGTGCTCATCATTAAGTGGGATGTGTAGGATTCATTCTCTCTCTTTCTACACACACACACACACACACATTTGGGGGAGTACTTTAGGGGTTATACTCAACTAAGTTCTATTCAGAGCAACCCGTTGAAATGAATGAACATGACTAAGTTAGGTTCATTAATTTCAGTGGATCTTCTCCGAGTAAAACTAAGTTGAATACCGCCCCTCCCTGTCTTGTTTTATTGCTGTTTTAATATTTGATTTCATTGTTTCTCGTTTGATGACCTAAGTTGCTTTGAGACACTTTGCTGTAAAGAGTGACAAATAAAATTGATAAGTATTATTATTATCATCATTACACCAACAACAGTGATGAATACATTTGTTATACTTTGCTTGCCGTATACCATATTGTGTCTTTGTATATTGGCCTGAACCCCTGTTTTTTTCTATTTGTGTCTGTTACTATTGGTCAGCGGGTGGTGCTGTGGTCTAAACCACAGAGCCTAGGGCTTGCTGATCGGAAGGTCGGTGGTTTGAATCCCTGCAACAGGGTGAGCTCCCGTTGCTCGGTCCCAGCTCCTGCCAACCTAGCAGTTCGAAAGCACGTCAAAGTGCAAGTAGATAAATAGGTACCGCTCCGGCAGGAAAGTGAATGGCATTTCTGTGCGCTGCTCTGGTTTCACCAGAAGCAGCTTAGTCATGCTGGCCACGTGACCCAGAAAAACTGTCTGTGGACAAACGTCGGCTTCCTCAGCCAGTAAAGCGAGATGAGCGCTACAACTCCAGAGTCATTCGCAACTGGACTTAACTGTCAGGGGTCCTTTACCTCTATCTTTTACTATTGTCAGCACAGGAAGATGTAATATCTGGCAGCAGGAAATCTTATTTGTATGGTACAGTGGAATCAAAGAGAACAGACACCACAAAGTGATGGATTGTTTCTTTTCTTCCCAGACTCGTGTTCTAGTGACAAACACAATCCATATTTTGCCCAAAGTGGATAACATCATTGTTATAATGAATGGAACGATCTCTGAGAACGGTTCTTACCATGAACTTGTGCAGAGACAATGGGCTTTTGCAGACTTCTTGAGGTCACACGACACAGATGAGAAAGAGGACCAGGATTTACAAGGTATTGCAAGTCACAACGGATCATAATGCTTATGGGGCATCAGTAAAGAATCGGCCCCTGAAGTGTTTGTTAATTTCAGGCATTTCCCATGTTATTTTGGGAGCTATAGCAAAATCTGTCTCACACATGCAGAAATTTTGAAACTTCTTAATTGCACAGGTACAGGAAGTGTTGAAATTGTCACCAAAGGACACATGACCTGCCATGGAAAACTTGGAGGGTAAGTAATCAAGATAGTAAGTTATAGAAACTGCAAACCACACTTATCTGTGAGTAAGCTCCACTCAATCCAATGGGACTTACTTCTGAGTATCCATAGTTAGGATTGCAACCTCACGTCACATCCACACATACATTTAACACACCCTTGTATCACTTAAACAGCCATGGCTTCCTACAAAGAGTCCTGGAAACCGTGTCTCTAAAGGCTGCTGTCCTCACAGAGCTGCAGTTCTCAGCACCCTTAATGAACTATAGTTCCCAGGATTCTCCATGTTTTAAGTGTGTGGTGTAGATGTGACCTCAGTCATGAATGTGAGACGATACCCGAAAGCTCTTTAAAGTTCAGCAAGAGCCCTTTCACTTATCTTAAGTATATTTTCTCTCTGGTGGCACACAAGAGAATCCATGCTATTTTTTAAAGGGAGAAAATACCGTTTGGGAAGTAGGGATCTTGGAGAATTCTGACTAGAATGGAAAAAGGAATAGAAATTGCCAGTGTTCACATACTGTATTTTTCGCTCCATAAGACGCACTAGACCATAAGGCACACCTAGTTTTGGGAGGAGGAAAACAAGAAAAATAAATCTGAATCCTAGAAGCCAGAACAGCAAGAGGGATCTGGCTTCTGGGGTAGCCTCTGGCTGTTCTGGCTTCTGGGACAGCCACGTGCAGCCTCTTCCAGGCAGCGGGATGAAGTCTCCCTCTGCCCGAAGAGGCTGCACACAGCTAAGGCAGAAGCCAGGAGAGGCGCTTCACTGAAGGGGCGCTGCGCAGTTCTCCCTCTCTACGCAGCGCCATTCACTCCATAAGACGTACTCACATTTCCCCTTACTTTTTAGGAGGAAAAAAGTGCGTCTTATGGAGCGAAAAATACAGTGGTGCCCCGCAAGACAAATGCCTCGCAAGACGGAAAACCCGCTAGACGAAAGGGTTTTCCGTTTTGGAGGTGCTTCGCAAAACGAATTTCCTATGGGCTTGCTTCGCAAGACGAAAATGTCTTGCGAGTTCCTGCGGGGTTTTTTTCCTCCCCCCCCCCTTTTCCCCAAGCCGCTAAGCCGCTTATCAGCTGATCCTAAGCCACTAAGCCGCTTAACAGCTGATCCGCTAAGCCGCTTATCAGCTGATCCGCTAAGCCGCTTATCAGCTGAGCCGCTAAATCGCTTATCAGCTGATCCGCTAAACCGCTTATCAGCTGATCCGCTAAGCCCGCTAAGCCGCTAATAGCGCTAATCCGCTAAGCCGCTAATGGGCTTCCTTCGCAAGACGAAAAAACCGCAAGACGAAGAGACTCGCAGAACAGATTCTTTTCGTCTTGCGAGGCACCACTGTACGGTATTTGTCCTGTATCAAAATCAGTCTAGCAAATACATCGGGTATTTATGGTTGTTGTTGTTGCTACTCTTAGTCTGCAAAAGTTATGTCAGCGATGACATTTATCCCCATTTGCATTCCTTTTAATTGAAATGAACGGGGTGGGATAGCACAATGGCAATGAATTTTGCCACAGTGGGCAGTGAGATGAATAATGCAGAAGGCAAACTGCAGTGGAAAGGAAACAGGGCTGCATAGCTGGTATTCTGTCGGTGTAGCAGGGGCTTCCACCAAACCCTATGGATCCTTAGCCAGTGGAATTTGAGAATAGGATTGTGCCCCAACTAAAGCTTTTTGGACTGTGATAACCCAATACATGAAATCAACCCATCTTGCTGCTTCTTTCTATCAAGGTCTTACAAGTCTTTGGAAAACAGAGGCGGTTGCAAGGAAACAGATGGAGCAGAATTCACGACAGAAGGCGAGAAACAGCAAACTGGGAGGGTAATTTGAAATGACTTAGTTGTGTATAATAACACAGTTTTCTATCACAACTCCCTGGGAAGAGGGATTGATTGTTAGGCCACTCTGAGAAACATAGCTCTGGGCGGGGAACGGCGGGGGTCTCTTCTCAGCACCCTTAACAAACTACAGCTCCCAGGATTCTCTGGGCGAAGCCATGGCTGTCTGAGGTGGCATTGTAGGTTTTTTTAATGTGCAATGTGGATGTGTCCATAAAAGGCAGCTTCCTGTCTTCCTAGCTTAGCCAACCCAAGCTTTATTATCCTGTTTGTCTCTCTAGGCAAAGACTTCAGTCTACCTGACCTACCTGAGAGTGGCGGGGTCTTTCCTCTGGGCTTACATTCTAATTTTATTTATCTGCCAACAAGCTGCATCCTTTTGCCAAGGTTACTGGCTCAGCCTGTGGGCCAACGACCCCGTTTACAACGGAACGCAGCCGCATACCAAGCTCCGAATCGGCGTTTACTTTTTCCTTGGATTCGCCCAAGGTTTGTTCAGCCCTGCAGTCTCCCTGGGTCCTTTCTGCAAATTCCTTGTGGCCCTTGAGGCTTCACTACTCAGCCCCTGAGACTTTTCCCAGGTCACTTCTGTCTCTGGTTATCAATGCCTCTGGTGTAATTTGGTTGTTTTCTTTCATAGCATTTTGCTTTAATCTGCTGTTGTGAGTGAAATATACTCGGAGTCCTGTAATGATTTCATGCTCTCTATTTCGGCTTGTAAAACAGTGATTGAATTGCCCCCCAAACCTCAGGCTTTTATATACATTATTTACACAATGAGTCCCGTCTGATTGGCTGATTCTGCTTCCCTCCTGAAGCTTGATTGGTCTTTTCCAGCAGGCCATTCAGTTGTTGCATTCTACGATCCTGCCAGCCTAATAGGCTGATTAACTTCCTCCTGGAGCCTGATTGGTCTTTTCCTGCCAGCCAATCAGTTGTTGCATTCTAGGATCCTACTTGCCTATTGTTCTAGGATCCAAGCTTAGTACATAACAGTGAGCTAACTAGGAAGGTCCTCATTATCTTATCTATCTACTGTATTTCTCGCCCTATAGGACGCACCATCCTATAGGACGCACCTAGTGTTTTGGGGGGAAATAAAGAAAAAAAAATTATTTCCCCCGCCCAGCCGCGGGAACTCCCGCAGGGCTCCCTAGGCTGCGGATATCTGCCCGGAGCGCGGGGCGCTCTGCTTCAGTGCGCCCCGCGCTCCGTGCAGCAGGCTGCAGATATCTGCCCGAAGCGTGGGGCGCTCTGCTTGAGCGCGCCCGACGCTCCGGGCAAGCAGGCTGCTATCCGCAGCCTAGGGAGCCCTGCGGGAACTCCCGCAGGCTCCCCAGGCTTGCTGATAGCTTCCTGAAGCCTGGAGAGTGAGAGGGGTCGGTGCGCACCGACCCCTCTCGCTCTCCAAGCTTCAGCGAAAGCCTGCATTCGCCCCATAGGACGCACACACATTTCCCCTTCATTTTTGGAGGGGGAAAAGTGCGTCCTATAGGGCGAAAAAACCAGTCCAGGCCATCTTAATATTGATAATAAAAGAAAGTATCTCTCATCTATTATTATCAATTTATTTATCCCCTTTGTATACTGCCTTTTCTTCCAAGGAGCTCAAGGTGGTGTGTGTGGTTTTCACTGTCTCATAGAATCATAGAAGAGCTGGAAGGAGCCACAAGGATCATCTAATCCAAGCGCCTGCCATGAGAAATCTTTCACCCAATGTGGGGCTTGAACCCACGACCCTGGGCTGGAGAGTCTCATGCTCTACCAACTGAGCTATCCCTCAGGGCTAAAACACAGTACCTCACTGTCTCATACAGCCCTATTTCACCCTCACAACAACCCTGTGAGGTAGGTTGGGCTGAGAGACGACGACTGGCCCAAGGTCACCCCACTAAGCTACCGTTATGCCACACTAGCTCTCTTGCATTGCAGCCATTGGGAAGTTTGGATCAATAGCCTCCGTCTTCTTGGCCGGGACGGTGGCCTCCCACGAGCTCTTCCGGAGGCTCCTACACGATGTCCTCCGGTTGCCGATGTCGTTCTTTGAACGGACGCCTAGCGGCGAGCTGCTCAACCGCTTCTCCAAAGAAATGGACGCCATTGATTCCATCATCCCAGACAAGCTGAAGTCCTTGCTGGGGTTCCTGTTCATTCTGCTAGAGATCTACGTGGTTATCGTCATGGCCACTCCGATAGCCGTGGTGGCTATAGTCCCCCTGACTGCCTTGTATGCTGTGTTCCAGGTACACATTAGCTCCCTCTGCCATGTTTGTGGGCCAGTTCATTGTTGTAATTAGAGGTGAATGTGCAACCTGCTCTCCTCATTAAAATAATATTATTTTACTTATACCCCACCTCTTGCCCAGAACCAGGACTCAAGGCGGCGTACAAAAATTAAAAGAAACACGGGAAAAACAGAAAGCTTTAAAAAAAACCAACCCATAAAATATCATTATTATTATCTATTTATTAAACTTGTATGCTGCCCTATGCCCATAGATCTCAGTTCACAACACAGTGGCTGAACAGCAATAAGACTATATTGGAATTTAAACAATGACTTACTTTCCTGAGCCACTGTAATAGTAAACTTCGATGCTCTGCTTCAGTGTTCCTTTGCAGATGCTTAATGCAACAACTCTCACAATCCCTTGCTTGCTGGGTTTGATGGGAGTTGGAGTCCAATAAGGTCCAGAGGACCCCAGCTTGGGAAAGGCCGCTCTGCTTCCGCGATGTCTCTTTCTTCTTCCTTCTGTCCCTCAGAGCTTCTTCGTCACCACCTCCTGCCAGCTGAAACGCCTGGAAGCTGCCAGCCGCTCGCCCATCTATTCCCACATTTCAGAGACCTTCCAAGGCAACATCGTCATCCGTGCATACAAGGACCAGCGGCGTTTTATTCTGCAGAACGACCTTAAGGTGGACGAAAACCACAGGGCGTCTTTCCCGGCCGTGGTGGCTGACAGGTATGACGTTACAGCTTCTGAGAAGGAAAGAGAATGCCATGCTACAAGCTTTTGCAGTTGGGTTCAGAATGGCTGTCCTCTTGGATGCAGGTGGCCCTGTGGTCTAAACCACTGAGCCTCTTGGGCTTGCCGATCGGAAGGTCAGCGGTTCGAATCCCCGTGACGGGTTGAGCTCCCGTTGCTGTGTCCCAGTTCCCACCAACCCGGCAGTTCAAAAGCACACCAGTGCAAGGAGATAAATAGGTACCACTCCGGCAGGAAGGTAAACGGCGTTTCCGTGCGCTCTGGTTTCCATCACAGTGTCCCGTTGCACCAGAAGTGGTTTAGTCCTGCTGGTCGCATGACCCGGAAAGCTGTCTATGGACAAACGCCGGCTCCCTCAGCCTGAAAGCAAGATGAGCACCGCAACCCCATAGTTGCCTTTACTGGACTTAACCATCCAGGGATCATTTACCTTTACCCGCTTAGCACAGTACGCCTCTTGGTCTCCAGGCCCCAGAAAATGGCTGACTTTGCAGTCCTGTGGCACAACACACATGGGTGGAGAACCTCAGGCCTGGGGGATGAGGGTGGCCCTCCAGACTTCTCCATGTGGCCCTCAGGACTGAGCCTTCTTCCCCCTGGGGAACCGCCGAGGGCCTTCTGGCGTTTCCCTCACTGCAAGATGCCAAGTTACAGGGAACCAGGCAGAGGGCTTTCTCGATAGTGGCACTCGCCCTGTGGAACACCCTCCCACCAGATGTCAAAGAGAAGAACAACTACCAGACTTTTAGAAGACATCTGAAGGCAGCCCTGTTTAGGGAAGCTTTTAATGTTTAGTAGGTTATTGTATTTAATGTTTTGTTGGAGGCTGCCCAGAGTGGCTGGGGAAACCCAGCCAGATGGGCGGGGTATAAATAATAATAATAATAATAATAATAATAATAATAATAATAATAATAATAATAATAACAACAACAACAACAATAACAACAATAATAATAATATATTATTATTATTATTATTATTATTATTATTATTATTATTATTATTATTACTGGGGGCTCCCCAGCTGGTGCCTCCCACCACTGCTTTGCATCCAGCCAGTCTGTGACATGTGAGAATGAGGCACCTTTCTCTCTCTCTTTTAAAATCCCAGGTGGCTTGCCACGAACACAGAATTCCTGGGGAATGGCATCGTCTTGTTTGCAGCTTTACTTGCTGTGGTGAACAAATCCCACCTCAGCCCAGGGATCGTGGGCTTTTCTGTTTCCTGTGCTCTGCAGGTAACCTGAACACATCACTATGTCCTTATCTGGCAAAGAAAACAAGGTTGTTTGTTTGCTTTTGTTTAGCAAGAAGTGCACAGGAGTATTATATTCACATGCTATACAATGCACTTTTTTGTGCCAATAAAGGAGATTGATTGATACTCACATAGAAGATGGAGCAGGCTTGTTTTCTGCTGTCCCAGAGGCTAGAACCCAAACCAATGTATTCAAATTCCAAGACAGGAGCTTCCGACTAAACATCAGGAAGAACTTTCTGACATTAAGAACTATTCAGCAGTGGAATGGACTGCCTTGGAAGATGGTAGATGCTCCTTCATTGGAGGTTTTTAAACAGAGGTTGGGTGGCTTTCTCTCAGGGATTCTTTAGCTGCCAAAAGCAAGTTCTTTCCCTGTTCCTTGCCCTAAAATTAACTCAATGTATTGGTTATTAATCCTGTTAGCCTCGCTCCCTGGTTGTTTAGGCAAGGAATGATAAAAGTTAAAATGCAATTTCAAGGTGTGAGGGGTGCAGTTCCTCCTTATAAGGCCTGTATTTGCATTTTTAATTTTCAGTATAATTTTATTTTATTTTATTATTGCATTTATATCCCACCCTTTTCTCCAAAGAGCTCAAGGTGAGCTTCATGGCCAAGTGGGGAATTCAAACCCTGGTCTCCCACGTCCTAAGTCCAACGTGCTAATCACTACACCACACTGGCTGTCCATAGGAGGAATGTGGATCCCGTACTACCTAATCCATCTCAGCTCCCTGTCATTTTGTGCTTCCCCCCTCCCCCTACTCTCATTTTGTTCAGATTACCGGTGTTTTGAACTGGATGGTGCGCTCCTTAGCAGAAATGGATAACAACATTGTGTCTGTAGAGAGAGTGACTGATTACTCAATGACGCCCAAAGAGGTAAGTGATGGCACTCTCCGTCAGTTAATTCATGTAGGAAGCCCAAATGGGTGGATTGATGCATGGTATGAGAAGAGGTATGGAAGCTCCCTCCAAGCTATGAGTTCCTACTTGGAGGAAGAACGCTGTTGCTCTCAGGGCCTGCTTTGGGGCTTCCCATTGGTTGGCCACTGTGAGGAAAAGGTCAAAGTTTTTGCCCTGATCAAGCTTGGCTTTCTCATGTTCTTAGCAATTGTGATCTGTCCTTCCAGCAACCCTCTGGGCAGAGAGAGAGAGAGCGAGCAGCAGGGAGGTCATAAGGGGGGCTGAGAAAAGGGTCAGTTCCTCCCATCTTTGGCTCCGGCCTTCTGGTGGAGGAGTAATTTGACTCGGCTTGCATTTAAAAGCAAACCTACCTAATGTAAACAGTATGTAAACCAAACCAGAGCTGTCCTTCGAAATTAAGCCTTCATTTTGCAATGTAGTTCTCCAGCCAAGGCACGTGTCCAAAAATGCATATATTATGTTAAAGTGGGCAGATAAATGCATATGTTACTGAAAACAACATACAAAACTGCATTATATTAGGAGAAAATACTTTGTGCGCACACACAAAAATACCTTAGGCAGAATTGTTTAGGAAAAATGTACCTTTTGGGGAGAATCTTCACTATAATGTTGATGAAATAAATAAATAAGAAATGTAAAGGACCAAAAATTCAGATTGGAGAAAATGAGAAATGATGGATTTCTCCCTGAAAGAATGAGACCCTTGACAGAAAACTTCCCCGTTCTTGCGGTAGAAGGCAGGGAGGAGCAAGAAAAACAGAACGAGCCTTCTTTAGTGGGAAAGAGAAAAGGAATTGCTTCACTCGTAAGTTAGCTCCATCGCCATCATTGCCTCTCTCTAAGGGAGAGAGGATCACACCTCCATAGCTTCTAAGTCTCTGAGATTCTGGGACTACATATTTCTTTCCATCCTTCCTTTCTTGGGATGCTGTCACCTTCATCATAATCATCTGTTAGATGTCTTTCATGCCTTTCAGGCATGGGCAGTGACAGCAATATTACAATACAATATTAAAAGCAGTTAGAATTTCTTGTCAACTTCTGGATATTGTTTTTTTCTTTGTTTCTCAAGCTTTAATAAAAATTGTTTTGTTTGGGTTTTTTTAAAAAGAAACATTTCCAATCAGAAGAATAGGGTGGGCCAAAAGGCTATGGTGAAGAGACATGTCTTCATCATATGACAAAAGATTTCCAGGGAAGGTGCCCGAGGAACCTCAGTGGGGTGGGAAATCCTCAGCTTAGGGTCCCTCTCCTAGACCTCCGCCCTCCATACATCCAAGAGAGGTGGAAATGTCAAGAGGGCCTCTTCTGCCTCCCCTAACACTGAGGGGGTCTGTAGGGAAGGAGGCAGCCTTTCAGATATTTGTGGCCTATAAGCCAGCAGCTGCCTCTCCTTCCCCATCAGCCTCCATTTTCTCCTCCTCCCTTTCATGAAGCAAATGGAGCATGTTTGAAGGGCCTAACAGTCTTTTGTCTCACCCTCATTCACTCTGCACCTTTCCTTCCTGGCTGCAGCTGTTGGTTTTGTCCAGCAAGGAGAGTGCTGGCTCAGGGTTAGGCACCTACTGGCAAGTTTGCACAGACAGGGGCAACTAGCATGGTACTCCGTTTTCCTACTACTAGCTCTCTCGCCCCAAACGTGGCTCAGAAGAAAATTGGTGTCAGCCCATCCGTTTAATCCTGAAGCCACAGGATTTAAAGGCCTACTATAGCAACCCTTTTGTAGTTGCTCAGTTTCACAGCTGTTTGAGACCTGGTGTTTTTGAGCTTGAGGTTCCACTGTATCTCTTTTCAGGCTCCCTGGACTTTGGACAATCACCTCCTGCATGAGAGCTGGCCCACTGAAGGGAAGATTGAATTCAAAGGCTACAGCTTGCGATACAGGCCAGGCTTAGAATTAGCTTTGGAGAACATCAACCTCAAGATCAATGGACAAGAAAAGGTAAGGCGGGCCATTTTGGGTGCTTTTTACACCTTAAGTACTTGGAGGGAGGTGTGTTTATTAGGTAAGCGCTACTCAAGAAGAAATAGCATCCTTTCCAGAGAGAGGATGTGGGAAAAGGCGTTATATGAAGCTGATCTTTTCCCACTTTGCTAGTTTGAGGTCCAATCCAGACATCCTTTTTCAGGATGATTTGTGCTCACGATGGTCTATGCAAACCCTGTTTTCGTGCCGGCAAAAGTTTTGGGATGGGCATACTGCTTCATTTCCATTCGGTGCATGTCCCGCAAATTCCTGCTGAAATCCTGCAACTCGTTTTCCTACGTGTGACTGTGATGTTTGAAAAATGTCTTGTAAAAGAGGAAAAGGAACCAAGGGAAACTCCCCAAAACTTTTGATGACCTCCAAGAAAATCTAGATTTAATTGACATCTGGAGGTTTAAAAACCCTACAGAAAAGCAGTTTACACATTTTTCGGGAGTCCATCAAAGCTGGGGTAGAATTGACCAGATCTGGGTTTCCAGAGAGCTCTCGACAAGATCGGTGAAATGTGAAATAGATCCCAGAACACTCTCGGATCACAATCCCATTTTTTTGGAATTAAAGTGTAAGCTAGCAGGCCCCTATAGATGGAGAATGAACGATCACCTATTGGAACAGGATGATATAATCGGTAAGGCAAAGAATATTTTGAAAGAATACTTTGATCAAAACCTGAATAAAGGAACAAAAATCGATGTGGTGTGGGATGCAAGTAAAGCAGTACTTAGGGGTTTCTTGATCCAACAGAATAAATATAAAAAGAATTTGAGAGAGGTAAAAAAGGCTGAAATAATTAAACAATTAAAAGAAACAGAGAGGAATTTAATAAAAAATCCCGAAGATGAAAAGAACAAACAACTCGGCAAATTATTACAAACCCAATATTCGACATTGATAAACCAAGAAATAGAGTGGGGAATAAAACTGATGAAACAGAAATATTTCGAGTCGGCAAATAAAACAGGTAAATTACTAGCGTGGCAACTGAGGAAAAGAAAAAAACAGAGAGTAATCAATAAAATTAAACATGAAGCCCAAATAATAGAAGATCCAAATGAGATAAAGGAAAAGTTCCAGCAATACTATGAAGCTCTGTATAAAAAGAAGGAAGATGAGGATATAAATGAGATAAACAGGTATTTGGAAAACAGTGGAGGGGAACAACTACTAGAAGAAGAAAAAGCACTCTTAAATGACCCAATAACCGTGGAAGAGGTCAGGAACATCATCAAGAAAATGAAACCGGGGAAAGCCCCAGGCCCGGACGGCCTGTCTCAAAAATATTACAAAACTCTAGAGGAATATCTGGCCCCGGTTTTATGTAATGTAATTAACAACATCTTACAAGGGGGAGAAACACCTGACTCATGGAGAGAGGCATACATAACGGTAATTCCGAAAGTAGACTCGGATACGCTCGATATAAAGAATTACAGACCAATATCACTGCTCAATGATGATTATAAGATCTTTGCAGGAATAATGGCTAACAGATTAAAGAAATATCTGAATAGAGCGATCCATAAAGACCAGGCCGGATTTCTGCCCGGCAGGCAGATTAAGGATAATATAAGACATATAATTAATATAATTGAATATTTGGATCTTAGAATCGACATCCCCGCTGCCTTAGTCTTCATAGACGCTGAGAAGGCCTTTGATAATGTATCCTGGCACTTCCTCATAAAGTGTATGGAAAAGGTTGGAATAAGAGGGCCATTTCTAGAAGCTATAAAATCGATTTATTCAGAGCAAAGAGCGAAAGTAATTATCAATAGTAACTTGACTAACCCACTTAAGATTACCAAAGGTACAAGACAGGGGTGCCCTCTGTCGCCCCTGTTGTTTATCTTGGTTCTGGAAACTCTTCTAAACAAGATAAGAGAAACACCTGAAGTAAGAGGGATCAGAATAGGCACAAAAGAGTACAAAGTCAAGGCCTACGCCGATGACTTAGTAGTTTCAATAGAAGACCCCGCAAAAGGGATTAACACAATGATTGAATTAATGGAAACGTTTGGTAGACTATCCGGCTTTAAATTGAATAAAAGCAAAACGAAGATGCTGATAAAAAACGTAGATGAACAACTAAAAAATAAAATCGAGTTGGAATCCGGGTTAATGGTATCGAAAAAGGTTAAATATCTGGGTATCTGGATTACACCAAAAAATATAAATCTGGTGGAAGATAATTACAATAGAACCTGGAAAGAGTGCAAAAGAGACCTAGATAGCTGGAATAGATTACAACTTTCTTGGGAGGGAAGAATGGCAGCCATTAAAATGAGCATCCTTCCAAGGATGATATTCCTATTCCAAAACATCCCAGTAGTCAGGGGCACAACTATGTTTAAAGATTGGCAGAGGACCCTTTCCAGATTCATCTGGCAGGGTAAAAGGGCCAGAATCAAATATAAGTTGCTCACTGACAAAAGGGATAGAGGAGGGTTTGCAGTGCCAAACCTGCAATTATACTTTGAGGCGTCATGCCTCTGCTGGACTAAGGAATGGATAGCTTTAGATAACACGGACCTACTAGATTTGGAGGGTTTTAATATCAGACATGGGTGGCATGCGTACCTGTGGCAGGACAAGGGGAAAGTACACAAAGGATTCTCCAACCATATTATAAGAGGTGCGTTGTTGGAGGTGTGGAACAGGTGCAAAAGGTTAGTAGAAAAAGATATCCCTTGGTGGCTGTCACCCGTTGACATCCTAATAACCAAGAAACTAAACATGGAAGGTAAAAGATGGACATATGCCGACCTCCTAAGAAGATCAGATAAAGGATGGGAAATTAAAACCTACGAAGAACTAAAAGATAAACTATCGGGATGGCTCCAATATCACCAAATTAATGCTATTTGGAGTGAACATAAAAAAACCGGAATGAGTAAGAACAAATCCAAATTCCAACTAGAAATAATAGAGGGAAAATCTAAACTCCTAACTAAAATGTATAACCAGTTACTAGACTGGGATACAATGGATGAGGAAATTAAAGATGTTATGATTAAGTGGGCTATAGACCTAGGACACCCCATTGAATATGAAAGATGGACAAAATTATGGACTAAAGACATGAAATTCTCAGCCTGCGTCAGATTCCGAGAAAACATGGAAAAAATGATGTACAGGTGGTACATCACACCAATAAAATTAGTTAAAATGTATAGAACTGGGGACAAGACGTGCTGGAAGTGTAGGAAGAAAGAGGGAGATTTCTTCCATATGTGGTGGTCCTGCGAAGAAATAAAAAAGTTTTGGGGGTTGGTATATGATGAGCTAAAAAAGATCCTAAAGTATACATTCCCAAAAAAGCCCGAGGCATTCCTCCTAGGAATGATAGGAGAAGAAATCAATAAAGACGACCAAATCTTTTTCCAGTATGCGACAGTATCCGCAAGGATACTGTTAGCGCAGAGTTGGAAAACATCGCACATCCCAACGATCAGTGATTGGCAGAATAAATTAATTGAATACATGGATACAGCAATAATGACTCAAAAGATCAGGCAACAGAGAAATAACAAATTTATTAACGATTGGAATAAATTTCTCTCATACATGGAGTTGACTTTGGGAAATGTAAAAATTACAGTAGGTATGATATAAAAACCGCGAGGTACGAACTACGACTAGATGAAGACACTGCTGAATATATTGCTGAGTTATGGCTCTCGACGTGGTGGTGGGAAGTCTGATAATGAATTTGATTTATATAAGATATGTGTAACTAAGTAGTAAGAAACTTGTTTGTTTTTGTGCTCGTTTTTATGGAAGATGCATTTATGTTTTTTAATTGATGTGACATAATAAAGGTTTTTTAAAATTCAAAAAAAAAAAAAAAAAGAAAAATGTCTTGTAGGAATAAAAGCAGCATTGGCAAAGATGCAGCACAAATCCAAGCTTTTGGCTGACTTTGCTTTCCACAGCTCTGCTACCTCTCTTGCATCTCAAAGCTCTCTTATCTCTTAGGTTGGCATAGCTGGAAGAACAGGGGCCGGGAAGTCTTCCCTAGCCATGGGACTTCTGAGGCTAGTCGAAGCTGCTGCGGGAGAGATTGTGATTGACGGGACCAATATTGCCCTTTTGGGTCTGCACGACCTGAGAAGCAAGGTTGCCATTATCCCACAGGTATAAAACTGCTTCCTGGTGGCAGTGATCAGTTTATTAATAGGATTTCTAACCCTCCCTTCACCATAAGATCCCAGGGCATGTTACAACAATATTGTTATGCACCACCCCAGTGTCCAAGATTCCTGTACTTACTCAGCTTCGGTTTCAGCAGAGGTGGTGGTGTCTTCAGGATATATGGTTTTAGTTGCCCATGCATACAAACTAAGCATAGGATGGAGGGGCGCACAGCATTAACACCCCCATAGATCTTGCATCCCCTTTAGGTTTCCAGGGGAGGCCCAAAGCTGGATGTAGAAATATGGAGAACTCAGTTTAAGATTGGAAGATGAGACATGGAGAAAGCCTGAAAGGGACAGATTACCCCATCCCTAGTCCAGACCCAGGTGAGAATTCTCTGGTGTTTTCCCTCTGCTCAGGACCCAGTTTTGTTTTCGGGCTCTCTAAGAATGAACCTTGATCCCTTGGGCGTGTGCTCCGAGGAGGAGATCTGGACTGCTCTCGAACTGACGCGGCTCAAGAGCTTCGCTTTGGATCTGCCCGACCAGTTGGCATACGAGTGCTCGGAAGGAGGCGAAAATCTGAGGTACCCAATGGAAGGAGAAAGAAAAGGAGACTTCACTTGTGCCTTGGTTTCTGGGGCTATAGGTTTGTCAGGACCTGGGGATCATCAGTTGTTGGGAAACATGAGCAGGAGAGGGACAGTGCCTTTGCATCTTGTTTATGGTCTTCCAATAGACTGGCCACATGGAAGCAGAATTCCGGGCATGTTTTCCTCTGGCATTTAACCTCTTCTGTGTTCTCCGCCCCTTAGTGTTGCCTTTTTCATTGTTAGTTACCTGTGTTGTCGATTGAATGTTGGTTAGAGTGTTGGACTAGGGCTAGGGCAGGCATAGGCAGACTTGGCCCTCCAGATGTTTCGGGACTGTGACTCCCATCATTCCTAGCTAACAGGACCAGTGGTCAGGGATGATGGGAGTTGTAGTCCCAAAACATCTGGAGGGCTGAGTTTGCCTATGCCTGGGCTAGGGAGAGCAGGGTTTGAATCCCCACTCAGCCATGAAGCTCACACCAAGGTGACCTTGGGACAAGTCACTCTCTCTCAGCCTCACCTACTGCACAGGGTTGCTTTGAGGGTAAAATGGGGAGGAAGAGAACTATATATACCACCTTGTGCCTCTTGGAGGGAAGGTGGGATAAAACAGACAATAAATAAGAAGAGCTCTGCTGGATCTGGCCAATGGCCCATCTAATCCAGCATCCTGTTGCCAGTACGTTTCCGAGCACAATTCAAAGTGTTGGTGCTGACCTTTAAAGCCCTAAACGGCCTTGGTCCAGTATATCTGAAGGAGCGTCTCCACCCCCATCGTTCTACCCGGACACTGAGGTCCAGCACCGAGGGCCTTCTGGCGGTTCCCTCACTGCGAGAAGCCAAGTTACAGGGAACCAGGCAGAGGGCCTTCTCGGTAGTGGCGCCTTCCCTGTGGAACGCCCTCCCACCAGATGTCAAAGAGAACAACAACTACCAGGCTTTTAGAAGACATCTGAAGGCAGCCCTGTTTAGGGAAGCTTTTAATGTTTGATGTATTATAGTATTTTAATATTCTTTTGGAAGCCACCCAGAGTGGCTGGGGAAGCCCAGCCAGATGGGCGGGGTATAAATAATAAATTATTATTATTATTATTATTATTATTATTATTATTATTATTAACCAGATGCTTGCAGGAAACCTCCAAGCAGGATGCAAGCACAAGAGCACTCTTTCCTTCTGTGATCTTCAGAAGCATTACTGCTCCCAGGCTGCGGAGGCAGAGCGAAGCCGCCATGATTAGCGGCTGTATCCTCCATGAATTTATCCAATCTCCTTTTGAAGCCATTCAGGTTGGTGGCCATCACTGCCCTCCTGCGAAAGCGAGTTCTGCGGCTTCGCTATGCGCAGTGTAAAGAAGTGCTTTCCTTTTATCTGTCCTGAAAGGTGCCGTATATAAATACATGAGCAAATAGAAGACATGTTGGGTCATGTAGTTTTCCCTAGCTGGAAAACCTGGGTGGCCAATTAATCACCCTTGCTTCTTTCCAGTGTCGGCCAGCGGCAGCTCATCTGCCTGGCACGAGCTCTGCTTCTGAAAGCCAAGATCCTGGTTCTGGATGAGGCCACTGCAGCTGTGGATCTTGAAACAGATTTGCAGATTCAGGCCACCATACGGACTCAGTTCAGGGAGTGCACAGTTCTGACCATAGCCCACCGAGTGAACACCCTTTTGGACTGTGACAGGTAAGGCTTCTTCAGCTGCCAGTTAACATTAATGCTTTGTGCTGTTTTTCGTGTGTGGTGGGGGGTGTTGTACGGCATTTAGTTGTGGATACGCCACTATTTATAGATCTGCTGCTTTTTGGTTAATAGATGTCAATAAGTATCAAAACCAGGAATAATTAGTAGAACAGAAGCAGCCATCTTAGGAATTATGCACAGAGAGGCAAGGTATACTTTTTAACAAATGTAGGAGATTGTAATTATAATTGAGAACAGAGCAGAAGGATAGCAATTAGAAGATAAGGGGGGGGGGGCCAAACCACCAATCATTACAGAAAGCTTGACGGAAAAAGAATAATCTTTTGGAAAGAAGAAAGTAAGATCACAGGGAGGAAGGGGTTCCATAGTCCTAAGTGCCACCACTGAAAAGGCCCCGTCCCACATCCCCACCAACTTCGTTTCCAATGACAACGGGATGCAGAACAGAGCCCCCTCCAAAGTGATCAGTGGCTTGGACAGAATCATTTGGAAATTAGCAGTCATCAAGAGACCATCATGGTGTTCATGAGTTCTGTGCACACTCTTCGACATGAGCATAATAGCACCCTTTGCCCAAGAAACTGTATACCTTGTAGGTCTCCATCAGCAATGCCAATTGATGAATTTGGCCGTGGCTGCTTACAAAAAACACATCTCACCATAAGATGTTTGGTTTAACTAGTTACAGTTTCATTACATATTGAAAGCCTAGCTCGCTCTTTCTTTCTTTCTTTCTTTCTTTCTTTCTTTGGCATGACTAGTGATATAGTCTAACACTTTATGCTCCACTTCTAATATTTGCAGGGTTTTAGTGATTGAAAGTGGCCGAGTGGCAGAATTCGATGCCCCAGAGACATTAATAACCCAGAAGGGACTGTTCTACAGAATGGCTGAAGAATCAGGGCTGATATGACGAGTGAGCCTCAAGGAATAGACTGTGGTACAGGATTTGGGAGTCTGAAGGAAGACATCTGCCTCTTAACCTTTTGTCATTCATATATAAGTCCCAGTCCTTCTGGTGTCCAAATACACAAACAAGAGGTGTATCAGACATCTCAGGGGAACCCAGAAATTTATGTAAGTACACCAGGGATATATGAAGGTTTCGTTTTCTATTCCGCCCTGTATTCATTGCACTGTTGCACTTTGGCACTGTTTCCATTCTGCTGCAGGTCATCTTCCAGCAAAAGATCTCTACATTGTTCTTAATTTTTAATGGTTCTTTTTTTTAATTATATGATGAGATATGGTTCCAATGATTACACTTGGCTGAGCATAGACTAAAAACTCCACAGAGATAATAGAATGGCTCTCCACCGTGTTAAAATGGATGCAGAAATCTTAAGATATGAACAATTAAGCACCGCATGGAGGCAGAAGGAAGTCATTAAATAAATCACCGGAACAAAACCAAAGATTAGGCATAGATAAGAAAGTGAGAGTTGCGAGGAGAAAAAGATAAGGTGATGCAAAAAGAATCTCATACTGGAAATATGTATTAATAATAATGTCAGTGACTGTATTCCTTAAATCACTGTATGTATTTGACAGTATTTTTTTGGTTGAATGTTCCTTTTATTCTTTCTTTTATTCTTTCTTCTTTTTTTCCTCTTTCTTCTTTTTATAATAGATCAATGTGTTTCATTATGTGTAACTTTTAATGTGTAAATAAAGTATTTTTAAAAAAGATCTACATTATTCATCTGCTGGTCACTGCAGCAGAATTACTTAACTTATGCAATTTACATAATTAATGTTAATTAAGTTGTCGCTATGTTACTCCACCCAGTTCATTTCAGAACAAAGGGAGCTCAGTGGGGATTAACTAATTATGTATCATTTGCAGAGTGAAAGCAATGGCAATGAATACCAACTTGTATTTGATGGATTGATTTACATCCTGGACTTGGGATGCATAAACAAACTTGGGCCAATTTCCACTCATGTTTCAGTTTTCCTTACAATTCTCCAGCACTCTTAGGTGTAACAAATATTTACAGGGGGGACCTTTAGGGGAGAAACTCCCCCAAACAGCTCGCTTCCACTGTATTTCTGCCCATCATTCATTTCAAAGAAACAAAATAGAATTGTCCATTTGACAATATGTGTTGGTCCGTATGTACGTGGTATGGGAGTCTTGTTCTGTCTCTGTGGGTTGCATACAGTGATTCCTTGAGGATCGTGCTAATTTTACACACACACACACCTTTGCAAAGATGAACCAGAAACATCCATTCCCTATGTGTGCAGGCACCAAAATGAACACACAACTTGAATAAAATATGCATACGAGAGACATTGGTGCAAATTCGGCAATCCTAGTTAGACTGCACGACCTGTTACCGTGCAAAATTCATTCCAATGAAACAACATTCTTTAAGAGAAAGGAACAGGAGGGAGATCTTGGAAATTGAAAAAAGATGGGAAACATTAATACCAGACTGCAAGAAGTCCACATGAGATACTACCAGACATATCCAACAGCAGAATGATTAGATTCCTGCCTTCTTTTATGCAACTCCAAAACATGTGTCCCCACCACCACACATGTGGCTTTTTTATTATTCTGTTCTAAAGCTTTCCACATGTATTTGTGTACACCTCTGGTGGTAACTTCTTATTAGAGAGAAGCCATTGCATCTAAATCAGCAGAATTTCCCCCCAGAAAGAGTAGTTTTCCTCCTAAGTTGGGCATATACAGAGATAGTGATGGATTTTTATACAGTGGTACCTCAGGTTAAGTACTTAATTCGTTCTGGAGGTCCGTTCTTAACCTGAAACTGTTCTTAACCTGAGGTACCACTTTAGATAATGGGGCCTCCCGCTACCGCCGCATTGTTTCTGTTCTCATCCTGAAGCAAAGTTCTTAACCTGAGGTACTATTTCTGGGTTAGCGGAGTCTGTAACCTGAAGCGTCTGTAACCTGAAGCATCTGTAACCTGAGGTAACATTGTGTGTGTGTGTGTATATATATATATATATATACATATATACATATACATATACATATACATATACATATACATATACATATACATATACATATACATATACATAAAATTGAGGAGATGTTGTCTAAGCAATATGAAAGAACTTCACTTGGTTGGGCAGATGTCCCCTTATCCCAAAGCAAGCGAACAAAAAAAAAAAAAATCCCACCCTCCTCAACCCCTCCCCTGGCTTGAAGATCTGAAATCGTCAGCTCCTGCTTTTTGTGAAGAAAAAACTTTCCTTCAGCTGCCCTCCTCCAGAGCTGCCTCTGAAAAGGAGGTCTGATGTGGTTTTGCAAACACTGAGGAGGATTCCAACGCCATGGAGTTTCGGCACATAATCATTTTCCTTTCCATTTTAGCAGCCGGCATATCGAGGCGTAAGTAGAAGAAACTAAATTAACCATTTCATCTCTTTGGAAACCACGACTCTCACTCTCCTCCTCCCCCACCCCTCCTTTTCTCTCTGTCAAATGCAAAATGTGGCTTCAGAGAAATGATCTCATTTGCCTGGCATTTGATTGTGTTGAGGCTGCGCTTTTTTTGTCATAGGTGGGAAGGATGGCAGGTGGTAGAAGTGGGGGAGGAGGAATCCAATTCAGTTGTCATTTAAAGGCGAACCCACCAAATTCACATGTTCCGAAACAAATACTCAAAACTGAAACGCAGCCATCGTTCAAAATTCGCGCTTTTCCAAATTTTGCAATGCAGTTCTCCAGCCTAGGAATGTGTAAAAAAAAAATGTGTTACTTGGGTGGAGTGTGCATCTAAATGAATATATCAGTGAAAATGGCATTCAAAAAGGAATTATAAGGGGAAATAGCTTTGCAAAGATGGGTTTGTTAAGCGACGTTGTGGGTTCAAGCCCCATGTTGAGCAAAAGATTCCTGCATTTTAGGGGGTTGGACTAGATGGCCCTCATGTACCCTATCAACTTGCAATCTATTCTATTTATTAGGAGAATTTCACGCTAAAAATTTCATGAGAATTTTGAAACACACACACACACACAAATTGCTGCAGAAATTCAGAGAGCTGATTTTAAGATTGGGAAAACGGAGAGCCGTCATCTGTAGCAGGCGCTGGCTAAAATCATATCAGCCAATTCAGAAGATGTGAGGTGATCAGCTTAGTCAAGTGGTTTGTTTTCCACCCACCCCAGCCTTACTGTCTGATAGGTAAGGCTGCTTGGGGAACTCAATCTTTGCACATTCTTATATGAACTCCTATGGGTGGGTGTGCACTAGGTTTCGTCTGTCTGACATTTGTGACTCCATCCTCAGGTGTTTAAAATGTATTGAAACATGCATTTCAGTGTGTATTTAGAGAGAAAATGTACATTCAAATAAGTAATTTGATAGGGGTTTTTTTATAAAAACAATCTTTAAGCATTTTGCAGATTAAGGGAATTGTAACTAAAAACATGATAGGAAATAGATTTGCGCATCCCCAGTTAAACGGATGTTAAAATACATGCTTGTTCTCTCGGGACTCAGCTCAAGAAGCTACTAAATGTGTCACTTGCCGTGATGTAAAGTTTTTTTTAGAATAATAAAACAAAGTGCACAGGGATGGGGGCGGTGCTATCGAGATTGAGATGATAGCATCTCAGTGTTTCCAAAAAGAGATGTTTGGCAGAGGGGAGGATTAGCGTGGAAGTTAAACACACACATGCACACACCAAAGTTGTGTCAGTAAGAGCTGTTTCTCCCACTGCTATTTGCAGTGCAGAGGGGGATTTGCAAACAGAAACATTTAGACATTTACTGCAGTAACAACAGTAATTTACAGCTGAGCACTTTTGAAGTGTTTTTCCTTTTAACTTTTAAGGTGGCAATCCCATTTCTATTTACCTGCCGGTAAGTCCCAATGAACTCAGTGGGATTTCCTATTGCGCAGGCATGTGTAAGACTGCAGGGCAACGCAGTGTATTTATTTAATTCTTTTCAAACTATCTCACTTTGTTGCATCTTTCAAACCTTTGAATCTGTTCTGCAAGAGTTAAGTTTTTTTGGGTTTTGTATACTGGAAGCTAATTCTTTATAAATGGAAAATGCAGATGTGATGAATTTAAAGTATAAACTCTTGTCAAGATAAACGACGGCAGAGAAGCGAAATTTGTCTGGGAATTGCATTATTTGGGCTTGCTGCCTTTCACTAGATGTGTAGCCTCAATCTATGGTTACAGCAGAGAGGGCAAGATGCTTCCACATGTTCTGGAGTCCCACACATGTTATTAGTTTACCTGCTTCAGAATTGAATTCTGAAATTAAAACAGACCCCCATTTCGTGTCATTTCCAAGGATCAATTACATATACCCATTCAGCCTCTATTTCTGGTCTCTGTCTCTTCTTCTTTGTCCCAATGTTAAACTGGGCAGTTGCTTTGCAAAAATGTAATCAGTGCATGCTCAGTGGCCATGGGATGCTGACTCAACTGTAGGTAAAATCTAAATGGAGGTGCAATGGTATCCTAGAATGGGGTGTGGCTGGCTGGCTGGCTGGCTGGTACTCTAAACAGGAGCACTTTTCACAGCAATGTTTATTAGAGGCTATCGCCCACACACTTCTGCTACGTTTTTCTGCTTGTGTGGTGGCACCTCGGTAAAACCACGTCTTACTGTTTGTAGCAGAGTTTTCCCCAGAGGCAGAGGACAAGAACAGGAGTCATATTCAAATTCACAGTCAAGAGCCAGTGTGGTGTAGTGGTTAAGAGCGGTAGACTTGTAATCTGGTGAATCGGGTTCGCGTCTCCGCTCCTCCACATGCAGCTGCTGGGTGACCTTGGGCCAGTCACACTTCTCTGAAGTCTCTCAGCCCCACTCACCTCATGGAGTGTTTGTTGCGGGGGAGGAAGGGAAAGGAGAATGTTAGCCTCTTTGAGACTCCTTCGGGTAGTGATAAAGCGGGATATCAAATCCAAACTCTTCTTCTTCAAGAGCTTTATTGCTTGACTGGATGCACAAGCATTTCTGTTACTATTGTATACAAGTTATTTACATTCCTTTGTCGCTCCAGCATGGTATATTCTCAGTCCCGTGATTAAGAATCCTGAGACAGCAAAACTCACAGTATCAGCAGCACACATTGTCTTACGTCCAGCCTTGTTGTCAGTATTTGTGCTGCTGACAGTGTGTGTGTGTGTGTGTGTGTGTGTGTGTGTGTGCTTTCATCATGTGGCAATTGCAGCCTGCAACTTCCTTGTCACAGTCCGGTTCATGGGCAATCGAAGTCCCGGCAGGGGATGTCAGGACCTGGGGCAAGATGGTGGGGTGGGAGCAGGAACAGGGGCCAGAAGCCAGGAGTCAGGAAGCCAAGAGTCCGAGAATCAAGAAGCAGGGAGTCAAGAAGCCGAGGTTCAAGGATCAGGAAGCAAGAAGCCAAGTGCAGCAAGGCAGGGAGCGTGTTGCTGTGGCAAAGAGCCGAAGGGAAATGCTGACCTTATAACCCTTCCCGGCTCTTGCCACCAAGAGCTGTGAGTTACCAATCGGCCTCACCTGTGAGGCCGCGCCTTGCCTCTTCAGAAGAAACTTAGGAAGGCCCCAGTCCTGCAAAGTCCTATTGGTCACAGGGCCTGGCTCCTGCACACACACCTGACATTCCTCCCTTAATTTGCACCTCCAGCTGACACCAATCGAGCCTAGAGTGCCATTCCTACACACTAAAGAAAAATTCTGGAACCCTCTTTAAAGCTTCCAGGAACTTTTATCTGTTTCTTAAAGAATGTTTTCCTAACAATATTTTGTTGCAGGTCTGGTTTGTGCAAGAGGGGCAGCAACATGGTGAACACTTGCGCCCTCAAAGGCTGTCCCTGGTGTCCACAGGTTATCATCCCCACTTCCTGCATCCCCCCCCCCTCAAAAAAATGAGGCTTGGAAACAGCATTCTGTTGTAGTCAGTGTGAAAGGCTGTACTTATGTTTCTCCAGTTTGCAAATGTGCCTATCAGTCCAAAAAGGTTGGTAACTCCTGTATGTGGTGGATGTTGGAGACAAAAGCTTCAACAATGTGTGAAGGTTGGGTAGAGATGCTTCAAGAGGGAAGCTGACAGGCTGTTTCGTCTGGGTTTAATATCCAAGGGAATCCCAACTGAAACATTAGGAGAAAGATGGCTTGATTAAAAGCACATTGGCTGGTTTAATGCCTTTGCTTGGGAGAATGTTTTTTCCTTCAGGGCCTCAAAAAGGATGTTTTAGAGTCAGAAAAGCTTCAGAGAATAACCAGAATGATCCAGGGTGTGGAGCAGCTCCTCTGTAAGGAAAGGATGCAACATTTGGGGGTGTTCTGGTTTAAAGAAAAGGCAAGTAAGAGGCGACATGATAGAAGTTTACAAGATTATGCATGGCATAGAGAAAGCGGACAGAGAAAAGTTTTCTCCTTCTTTCGGAACGTTAGAATTCAGGGACATCCAGTGAAGCTGTTGGGGGATTCTGGACAGATAAAAGACTCCTTCATGCACTATGTGAACTGTGGAACTCACTCCCACAAGAGGCAATGACAGCCACCAATTCTCTTTAAAAGAGACTTAGACAAATTCATGGAGGTGAAGGCTACCAGTGGCTACTAGCCATGATGTACACTGGTACCTCGGGTTACATACGCTTCAGGTTACATACGCTTCAGGTTACAGACTCTGCTAACCCGGAAATAGTACCTCGGGTTAAGAACTTTGCTTCAGGATAAGAACAGAAATCACGCGGCGGCAGTGGGAGGCCCCATTAGCTAAAGTGGTACCTCAGGTTAAGAACAGTTTCAGGTTAAGAGCAGACCTCCGGAACGAATTCAGTACTTAACCCGAGGTACCACTGTATATGTTCTGCCTCCGTAATCAAAAGGCAGCACACATTTGAATACCAGTTGCTGGAAACCACAGGGCAGAGAGTGCTCTTGCGCTCAGATCCTGCCTGTGTTTTTCCCACTGGCATCTGGTTGGCCACTGTAAGACTAGGATGCCAAAAAGACCCGTTCTTATTTTTTTGAGCAGAGTTTTGTATTCTGAAGATCATCAGGTTTCAGGGGAAAGGGGAACTGGATCATAGTTAATATTAATCAGATTGAAATTGTCAGAAGCATAACCCTTGTGTGGCTTAAACCGAAAGCACATTCTGCAGAGGAAATGGTTTTAGAACAAAAACTGCCATTTTCTTCATGGATAGAATCCATTTATTATTATTGCTAAATAAACATGGTGGTCTCCAAGATGACAGTGTCAACCTGAATTCCTGTAAATGTGACGTTGCTTTTAAGCTTCTTCTTTTTTTAGGTCTATGGTAAATAAACTGCTGCAGGATCAGCAACTGAACCTACAGAGAGTTTTCTCTAAATGCCTTTCTGCAATCCCTCTTGGTTTGTTATTATAGGAACTCTGGAGAATTCAAAGCATGAAGAGTCCTGTGTCTCTCGATGTGCTGGTGAGTAGACAAGGCAAATTCTTTGTACTGAACTGTGGCAGGGCAGTTTATATGGGGGTGGGGCAGGGAATTATCCAGCAAGTCCTAGCCTCTTGGATAAATAATATGAATACAGAAGAACCTCAGAGTAGGGAGGGGAGAGAAAATTAGTTTGTATCTTAATACGAAGTTCTCTAATTTTCCCTTTCGGAAACAATATGCAAACTGAAGCACAATTGTCCTTCAACATTCACATTCCTCTGAATTTTGCAATGCAGTGCTCTAAACACATTATGTGCACAAAATGTGTTTATTGTGGGAAAACTGCATACAAATTTATATATTGGTAAAAATAGCATTAAAAGCTAGTGGGACACTACCAGGGAATTTGTAGAACTCCCAATATATTGTGTGTGGGTTTTTTTTTTAAAAAAATGGATAGTGTAATTTATTATTTTGGACCCATTATGTATGTTCCAGATCGTGAAGTCATGCCAAAGTCATGTTTCACTCTGCCATCTTTAATCCAAATGGTGCCTGGCATGCAACCTTTGATGAAGACCACCACTGCCACATTGGGAATATTCACACCAAGTTTAGTGGGGCTATGTGTTTGAGAGAGATGCAGGCAGAAGAAAAAGGCTGGGATGGATCTGCAGCTTCTGCTTGCATTTGGAAGGAGCTGCAGCTCCAGTGCAGATCCAGTCCAGTCTTTTAATTCTGTCTGTGTCATTAAAAAATGACAACAACCATTCGGGTGTGCCTGGGCACACCCAGCACACCCCATGTGCACACTTTTATGCACACCTTTGTGCCCATCTGTCAATAACAAAGTTGTCTCAAAACTTTACTCCCCCCGCTAGAAATCAATGTGCTGCCTCTCCCAGCTGGATCCAGATTCAGCTATAGATACTCCACTTCGACCAACACATTCCTTCCAGGAAGGGCCGAAGAAAGGAGTGGCATTTCCCTTGAAGGCACCGCTGTTGTTGAAGTGCTGGCAAGATGTTACAGAGTCTTAAAAGTGAGTGTGGTGGCAAGTCCAACAGGGGCACAAAAGGCTTTGTGCTCCTGCTCCAATTATAGGAGTAGAAGTTCAGATTTGGGAAGATTGAAAACCTGTCATGAGCGCTGCAGTGCTGTCAATATGAGGCTTGGTCCCCAGGCTCCAGTACAATAGGAATAGGAAGAAAAAACATAGGGAGCCTGATTAGTGGGACCTGGGGTTGGAGGAAGGGGCTCTCTCTCTTGTTCCTTGCCTTTAGTCACTTCAGAAGAAGGAGCAATGGCGTTGTCTATTCCCCCTGACCTCCAAGAGAGCAGAGAATCTCAATGGAGGCCAGGGAGTGCTGTGGGCAGCTGAGGGAGGAGGCAGCTCAGGAGTTGGCAGCAACAGAAGGGTGCAGGATAGTTGCCTAGAACCAGGCCCCACCTCCACAGATGGGAGCAGCCCCACTCACCTCGAAGGTTTGTGTTTTTACAATCCCAACATTCCCATGAAGTGAAGGAATGTCACAAGGAAAATTCAAGGAGAGTTGAGAGCAATGCACCCATCACACAATACATTATTTATCTCTCTGAACCATTGAAACACCCTCTTACCTCATTTCTCCTTGAGAAGAGCTCCAAATTCCCCCTTCCATCAGAGAAAGGGCAACACAACTGGGCCAGTTCTCCTGGTCTCCAGCACCAGAGGTTCAACCAGTCTGCAAAATCCCAACATTTCCCCTCACAACCCTTCTCCCTTGTAGTTAGCCATACGATGAAAAGAACCTTTTAACAAGTATCGTTGCCGTTCCCAGTTGCAGGATGTCCAGATCAAGACGACAGCTGGGTCCAAAGACAGGCTGCACAAAGAAAATGGAAGTTTAAGGTAAAACAAGACTTTGTCAAAAACGAGTCCTCGCTGTGGGAGCAAAATAACTTGGGAGCAACATGGCCTATACAGGAAAAACTGCACCCACCCCCACAGGTGTTAAGATCAGTAGTTTGGGTGGTTGACCCCATGAGAAGGTATTATCTGTGGCAGCCCCTAAGTTGTGGAACTCCCTCCCCACAGAGATGCGTCTGGCACAAAAGGTATTTACAAATATCCTGAATCAACCCAATATAGTATCCTAGGAAGGGCTGGTTTCCTACCAAGCTAGAGTATCTGAATGAGTGGGAGATGTGGTCCATTGACTTCTCATGTACATCATTTGTAAGCAAGTGGTTATTTTACATCAGGGGGGCGGGGACCAAGAAACCTTCCCCTTCCCTATTTTACAGGGAAGCGCTGGAGCAGCATCCCCTTTGGTTTTGTTACCATAATGGAAAGATTCTGAAGATTTTCCCCCAAGGGAGTGAGCCAATCTGGGCACTCAACATCAAGCGTGGTATCCTCAGTGCTCTTCAGACATCCTTGGTGGCAACGACCAATGGCAGCGTGGAAGAGGTGAGCAGTTTTGAACATTCGAAGCTGCCTTGGTCCAGTATACAGTGGTACCTCAGATTACAGATGCTTCAGGTTACAGACGCTTCAGGTTACAGACTCCGTTAACCCAGAAATAGTACCTCGGGTTAAGAACAGAAATCACGCTGCGGCAGTGGTAGGCCCCATTAGCTAAAGTGGTACCACAGGTTAAGAACAGTTTCAGGTTAAGAACGGACCTCCGGAACAAATTAAGTTCTTAACCCGAGGTACCACTGTATACTCCTGGTCTGAAATATTGGTGAATTTTGTACAGTGGAGACTTGTTCATTAGGGAAAATGTGCACTGCTCCACCAACTGAAGGGAGCCAGTGTAGTGTAGTAGTTAAGAGCAGTAGACTCGTAATCTGGGGAACCGGGTTTGCTCCTCCACATGCAGCTGCTGTGTGACCTTGGGCCAGTCACACTTCTCTGAAGTCTCTCAGCCCCACTCACCTCACAGAGTGTTTGTTGTGGGGGAGGAAGGGAAAGGAGAATGTTAGCTGCTTTGAGACTCCTTCGGGTAGTGATAAAACGGGATATCAAATCCAAACTCTTCTTCTTCTTCTTCAACCCCAGTCTGCCTTCTGCCAGCCCTCAACTGTTTGCCTTCTTACTTGCAACCCGTCGAGTGGGAGGGGGGCTTTTGCTGTCAACTTGCGCTCCCCCCCCTTAGTCTCATTCTTGCCCTTTTTAGAACTACATAACATCACATAGCACCACACTCACATCCACATACTTTAACAGAGCAACACCTAACATGGCATCCACATAACACAACACATGGGGGACGTCTGTTGCTTGATACAGATCTAACCGATTCTGTGAATTAGCCTATACAATGATGTACAGTAAATTCATCCCATGAAAATACAAATTACCAGTCATTCGTAGCATTAAGAGATAGTTATGGAACAGACTCCATTGTTCATTTATTGTTCAACCAAGCCAGAAATAATTATCAGGCACCACATATATTGGGTCACCACCATGACACATGTCCACCTTTCATCATCTACCTGAATGGCCATCACCATCTGAGATGATAAAAGCATAGTCTCAAAGGCCAATGGGAAGCAATTGTTTCCAAGTGATTTTATACTGTGAGGTGCCCTGTAATCTTTGGATGAAGGGCAGTACACACACACACACAAAACACACACACTGTCTCACACAGCACTATTACTATGCAGTTTCCTCTTGTTTCATTCACAGTCAGACTGGAATTGGCCATGAAATGGAGATGCTCTTTCACTCAGAAGTGGATGAAGCAACAAATATAAATTTTACCATTATACAATGAGTTGGATTCTACAAACACTCACACACGACTCCCTATCCTCTGTCCCAGGGGTCAGCAAACATTTTCAGCAGGGGGCCGGTCCACTGTCCCTCAGACCTTATGGGGGACCAGACTATATTTTGTGGGGGGGGAATGAACGAATTCTTATGCCCCATAAATAACCCAGAGATGCATTTTAAATAAAAGGACACATTCTACTCATGTAAAAACACGATGATTCCCAGACTGACTGTGGGCCAGATTTAGAAGGTGATTGGGCCGCATCCGGACCCCGGGCCTTAGTTTGCATACCCATGCTGAGTCTGTCCGGACAAGCTCATTCTAGTCAGTCAAATGCTGTGGGGGGTTTGTGGAAAAGCAAGGCCAATGTATGTGGGAGGGAGAGTTCCAAGACACTGCAGACCCATCTCTCCCCCCCCCATGCACCTTCTGTTGGGTTGTAGGTTCGAATTATCATGCACTTTGGAGCCCAATAAAATAATTCCCTTTTGTTGTCTTGTGATTGTTAATTAGGTGGATGTCCTGGGGAAATGCCCAACCAGATATCAGCAGAAAGGGCCTCTCCTTTTGAAGACGAAAGATTTAAACCTGTGTTCTCACCGGTTTTCTGGATTTACTTCTCTGAGGTCCGTTGCTTTGCCCAATGCACCAGTAAGTCCTGTTGAACCTCTTGTTCTTCTACTATTTCTTCCAAGAATCTAGTTATGTTGTTACTCAAGAACTTATATCCGTTAAAAACACAAATAACTATTTATCAAGAGGCAATTCACTGTGTTGAGCCTATAGGCACCTGGGGAATGGTTCATATCTAGGTAGGAAAAGATCAGGCTCTTTTCTTTCTGTGTGAGTTTCACATAATGTCCGATCATAAGCCTGTCCCATCCTGTTTTCTATGATTCTGTAAAGCCACATGAAAAATCTACATTTAATAATAATAATTATACCCTGCCCTCCCCGGCCAGAGCAGGGCTCAGGTTAGCTAACAACAGTAAAATTACAGTAAAAACATAATAGGGGGGGGACCAATTTAAAATACAGGTTAAAATGCAATTTAAATGGTATGCACTTTTTTCCTGAAATGCGTTTTCCCCAAAATATGTATTTTTGTGCACACTTTTCCCGTAAAACGTACATTTTAAAACTGAAATGGGGTCACAACATTTGGAGGAATACACAGCTTGTTTGGCCTGATGTGTTGTATGCATTTAAAGCACTGTCATACCACTTTAAACAGTCATGGTTTTCACACACACACACACACACACACACACACACACACACACTCACACACAAAGAATCCTGGGAGGTGTAGTTTGTTAAGGGTGCTGAGAGTATTAGTTGGCCCCTGTTCCCCTCACAGAGCTAAAATTCTTAGAGTGATTCAACAATCAAACCCTTTTCGCAGGGAAAACCTTGGGAACTGTAGCTATGTGAGGAGAAAGGAGGGGGTCTCCTGACAAGTCTCCACACCCTTAACAAATGACTTTCCCAGAATTCTTTGGGGGAAGCCATGACTGTTTCAAGTGGCATCATAGTGCCATAAATGTATGGTGTGAACGTGGCCTAAGTGGACATTTGATCATCTCTCTGTCCCTATATTTTAGCCTGATCAGCAGCTCATATCATCCAAACTTGAGTGTGTTCAGAAGTTTGAGGAGGGAATCCTGGCAGAATCCCAATGTATAGAGTCTCATCTCACAACATCTCCTGGGAGGAAGGGCAGCGGAGTGAAGACCCAGACTCGGATGGCCATGAAACTGTTCCGAACGGAAGCTGAAATCACAGCACATGAAAGAGGTTGGAGCCTGACCCTGCTACCATGTTTATTTGCCCCATCCCCAAGCCAACTGACCTCTCTTCTCTGCAGGTTGATCATCTAAAGAGCAAAGAGGGTGTGATTTTCATTCCCATCATGACTTTGGGTTGGGTAGAGAGGGAGGCAAATCACAGCTTCGTGTGTGTGTGTGTGTGTGATGTTCACTTTTGTGTCAACACCAATCACTGGCATGTGACACACACACACACACACACACACACACAGTGTGGCTCTGGGGTTGAAAATGTTTACCCACCCTGGGTTAGTGAATGCCTCTAAGCAATGACAAGTTAATAAAAAGTCTTTTTGAACTGCCCTTGCTTGGGGTATAAGACTTATTTTACCCCACTTATTAGGCTACAATGTCATTTGGGATGGGGGAGAAACCTGATACTATTTAAAGGTGAACCTACCTGTGGGTAAAACCTCATCACCTAGGACTTGCCGATTGCATGGTCGGCGGTTCAAATCCCCGCGGCAGGGTGCGCTCCCGCTGCTCGGTCCCAGCGCCTGCCAACCTAGCAGTTCGAAAGCACCCCCGGGTGCAAGTAGATAAATAGGGACCGCTTTCTAGCGGGAAGGTAAACGGCGTTCCGTGTGCTGCGCTGGCTTGCCAGAGCAGCTTCATCACACTGGCCACGTGACCCGGAAGTGTCTGCGGACAGCGCTGGCTCCCGGCCTCTAGAGTGAGATGAGCGCACAACCCTAGAGTCTGTCAAGACTGGCCCGTACGGGCAAGGGTACCTTTACCTTTTACTCAAGTCACACTTCTGTAAACAATGTGCAAAGTAAAACACAGCCATCCTTTGAAAATTGCACTTTTCTGAATTTTGCAATGCTGCTGTTCTCCAGCCAAGTCATGTCTACAGAAAAGCATATCCTTGGATAAAGCATGTGTAGAGGTGCATATATTAAAGGGGGGAAATCACAGTTTTGTATTTTAGATTAGCAGAAATTTGCACTAAAGGGATGGTAAATTGTCAATATTCCCAAATGCTAACAAAAAAAAATGTGTATGGTGATGTAATATATTGCAAATCATAATGGGAGGGAGGACTGAAGCTGAGAGCTCAGTTGCCTTCCTGGCGGTTTTCCTAAGGCCTCAGAGTGTTGACTGTGTTTCAATTGTTCCCCATTGCCTGGTTTTACTTCTGCAGTAGACACCAAGGATATCTACGAGAGCAGCCTGTTATATGAAAGGGAAAAAACAGCACGATGGCTGGGAAAGGAGGATGAGGTGGTGGTGGTGGTCTCCAAAATACTACAGAAGCTTTGTATGAATCCTAGAGCAGATTCCGAGGCAAGTTATTATATAATTTTTTGTCATAGTTATTGGTTATTGCTGGTGTTGAAAATGTGGCATTTGCATGTGGGAAATGGAATTCTTGCGCTCTTCCTCTGCCCCTGCCCCTCCCCCCGAAAGATTGATAGCCTTGTTGTCCAATAATTTGCACAAGCCTCTTTTAAAGCCATCATGTATTATGGCAGTAGCTTTCATTAACTGGAATCTAGCTGCAGACAAATTGTATTTGTGTTTGGGTTGAGGGTGTCATGTGAATCAGCCCTGTATTGGCTCCAAAGGGCCCAAGATAAATATGTAGTTTTCATCAATGCTCTATGTGTCCCTGGGTTGAGAGGTCACTGTTAGAGACCATCGCTTCAATCAGAAAAACAGATTCAGGGTCACTTGTGCTGAGTTACATTCCCTCCTGGCCTGTTATCCGATGACCATGCTTTTGTTAGCCCAGCCTCTGTGAGCTATTGTCACTGGTAACAAAACAGAAGGTCTTGTCTAAGTTCTTTTGTGTTTATTTTATTTCCTACCTTAACCATAAAAGGCATTATAGACCTGTCCAAAGCTGTTTTACATATGCTGGAGTTGAACGCTTTGTAGAGTATTATTGAAATTTATTAATAAGGCAACCAAATACACAAACACACCCTTTCTCACACTCAACAATTACCCTAACCCAACACCCCACTGAGCGCAGATGTAGAATACAGGTTGTAGCCAAGCAGAAACGTGTGAACATAAAAAAAAAAAAATGACAACATGTCCTATACAATTAGTAAACTTACATGAATAACAGGATATTTAGTCTCTAGGGAGCCCATGTGACTTTGTCTAGATTGAGCAGCCTTCACTACTCAAATTTAGGTGTATTAAACATTATAGACCTGTCCAAACCAGACTCTCTCTCTCTCTCTCTCTCTCTCTCTCTCTCTCTCACACACACACACACACACACACACCCAAGGTAGCATTTGCCACTGAAGGCTTCTCTAACTACATTTGCCTTGGTGGTTCATACAGTCTACAGCAGGGGTCAGCAAACTTGTTCAGGAGGGGGCCGGTCCACTGTCCCTCAGACCTTGTGGGGGGCTGGACCCACCACCTCCCAAAAGCCCCCCCCCATGCCACTAATGCCACAACCGCCGATGCTGCCTTGTCTTTGGCAGAGTCGACGTCCTCTGTCTCGGGGGGCAGAGAGCCCAAGCCGCTGGCCTGGGCGGCAGAGGCAGCCTCCATGCCACTGCTGCTTCCTTCCTGCTTGGCCGTTTCCTCCCACTTGGCCACCTTAGCGGGAAGGAAGGGGCAGCGTCCAGAGGCGTCTGTGGCTTCTGATTGGCTGCAGGAGCTTCTTGCAGCCAATCAAAAACTGTGCCGCGTCACGGAAGTCAGTCTCCGCACGGCAAGGCTTCTGCGCTGCGCCTGTTTAGCTCAGGGACTGACCAAGTGGGTGGCAGGGTCCGCAAGGTTTGTGGGCCGGATTAACGAGCCCAGTGGGCCGTATCCAGCCTGCAGGGCTTAGTTTGACGACCTCTGGTCTACGGTGTAGCATAGAGTGAATGGTGCCCTCAATCTATTACAGGCATAGGCAAACTTGGCCCTCCAGATGTTTTCGGACTACAACTCCCACCATCTCTAGCTAACAGAACCAGTGGTCAGGGATGATAGGAATTGTAGTCTCAAAACATATGGAGGGCCGTGTTTGCCTATGCCTGCTCTATTAACTACCACATGCACAGAAGACCAATCGGGACAGTGTTATCTGTACATAGCCTGAGAAATTTAACACAATGCCACATCCAAATGTGCCGCGGCATTGTTTACACTTATCCTTTACTGTATTATTCATTTTCATCATTTTTCTTGTTCCTTTTTTTGAGGTTTGCAACTGTTTTCTCTACTAACGTAACAAAATGAAGGAAAAACAGATGTTGTTTTTTTTAAACACACAACAAAGGTCACTGCTCGTTTTGTAACCAAGGACGCGGAATTGAGTTGTTGTTTTTAATGGCAGTTTTATTTCAACGCGGTTGAACAGGTCGCATTCTTACAGGCCGCACTTATTCAGTGATTCCTGCATTTCAGCAGATTGGATTAGGTGACCCTTTTGGGGTGCCTTCCAACAATTCTATGAGTTTCCTTATTCACCTGTAGAGAAAGCTGGCCAGCCAAATAAATCAAACAGCAACAAAGTGGAGATGGAAACCCAAACTGTCTGCCTGCACAGTGGCTTTCATTCTGGAGAACTGTCAACCCATCAGACCATCCATCTTTGAAACAGAATTTCCCCATCCCCACCCCTCCTTTTTTCCCCTTTTGGACAGCTTCTTCCTTCCCACTTCCCGCCCTGCCTGGACACTTCTGCCCCCTTAACGCCCCATTGCTTAATCTGCATTTAAATCCAATCCCTTCACACAATGGCATTGGAAATAACTCTCTAAGGCTCCCTGGTGAGTGGCATGCTTTCCCTCCTCTCCTCTGAATGGGAATCGGGGAGCTTCTCCCCCACCCCGCCCCCGGCATTTATCCCTGGTTTTTTGTCGCCTGAATGTAGCGCATAATCTCGCCCCCATTCAAAGCCACAACAATGCAAGGGACAAATAAGACTATCCATGGCTGGTAAGGATGTGTTTTCCCAGGCTGTGCTGTGGACATTTCCCATCAGCCTCTTCCTGGGCCAGGGGTCTTTAAAAAGATGGTTGGAGAGAAGGAGATAGGAATGAAGGAAAGGGGGGTGGATGGGTTGGAGCCGACACCATAATACAGTGGGGGGGGGGACATGCTCTTAGCACTGAAAACAGCAGATAGCCTGTTCAGGACCGAAACAGGCATGCTATGAATAATGTGCCTCTCTTTAAAGGCATGCACAAATTACCATATGAAGACAAGCAACGGTGCCTTCCAAAATCTAAATGACACCCAGTTGATACAGGGAAAGGTAATTCTGTCTGTCCCTTCAAGGAGACAAAAGGACACATCAGCAACTAAGAGAAGAGCTCCAGTTGTAGATAGGTAGCCGTGTTGGTCTGCCATAGTCAAAATAAAAAAATTCCTTCCAGTAGCACCTTAAAGACCAACTAAGTTAGTTCTTGGTATGAGAAGAGCTGTAGCTCAGCAGCAGAGCAAAGGATGCAGGGGAAATTCATTTCTGATCTCATTGAAAGGCTGACCTACCTAATCTGCAATTTCCGAAAGAATACGTGAACCAAAACTGAGCCATGTTTTGGCATTTGAACAGTCTCTGAATTTTGCACTGCAATTCTCCATATGTGCAATGTCTGTCAAATACACAAGGGGAGGGTGTGCATAATAATATTGCATGTCGGTGAGAAAGCCCATTTTGTAAGCATTTTTATGACTGCATTTTATTAGGGGAAAATGTTCTGCAAAAATGTGTACGTTAGGAGAAGTTGGCACACTAAGGTCCTTTTGAATTTACAGGAGGACTTTTTAAAGCAATAAACTGATATGGGTACTTAAGACATGGAGAGAATAAAAAATGGACAGGTTTGCCCATCCCTCAATAGAGTGCAGGCTTGGCAAAAAATGTTACCAGATTAAATCCCTGGCATGCCCAGGTAGGGCTGGAAAAGACCCAGAAGTCAAATTCAGGAGGGAAGGCAGATTCTCCTTTAAATGCAAACTGAACTGACTTTCCCCCACATGCCTAGTTCTATATCGCCATGCGCTCCTTTGGGGGATATTCATAAACATCATATAGAAATAAATAAGATGGCATCCTCTCCTCCTTTTCCATTTTTCTTTTAACAAGATTTGCAAATACAAAAAAGCCCAACAACAAAAACTGTCATAAAGGCAAAGAGAATCAAAATGCAAGATGAAAAAGAGCTAGCAAAAAGAAGAAAAAACCATGCAAAATATATTCCCTGGTGTTTCATATTCACACAAAATACATCAAGTCTTCATAAATGTGCCAGATAAAATCGTATTTAGTAGGAATGTTCCAACCATGAGATTATTTGGTGTTATAAATCACAAACAACTTCCCAAACAGATTCAAAGTATGAAGAGTCTGTGTTGCCCCTGAAAGCACATGGGCCAACTTTTCATAGATGGCAATAAACATGACTTTTCAAAGCCATACATCCAAAGAGTAGCAATTATTATTATTCTGTCCTTGAGAGATCACAAAATAGGTGGTGATCAGCAGACGTGAAATTACTTGTTGACTAATAAAAGCTGCAGTAGCACCATCAAAAATGGGTCGGGTCCAAAGTGACTTGTTTACCTGTAATAATACTAATTTCAGATACAACCCCTCGTATCTTACAATCCTGAGAGAGTATAAGAGGGGGAAAGAAACATTGCAATATGAGCTAGTCAGACTAGGGTTAAAAATCAGTACTGGAGCCAACTTTTTCCATGCAGACTCTTTTCAATACTGGCAAACATCTGGGACACAGAGCCAGTCCTGGTGCAGCTCAATTGATCAAGGGCATTTTTTCTTTTTTGCATTATTATTTTTTGAGTGTTTTTAAGGAAACCACCAAAATGGTTGAGCCTTTTAAAGGAAAACCCCAAAGTTATTGAGCTTTATTTAGACAAACCCCAAAGTTGTTTAGCTTTTTAAAGTAAAAGCTACAATAATTTTTGAGCTCTGGAGCTTTTTAAAAGCATTTTGGGCACAATTTAACCCCTAGTAAATTTTCCAGGACGTTTGCCAGATTTCCGAAAAATAATCCAGGATGCAATTTTTGGAGGTGAATTCTATGACATGTCCTGGATAATCAGGACATATGGCAGCCCTACCATATTTCAACAGAAGCATCTCTCTTTTTTTCATTGAATCAAAAAATTCTGAACCAATTGGTCTGATTTGATCAGCTCAAGTTCAAAAGTGGGAAAGCGCTAGGTTCCTGACCCTCAAGCTCTGCAAAATGCTGTATGATCCCAGGGGTATTAAGTGTGTTCCTACCAAAGGCAGGCCTCTTCAGTAAACACCCTGCTCGCTTACAAAACGCCTCAGTGTTTGTGGAAAAGGAGCGTTCAGGAGTGGTTTCCAAGAACAACAAAATTGCGGGTATGATCTGCAGCCAGCTCTGGATGAGGTCTGCCAAGAGTTTTCCACGTGCCCCCCCCCACACATTTTAAAATAAATAAATGAATGAATAAAAGAAGCCGACTCTTTGTGTAAGGTAGTAAAGGAACACCTTCCCCGCTTAATCACTTCAGGAAGACTTTTTAAAGTACTTTCCTGTTTTTCGCTACTCCGACAGCACAAGCCTACAGAGTGGTCCCATCAGGGTAGGAACTGGGGGGCAGATGTCAAGGGCCCCATTCAGTAGAAGAAGCTGGTGGGCCCCCAGATACAACAAGGTTGCCTTACCACAATTTTAAGTAAGTGAAATAATACCCACAGCCATCCAAGAAACCCCCTCCACCTTTAATGTGAATCCATCCCACTTCTGAGTAATTTGAATGCACCCAATGGTGGGTCCCCTCTCCACTGGGAACTATCCATGGTGCTGACTCATGGACCAGCCCACCTAGATTATTGCCATACCCAATCAGAACACCCTTGGGGATCCCAGCTTGGAATGGGAGAGTTTCCAACCAAACACACATCTGGGCTTTCACCCCAAGCAGGGCCTGAGAAATCCTTCAAGAAACAAGGGAAAATCCAGTGTTGCCAAAAACTCTTTGACTTATGCTTCCAGTTTTGAAGAACACTGGTTCCAGTCTCCTTATGGCTTCACTCTTAAAAGCAACTGAAGATAACCGGTGCAATTGGTTCATTGATCGCTTGTACTTTCATAGGTGTGGTTCTATGAAATCAAAGAGAATTGCTTGTAACTCATGTCTGAAGATTAGGGATGGGGAAGAAATTTGATTCAGTATGCATTTAAAGGTGAGACGATTTCCTTCGCAAAACAGTAAACAAACAGAAACACAGCCGTCATTCAAAATTCACACTTCTCCAAATTTCTGCAAGGCAATTCTGCAGCCAGGTAACGTGTACAAAAGTGCATATCCTGGGGGGCAATGCATATGTTAGTGAAAACAATTTGCAAAAAATGCATTATTATCCTGGCAAATGCACTATTACAAGTGAAGTATTTTAATAACAGCAACAAGCTGTGACTTGGGGAGTTGGAAGTCTTCTTATCACACTCCTTTGCTTGCACAGAGTCTTGCAAACAATTTGGTAAAATGAAGAACTTACACCAGCTTCCTAACGAAAGCACTCACACCTGATGTTTCAATCACTTTATCAGGAGAATCTTTGATGAAGTCACATGTCATCTCTTTGCTTCTCCTCCACAATGAGATACTTTTCTCCTTTTATCTTACTTTACACTTCCACCAAGGATTCTCTTACATCTTGCAGCTGTAATTATAAATTATATTAATGGCTTTTTAAACATGTTTGTGGGCGAGGGGTTATCGGTTTGTTTTTTATTTTGTTTCATTTTGTAATTTGTGTTCTCATTTTGCATTTTTCTGCCCTGAGATCTTCAGATGAAGAGCAGTATACAAATTTAATAAACCCAATTGTTGTTGTTGTTTTGGAAGAATGCATTAAAAATGTGCATGTTGAGAGAAATTTGCCTTAAAATCCTGAGGAATTTTCATGAAAACACACAGCCCTCTGCTATGGAAACAGATGTTTAAAATAAGAAACAGAGAGAGTAAAGCTTGACAGATTTGCCCATTCCCACTGAAGACAGAATTCAAAGGAATTGAGAGCAAGCAATCTAACTGCACTTTGCTAACATCCTTGGCAGGGCATTGGGGGTGGGTGGAAGGAAGTTACACTTGAACAGAATTCCTTATACATATACGTGCAGTTCTAGATTCATTTTTCTGGTCTCATTTCCAACGCTGCCTCCGCTGCGTCACTTAGAAGCACTAGCATCTGGCAGTCAATAAATAGCGATCTTTGAAGGGAAATAAGTGCATCAGTTTAATATCTACCAATATCCTTTTTATCAGGAAATAACCCAGAAGCACCTCTTCAATTAGTCCTTTCTTTCATCCCACGGCCTTCCCATTGTCAAATGCAAGTCTTTTAGATGGCTGCTTCCCTCCGGGGAGTAGCTGGGTGGACGGCAGTGTTTAGACTTTGGCTGGAATTACAGAGGTTCCACAGGCCGAGGAAGAGGAAAAATAAATATTTAGGGTAGTAAGTAGGTTTCCCACCCACTCACCCGAATTATTTTTTATTAGTAAAAGAGAATGATTAGAAGAATCTACTGTAAGGTGCTGCCTTTAAAATCTCCCAAAGCATTAGGACTGAGAACAGAGACCAGTTTTTTTCAGTCAGCTTGTTGGGGTTTCTGTGGTTATGTTGGTTGCATGTCTGGAAGGCCATATTCTTGTTCTTAAATTGCTTTCCGTGTTCAAAAGTATTTCAGAAAGAACCCAGCTTGCTTTGCTTGCTTCTTAGCTTTTTCCGCCTTTCATTTGTGGTACTGAGCTCCAGATGGTAGTTATTTGACTGTCTACTTAGTTACTTCTTATTACTTCTTATTCAAAGGCATGTGGCTTACAATACATTTAAAAGTATAAGCATTAATGCATTCTATCATCTTTTAATCATACAAAACACCTACCATTCACTATATACATTCCTGCTTTGCAGAGGCTTAGACTGGATGACCCTTCTTTTATTTATTTATTTATTTTGTTGTTGTTATTGTTGTTGTTAATTTAATAGCCTGTTCTTCACCCCAAGGTTCTAGGGTGAGTCACAACAATTTAAAATATGTTAAAAATTGCAACAAATTACAACCACGCGATTGGGTGGAGCATAGAAATATGTATCCCAATATATACAATAGGCACACCACAACACAACCTCCTATAACTGGATGCATACTAGCAGCAAAACAACATCTCAGTCTGTCGAAAGCTGTGCCCCTGAGTCAGGCAAGATGAAAATCCATGCAAAATGGGGGGAAATTCATAATTCACCTTGGAGACCACTGTAAACAATTGAACTCTTTTGCAGGATTTGAATAACACTTGTAGTGTAACAAGAACTGGGGTTATATGGGATACTTAAAAAATGGGAGTGACTTTAAATAAGCAGCGGAAAAGGACTAGAAATGGAACCCACAAAAGGGTGGGAGGAAGTCCAGAGATTCAGGTGAATCTTTGTTTGTTGTTGTTGTTGTTTAGTCATTTAGTCGTGTCCGACTCTTCGTGACCCCATGGACCAGAGCACGCCAGGCCCTCCTGTCTTCCACTGCCTCCCGCAGTTTGGTCAAACTCATGCTGGTAGCTTCGAGAACACTGTCCAACCATCTCATCCTCTGTCGTCCCCTTCTCCTTGTGCCCTCCATCTCTCCCAACATCAGGGTCTTTTCCAGGGAGTCTTCTCTTCTCATGAGGTGGCCAAAGTATTGGAGCCTCACTTTCAGAATCTGTCCTTCCAGTGAGCACTCAGGGCTGATTTCCTTAAGAATGGATACGTTTGATCTTCTTGCAGTCCATGGGACTCTCAAGAATCTCCTCCAGTACCATAATTCTTCGTTTACCTACCTTTTTATTGCTTAAGACTTTGAATGTAACCTTTAATTTGTAAAACCAAATAAAATTTATATATATATGAAAATCCATGCCACCATCTCCGGCAGAGATCCTGAAAGCTTTGGTGATGGTTTCGGAGCTGAAGACAACCAGTTCGGTTGATCAGACATGTGAAGCAGATTTCTGTCCTCCTTTCCTTCTAGTCTGCCAACCTGTTCATGGCATTGGTGTTTGAACTTCGCCTTCTCTCTGCTGATGCCTTGCTGAGCCTGTGGCAGGGATCTTCATCGAAGTGTCAAGGCAACTGGTAAGACAGCTTCAAAATGGCTGTTTGGTCTGGGTAGATTTGCCAGCTCTGAACTCCAAGATCTTTTCTGCCCCTTTCACCCAGGCTGTCCGTCCCTGGTGCCCTCCAGTTGACTACAACTCGTACCACCCCTGTGTATTTAGTATTTTGTGTTGCCTGAGGCAGTCACTTATCCATTGGAAAAAAGAAGTTCTAAGAAGGGACACCACCGAACTGCATATGATTTACACAGCCATCAAGACCCTGGTGATCTTCCAGTGTTGATGGATTGCAACTCCCATCAGCTCCAGTGCACATGACCAATGGTCAGGGGGGATGGGGCTTCCCCTCCAGATGTTTGTGGACTACACTAGGTTACTGAAAATAGGCCTGAAAAATTATTCATCCACTGAACATGCAAGCTGTGAAGGAGTGTGTGGAGGTAACACTCCGCTTTGCAAAGGCAAACCTCACACCAGACATGCAACAGTATGTCAAGGAGCGTTGCACCTGCTTTCCCTGACTTTTGCCTTCTTGGCTAGAAAACAGGGTTTTCCTCCTGACCTTTTGTCCTCTCACAGATTTGTTTACTAGACATAACGCTTGGCTGGAGCATGACGGGGGACGCAAACGTAATCAAGTATCGGGGAGAACATCTTAGGGAAACACCTGCTGACACGTGTATTTGCTAATGCTGGAAATGTGCTTAGATGGAAATACGTTAAGTTCAGGGTGGTTTCACTACTGTTTCCAATTGTTGACCTCTGCAAATAAAAGGCGCCTCTGAAGAACTAGTCGGCAGCTTGCTTGGAGCATGCTTGCCCACCATGCTTCTGCACAGCTCACCTGCATTCAACCTCCCGTCGTCTCCGTTATTCCTACATGTTGGTTGAAGAACAGCAGCAGCAAGAGTTGTGACATTCTCAAGGAAGAACCATGATCATTCTGTGGGACCCACCCACCTTAGAGATTTCAGGAAAAAGATAACAGCCAATGGGGTGTGTTCAACTAACTTTTATTCAGGGTAAACCCATTGGAATTAAGGGTTGTGATGTTCTTAGGTCCATTAATCTCAATGTGTCTACTCTGATTAAAAGTTAATTGAATGCAACCCAATGTTTCTGCAACTAGCAACAAATACAACTACTTCAAAACTATATATTTATTTCCATCCTGGCTATGATGTAGCTCAGTTGTAGAGCATCCGCAAAAGCTCCAGGTTCAATCCCTGGTATCTCCAAGTAGGGCTGGTGGAAACGCTCACGTGAAACCCTGGAGAGCTGCTGCCAGTCCGTGTGGGCAGTACTGATCTAGATAGACCAGTGGTGGGGACTCATTAGGCAACTTTCTATGTTCCTCTTGGGTCAAATCAGATGTGCTTTTCTTTTTGGGTTCCTTTCAGGCAACCTCTAGTGGACGCTCTCCCCTCCTGCGCCACCGAAGCCTGTGTGGTCCTGATGAAAGAGATGATAATCTCTGAAGAAGTAGACAAGGACAAGATGGAATCATTCCTTTGGTCCCTCTCCTTCATCCCTGAGCCTACTGCAGGCATGATTGATGCTCTGGCTGTAAGCACTGAAGTGAAATTTAGCTGAGTCAAATTGGATAGCTCAGTCTGTAGAGCATGAGACTCTTAATCCCAGGGTTGCAGGTTTAAGCCCTACTTTGGGTGAAAGATTCCTGCATTGCAGGGGATTTGACTCGATGGCTCTTGTGATCCCTTCCAACTCTACAATTCTATGAATCGTCCCTATTTCTGTAGAGGCACTGTATGCATATGTATGGAATGGGACATACGCCCTTGGCTATGGTCTTGGAATTTGGGTGGATAACTGAAGATAGGGATGGGGAAGAAATATAGTTATGTTTGCATTTAAAGGTGGACTGATTTAATTCACACTTGGCTGGAGTTCTGAAGAGCAGCGCTTCGTCCGGCAACATTTTGGTTGCAGTTCCCATTGGTTGGTTGTCATGATGGATTGTCACAGATGTGCATGGCACCTTATACAAGGTGCAAGTGTAGGGATGGAGAAGAAACCAAATCCACCTTCACATTTAAAGGCGAACCTCCCTGATTTGCACATTCTGAAATGATATGTAAACCAAAACAAAGCCATCTTTTGAAATTCACATTTCTCCAAATTTTGAAGTGCATTTCTCCTGTCTTCAGAAATGCATATCCTTGTGTGAGGTGTGCATAGAAATGCACACATTAGTGAAAGCAGCATACAACAAAGGATTGTATTGGGGGCAGCATTTTGCAAAAATGTGTACATTAGAGGCAAAATCCCATGCAAAAGTTGTGTATATTATGAGAAATTCGCACTAAAACACTGATGAATTTCCATGAGAGCTTTTTTTAATTACAAACTGCTGTGGAAATGTGGGGAACTGAACTCTCAATCTTTGAAAAATGAGAAGTGGAGAGAATACCAAAAAGGACAGCTTCAGCCATGTAGTCTGGGTGATTTGCAATGGGTCGCCAATACTGTAGGTTCTCACTCCCAATTACTTAATAGCAATAACAGATTCAGCTGCTGAGATGAAGACAGGTCTGGGGAGAAAACAGGAGTGGATATTGTGTGATGGGACAGTGGACCTGAGTCCTTCTTTCATAATGAAATTCTTGAGCTAGGTGTGAAGCACCATCTTCCTTCATTCTACTGATGGTTCCCTGAGCCATTATTTCATACCTGGATCCAGTCGGAGGACCTTGAGTTTTGAATTAAAGTAGATTTCACAAGCCTGAAGTCTGCCCATCCCTGATTTACTGTAACCACAAACCTGTGTTTATGCATATTTCCAGCCTCTGCTACAGTCACCACGAAGGAGACAGAGTGCCTTTTTAGGAATAACTGCCCTGGTAAATCACTTCTGTTCCACGAGAAATGACTGTGACCATGAGCCTGCCGTTGGGGGCATTATGCGGATTCTGGAGGGATACCTGGGAAGAAAATGTACCTTGCATGAGTCAGTAGGTATCAGCCAGGTAGGTAGTTCTGAAGCAACTTGAAAGATCAGCTTCTGTTTTCACTTTAACAGCATGTCTTGTTCAGCCTTTAGTAGAACTGAAATGTCACCTATTGAAAATAGATGAATATTCAGATTTTGAAGTTCCGTTTTGGATTGCAGCCATGATAAGCCATCGCCTCCTACAGGGCTCATGTTCTTCCTTCTTCCGCTCATCCTCCAGCATCTCTGTCCCAAGGACTGTTCGACAGTGGAATTTGCTGCCAAGGAGTGTGGTGGAGTCTCCTTCTTTGGAGGTCTTTAAGCAGAGGCTTGACAACCATATGTCAGGAGTGCTCTGATGGTGTTTCCTGCTTGGCAGGGGGTTGGACTTGATGGCCCTTGTGGTCTATTCCAACTCTATGATTCTATGATTCTATGACTTTCAAGTTTCCCCTAGCATTCTTAACTGCTGCTTGCATCATCAACCAAACCCAACAAACTCTGGTTAATTTTAACTATGGTTTGTTGGAAAGAAGCCAACTTCAAACCATGGTTTATGAAGCTGGCTTGCTTCAATAAACTGTAGGCAAGATTAGACACAGTTTAGGGTTCAGGTGTACAGTTAAACTGCAGCTAAACGAAATTGGGGAACCCATCGTTTACCATAAAAGTTTTAGCTGTGCAGTGCTCTGATCTGCTTAGGGGGGGAGAGGGCGATATAAATGATTTTTTAAAAGAAGGCACTTTATTTCAACTTCATTTTGAATTTTCAGGTGGAACTAATTTTAAAAGCAATTGGAAATGCAGGACTTGCAGCAGCACGTCTTGTGCCCGTCCTGAGTTCCTGTGCGATGCTGAAAAGCAACCCTACAGAAATCCGACTGGCTGCCATAGAGGCCTTCCGACGTGTTCCTTGTGCAGCCAACGTAGGTGGCATATGCGGTTGGCTTTCCTGTGCTATTTTTGGCCTCTGTATCATGGTAAAATAAGATGTACACAATGTGGCTGAGAACCAGGTTGGGGCAGCAAGTCAAGAGGGATGGTGGTAGGCGGGTCCTAAAACGCACATATCTCAGATGTCAAAGGCCAAGGTAAAGAGGTTCATCTTCAGCATTCACCAAACTTAGGGGCTGCCACAGAGAAGGCCCTTTCCCAGAGGAACTGAACTGTTTCTTTTGCTTGCTTCCTTCCTTTTTAGCATGCTACATTAGTTCGTCTGTATCAAGCCTACAATGAGGATGTAGAAATAAGAATAGCTTCTTATCTCATGGCCATGAAATGTCCAAGTGAAGAATTATTTCACCAAGTTAAATGGACTTTGCAGGAGGAGAAATCCAGCCAAGGTAAGGAGCAACCATTGAAATATTGAGCCTCAGCCTGGTCACAGTTACCCAAGGGAATTCTGAGAAGGGTTTTTCTTGTGTACTTTATTGAAAATGAGGGGCAATTCGGGTGAGGGATCCTGTCTGTTTCCCCCTAGCTTCCTGCACTGACTCTCTCCTTGCTGGCCCAGAGTTGTAGCATCAAGGAACTACAGTGGTACCTTGGTTCCTGAATGGCTTGGCTCCCAAACAAATCAGCTCCTGAATGCCGCGAACCCAGAAGTAAGTGTTCCGGTTTGCGAACCTTTTCCGGAAGCTGAACATCCAACGCGGCTTCCTTGGCTTCTGATTGGCTTCAGGAAGCTCCTGCAGCCAATCAAAAGCCACACCTTGATTTTTGAATGGTTTCGGGAGTCGAATGGACTCCCGGAATGGATTAAGTTCAAGAACCAAGGTAGCACTGTACGTAATTAAATGAATTAGCAGTGCTTCAACAGAAGCAGGATGGCAGAGAGGGTAAGCTCTGGGTGTGCAAGGTCAGATGGAAGAGGTGGAAAAAATGACAGAGGCCTAGATGGCTTCATGCATCCAGTAATCCACTGAACACAACAACTCGTACTGCTGGCCCCTGAACTCCGGGTCGATGGTGGAGTTCAGATCTTGATTACTACATCTAATAGAAAACTCAGGTGGTGAGGACTAATAGATATGTAGTCCAGCTGGGACGAATAAGGAACAAAATGAAGGTATAGGCGTGCCCAGAGTAACTCTGAGGTTTGCAAAAGTAATAAAAAATTAAAAATAGCCCACCCCTGGGCGGCGGGGGAAGCAGCAGCCCACTGAGAGCTGAGCATGCCCAGTAGCCATTGAATGTTGAGAATCACTTGGAGAAGACAAATGGAAAGAGGGAGTGTATGACGTGGCCTCCCTGGAGGAGGGTGAAGAGGAACCTTCAAAAGGAGAGGGAAGGGCCATAGCTCAGTGGGTCAGGCATCTGCTTTGGCATGCAGAAGGTTGCGGGTTCAATGCAATACTAAGCTGGATGGAGCAATGGTAGGATTCAGTATAATGATTCAGCAGCTTCCTGGTTTCCTAACTCTTATTAGGATCTGAGAATACATTGCAGGTTTTGCTTATGTCTCCCTAAACCAAACCTGTTCTTTAGGTTTACACCTGTCTCTTATTTGATTTTAAGTGGGTTCCTTTGTCTGGCGTCACCTCTCTGAACTTCTGGAAACAGATGACCCACTGAAGCAGCATCTTAAAAATTCCCTTCCTAATGACATCATTGACAAAGAATTTGAGGGGGAGACATGGAAGTTTTCTTCATATTCAGATGTTACCTTCCACTCAGGTAGGTTTTTAAACATCTGTACCTTATAGACTTCACAATGAATGAGTGATCAATGACGCCTTCAATTTTAACTTTATAGATCAGACCACAAGCATTTGGATGAATGATAATCCCCAGATCCTCTCATTTTGAAAAATAGTAGGTTTCTAGCATTTATAGAACCTAAGATACAGGGCAAAATGTACAGACAATTATTCTCATTTCTCAATTTAATTTAATTCATTCATTTATTTATTAACTCATGCATCCATTTATTTATGAGTATTGATAAACCCATTCATATTTTTAAAACATTTCTAATCAGTGTACAATGTTGTTGTTGTTAATGGTACAACCTAAAACCAATATAAAAGCATATAAAAGAGGAATTTGCAGATACAAATACATCAAATAGGATCAGGGAAAGCCTGGACAAAAAGATATTTGTGAGAAATCATCCTCTTTTTTTACTTTAACCCCTCCCCACAAAAAAAAAAAATCTGTGGATGCCCACTGTTATAGATCAGTGCAGTATATTCCTAGATCAAACATAAGGGCACAGCACTATACATTTAAATAAGTGGTATACCACTTCAAACAGTCATAGCTTCCCCCACCCCAAAGATTCGGCTTATCTTTTCCCTTTCAGTGAAGTAACCAGATGCTTCCCAGAGTTCTGCAATATAGACACTTCTTCTCTGCCCCTCATTAAGTATCAAGGGCAACTACCAGGACCTTCAGTTCCTGACAGAGAGCAACTCAGTCCTTTTGGTCTCAGCTCAATTTGTGTGTTGTTCTATTTTCAATGTGGCTTCTTATTTGAAGCCTCTGCTCACACATAAACCTATATTAGCCCTCTCTATAGGCTGGGAGGATGGAGGGGGGAAGTAATCCTCCTTCCCCAAAGGGGGATTACTTTCTTCCTCCTCAAAAAGTGCTCTTTTCCCAGAAGGGTCTCCAACCATTAGCTCCTATGGCAACAAATGGCCTGTACTTGGCCAGCTCTTATAAGTAACAAAGCCAGACTTGTTTGGCAGATTTGACCACTTAAGCAAGTTCTTTTGTTGGCCAACAACCTCATCACTGAGCTGAACAGTTCAGCTCAACCCCCAGACCCATTAGGATACAAAATAAATCCCTCCACAATGAAAACAAGCATGTGGGTAGGCCTAACTTTCTTCCCAATTCTAGTGCCTCCAGACTGCGCCCCTCACTCAACAGCCCATAGCTGTCAACGTTTGCCTTTTTTTAAGGGAAAGTCCCTTATTCCGAATAGGATTCTGTGCATGAAAAGGGAAAAGTTGACAGCTATGCAACAGCCCCACCCCAAACCCTCATAGACTGCAAGGCTGGAATGTGTCCTGGAAGAAGCTGACAGGTGAGGCAGACCTGCTTTGCTAGCTCCCTGGTAGGTGAGTCGCTTATGCCTACCAGGAGGGGAAGGGGCAAAGCAGTGGAGAGATCAGTGTGTTGCAGATGCACTGGTGAAGCCGAACCAGTGCTCCCTGTCTCTCTCCCAGTAAGACACAGTGACCCACCTGCCAATTCGTGCTTCTGGATCTATGTAGAAAACCTCTGGCTTTCCCTGTACAAAGTGTTGTGGAAATCAAACCGCAAGACAATTTTATTTTATTTTTTTGCATCACATTCCTGAAGCGCTTCTTTATTCAAAAGTGTGCCAGGGAGAGGTCCCTTAACACGTTTGTGACAACGAGTCTTCTGAGCATGAAACAAAGTGTATAATATTTTATTCAGGTAGGTAACCGTGTTGGTCTGATGCACCTTAGAGACCAGCTAGGTTTGTTCTGGGTATAAGTTTTCGTGTGCATGCACACTTCTTCAGATACACTGAAACAGAAGTCACCAGACCCTTATATATAGTGGGAGGGTGGGGTGGGGTTTTCTCAGAAGGGTAGTAGGAGATGGGTGATGGCTCAATGGGTATGGTAAACCTGTTGACGACTGTTAACGACTGCAATTAGTCCTACAGGAAAAAGCAAGGGATAGTATGCAGATGACCAAAAATAGCTTTAGCATATGTAATGAGACAAGAATCCAATATTTCTATTCAGACCACGTCTCTCCATAGTTTTCAGTTTAGAAAGGTAAAGGGACCCCTGACCATTAGGTCCAGTCGTGGCCGACTCTGGGGTTGCGGCGCTCATCTCGCTTTATTGGCCGAGGGAGCCGGCGTACAGCTTCCGGGTCATGTGGCCAGCAAGACTAAGCCACTTCTGGAGAACCAGAGCAGTGCACGGAAATGCTGTTTACCTTCCCACCAGAGTGCTACCTATTTATCTACTTGCACTTTGACGTGCTTTCGAACTACAAGGTTGCCAGGAGCAGGGACCGAGCAACGGGAGCTCACCACATTGCAGGGATTCGAACCGCCGACCTTCTGATTGGCAAGTCCTAGGCTCTGTGGTTTAACCAACAGTGCCACCTGTGTCCCTTTCAGTTTAGTGGTAAGTTGTAATTCAGCAACTTCTCTTTCAAGTTTATTTCTGATATTCTTTTGTAATAAGACAGCAGCTTTGAGATCCTATATTGAATGTCCTGGGAGACTGTTCTCCTACTGGCTTCTCTGTTTTGTGATTCCTGCTGTCAGATTTGTGTCCATTTATCCTTTGGCGTAGGGTTTGGCCTGTTTGTACAATAGAGAGAGCTCAAGGGCACTGCTGGCCCTTCTTCGTATCTGAAGAAGTGTGCATGCACACAAAAGCTTATACCAAGAACAAACTTAGTTGGTCTCTAAGGTGCTACTGGACAATTTTATTTTATTTTCGTATAATATTTGTACAGTAAATGTCACATAGAAAACAATTATTAACTTCCTCAAACATAGTGAAAAATTACAAAAAGCTCAAAGCAATATTTCAGCAGGTTACTGGAATAGTTGTTTGCTCTAAGATTTAGCTCACATAGCACTTATTCTGCTTTACTGACAGACTGTGGTTACACATGTTAGAACATTTTTGCACAACTTTGTTTTTGTGGCAGCATCCGAATAATAGAATCATAGATGTGTAGAGTTGGAAGAGACCCCAAGGGTGATGTAGTCCCAACCCCCTGCAATGCAGGAATCTTTCACCCAACTTGGGACTCAAACCCACAACCCTGAGATTAAGAGTCTCATGCTCTACCAACTGAGCTATCCCAAGCCAGCAAATGAAGAAAAGAAAAGGTACTCTGCAGCCTTGTAGTGGGACAGCCAACCACCTCAACCAAACTGTGACAAAACTTTTGACTGACCAGGTATCTTGACATTTTCACTTTGCAGCAGCTGCAAGCACAAACGTCGAGGCCCAGCTCATCTTTTCACCAGCATCTTTCATCCCACGCTCAATAGCAATGAATTTGACCATCCATGCACTGGGACGGGCTATCAATCTCCTGGAGGCAAGTTCCCCTCCGAAACATACTGATAGCTAAATTCTGTGAGCAGTTTGTGTCAATAGGATTTGTTTATAGTTTGTTTTTATTGACAGATTTAAATGTCCGCAATTTGCACTTCCATAAAATATATCCGAATATAAATAAAATCAGACAGTTATACATAAAACAGAATTTAAAACATCAATAAAACATTAGCAAATAAGTGGTTGGTTATGAAAAGAAAATTCATCTGTTTAAACATCTCCAGTTCCCTCCTCCCCACCATCCAATGCTGCTGTGATGGCCCAGCAGCTGTGAGAGCCCAGTTTGTAATCCCAGTGTAATTTGTAGCACCATCTGCTGTTGGCCACATGAACTGCAGCATGACAACACCCTTAGGAAAATATATACAGGCAGCAACCATTTTGCACATGTTCTCCCCCCCCACTTCATTTTGCATGAGTTCAATTGATGTGGGACCACTGATGCATGGTTCATTTTGGACCCAGAAGAGGGCGTAACAGGGGCAGGACATAATGGGGTGTAATAGGGAAGGACAGTCTTATGCACACTCCACCGACGCGTGCAAATGCCCAGAATGCAACCGCTGCATAAAAAAGGGAGTTGCCTGTATTAGGAGAGAAATAATTGGACCCGGATCACCCAGTAAGCTATATTGCTTTTCCTTTTGTGCTAATGTGCAGGGATGTTCTTATCAATGGCCTTCTAAATACTGCCTGTCGTTTCTTAGATTACCATACGGTTAGGGAACATGGAAGATATCGTGCAAAAGTTATTTGGCCTCCATCCAGCTGAAGATGCCAAAGGGAGATTCCACAAGGCAGAACCGCCCATTGAAACAGGACATAAGACTTCTCTGAATAAACCAACATTTGAGAGAAACGATCCATCATCTAAAGAAAGAAAGCCCAGCTCAAGAAAGGAAAAGCAGAAGTGCCCAAGTGGGCAGTACAATAAGATGAGTGAGTTAGCCAAAAAGGTAACTTAATATGTGGAATCCATAGTGTTCTGTTGTGAGTGCTAACCTCAGTAGAAACAATGATACCTCGGACAGCTCCACACAAGATTCAGACTGAACATATTCTAAGTTCAAATATTTCTTCAGCAACAGACATTCTCAGGCTGAGCCTTAAATAAAAGCTGCAGTTCTGTGTTCTTGGCTAGATCCATTTTTGCGGAGAGGAAGCTCTTCATTTTGAGACTCCTGAAGGGGAGTGAAAGGCGGGATATCAAATCCAAACTCTTCTTCTTCTTCTTCTTCTTCTTCTTCTTCATTTAAAGGGGTCCAGCCTGGTGTAGCAACTGTTTGTTTCATGGGTAGGCAAACTAAGGCCCAGAGGCCGGATGTGGCCCATTCGCCTTCTAAATCCGGCCCACAGACGGTCCGGGAATCAGCGTGTTTTTGCATGAGTAGAATGTGTCCTTTTATTTAAAATGCATCTCTGGGTTATTTGTGGGGGATAGGAATTCATTCATTTCCCCCCCCCCCCAAAAAAATATAGTCTGACCCCACATAAGGTCTGAGGGACAGTGGACTGGCCCCCTGCTGAAAAGTTTGCTGACCCCTGTGTTCAGACTGAGTGAGAGAGATTCTGGTTGCACTCAGGCTTTTTGCACTCAAGCTGGAGTCCTCTGAGATGAAGGCAAGACAGCACAATGTTCCATAGTGTTTTATTGCAAATGCTAACATCAGTAGAAATGGGAGCACCTTGGACAGCTTTGACAGTTTGGGCTGAATACATTCATAGAATCATAGAAGTGTAGAGTTGAAAGGGATCCCAAGGGTCATCTAGTCCAACTCCCTGAAATGCAGGAATCTTTGCTAAAATATCCATAACAGATGGCCATCCAACCTCTGCCTAGAAACCCCCAAGAATGAAAAGTCTACCACCTTCCAAGGGTGTCAAACAGCTCTTACTGCCAACAAGTCCTTCTTGATGTTGAGTCTGAATCTCCTTTCTTGCAACTTGAAGCCATTTGGTTGAGTCCTACCCTCCAGAGCAGGAGAAAACAAGCTTGCTCCATCTTCCATGGGACAGTCCTTTATAGATTTCAAGATGGCTATCATATCTCCTCTCAATCTCCTCTTTTCCAGGCTAAATGTACCCAACTCCCTCAACCATTCCTCATAAGGCTTGGTTCCATCTTGGTCGTCGTCCTTTGCACACATTCCAGCTTGTCCATATGCTTCTTAAATTATGGTGCCCAGAACTGGACACAGTACTTGAGATGGGGTCTAACCATGGTAGAATAGAGTGGTACTATTACTTCCCTTGATCTGGACGCTATACTTCTGTTGATGCAGCCTAGAACAGCATTACCTATATTTCCTCTGCTGCATCACACTGTTGACTCATGTTAAGCTTGTGCTCTGCTAAGACCCCTAGATCCTTTTCACATGTACTACTGGCAAGCCAGGCGTCCCCCATCTTAATTTTGTGCTGCTGGCTATTCCTGTCTAAGTGCAGAACCTTACATTGAAATTCATTTTGTTAGCTTGGGTCCAGTTCTCCAATCTGTTAAGCTCATCTTGAATCCCGATTCTGTCTTCTGCAGCATTAGCTACCCTTCCCAGTTTGGTGTCCTCTGTAAATTTGATGAGCAGCCCCTCAATTCCTTCACCCGAGTCGTTTATAAAGACACTGAATAACAACAGGCCCAGAACAGAACCCTGTGGCATCTCACTTGTCACCTTTTTTGAGGATGACAAGGAACCATTAGTGAGCACTTTTTAGGGTTGATTGGACATTATGGGAGTATGTGTCAGGGAACTGACATCGGAGCTAGAGGCGAAGGGAAGGCTCTCAAATGATGCGGGAGAAGGGCCCAGCAGGGAGAGAGGCAGCTCCGCAGATGGGGAAGCAAATCAGCACAACACCAGGGATATAGAGGGGCTGATGGGGGAATCGGCGAGAGGGCTCCAGGACTCTTCACCGGACACCAGCGGGGAAAGCATGGGTCCTCCGCTACCCACGCTCACCCTGCGCAGAAGACTTCCGTGCAGAGAGAGTAGGAGGAGACTGGGTGTCAAACAACTTTTATGTTGGAAAAGATTTAAGAAACGCCCACTGACGGATTCTGCTAGCGACTGAGGCAGCCACGAAGTGAAGGGCTGCCCAGACTGAAAGGTTTAGCAAGGTAACAAAGCCTGGAGAGGCGGCAACTTACGCACGAGCAACCCATACACATTACAGTATGCTTCACATATTGCTTCAGCAACACTCCTTCTCAGGCTGAGCCTTCTTAGCTTTGTCTCCAGGGCTTGTTCTGCCCTTGTGGAGAGGAAGTTCTTCGTATTAAAGACCACAGCCTGATTTAGCAGTTGTTTACTCTGAGAAAACAAGGGAGACTCTGGCTGTAGGCCTTCTGAGCCGGAGTCCTCTGAGTCATTCTTGGACTGAGGCAATACAGGTAGCAAGGGCTCTTCCTGAGTAATGACAGTTTCCTAACTGGTGTGTTTTTAGCCTATTCCTTGGTTCCAGTTCTTGCTCCCTCTTGATACTTGCCTTTGGCTCAGCCCTGACACGGAGTCCTCATTCCGAGATCTCTGGCACTTTGCATACACATTATTATCCCTTTTTAACAATAGATCACTTTGGGGGTTTGTTTCAGAATTACTTTCTACCACTGTTTGATGTAGTTGCTTCACACACACCACTCCCCATCCCCTTTTCTCTTTCCTTCTGCATCAGTTCACCAAAAGGATGGGAAAGAAGAAGAAACCAAAATGTAGTCTGAGCATAAAAGTCTTTGGGAATGAGCTTGCTGTTTTGGACTGCGGGGATCTGAGAAGTCAAGCAAAACTCTATTACCTGAACCTTGTGGAACTAGTGGTAAAACTGCTAAAGGTAAGGGAATCATGAATGGTCGGAGCAGGCCAGTGGGGCCTGGTGCTTTCATTGATGTTTGACTCCAGCTTCCACCAGCTCCATCCATGGAGAACCAGTGTGGTATAGTGGTTAGGAGGGGTAGACTCATAATCTGGTGAACCGAGTTCGTGTCTCCGCTCCTCCACATGCAGCTGCTGGGTGACCTTGGGCCAGTCACACTTCTTTAAAGTCTCTCAGCCCCACTCACCTCACAGAGTGTTTGTTGTGGGGGAGGAAGGGAAAGGAGAATGTTGGCCGCTTTGAGACTCCTTCGGGTAGTGATAAAGCGGGATATCAAATCCAAATCCATCCAGCATGGCCTATGCTCAGAGACCAGAGGCGCCACTTTCTGAAGCGCATTGAGGCGGCCCAACGTCACATCATGCAACATTGCAATGTTGCACACATGGTATCACACAACGTCCTGATGTTGCTCCAACAATTGGGAGACCAGGCCCCCTAAAAAATACCTACTGAGGGGGCCCACAGTGCCTCAGCCCCCTGGAACCAGTGCTTCTGTCAGAGATGGTGGGAACTGAAGCCCAATAACAACTGGAGGGCAAGAGGTTATGCGAACCTGGGTTTGAGTGTCCATACTGGAAACAAGAAAGCCCGGATTTGAATCCCCACTCAGCCTTGACGTTCAGTGGAACTGGGCCAGTCATACTCTCTGTCTAGCCAACCTCACAGGATAGTTTTAAAAACACAATGAGAGGGTTGACAGAGCACATGGTTAGGTAGCTTTATATTCTGGACTTGATGGTCTTTTGGTGGGGAGGGGCTCTTTAGATTATGTCAGAATGTAATAAGCCCCCTTGCTGCATTTGGGAACCTACCTGCCATTTTGCTGTGTGGGTCCTGGACATCTGCCCCCATATCCTGCTCTGACAGCACCACTAGTTGAAGAGCCATGCATGCTGCCTTGAAGGAAAGGTGAGCGATAAATGTGTGTCAGGCATAGGCAAACTCGCCCTCCAGATGTTTTGGGACTACAACTCCCATCATCCCTGACCACTGGTCCTGTTAGCTAGGGATGATGGGAGTTGTAGTTCCAAAACATCTGGAGGGCCAAGTTGGCCTATGCCTGGTCTATGTAACTATAGTCCCGTAGGGCCCAAAGCATTTGTTGGCTTGCTGTTGTATAGTGCCAGTACTGGCGATGGTAATTGTGCCAACAAACAAGTGCTTAGCCATCGTGGATATCATTGCACTACCATTTTATGTTTTTATGTAACCATTTCCAACAGGGTCAAGAAGTCCAGTTCAATAAGAGGTTGAGTTTGGCCACAGAGGAACTGCTGTTTCCAGCAATCTCGGGTTTGCCCATCCTCCTGGCTTTAAATGCCTCAGCAGCAGTCAGTGCAGCAATCCAAGGCAATATGGACTTTAGACAACGGAGCAATTTTTTCGTCAATGGCTATATCAAGCCAAGGTATAAACCTGCCTTTAAATCTCTCTCTCTCTCTCTCTCTCTCTCTCTCTCTCTCTCTCTCTCTCTCTTTTTGCAAGGAGCTTTTGAAGCAGACCCATGATCAAGGTCTGTAAAAGGCTAGGGAACCACTTTGATTTCCTCTGTCTTGATGCCAGGAGTGGGTTTCAGGGGCAGGCAGCCATGATGCAAACAGCATCAAAGAAACAAGACAGCTCAGGAGGCCAGGCCTCGTGAGCAAAGCGACTCATCCCCTAGGGTAGGTCTCACCCCTGTAAGTACAGACTGAAGGCCCCCACCTTCCCACATTTCCCTAAGTCTCCTCCTCCTGAGGGTCCCTCTCAAGCAATCTGAGATTCCGTCGCCTTGTCTGTCTCTGCTCCTCCCTCTTCGTGCCTCTTCTGGTCCTGGGAGACAAGGGAGGAGGGTAGCTGGTCACAGCAGGAGAGCAAGACCCCCTGGCTACTTCAGCAGCCTGCCTCATCACTGCCTCTTGGCCCTCTTCCTCTCCAGCCTCTGCTTCCGCCTCCAAATCTGTACTGCTCTCTGCCCCAGCGCCTTCCTGCTCACTAAACCCTGTTGCCTCTTCTGCTTCCAACACTTCCTCCTCCCCCCAATCTGCTCCCTCTTCTCCCTCTGACCACTCATTATCGTCCCACCACCAATCCCCTGGCTCCCAGCCTTTTTCCTTCAGGGGTTCCCTAGGGGTTTCCCCAGCTGGTGCCTCTCACCACTCCTCTGCCTCCAGCCAGTCCCTGACACTTGATTTTACCTGTTGATATACATGGCTGTCTCTGGTAATGTCCAGAGGCAGAATCTGGTAATAATAATAATAATAAAATAATTTTATTTATATCTCGCCCTCCCCAACCGAAGCCGGGATCAGAGCGGCTAACAACAATAAAAGTAACACAACATTCTAAAATCAATTCATTTTAAAATCAATTCAAAATCAAATTCATGGCAACCATTGGGCTAGAGTTCTGTGAGGATTACCAAAGGAAGGGGTCAGACTGTGCCTTGGCCAAAGGCCTGGTGGAACAGCTCTGTCTTGCAGGCCCTGCGGAAAGATGTCAAGTCCCACAGGGCCCTAGTCTCTTGTGACAGAGCATTCCACCAGATCGGGGCCACAGCCGAAAAAGCCCTGGCTCTGGTTGAGGCCAGCCTAACCCCCCTGTGGCCCAGGATCTCCAAGATGTTTTTGTTTGAAGACTGTAAGGTCCTCCGTGGGACATACCAGGAGAGGCGGTCCCGTAGGTACGAGGGTCCTAGGCCGTATAGGGCTTTAAAGGTTAAAACCAGCACCTTGAACCTGATCCTACCAACCAATGTCCTAACATTTTACAGAGGTAGTCCACCAGCATACCCTCTAGGATTTCGCAGATGAAAACACCCCTGTGCTCACAACCAAGGAGCAAACTCTATCCATTCTGCTACCATACATTAAAAGTGGGGCCCTGCATGGTCAAGTGCTTCTTTCCAGGGTCTCAGAAACGCCATTCCATTTCTCCTCTTCCCTTTTCATCTCCAACACTTTGTCAGCACACTGTGCTTGCTGAGCATACTCAGTCCTCACGGGGTGATTTCCCCCATGTTGGGAGGAGGGAATAGCAGGCAGATGCAGCCCTAAAGCAAAGATGCCGCTCTTGACCATGCAACCTGTTTCTCCCTGTGCTTCTTGGTAGTGCTGTCTTTCAGATTTCTGCCCAAATGGGAACTGTGGGAACTCTGGGGGAAACTGGCTTGAGCTGGTCAACTGGATTAAGGTCCTCAGCCAGCCTTGATGGAGGGATCCAAGTGAAAAAGGGGAAAGAGGTTAAGGTTTTTCTGAACACTCCCGAAGAATCTATGGAGATGGTTTATTTCAGGTAAAGTAATGCCCATGTCCTCATATTCTAGGATCTGAATGATAATTTTCTTAAATGCTTTTTTCTTTCCCATGCAAATATCTGCATTTGAGTTCTGTATGGTCCCCCCCAGTGAAGGCTAGAAAACTTTGGAAAATTAATTAATGGATGCCCTGATGCAACATGTTTCTGGTCTTCACTCCAAGTGCTGGCTTGGAGATTCCACGAGTGCAACCATCCTAGTTCACTCTTTCCCATTCTTGTTTTCAAATTAGTTTTTCTTAAAACTGGGGGTCAAACCTGAGATCTTTTGCATACAAATCGTATGCCCTACCTCTGAACTCTTGTCCCTTCCTTAAATCCATTGTAAATAATAATAATAATAATAATAATAATAATAATAATAATAATAACCACATGATGTTGTCTTCCTTGGATTGAATTGTGCTGTCTTTGCTTCTTTTTTACAGCTCTGAACTGTATGCGATGACCATGGATGAAATGGAAACCGCTCATGGTTTCCCAAGCCATAGCGAGACTAGATCGTGCACAAGTGAGGAAGGTAGGTTTTTATCATTTACGTCTAATATATAGCAACCAGTTGTCGCCTTGCTCTTAACTATCATTGGGAGCACGTTCCTTCAGGAGCTAAACGTCCCCCCAAATTTTGCTTGCAGAAAATGGAAATTCTGCAAACAAGGGTTAGCAGCAGAGAGTGTGTATGAGGAATAATGAATACAGATTTACGGCAAACTGATGCCTGAGATGAATGCAGTTTAGAAAGCATAGAGTTGAAAGGGACCACGAAGATCATGTAGCCCAATCCCTTGCAATGCAGGAGTCCTTTGCCCAATGTGAGGCAACCCTGAGATTAAGAGTCACATGCTCTACCAACTGAGCTATCCAGGCATCCTCTGAACCCATTCCCTCCTGCTAATTCCCTTTACCAGCTTCATCTTTTTCTTTATCAAGTTTACACCCGATATTTCCATTAAAAAATGTGTCCTGAGTGGCACAAAATGGATGGAAATAGGCAACCGTAACAAAATATATGAGAAGATTAAAAACAAGTCAATTAATAATAATAATAATAATAATAATAATAATAATAATAATAATAATTTTATTTCTATTTCGCCCTCCCCACCCGAAGCCAGGCTCAAAGCAGCTAACAACAGTAAAAGTAACACAACATTCTAAAATCAATTCAGAATCAAATTACTGGCAACCATTGGTCTAGAGTTCTGTGAGGATTACCAAAGGAGGGGGTCAGACTGTGCCTTGGCCAAAGGCCTGGTGGAGCAGCTCTGTCTTGCAGTCCCTGCAGAAAGATGTAAAGTCCCGCAGGGCCCTAGTCTCTTGTGACACAGCGTTCCACCAGATTGGAGCCACAGCCAAAAAAGCCCTGGCTCTTGTTGAGGTCAGCCTAACCTTCCTGTGGCCCGGGACCTCCAAGATGTTTTTGTTTGAAGACCGTAAACCAGGAAAGCAGTAAGACCTGTACAGGATGAAAGTGTGAAAGGAATCATGGAGGGTGAGCTGCTAACCCTGTGACTGTGTTCTACTTGCATAGTCAGAGACAGTATGCCTCTCAAGGCCAGCTACTGGGAATCAAAAGTGGAGAGGGTACTTTAGGGCTCAGGTTTTGCTTGTGGGCTCACCATAGACATTCGGTTGGCCACTCCAGGATGCTGCACTAGTTTGGCTCTGGCCTGATCCAGGGGCCTCTTCTAATGTTCTGATAGAAGACCGGAACATGACAAATTAGCCAGATTAATTCTTTGTATTGGAAGGTGTCAGATAAGCACCAGAACTTTTATTTTTGAAAGTGGCACCTAAGCAGCGATGACAAAGGTGGCAAAGGAAAAAACTGCATGAGCTAGGGCTGGATAAGTCTTCATTGGAGAGTACATAAAATGATTTAAATGTGAAATGATTTAAATGCGGGACTTGACATCTTTCCGCAGGGCCTGCAAGGCACAGCCTGACCCCCTCCTTTGGTAATCCTCACAGAACTCTAGCCCAATGGTTGCCATTAATTTGATTTTGAACTGATTTTAGAATGCTGTGTTACTTTTATTGTTGTTAGCCTCTCTGAGCCTGGCTTGGCTCAGAGGGGAGGGCAGGATATAAATAAAATTTATTATTATTATTATTATTATTATTATTATTATTATTATTATTATTGAATGACTGATTGGTTGACAATGCAGTTTCCTAAAAACAGCCTTTCTCCTTTCTTGGATTCTCTTCCTTTTACCCCCTCCCCCCTTCAACCAGTGTCGAAGGCATTGGGCTGGCAACTGTGCTCCGAGATCTCTACCCCTGACGATGTGACCAGCGGTTTCATTCTTCCATTTCCCGGACCAGCAAAATTTGCCATAACGTTAAAGAAGCAAGACCGAAGCCTGTACCAGTACTTAATGAAAGCTGCATATAATTATATTTCTCAGGTTCAGACACCGCCCTTCAATCTGGATATGTATTACTCATTCCTTCTACATGCAATGATCAGGCTGCGAGGGCCGGCGCATGTTTTCACTGGTGCGATGAGATGGGGCAGAATGTAGTGGCAACTGCAGAGAAGAAGGGCCTGTGTCCTTGAGAATTGGCAAAGTGGGGGAGGGGAGTAGAGGCAGGGGACACCGCCCCCTTGCCATAGAGGTCCTGATATAAAGCTACAATATAATGCCCCATAGAACTTGAAAGGAAAGTGCTATTTATAAATAAATCCCAACTATATAATAATTTATTATTTATACCCCGCTCATCTGGCTGGGTTTCCCCAGCCACTCTGGGTGGCTTCCAACCGAATATTAAAAACAATGCAGCATCAGACATTAAAAACTTCCCTAAACAGGGCCACCTTCAGTTGTCTTTTAAAAGTCAGATAGCTGTTTATTTCCTTGACATCTGATGGGAGGGCGTTCCACAGGGCAGGCACCACTACCGAGAAGGCCCTCTGCCTGGTTCCCTGCAACCTCACTTATCGCAGGGAGGGAACCACCAGAAGGCCCTCAGTGCTGGACCTCAGTGCAACTAATTACTAAAACAACCGCCCATACGTTTGCATGAGACTATTAGAAAGATGCCTACCTACAGGGTTGCCATACGTCCAGGATTTCCCAGACATATCCGGAATCCAACTGTATCTAGCAGGGTCTGGGCAGAAATCGGGCAAATGTCTGGTAAAATCTGGACATATGGCAGCCCATGTTGGCAGTGCTGTTTTTGCCAATTTTTGATAAAAATTAGCTCAAAAACAGCAAAAAAGTGCACTTTTGCCCAAGAAAGCTCAACAACTTTTCTGTCTGTATTTTCACTGTTTGAAATATGGCAACACTACCTACTGTATTTTTTGCTCTATAAGACTCACTTTTTCCCTCCTAAAAAGTAAGGGGAAATGTGTGTGCATCTTATGGAGCGAATGCAGGCTGTGCAGCTATCCCAGAAGCCAGAACAGCAAGAGGGATCGCTGCTTTTGCTGTGCAGCAATCCCTCTTGTTGTTCTGGCTTCTGTGATTCAGAATTTATTTTTTTTCTTGTTTTCCTCCTCTAAAAACTAGGTGCGTCTTGTGGTCTGGTGCATCTTATAGAGCGAAAAATACGGTACCTATCATAACTGCAGCTTCATAGGATAGCCTCTGTATATACTGTGTTTTATGATTGCATCACAAAGAGCACAGTCCTTTTGCTAACGCCATAACAGGGGCAATGAGCATAAGGAGTTAAGATGCAGCCTGCTGGATCAGACCAAAGTTAGTTTACACCACAAACTGATCCAAATATATCCAAATAGCATCTCTATATTATACTAATGCAAGTTTACAAAATCACATACAAAACAATTGCAACCACACCATACACACAACTCCCGGGGAAAAGCTCATTCCGACAATGAATCTTTCTGAAGCTCCTGCAGATAAAATTGGCAGTTTCTAATTCCTTAGGAAAAATTATTTGACAAACCCCAGCTTGAATTAATAGCGGATCAGGTGCCTGACCACTCTCCTCCTCTAGAGCACCCATAACCTTGAGGAGGGCAGCACCCCTCACCTCTCCTCCCCCCAACACCATAGGCTCCACTTAACCATGCACATTTTCTCTCAACAAAGCTGATGCGCGCACATCACCAATGCATTGTTTCCTTCCCATAATACAGATACAGTAGCCCCCTCCATACATAAAAGGGGCCCAAACAATATCACATTGCCAGAATGACCAGACAGCCGTATCTGACTAAGTTCTACTCAGAATAAAGTCATTGAAATTAATGGGCTTAAGCTAGCCATCTGGAGGGTCACAGATTCTTCACCCCTCCTCTATAAGCCAAAAAGAGCAAGTTAGCCACAGGTATGCAAGAACTGCCATGTCCCCAACTCCCAACAGTTCTACTGCAGGCGTTACAGTGGTGCCCCGCAAGACGAATGCCTCGCAAGACGGAAAACTCGCTAGACGAAAGAGTTTTCCATTTTGGAGGTGCTTCGCTAGACGAATTTCCTATGGGCTTGCTTCGCAAGACGACAATGTCTTGCGAGTTCCTGCGGGGTTTTTTCCTCTCCCCCCTTTTTCTAAGCCGCTAAGCCGCTTATCAGCTGATCCGATCAGCAGATAAGCCGCTAATAGCGCTAATAGCGCTAATCCGCTAATCTGTCAATGGGCTTGCTTCGCAAGACGAAAAAACCGCTAGACGAAGAGAATCACAGAACGGATTCTTTTCATCTTGCGAGGCACCACTGTACTAGTAAGAGCAGTAGTGCTAATTGTAGTTATTCTTTTTCTTCCCAGAAAGGTTCCTGGATCCCAAGTGAAGCTGGCCTGCATTTCTTTATAGGGACTCCAAAATCCGAGCTGAAAAGGGAGGTTGCTATCAACTTCCATTTAAATATCCCTCAAAAGAAATTCAGAATTGAATTTATCCACCCCAAGAAAAAAATGCAAGTGAATGGTAAGAGTCTCACCACCACCCCTTCAAAGGCTGTTGAATTCCATTTAAAATGTGTTGTCTCTCCCACTGTGACAGAGGTATATGTAAGGCTTAGGTCACTCACTAGGAGAAGAGATCATGAATTTTACCTTGGATACGATAATTAGCACGGACTCACGCACTACTGTTCCCTCCATAATGTCCTAAGTTGTTTTGAAGGCATTTCCCTCCCCCCTCACCTGATGATACCTGAGATTTGACACATCCTGTGAAATTTTCCTTTCATTCATTCTGCAGAATTTGTTAAATACTGTTAGGTAATCTACTGTTTATTCCTGTTTTACAGATAGGACAACTGAGGTTGATGAATGGTGTGTGTGTGTGTGTGTGCACGCGCGTTCGTGTTTTATGTTTTATGTTACCAGAAGCACACCATACATCCATGGTAAATGTGTGACTAGGAACCAAAGTACCCTGCAACTATGCCAGCTCTCATGCATGTGGATTATTTTATTTATTCGTTTATTATTACATTTCTAATCTATCCCCCCTTTCCTCCATGTTGCTCAAGGTGGGATACGTGGTTCTTAATCCTCTCCATTTTATCCCCATGACAGCACTGTGAGGTAGGCTAGGCTGAGAGACTATGACTGCCCCAAGGTCCCCCATGAGCTTCATGGCTGAATACTACTACGACTACTACTACTACTAATAATAATACAGTGGTACCTCGGGTTACAGACGTTTCAGATTACAGACTCTGCTAATCCAGAACTTTACCTCAGGATGAGAACAGAAATCGTGCAGCGGCAGCGGGAGGCCCCACTAGCTAAAGTGGTACCTCAGGTTAAGAACAGTTTCAGGTTAAGAACGGACCTCCAGAATGAATTAAGTTCTTAACCTGAAGTACCACTGTAATAATAATTTATTTATACCCAGCCACCTGGCTGGGTTTCCCCAGCCACTCTGTGCAGCTTCCAGCAAAAGATTAAAAATACATTAAAACATCAGTCATTAAAAACTTCCCTAAACAGGGCTGCCTTCAGATGTCTTCTAAAAGTCAGATAGTTGTTTATTTCCTTGACATCTGGTGGGAGGGTGTTCCACAGGGCGGGTGCCACTACCGAAAAGGCCCTCTGCCTGGTTCCCTGTATCCTCTCTTGTAGTGAGGGAACCGTCAGAAGGCCCTCGGAGCTGGACCTCAGTGTCTGGGCTGAACGATGGGGGTGGAGACGCTCCTTCAAGTAAACTGGGCCAAGTAAGGATTTGAACCCTGGTTTTTCAGGTCCTAGTCCAACACTCTAACCACTACACCAAGCCGGCTATCAATGGGCAAATCAGCAAATAAAAATCACATACACTTCCTTCTGTATCTATCAGGAAACATTGAAGCCTCTAGAAATTCGCGTGTGGGGCATCTGGAGCTGATAGTTGATGATGACAACATCTACTACATCAAGGTAAGCGTGCTTTTGCAGCCAAGGATATTGTGAGCACAGCATGGCATGGGCAAAGGAACAAGATGATAAGCTGCTCACCAGAGCAGAGAGCTCCAGCTGAGCACTTCTTATGTCCTCACGTTTTCTGTTTAAGGATGCCCTATTGGGTGTGGTTTTTGCAGGGAAGGGCAGATCTGCACACAGCAGCTGCAGAGCAGAGGTACACAAGCCACCTTGAAGTGAAGTTGCTGAGAGATGGGAGCCCCATAGTTCTTTCAGGAAATCTCACAAAACAGCCTGGGAAGAAGATGGCATTTTCAGTATCCTTGATTAATCTACTGAAGGACTCGGCTTTCCTTTCAGGTCAGTGCATATCACAAGAGGTGTGTGCCTTTTTGTTTTATTTAATAAAATGTATATACTGGTCGATTGTAGGACAAACCTCAAAGCAGTTTATGGAAAAGATAAAGCAATGAAATTATCCCTAAAAAACAACTCATAACCATAATTTCAAACATATGGAAAGTTAAAAACCAAAACAGAATAGACTGGAACAAATGAAAACTTATACAAGCTTTCTAAACATCTGAGTAAAGGTAAAGGTAAAGAGACCCCTGACCATTAGGTCCAGTCGTGATCAACTCTGGGGTGGCGGCGCTCATCTTGTTTTATCGGCCAAGGGTGCCAGCGTACAGCTTCCGGGTCATGTGGCCAGCATGACTAAGCCGCTTCTGGCGAACCAGAGCAGCACACAGAAACGCTGTTTACCTTCCCTCCAGAGTGGTACCTATCTATCTACTTGCACTTTGATGTGCTTTCGAACTGCTAGGTTGGCAGGAGCAGGGACCGAGCAACGGGAGCTCACCTGTTGCGGGGATTCGAACCACCGACCTTCTGATCAGCAAGTCCTAGGCTCTGTGGTTTAACCCACAGCACCACCCACATCCAAACATCTGAGTAGGCTTGTCGAAATAAGAATATCTTCAGCAGACGCTGAAAAGAATACAGTGAGAGCGCCTGCCTGATATCAAGAGGCAGGGAGTTCCAAAGTACCAAACTAGACAATCAAGTTCCTACAGATGCGGTGAGGGTATTGTGTCCATACGAGCATCTCACAAGTTCATTGAACGCCTGACCAGGGAGTGGGGCTGTGCCCACTAGTCCTTCTTCCTGGCGTTGATGGTCATGCTGGACATGTGTGTTTTGCTATGCTTGCTTTCCTGCAGGTGGGTTATTGTTGTTTATTAGGAGGGGAAGGGGTGGTGCAAACGCATTAGCAGAACCAGTCTGGCGCTCCTGCTGTGCATTTGCACTTCACGGCCTTCCCTGCCCCCTCCCACCTGCCAGGAAACTGGCGCAATAACTGTGTCCCACCTGGTAAGCCACTTCTGCAGGTATCTGATCTCCTAATGGTATCAATTGATGGTATTGTTTCTATTGTTTCTTTAGTGTGTATGGAGAAGAAAGCAGATGATAAGCTGAAGCAGTATTCGCTGGAGGGAGAAACCCACGTTCCAGGGGTTCTTGGATCTCACATCGTTGCTCTTCTGCAACAGCGAGGGGACATCTGGTCCAGCGCCCTGAGAGTTAAATATGGATTGTTTGGTACTCAGTTCTTATACTGTACTAATACAAAAACAAAGTTGAGCTTTATTGCCTTTGTCAGTGTTGTTCTTGCTCTCGTGCAGAAGGATCTGATTGGCTACTGTGGGAAATGGGATGCCGGGCTAGATAGAGCCTTCATTTAATCTGGCAGGGCTGTTATGTTCTTAATGCAAGGTTTAGGGATGGGGAAGAAATTTGATTCAGTCCACACATAAAGGTGAACTTAACTTAATTTGCACTTTCCAAAACAATTTCACAAACCAGAATGCAGCCACCTTTCAAAATTTGCACTTCTCTGAATTTTGCAATGCAATTCTCCAACCAAGTAATGTGTACAAAAATTCATATGCGGGGGGTAAGCCATGCATAAAATGCATGTATTACTGAAAATCACATGCAAAAATGCATTATAGTGGTACCTCGGGTTACAGACGCTTCAGGTTACAGACTCTTCTAACCCAGAAATATTACCTCGGGTTAAGAACTTTGCTTCAGGATGAGAACAGAAATCGTGCTCCGGTGGCGCGGCAGCAGCAGGAGGCCCCATTAGCTAAAGTGGTGCTTCAGGTTAAGAACAGTTTCAGGTTAAGAACAGACCTCCAGAACGAATTAAGTTCTTAACCCAAGGTACCACTGTATATAATGGGAATTTGTTTGCAAAAAAATGTGTAAATTAGGAAAGATTGCACATAGAAATGTGTATATCAGGAGAACTTTTCATTAGAATCGTAATAAATTTTCACAAACCTATGTGGAGGACTGAACCTAAGACTAGAAACATGAGAAGCTGTAAGAAATCAGAATGGACAGAGTCACACATCCCTCATGAGGTGTGCCTTCCCTATTAGCAGTGACTGCGCCTGAGTGCTGTGAAAACAGAATAATGCCATTTAATAAATATCTCTGTATGTACATTTGCGTTTTACCTGGAGCAGGAGCTGCAAAAAGCCTTCAGCATGAATGTATCACGGGCCAGAAGTTGAAAGTGGAGAATGTCCCAAAGGATGCCTACCGGCTAAATTTGGAGCATGAATTCTATTGCACTCAGATTTTAGCCTACAACCACAAGGTAAAGCATTTAGTTCATTTACCGCATGGGTAGGCAAACTAAGGCCCGGGGCTGGATCCGGCCCAATCGCCTTCTAAATCTGGTCCACAGATGGTCCGGGAATCAGTGTGTTTTTACATGAGTAGAATGTGTCCTTTTATTTAAAATGCATCTCTGGGCTATTTGTGGGGCATAGGGATTCATTCATTCTCCCCCCCTCCCCGCAAAAAAAAATATAGTTCAGCCCCCCACAAAGTCTGAGGGACAGTGGACCAGCCCCCTGCTTGAACAAGTTTGCTGACCCCTGATTTACCGGAACAAATATGAATCCTGAGAAATGGTGCTGAATCCAGATTTCTTCCTCATGGAAACTAAATAATGAAGACGCAAGATGCACTCTTGTGAGAAAGGAATTCTACAACTTAGCAGCTGCCACAGAAATCTGCTTTTACCTGATGCTGAAAAGTGGGGTGGAGTTGGCTCTAGGTTAGGATGTGGGCATTGTGTAAGAGATGTGACAGTACAGGTCACTCCACAATCTGCACACACACACACACACCCAGCTATGGGTAGCTGTTAAGGTTGGGGATGGAGGTGAAATTTGTTCAGTCTGCTTTTTGCAGCAGACCATTCCAATTTGACTGTCCCGCACTAGCTTGCAGATCACAACACAATTCCCCATCAACCAGATATTTCAATAGGTATTTTATGGTTTAAATGTGTGCCAAATGTGTATTATAAAAGCAATGCACTGAAAAGCATGGCAAAATAGGAATTTTGGGAGAAACATGTGCCTTAATGCACATAATAAAATATACAGCTTAAATGCGAACTTTTTGTGCATTCTTTCAAAAATATCTGCACAAAACAGGGTGGAATGAATGCTAAGATTTGAACACTAGTCTGAATGAAACGGGGCAGATTTAGATTCCTCCGTCCATTTCTGGCAGTGCGCCATTGAGAAGCCCGTCACCGCTGAAGATTTTAAGACATGAGCGGGCTGCTATAAGGAATGTAGTAATTATTTAGTGCCAATTATAAAACCCAAGTTGCTATTCCACAGGTCGATCTACGTCACGAAGAAACGGTCTCTCGCCTGCATTCCCGACTAGAGCTGAACTATGGAAAACACTGGGACGAAATCAACAACAAGCAGAGAGTGATAGTCAGCCAGACATTTACAAATAGTTCTCGTCCAGCTCTGACTAGCTATTTCATGGAGGTAAAAGTAAAAGACCCAGTGGTGTTGCAGCAGTTGAGATGATGACTAAGGAATTGCACCTCGGTGAAAACCTATAAAGATGATGGAGAAGTCTCTGTAGCCGGTGGGAAATAGGTCCTCTTGTTCAGATATTCTCTTCGAAGGCCGCATCCACACCATATGTTTAAACCACTATTGAACAGTCATGGCTTCCCCCAAAGAGTCCTGGGAGGTTGGGAGCAGGTGTTTGTTAAGGGTGCTGAGAGTTGTTAGGAGACACCCCTGTTTCCCTCACAGAACTACAATATCCAGAGTAGAAACAAAATTTTAAAAATTCCTTCCAGTAGCAGCTTAGAGACCAACTAAGTTTGTTATTGGTATGAGCTTTCATGTGCATGAAGTGTGCATGCAAGCCCTCTTCCCAGGTAACTGGGAATTGTAGCTCTGGGAAGGGAATATGGAGGGTCTCCCAGTCATGTGCACAAATTCCTGGGGACCAAGGCTCTTTGGGTCCCCTCAATGTTTTTTTTAGTGCAAGCCCCTCCCGCCCTGCCACCACCATTGCTCAGGACATTGCCAGGACATTGCACATGTGATGCCAGGATATCATGTTGGGTCCCTTTAATGTTTTTTTGGAAACTGGCACCTTTGCTCCCAGTAGACCATGCTGGCATGGGCAGGGCAAGGGGCAGATGAACAATGCCACCCAGCTCACCACTATTGTGAATACCATGATTACGCAGCTTTACTTTGAACTGCCAGTAGTCTCTCTTCTGCCGTATGAAATGCAGCCCCCTTTTTCTGTCCCCCAGTTCACCATTCAAGTGCCCGAAAAGCAAGTGGATTACAGAACTCAGCTCCAGCATTCCTGTTCCATACAGAGTTCCACAGAAATAAGCACCCACTTCAAAGTGCACTATAACAACCGCATCCCTTTTGTGGTGGGGCTGCAGTGGAAAGAGACATCAAGGCATTCTCTGAAGAAATGGGAAGGTATGTACAAACACACACACACCACACAAGGCTTGTTTTAATATTTTGTTTTAATATTTGTAGTCTGCTTTTCCAACAACAGATGTTGGAATCGGCTCACGATAATAGCAAAGGCATTGGCAAACATATTCTGCATGCTCTGAACAGAAAAGCAGCCGCTTCTGAACATTTGAAGAAAGGTATATATTCTGTGTAGACACACACAGAGAGAGAGAGTGTGTTGTTGGCATTCGTCTTCTCAAGAGACAATGGAGTGTGCCTGCAGGGGTGAAGTAAAAAAAACTGCATTAGCAGCACCGAAGTGATCTCCCCAGGTCACAACTCTATGTCAGACAAGCCATGCTCATCTGCCCTACACCTGACATCCTATAAGATGTAAGTTGTGGGGCAGGTAAAGGTGAGACCTGTTCAGAGGGGACTCAGCAACAGATACAGTGGTACCTTGGGTTACATATGCTTCAGGTTACATACGCTTCAGGTTACAGACTCCACTAACCCAGAAATGGTACCTTGGGTTAAGAACTTTGCTTCAGGATGAGAACAGAAATCATGCAGCGGTGGTGCGGCGGCAGCGAGAGGCCCCATTAGCTAAAGTGGTGCTTCAGGTTAAGAACAGTTTCAGGTTAAGAACAGACCTCCAGAACGAATTAAGTTCTTAACCCGAGGTACCACTGTACAACTAAACATTTATTAAATGAGGAACGATCATTCTTTTTTTCAAAGGACAGGTAATGAACTACTAGGGGAAATTGGCCGTTTAGGTTTATGTTGCAGTTTTTTGGGGGCCTGAGTTAACTCCTGTTGATGTTACTTTCACACTGATAAGCATTTAGCGATGGCCTGATAGCTAGACACCGTTGATCAGAACTGAAAAATATTAACAGATGCAGCTTTCCATTCTTTGTAAGGTACATTCAACATGGACACACCCTGGCTGTACCTGTTTGCTGCTCAGAAGCTACACCAGCCCCAGCATTCGGCTTATTTAGCAACCATTGAATTAACTGCTGGGAAGGCCTTTGTGGTCAAGGGCCTACTGGTGGAGGTCTTCTGCAAGGACAGAGATGACAAGAAGGAAGGGAGAATTCTGATCCATACGCCAACCACCACCTACTTGCAGGTTAGTTCCCATGTCAACCCTGCCTTTGTCCTAATGCTTTTTCATCATCTGCTGATGTTTGTATTTCATGGCCATGAGAGGTTGGAAATGGGATCATACTAGCAGCAGTTTAGTTTATTTGGTCCACAGGTCATAAATATCAGATATGGTAGAATCATCTAATTGTAGCATTAGAAGGGATCGTGAGGGTGATCAAAAGCAACTGCCTGCAATGCAGGAATCTGTTGTTTGTACTTTAGTAGAAGAAACCTTGTTGTTGTTTAGTCGTTTAATCATGTCCGACTCTTCGTGACCCCATGGACCAGAGCACGCCAGGCACTCCTGTCTTCCACTGCCTCCCGCAGCTTGGTCAAACTCATGTTGGTAGCTTCGAGAACACTGTCCAACCATCTTGTCCTCTGCCGTCCCCTTCTCCTTGTGCCCTCAATCTTTCCCAACATCAGGGTCTTTTCCAGGGAGTCTTCTCTTCTCATGAGGTGGCCAAAGTATTGGAGCCTCAGCTTCAGGATCTGTCCTTCCAGTGAGCACTCAGGGCTGATTTCCTTAAGAGTGGATAGGTTTGATCTTCTTGCAGTCCATGGGACTCTCAAGAGTCTCCTCCAGCACCATAATTCAAAAGCATCAATTCTTCGGCGATCGGCCTTCTTTATGGTCCAGCTCTCACTTCCATACATCACTACTGGGAAAACCATAGCTTTAACTATACGGACCTTTGTTGGCAAGGTGATATCTCTGCTTTTTAAGATGCTGTCTAGGTTTGTCACTGCTTTTCTCCCAAGGAGCAGGTGTCTTTTAATTTCATGACTCCTGTCACCATCTGAAGAAACCTTAGAAGAACCCAAAACCATCATTCTAAATTTTCAGGCATCTACAGTCAACTACTTTGCAAGCAGGTTTCTGCACAGCCAAAGTGAAGTGGTGTCTCTGTGGAACCAGCTCATAAAGAATGAGATTCGCCTGGAAAATAACGAAAAGACAAAGTTTCTCCATTTCTGTATAAAGTCTGCAAAGCAAGAACTCAATATGACGATGGCTTACTTTCACCTGGAGGTGGTAAGATGGTCAGAGCTACAGGCTGTTTACTGTTATTGGGGCATTTTTGTTTAGGACAGGAATAAGAGACATGACAGATGAGCAAAAAATTATGTATGGTGCAGATAAAGCTGTGGTTTGAAATTTGCCTTCCTTTCGCATAAGGATTGGGGGGGGGGAATGGGTTTCATTTCAATGTGAATCTACCATATTCGCATTACCCAAAGCAATGTGCAAAGCGAAACACAGCCATCCTTCAAAATTCACACATCTCTGAATTTTGTGATGTTCTCCTGTTAAATAATGTATATAAAAAGTGTGCATAGTTATGCACGTGAGCGAAAATAGCATTCAAATGCATTGGAAGGGGCAGTTTGCAAAACACACAAAAAAGTGTATTTGGCAAAATTGCATACAAAATGAATAGAAATGCACACTAAAATGCAGGCAAATCCTAATTTGCTATGGGTGCTGAGAATTATTAGGAGACTCCTATTCCCCTCAGAGAGCTGCAATTCCACAGTTCCCTGGGAAGAGGAACTGACTGTTGAAGCACTCTAGAAATTCTAGGTCTGGGAGAACTCAGCCTCCTTAATAAACTACAGTTCCCAGGATTCTTTGGGGGGAAACCATGGCTGTTTAAAGTGGTATCCTAGTGCCTTGCATGTGTAGTGCAGATACACTTGGATTATTCTGGTGGTCTGGGTAGCTGGCATCCTTAATCTGAGATCCAGAAGATGCCCTAACAACATATGTAATTGCCAACTTTCTGTCACAGGTGGGCTATCCTGTTTCACTGCCTGAAGCAAAATGGCAATGTGCCAGAACCCCAATCCTCTGTAGTTATTGTTTGTCACATGAGTTTGATCTACAGGGATCATTATGGATAGACGAGCGCTGTGTCATTATATTTTTTGTAATTGTATTCCTATGTTAAATTTCATGTTCAAAAACTTGGTGGGTTCAAAGTGGCATTTTACTGCCCACTTTTTGTAGCATTTTATGCATACTTTTCTCTCTTCTGTGCCTGTGCCTGAATTTGATTTCTTGATCACAGCCTAGGAAGGCAAACATTTCTGTGCAGGTTTTGTGGACGGATCACAAGACCCCGCCACCGCTTGTGCTGCAGTTTGAGGCACAGATAGAAGAAGTCAAGAAGGAGAAAATGCTCTACCAAAAACGTGGGACTGTACTGTTCAGGTACTTTAATTCCCACCCATCCTGCTCCATTCATATTCTCCATTTGGGTAAAGAAAACAAAGAGATATTTCGCCTCTCTCAATCAACACAGTAAATGTCAATGCAAATATATACTTGCAAGGAATTGCTCCTTCAGTGTGACAGCACCTGCTCTCTGGAACTCCCTGCTCATTGATATTCGGCAGATGCTTTAAGTGTAATGTCCACAGAGCCTAGGGCTTGCCGATCAGAAGGTTGGCAGTTCGAATCCCCACGACGGGGTGAGCTCCTGTTTCTCGGTCCCTGCTCCTGCCCACCTAGCAGTTCGAAAGTACGTCAAAGTGCAAGTAGATACCGTATTTTTCGCCCTATAAGACGCACTTTTTCCCCTCCAAAAATGAAGGGGAAATGTGGGTGCGTCTTATGGGGCGAATGCAGGCTTTCGCTGAAGCCTGGAGAGCGAGAGCGGTAGGTGCGCACCGACCCCTCTCGCTCTCCAGGCTTCGCGGACCTCTCAGCAAGCAGCGGGAACGCTCCCGCTGCTTGGGGAGAGTTGCAGGCATCCTGAAGCCTGCGCGCGCTGATCTCAGCGCATGCAGGCTTCACGGATCTCTCCTCAAGCAGCGGGAATGGTCCCGCTGCTTGGGGATCGTTGCCGGCATCCCGAAGCCTGCGCGCGCTGATCTCAGCGCGTGCAGGCTTCGTGGATCTCTCCTCAAGCAGCGGGAACGTTCCCACTGCTTGGGGAGAGTTGCAGGCATCCCGAAGCCTGCGCGCGCTGATCTCAGCACGTGCAGGCTTCGCGGATCTCTCCTCAAGCAGCGGGAACGTTCCCACTGCTTGGGGAGAGTTGCGGGCATCCCGAAGCCTGCGCGCGCTGATCTCAGCGCGTGCAGGCTTCGCGGATCTCTCCTCAAGCAGCGGGAACGTTCCCGCTGCTTGGGGAGAGTTGCAGGCATCCCGAAGCCTGCGCACGCTGATCTCAGCGCGTGCAGGCTTCGCGGATCTCTCCTCAAGCAGCGGGAACGTTCCCGCTGCTTGGGGAGAGTTGCAGGCATCCCGAAGCCTGCGCGCGCTGATCTCAGCGCGTCCAGGCTTTGCGGATCTCTCCTCAAGCAGCGGGAGCCACCGCTGGGCTCCCACGGCTTGCAGAGAGCTGCCTGTTTGGGGGCTGGGGTTGGGGGAAGCTCGGGCTGCCCCAGCCCCGCGCCTGGGGGGAAATAATTTTTTTCCCTTTATTTCCCCCCAAAAAACCTAGGTGCGTCTTATGGGACGGTGCGTCCTATAGGGCGAAAAATACGGTAAATAGGTACCGCTCCAGCGGGAAGGTAAACGGCGTTTCCGTGCGCTGCTCTGGTTCGCCAGAAGTGGCTTAGTCATGCTGGCCACATGACCCGGAAGCTGTATGCCGGCTCTCTTGGCCAATAAAGTGAGATGAGCGCCACAACCCCAGAGTCGGCCACAACTGGACCTAATGGTCAGGGATCCCTTTACCTTTTTAAAAGCTTTTTTTGTTTGGACAACCCTATCCTGACTTTCTTTGCCCTCTTCCCTTGCAATTCTAAGCACTGGTTTAGAGGCAACCAGAAGGTTGTGCTACTGTTAAAATAATCCAGATTAGACAATGTGCACTTTATTAACTGAACCAATGTGACATGATAATACATTTACTAGGAAACACTGTAATATTTACATAGGGCGTTTTTGCATTGTAGCAGCTTGAGCCGAAGGCAATTCAGAATGATGTTTCCCATCTTCTGTGTTTCAACTGAAAGTTCCTTACTTCTTTTATTTACATCCCAGGCACCCGTTTAAACTGCCCATCCCGCAAAGCTTTCTCCTCCAAGAAACCTTCACTCTGAACAAAAAGGAGAAGCATTATTTCTTGGAAACAAAAGTTTTGATCAACGAGCTTGAAGAGTCTGTTCAAACTCTCACACTCAGCTACCAAGCTGAAAATCCACATGTGAGTGAAATTTACGAAACCATCTGCCTGCCCACCCACTCCCCGTAACCTTTTCAATAGCAAAGCAGCCATGAAATAAGTTACACATCTGTGTAAAGTTTTTTTGTTTCTGTTTTGGTCTTGTTCCCAACCCTTCACCCATCTCCAGGTTTGTGCTGGATTGACGCATCCATACAACAGCAAGTTCTTCCCCCAAAATATAGAGGTTTGCGCCATAACACGAAATCTCAGCTGTGTAAGTAAGTTTGATGAGATTGAGGGAATGATTCACTATGCATAAAGTCGCCTCAGGGGAGATTATGAAGACCTTCTGACTACAACCCTGGTTTTATGGCCATGTCCACACTGTACGTTTAAAGCACTTGTATACCACTTTAAATGGATGCTGCTGGCGCTGTGGGTTAAAGCACAGAGCCTAGGACTTGCCAATCAGAAGGTCGGCGGTTCGAATCCCCGTGACGGGGTGAGCTCCCGTTGCTCGGTCCCTGCTCCTGCCCACCTAGCAGTTCGAAAGCATGTCAAAGTGCAAGTAGATAAATAGGTACCGCTCTGGCGAGAAGGTAAACGGCATTTCCGTGCGCTGCTCTGGTTCACCAGAAGCGGATTAGTCATGCTGGCCACATGACTCAGAAGCTGTACACCGGCTCCCTCGGCCAATAAAGCGAGATGAGCGCCGCAACCCCAGAGTCGGCCACAACTGGACCTAATGGTCAGGAGTCCCTTTACCTTTATACCACTAAATAGTTGTGGCTTCCCCCAAAGAATCATGGGAACAGTAGTCTGTTAAGGGTGCTGAGAGTGGTTTGAAGACCCTCTCACCACCCCTCATTTTACTAGCACAACTATCCAGAGAGCTCACAGGAAGTAGATGCTGCTGCTTCCTGCCCTCAATTTGGCCATTGCTCACTTGCTTGCCAAATCCTGCAGCCAGCCCTCCTAACCAAAGTTATGGTCTCTGTACATTAGATCTGCAGACAGTCTCTCCATATTTAGACAAAAAGGTGCTGCTTTGCTGATCTGGCACTTTTAAATACTCATTATATCAACCCACAGGTGAAACGGGAGATCGAAGTGACCCTAAAGGTCAACAGGAAAGAGGCTCTCAGCTTTCTGGGCAAATACCAGAACCAATCTAGCATGGCTGATTCCCAACACCTTGTACAAATGGACATGACACATGCATTCCAGGTACTTACCTTTTAGAGAAGAGGCACCACCTTCTCTTTGTCTGTCTCCATCCCACTTAACTTCTGAGGGTTTTGGCAAATAATGTATAGGTTGCTCGCTGTGTTTCATTTCTTTCTATTCTCATCAGGATAACTGGGTTTTTTTTTAAAAAAAAAAAATCCAGCTGTGGGCTTCTATGGAAGGATGGACAGGATATAAATTTAATAATTAAATTAAATTAAAAACCAGCTTATGCTTGCCAATCTAAAATCCAGATGTTTTGAACTACAGCTCTCAACCAGACTGGGGCTGATGGTGGCTTAGTCTGAAACATCTGGAAGGCAATAGGTTGGCCAAGACTGCTATCATCCAATCAACCGCCAGCATATTGTATTATGTGCAACTACAGTGCGGAAGCAGGTCTTGCAATCCCTGTTGCTCAGACCCCAGTGATATCCGTGGAGCTTCCATGAGCATAGAGGACCATAGGGTTGTGTCTGCATTAGGACATGTCTATAGGGTGGCTGTGTGTCCTCCTTTACAGTTGTCAGGCCTCCATTTGAAGGGTTGTCTGGTCCAAACCCAGTTTAACTATCAAGGAAACCTGAGAAGGGAGAGCAGGAGAGGCTTTGAAGTCACCAATCCAAGAGTTAGCACTTGCACAGCAGTCTGAGCAAGGTTCGTCCAGTCACAGTCTTTTCCGTTAGAGTGAGGTGCATTTCTATTTAAATGATAGTATTTGAGTTGAAGCTGGTGCTTATCCTACTCAGAGTAGACCCATAGAAATTAATGGACCTGTTAGTAATGTTCAATGTTAGTAATGTTCAATGGTGTGCTCTGAGAATTGAATACAGCCCATATGTCTCAAACGAGCATCCATACATATGAATTAGCATATACAAATTTCCATGTAATATCTATTTATTGCAATGCATAAGTAGCCATGCTACTTGCTTGGACTACAAACTTTAACCTCTTTAATAACCATGGCTTCCAAATGGGGAACCCGGGGGGGGGCTATCATGTGGCTTGCAGTAAAGTCATGCAAGATGAGTCTGTTAATCTGAAGAAAGGGATAACTTGTTGGGTTTCCTTCCTACTAGCTCAAGTTTCCAAAGTCGGTTGCTATGAGGGGGGAGCTCTTTTCAAGAGAAACCAGGCTGGCTGATTTTGCATCTGGTGTGACAATAACAGCTACTATCAACCAGCAGGATACTTCGCAGGTCAGGTTTCGTACTAGTCTTTTATGCAACTAAGAGGACCTCTAGACCAGCCTTTCTCAGCCTTGGGTCCCTAGATGTTGTTCGACAACAACTCCTATCATTCCTAGCCAGCATAGGAAGTGGTCAGGGATGATGGGAGATGTGATTCAAAAACATCTGGGTACCCAATGTTGAGAAAGGTGGGAGGGATTCAAGCACAATTCGCGTGGATTGAAGCACTTTGTCATTGTAGCCCAACAAATCGACTTTTTTAAAAAATCACGGACACTAGGAAAGAGAGAGGAAAATGCACTGGAAAGTGTGGGACAAACAAATATTGGCAGAAACTGTCTCCAGGCAGACATTTTTCCAAGTCATTGCAATGTAGACATTTGTCCATTTTAACCTACCCTCTGCAATTATGATTGCAGCCAATACTATCCATGGTTGGAACCTTCTATTAACCCAAGGGCGAGGTTCTCATGAAGGAAAGAAGCATGCATGTGCTGAAAGGGGGAGCAACAATGTTGTCCAATGATGTCCATTGCCATGTCACATCATGCCCACTGGTGTCAATGAAATTTAGCATGATGTGCCAGTATATCAATCAGAAAGCCACAGCTCCATAACCCAACAGATACTGCAGCATGAAAGGAGCTTTAGAAAATGGGAGCTCTAGAAAATAGAAAATAGAAAGTGGTAGAAGTATAATCAAGAAAGCTACATAATATTCCCTGTGTCTGAATGTAGTCCCCTCTTCTGTATCAACAGTTTACAGCTTGGCTGAATGGAACCAAGACTGGGTTTGGAATTTATTCACAATTTTCTCACTTGAATCAATCAAACTTTCCTCCAAGTTTTCAGGTACCAAAATTCATATTCCCTGACAGCAGAGCAGCAATTTACATTAAGTCTTCTCCTCTCTTTCCCCCTATCTTTTGCTTTGTTGAAGTGATCCTGGAGTTGTCAGTCTTCAGGGTTTTCTCCAGCTCAGATTCTGATCTGGGGTGAAGACAAAGTAACAGAATCCTAAGAATCACAGAATGAGAGGGGCTTGGAGGCCATCTTGTCTCCCCTCCTGCTCAGGGCCAGCCTGCCCATGAGAAACTTATGTTCCATAGAAATCTACCCACCTGTAGTGTATGAATACTAGATCTTAACCTGCCCTCTGCATGAATGTTGGGTAAAATTGCAATAAAAATGTATGTATTGGGGAAAATTCACACTAAAATGCTGATGAATTTCATGAAGTATTGTTATTTTTAAAAAATTGCAAGCTGATGTGAAAATGTGGAGAATGTAATGTAAGTTTGGAAAACAAGAGAAACTGAGAGAAACAAAAAAATTGACAGATTTGGCTTTGAGATTTGGGGTGGGGGAGGATGGGACTTATCCTTGGTCGGGCTGCGCCCCAGTTGACCCATGGATTGCTTGTTTTGTTTTTTTCCTCCCCTTAGGCCCACGCCACCACAAACCGATACAGCAGGAATGGTGTCAATGGATCCTTTTGCCTTCACTCCGGCAGAAAGGATCTTGTGTTGCTGGAGGCGGACTTCAATGGTGAGATGAGGAAGGATGCCGGAAGCATCAGAGTGAGCGCTCTCCTAAGACAGGCAATTCTGACACAGTTCAGATATTTGTGGGTGCAGTTCAATGGCAAGATGTCACCAACCAGGTAAAGAAAGCAGCAGCTGGGGCTGTAGCCCAAACCTTTATCTTGTAGCCAAATATCATCATCAGTTATACAATAAATAAGGGAGCACAACTCAAAATATGGTTCAAAGCAAACTAATAAGATAATCAGGTGTGATGTTCAAATATATAACAGAACTATGGAGCCCCACTGGGAAATTACACTGCTGTTCTGTTCCACCTGTTAAAGGCTAAGCCTTGGCACTCAGAATAGGTTCTATACCTGAGCTCAGATTATTCAGCTCTGAATCTGCTCTCTGGCCTGCCAGTAAGAGCTGGAAGGTTGATGGGTGTAATGGGTTTAGGGGTTGCTCGTGCGTAAGTTGCCACCACTCCTGGCTAGATTACCTGGTTAAACCCTTTCTGACTGAACAGCCTCCAGCATCGTGACTGTCTCAGTCGCTGGCAGAATCCGTCAGTGGGCGTTTATTAAACTTCTTCTAGCACAAAAGTTCCTTGACGCCAAGTCTCCTCCTACTCTCCCTGCGTGGAAGTCTTCAGCGCAGGGAGGGTGTGGGCAGCGGAGTACCCGTACTCTCTCCGCTGGTCTCCGGCGAGGAGTCTTGGAGCCTCCTCTCCGATTCCCCCATCTGCCCCCCTTCTCTACTGGTGTTACGCTGATTTCCTTCCCCAGCGGACAGGCTGCCTCTCTCCCTACTGGGACCCTCTCCGCCATCCCTCTGGAGCCTTCCCTCCACCTCTAGCTCCGATGGCAGTTCCCTGACAATGGGGAACAGGACAAGGCCTCTTCTCTCATGGCCCCACAGCTATGGAATGCCCAGCCCAAGACAGAGGGCAGTACCTCTTTGCATGGCTCGTGGCTACAATTTAAAACTATGGATTTTACTCCCACAAGAGGTAGTGAGGGCCAGCGGCACAGCATAGGGGTGACAGGGGTGCTTGCCCCAGATGCAAAATTTGTTAGGGGTGCAAAATTTCAACACCCGGTGCTACCTCGATACAGCTGCATGCTTCCGTCACTGGGATCCATTGAAAATGGCTTCCTTATACAAACCAGGAAGTGGCCTCTCCAGATAATGCAACAACTCTTTTCTTATCTCTGCGGCTATCATTTCCTGGGTGACGCCTTAGCCAGTTTAAAGCACATGCATACTCTGTCCATTTCCCTCCTGTCCGCCCCTCCGCCTGGCTCCAGGTGCTGGCAACCCACGTTACACCACTGGTGAGGGCCACCAACTTGGGTGGCTTAAAAATAGGCTTAGACAAATGCATGGAGGATGAAGTTGTTGGTGGCTACTGGCTCACAATGGCTATGCTGTACCTCCAGAGTTGGAGGCGGTAGCTCTTGGGATACCAGCTGCTGGGAATCACACATGGGGAGAGTGCTTTTGCGCTCAGGTCCTGCTTGCAAGCATCCCGCAGGAATCTAGCTGATCACTGTGAGAACAGGATGCTGAACTAAATGGGCCATTGGCCTGATCCAGCGGGCTCTTTATATGTCATGATAAGCCAAGAACCTTGACTTATTAAACCAGTTTGCCAGTTACATGCTTCTGCTGCATGTAGTGCAACTGCCCTCCCTCTATCCTCTTGCCTTTACAAAGGCCATAGATTCCCCATCCCTTCTGTAGGTAGCCGTGGTTCAGCAGTGAAGATCACTGAGCTGTCCTTCCATGGCTATATCTACTGACTGCTTGCATTGCCTTCTTTCTTGCCTCCAGAGCTATGCTGTCTTCTGCAGTGAAGCTGAATCACAATGCCTTTCACCTGGGCGTTGTGGGATCCAAGGAGCAGAAAGGGGGTCTGGTGCTGACCCTCCATGGCAGTCTCCGGCACAATGTTCTCAGCTTAAAGCACGTCATACCCCAGGACCTTTCCCTGGATGGCTCTCTCAAGCACAAAAACAACATCCGTGAAGGTATTGCTTTACTGCAAGGTTCAGAACAAGCATTCATCCTTCTTGAGAGGGAGGGCATTGTCTGGCCTTGACTGAGGTCCAAGATAGGCTGCAGTCAGAGTCCTGTTCTGGTGCAGGCAAAGAAACCAATGGATGTCATCATCCAAGACAGGATGGGGAATCAGGTCACATTCTGGATCAAGTAGCCTTGGCCAGACTGTCTATGTGGCTGTAGGTATTCATTTTGGGAACAACAACAACAACAACAACAATTTATTATTTATACCCCGCCCATCTGGCTGGGTTTCCCCAGCCCCTCTGAGCAGCTTCCAACAAAATATCAAAATACAGTAATGTATCAAACATTAAAAGCTTCCCTAAACAGGGCTGCCTTCAGATGTCTTCTAAAAGTCTGGTGGTTGTTGTTCTCTTTGACATCTGGTGGGAGGGCATTCCACAGGGCGAGTGCCACTACTGAGAAGGCCCTCTGCCTGGTTCCCTGTAACTTGGCTTCTCACAGTGAGGGAACCGCCAGAAGGCCCTCGACACTGGACCTTGGTGTCCGGGCAGAATGATGGGGGTGGAGACGCTCCTTCAGAAATACTGGACCGAGGCCTTCCTTCTGTCTAACAGGCATCATGAACATCATGGTTAACCAGTCGGTGTTTGGAGCGCACATCCGGAACAGAAATGTGTTTGGAAACGAGAGCTTTCATAACATTGCAGTGGCTGTGACACAGAATGGTAGCTGGGCTTTCCCAAGAGAGGCAAAGCTCCAAGGGCAACTCAAGCTCAGAAGAGGAATCCAGAGGGGTTTGGCCAGTATCCAGGTGGACACGAGAGCTCTCCATCTTAATATCTCAAATATCATCATTCTGGAGCATCTTGGAGCCTCAGGGATGCCCGCCCACAACATCAGTAATTTCTATACCACAGGTATGAAATGCAACCCAATACTCGGGATCAATAGAATGCCATTTGGAAAGAGTAGCTCCTTTTCTTTGAGAAGTACTCTGTGACTGCCTGCACTTCTCCAAATAGTCTACTAAATTTCTATCTCCTTCCATTTTGGGCGCTTTTGTTTCTTAAGGGTTGTTGGGAATTATAACTCTGTGAGGGGTAAACGAGAGTTCCCAGGATTCTTTGAGAGAAAGAATGAAACAACATCCCACTTTTGAGACACTGAATTTGAAGTGCAAGTGCCTGAATCTCTCATAAGGACCCACTTTTATGTTCAGTTTCCTTTAAAACAACTCTTTTGGGGGGGGAAGCAAATGTAGGGGAAATGGGCTGTTTCCATGTTTCCACAATGCCTGCTTTTTACATTATACCTTTGCTTTGATCCTTGCCTTTCAGTTCTAAGGTACAATTTAATTCACAGTGTGGGTTTGGAGGGGGACGACTGATTCTTAAAAAACTCCAATAATTTCAGCTGGCTTGGAGCCATCTCAGTGAATAAAAATCCCAAACCTCAAAGCAGAGGGGAAATAATAGTTCTGAAGTCAGCTTTAAAGTACAGGGGTGTTTTTAGTTACAACTTCAAAGTACAGGCTCTACCCTTGAAGAGTCTTCTCTAGTTTTCCAGTGGCATAATGGCGCTATTGAATATGAATGAGTGTTTAATTCCTTGCCAGCCACTCTCAAGGAGAATGAGCTTTCATGCTTCTGTTAACAGTATTTGGAGCAGATTCAAGAATGAATGGGGTTGACTTGCTCTGAGTTCTGCAAAGGAAATCTTTCCTTGCCGTTCCCCCCCCCCCCCAAAAAAAGAAGCAGTAGCTTCTAGCAGGGCTGTGCATGGACACGCAGAAACATTTGGAGCCAATTTGTGGCCCGGATTTGTAAATCTGCATTGGACCCAATCCAGACCCATTCCAAGCTGCCCTGGGTCCAAATCCATATTGTGATTGCGAATTTACAAATCTCCTGAAATCCTATAGGCTTGCATCACAAAACCAAAATAGCAATAGCTTACTTGTTTTTCACATAGGGGCATGATGTCTAGGGCATGGTGGTAGCATTTTCAGAGTTCAAAGGCCCATTCCAGCAAGGCAAAAACCCTCAAGGAGAATGTGAAGCAGAGCTAGTAAAGGGTGTTAGCCTGAGGAGAGTCTGGAGGGCAGCATTTGAATTCCCCATATGATTTAGTATCCCTGCTCTGTTGGAACATGGCATGGCCCTTAGGGGAATTTGAGGTGGATGGCAGGAAACAGGCAGAAAGGGAATGGCAGACAGAGAGAGATAGAAGAGGTATCTGACCCACTTTTGACTTGGGCCATTCTCACCTCTTGTTTTAGTCCTACCCCCCACCAGCATGCTTCCATTGACAGCACACCCCAAAGAAAATGTGGCCCTCAACAAGGAAAGGATTTCCCTCCCCTGAGCTTCTGAAGACTCAGAATGTGCCTTTACAACTAATCACCTATCGAAACCCCAAAGCAAGCTACCCGTTGGTCCTGACTCATGTCTGTATATGTGTCTCTATGCATCCAATGTGCTTTGCTTAATCTCCCTCTTTCTCTTCGGCTTCCCACAGAAAGTAGCATCCTGGCCACGTATGGCCACATCAGTAGTAACCGCACAGTAACTCTGAAGCTGCAAGGCGGTAGCAGAAAGATGGCTGCAGCAGCTGGAGCCGAGCGGCGGCCCTCGGAAACCCTTCAAGCCCAGATCATTGCAAATTTCAGCCACAACATCCCAGAGTTGAAGAATCATGGGATCCCATTCAGCATAGAGTCTACCTGCCATTACCAAGTAAGGAGAACAATGGTGTTGACTGGGGGTTGGGAACCTCCGGTCCAAAGTGGCCCTCCGGATCTCTCTTTCTGGCCCTCAGGACCTTTTCTGGGCCATGCCCCTCCCCAGGCTGAATTTGCCCCATGCCCTCCTTGGGGGCTTTTACCTGGCTGGAATGTGCCCCTGAAATGCCTTTTGTTTGCATGGCTAGAGGAGAGGGGTTGCTTATAAACCAAATGTTGCCTCAAAGACAGGAAGTCCCGCCTCCTCACATCCTGCCTTTCTCTGATATATTGAGTGAGTTCTTCTGGAGGGCTTCTAAACCTGTCCAGAGAATAGCGGCAATGAACTCCCCTCCAGGGGTTGGGCTTCTCCTTCCCTGGCTATCCCTGGGTATTGGGGTGACCAAATTTTTGGAATATGAATTTTTGGAAAGTCCCCATACACAATTGCTAGCTTAGCGCATGAAATATATTCAGAGTCGAGAATGGATTTCATGCTCTTTATTCAGCTCATAGTGGTGAGGAGGAATGGAAGTTCCCCCAGAATGTCTGCTTTATTTACATTATTTATACAATGGGCCCCACGTGATTGGCTAATTCCAGGTTGCTGATTCACTTCCACCTGGAGCTGGATTGGGTGGCTCCTGTGGACCAATCAGACTGCTGCATTCTAGGTCCTATTGTTCTAGGACCAATCAGACTGCTGCATTTTGGATCCTACTCAACTCAGTACATAACAGCACATAACTCGACGACTTTAGAACAGGGGTTCTAAAGTTTGTTTAGAATAGCCCAAGAGCAACATTCCCTTCTGGGGGTCACATTCCAGTGGTGGCTGGAGCCAGAGGCAAAAGCGGGTGGAGCCACCAATGCAAATATTACTTTGGTACAGTAGGCTACTTTCTTCAGGGACCCCTCTCCATCCTCCACCCAGGGAAGCAAGAGGCTTGATAAAAGTTCATGCACTCATTCCAGGCAGGCAAAAACACTTTGGGTACAAAGATGTGTAGTTTCTGTGACCATTTTTGGAATGCCGGCAGATGAAAGGCAGTTCACGGGGGGGGGGTGGCGGCTGAAAGGCTAAGTATTGTTTAGCATAGTATTATTGCCCACTAAGATGCCTGGTCCTTCTCTGCACATCAGCCTTTTCCCTCTGGTTAGAATTTCAGCGAGAAGATGGCAATGAGAGTGGCAGCCCAGGCTGGTGAAGAAGAATTCAAGATTGAATTGGAGAAGCAAGGCACCAATAGCACCTCAGGGTTTTCCCTTTTCCTTTACCATGATGTGGGACTCCTGATTCATACCATTCCACCATTAGTACGGGTTAGTTGACCACATTGCTGGTTTGTTAAGTCTGCAAATGATACCAAAATAATGACTTCTTTTGCATTGTTTTGGCGCATCCTTACACTGGAATGAACGTAAGATTTGTAAATGCGGGTGGTGCTGTGGTCTAAACCACAGAGCCTAGGACTTGCCAATCAGAAGGTCGGTGGTTCGAATCCCCGCGACAGGGTGAGCTCCTGTTGCTCGGTCCCTGCTCCTGCCAACCTAGTAGTTCGAAAGCACTTCAAAGTGCAAGTAGATAAATAGGTACCACTCCAGCGGGAAGTTAAATGGCGTTTCCGTGCACTGCTCTGGTTTGCCAGAAGCGGCGTAGTCATGCCGGCCACATGACCCAGAAGCTCTCTGCAGACAAACGCTGGCTCCCTCGGCCAGTAAAGCGAGATGAGCGCCACAACCCCAGAGTCGTCCGCGACTGGACCTAATGGTCAGGGGTCCCTTTACATTGGAATGAACGTAAGATTTGTAAATAGTTCTGTAAGCTATGTGACTTGGGTTAAATAGCAGGCAACAAGACAAATAATAGTATTGGGTGGACACCGAAGTCAAGCGTTGTGAAATGTTGAGCTGCAGCAAAGAAAACGAAGTATCTCATTGCTGCAATTATATTTCATTTTAGCTTTGTGTGAGAGTGGGTGTGTTTACCAGGGATGGGCGGACCTGCCAATATCAGTTCTCTCGGTTTCTTATTTTTCCAACCTTAAATTCCATTCTCCACATTTCTGTAGCCATTAGATAATTTACTATTTTTTTACTGATATTCTGCAGGTCCAGTGTGACGGAGAATCCACATCTCATCAGCTTTCTGGCCATTGTCACGGAGAGGTTGCAAATCACTCAGTGGAGGTAGAAGGTTCATTCTCAAAGCTTGGTCAACAGCATTGCACTCTCTGGAGGCTCAGCTGCAGGAAAGAGAGTCTGAGCATTGGGGGTTGTTTAAGGCATGGAGATCAATATGAATTGAACGGCCTCTGGGTGCAGACTTTCAAGTATCTCTGCTCACTCAACATCCCAGGGAGTTTACAGGTTAAAACACTTGTTAATCCAATGGGTAATAAGTGTATGACTGTGTTTAATCTCACCACAGATGGGTGGGGGGTTCATTCTGAATTAGAAGTGGCAGCAGAACCCCTGTTAAAGTGGCGTAGGTTTGTCTCCTTGGCGAACCCACACATCCCCAGTTTGATGCTCACAGCAGAGGTGAGAGGGGTCTATGGTACAAATAAATGCATTTATGAAGGCAACGTGAGATCTTCAAGCAACCGAGGGCTCGGGCTACTTAAACTGAGAGCAAAATGTGAGGGCTCCTTCCTGGCTGCAGTGGAGTGGCACCCCAAAGTGTGGGGTTGCCCTAGAAGCCAAGGCAGCAGGAGGTTCTCTCTGGCAGTGACAGGTGAAACCCGGGAAATGTGCCTCATTTGTAAGCTAGACATGGAAAGCAGTCCAAACTGCCTCATCGTGAGCGGGCAATTCCTGCTGCAGAGCAGCCCGCCAGAGATCACTTGGGTGTGGTTACAGCACTGGGAGGAGCAGGAACAGAGAGGAACGTCTGTGCCAGAAGAGGTGCAAAGCAATGGGATTTTGGTGTTTGATGCGTTTTCCATAAGAGCCCAAATTAACTGCACTGTGGATGGGAAGCCAATGCAAATGGTAGCGATGGGTGCTTGGGGACCCAGACTGGAGGTGGATTGGCTGCTCAGCCCCGTGTCCCAACATGGACTAAGGCCGGCTTCCCAGCCAGGAACTGGTTATGTGGAGTCTCCCAGTTGGGGAACGGAGCGGACATGAGCTTGGGACTGATGAGCGGGCTGTGCAGGCTTTCAGGCGTGGGACGGTTCGGAAGGAAGCCTGGCGCAGCATGGAGCCTCGCCGTTCACAGCCATTGCCCCTCTTTCCCGGTAGAAAGAAGCATGTCCCGATCGCGAGGGCATCTTTTGCTTCTTCAGAGCTTCTGCTAGCCAGAACATGAAAGGCCTTTTTTGCTGGGCCTCTTCATGTGTACTGCATACCTGCCTGTTCCACAGACATCCACCTCTCTGTCCTCTGTCCAGGCAAGCAAGAGGTGTGATCAGAGTGCAAGGACAGGTAAAATCACTTAGAATAGGAATCAACATCAGGGAGTGCTGGGGGGAGGAAGTGCTGCCTGGAGGGAGTTTCTGTCGGAATCTCCACTCGGCCAAGCTGATAAAGCTCCATTTTCCGACCGAGTCTCTGGAATCGCCTCCGACGAATAATTAACGACCTTGAGCCTTTGATGAGGCTCCAAGGCACGTTTCCATCCATTAAGCAGAGTTCCCAGCACAGGGAAGAGACGAGAGGTTTGGGTTACATTGTAAAGAGTTTTATTTCCAAGCTACGCAGTCAGAAAATACATACTCTCTCTATGAAAGCAGAGAGCAACTGAACAAAGGAACAAAGGAACAAACAGGAAACCAGTAACGTCACATCCGTCTCTAGTCTCCCATGAGACTTCCAATAGTATGGAATCCCAGGAATGTAAACAGAGTCCTGTGACTCCAAGCAGCTGCTCAGTGGCAAACAGAAACTAACAGTTTCAAGGGCCGTATCAATGGGCATGGGGGGGGCAGATTTCACCCCCGCTTTTAGAATGTGCATGGCAGAAGGCAACAGCGCATCTTTCCAGATCAGCATGCTGCCCGCTGGTTGCAGCGAGCCGACAGCCTCGTTCTTCTCTGTTTTAGGCACCGACGAGAGTTTTGCTCAGCGGGTCAGTGAGGACTGCCAACTGCACAGCCGACGTGATTGGAGAGGTCATTTCCAACGCCACCTTTGCTCAGTTCCGTATCCACGCTGCCTGCAACCCTCAGCACAGTTTGGAAATCGGCCTCAGGCATGCCTGGCCTTACCTCAGCTCCCTAGGTCTTGCCCAGGAGAACAGGATAAAAGCAGCTGCTGTGAAAGGGGACGAGTACAAAGGCCTTCTGGAGGCCACACTTGGGAAATGCAAGTTAACAGGCAATGGAGAAGTGAATTCAGAGGGTGAAGTCACAGCCGCAGAATGGAAAGTTATTCTTCTAAATAAATGTGACCTTCTGGAGGTGATTATTTACTATCGCCACCCCAACTGATGGGTTGGAGCATATTTTCTAGAGCTGGGGTCACCAGCAGGCCCCTCATGGTGCCCTTGAGGTCTTCCCTTGGTGCCCATGAGGACTTTAAAACCCACCCACACCTACCTAGCTCTCTCACTGTCCCTTTTGCCATGGGGTGTTGAGATTAGTTACCTTTTTCTCCCTTGAAAAGTACAGAGTTGAAGGAGGAAGCTGGAAGAGTTCTACCCTTCCCCACTTCCTCTTTCAGCTTTGTGTGCTTTTCAAGACTCAGACTAATTCTTCTGGAGCCAACTTTTACCAGATCCCTTGGAAGAGCAAAGTGTTTGCATGCATCTACAGTTTCTCTCTTTCTATCTCCTGATTGGGGGGAGGGCGAGGCTGATCTGGGATAGGGGCAAAAAGTGAGAGTGGCACCCACAGTACTCCCTCAAATATCCGAAATTCCCCGGGGGTGTAGAAGGTTGGCAACTCGTGCTCTGCAGAATAGATTCTACATAGGTTAAGACTAAACCGAGCTCTCCCCTGTCTTTTCTCTTTCCTAGAAAATGGAGTTACCCCAGAAACTAGTCTCCAGGGGTTCGTTCCTCATGAACATCTACAATGTCAGTTTAGCAACACACTTCTGGTGTGATGGCAAAACAGCTGATGTGCAGCTGGAGGTGTCTTCTGTAGACAAATATACCATGCAAGGATCGCTGGGTCACTCTTTCCCCTACCTCTACGATCTAGGGCTGCCTCCGGACAACTCACTCCATCTCTCCGTGACAAATGGCTCCATCCTCAACGGACTTCTGTTGCTGCACAATGGAAACTGCAAGCTTGAAGCACAAGGAGAAATCAGACCCTGGAACCAGACTGAATGGGCCCTGGAGATGGAAACAGATTGTACAGTTTTGCAGGTCGTACCTGGTTCCTTTCTGGTTCTAAATCAAAGCATGGGACTCTAGAAACTGGCTTGATTATTTTTTCAGATAATCAATCTGAGCTTTAAAAAAAAGAGAGAGAGCTGTCTTACACCTAAAGGCAGACCCTGCCATTCACTCAATGGCACAAATGTTGGTCTTTATTTGCATTTATATTACAAATATTGCATTAGGCCAGCCTTTCTCAACCTGTGGGTCCCCAGATGTTGTTGAACTACAGCTCCCATCACCCCTAGCTAACAAGGCCAGAGTTCAGGGATGATGGAAGTTGTAGTCCAACAACATCTGGAGACCCACAGGTTGAGAACCACTGCATTATTCCATCCCTGGAGAAGCACAGTGGATGGTAATGTGAGACAGGAGATTGCCAGGGATGGCACCAGTGCAGGAGGTTGGCCCATTCGGGCCCCAATAACCTCAGTCTGACCTCAGCCAGGACCCATCTGCCTGCCTGCTTACTTGACAACCAGTCAGGGGATGGCTGTGCCTGCCATTGGCTTTGAAATGAAGCAAATACCATTATAAAGTTATGAATTGTGTATAAAAACTCAACTTGTGTTGAACAATAAAAGGAAGAGGAGGAGGAAAAGGTCTTGCCTGTGTACAGATGCCAGCAGATTAAATCACATTTTGAATCTTGATTGATGGTTATATTTCGGCCCTCATGTATATATAGGAAGCATGAATTTGATAGATTTGGCTTTAAATGCAAATAGGATAAAATCTTTCTCCTAGCCCTAGCCACTTCTCTGATCAAACATACCCTCTTTAAAGCTGCAGCTTTTAAGTCTGTTTTTTAAGAGTCTCACTGCAGCTCACCTGCATAATCACTGTTAGATTTTTTTAAAAAAAATCTGTGAGAAATTTGGCCAGAGGAACAGAATTACAATCTGTTGATCCCTGCATTTGAAATGAAATCATTTTTGTTCCTCAAGACGTACCCAGGAAGAAGACCGTTTGACAGTGATACAGTAGCCTCCAAATGGGTTTTGCAGGCTGTGAAATGCGTTCTGCATCTCACCGTTGACTGGATCCGTTCAGACAGATGGGTGCCAGGGAGCGCCCTCACTTTGAAGTGAGGATCAAGTGCCAGGCTAAGGTCACTTTAGAAACTGAAGTGCCACATGGTCTGTCACCCCAAGAGGGATCCCAGAAGAAAATGAGCTGTCGGTAAATTGTGGGAAAACAGATCAGGCATGACATTAGCTTAGACCTTGAGTCAAACCCTCGTCAACTCCAAGCCAATTTGGCCTTTCATGCAGAAAACCAATTCCAATGACAAGGATCAGTAGAGAACAACTGCAAAGCAATACAGGTACTGCCTGCCATGGAAAAGGACGTCCCCTTTTGACAAGATGCTCCATTTCATTATGATGCAGATGCTCCATCTGTAGACACACACAATGAAAAACAGAACAAATCCAAGCCGTAATCGTAATCCCTAAAGACATTTCTAAAGACGAGGAGGACATGTTGCCAGATTCCAAACCTGGAAGATCCAGATTAAGTCTTTTGCATGAATTTGGAAGCTGACTTATATGAGGTCAGCCTGTTTGTTCATCTTCTCCAGGACTGGCAGCAGTTCCCTGGGTTCCTAGGAAGAGGTCTTTCCCATGTCTTTCTGAGCTTTCTCATAGCTTTACCTGGAGACTCCGGAGATTGAACCTGTGACCTTCTGCATGCGAAGCAGATGATCTGCCACTGAGCTGTAACCCTTCCTCGGAACATAAGAAGCTGCCTTATATTGCCAGACCATAGGTCTATTTAGCTCTGTACATCGATGGGGAGTTTCAGGGTTTCAGACAGTGGGTTCTCCCAACCCTACCTGGAGATGTCAAGGATTGGCAGTAGGGCCTTCTGCATGCAATGCAGATGCTCTTATCACTGAGCTATGGCTCTTCCCCCTCTTTAGAGAAGTGGAAGGCACAATCCAGCCAATGATGACACATTGCACAGTTCCACTTTGAATCACTTACACATAAATTCCATGCCGTTGGAGATTTAGGAGGAAGAGTAGTTGGCTTCCATCTTCTTGTGCAGTAAAACTCCATGAACCAGCTTCAGGCCATGTTAAGACACTGTTATTAAACCCCCTTTTTTATGAAGCTAACTTGAATATTTTATTTCATGGCAGGATCTTGGAGTCCCGGTGAAAATAGATGGGTCAGGGCATATTTTAATCAACAAAACGTACCTGGATTCTCAAGTATTGTTTACTGCAGGTGAACATAGTTTACATGGATTCCTCGTTTTAAAAGCAATGGCTGTAAGTAATCAAGTTGACATGTTAAGTGATTGTTTTTCTATTTGCTGTACCTCCCCAGACACTTACTAAGCTAGAAAGGTGCAAGGCAGCTGAGAAACGAACCAAAGAGTCAGTTACATTAGTCAAAATACAGCGTTATAAATGTGACACCGGAGCTGAAATCACAACTCAGTGATATTTTCAATTGTGAGTTTCACAATGGTTTTTTGCAGGGCGTTTTCGGAGCATTGTTGTTTTTTTAGCTGTGTAGATCTAGCCAAACCTTTGGTGGGGATAGATACGTGGCTCATTTGCTTATCTGTGCGACGGCTTGTAGTTTGTTGAACAAGCCATGGTTAAAACAAACTATGTCTTAGCATCATGTGCAAGTAAAGCCAATGGGGAGCTACAGATGGTTACAAAAGGGGCATCCGCAGTAGACTACACCCACCTGGAAGGGAGAGGGAAATGGCATGGGATATCTTGGAAGGTGATATGGCTGGCAGGTTGGAACCTGGAATGGGAGCCCTCCATGCTGCAACATTTTACTGCAGGCCTCCTGTGTCTCTTCACTGTGGCCAGTCCCATGCCCAGGACAGCAGGCAAACGGGCCTTTCCCACACTCCTCACCTGATCTTCTTTGATACAATTTCTCACAGACCAGACAAGAGCTGCATGCGTTGCTGACCCATAATATCAAAAGCAGCCTCCGTTTGGGCATACCTGCCAGGACGGTAGTGGATTTAATTTCAGAAAAGAATGGCACCATTTGTAAGAGGTGGCTTCAGTTCAGCGTGGACGGCAAGCAGGTAACCGCACCTCCCTTTTAGTAGCGTATATCCAAATAATGTATACAATAATAATAATAACAATTTATATACTGCCCTTCATCCAAAGATCTCAGGGCGGCTCACAAGATAAAAATACAGGATAAAAGCACAAAATAAATAGTTAAAACAATAACAAAACAATAACACACACACACCCAGCACGTTTAAAAGGCAATAAGCAAAAGTTTGCCTTAAAATGCATCTATTAGTGAAAACAACATATAAAAACCATTACAATGGCACCTTAGTTCTCAAAGTTAATCCATTCCAGAACTTCATTCCAAAACCAAAGGGTTCTCAAACCAAGGTGCGCTTTCCCGTAGAAAGTAATGCAAAATGGATTAATCCGTTCCAGAGTTTTAAAAACAACCCCTAAAACAGCAACTTAACATGGATTTTGCTATCTAACAAGACCATTGACCCATAAAATGAAAGCAATAAACAATGTACTGCAGCCACACAATCAATCAGTAGCTGAACTGGGTTCCACACAGTCACAAAAACAAAACAAAAAGCCACAAAAATGCAAAAATAAATAGCAAAAACAGACAGACCTCAGCGTAACACTCAAAACAGAAGTGTGACACTCAAATCGGAAGCATAACACTCAAAATGGAGGCATTTTTTAAATGAAATACATATATCTGGCCAACCACGTGCTCATGTCTTTTTCCTGCCACATTGCGGGACTAGTTTTCATTTAGTAGTAAAACTGAGGAAACACTGCATATACTAATGTGGGTTGCCTTTTTAGGATTAGTAGTGCACATAGGGACACGGGTGGTGCTGTGGGTTAAAGCACAGAGCCTAGGACTTGCTGATCAGAAGGTCGGTGGTTTGAATGCCCGTGACGGAGTGAGCTCCCGTTGTTCGGTCCCAGCTCCTGTCCACCTAGCAGTTCGAAAGCACACCAGTGCAAGTAGATAAATAGGTACCGCTCTGGCGGGAAGGTAAACGGTGTTTCCGTGCACTGCTCTGGTTCGCCAGAAGCGGCTTAGTCATGCTGACCACATGACCAGGAAGCTGTACGCTGGCTCCCTCGGCCAAAAAGCGAGATAAGCGCCGCAACCCCAGAGTCGGCCACGACTGGACCTAATGGTCAGGGGTCCCTTTACCTTTAGTACACATTTATTAGCACTTTTAATTATCAATCACATGTGAAAGTGGGTCCCATGTTGCCGCTTGGGCCTCAGGTCTGGACTAATTGAAGACCACTGGAATAAGGAGGAGTATGTTAACTGGTCTTTTGCCTCAAGCAGCAAAATGTCTGGGGTTGGCCCCATTTCTCTTCCAGCTGACTTCTAATTTCAGCAAAAGGGTTTGTTCAGGGCACACAACCCATATTACTAATGCATTTCTTCTCCCCCCCCCTTTTTTTAAAAAACCTAGATCGCAGAAGAACTGAGCTTTACACAGAAGCTGGACCACATCTCTCTTGACTACAGGCTCACACATAATCTAGAAACTTTGCAAGCACTGTGGATAGAAGACAAGATAGAGTTGCAGGTAGGGGTTTTGTTTGTTTGTGTATAGACATGCTTGTCCAGCAGCCTAACTTGGCTGCCTTGTACAAATCAGGTCACATCCTCACCATTCAAAGAATCATGGGAGGTGAAGTGGCTCTGTGAGGGGTAAACTAAAGCTCCCAGACTTCTTTGGGGAAGCCTATTGCTTTAAATGTGCTGTAAATGTCTGGTGTGGGTGTGACCTGACATCCTTTAAAACCACAGTGTGTGTGTGTGTGTGTGTGTGTGTGTGTGTGTGTGTGAGAGAGAGAGAGAGAGAGAGAGAGAGAGAGAGAGAGAGAGAAATGTAAAAAACCCCATCCTTTTCTTTTTTATAATAATTTTTATTTGGTTTTACAAATATAAAATTATAACAATTCAAATTACATATCCACATTTAGAGATTTCTCCAAATCTCTGGACTTCCCACTTTCCCTATTCATGGGTCCTATTGTACACCCTCTCAACTGCATATTATTTCATAATCCATATTTGTATTTCTCCATAATATTCACTGCATTACAAGCATTATTAAAATCCTGGTAATGTTTTCATCTGCTTACAGTGGTCTCCTAGATAATTTATAAATTTTTCCCATTCACTGTTGAAGTTTTGGTCTTCTTGGTTCCTGTGCTTTCTAGTCAGTTTTGCCATTTCAGCATGGCACCAAGTCCAGCAGCTTGGTTTGCCATTCCTCTCTGGTAGGGACTTTGTCATCTTTCCATCTCTGGGCCAGTAACATCTGTGCAGCTGTTGTCGCATACATGGTCTTTTCTGGTCCTTTGGAATGTTGGTACCTACAATTTGTAATAATAAAGCTTCTGGTTGTGTGTGTTTTTTACAAAAGTTATTTTAAACATCCCTCCCCCCAATTCATTATATATCAAATGGGAAAGGAAAACTCTCCAATCCTTTTCATAACACATATGCTTTTTTCCATACAGGCTGTGGCTGGGCTAGTGGATGTTAAGAACCTGAGAGTGAAGATTCAGTATGGTTCATGCTGGATAATTGTTAGAGGGCAAATACAAGCCGTTGAAAGGAGGATAAATTTAACAGGGAACTTTAATCACAAATGGTCGTGGTTGCTACGCTCATATATCCCAGAAAACGTCCAGGTATGTGTGGTCATTCTTGTCGTTCTTCATTTACCATATCTTTCTGTGTATAATGTTGGTTTTTGCTTAAAAAAAACCAGGCAAAAATTTGGGGTCATCTTATACATGGATAATGAATGCAGTGGCGTCGCCTGGTGGGTGATTGTCGAAAAAAGCTCAACAACTCAAGAAATACTGAGTTCTTAATTTTGGGTTTCTAAAAAAACGGGTCATCTTATACAAGGAAAAATATGGTAAAATGGACTGATAAATCCACAGCTGCATTATGAGTGCAGAGTTCAATTGAAAGATAATTTCACTAATCAGACACTTCCTTTTCTTTGCTGGAGCTGAACATTTCATGATTCTTGAGTTGCTTCTAAGGCACGTATCTCTCTTAGGTGATAATGTCCTCTGAAGTTAATACCACTCAAGAAAGGTGGATCCAGACCGTGAGTGGACAAACGCTTATTACCTATACCACTCACTCCATCCGTGTGAAGCAGCAACGCAACACCTTTTGCTGCAGTCTGCATAATGTTACGACGGTGATAACATCCAGATACCCCGCAGCAATCAATTTGACCTTCTTCCTACAGAAACTAGGTACAGTCAATGTTGCCCATGTCCTGCAGCCTTTCTCAGCCTTGGTTCCCCCGATGTTATTGAACTACAACTCCCATCATCCCCAGCCAGCAGGAGCGGTGGCGAGGGATGATGGGTGTTGTGGTCCAACAACACCAGGGGAACCAAGGCTTGGAGAAAGCTCCTGATCCTTTCCTTTGAGTTACCTGCGGTCACAGTGACACCAGGTGATTGGCAGGTACCCGTTTCAAAGCAGCGTGCAGAAACGTGTGGAGCCAATGGGCCACACCCTGTTCTAAAAAAACCATTGGGCCCTAAAAATTCTCGAAAAAAAGAAGCACGTTGTGTAGCCTTAAGCCATACACTGGACAATGGCGGTGGAAATTTTTCATTTTGTTGTATTTCAGAAAACAAAGCCAAAGCAGCATTTCAAGGGCTATTTAATAACGAAAGTGTGGCTGTCACTGTGGAGGTCCTCACTGGCTTTGAACTGCGTGGCCCTTTGGAACTCACAGCAGAAGTAAAACATTCCTTAGGTTACCTGAGGCATCACGGTCTCCCTTTCAGCCTTAAGGTATTTTTATTTATTTAACAAAATTAATTTACTGCTCAGTTGTAAACAGAACCTCTAAGTGGTTTGCCAGAAATAAAGCAAACAATCCCCTGTAACAGGAAGTTCTTATTTTCTGATGTTTCATTGTGTTTTATATGTGCTGGGAAGCTGCCCAGAGTGGCTGGGGAATCACATGGGCAGGGTATAAATAATAGAATTATTGTTATTAATTAATTAATTAATTCATTGTTTTATTTGGGGTTTTTTTTAAATAAAAAAGGGTTTCAGGAAAAAACTATCCTCCCAACCTAAGGTACTTATTTTCAAAGTAGTCAGTCAAACAGTATACTGTTGTTGTTTAGGCATGTAGTTGTGTCCAACTCTTCATGACCCCATGGACCAGAGCATGCCAGGCACTCCTGTCTTCTCCTTCATGGATCACTGCCTTGTCATGGCGAAGGGGATTGAATAACTCAGAGAAGCTATGAGCTATGCCATGCAGGGCCACCCAAGATGGACAGGTCATAGTAGAGAGTTTTGACTAAACGTGATACACCTGGAGCGGGAACCGGCAAGCCACTCCAGTATCCCTGCCAAGAAAACTCCATGGAGTTTATACGCTAAACAGCAAAAAAGAAGAACCACCTAACATTAAAATATTACAGCAACAACATCAAATAAGGGTGTTTTCAGATGGGGCCTTGATATTGCCAATGGGCCATTGGCAGCAGGGTTTTTTTGTTTGTTTAACAGATAAAACTGGATTAAATGATGTCACATAAATTGGACACCGTGAGGTACACAGGAGTTCTGCGCATCACAGAAAGTTGCACACACATGCTTGATTTCTGTGATCATGGCGGGTCAAAGAAAGCTGGAATACTGAAATCACTGTGATGTAGGATTGAGATGCCCTTCCTCCAGGCCATCATAGGTTTGTGAGAGAGAGCAGCATCAGCTCAGGGTGTGCCCCAGGATGTTGGCCGGGCTGAATTTCTGAAACAGTCATCAGTGTGAAATGGTACGAGCATTAAAGAGTAACAAGACCTTGCAATGCTTCTGTTAGATTCCACGTGAACACATCCACATTGATGTGTTGTCTTTTCTCTTCTCCTGCTTATTCCTTCAGCTGACACTCCTCGAGATCCTGTCTGAAAACAAGACAGAAGCATCCCTGAAGCTGGCTTGTGACCCAAATCTGAATCTCTTCTTTGTTTTCAGGGCTAGAAATAAGTTGCAAAGGTAAGAAGAGGTTGGCTTTGGCGTTTTACTCAGAGTAAGGTAAAGGTAAAGGGACCCCTGACCATTAGGTCCAGTTGTGACCGACTCTGGGGTTGCGGTGCTCATCTCGCTTTATTGGCCGAGGGAGCCAGCGTACAGCTTCTGGGTCATGTGACCAGCATGACTAAGCCACTTCTGGCGAACCAGAGCAGTGCACAGAAACACTGTTTACCTTCCCGCTGGAGCGGTACCTATTTATCTACTTGCTTTCAAACTGCTAGGTTAGCAGGAGCAGGGACCGAGCAACAGGAGCTCACCCCGTCACAGGGATTCGAACTGCTGACCTTCTGATGGGCAAGTCCTAGGCTCTGTGGTTTAACCCACAGTGCCACCCGCGTCCCTTTTACTCAGAGTAGGACCACTGAAATTAATGGACTTTGGTTGCTCCTGTGGGTCTGTTCTGAGTTGGACTAGCGTTGGCTATAATCCAATGAAGTCCACTGTTCTTTGACTTCCCAAAATGGTGGGTTGCTGGCACTTACTGAGATAGAGAGGTTAGATGATGTCTGTTATTTATTAAGCATTCATTCGGATTAGTTTGTGGAGAGGTTAGACGATGTTGCGTTGAGCAAGTGTTATCCCATACTTTCCAGTGTATTTTCCATACTTTCCTTATCACACAAGGATAAGGTGGGAGCAGCAGGTTTGTTGCACAAGAGCACCAAGCCAGCTGTATTTGCAAACCCTGAATTTGCTGGTTGAATCCCACCTGGTTGTGGTGACAGCCAAAAAGCATCTTCAGAGGGATAGCTAATCCCTTAACACAGAGCTTTCCAAACTTTTCATGTTGGTGACACACATTTTAGAAAGACATCATTTTGCGTGGCACAGTAATTCAGTTTTACTAGCAAACCAGCGGTTAAACCATGGGTAGGCAAACTAAGGCCCAGGGGCCGGATCCAGCCCAATCGCCTTCTAAATCCAGCCTGCAGACGGTCCGGGAATCAACATGTTTTTACATGAGTGGAATGTGTCCTTTTATTTAAAATGCATCTCTGGGTTATTTGTGGGGCATAGGAATTTGTTCATATTTTTTTCCAAAATATAGTCCGGCCCACCACAAGGTCTGAGGGACAGTGGACTGGCCCCCTGCTGAAAAAGTTTGCTGACCCCTGGTTTAAACTAACCCTTTTCCAGTCTAGGGAGGAGCGTGGGGAGCAATTGCACAACACACCTACACACTGCAGCCGACACACTAAAGTGTCGCAACACACAGTTTGGAAAGCTCTGCCTTAGCACATCTGATTGAAGAGTCTCTCTCTTTCTCCTCCAGTGAAGAATTGCATATCAGATGTCTCCAGAACCTGCCATTTCTCCTTCAGCATTTCCCCAGCACGGCTGAAGTTTCCTCAAAGGTAAATTGCTCCAGTTAAGTCTCGTCCACCACAGATTTTGCCAACTGCATCTTACTGCAACTTACATTAGGAAGGGAATTGGGGGAGAGGAAAACTGCTGATATCACCACGCTGTTAATTCAAAACTATGGTGTGATCACAATTGGAATGCTGTGTTGCCTCACCTCAATATTATAGAGTTGGACAAGGTTCAGAAACGGGCAGCCAAAATGACCAAGACTATTGAACTAACAATAATAAAATAATAAATAATAATAATAATAAAATAATAATAAACCTTTATCGTCACTACACCACCTGTGTGCAGTGAAATTAAACAAGCCTCCCCCCCTACACTCAGTCTTGTTCACGCTCTGTGTGCTACTACTGCCCTGTGAAGAAAGGTTTCAGAATATGTGACATTTTAGTTTAGAGAAAAGGCGACATGATAGAAGTTTAATACAATTATGAATGGTATGGAGACAGGGGATAGATAAATAAAATTTCTCCCTCCCTCAAAACAGTACAACCTTTGGGCATCCAATGAAGCTGCTATGTATTGGGTTTAACACATTTTATGTTACAAGGCACATTCTAACCAATCGTATAAGCGTTGGTAGACAAACGTTCTAATGGCAAGTAAGCGCATGCACTTTCAACTGTCAACGGTCAATTCATGCTCAGGTTTATTATTGTGTTGTCCAGTCAGTTTGGTTCTTGTGTTCCTATGAGTGAGCTGTTGTCACTGACAAATGTTGAATAAACTTAGTTGAGGAACTTATACTATCCTGGGCTTCTGACTTTTTCTGAACATTTAACAGAAGCTAAATGTGTGAAGATTCAGGTCAGGCAAGAGAAAGTCCTTTGCACAACACATGGTCCAAACGAAGGAACTCACTCAGAGAAGGCAGTGATAGCCACCAGCTTGGATAAACGAGGATTAGAGAAGGCTGACATGATGAATATGTTATTCTGCCATTGTCAGAGGCATTAGGCCTCTGAATGCCGGTTGTGGGGAACTGCAGGTGGGCAGAGTGGTGCTGCTCTCGGGTAAAACTTGCAGGCTTCCCACAGGCATCTGGTCAGCAGCTTTGAGAAAAGGATGCTGGACTGAATGGGCCATTGGCTTGTCTTTAAGTTCTCAGAGTGATGGCCAGGGCCTGATCACATAACAGATGATGCTGTCCTGTACCTGCTATAAAGGAAAATGAAAGAAAGGATTGGGGATCTCCTGGGGCCTGTGCGTGGCAGCAAAGGGTGTGTGTGAAAGACTTTGGTTTTCCAAATTTCAGCAGTGCCCTGTCTGAGGCCAAAATTCAACAACCTCCCATCCGTCTCTCGCCTTCCGTTTTGCACTTGTGTTGTTGTTGTTGTTTAGTCGTTTAGTCGTGTCCAACTCTTCGTGACCCCATGGACCAGAGCACGACAGGACTCCTGTCTTCCACTGCCTCCCGCAGTTTGGTCAGACTCATGCTGGTAGCTTCGAGAACACTGTCCAACCATCTCGTCCTCTGTCGTCCCCTTCTCCTTGTGCCCTCCATCTTCCCCAACATGAGGGTCTTTTCCAGGGAGTCTTCTCTTCTCATGAGGTGGCCAAAGTATTGTAGCCTCAGCTTCAGGATCTGTCCCTCCAGTGAGCACTCAGGGCTGATTTCCTTAAGAATGGATAGATTTGATCTTCTTGCAGTCCATGGGACTCTCAAGAGTCTCCTCCAGCACCATAATTCAGAAGCATCAATTCTTCAGCAATCAGCCTTCTTTATGGTCCAGCTCTCACTTCCATACATCACTACTGGGAAAACCATAGCTTTAACTATACGGACCTTTGTTGGCAAGGTGATGTACTATGCCATAATTGGAGGGCCCTGCAGTGCCGCCACCCCCAGCTCAGCACCCAATGAAGGGGAACTGGTCGCACTGCCCTAAAATCGCCTCTGGTGAAGAAATACATTGAGGGGAGGGCAAAGTCTTTTGCTGTTGTTGTTTAACAATCCTCTTTAATTCCTTTAGATAAATTATTCTACCAAAGAAGCAGAAGGCAAAATTTCCATCCAGATGGAAAACAAGGATTTCCTTGTTTTGACAAAGTTAGCATTTACTGGGAGGAACCACACACAAGTCCTTGAATTGATGCACAGTGTACCCCAGGTTGGTGGGACCACTTTTTAACATGTATTTTAATCCATGCCAACAAGGCAATGAGGGGGTGGCGAATAGCCGCTTTGAGGTTTCTGGGTGTACAATTCAGGAGTCTTGGCATAACAAAGGATGTTGCACCTCTCTCCTTTTTTTATTTCAGTTAGCAATCGTTCCAAGGCGACTTGTTCTCACAACAGCTTACCAAAAAAGCAAGAGAACCCAAGCTTTGAGATGTGTTGCATTATGGGATGGCAAAGAAGCAAAACTCGCAGGCAGCTACACTGGGGTCTTCCCAAAGATATATGGAGGTCATGAAGTGCAGGGTAGGTTTCTATAAAACTCTGGGGCAAGCAGTGATAGAAGGGAAATGGCCAAAGCTCAGTGGAAGAGCACTCACTTTAAGCAGAGCTTCCAAGGTTCAGTCTCTGCCATCTCCTGTTAAAAGTATCCAGGTGGAAGGGTGGTTAAAATCATTGGGGTTAGATGAGATGGCAACGTTGACATGTTTAATTACAGAAAAATCATTGTTGATATTTAGTAAAGATTAGAAACTCTTTATGGACTTTTTGCATGAAAAAGAAAAAGACCTTGTGATATCTGGGTTTGAGGACTGAAGAAAATATTGCTTTTTAGAAAGTAAAATAGTTGGGTGTTACCTCAGAGTGGATGTTTTGAATCATTTTCTACCTATAGCTGACAGAAGAGGAATCAAAAGTTCTCTTTTCGCTTTTCTCTTTCCTTCCTTTTATCTTCTCCCCTTTTCAGTTTGTGTTTTCGTTTAGATTAGGTTTTTTATCTTTGATAATCTAAAAAGATATTGGGTATTTGATATTAAACTTTGTGTATACCGTGTTTGTGTATGTGTGTGTGTATATATATATATATATATATATGCTTTCGTAGATTTTCACGGGTACAGGAATGCAGGTTTTGGTGTCTTCGGGTGTCTTCCCGTGTAAGAGTTGGGGTGTCTAGGCGACGTTTCGACGAGGTCTCACTCGTCATCTTCAGGCTGGTGCTTTCGGCTTCTTGTTACTGGAACAGAGCAGGATCTCAGTGTTTGAGTTCCTATAAATACTGTTGAGGGGGTGTGGTGTATAGCCTCCAACGTTCTGGGCACACTAACCTGGGAACTTCCTCTCTGCCCAGAACGTTGGAGGCTATACACCACACCCCCTCAACAGTATTTATAGGAACTCAAACACTGAGATCCTGCTCTGTTCCAGTAACAAGAAGCCGAAAGCACCAGCCTGAAGATGACGAGTGAGACCTCGTCGAAACGTCGCCTAGACACCCCAACTCTTACACGGGAAGACACCCGAAGACACCAAAACCTGCATATATATATATATATATATATATATATATATATATATATATATATTCAGACTTTAATAAAAATCTATTATGGGGAGAGGGGAAGTATCCAGGTTGCAGGTGAAGAGAAAGAAAGATGGGAAAGTCAAGTGACTTGCTCTGTTCCAGGGCAGGGGGCCATAGCAGTGGTAGAGCATCTGCCTTGCACCCAAAAGGTCCCAGGTTCAATACCCGACATCTCCAGATACGTTCCTAATTGAAAGAAAAGCCCATGTTCAGAGAGAGACCTTTTCAAATCCAGCATCATTGGCCTCATTCAAAGGGTAGTAGTAGTAGTAATAATAATAATAAATTTTATTTATATCCCACCCTCCTCTGCCAGAGCCGGGCTCAGGGCGGCTAACACCAATAAAATCACAGTAAAAACATAATGGGGGAAAGGGGGGGGGGAGAAAAGAAAAGAAAAGAAGCAATTTTAAAATACAGGTTAAAATGCAATTTAAAATGCAGCCTCATTTTAAAGTAGCTGATAAATCAAGACCACAAGGGGAGGGAAACATAAGAGTCAGACCGAATCCAAACCAAAGGCCAGGCGGAACAACTCTGTCTTGCAGGCCCTGCGGAAAGATGTCAAGTCCTGCAGGGCCCTAGTCTCTTGTAACAGAGTGTTCCACCACGTCGGGGCCAGTGCTAAAAAGGCCCTGGCCCTAGTTGAAACGATACTGTGGATGTTCAACTTTCCCATCATGTGTTTCCTGGACAGGTAAGAGTATGAAGATGATGTGGAAGTCATTCAAAGTTCTACCCCCAAATGAACTTAATTCACATTCAGTTCACCTGGCCATTATAGGGACTGCTTTAAGGTGTGGTTCGGAGATTTTTGAACTTCCTTAAATCCAACTGGTTTGTTCCAAGCACTGGGTGTCGTGTCTAATAGGAAACGTGGCTTGTTTTCCATTTCAGTGGAGATCTGCCATCCTCTCTCGGTCCCTTTTCCTCAGCGCTCCACGCTCCGCTTGCATGTGGAGCACTCTGGACGTAGCCACAGAGACAATGTCATCATTGGTTGGGACGCAAAGGAAAAGGTAACAGAAATGAGAGTCAGCTTTTCCACTCATGCAGCGCTACACCCTTAGACCCTGCTCTGGAAAGCTATTGCCTTCTCAGTTATGGCCACCAACACGCCAAGTTCAGACAACATGGAAACACAGAACGCAGGTTTTTCATCGAGAAGATCTCCCATGCTCATTCTCCAATATCACCAGTTAAAACAGGGTTGAGGAACATTTTCCAACCTGAGGGCCACCTAGCTGTCTAGACAACCTTCTGGGGGCCACATGCTGTTGGTGGGTGGGGCCAGAAGCAAAAATAGACAGAGCAAGGAATGTATAAATATTGCCCCTTGTACAATAGAGCAGCTTCTCCACAGATTCTTGCACCCCTCTCTCTTCTCCATCCAGCAGACAAGGGACATGATCATAGTTCCTTTGCACACATACCTGGCTCCTTCCCTTTGGTCGAGGGGCGGGACAAGGCTTAGTAATATCCTGCTGTTTCCACGATATAGCTTTAAACAGCCTATCTGGCCTCATAAGCCCTTCTCCTGTCTAAACCTCCCAAAACTTCAACAATACAAAATTTGTTATCTTTTCCATTTGTATGTAAATCTAGACATTTTGTGTTTTATGTTGCAAATCACCCTGTGAGGGTGGTATACAATTATTTTTAATAATATAACAAATAATAAACAATAAACAATATAATTAAATATAACAACAATAATAGGAGAGATTGCTATTGCCACCACTTGTTTAACCTCTGTTTTTGATTACAGCAACAGGTCTCTGTATCTTCTTCTCTGAAGTTTGGAAAAGAGCGTGTCTATTACTACGCTGCTGTGGCTCACCCTTTTAACTTCACCATCAATCACATGGAGGTTAGATCTCTCACCGAAAGCAGAAGAGGTGCCTACAACCAGCAGGTAAATTGACCGGATGGATCACACAAAGCAATTAACGGTGCAATCCTATAGATAACTATCCGAAAATAAGTCCTGTTCTGGAAACTGGATATCAGAACGCAGCTGTGTGTGCCTGATAATGTATGGAATCCCCCCCCCCCCAATTGAACTGGGTTGTGTAAAGCAGGGATGGGGAACATGTGGCCCTCTGAATCTTGCTGAATCACAACTCCCATAATTCCTATCAGCCATGCTGGCTTGGATAGACAGATTTCACAGGTTCCCATCCCTGCGACAAGGGCTGGCACATGCATTACACTTAACTTTAAACCATGGTTTCCATATCCTGGGCTTGTTTGGAAGCTGCTAACCATAGTTTCCCACGTAATGGAAAGGTATAGTTAGTTATGGCTTCCTGGCTTGTTTTCCCCACTTGTGCAAAGAGAAGTTACCATATTTTTTGCCCTATAAGACTCACTTTTTCTCTCCTAAAAAGTAAGGGGAAATGTGTGTGCGTCTTATGGAGCGAATGCAGGCTGCACAGCTATCCCAGAAGCCAGAACAGCAAGAGGGATCGCTGCTTTTGCTGTGCACCAATCCCTCTTGTTGTTCTGGCTTCTGTGATTCAGAATATTTTTTTCTTGTTTTCCTCCTCCAAAAACTAGGTGTGTCTTATTGGTCTGGTGCGTTATAGAGCGAAAAATACGGTATTTGCAAGGAAAAGAAGCTTGTTCATACCTGGGTATGATCATATGAACACAGCCTGTCTTTCTATCCTGCTGTTTTCCAGGAGATCAAAGTAGCTTACATCCATTTCTCTAAATCAGGGGTAGGCAATGGACCGGCCCACGGATGGTCTGGGAATCAGCGTGTTTTTACATGAGTAGAATGTGTCCTTTTATTTAAAATGCATCTCTGGGTTATTTGTGGAGCATAGGAATTCATTCATTCCCCCCCCCCAAAAAAATATATATAGTCCAGCCCACCACATGGTCTGAGGGACGGTGGACCGACCCACAGCTGAAAAAGGTTGCTGGCCCCTGCTCTAAATGCTAATCACTTTGTCCCTTAGGGGCTCCTAACCCTAGGGTGTGCTTTCCCCCCTTTCAAGTGAATATTGCTCTTGTCATGCTGCTCTGTCTGAAACTTAGTTCAGCATTTCTTTTTCTGACTTTAGGTGTGGCTGGCTTGGGACGATGGGCAACCCGCCCACTTGAAATTTACATTCGGAGACAAGTCCCAGACCAACACTACTCTTTGGGATGCTTGTATCACAGCTTCCTCTAGCCAGGTACAAATGTTTTTATTGGCATTTTCAATTAATATTTTAGGTCGTCTGTGAGAAACCACTTAGAGGTCCTTTGTTCTAGAAAGCAGTATGTGCATTTTTATTTTTATTTTTTGCTATATAAAAGACTGCATTGCATCATTGCAGCTATGCCACCCCAAGTGAACATAGAGTGTTAAGTTGTGGGTGAACATATCAGACGACACAGCGATTCTTCAAACAGCTCTTGTTTATTCACAGGCCAGAACAGAACTGAACTGAAGGTTTCAGTCAGCCTGCTTATATAGAGCTCCAGTACAACATTACTGTAACAACTTTCTAAAACTATCCAATCACTGAACGTCACTTTCGATCCCTTATTTGCATAACTATCTACAGTATCCCCCTGCTGACCTAGGGTGAGAACTTCAGTACATAACATAGAGCATTGGAAGCTGCCTTATACCTCAGTTCACCATTGGTTCTCTGCACTGACTGGCAGCAGCTCTCCAGAGTTTCAGGGACATATCTCTCAGTGCCACCTGCAGGGGCCGGGGATTGAACCTGGGATCTTCTGCAGGCAAACAGATGCCCTGCCCTTGAACCACACATCTTCTCCAAAGTAATAACCAATGTTTCTCATTCATAATTTCTGCAGCTTCAGAATGTTCTAAGCCTTGCAAGTCTCCAGGCCTGCGGGTCCCTCGAGCAGACGGCGGCCTTGTTGAGTCAGCACTTGGACCTGAAATGGGATAGCAGAAAAATTGTGCAGAATCTGACATACGAGGTGGAATCTTCATTATTCTGTTGCATGAAACTGAGTACTGGTTTTGGGGGGACAGGAGGCGGGCAGGTGTGGAGGACTCCCTGGTCCTGAATGGGGTAACTGTGCCCCTGAAGGACCAGGTGCACAGCCTGAGAATCATTTTGGACTCACAGCTGTCCATGGAGGTGCAGGTCAATTCTGTGTCCAGGGCAGCTGTGTGCCCGCTCCTTCTGGTACACAGGCTGAGACCCTCCCTGCCGTAGACTGTCTTGCCAGAGTGGTGCATGCTCTAGATATCTCCCTCTTGGATTACTGCAATGCGCTCTACGTGGGACTACCTTTGAAGGTGACTAGGAAACTACAATTAATCCAGAATGCAGCAGCTAGACTGCTGACTGGGAGTGGCCGCCAAAACCATATAACACCGGTCCTGAAAGACCTACATTGACTCCCAGTACATTCCTGAGCACAATTCAAAGCTTTAAAGTCCTAAACGGCCTCGGCCCAGTATATCTGAAGGAGTGTCTCCACCCTCATCGTTCAGCCCAGACACTGAGGTCCAGCTCCGAGGGCCTTCTGGCCATTCCCTCACTGCGAGAAGTGAGGTTACAGGGAACCAGGCAGAGGGCCTTCTTGGTAGTGGCGCCTGCCCTGTGGAATGCCCTCCCATCAGATGTCAAGGAAATAAACAACTATCTGACTTTTAGAAGACATCTGAAGGCAACTCTGTTTAGGGAAGTTTTTAATGTTTGATGTTTTATTGTGTTTTTAATATTTTGTTGGGAGCTGCCCAGGTGGGTGGGGTATAAATAAATTGTTGTTGTTGTTACATCACTTGGAGAAAATTGCTTTCATGAGCAAGGCTGGGGTAGGGCAGGATTTGCTTTTTGACATATTTCATGGTCCTTGAGCCTTTTCTGCTAGCTATTTATTTATATTTATTCTTGTTGCTGATGGTGCTGAATGTTTTCCATAAGAGTGGACTTCCGGGTTGGCGCGAACAGCTAATGGCGGATTCCCTCCGAGCTCCGGAGGGAATCGGCTCTGCTGGGGACGGGTCTTGCCGCGACGGCGACGCGGGGACCCTCAAAAACCTCAGGCGCGGATGCCTGAGGACCTGGTGACTCGGTGGGCACCTTAAGCGCCCTCCCCGACCCATGAAGAGCCTTTTTAAAGGCTGCGGAGAGGGTACGGAGAGTGGCGTGGTGCTGGGAGTAGACCGCTACCCCAGCGGAGCGGAGCCGTGTGCCATGGCTGAAGAGCGCTGACTTTCTTCCTCAAATTTGGACTCAAAAAAGAAGCAACCCGTGAGTAGATTGGAACCTGGACTTTAAAATTTTGATCCGTAAATTTGGTACGACCGGGGGATGTGTTAAGGGGAAGTCCGCACCCCCCCCTCCTGCAGATGATTTAAAGCAACAGCAGGAAAACTAAGTTGGAGAGCCTACCCTTTTGGGGTGAGTTTAAAAGGACAGTAACTTTCACGATTGGATGAAAGAAGTGTGGAGCTGGAGTGCAAGAGTGGTGTTTTAGAACTTTTTCTTTTGCCGTTTGTAATCCCCCCTCCCGGGCCCGGGAGAGTCCTGTTTCCGAGCCTGTGGAAGAGGAAAGGAGTTTGACAGCTGTCAAAAGCTGTCAAACGGGTGATTTAAAGGGAAAGAGCTTGCTACCTAAGATCTCTCTGGACTAAAATTGATATAAATTAACTAAAGTGTTTGGATACAAAGAAATAAATCAAGAGGAAAAGGACTGTTGGGAAAAGATTACTGTAACTAGATTCCCCCTAGGGGGAAGTCTGAGACATTACAATGGCTGTGGATGGAAACTTACTAGCTGAGCTAGAAAAAACATTCTATCTTGTGGGAATTCTACAAGAGCAGAGTCTTGTCATGAATAAACAACTTATGACCTTGACTGCTGGAATAAGCAGCTCTGCTGAAAGTATGGAGGACTTGAGTGAGAAAAAATCTGCAGCCGAGCGGAAAGAGATAACGCAAGAAGGAAATGAGACTAAACAAGTACAGGAGAAAGTACAGATGGAAGGTACAAATCAGAAGCCCATACAAATGGATTATAAACAAGAAGACCCTTGGATTATGTGGAGTATAAATCTGCAAAAGATCCGCAAGATGAAGGAAAAGGCCCCTGGAATACTGGGAATCCAAGAATTTAAAAGAAAGAAGAAATATGACTGGGGCCTTCATCTTTATTTTCATTCTGACTCTTATCTTTATTTCTATTCTGATTTGGAATATGAAGGATTGGTGGAAATTTTGCAGCAGTTGGTTTCAAGTGCTTTTGTGGGAAGAAAATCTGGCCTGACTGGGATACAACTCCTTCAAGATCCGAAGACCAACATGAAGGATTACCAACAAAACCGGCGGAGAGGAACTGAAAGAGATTTGAAGGCCTCGGACGTGAGGAACCCAGGCTAAGAACTGTTATTTTGGACTTGTACTTGGGAAGGGACGGAAACCGGGGATGGGAGGAGGGGAAAACAGAATTTCAAAAACACTTATGATTTTGGGTTTAGTTAATAAGTTTTGTGTTTTATAAAAAATGGGAAATCGACGGAAGAGACTTTCGAGTCCAACTTAGGAAAGAACTTAATTTTTTATAAAAGATGTAATATTAAAATGGTAAGAAGATAAAATAATAAGTTGCTGATATAACTACGGGAAGTGGGATGCAGGAAGTGGGGTGGGGGGAAGTCAATGACCAAGGTTAAGAAAGTAAGATCTCTGAAATTGTACGTGTTCTCGTCTTTGTCTTTTATGTGTGTGTTGTGTTGTTATAAAAATCTGAAAAACCAATAAAAATTTTATTTAAAAAAAAAATGTTTTCCATAAGATCTGTAGGCTTGTGCCCATGGCTTCCGCCAAATAATCCTGGGAGCAGGAGCTTCCCCCTCACAGAGCTACAATTCTCAGCACCCTCAACAAACTACAGCTCCCAGGATTCTTTGGGAAGTTTTTAATATTTAATGCTGTATTGTTTTTAACACTCGGTTGGGAGCCGCCCAGAGTGGCTGGGGAAACTCAACCAGATGGGCGGGGTATAAATAATAAATTATTATTATTATTATTATTTATTATTAATTATTATTATTATTATTATTATTATTATTATTATTATTATATTATGTGTGGTGCGGATCTGCCTGAATTGGCTGGGATGTGACTGAATCTCACCCCAAAACAGTGACAGTCTGGGAGCACCCTTAGGAGCCACTATTAAACAACTTGTGAGTCGTACTCATCAGTGACTGCAGACATCAGAAATGCAGGCACGTTTTGAGCTCCTGTTCTATTTTCCCTTTTTTTAAAAAATGCAGAAAAGCAAGTCATTGCACCTGGATAAAATTCAGGTGGAAGCCATTTTGGAAAACATCCTTTCGACTCCATGTTCCAGTCAGCATATCTTGGGGGAAATTGAAACCGACTACTCAGCTTGGCTTCGTCATTTTGCGAGCCTCAGAACCTGCGATATCCCAGAGGTAAGTGATGGGTTGCCATTGCTCTCAAATACAAACAGGGTAAGCCTACGCCTGCCTCCTCAGAACGAAGCCCCACTGAAATGAACGGGGCTTCCTTCTAAAAACAAAGACATGTTTTGTTTATAAAGTTAATTTATTTTCCCTTCAATTTTTGAACTGCTCTTTACAGTATGTGTGACTTTAAAGAGCAGTTAATAAACTGTTGTTGTACCAAATTTGGCTTTGTTTGGACTTTTTTTGACCATAGGAACGCATTAATTGATTTTCAATGCATTCCTATGGGATTTCATGATTCGCAAGACGAAAAATTCGCTAGACGACAAAACTTGCGGAACGAATTAATTTCGTCTTGCGGGGCACCACTGTATCTCCCTCTCTGCTCTGCGCCTCTTCAGCAAAGCGGGAGGAGAAATGGAAGGGGCTCCATTTCTCCTCCCACTTCGCTGAAGGGGCACTACGTAGAGAGGGAAAGCTGAGCAGCGGCTCTCCAGCGAAGCAAAGCCAGGAAAGCAAGAGGGATCGATCCCTCTTCCTCTCCTGGCTTCAGCGAAAGCAACGCGAAGCCTCCGGAGCACAGCGGGAGCACTCCTGCAGTGCTCAGGAGGCTTCGGGCAGCTATCCCTGAAGCCAGGAGAGGAAGAGGGATCGGTGGGCACTGATCCCTCTTGCTCTCCTGGCTTCAGCGAAAGCTGCACAGCCTGCATTCGTTCCATAAGATGCACACACATTCCCCCCTACTTTTTAGGAGGGGAAAAGTGTGTCTTATAGAGCGAAAAATACAGTATACAGTGGTACCTCGGGTTACATAGGCTTCAGGTTACAGATGCTTCAGGTTACAGACTCCGCTAACCCAGAAATAGTACCTCGGGTTAAGAACTTTGCTTCAGGATGAGAACAGAAATCGTGCTCCGGTGGTGCGGCGGCAGCGGGAGGCCCCATTAGCTAAAGTGGTGCTTCAGAGTAAGAACAGTTTCAGGTTAAGAACGGACCTCCAGAACGAATTAAGTACTTAACCCAAGGTACCACTGTATTGAGAAGCAAAGCGGCTAGTAAGCCTGATCTTTATTAAAGGAACTGTTGCAACAGAGTGCCCACTCACCACATGCAGGAGGGAGGAGAGCCCTGAACAATGGTGCGCAAGCCCTTATATAGACTTTTGAAATTGCCCACCCTGTAGCCCAAGACTCCCCCAAAAAACATCATACATACATCCCAGAAGGAGGCAGTCTACAGCAGAAATCCTGCCTGCCAGGATACCTGATAATGGTCCCTGATTGCATTACCTGGGCAGTCTGGCCATTCTTTTATGATCATTAACACTTTAATTCCTGAGTCCAGGTTACAGGCTCACTGTATTCATACACAAATACGCCCTTAAGACAGGATTTGCAAGCAAAAAGACAGTGGGAAGGCTTTTTCCATTTGCCTCCCTTACTGCAGAGGAATATTTGAGGTCACTGGGAGAATCAAAATGGCTTCAGGATTGCTCTCCCATACTATTTCAGGCACATGGTTCATATATTTAGATATGTGTGTATTTATGAATGTTTATTCTATATTTGAGACCTTAAAATTCTTATGACAGGCCTCTGGTTGGCCCCTGTGAGAACAGGATGCTGGGACTAGATGGGTCTTTGGCCTGATCCAACAGGGCTTTTCTCATGTTCCATTCCAGCTATAGTCATTATTTGGAAACTGGCATCTATACATAACAATTACCATATGCAATTTTTATGCAAACCTTTTGCAGGGTGCATTTCCTCCTTGGGGGCACCCTGCCTGTCAAGACTTGGAAGCAGTATCAAAGACATATCATTCTTACCCACCGTGACACATGCCTATTCTCCCCCCCCCCCCGCCGCCGCCCTTTACTTTGCTCTGTCTCTGGTAATTCCACCCACTCTGTTTTCCTAGGCAATTGCAATCTCTGGGAAGCACCAGCTAAACAAGGGAGGTTTTCTCTGGCGATCAGAAGGCAAACTCAGCCTTGTTGGCGGCGAGGGGTCCATCACAGCCGCCTTAAGAAATCGTAGCACAGCCGAAGAGAGGAGCTATTCAACAGAGTTTTCAGTGAGTTGTGGGGCAGGCAAGCCTTTCTTCATTCATTCCTTTATTTGTATAATATGTGACTTGAGCCCAGACTACCTGAGATGTCGTATCTCCTTATACAAACCTGCCTGGGTGCTAAGACCCTCATGGGAGCAACTTATCTCAGGCCTGTTGACATCAGAGCCAAGGTGACACCATAGGAAGCCTTTTCTGTGGCAGCTCCCATATTGTGGAATTTTCTCCCAAGAGACGTTAGTCTGGCTCCCTCTTTGCTATTTCCTGCTATTTCCTGTTTAGGCAGGCCTTCAGAAACTAAGGCACAGACCACAAAAAACAGTGACAATTTGTTGTTGACAATGGACAGCTGGACATAGAAAGGGCCCCATTACCTTCAGTAGCTTAGGGCCTCATCAAACCTAAATCTGGCCCTGCTCTGGACTGAATATCCCTTCAGTCTGATGCAGCAGGCACTTAAGTTCCAATGGCAGGCAAAGGGTTAAGCACTCTCTCATTTCCCTGCCCTTACTTTAATGCAAATTTTCCACTCCCAACAGAACTGTTGCAAGAGAAAGGACTGCCGGCCTTTCTTGCACACCCCTGCTACATGACATGCAATTTGCCCTGACAATCCTGCATCCGCCATAACTATTTGAGTTCAAAAAAATTACCTTCATCTGCCACTCTTATTGCAAATGAACATGCACTGCCACCTAGTGGTAAAGGTATTCAGGTGAATATAGATAATTTGATCACTGCAGATGGTGACAGCAGTCACGAAATTAAAAGACGCCTGCTCCTTGGGAGAAAGGTTATAGCAAACCTAGACAACATCTTAAAAAGCAGAGACATCACCTTGCCAACAAAGGTCCGTATAGTTAAAGCCATGGTCTTCCCAGTAGTGATGTATGGAAGTGAGAGCTGGACCATAAAGAAGGCTGATCGCCGAAGAATTGATGCTTTTGAATTATGGTGCTGGAGGAGACTCTTGAGAGTCCCATGGACTGCAAGAAGATCAAACGTATCCATTCTGAAGGAAATCAGCCCTGAGTGCTCACTGGAAGGACAGATCGTGAATCTGAGGCTTCAATACTTTGGCCACCTCATGAGAAGAGAAGACTCCCTGGAAAAGACCCTGATGTTGGGAAAGATTGAGGGCACAAGGAGAAGGGGACGACAGAGGACGAGATGGTTAGACAGCGTTCTCGAAGCTACAAACATGAGTCTGACCAAACTGCGGGAGGCAGTGGAAGACAGGGGTGCCTGGCGTGCTCTGGTCCAGGGGGTCACGAAGAGTCGGACACGACTAAACGACTAAACAACAACAACAACAGATAATTTGAAGAGTGGGCTGGCAGTGGGAGCTTTAAAATTACTAGTAGCTGGGTGGGTGCAGAGCCGTCTTTCCCATAGGGCTTAGTGGTGCGCTGCGCCAGGGTGCCGGCCTCTCAGGGGTGCCCCAGCGAGTGGAGGAGCTGTGCAGCTTTGCCTGTGGCCTCCCCTTTCCCAGCACTCCTGCCAGCTGTGCCCCGCCAGCCATATGGCATGCAGCTTCCCTCCCAAGCCTCTGTGGGGGATTGCTCTCCTGCAGTGGCATGGGGGAGAGTTGCGCCCCCTCCATGGCTGTCTGTGTGCAGCTCCCCCCCCCCCCCGCTATCCATTGTAATTTGGGGGCGCTAGGTGGATATTTACACCATGGCGCCGCATCTGCTAAAGACGGCCCTGGGTGAGTGTGAGCAGAATTCAATTAGGGCCTAGTGCCTTCTCGCCATGCCACTCAAAATCACCATTCAGTATAAGGAAAGAAGAAGAAAAGGAGTTTGGATTTGATATCCTGCTTTATCACTACCCGAAGGAGTCTCAAAGCGGCTAACATTCTCCTTTCCCTTCCTCGCCCACAACAAACACTCTGTGAGGTGAGTGGGGCTGAGAGACTTCAAAGAAGTGTGACTGGCCCAAGGTCACCCAGCAGCTGCATGTGGAGGAGCGGAGACGCGAACCCGGTTCCCCAGATTACGAGTCCGCTGCTCTTAACCACTACACCACACTGGCTTATGGTTGTGGCATTTGGGACTCTTTTGTTTATAGAAAAGGAGAGGAACAGGTGACATAACAGAATAGTATAAAATTATGTGTGACATGAGGAATGTGGGTAGAGGATACAAAAAAATGCCTCCCTCTCTCAGGATGCTAGAACTCATGGATGTCCAAAGAAGATGAATGCTGAAAGATTCAGGACAGAGGAAACTAAGTCATCCTTCACGCAGCAAATTGTTAAACTATGGAACTCACTCCCACAGAGACGGCCGCCAAGTGGGATGTCTTTAGAAGACAAATGGACAAATTTATGGAGGAGAAAGTTATTGATGGCTACTAGTCACAATGGCTATGTTCTGCCTCCGAAGGTAGAGGTGGCAACGCTTCTAAAAACCAGTTGCTGAAAATGTTTTTCCTTTCTTTCCACAGCTCAAAGCACCTGATGCTGTTTGGTTGGGTGTGGTGGGGAGTGTGGCTTCCTCAGCTGGTCAAAGTCAAGTCCTGGTGGAGGCAAAGATTGACCCAAAAGAGGCAGTGAAATTAGCAGCTTCCAAAGGAAAAGGATGCCTTCAATGTTACATGGGATACCTGAAAGGTAAATTTGCTGTTCCGTGGTGCTCTGTTCTGTATAATTGGCGTCCAATTGCATGTGGAATCCCTCAAAGTGATGGCCAGTGTGCTGTTGTGGTTGTTGGGAAAACGCCTGCCCAGGAAAGATGCCAAGCTTCCCGAGACACCGGGGCTTCTCTCTGGTGGTCACTCTCTGGCTGGAATCCTCCATCAGTCCAGAGACTTCTCCCTTCTAAGAGGAGCACACTCACTTTCTCCTGGAAACGCATCACAGAAGAAAGAGACAGTCCGTAGTCTACTGCTACTTTATTAAGACTGTACAAAACATATCTGCTCTCTGAGCAGTACAGCACAAGAGTCTCCAACTCGACTCTGCTTCTACCCAGAAGCGGAAGAACAAGACTCAGTAACTCCACCCGGTTACACTGAGAACTGGCAGAGACTTCCTGTCTCACGCTCAGGGACATCACATGATGTCAACAATGTAGCTGCTTACTCGCAGCTGGTGGGAACTGAAATCCCAACAGTGGTTAGAGGAGGGGAGCCTCAGGCTCGAATGCGGCCCACCATAGCTCTCTGTGTGGCCCTCAGAGCTCTCCTCAGTCCCCATCAGGGGCGCCAACTTGGGTCCCAGGTTATGGGTGCCCAGCACATGTGACGTGATGGGGGGGCTGTGGTGTGGTTGCTGAGCACCCACAACAATTTTTTGTGGGTGCTCTGGCCCCCAGGGCCCCCTAGAGATGGTATCCCTGGTCCTCACCCTTCACTGGCCCTCCCCCATGCCCTGCCAGAGCGCTTCTTGCCTGCCTGGAATATGTCCTGATAATAAAAATAATGCCTCTTCCTTTTGTGGATAGAAGAACTCTCTGTAGAAAAGTCTGACCCGCGCACTGCCAAAATGTGACTTTCACTTTTTTACAGCAGGCTACACCTGCTGGTCCACCTGCTATTGCCTCTGGTCCCACCCACCACTGAAATGCGCCCCCCCCCCCGAGGTTGCACATTAGTCAATGCGGCCCTGAGGCTGGAAGAGATTCCCAAAGCCCTTGCATCTATCTGAGTAGCAGTGGGAGAGCTAGAGATCAAATCCTCGTGGAGCTGGGTGACCTTGGGTCCAACTCTTTCCGCCTCTCTGATTTAACTCCCCTTGCAGTAGCTGGGAAGGGACAAAAAGGAGTTTTGGGATTTTAAAGAAACAATTTCATATGTTGTGTGTCTGTTTCTCAATTTGATCCAGGTGGTATACAAATAAAACACAGCTCTTGGTAGGCAACTCTTCCTTCTTATGGTTATGTGGGGGCAAGGACAGGTCAAGGTCAAGTCTTCAAATAGAGGACTGTCCTGTGTAACGTAGGACTCATGGCCACCTGTAACCCAGAGTAGCAGTGATGGTGATTTGGCAGCCTCCTTTTTTGTTTTGTTTTTTGGAAGTTTTGATTTTAATTTTTTTATTTAATATACCGCCCTATACCTGGGGGTCTCAAGATATAAAACCACGAAATACCTAATAAAAATAAAAACAACCCAATAGCCACCTCCCACCCACCCCCCCAAAAAAAAACATTTTAAAAGGGCATAGGATGTAAATCAGATCAACCAAAGGCCTGGTTGAAAAGGAACCATTTTCGCCTGGCACCTAAAGGTGTATAATGAAGGTGCCAGGTGAACTTCCCTGGGGAGAGCATTCCACAGACGGGGAGCCACTGCAGAAAAGGCCCCGTTCTCGTGTTGCCATCCTCCAAACCTCTCGAGTTTGTCTGCAACTCTACAGTTCTGTGATGATTTCTACCGTTTTGCAATGGCCGCTTCCTTCCTTTCCTTGATTTCACATTTCTCTTTTTCCACCGTGACCGCGGGAGGCTTAAAACTTTGTTCTTCTCTTGGTTCTTGCAGCGGATGCTGAGGATGGGCTGGAGCTTGAGGCTTGCACAGATGGCCAACAGCATGCCGCTCTCAATGCCTACCTTGTCATTAACAGAGAGAGACGAGAGGAAGTGGGGCACTTGGCCCTTGAAGCCTCCAACAAGAGCTTGAGCTTCAAGGCCCATGGCTGTGGAGGCCCAGTCGCTAAAACAGAGGTGTAGTGTTTTCAAAAACAATGGGAACCTCCAGATCCCCATTTTGTTCTGTGCTTGTTATTATTCTTGCTCAAGATGGGATCAGGGCAGTTATGTTCTGGTTTTGTGATGGGGAAAGACCATTTCTGGCATAAACACCTCCATCCTGTTGCTTGATACCAGTTGGCCTTGGAGTCCAAGATTTCTTGGTGGGGATGCACACATTGCTGCGCCAGATGTGGCCAGCAGTAACCCTGGTGATGGTACCCCTAAAGTGAGAGAAACCAAAGGGGTCTCACATTTGAGGGTGGGGCTGTGCTAGGGTCAAAGACCCCCACCTGCTGCTGTTTGAGCCAGGAGATTTACCGTACTTTCCCGAGTATAACACGCCCCCATGTATAAGACGACCCCTATTTTGGGGGGACTCCAATTTAGGGAAATGGGGGGAGATTGCCCAGAGTTGTCAAGCTATTTTTTTGCGAAGGATTTCCCAGGGTTGTCAAGCCATTTTTAGGATTCTTTTAGGGGCAATTGCTGAAAAACAGTCAAAGAGAAAATCATCGTCTTCTACACAGAAAAGTACAGTACTTCTAGTGGTTTGGGGTTTTGTTTCTTGGTGGCTAGATGGAGAATGATTGTTTTTGCTGAGGCAGGTAAGCACCTAGTCATGTGCCTGGAAGGGAGATTTTGAGACCACTTAGTGGAGGGGTGGGGTGGGGTGACAGGATCCCAGTTCTGTGGTGTCAAATCATGGGTAAACATGAAGTAAACATGATCCACAGCTGGACTCTAGACAGTGGAAAATGTAGTTTGATTGTTGAGAATGGTTAGGCAATCCTCATTTCCCATCACAGAGCTACAGTTCCCAGAGTGCCCTAGAAAGAGCGATTAACTACTAAACTATTCTGAGAACTGTAGCTTTCTGAGGGGGAATAGGGGACTCCTAACAACCTTTATCACCTTTAGCAAATTACACTTCCCAGGAGTCTTTGTGAAAAGCCATGACTGTTTAAAAGTGGCATGATACTGCTTTAAATGTTAATTTGTTGAAATAGTGCCTTAGAGATCCCAGACAGTGAGAGCTAGGCCTCGTGTTCACCTTAGTAATCTTTTCAAAACCACACATCAAAGGCGTCTTCTTTCTGATTCTCGCAGTCAAAACTGAGTAAGATCGCATCCGATCTTCAGCACAGGCTGGTGGCAAAGATCAAGAACCTGGAAGGATGCCTCCAGGATTTCAGGAAATCGGTAAGAGGTTGGCAGCAACTATGGCAAATGATCAGGGTTAGCCCAACAACATCTGGAGGGTTACAGTTTCACCATCCCTGCTATATGAAACAAAAACAGTACAACTGTGTCTCCTTTCTTCATTGCGTACTTGTAAAAAAAAACTGCAGCCAATTAGTACACTTCTTGGTTTGGTGCAAACCCTGCAGGTGCAACACGTTGACTTTCTCTATGATGCTGTTGGATGGCTTTTAAAAACCTCCCAGGAAGTAGCAGGAATCCTCCAAAACAAAATGAGAGGAGTTGTCCAGTTGTGGAAACAGAGCGGAGTCAAGCAAGTACTACAGAACAGCCTCCCACTTTACCTGGGCAAACTTCAAGTCATCATAAAACAAATGCAGATGGAGATGCAAAGTAAGCAGGGCAGGGTGGAGTGATTTAAAAAAAAAAATTTAAGGGCCTAGCCAAAGATGGGGACTCTCAGGTTCAGGGGGTGGGGAGGTATGTGGCCCTCCAAGCCTTTCTATCTGGCCCTTGGGACTCTCACCAGACCACGCCCCCTCCCCAACTACCTCTCTTCTTCCCAGATGATGTAGCCTTCACTGGCTCTGCGTTGCACCTTCCTTGGATATTTTTGCCTGTACAAAAATGTGTATTATTAGAAGAAATTTTCAAGAAATGGCTGGTGCATTTTCACAAGGACATTTTAAATAATAAAATTTTAAAAAGTGACGCAGAAATTTGAAGAACTGAATTTCAGGGTGGGGACAACGAGAAACTGAAATTGACAAATTTGCCCATCCACAAGTCATGTATGTTAATTTCAATAGGTCTACTCTGAGTAGGAGCAGTGATGGATACAACCCTTTCCCCACTCCCCATCACACTCTCTTCCCCGCCCTGTTTCCTTTTAAAAAGAGCCATTGACAACACTGAAGGATGCCTATTATGACGTGACGTTGAAACCTTTGGACGAGGTGTGGCAACAGAGGACGGAGGAGTATCTGAAGAAACTCCAGGCTTTTGTGCCCACGCTGGTGAAGGATGTGTGGCTGATGGAGCCGATCCAGGTTTCCCTGAGATTGCTGAAAACCGCCTTGGATATGGTTGGTATTTAAAAATTATTTGTTTCCAACAGGAGTTTGCTTATCATACAATCACAGAATTGTCAATTTGGAAGGCCTCTTTTATACGTGGCAACCATTTTGTGTTGTGCCAGGCCCTCATGACAGCCATTTTGTGTTGTGGTACGCCTCATGAAGTTTTCCATTTCATGACAGGTGTCCGCATCGCTTTCTCAAAATTTGTGTCCCAGAACTTGGCTCTCATCTTGCCATGGCAAGGCGGTGAGGTGTCAGCAAGATTGTCACGTCCTCAGACTTCACTTCAACAAGCAGATTTCTTTTTAATGATACACACTCTCTGCCATTGCTTTTTATAATTTAAAAAAATCCAGTTTAAATTTATCAATGTTAATTCCTTGGGTTTGTGTTCTTTTTACCCACCCTGTGAAACAGGCAACGCAACAGATGCTAAGCTGGGCAGAAGCCAAATTTTCCAGAGCAGTGAGCAAGCTTCAGAAACCTTTATCAAGCCTCTACAGTTTTTCAGCCAGGTAACACTGTGGAATGATTGCACTTGGGTGAGTTCCTACAAAATGCATATGCACAGGAGTTCCTACAAAATGCAAAATGCATAGGAACTCATATATATATATGCCCATGCACCCATACTTTGGTTATTCAAACAGTTACATTTGCCACATGGCATGGCTGGCTGCATCTTGCCTGGACTCTGACGTTGCCACTCATTTCCCATTTGGGCTATTAACTGGGTTGCCTTTCCACCTGGGAAGACCCCAGCAGAGTAACAGTGCAAACAGTGCAGCTGTGTCTCCCTCTTCACAAAATGGTGTAGAACTGTCCACTGAGCCTCACAGTTAATCGGGCAGTGATGGCTCTCTTCTTGGATAGCATTAAAAGATAACTAGATAAATTCATGGAGGATCAGTCTATCAGTGGCTATGAGCCACAATGCCTACATTCTGCCTCCACTGTATGCTAGGAATTGCAAATGGGGAGAGTGCTGGGGGGCTCAGGTCCCACTCGCGGGCTTCCTAAAAGGCATCTGGGTTGTGGGACCAGAATGGGCCTTTGGCCAGACCTATTGGGCTCTCCTGAAGTTCATACGGTGCCTTTCAGAAACTGCTCTGTGGAAGTGAGATTGCCAATGAAGCCTAAAGGAGAACCCACGCTGGACCTGGCAAACATCACAAACTATCTCATCGAAGAGAAACTTATGAAGCCTTTCCGAAGGCTGTACAGCATCAACCCAGCTGCGGAATATTACCGATTCAAGCAAAGAATTATGGAGAGCCCGTTTGAGCGTAAGTCTTCTAAAACCCCTAATTTCCATTCGCTTCCTCTTATCTCATGGTGTCAGGGAACTGCCATCAGAGGGAAGAGGAGAGGAAAGTCGCTCCAGTGATGCAGGGGAGGGAACTAGCAAGGAGAGAGAGAGGGTTCCCACGGGGGAAAGAAATCCAGGGGACACCAGGGAGAAAGGGGAAGCCGAGAGCAAGGCGGAGGGGAGGCTCAGAGACTCTTCCAGTGAAATCAGCGGAGAGAGCACAGGACCTCCGCTTGGCACGCCCACGCTGCGCAGAAGGCTTCCACGCAGGGAATCTAGGCGGAGACTTGGAGTCAAACAACTCCTATGTTGGCGCAAATTTAGGTCCTGCCCACTGACGGATTCTACCAGTGACTAAGACAGTCGCGTTTCAAGGGCTGTCAACCGGGGAAAGTTTTAGCTACACGGCTAGCTTGGAGCAGTTTGCAGTTTACGCACAAGCAACCCCAATTCCCATTACACATGGAGTATAAGACAGAAAGGAATGCACAGGAGCTGTAACAACAACAGCAACAACAACCCCACGTGTTCCCTGCATCTCTGCAGTTTCCTTCACAGCTTCCACTTTAATTGCGCAAACGTAAATTTCCGCTATGCACTTGAGCCCTTCTTGCAAAATGCTGAAAGTGACCTCAGTGCAGATGTCCAGGCCAATGTTTGAGGTTAGGTCCCACTGCCTGGTAATTGCATAATGTACCCTGTGCTTGCTGTCCTGGAATGGGGTTTGGTTGGTTTGTCGGTTGGTTTGTGTTACTGGATAGAAAGCATCTCTGGCTTAGCCATTTCCACATGCCTTGTATGGAGAAGGTCCCTGGCATCTCCAGAGAGGGCTACAAGGGACTCCTGTCTACAATCCTGGCAAACCACCACCTGTGGAACAGTACAGAACTAGCTGGATTTGAGGGTCTGGCTCAGTTGAAAGCAGCTTCCTATGTTCAGCTGGGCCTGCTCCATAGTTTAGGGATTTCTATTCCTAGGCTTGCCATATATCCGGAAAATTCTGGACATGCCAGGAAATCAGATGCCTAAAATGGCGTCCTGGGATTTTTTTTAATACATTTTTATTGATTTTTTAACATATCATTTCCAACAATCATTTAACATAAATTCTTATCTTTTACAATATTTTAGATTTCCATCAACAAGCTCTGAAGATTTTCCATACTTTATCACTTATTCTGCATTTCTTAATTTCTCTATTACTTTTAATTAATATCATTAACTACGGTAATAATTCTCTTCATAATCTTCATTGCAATATTTCACATAATCCTCCTTACAGAACTTCTTGCAGTCCTACTTGCGTAATCTGTTTATTACAGTTGCTTTTTAGATAGTTCAAATATTTACTCCAGTCTTCTAAGAATCTTTGATCCCACAGGTTTCGAATCCTTCCTGTTAATTTATCTAATTCTGTGTAGTCCATTAACTTCATTTGCCACTCTTCTTTCATCGGTAATTCTTTTTGTTTCCAGGGAATTTTTTTGAATTCTAAGAGCTTTCCAGAATTTCCCGTACATATTTTCCTCTGAGCAGCAGCAGGAATGTCCCCCCTTACATGGGAGACCCAAAACACACACCCTCCTCACGTTCAGCAGCCCCAGCTGAGGAGGAGGAGGAGGAGGGGAGTGCGAAGGACAGTGGAAAGAGGGCGAGAGCACCCCCAAGCACCCGCCAGCCATCCAGAGAGGAAAATAAAGATGGCTCTGTTATCCTGCCCCCACCTTCCTCCCCCCTCAAGAGCTGCTGCATTCCCTTCTTGAAGCTGCCTCAGCTGCTGCCTCGAGGAGGACAATTGCTCCCCTTTCTAGGACACAGAGCAGGAGGCGAGAAGCCTGGCTAAAAGGGAACATGGCATGTTATGTACTGAGTTCAATAGGATCCAAAATGCAGCAGTCTCATTGGTCCTAGTACAATAGGATTCAGAATGCAGCAGTCTGATTGGTCCTAGAAAAATGCAGCAGTATGATTGATCCGCAGGAGCCACCCAATCCAGCTCTAGGTGGAAGTGAATCCGCAACCTGATTGGCCTACAGGAGAATCCCGGAATCAGCCAATCACATGTGGCCCATTGTGTAAATAATGTATTTAAAGCAGATATTTTGGGGGAACTTTCATTTCCTTGCTACTATGAGCTGAATAAGGAGCATGAAATCCACACTCGATTCTGAGTATATTTCAGGGCATCTGTTGCTACTTGCTCAGGAGCAGGTCCAAAGGAACTTACCTCCTCAGTCCCACCCTCCCAAAGCAGGGTGGAAAAACCTCAACAAGGAATCTCCCTTTCTTTCCCTGCTAGAGGAAGAAGAATAAGAATTGGCTCTTGAATTTTTTATTTGTCACATTATGTGTCCTCTTTCTTTGTTTCCTAAAAAAGTTCAACAACTTTGGGGGTGCTAGGAATTTTGCTTTTTGAAATATGGCAAGCCTAGCAGTTCCAACACAGGTCGTGTGTGGTTTAGTGACCCTACTTTTCACATCCTCCCAGATCATGCCTTGTTGATGGGGAATAAGCACCTGAGGACATTCGACGGGAAAATATACAGTTTGACCTCCAAATGCAGTGTCCTCCTGGCCAAGGATTTTGTTCATGATGCATTTACTGTAATATTAAATCTGACCAGCAGTGGCAGACGGTCACTGCACATCACCATGAATGGTACCACTGTTGTTATCTACCCAGAACAGAAGGTAACTACAGGTCTTCTCCATTTTTACATCTGTGTCTTAGCTTTGGGGTGCAATGAGTTTGGTATTTATGCTTTCCAGGTCTTAATTTTGTATTAATCTTGAGGAGGTTCTTATTGATAGGAAATGTGGGCTGACTAAATCTATAAACCAGAGGAAATTGTTCTGGAGTCTGGCCAGTGTTAAGTTTACATACAGATGAGAGTGGGGAGGAAATGGATGTGGGGCTGCTAAGGGGTGTGGCTTGCAAAAGTATGTGCCCTGGAGTGAGTCCCAAGGACCAGAGAAAGGGCTGCATTTGCCCTCCAGATCTGAGATTTCCCCAACCCCAGCTGTGCCCCAAAGGCCTCTTGTGGGTGTAATTTAGGTGGGAAGATACAGAATTTCTATAATAAGCCAAGGCCACCTCACCAACTTATTGCAAACCTCTTTGCATTCTGAAAACCCAGTCTCATTGTAACCTCTATTCCCCCTTGCTGCTTTTAAATAGATCTACAAGAAGTACAACTATTCCCTGTCAGAGGAGAACTGCCAGCATTTTGACATCCCTCCTGAAGAAAATGGCCTTGCAATCCAAAGATATTCTGATCTTGTAGAAGTGTCCACGACCAATGGGGCTTTGTTTTCATGTGATCTTCGCTATGACATCTGTACCCTTACTTTGGATGGATGGCATCATGGTTTGTACTCTGCGTTTTGAGCTATGTGTGGTGGATAGCAACGTAAGAAGCCATCGCTTCCCATTCCACCCTATATATGCCACATGCAGATCGGTTTCTGTTCTGCTGCACTTTGTCTTCTGCCAAAACCTGATATTTGTCTTGCTTTCCACTATGGCGAAATTATGTGACTAATGTAATATATCTCCCGCCAAACTTAATTTAGGGCTGCCATATGCTGGGAATTTTCCGGACAATGCCAGGATTCAGCCCTTGTAAACAGTGCCCAGGCAGAAATTGCTGAAATGTCTGGGGAAATCTGAATGTATGGCAACCCATGTCCATGTCAGACATGTAGATTTGGGCGAATTTCCTTAAAAATAGCTCAAAACTTCTTCATCATCATTTCGAGATTTTGCAAAAGGAGCACAACAACTTTGGTCAAAAAAAACTTAACGTTTCCCCCCACACACACACACACTTTTTGAAATATGGCAACCCTAGCTTAGTTGAACAAGTTAAGTTTACAGCACTACTTTAAAATGGGGGCGATAGGTGGAGAGATGCTACCAGGTCATCTCTCGGAATTTCCCCAAATAATTAGTCCTTAACCAGCATGAAACATTCCACAGTCCTGCCCTTTGAGGTGGTTGAGACTTGCTTTCTCTTGCATTTTTAGGCGTGTCTGCTGGTCTTTTTGGTACCAATGACAATGAAGCGGGCAACGAATGGATGCTTCCAGACCATTCCTATGCTGGCAGCGTGCAGGAGCTCGTGCATGCATGGCAGGTATGCCAGCGGCGCATTTACATTGCAGAGGAGCCACTGAGTGTTGTGGGGAGGGCCGCAGCTCCGTGGTAGAGCAACTGCTTGGCACGCAGAAGGTCGTAGGTTCAATTCCCGACATCTCCAGGTAGGGTTGGGAGAGAAATTCCATCACTGAAATCCTGGAGAACCACTGCCAGTCAATGTAGACTGTTAAGTTGTGGGTGAACATATCAGACGACACAGCGATTCTTCCAAATCAGCTCTTTATTTGTAAGCTGGAACAGAACTGAGGAGCTCAGTCAGCCTGCTTATATAGAGCTCCAGTACAATGTAACTGTTGCCATTTTCTAAAACTATCCAATCACTGAACGTCACTTTCAATCCTTCATTTGCATACAAACCATCCAATCACTGAACGTCACTTTCGATCCTTCATTTGCATAACTATCTACAGTATCCCCCTACTGGCCCAGGGTGAGAACTTCAGTACATAACATAGACAGTACTGAGCAATGATTTGGCTGTACAAACTTAGGCTTGTGGTTAGCTCTCTGCCAGCTAATCTCAAGCTTGCAACCAAGGTATACTGTACAGTTTACTGTTTGTGCTTTGTCTAGGAGGGCTAAACCACGAACCCACATTTGGAGCACCCGTTAAGTCATGCGTGGGTGGGTGTGGAAAAGCTGCATACAAATAAAACACTTTTTTAAATGAGTCGGCTACTGGCTGTTTCAAAATAGTCTTATAAATAAATATATAATGAGGTGGAAGGTTCACAGGCTATGAAGGACTTGCTCACAAATTTATTGACAGCTGCACGAATTATGATAGCCAGGAAGTGGAAGGGGCAAGCAGAATGTAAAATGGAAGAATGGTATAAATAGGTGTGGGATATAGCTATTAATGATAAATTAGCATGTGCCATTAAAGTGTGACAGGGAATATGCAGGGGAAATGATTTTGAGGAGATACGGAAGGTGTTTGTAGAATAAGTACTGTTAAAACGGAAAGGGGTCAAACCATTGCAAGAGGTGATGAAATTTTGGGAGGTTGGATAGTTACAATGAAATGGTCTCGGTGGTGGGGCACACATTTTTATTCTCATTTATTTATGATTATTATAAAAAAGTAAGTAAGTAAAATGCATTCGATTTTCGCCACCCAGGTGAGCGACCAGTGCAGCCAGATGAAGAGGACCCCCAAGCCGTGTCTCAATTCATCTAGCCCCGAGATCTGCAAAGCTTTCTTCCTGGATGCTGATTCCCTCTTCAGGAACTGCTTCAGAGTAGTGAGTACCCCCCTTTTTTTTTGTCAAAACACAACACAAGATACGAGTTTGCTGCTGTTTGCACGCCATAATTCCAGCCTACCTGAGGTCTGCGCCAGCTGCCCCTATGTCACCAAGCCAAGTTCAAGATTCTGGCAGCTCTGGTTTTATAGGTAATGGCGGGGAAAACCCTTGCTTGAGACCCTGGAGAGCCACTGCCAGTCAGAGCTGGCTATATTGGACTACATGGGCAATAATGGAAGCTTCCCTATCTGTTGTCTCTGTTCGTGATGACAGAAGCAATGTTAGACCAAAACAGACGGTTCCGGATTTCTTCCCATGGGACTTACCACCTCTTTCTTTTAAAGGTGGACCCAGAACCATTCTATGTCCTGTGCAAAACTGACATGTGTGAACTGCAGAGTGTAAAAGCAGCTTGCACCTTGGCTGCGGCCTTTGTGAACTTGTGCAGCAGAAATTTTGTTCCCTTGCAGATGCCGCTTCAATGTGGTAAGGAGGTTGTTGTTGTATGTTTTTTTTTGGGGGGGGGTTGGTCTGGCTGTCTTCAAATAATCTAAGGATAGCATAGTTAGGCTGTATGCCTGAGTCCCTTCTAATTCCTGGATCCACCAAGGATTCAACTGCTCAAATAGCCAGGCCAGCTTTTTTTAGTAATGGCCTAAGTATGGGTCCTTAGGGTAACAGGGGAAGTGGCTCTGTGCCACAGGACAAATGGGTGGGGGCCCCTCCCTCACCTGTCTAGTATTTAGAAGGAACCAAAACCTTGTGAGAGTTGTGTGTGACAGCTAGAAGCACGTGGCAGGCTGTAGCTTGTGAGGGAGAGACATGCTTGATATCTGCTTGAATCCAAGGCCGTGGCTGTAGAAGAATCAAGACCTCCTTGGGACGTTAATGCCGTGAGCTCCTCTATCATAGGCTCAGGTTGCATATATGTATAAATAAACCATATAGCTAAGAGACACCACCCTGTCCTTCATTCCAAGGAGGCTGAACTCTGGATAAGCGCCTGGAACCTCAGTAATCGGGGTGGCAAACAACAGTTTATAACCAAAACTGCCAGAATGTTTGGGTCAAGGGTTGATCTGATGTGCTTGTATTTATTTTATTATTTTGATTATGCTTTTCTACAGTTGACCTCCCCATCAACCTTTTTTATTTCAATTTTGCAGACCTGAGGCTGACAAACAGCAGCTTGCCTAAGACCGTGCAATGAGCTCATGGCAGAGGCAGAGACTCGCACTCAGGTCTCCCAGATCTCAAGGCCGACTCTCTAATGGAGGACCGACCACACACTGGCTCTTGATGTACTTTATCTGTTTGGAGGCCCAGTCTGCCAGCCAGCTACTACGTGGCTTTAGTGAAGAAACTCGGGGAATAGTTAGACCTGTCTAACTTTCAGATAGTTTCTGATTCCACTTTGTTCTGAAGAAGGCGAAAATGTGCCTTTCTGTGCCCAAAACAACTTTAATGTGACTTTACCATAAAGAACATCCAGCATGGAAAGCATCAAGCGCAGTAGAATTTATAATAAATGGAAATGGGAAGATATGTTGTGTTAACAAATGAAGAATCTCATTGTAGAAGGGTGTCTTGCTCAGGCTGCAAACGGGGAAATCCAGGCTCTGAATTCTGGCAGCTCTGAATTTAGGATCCTCAGAATAAATGCAGAACAATTCCTGAAATTTCCCTTTGACACATGGCTGGTAGGTGTATTCAACACCTTTCAGCGAAATGCCTCATCTTTGCTCTTGCTTTCAATCTCCAAATCCAGCAATCATCGACATGAACTTGATATTGCCATGTGCTAAATCCATTCCTTAGAATACTTTTAAACTGCCTGTGCAGAGTGAGTAATGGCATGTTAGAAATCACTGGATGAAATGTCTTGGCTGCCATATCACCTTAGATCTTGTAAGTTAAATAGACTGAACTATTTTGATTGAATAAGAATAAGAATAATAACAATAAACCAATTATTAGGAAAATCATGCCACGAGGTTGTCTTTATTTACCAGGGTTTTAGGGGTTTTTTGTGACAGATGGCAGTGATAGCCAACAACTTATCTTTTTTTTTAAAGATATTTATTAAGGATTTTAAACATTAAATTCACCAAACACATATAGGACCATCACCCAAATACAACAAACAAAGAACAACAGAAAAAAGCAAAAAGAGTAACATATAACAGAAAACACACCACAAAATCAAATATCCAACATCCATATTTTCTTAAGCTTTTGGACTTCCTCACATCTCCCATTCCTGCGTTCCCAATTATAAAGTTATAAACAGCAATTTATCACCTTGTTTCAACTCCTATTTTGTGATTTTCAAATATTATGTCTCCGACTTTCAATATTTTTATCAAATACTTAAATACTTAAATTAGACATCATGTTATTCCAAAAATTTATCTTTTTCTCAGATCTCACTTATTCTCATATTTCTTTCAACTAAATTGCCGGTGCCGTGTTGTTTTCAGTCCTGCATCCTTCTTAACACTCATACAATTTACAATGTTTTTGTAAATAGTCCTTAAACTTTTTCCAGTCCTCTTCCAGTACCTCTTCTCCCAGGTCTCGGATTCTGCCAGTCATTTCTGCCAGTTCCATGTAGTCTATCAGTTGCGTCTGCCATTCTTCCACGGTGGGCAAATCTTGGGTCTTCCAATGTTTTGCGATAAGTATTCTTGCTGCTGTTGTTGCATACATAAAAAAAGTTCGATCCTTCTTTAACACCCTCTGACCAACAATACCCAAAAGGAAGGCCTCTGGTTTCTTAGAGAAGGTATACTTAAATACCTTTTTCAATTCATTATATATCATTTCCCAGAAAGCCTTAACCCTAGGGCAAGTCCACCAGAGGTGAAATAATGTTCCTTCAGTTTCCTTACATTTCTAACATTTGTTATCAGGCAGGTGATAAATTTTTGCAAGCTTGACTGGGGTCATGTACCACCTATATATCATTTTCATAACATTTTCTTTCAAGGCATTACATGCCGTAAACTTCACACCGGTGGTCCATAACCTTTCCCAGTCAGCAAACATAATATTGTACCCAATGTCCTGTGCCCATTTTATCATAGCTGATTTAACCGTTTCATCTTGTGTATTCCATTTTAACAGCAAGTTGTACATTTTTGAAAGTACCTTAGTCTTAGGTTCTAACAGTTCTGTTTCTAGTTTCGATTTTTCCACCTGGAATCCTATCTTTTTATCCGAATTGAAAACCTCCTTAATCTGAGCATAGTGTAGCCAATCTCGCACTTTATCCTTTAATTTCTCCAAACTCTGCAATCTCCAAGTATCTCCATCTTTTTTCTAGTATTTCCCAATATTTCGGCCATTTGGCCTCCATATTGAGTCTTTTCCGGGCCTTAGCTTCCATTGGTGACAACCACCTTGGGGTTTTGTTTTCTAGTAAGTCTTTGTATTTTATCCAGACATTAAACACTGCTTTCCTGACAAGAGATAGCCAACAACTTATCAACAACGGTTGCTCTGGAATATTTCAACAGTGAATTTAAAGCAATTCATAAATACAATGTAACAAACAACAAAACCAGTAAGAGAAACATTAATCCAAATAAAACCATTAATTAAAAAAGAGAAGATTGCCTTCATTTTAGATGTCCATTTAAGACATTGCATGACCGCCATATAAGACACTGCGTTATGAAGTTTGTACAAGACACACCCTGGGAACTGTAGTTTGTTAAGGGTGCTAGGAATCGTAGCTCTTGGGGTGTGAGGGGTATGCTTTAAATGTATGGTGTGTACGCTCCTTTTGAAACTAACTGCAGGTCAGCTTCCAATTTGCCTCACAGGAAACCATTCGTAAATGAAATAAATATTGTAATATATCTTGTAATACAATATAAACATATGCTTGGCTCTTACTGCTTTAGGCTTCAAGAGAAGGCTCACATGACGGACAGAATACACCTTCATGTGGAAAAATGAGTAGCCTCTGAACCACAGAAGCTTTTGTCATAATTAGTTCTTAAGATGCAGCAAAGAACAGCAAATGGTTCTTGTTGCAACACACCTGTACATATCTCATCAGATGCTAGTCCCATTGAGTTCAGCAGGGCTTGCTCTCAGATAAGTGTGAGGGATCCCCTGTCGCCGGAAATCGCCCCCCCCCCACACTAACACGTGTTCGCACAAGCACCACACTCACACATACACGCATCTTCCCTCCCCAGCCCAGAGGTGTCCCTTTAGAGGGCCATCCCTTAAAGGCCTTCCGTAAATAAGGAAGCGCCGGCTTGACAGCTTCACAGCGCAACACTCCGCGAACGCCTATCTTTATTGTGAGTAGACCGGACGACCGAGATCTGCTGTCAATCGGCGGCCGCCTCAGCCAATCAGCATTATCGGACAGCGCCCCTTGCGGCGGCCACGCTGGTACTGCAGGCTGCGAGCGTCTGTTCCCTCACCTTTTGACAGCTCCCGATTCATTGTTTCCGAGTTCAATGGACCATGACTGATCTAATCAAAATGTTGCAAGTTGTTTCCGAAAGAGGAAAGTACTTTGAACTTCAGTGACTATATTCTTTATAAATTCACCAAAAATCAGCCGTACAATGGATTTTCACCGGACCACTTTTATTTCACTGCATATTACAAGAACTATCAAAGGGGGGTAAGCTGGGATTGATCGGCCATAAGCCTTGAACCGTGCAGTCACGTACACAGCGGCCCTTCTCCGGATGGCGGGGCTGCCTTGATAACCATCGGGAAGGGCTCAGACGAAAAGCTATCAGGAACACAATAAACTGCATACGGTAGTGTATTCAATACGGACTCCAACAAAGGACCCCGACCGGATTCCCCTCAGGGGGCAGGGGAACTTCGCCCATTCCTTTGTTCATGGAAATGACTCATGTGGGGAGGGGGAGAGGTGGTCTCCGCCAGGTGTCAGGATACTCGGATTACCTGGGAAGCTCCTCCTTGACTCCTCCTGTCCTTTAATAAAATCATGATGTATATATGATGTAATTCTGAGGGTGTAACTTAGGGGATTAGCAAGTAATAAAAGTTGGGGTCTCCCTTTGTTCGGGGCTTCCATTTTGCTTCACCTTGTGGGCGGTGGGAGTCCTGTCGCGACAGTCTTTCTAAATAAAGACCGAGCCTACTGGCTGCTGTTTTGCTCTGACTTGCTCTGGTCGGTGTCTTCATTTGCCCAAGAGGACCCTTGAATTTCCGTTAACAGTTGGCGACCACGAAGGGACACTTGGTTCTCCTGTAAAGGTGAGAGGGGAGATAGAGGGGATCGGGCGCCACCGGGCTACCTTAGCCTGAGGATCCTTTTCTTCCTCTCCCTGCCTCCTCTTTGCGGGCGGTAATCAACCGTCACCAGAAGCCCAACCAGAGAGAGCAAAGGCGAGGTAAAGCCGGCTAAGGGAAGATCCCGGGATCGACGGGGGACATCAACGGACGTGAGTATGGTTCCGAAGAAAATACATTGGGAGGAGGGTGGAAAATAACGTCTCCACAACAGCCAGATCTTTTCCTTTATTTCCAACGTTGCACCTACAAATCTTGAATCTCCTTTCCCTTTTTCTCCCCCGTTTTCCCTTTCGGAAGTATGGCCAGGAAAACGTGGTGCTTATTGTTTCTCTGACGTCCTTTTTCGGAGTCGGCCAAAGGCGTCCCCTACAAATCTCTCCTTTTCTCCCCCGCTTTCCCTTTCGGAAGTGTGGCCAGGAAAGCGGGGTGTCTATTACTTCTCTGACGTCCCTTTCGGAGTCGACCAGGGGTGTCCTTACAAATCTCTCTCTACCTTACCTGCCTGTGCAAATGAAGCCGCCCCTCCTGCCCGGCGACCTTTGTTAGGGATGACCCGGGTACGTGAGAACGCAAGGTCATTTGCTTCCTTTCAAACTTTTGTTTTTCTCGGAGCCCGATCTGGCACTGCACTGTGCAGGCGTTCAGTAGGGAAGCCGAATTTAGTCTAAAGGCTAGGCAGGGGGCTGTTGTGGAGGGTAGAAGGGGAGGTTCACAATTGGGGCCCCACACTAGGATTAGTCTTGAAAACAGTACTGTGATTCAGGTTTCCGGGCAGCGACCCGTGGTTCAGGTTTCCGGGCAGCGACCCGTGGTTTAGGTTTCCGGGCAGCGACCCGTGGTTTAGGTTTCCGGGCAGCGACCCGTGGTTTAGGTTTCCGGGCAGCGACCCGTGGTTCAGGTTTCCGGGCAGCGACCCGTGGTTTAGGTTTCCGGGCAGCGACCCGTGGTTTAGGTTTCCGGGCAGCGACCCGTGGTTCAGGTTTCTGGGCAGTGACCCGTGGTTTAAGTTTCCGTTCAGACTCGAGGTTTTAAGCAAAAATTTCGTGGTTCAGAAATAAGTAGAGATTCCACTAAGACTAGGACATTCCAAATACTGAAAAGATCTTTTTCCACCTTTTTCCTCCCAAACCCTCTTCCTTCTTCCCTTGTGTGTGTACGTTCATCCCTTTCCGTCTTTAGTTTTCCTCGCTAGCGAAACAACAACCCGATAGAAAAAGGATGGGATCCCAATCTTCCAAACACTCAGACTGGACTCCTCCCGGCGACAAGGCTTCCGCGGAGCCTTTCCGCCACAGGGAGGACTCTGATACCCCTCTTCAATTCGTCCTCTCAAACTGGAAGGAACTGAAAGGGAGGAAGGGGCTTTCAAAGTCCAAACTGAAGGACCTTTGTAACATCTCGTGGGTTACCTTTACCCACCACCTAGAGCCAGCTTCTAGATGGCCATCCCACGGCTCCTTTAATCTTCAAAAAATGCAAGCACTTAAAACTTACCTGGCTGACGAGAGACCCCAACAACTATACTACCTGAACGCCTTTGCCGAAGCCCGCGAATTATTTCAACGGCAACAAGCCCAAATCGTCCGCCAAATGGCCGTTTTAAAAACAACTGGACCCCCCCCCCATACGATGAGATTAGGGCTCAGGAGGAACAATTGGATCGAACCCTCGTCCCCTTCTACTACCCCGAACCCGAAGCACCTCGACAGCCAGGGCCTGGTGCGGGAGCCAGAGCGGGAGCCGGAGGGGGAGGCACAGGACCAAGGGAGAATGTAACGAACCCACCAGCCACAGTTCCAGGACCAAGGGAGAATGTAACTAACCCACCAGCCACAGTCACTGCCCCTCCCCAAAGCGCCCCTAACACACTGCCGCCCGATCCTTCCTCAAGCGCATCGAACTCGGCAGAGAACCAGGCTGACTTGGACCTTGGGCCTTTACTCAGTGGGCAGCTCCTAACTGAAGGAAGAGAGGGACCCGTTTCCAGTAGAACCAGAAACAGGGACAATCTGTTGAATGGAGAAATAGAAGGTGCCTTTCCACTGCGGGCATTACCTATACCTCCCGTCAGAGCAGGCGACCCTCCCCGTATGGTCTTTACGCACCAACCTTTCCTTACCTCTGACCTAATGAACTGGTCCGATAAGATGCCGTCTCTACGGGACGACCCAGACAAATGCCACCGCCAAGTGGCTACCATCTTCTCCACTCACAACCCCACGTGGGCGGATGTGCACATGTTGTTGGGAGCCCTTTTTAATGAGGCAGAGAAAAGGGAGATCTTAGCAAAGGCGGGAGAAGCCCTCGGCCGGGAAGGATACCAGCCAAACTGCCCGACCTCAATGACCCCACTGACCACTCAGACGTTACTTAACGACCCTGACTGGAATTATAACACTACCGATGGCCAATGGGGTCTAAAAATCTTCAAGAAGGCCATCCTAGATGGCATCAAAGCTGCAGGACAGCGAACTGTAAACTGGACCAAAGTCCAAGCGGTCCTTCAAGGACCTGATGAACATCCCTCTGACTACTATTCACGGCTAGTCTCCGCTATTAAGACCTGGGGTGGAATAGACCCGGAGAGCCCACAGCACGAAGTGATAGTCAAAGGGTTTTTCAAAGATCAAGCCACCGCCGACATCCGAAAGGCGTTAAATTCACATCTCGGATACGATGGAAAAACCATAAACGAAATCCTTTCCATCGCAAAGTCCGTTTTTAACTCGAGAGACGAGAGGAAGAAGAGAGACCAAAAACCCGACCCTCCCCGGGTATTAGCTTATGCGGCCGCGATGCCCACCTTCAAAGAAAAGTTTAAATCAGGCGGACCGGAATTACAAGACGAACGCGTCTGTTTCCACTGTGAGGAAGTCGGGCACATAAAAAGATACTGTCCTCTTCTGACCAGGAGGTCTGAATATAAAAATTCTAAACCATACAGGCCAGAATACAAAGAAGGTGCATACCCTAAGAGTAGGGAACCTATCTCTTCCTACGATGCGAACCGACCCCCAGCCCAAATGCAGCCCCGTGCGGGACCTCCGCAACCGCGGCCCCGAAACCTACCCTACGGCGCCACCAACCCCTTTAACCAAGGGAACCATCCTACAAACCCGACCCACGAAATGGTGATGGAAGAATATCAGGAACAATGACAATTAAAAGCAGATCCCGCCTCTTTCTCATTTCTCTGCCCGGTCTTGCAATTATCCTCAACAGACCCCATATGCACTATGCAAATCGATGGACAGTCCTACGACTGTCTCTTGGACACTGGAGCCACTTACTCCACCCTCACTAACAGCCATTTAACCCCAGGAGAGGAAACCAAAACCGTGATGGGGCTTGATGGGATCCCCCGAAATTGCCCTTTATCCAAACCTGCAAAGGTCTCCGTCGGACCGTTGTCAGTTAAACATACTTTTCTATTGACCTCCAGCCCAGTCAACCTTCTCGGTAGGGATCTGCTATGTAAATTAAATGCTACTATTCAATGCGGCCAAGAGGGAATTTACTTACATATGCCAAATGACTCCATATTCAACTTCCAAGGAGTCCTGCAAGAAGCTAACAACAAACCCATTGATCTTCCTCCTGAACTTCTAAATAGTGTTCCTTCTTGGCTATGGGGCACTGAATCGACCTCTGTTGGACTCCTAAAGTCTGCAACCCCAGTAAAAGTCAACTATAGGAAAGACCTACCCTTTCCCTGCACTAAACAATATCCCCTACCTCCCGAAGCAATCGACGGCCTCACTCCGATGATCGATGAATTTTTAAAAATGGGAGTTCTAGTTCCCTGTGCCTCACCATGTAATACCCCCCTACTTCCAGTCAAGAAGCCGAATACCAACCCCGTAAAATGGCGCTTGGTGCAGGACCTCCGATTGATTAATTCCTTCGTTATTCCCAGACACGCCGTGGTGGCAAACCCACACCACCTTTTAAGCACCATCCCGGAGGGAACTGTAGTTTATTCCGTAATAGACCTCTGCTCCGCTTTCTTCAGTATCCCCGTGGATCCAGAAAGTCAGTTTCTCTTTGCTTTTACCTGGCAAACAGGCCAATTAACGTGGACCCGGTTACCCCAGGGATATGTAGAGTCCCCAGCAATTTTCTCCTCTATATTACACCAAGATCTCCTTGATGTGAACCTTCCGGGTGGCTCAGCCATCAGACTTTATGTAGATGATATCTTACTCTGTGGACGAGATTTGGAATCCTGTAAATCAGATACTATAACTCTCCTGACAATATTAGCACATAAAGGCCACAAAGTATCCCCAAAGAAGATACAATACTGCCAAAAGGAGGTTAAATATCTTGGCCACATCCTCGGACAAGGTACCCGTGCCCTCACCACCGATAGAATCGAAGCCATAACCAGACTACCCCTTCCAAAAACCAAGAGACAACTCAGGGGCTTCATTGGAATGAGTGGATTTTGCCGAGCATGGATCCCCCGTTATGGTGAGTTCACTCGGCCCCTCACTGCAATGACGCATGATAGCGCCCCAGACAAATTGCAATGGACTGCAGAAGCACTCGAAGCCTTCGAATGCATCAAACGGGAATTAAGGTCATCGCCCGCTCTTGGACTCCCAGATTATAGACTGCCCTTCTCTCTATTTGTCCACGAAAACAAAGGGGTAGCCTCAGGCGTCCTTACACAACCGTTCCAGGGGAGGAACAGACCTGTGGCTTATTACAGCCTACAGCTCGACACTACGGTACTCGGAAATGTAGGATGTCTTAGAGCCGTAGCCGCTGCAGCCTTGCTTCTAGAAAAAGCCCAAGAAACGGTTTTGGGACATGAATTGACTGTAAACGTTCCCCACGCGGTGGCCACCCTTCTTAGCCTACAAGGCTGCCAACGCTTCACGATACAGAGACTGAATAGATATGAGGCTATCCTCCTAAGTCCATCCAACGTAACCATTAAAAGGGTAAATTCCCTCAATCCAGCAACCCTCCTACCCCTTCCAGACGACGGAACCCCACACCACGACTGTAGCCAAGTGGTACGACATGCCGAGAAACCACGGGGAGACCTTGACTATCTCCCTTTAGATAACCCACACCTAATACTGTACACTGACGGGAGCTCGAAAGTAGTGGGAGGAGAGCGGAAAAGCGGGTATGCGGTCGTTAGTGACACTGGTATCCTGGAAGCGCGCCCTGTCCATGCCAAGTATAGTGCACAGGCGGCCGAACTCATCGCTTTAATCCGGGCATGCGAGTTAGCAGCAGGAAAGAGAGTAACAATCTACACAGACTCCAAATATTGCTTCGGTTTAGTTCACGCTACCGGACAAATCTGGCTGCAGAGGGGCTTCCTAACGGCCGCGGGCACTAAGATCGCCCATGCGCCCCTAGTGCAGCGCCTTATGGATTCCATACACCTTCCCGAGGAAATAGCGGTAGTTCACTGCAAAGCTCACACCAAGGGAAAAGACCCAGTATCCACAGGGAATCGCTGCGCAGATCACACAGCACAAGAAGCAGCCCTTCAACCACTAACTTCAGATAATGAATTCCAGGGACCCCAAATTCCATCGGACATAGACTTTGACCTAATGTATAAAACCGCCACCCCTGAAGAAAGGCAAGGGTGGGAAGATCACGGAGCTACCCTTCAGAATGGCATCTGGTACCTTCCCGACAAGAGACTTATAATGCCTAGACTATGGGTGCCCAAACATGTCAGAATTCTTCATCAGTGTACTCACTGGGGAAGGGACAAGCTTATAGACTCAGTACAACGCTGCTGGTATGCCCCCGGGCTAGCTCTCGCCGCGAAAACGGCAGTAAAGAACTGTCACACTTGTCAAACCTTTAACCCTAAGCATACTGCCAGAAGTCCACCCGGAGCCAGACCATGGGCTTTCGTCCCTTTTGAAAGTCTTCAAGTCGACTTCATAGATTTGCCCCCTTGCCAAGGTTATAAACATGCCCTTGTCATCATTGACCAGTTGACCGGATGGGTGGAATGCCTCCCAGCTCGCCGAGCTAATGCCCAAATGGTTGCAAAGACTCTACTGCACGAAATAATACCACGCTTCGGGGTGCCGAGACATATAGACAGCGACAGGGGCTCTCATTTCACTTCAGAGATAGTTCAGCAAGTCGCCAAAGCCTTAGGGATCAAATGGAAACTGCACACCCCATATCATCCCCCATCCTCAGGGCAAGTTGAAAGAATGAATCAACAGCTGAAATCACAGCTAGGAAAGCTTTGTAAGGACTCCGGAATCAAGTGGATCAATGCTCTCCCCTTAGTTTTACATAATCTCAGAGCTTGCCCCCGGGGAAACTTAAACTTATCCCCCTATGAAATACTTTTTGGTAGGCCCTCCCCTGTATATAATACTCAATTTCCAACATCCGAGTTAGAGGTAGGCGACTCAGAACTAACACAATATGTGATGCACCTACAGAGGCAACTCATTCGTCTCCACAGATATGCTGCCTCAAGCCAAAACATCCCTCTAGATGAAAACATCCACTCGTACCTACCAGGGGACTGGATATTAGCAAAAACATACCACAAGGTACCCTTACAGCCCACCTGGGAGGGCCCCTACCAAGTACTGTTAACCACTCCAACTTCTGTTAAGGTAGCGGAAAAGACAGCCTGGTTACATCACACCCGCTGCAAGCCGGCTTTGCCACCTGAACCCACACCGGACGAGTCGCCCTACCACGTCCCACGCCAAGCAGCGGATGACGACAACTGCAACGAGCAAAACCAACAGACCGGACCAGATCGGGGCACGAATCGGGCCCAACAGACCGGACCAGATCGGGGCACGAATCGGGCCCAACAGACCGGACCAGATCGGGGCACGAATCGGGCCCAACAGACCGGACCAGATCGGGGCACGAATCGGGCCCAACAGACCGGACCTGACTCACCCCTCACATCAACACTTTGGTCTTCCGAACTCACCACTACACCTAACCATAAAGATAAACCCCCCATCCGCCTGAAACTCCGCAAGGTATCGCCGCTCCCCATTTGACAGCTCTGCAGTTTGACAGCTTCACCGCCCGCCACTCCCCATTTGACAGCTCTGCAGTTTGACAGCTTCACCGCCCGCCGCTCCCCATTTGACAGCTCTGCAGTTTGACAGCTTCACCGCCCGCCGTTCCAGCTCCGCAGTTTGACAGCTCCACCACCCGCCGCTCCACATTTGACAGCTCTGCAGTTTGACAGCTTCACCGCCCGCCGCTCCAGCTCTGCAGTTTGACAGCTCCACCACCCGCCGCTCCACATTTGACAGCTCTGCAGTTTGACAGCTTCACCGCCCGCCGCTCCTCACTTGACAGCTCTACTATGACAACCACCATATCCATCCTACTCCTCCTCCATTTCACCACCACCTTTTCCCAGAACTCCACGATCACACATGCTTCTTGCCCTGGATTACAAACTGAATACAAATACCTGGACTTTGGCATTGTTGATATGGTAAAAAGAGGAACATTAGACCGCCTTGGGGATTTCGAATTCTGCTTGCCAGAGACCCGCGTTCTCCTTCGACACTCCGTTTCACCGATCCTCTCCGCACACCAAACCTGGGAACTCTTTGTTCGCTCACCATCCTTCCGACCTCTGGGCAAATTCATACTCACCAGAGACGGGCCTTGGAACCGTGCCCAATGCCTCAATGGCTCTTACGTACTTTTCTCCGATGGTACACCGCAACAATCGCTGAACTGGACTGTCCTCGATACTAGTGGTGGTAAGTCAGTCTATACTGACCAAAACCACCCCACGGACCGTCTGATCCACGGATTCTACTGTCAAAGGGTAGATTCTGCTCCCCGCCAAACCATTTTACAAGGCATCTGCCTCCGAAGGTACTGCTGCGTCTGGGATATTGGATTAGCCTCCAATTGGGACGGCAAAATGTACCTAGAAGGATGGCACTACTCCGTACCTCCTACAGCAGAATGGGACACTACCGGCCCCCAGAGATGTGGAGGCCTTGCCACAAACTTAACCTACTTGTTGCGCCAAGACCCCCTTCATCCTGCGGGCACTGCACCTCGACAAAGGGGGGAACTGTCAACGTCCCAGGACTCCAACAACAACGACCTCTTGTCCACCTGGCATTCCAACACCTATGTGAAACTGATCTCCCAAATTGCAAGACAAACAACCACCAACGAATGCTGGATCTGCGCCAACGCTCCTTCACACCTCCACAGTGGCATACCATTCCTTGGAGTGCCCCTCACCTTGGAACAACATCTTTCCGCTGATGTACGGTCCTGGAACCTGACCGCTGTGAACTTAACTCACCAGTACATCTACCTGACAGGACCCACAACAGGCGACCTTTGCCGGAAGTTCAGCGGCAATGACAAAGTTATCGGCGAGAGCACCTGTAAGTATACCCTTGATGTTACCTTAAGCGGCAAGATTACCCTTTGGCACCAAGGCCACCCTTCCACCTACCCTACCTTACTGTCCGCTTGGAAACGTGTGATGAACTTGGCAGACTCCTGGGACCCTTCCCCGATTTCCCAGTGTTTCTTCCGCACCTTCCATACTGGGCGCATAGACTCGTGCCTGCAGGGGCTGTTCTGGATTTGCGGCCACCGCGGCTATACATGGGCCAGCCCCCACTCCCGTGGCACCTGTTACCTTGGACTAATCCTACCTGGGGTCCGTGTTACCCAAGAACTCCCCCCCGGAAAGAGGCGCAACAAGAGAGCGAAAGACTTGTCAGAACTCTCCGACGTTGCAGCCAACGGGGAAACTTACGGTCGGGCCCTCTTTCCCGCTTATGGAGCCGGCTCCAACCACGTCGATATACTCAAACTGACTGACATACTGTTGAACTTTATGGAAGAATCCAATGCAGCTACCCAATCCATCTTAACTGAATTAACAGAGGTCAGGCAGAATTCGATCCAGAACCGCCTTGCTTTAGACTACGTACTCGCCTCGACTGGAGGGGTTTGTGCCCTCATAGGAACCGAATGCTGCACGCACGTCACTGATCAGACTTTGAACATCACAGGGCACCTTAATAACATCTACAAACTGACCGATAAACTCAGGGATATCCAACACGAGGGCCTGTCGGACACTCATCTCTGGAACTGGCTACCTGGGTCGACTTGGATAAAGCAACTTCTGGGAAACGGCCTCTTAATACTGATCACTGTTGCCATCTGCATTGCCTTTTTCTGCTGCATGATCCACTGCTTCCCGATGTGCTGTCAAACGTGTGGCTCTTGTCTTCCTATCCTTCATCCGCGATCGACCCCCATCTACAGACCACCGGCATCCGATATCCAATCAACTCCCATCGAGATGGGACCCTTGCACCACCTCCGGACCCTGGACTCTAGGTATGACATGTCAAGCCACTATTGATTTGTGCGGAGAGAAGGATTGCGCGGTTTCCCTACCTTCGCAATCTTATCTCCGAAGGGGGGAACTGTCGCCGGAAATCGCCCCCCCCCCCACACTAACACGTGTTCGCACAAGCACCACACTCACACATACACGCATCTTCCCTCCCCAGCCCAGAGGTGTCCCTTTAGAGGGCCATCCCTTAAAGGCCTTCCGTAAATAAGGAAGCGCCGGCTTGACAGCTTCACAGCGCAACACTCCGCGAACGCCTATCTTTATTGTGAGTAGACCGGACGACCGAGATCTGCTGTCAATCGGCGGCCGCCTCAGCCAATCAGCATTATCGGACAGCGCCCCTTGCGGCGGCCACGCTGGTACTGCAGGCTGCGAGCGTCTGTTCCCTCACCTTTTGACAGCTCCCGATTCATTGTTTCCGAGTTCAATGGACCATGACTGATCTAATCAAAATGTTGCAAGTTGTTTCCGAAAGAGGAAAGTACTTTGAACTTCAGTGACTATATTCTTTATAAATTCACCAAAAATCAGCCGTACAATGGATTTTCACCGGACCACTTTTATTTCACTGCATATTACAAGAACTATCAAAGGGGGGTAAGCTGGGATTGATCGGCCATAAGCCTTGAACCGTGCAGTCACGTACACAGCGGCCCTTCTCCGGATGGCGGGGCTGCCTTGATAACCATCGGGAAGGGCTCAGACGAAAAGCTATCAGGAACACAATAAACTGCATACGGTAGTGTATTCAATACGGACTCCAACAAAGGACCCCGACCGGATTCCCCTCAGGGGGCAGGGGAACTTCGCCCATTCCTTTGTTCATGGAAATGACTCATGTGGGGAGGGGGAGAGGTGGTCTCCGCCAGGTGTCAGGATACTCGGATTACCTGGGAAGCTCCTCCTTGACTCCTCCTGTCCTTTAATAAAATCATGATGTATATATGATGTAATTCTGAGGGTGTAACTTAGGGGATTAGCAAGTAATAAAAGTTGGGGTCTCCCTTTGTTCGGGGCTTCCATTTTGCTTCACCTTGTGGGCGGTGGGAGTCCTGTCGCGACAGTCTTTCTAAATAAAGACCGAGCCTACTGGCTGCTGTTTTGCTCTGACTTGCTCTGGTCGGTGTCTTCATTTGCCCAAGAGGACCCTTGAATTTCCGTTAACACCCCAAGGGGTGAAAATGAAGGCTTGGAAGAGATGGGCAACTTGGGGGAGTCGATGGAAGCACCTGCTCAGAGGACCTTTCTCATCACATCCACACCACCACACCTTTAAAGCATATGGCTTTGTCCAAAGCACCTAGAGATCTATAGCTTATCCTAATACCTGTAGGATTTGCACCCGCAAAACCATTCATTCACTCCATTTGTATCCTGCCTTTTTTCTCCAAGGAGCTCAAGGTGGCAACTAGGGTTCTCCCCCTCCTCATTCAACGCTCACAACAACCCTGCAAGGTATGCTAGGTGGTCAGAGGCAATGAGTGGCCCAGTGTCACCCAGGGAGCATTATGGCAGAGGGGGAATTTGAACTCTCCTCTCCCAGGTCCCTGTAGTCGCTACACCGCGGCCTACTAGAGGCAGTGTAGTGTAATGGCCAGAGTGCTGGACTAGGACTTGGGAGAACAGGGTTCGAGTCCCCACTCAGTCATGACCTTGAGGGCCAGTAACCGTCTCTCAGCTCTAGCATAGGGTGGAGGAGAGCGAGAAGCGTATACACCGCCTTTGAGCTCCTTGGAGGGGGAAAAAAAGGTATAAACGAAATAAATAAGACACTAGAGGGGCGGAGTGGGGGAAATTTATTACAACTAAGGAGAGTAACACCCGCAGAGCACAGCATGGCTTGCCCCGCGCGCATGCGCACGCGAGGGGCCCCGAGGGGGGAACTCGGACCTCAATTCCAAGACGAGGAGAAGTAAAGGGGCGTGTTACGGCTGGCGGCGGCCTTTTACGACAGCGAGCGGGTTTCCCTTGACGGCACGAGGCGCCGGAAGTAGCGGAGCGCAGGCGGAAGTGGGAGAGGGGGAAAGGAGAAGGCGGGGAGCAAAACAAAAAGGGAGAGGAGGCGGCGGCGGCGGGACGCAGGCGGTGGGCGCTGGGATGTGAGGTGGAGGACGTGGGGCCGGAGAGGTGAGGGGACGCAACTGGGGCGGGGAGAGCTAGTGAGCTTCCCCTTTTCCTTCTGGGGGGTCTCTGAGGAGGAGGGGGGCTGAAGACTTGGGGCGGGGAGAGAATGTGGGAGGGAAAGCGTTCTGTGCATGCTCAGAGGCCCTTTCCCCTTCTCTTCCAGTCAGGGAAGGCCTTCCCCGGTCAGTATCCTCTTATATCTCCCCCTCCCTCTTCTATATACGTTGTTATAGGAAGGGGTGGCCTTGGAGGGAACTTTTATTTTTTGCTCGAGGGTTTTCCCTCCCCGTTTGTGGCTTGTCGCGCCCCCGCCCCCCCCCCATATCCTTGCTCCCCTTACACATAGTTTATTGCCTATAAGTGTGTGTGTGTGTGTGTGTGTGTGAGTGAGAAGTATATATAGCCTGGTTTTCTCATGCAGTGTGGCTTACAAAGCAAATTTCAGTAATTTCAATTTTAAGAACCTGACGGTGATAGCTTAATAAACTGCGTAGCGGATAAAGCAACCCGACAAACGAACGAGAACTCTGAAAAGGGGAGCCGCTAAGGCTCAGGAGCCAAAACAACGAGCTCTCCTCTAGAGTTTTTCTCCCTCCCTGGTAATTAATTTAAAACTCCTAGTAGCCACTTGGGTGAGTCACAGTCACTCCCCGCCGCTGCATTAAAGCTCCTCGTCCCCCATGGCATCTCCCCGGGAGCTTTTTCCCCTCTGCTTGTAGCTCGCCTTGCTCCTCTCGCAGCTGCTCTCAACTCCTCGGCTCTTTCAAGCGTCCTCTTGCTTTATTCCATAGCCCAAAGCAAAGGCCCAGTAGAGTAGCTCCCAAGGTGAAACATTTAAATCTAAAATATATACACCCTTGGTAGTTGGACTTGTGAACTGTTTCTCAGCCAATGCTCAGGGCAGTTTGAAATTTTAAAATGGCATAGTAAAGGTCTATTAAGAATACTTTTCATTGCATATCTTCCATACCCCAACTCCTTTAGCAGCCTGCTAGTAGTGGAGTGGGGTTGGTGTAACCACAGTTCAGCATAGTAAAGGCACAGGGTTATGTTAATAACAATATGTGGAGTTGTAAGAACCTGGGAGATATGCAAAATTTTACTGGGAAGCCTACAGAAGAAAGCTAGTAGAGATGGAGTAGAAGCTAAGGAACTGAGCAGGAATGTTTTGAAAATAATGTGTATATACACTTGTTATGTTTGTAAGCCTGAGTGCTGTAACAAAATGAAGCCCTCCCCCCCCCCCCAATGTTGGCTCATAAAATTAGTTTTCTTTATATTGCTTCATGTAAGGGCTGCATTTCTAAAAAATAAAGGTTAAAAGTTGTGAAGAAATGAATTTCCTTGGTGAATTATGTTGGGGAGTGGTTATGGTTTTCTGCAAAATATAAATTAGTAGCAGATATGGGTGGTGCCATATTTCTGGAGAAGTTCCCATGGAAGTGCATATGACTTTAGTGACTTTTCAGAGTATTCATGCAGCATTTTAATTTCAGTCTACTTTAAATTTTTAATAGCTGTTTCTTACAGAGGTGTTGACTGCTTAAAGTGGTATAATCATAATTTTAAATTGTTGATTTTGTATCTCTTATGACTGGTTTTATATGTTGCCTTGTGAGAACACTTGTCCTGGAAGGCAGGATATAAATCTTATCATATAATATAAATACAGTGGTGCCCCGCAAGACGAATGCCTCGCTAGACGAAAAACTCGCTAGACGAAAGAGTTTTCCGTTTTTTGTCGTTCCGCAAGACGAATTTCCCTATGGGCTTGCTTCGCAAGACGAAACGTCTTGCGAGTTCTTGCGAGTTTGTTTCCTTTTTCTTAAAGCCGCTAAGCCGTTAATAGCCGCTAAGCCGCTAATAGCCGTGCTTCGCAAGACGAAAAAACCGCAAGACGAAGAGACTCGCGGAACGGATTAATTTCGTCTTGCGAGGCACCACTGTAAATAGAAAAAGAAGAATTTGGATTTGATATCCCGCTTTATCACTACCCGAAGGAGTCTCAAAGCGGCTAACATTCTCCTGCCTCCTTCCTCCACCACCTCAAAAACTCTGTGAGGTGAGTGGGGCAGAGAGACTTCAAAGAAGCGTGACTAGCCCAAGGTCACCCAGCAGCTGCATGTGGAGGAGCGGAGACGCGAACCCGGTTCACAAGATTACGAGTCTACCACTCTTAACCACTACACCACACTGGCAGACTTGGAGTGTTTTTAACAAATTATTTACTTATTAGTGAAGGTATACTGTAGTATACTGTATTAGGGGGTGATAGGCTCTGTGCCTGAGCCCCCTTCTAATTCTTGGACCCAGCACAGATTCAATTCCTGGAATAGCCAGGCTTGCTAGTGAGGTAATGGCCACCAAGGGAACAAAGAAATTGGCTCTGTGCCCTCCCCCAACTTGTTAATACTTTGAAAGACAAAGGCCAGAGTTGAGGGTTGAGTTATGTGAGGTAGAAGGTAGAGGTTGCAGGCTGGGCAGTTGGGAGAGTCAGAACCATTCCTGTTTTATGCTGGAGTCCAGGGCTGCAGCTACGGGAGGAGCTTTGGTTGCTAAAGCTGTGAGCCTCTCCATTCTAGGCACAGGTTGTATATATGTGCAAATAAGCCATATATCCTAAAGACACCACAATCTCCACTGTCCCTCATTCCAAGGAAACCGAACCCTGGGTAAGCTTCTGGAACCCCTGGAATCTTGCACCTCTCAGAGATCGGGGTGGCCAGAATCAGGAAATCTGTATTCCTATAGTTAGTGTTAGTCAATGTTTGCTTATTTGTGGTGCTTGCTGATAAAACAACGTGATTTCCCCCTCCCCCACGTGTGCATACAAACGTTATCTAGTAGTTTGTAGTCTACTTGCTGTAGGTGATATGGAACCACTTAAGCAAATATTCATAGGAGACTTCTGATTCTGAGCAGCCTTACTTGAACTCCTTTAGTTACTACTCTTTGACATCTGTAGTGAATTGGAAGGGAAGATAGACTTTGTCCAGGCTACTTTAACAAGCGGAACAGATGATTGCATAAATACAGACACTTGTTTCCACATAGTATTTGCAACTAAAGGTTAATATTAACTAAACATTAGGTCATTTTAATGATCATACCTGGATTGATTTTTTGATTTAAATATATGCTTTTCTTTTTTTTAGCAGGTAGAGAGAATGAAAGAAAGGAAAGATGTCAGAATGTTGACCTCTGTGTGGCAGTATAATGGAAGGAAACATAACGGAGGACGTCTGTACTAGATCATTTGGATGGCTTCAGCAACAAAATAACGATGCTAGACCATGGCTCTGGAAATTCTCTAACTGCTTTTCAGCTACTGAACAGAGTTTCCCTCCTAGTGCAAAAGCGGTAGGATTTTGGCATACATTTGCTGAGTTGAATGCTAGTACACCAGTGACCTATTGAAGCTGCTAAGTGTCCTGTTTGTGTCATCAAAGAGAGAAGGTGCAATGTATATTAAGATATTTAATACTCTCCTAAGGGGTAATTTCCTTCTATCCCAGAAACTGAGCATAAATGTGTCCTGCCTTTTAGAGGTGAGGAACCTGTAACCTGTTGTGCCTCCCCCCACCGCCGCCCCCACCTGGGATAGTGGACTTCAGCTGCCATCAGCATGGGCACTGGTCAGGGAAGATGGGACTTGTTGTCCAACTGGAGGTTCATATGTTTCCTACATTACACACAGATTCCCATTTTTGCTTTAAATGTTTAAGACCAGTAAGCCTGCAACTCAAAATCACATATAGTCAGAGCGCGTTGGGTTCAGTGGTGGGTGAGTGATAAAGAGAGGGTTTTCCTTCATATTGAACTTGCCACCTTGACGTTATCAGCACCATGCTCTAACCAATTGAGCCATCCAGGTAGTAAAAGAGGAGGGCTTGGAGTATGCCAGCAGTTACCTTTTAACAACTCTTTACCTCGCTTTCACAGCATCTGTTTTCTGCCATCAGTGCCCTTGTTTTGCAGGCAACTGTAATCAAATCTTCATTCTGTTCTGCTTCTTGTGTTAAAAAAAATCTAAATTGGTTCAAAACCCAATAAATATGTAAAATGAATATATGAAGTTTGCCTTTGGCCTACATAATGTTAAACGTGAGTTCCATACCCTCACAGGTTTTGTCTGTTGGAGCCGTAACCTGGTGCTATAAGACTAAATGTATCCTCTGATCTTCTTTATAATGGTTCTCTACCCCTCAGAACGAGTCCATGGAGAATAAGAAAGCTGCTGTGGATTTGAAGGATGCTCCATCCCCCCACCATACTGCTTTGAAACAGTTCACAGCTGTCCCCCTTCCCAGTGAACACACCCTTCAGCAAAAGCAAATCCAACTTTCATCTGGTTCCAAAGTAAGCTGTTGTACTCATAACTCTGATTCTTCCGTTCATGCTCCTCAGCTACGTTTTGGTGGTAGTGGTGGCAGCAGCAACAGTGGTGGTGGTAGCTTGATTCACCCTGGCACAGTATTAGACTCACAAGGCACCGGCACAATCACTTGTCAAATAGGGTCAGGGTTTGCCTATCGGTCTGCATCGTCATTCAAGAACGTTCCAACGCAAAGCGGCGTGGCAGGAGTGGCCAGTGACTTGTCTGGAGTGTGCCTTGAAAACGATGTCTCTTCTTGCCCACATTTCCCCTGCTGTGGGAAGCTCCACTTCCAGTCCTGCCACAGCAACGTCCACAAACTGCACCCATTTCCTACCCATCAGAGCTGCACAACTTCGGGCTACTTCTCCTGTTCTGAATTCACAAGCGGGGCTGCGGGGCTTTTGGAGGAGCACGTTGCACAATCGGAGCGAACGTCTTGTGCTTGCACCAACTCGCTGCACCTAAAAGTGGCACCTTCAGTTTGCTTAAAGGGCTCTCACTACTGCACTGAGTGTCTAACCAAGGTTTGTACCACACCATTTATAACATACTGTATATACTAAAAATGTCAGCAGAGTATTTGGATGTTTTGTAGATTTAACCTGATATCTCTAGCCTTCCAATTAATATGTTGATTTAAACTGTATTTGGAATTGGGGTGGATGGTTGCCAGCTTCATAGAAATGTAAAACCCTCATTCTCTTTCGTCTCCTAATCCTGTTCCGTAGTTTCTTGAGGAGCAGCATACTGCATCTAACTGTTCTAGAATAATAAACTTAGTATTCCCTTTCACTGGCACACAGGTTCAGTTCAGCTAAAGCTCCAAGCTGTGGTTAGATCCTACATCAGGAGTTGCCAGCCTGGTGCCCACGGATGACATGGCGGCCATGAAGGTTTCCATTGTTGTCCCTGGGAAGGTGTCCTAGACTCTGAACTTTCATTTAATAATAATAATAATAATAATAATAATAATGTCTTTAGTCCTCCTAGAAAGGAAGTTAATGGGGTAAAATATGCAGGTACCTTGTTAGTGATTTTTGTGAAAGGGGAGTAATATGGCTACCTTCTATATTTGAGGGGTGATCACTGCTTTTATTAGACAACAATAGCAGCAGTGTATGTGAAAGAGATCTCCATAATCAGGACCAGCAGGGCATAGCTGACATCCCATGGGAATCATAAGGTTGTCATGGGTGGCTGTCGCTCTCATTTTGTGTTTTGCCACGCTCTCCACAGCAACCATTTTGTGTTACACCATGCCCACTCCATGACAGCCATTTTGTCACTGAAGCAAAGGTGTTTTTCATTGTTTCCTCTGTTGCATTATTATTTGGCACATCAAACAGATGCTAAGAAAACAGCATATTGGGGGGGAGGGGTTATTTTTTAAAGGTGAGTCATGTTTGTTACCTGAAACTAATGCCAAAGCAGAAGAAGTAACTCAAATCCTAAACTCAAGAATAAATGTTGAGGTTCTTTAATAAGTGCAGTCCTATCACATGGTTGCCAGCAAATGTTGCTTCTTCAGCGGCAACTTTTTGGCACTTGGGCAATGAAGCCTTTTAAGAAGGAAAGCTTGCAATGTGTGATCACATGTTTATGTCCACCCAGGCCCTACCACAGTAGAACAGGGTAGGGTTTGGTTACCAGAAGCCTGTGCTGTGGGCACCCACAATCTCCCATTAATGTGAGATGCTATTTTTACTACAGATGTATTTACAGCACCATTTGGATTTGTCCCTTGAGTTAATGTGGCAGTCTTTTAGCCCGTTTTTTTCTCCTCTCTGCCCTGTCAGTGGTGGAGACTGAGTGGGAAGCGCATTGGCCTAGATCCAGTAAAGCAATTACAGTATAGCCTTATGTCTCAGTCCTGCACTGTTCTCAAGTTTTGCGCTTTCCCCTGGACTCCTTGCACCACAAGAAGCTACTTCAGAAACAGAAGAGGGAGACTTGATTCCACCCCTCTTCAAAGTGAGGAAGCTCACCCCCCCTTTTTTTTTTAAAGTTGCCAACCCAGGGTATGTATGAAATGTATGAGCTTAACTTATATAGACCATTGCAAAATCACAGCAGGTCTCCTAGTCCACATAGAATGTAGGTCAGTTGACAGCACGCTGCATTTATGTCTCTTAGTGTGGTTAATAAGTGATGTTGAACATTTTCCCAGCAGCCATCCAGAGAGAGTTTGGTTGATGCAGCTAAAATATGGCCAAATACAGCTCCTCCAAATGTCCAAGCTGCACCTGTCTCCCTCCCAATATGTAATGGCTGCGGAACCAAAGGAGTAAGAAAAGAGAAGACTTTACTTTTGGCGAGCAGCTTTGGTCAGTTGCCACAGAAATACGGTAAATTGGCAGGTGTGCTTTTAAAAATGAATCATGGACTGTTTGATCTGTTTTAAGAGCGTTATCTCTTTTAAGTGTTGCCTTTTGGGGTTGTCCTTTTTCTCCCACAGATTCATCTGTTAATGGGTGTTAGTCATTATGGCTGCATGGGACTAACAGGTTCAGGGGCAATTCCTAGTTACTGGAGAATGCAGTGGTGCCTCGCAAGACAAAATTAATCCGTTCCGCGAGTCTCTTCGTCTTGCGGTTTTTTCGTCTTGCGAAGCACGGCTATTAGCGGCTTAGCGGCTATTAACGGCTTAGCGGCTTTAAGAAAAAGGAAACAAACTCGCAAGAACTCACAAGACATTTCGTCTTGCGAAGCAAGCCCATAGGGAAATCTGTCTTGCGGAACGACTCAAAAAACGGAAAACTCTTTCGTCTAGCGAGTTTTTCGTCTTGCGAGGCATTCGTCTTGCGGGGCACCACTGTAAATGTAGAAGGGCGGGCTGTTGAAATCCTATCCTTCTAATGGGCTTCCTGAAGGCACCTTGGTGGTTATTTTGGGGTGCTAGACTAGATCAGCCTTTTTCTTTTCTTTTCTTTTTTAAATCCAGCAGGGCTTTTATTGCATTCTTTGAAGAGATGGGCAAAATATCTCTATCATTATCCTGCATATTATCTGTGGCTGTAATGGCATGGAATGTAGCCTGCAAAATTGAGGCAGGGGTGGGGTAGGAGGCAAGCAGGCCAGTCAGCCAAACCAACCCATCCTTATTCACTGCTGTCACCAAGTGGCTATCCTCTCTTAACAGCCCTTTAACCTTTTGGACTTTAAATAGCCCAGTCTACTCCCTTTGCTGGGTACACCGGTCTCATCCATTGCAGTTTGCATTGCATAGTGTGTGAGACAGAACTTTTGTTAAAACCTCAAAGTCTCAATTCTGCTGGATTCCTTTTGATTGTGAAATGTCAGAAGCCTCACTATGGATTTTTTTCTTAGTTCTGCTTATTGAAATTAAAGATCTCTGTTTGTCTCAGGTGGAGTGAAATGAAATTCCACCATGTAAGGGTTGAAAAGTGCCTTTATACTGGAGTGATTCCATTGGCCATAAAAAGTTTGCTCTGGAGTAAATGTAATGTGGACCACAGATGAGCTGATGTTTTAACTAATGGTATTGTGCTGAACATTTCCCCGATATATCACTTAGACTAGATGGATTTAATCCATGGGTGGTTAACTTGTGGCCCTCCAGATGTGGTTAGATCAGGACCTTTGAAGAGCCCCTAAGCAGCATGGCCATTGGTCAAGGATTATGGGAGTTGTAGTCCAGCAACATCTGGAAAGCTAAAGGTTAGCCATCCTGACTTTAACAGTTCTCTATGTAATTAATCTCCCAGATATCATTCTAACATCTGGCAAACTTGTGAAACTGCTGCAAATTCTAACAATAGCATATGACTTTCTATCTGTTCCAACTGTAGGATCTCCAGAGGTTGCTCTAACAGGCCAAGTGCTAGAAAATTTGCCTCCCATTGGAGTCTTTTGGGATATTGAAAACTGTTCTGTTCCTTCTGGCCGTTCAGCTGTGGCAGTGGTACAGCGAATTCGTGAAAAGTTCTTCAAAGGCCACAGAGAGGCAGAGTTCATTTGTGTGTGCGATATCAGCAAGGAGAGCAAAGAAGTTATTGAAGAACTGAACAATTGTCAGGTAATCCTCTCTCCAGTTTTAAGTTTGAGCTGGGGAAGCAAATAGTTCCTGAAACTACAGAGTTGGAGGGAGGGTCTCATAAGCCAGGAATCTCAACTAGAGCACCCATGGCAGATGGCCATCCAACCCAGGAGCGAAACTAGGCTTTATTTCATCTGGGTCAAAGACTCAGTTTGGCACACACCCACACACATTTGCATACACACAAACCCACAGGCTGGGGCCCTCAATGGCACCCCTCTGGAGGCTTAAAAACCTCCAATGAAGGATAGTCCACCACCTTCTGAGGGAGTCCCTTCCGCTGTCGAACAGCTCTTGCCATCAGAAAGTTATTTCTGATGTTTAGTTGGAATCTCCTTTCTTGTACAGTGGTGCCTCGCAAGACAAAAAGAATCCGTTCTGTGATTCTCTTTGTCTAGCGGTTTTTTCGTCTTGCGAAGCAAGCCCATTGACGGATTAGCGCTATTAGCGGCTTTTAGCGGCTTATCTGCTGATCGGATCAGCTGATAAGCGGCTTAGCGGCTTAGAAAAAGGGGGGGGGAACCAGCAGGAACTTGCAAGACATTGTCGTCTTGTGAAGCAAACCCATAGGAAATTCGTTTTGCGAAGCACCTCCAAAATGGAAAACTCTTTTGTTTAGCGAGTTTTCCGTCTTGCGAGGCATTCGTCTTGCGGGGCACCACTGTATCCTTCATCCGTTGATTTGGGTCCTACCCTCTGGAGCAGGGGAGACATTTATTTTTCCAGCTGCATTGCTGCATCTACAGGAAGCTTATCAGGTGTTTTATTGGGTCCTGTTGTATTTAGTACAAATGTTCCCTGTATTTCTTTAGGTGACAGTTGCACACATTAACGCAACAGCAAAGAATGCAGCTGATGACAAACTCAGACAGAGTCTTAGAAGATTTGCTGATACTCACGCCGCACCAGCCACTGTGGTCCTTGTATCAAGTATGTATAAACAGTGCTTTTTAAAAAAGAGAATAGGTTTTTGTGGTCATTTGGTTGGTTTTTGCCCACATAAAAGAACATCTGTGCAGTTTCATTCAGATCGATGCACAAACTCCTGATCACAGTAGTAATGTGTTTTGCACAACTTCTACGTAAAATTGTGTTCTGATCAGCAGGATTTCCCCCCCTGTTTTGCTTAAATGAGCATAATATTAAACAGAAAACTATTCTGGGTTTTAATTCATCTTGGTTTTACAGTCCATGCCAGGATGGTTGCATTGGCTCAAGTGGGCTATAGAGAACAAAGGAACGAGATACCTTGGAAGTCAAAAGGAATCAGTTCCGGAAGTCTGTTTGACTTCCAAAATGTTTGAAAACCAAAGCATTGCTTCTGATTAGCTGCAGGAAGCTCATGCAGCTAATCGGAAGCCACGGAAGGTCCATCAGATGTTCGGCTTCCAAAAATTGTGTGCAAACCAGAACAGTCACTTCTGAGTTTGCGGTGTTCGGGAGCCAAAACGTTTGGTAACTAAGCTGTTTGACTTCCAAGGTACGAGTGTACTTGGAAACAGCTTTGGGCTTCTATCAAAGCCGATGAGTGTTGCATTGAAATATCCATTAATGCTCCTTTAAGTTTCCAGGTTTAGGAAGAATAAAGATTGCTAGGGCCACAGTCAGTCATGGGGAACCTTCTAGGGGCCTTGTACCAGCAGTGGGTGGGGCCAAAGGCAAAAGTAAGTGGGGCCACATCTCTTACATAGACTGGCATTATTAGAACTCAAGGATGTATTCCAGCCAAGGAAAACTGCTGGGGAAAGGGTGCAAAGTGGGTCTGCAGAGACTTCCAAAGGCCATAGATTTGAAACTGGAGTGCTGCATTTGGCTCTCAGATGGAAAAAAGTTTCCCTTGCCAGACTGAGTGCTTCTCTGGAACATTGGCTGCCTTGCTTCCAGCTTGCCGGTGGTGACTGGTGCTGCTTTCAGTGCTCTTCTGCTTGACCACTTCATTGCAGTACATCCTATGTTAGCGTGCATTGGAAAGTTTTTTGTCTCCTGCAGTTCTTGCATAAAGAAGCTCTAGAAGTAGCATCTCAGAGAGACTTTCTTCCCAAGCTTGTCATTGAGGAACAAAGTCATAAGGGGGAGAGAGGGAGGGGGGAAGGTGAAATTATACATATAAAGCTGCTGAATGAAGATGCACTTTCCTGGGAACTCGTTAATTCTGTAGCCTGGAAAATCTCCATGGAACTTGGTTGAAACTACCTTTCTCTCCCACTGCACACACACACAGTGATGCAGGCTAATAGCATCCTCTGTCGGGGCTTACGCTGGGGATGCAAATTCCCCTGGTCCTCCATACAGTAGTCGGATAACATATCAAGAGCCACAGGTTTCCTTGCTCTGCTTTACACTCTGGAGCACCACCTTCTCAGCCTGCCTGATGCATCTGTATCTTCTTTCTCCTCAGTTCAGGGTGTAATCTGAGTCATGGCTCAGTTGCGGAAGGAACACAAGTAACTAGCTGCCTTCTGAGTGTGTATGAAGTCTGTTTCCTCCATGTTGAGTAACTACAGCTTCCCCTTAACTCATTCAGGGTTTGGGAACTTCCGTTTTGTAATAGAGATAAGAGTCAGAAACTGCTACCTCCTAGTGCAGCCGGCAGTTGTTTGAGCACACAAAGCTGCCTTGTAGTGAGTCATGGGTGTCTCTAACCCAGTCGTGTTTACTACTCTGACTGATCTCCAAGGCTCAGATGGAGGTTTTCCCCAGCCCTGCTGCTTGAGGCCCCTTTAACTCGAGTAGCCAGGGGACCTGTGTGCAAAACATATGCTTGGCCAATGATCTGTGGCCCTTCATATGAAGGTAGGCCATTGAAAGTTAAGGGTGAAAAGAGCTGCTGTGAATTCCTGCCTTTGTCTCCTTTAAATGTGAGCAAGTCTTTTCTAAAGTCACACTTTACAGTCAATGATGTCCACAAGAGACACCCTCTCATATTGTGTCCCCTTCCTGGCATTCTCCCCACCCCCCTTCCTCTCTTTCCCATCTTCCAAAGTGGAAGGAAAAGAGGCAGTCAAAGAGTGAGATAAATTGATTTCTGGCAGATTCCATTTTGGGGAAGGGGGGAGCGAGGAATAAACAAGCTACCGAATGAGCAGGATGATGTTTTTCATTTCCCAATGAGAGTCACAAAAATAAGTTCACATTTTTAGTTCCGAATTATTCTGTGTGGCTGGGTCCTTATGTGTGGAGGCAGGCTGCCACCTGATTCTTGAAATGAAATTATCCTTGCAGGGTTTTGTTTTTATTAACAGAGGCAATGCAATGAATAGTGGCGACCAGGAAAGAAAACAGGGTCCCAATATGGCTTTGTTGCCATATTGCAATATATCTTGATGTTCCTGAACAATTGATCTGCTGAGGCTTTTGGGGGGAAACAGCCTATGAAAATGTGAACTTGTCAAAACCGTCTTCAATCAATGATTTATTGTTGCTGTTGGGCTTATGTTTTTCAGCTGATGTTAACTTTGCACTAGAGCTCAGTGATTTGAGACACCGTCATGGTTTCCACATAATCCTGGTGCATAAAAATCAAGCTTCTGAGGCTCTCTTGCATCATGCTCACGAGCTCATCAGATTTGAGGAATTCATTTCAGATTTGCCTCCAAGATTGCCACTGAAAAAGCCAGTAAGTGATTTTCCTCTCTGGTTTTTAGATGACTTGATTGGAGCACTAGCTTCCATTCAGCCAAAGTAATTGTATTTCTAGATGTGGCTTAGATTGGTCCAGGGTGTGATATGCAAATCTTTAACAACTCACGTGCCAGCAATACATGGTTAAACAGCTAGCTCCTTGTTTCACAACAAGACTCCCCCATGCTCCAGTTGCATGTTAAAATTTCCTTTTAATATATGCCGGCTTTACTCTGGGAACAATAAGCATTATGTTGCTCAAAGTGAGCATAAAACTTAACTGTTTTGTGGACTCTCAGAATACAGAAAGAAGTGCAAAAGTTGGGACTTCTGTTGCAGATTTTCATGAAAAGTTGAAGTGTGCTTGATTTTGTGGAGAAGCTTGCAGTGATGTTGGCTCCCAGGTTTGCCCCATCATTGTAGCAGGTAGCTTGGGTGCAACTGCAGGACTTTGTCCCCTCTCATATATTGCAGAGGAGTTGGGCACACTGGATGGATTTACATATGGAAGCAGACAGGAAGAGGAAGAAGAGGAGGGGTGTCGTACTCCTCCAATGAACATTAGGCAGCCACTGTTTTAATTACCCAGTCATAGAATTGTAGATTTGGAAGAGACCCTGAGGGTCATCTACTCCAGCCCCCAGCAATGCAGGAATCTCAGCTGGACTAGAATCATAGTCCACTGCCCTGGGACATGGGTGGGCACCCAAGATGGATGCTGCATTGCCCCAGGGCACTTAAAAAGGCAGAAGAGGAGACCCAGGCCAGCAGTGGTAGCTGGTAAATTGCCTGGCAATTAGTGGTGTCTGTCTAAAGCTTAATCTTTGGAGTCTTTTATCAGCCCATGTTCCAAATTTTCTTGAGCACAAATATTCCATAAGCTATGGTTTATCTGTGTTGCTGTTTCTTAATGATATAATACCAGCATACTTTGTCTTCAGCTATGATTCTACCCCCTAGTCTCCAGAAGCCCACTAAAAAACAGCCGTTGTCTTTTAGGCATGCCATACCCTGCTATATGTTTACAACCTGCCAACAAACAGGGACAGCAAAAGTGTCTGCTACAGGCTCCGCCGTTTGTCAGACAATTGCGGAGGGAAAGTACTGACCATTTCTGGCAGCAGCGCGATCCTCCGCTTCTTAAATCAAGACAGCGCTGAGCGCGCTCAGAAGCGGATGGAGAACGAAGACGTCTTTGGCAACAGGATCGTCGTTTCTTTTACCCCTAAAAACAAGGAGCTTGCTGAAGCCAAGAATGCAAGCTCTACCGGAGCAGAAAAAGTGAAGTCGCCCAAAAAAGCGAACAAGAGCTCAAAGCTGTGCCTCGTGGGCAGGGACTCCACTGATCCATCAGCAAAAGCTGCTGTGGGAAAAGGACCTCAGTTGCATGGCTCTGTTGCAAAGAACACCAGCGTGAAGAGCTTACAGGTAATAGCTTCATTAATTTAAAAGTCTGAGGTGGGTGAGACATATTCAGCCTTGGGGGGGGGGGGTTAATCCACTAGTCTGCCCTACCCTTTGTCACCAGCCTCTATGAAGTGTGTCCATCTAAGTCAAACCCAGAGTAGATCTGTTGAAATGTGTGGACTTGTCAAGTTACAGTGGAAACCACATTTTTGGCCTTAGTGTCACATGCACTGCAGGCTCTGTCCCTCAAAATCTGCACACTGAACCCAGGTGTCCATAAATAGGTCGTCCTTGCATTCTGATGTATGTGCAAAACCGCCCTGTTGCAAATGTTTCTACTGAACTTGCAGGGGGCACAATCAATGCCACGTGCAGTGTTGGGAACTGGGTTTCTGCTTGCTGCACCCCAAGGTTCCACTAGCTGGTGTATAATAAGGAATTGTATTGTGCTTCCCATATTTAGATTCTGCTTTTGCTGCTCAAACATCTGCACTAGCTGCCCACATGCTATTGGACCTGGTTCAAGGCTCTTGGGTCCAGGTTACCTTAAAGGCTTGATCTCAGATAATCCAGAGGAGTGCTCTTAATTGTCCCATGTGACTGGCTTTGACCTGAATTCAGGCTTCTAATGTCGCTGGTCCCATGCTGCAGAATATTTTTCCAGCAGAGATTCGGCAGGCATACTTGCATTTGATTTTCAGGCATGTCTTGAAGGTATTATTATTCCGACAGACCTTTGCAGCTGCTTACAGATTTTCTTGGGCAGTCATCTTAATGATTGTTTTGTATTGCTGAAGTTTTATGAGACAGTTGTTACATAATTTTACACATAAATGATTTTCATTCATTTATGTAGCAAAATGTGTATACTGTTAAAAATGAACAGCAACAACAACCTCTAAGCGGCTAACCAGAAATATAAAACATTCCAAGTATTGATAAAAGCAAGGAAGTCCAGGTCTTCGAAAGCATTCAAAAGATGATTAAAATAAACAGTAGCTAAAAAGCAATAAATCACATGTAACTTCTACATGTCTGGATAAGTTGCCCAAAAAAAATGTTTTAAGCAAAAATTGAAAAGAGTGAAGGTGCCTGTCTGTCATCAGTAGGCCAGGAATTCCAAAGTGTAGGTGCTTCTTCTAAGGAATATTCTTAATATGAATTGAATTTATATACTGCCCTATACCTGCAGGTCTCATATTCATGTCTAAGTTGTGAGTTGCATTTAGCCTACCATAATCCCCTCTTGCTTGCTGACCTGCATAATTTTTTCCTTCAAGGAACTTTGCCGCATGGAGTCAAAGAATGTGAACATTACCGAGAATCACAAAGACCCACTAAAAGAGGACACTGCGCCATCGCAAAGTAACTCTAGTGCATCAAGTTCTACAGCCCTGGCAACCAAGAAAGCAGGAGCAGGAGACTCTGTTCACAAAAACAGTCTAAAGTATGTCAGGTGCAAGTTTGAAATTTGTAAAAAGCAAGAATCGAAATTGCAAGCTAATGAGGCCATTCTTCTTCATGCAGGAAAGATTCTCTGGCAGCCAGAAGCATCAGCAACTCCCCGATAGAGAGAAAAGAGAAGGATGATGTATTCCAAGTTAGCTACCCATCTGCTTTCAGTATGCTCACAGCGTCAAGGCAGCTCAGTCCTGTGCTGATATCTCAAAGTCGCTGGTCCTCCAGGTAAGCACCTCTTGCAGTCTAAAGCTCTGACAAAAGCAGAAGACCCCTGGGCTCCATTTTTGGGGATTTCTCTGAATTCTCCTTTGGAATGCTTGTGCAGGGATGAATCCACCCCTGACACTGAGGTCTGCAGGGAAGATTGTCATAAGAGCCAGCCCAAGATGCTTGGGAAACTTAGATGGGTTTTAATCTTGTTTCTCCAGCAGGAAGCCACTCTAGGGTTTCAGACAAGGGATATTCTTGGTGCCACCTGCCTTGTGTATGGAAATTGCTCTATTACTAAGCTATGGCCCTTAAGCTCTCTCCTCTGCTTTCATCCCCTTGCCATCCTCTTGAGTTTTGGCTTGTGGTTGATCCATTATCTGTCTGCACGTGAAAGCAGAAGAGAGCAATCCTTGGTGTGTGAGGCAGACATAGGCAAACTTGGCCCTCCAGATGTTTTGGGACTACAACTCCCATGATCCCTGGCTAACAGAACCAGTGGTCAGGGATGATGGGAATTGTAGTCCCAAAACATCTGGAGGGCCGAGTTTGCCTATGCCTGGTGTGAGGAATTGAAAGGTCGCAGTGACTAACCTGGGATACCCATTTTTGTAACATGTGACTGGTGATGTTTGGAGACACTAGACCTTTTGTTTTTAAAAGTGAAAAAAAGGATCTTTACACAAGAATTTAAAGGTTGCTCTGTGTTTCTGTATTATGTGAATGTGACACTTCTTGACTTCATTTATTCGTTGAACAGATGTGTGTAACTCCAGTCCATTTGTTGCAAAATAGACCTGTTTGGGATTTTTTGCTGCTCACTGGAAAAGTACATGCTTTGCATGTCAATAGTCTTAAGTTCAGGTTCAATCCCTGAGACCCCCATCCAAAACCCTGGTGTAAAGACCTAGAGATGGGATAGCCAGCATGGTGCCCTCTAAATACTGTTGCATTATGATTCTCGTCAACCACAGCCAAGATGGTCAACTGTCAGGGATAGTGGGAGCTACACTCCCAACATCATCTGGAGGGAGCCACATTGGCTATCCCTGAGCCAGGAAGACCAAAAATCTGATTCTCGTCTAACTAACTGGATTCGATATTCGAGATATTTCATATTTTCTCTTAAAGAAAAATTACCATACTCTTTAAATGCCTAAAGTGATTTCTCTCTCCTTGTGTGTGTTATGTACAGTGGAATGAATAATTCTAGAACTCCCTTGCTTTCCTCCCTACTTCATTAGGAGTGTGTCCCCAAACCTCTCAAACAGATCTTCTCCACTCGCCTTCATCAATCACACTGGTAGCGTGGACTACCCAGATCCTTTTGCAAACGGAGCAGACATCCAGATTAGCAATATAGACTACAGACTGTCCAGAAAGGAGCTGCAGCAAACTTTGCAAGAAATCTTCTCTAAGCATGGCAAGGTAAACATCAGAGTTTACTTTCGTTTGCCCTGTTTCGGGTTTTGTGGATGCAGCTCAAGAGCAGAAACTCTTGTTCCTCATTGCAGATCATTTCAGAGCGGGTCGCATGTTAAAACAAATTGGCATAAACACAGAAATGGATGAACTACGACCATTGTGCCACCTGTGCTCTCGCCATTATTCAACCGGCTTTATTGTCTGCAGAGAACCAGAGCTCTGCAGTGTTGGAGAGGGTAGTTAGAACTGATTGTGTCGATGATTCTGTACATACACAAGTATCATATGTCAATCCTGGTATTTGTGCGCTGATTTGATCTCTTATTTCAGGTAAAGACTGTGGAACTCAGTCCTCATACTGATTATCAGCTGAAGGCTATAGTGCAAATGGAGAATTTACAAGAAGCAATACGTGCTGTCAACTACCTTCATAGATACAAAATTGGCAGCAAGAGGATCCAGGTTTCGCTTGCTACAGGAGCTACCAATAAATCCCTGGCACTGGTTAGGTAATTTTAAAATAAGCTAGAACATCTTCTTACATGGAGACTTTTGAAGGCTGAGGATTAGCTATGCATCAAATAGTTAGATTAGAGTACCACATTTGAAACATAGAGATGGTAGACCGTGTTAGCATGAAGAATGCTAAGGGAGTTCACCTGTCTTCAGAGTTACCTTAAATGAATGGAAGGATCTATCCTTTCTTTGTAGGTTAGGGCAGAATGGGGAAATAATGGATTCAAACTACAGCCAAGAATTCTAGGCTAGACATAAGCACAGGAACAGCTACTTTGAGAACTTGGTTCTGTTATTTTAGGTCAGGCATCCCCAAACTCGGCCTCCAGATGTTTTGGGACTACAACTCCCATCATCCCTAGCTAACAGGACCAGTGGTCAGGGATGATAGGAATTGTAGTCTCAAAACATATGGAGGGCCAAGTTTGGGGGTGCCTGTTTTAGGTGATCAACCCTTAAGGTGTAGGAATGACTGGCTCACTTCTTGAGGTCACCTTAAAGTCAAGGATGCCAATTGTTGAAGTCCAACAATATCTGGAGAGTTCCTCACCTCTTCCTTTAAGTTATATACCAAAAGAGTATTCATTACTGGAGGTCAGGGTACGTTAAACCCTTAAGAATTTTGAGCAAGACTACCTCTCTCAGTTGGTGTATTGGCACTGGTGAAGAGTTAAACGCCTGCCTGGGCTATGTCAGCACTGTTCCTTTAAAAAAATATTCTGGAGGCTCTAGTGTAAATGAAGAAAATAGTTCGGGGGGAAATGATTTACCATGCCTTTCCTAACACCAAATCACTTCCATTGGCAGTTCAGAAGCAATGTCCATTCTTCAAGATGCTCCAGCTTGTTGTCTGCCTCTTCTCAAGTTCACAGAGATCTACGAGAAAAAGTAGGTCTGAAAACAGCATGCCAAATTACTTAAGAAATCTGGTATATTCATAACTCACTACTTTTATGATAGTAGTTTTAGAACGAGTTCTCTATACCAGGAGTAGGGCATGACCTCTCCTCCCCCACTTCCACTTCATTAAAGTTTTCAAATATTCTGGTTTTTTTAGGTTTGGACACAAGTTAAATGTATCAGACTTGTATAAAATAACAGACGTTGTAGCCATCCGCGATCAAGGCAATGGAAGACTTGTATGTCTTTTACCCAGTAGTCAAGCTAGACAGAGCCCTTTGGGGTCTTCACAGTCTCATGATGGCTCTTCAGCTAACTGTAGTCCTATCATATTTGAAGAACTGGAATATCATGAGCCCATTTGCAAGCAGCACTGCATTAATAAAGATTTCAGGTAAGAGGTGTTTTTCAGATCCTTCCATTTTTCTCTGTAAGTGAACTCTGGAATTGAAATTGGAGCATTTTTTTATACTTTATATTCTGCCCTCTAGTGGTTCCTGGGGTAATACATAATAATATGTTGAGATACACAAATCAGTATGAGAAATGCAACAACAGCAATATAAAATAGATTAGAATCTCAAGAAACTGAAGCAATCTTTTCAGCCCAAACCGTAAGTTTGGGGAAATGACCACATCTTAATCTGATGTCTTAAAACAGAGATCCAGCAGTCCCTGGCATTATAAGGAGGAAGTTCCATACCTAAGCATTGTGGTTTAATAAAACTTTGCAAGTGTTTGGGGTTGTTAGGTTTTTAAGGGAATATCTCTACAGAACTGTCGGGCATATATTACTCTCCTTTAATAGCTGAGAAGCATCATTATCTGTGGAGTTACATCAGCTTCCTGAACTGTATAAGATCTTTGAAAGATGGCAAATCCATGCCCATGTGGAAGAACCACTAATCTGCTTTGGTTATACCATAATGATGACTCCAGTTTAGACTAGTAGCTGTTGGCTGCAAAAGTCCATAAGACAAATCTTCCACAGTAGCAAATTAAGAGTGGCAGCTTGCCAAAACTCTGGGCTGTATATATTCCTTTATTGCCTTACCCCAGTATAAAACTGTTCAATGTTTTCTTATTTCTCTAGTGAACATGACTTTGATCCTGATTCCTACAAAGTTCCCTTTGTGATTTTGTCTCTTAAGACCTTTGCACCGCAAGTTCATAGCTTGTTGCAGACCCACGAGGGGACAGTGCCATTACTGAGGTAAAATAAAGTTCCTTAGCCGTTGTTTGAATGTTCAGTAATGAACCGGGTTAAATCTCCCCCCCCTTCCCCCCCCCCTGTAGTGAAGGGGATCCTTGGATAGATTGCTCCACCAACTCCCTCCACTAGGCTAGTTAGAAATGGTTCATCACTAAGAGAAAGCACCTCCTCCAGGCCCTATTCCACTTGAGTGTCTCTGTAGTTAAGATTCTGAGTTCTCTTAAGCATAATAATATATATACATTTTTTTTAAAAAAAATCCAAATTCAAGATTAAATTATTAAATATTAAAACATGCCAAAAGTCATGTCCGTCTGCTTTGTGACCCCCAATAGTGCTGGTCACAGGTGAGAGGTGAAATGCTGTGCAAAAAAGCCATCCTCTCTTTAGGCTACTTGGAATCATTCTCACTGCTTAACCCCTCCTCCCCTTCATTGGTTTTCTCTGACTCCTCACATTGAGGGTTACCCTGGTTGCTGAAGGGGCTCTGAGTCTGTATTAAATGTTGGCTGTATTTGGACAATTGTATTCAGCAGAGATGCTATCTTCCAAAGACATGTTCTGAATTCTGCTCTTGCACAATACAAATACATAACCGCAGAGCGCATACTGCCTAGTTTAGAGCAATCTGAATATTAATATTTGTCTTCAGCATGTAAGAAACTGCAGATAACTAATTTGAATTGCTGCCTATCTTTACATTTTCTTTCTTATCTCTGATCTGCAGATACTTTCCTCTTGGCTAGGTTTCTGGTTGTGTCCTTTATTCCATGCTTGTGCCCTTTCTTTCCTCCATCTCTTGCCATCCACACTGCTCCCTTCAGTTGTTTTAAGGAGTGTTTGAGAATACATGTTTCGATTTCTAGATGTATCCTATGTGCCACGGAGCCTCGATGCCCTTTGTAGGAATTGCTGTTGTAATTCACTCTAGCTGAGCAGAGTATGTGTTGTTGAATTCTAACACACAAGGATGTGTGCTTGTGGTCTTGAGATCAAGACTCTTACGGGAGATCAAGCATACAGACAGAGGCATTAAATGTTACTTATCTAAAGCTCAGTTGGTTTAGTGTCAGAGGACTTCATTTGGTGACAAGAAGTGAAATGATTCATTAATTTCATGGACCTGTATCCTGTGAATGCTGCAAAATCACACAAGCTGGGTTTTTCAAGTAATGAATCATGCAAGAAGTCCCAAGTTCAATCCCTGGCGTCTCCAAGGAATGATAGCAATGTCCCCTGTCTGGAACCCTGGAGAGCTCCTGCCAGTCAGTGGAGAAGATACCAACCTAGATAGACCACTCTCTTGACTTTCCTAAGTGTGTAGCAACTCTCTTTGTGATCCTTAGGTCATAAAATGTATAGCATCATCTGCTGACCTATGGCAACCCTGTAACAGTTTTTTCAGACCCATGTCTCCAGTTCCAAGTTCCTAGATTGCTGTCGGGTAGTCAGCTGTAGGTTGCGTCAAATTAAGGTCATGACAGCAAGTCACCTTTAATATCAACCTGCTTTTCTTACTTGCAGTGTAAACAGAGACTTGCTAATGCTTGTTTGCACCTGTTTTGCTACAAGATTGACCAAAGGTTTTGTTACAAGCGAGCAGTCTGGTCCAACGCTTTTTATATTATGTCGGTCTCTTTTGCAGCTTTCCTGACTGCTACGCTTCAGAATTCAGCAATCTGCAAATGGTGCAGGAAGGCCAGGGAGGTGTTCCTCTGGAGCATCTCATCACTTGCGTCCCTGGTGTGAATATTGCCACTGCACAAAACGGCATCAAAGTTGTCAAGTGGATTCATAACAAGCCACCACCTCCTACTGCAGGTGCATATTTCACTCTTTTATGCATCAGTTTTTTTTGTGTTAGTTTCTTGCTTCTAACATCAGTAGCGTGCAAATAATTCTGTTTGTGTGACTGATTTGCTTGGGAACTTGTGGTCCTCCAGATCTTGGTGGGTTACAACTCCTGTCATCGCTAGCTAATGACCATGCTGGTTGGGGCTGATGGGAGTTGGGAGTCCAGCAGCTTTTGGAGGGTCACAGGTTCCCTATTCCTGACATAGCATATAACCTAGAAGGCACTGTGGCAGCCCTCTGGCAACATACTGGTTTAGACGCGGGATAACCAGCACAGTGCCTGCGTGCACCAGTATGTTGCCAGAGGGCTGCCACAGTGCCTCCCAGGCTATCTGCTGCACCAGATTACAAGAAACGAGGATGAAAATGCTCTCCCTGTGCCCCTCCAGTTGCTAACAGTGCCTTAATAAGTCTTTGCTAAACATGCCCACTTCCATGATGGGACAACTGCAGGGCTTTGAATTGGCTGGACTGGGGAGAGGAGGATCATTGTTGACTGAGCTATGCATGTATGTGCATGGAGTAGAGAAGAAAAGAAGGAAATATGGAGTGATTTGGAGGGGGACACCAAGTGGTGTAGATGGAGCCTTGAGGGGAGCAAAAAGAGGACAGGTATGATCATGGCAGGAAGAGAGGATGAGAACTGTATTTGCTGGATGGGGTGTGGGAGGCATGTATGGAGAGAGTACCAAGGGGAGGTGGGAGTATTCATGAAAGAGGTTGGGGGAGTGAGGGGTGCTTTTTTAAAGATGACTTGCTGCCTCTGGGTGTTCTGTTGGACAGATTGCTGTGAGTTCAGATGAGTGGTTTTGATTCCAGGGTTCAGACTATGACTTCCATTCCGTTCCTTGAGCAAGCTTTGCTTTTCAAATGACCATTCAGCTTGCAGCAAAAAACAGGGAACAAAATAGTAGCTGTGTGTTCTGGAATCCAGACCCCAGTTCTGTGAGGGAAGGAAAATTCCCACTCAATGCCTGAAATCCCTTTTGGACATACCAAGTTTGTCGCTCTAGAATTCCAGCCACAGTTCATATTTTTGCTTTGTTGTGACACGAGCTTGTCTTCAGATAGTGGCCTTTTTCTTTTTGTCACTTTGTAATTAGATTTTAGTCTGTAGAGATGTGATACTTCCCCCAAATCCATGGTGTTCCTGTTCTGATTTACTCCTAGTTTTGCCTGTAGTTTTCATCATACGTATTCCATTTATGTCCCTTACCTCCTAAGCCAGAGAGTTCTTCTTGTCCCCCCCCCCCTTTTAGAGCCTTGGATTCTCCGTTCTACAAGCCCTGTGGGTAACCCACAACTTATTCAGTTCAGCAGAGAAGTGATTGATCTCCTTAAAAACCAGCCATCGTGTATCATGCCTGTCAGTAAATTCATCCCAACATACCATCACCATTTTGCAAAGCAATGTCGTGTGTCTGACTATGGGTGTTCCAAGTTAATGGAGTTGCTGGAAGCGGTGCCTCATGTGTTGCAGGTGAGTTCAGTCTCAAGTGCGTGTTTCCATGCGTGATGAGTGTCAGTTCACATAAAAGGCTAGCTTTTTAATATTCAGTTGGAAGCCGCCCAGAGTGGCTGGGGAGGCCCGGCCAGATGGGCGGGGTATAAATAATAAATTACTACTATTATTATTATTATTATTATTATTATTATTATTATTATTATTATTAACTGCAGTAAAAAAGTCCTCATTTTGACTTTAAGCGTGGTGTGTCAGGATAACAGCAGTGAAGAAAAGTTATCTGGTGCCTTCCACAGTCTTCAGGGTTGTTGTAGATCCCCTCTTTAAGAAGCTGGTGTTGAAATTTAATTTACACAGGACAAGCAAGGTCCTACTTTTACATTGCCAATTGCTTGGAAGGGATTCTCTTACCCGTAATCTTTTGGTATGTAGCTTTACTGCTGTGACCCAGGACATCAAAGGCATTTGCATCTGTCCAGGTTGCATGCCAGAAGATGAGATTGGCAGCTCTGTTCCAATAGGTATCCTATGTTGGCTATTGCCCAACACCTGGAAAGCTTTGCCATCGCCTCACCTTGGCAGTTGTCTTCTCAAGCTGCTTAATGGCTGTTGCAGTTAACAGAGCACCAACCCTGTCTGGTACCCTCCACACATTGTTGCGCTCCCAGCTCCCATCATCCTTGGCCAGAATGGCCTATGGTCAGCCTGTAACCCAGAACACATCTGTCATGTGTCATGAACTGGTTGGGCAGAGAGAAATGGTCAGAGGAACCTGCTGGGGAACCCTCAAGGGAAGAAGGCTCAGAGCCTGGGGAGTGGTGGTGGGACATTGAAGAGGAGGTGAAGAAGTAACAGGGATTCAGCCCTTGAGCCATGTGTTGGACCCCCTTGTTTTAAAATAAGTAAGCCTTTTGCCAATACCTGCCACTATTTGTTAATATTGACTTCTTACCTGTCCCAGAGGGGTTCCTACAATGTAAAAATACAGTGCCAAGTTTGACTGCAAGAGTTGCTTTACTGGACAATGTGGAGATCCAGGGAAATGTCATTACTGGTGTGAAGAAGCAATCGGGGCTAAGCTTGGTGTGCAGATACTTATTCTCATGGCATGCGGCTGCAAATAAGCTCAAATGCAGCAGTGTTTTGACTGTGGGAGTCACATACTTCATCTAAAATGTGGTGTCTTTTTCCTTCCAGATTCTCGGGATAGGCACCAAGCGTTTGTTAACCTTAACGCATAGGGCCCAAGTGAAGCGATTTACTCAAGACCTGTTTAAGCTTCTCAAGTCCCAGGCCAGCAAGCAAGTGGTTGTGAGGGAGTTCTTTCAAGCTTATCATTGGTACGTAAAGAGAACTGTGGCCTGTGCATCGCCTGTGTTTACACATTGACACTTCAAAGCTTTTTTTTAAATGAAAAAAATTAAAGACTTTGAGCTTCAGGGAAGTAACATTTCCCCTTCGAAGGGGAAGGAGCAGCTTTCTCCTTTCCAAAGTCAGAATCTGAGGAGCAGAAACAAAAGCCAAGTTGAGAAGGAAGGATGTGGGTGGGGGGGTAAAAAATGGCTGATGTTAAATCTTATGAAGTTGGCCAATCCTAAAGGCAGGCAGGATGATGCACTTGGTGGTTTGCTGTGTGGATTCATGGGGGACACAAACTTTGGCTTGTTAACCACGACCTACTCTTCCCTTCCTGGGTCCTCTGGTATGTTTAAAGAATACCTAGGAATGGGGCAGGATTTTCCCTCGCACTAAAGTTTTCCAAAAGTTCTGTTAGAAACTTGCAATAGAGAAGGAGAAATCTTGAGAACTTTCTGGTCGAAAGTCTGAAATGTCTAGAGAAACACTTAATGATACTGATTTTTAAACCCCGGCAATGCCAGGGCCTGCTCCTAAGTTTTACTCAAAGTAGACCCATTGCCATTGATGAACTTACTCATCTTCATTAACTTCAGTGGGTCTAATTCTGAGTTGAACACTTCCTGTTGCCTCTCGTATTATTCATATCTTCATGTAGAGATGGTAGCAATGGAAAAGGTGCTGGATTGTGCCTTTATCTGTTCTCGTTTACCCTAAATACCTTGAATGTGAATTCACTTCTTTCCATCCCATTATCTAGGTGCTTCTCAAAAGACTGGGACGTGACGGAATATGGAGTGTGCGAGTTGGTGGATCTCATATCAGAAATTCCAGACACAACAATCTGTTTGTCTATGCAAGATAATGAGATGGTAATTTGTATCCCCAAAAGAGGTACATCCTCGTTTTAGGAACTTAACCCTCTTCCTTTTTCTTTTTTTTTAACACACAGGTCAGACTATAGTTAGTGCCCTGGTGACAAGTATACTTTTGGCTTTTTTGTGAATGAATTGAAGTTTATGGTGAGCAGCAGGTAGAGACTTGGAGCTGTGTTTTGATTGGGCAATTCGTATATCCTTTTATTTAAAGAAAAGATCACAGGGTAGTTTACATGTAAACACAAACAGAACAGAATGCAATTTAAACAAAAGATTGATATCCAAACTCTCTAAAAAGCTGCAGAGAATGAAGAGCATTTTTGCATGACACCTAAAGAACATAAGAGACTCCCTGGCCCAAGGATTCTATTCCCACGGGTGCCTTGAGCCTTAAGAGTAAAGATGCTTATGAGCTGATGCAAAATAAAAGTTATATATTGCTGTCATTCTGTTTCATACCTCCCTTCACCATTAAGTCCCAGGACAGGTTGTAGCAATTTGAAAACAAAGTGTTAGAAGTCAGTTTTGAAAAATGACGATAATCAGTTCTTAAAAATTCAGAATGTGTCTTGAGAAGCAATGCAAGGTAAGGTGAGTCTGCTGGATCAATGGCCCATCTTGTCCAGGTTCTTTTTCTCATAGTGGCCAAGCAGCACTCTGCCCACCTGTGATTCCAAGCCACTGGTTTTCAGAGACATAACGCTTCTGACCGTGGAGGTGAAGCAGAGCTAACTGTGGCTAGTAGCTGCTGTGTTCTGGAGAGCACTCCTTTAAACTAGCAGTTGAGCTGGAATAGAAGCCTTGTTGCTGGGAGAGTGCTAAAGTATTAGTCTTGTTGCTTTTACTTTCCTTAGTTTTGCATCTCTTCTCTCGTTTTCAGAACGTACCAAGGAAGAAGTGGAAAGGACAAAGCAGTTCTCCAAGGAAGCAGTGGACTTGTTGCGCCACCAACCCTATTTTCGCATGCCTTTCAATAAATTTATCCCATTCTATCACCACCACTTTGGGCGCCAATGCAGACTTGCCTATTATGGATTTACCAAACTACTTGAACTCTTCGAAGCCATACCAGATGTCCTGCAGGTAGAATCAAGATACTCTGGGGTCCTCGTGCATCCACACTAAATAACCTTTCTAGCCTTATTGAGTTGTGCTCAGCGTTTGGGGGAAAATCTTGTTGCCTATAGAACTGAGCCTTGTTTTTAGAGTGGTTACTGGGTGCTATTGCACTTACATGGGCAAACGTTGGAAGTAAACCACTTCTTTTTAAAAAGCCATTTAACTGTTCGTGTTAACAATTGGCGGGAAAAACTTATAAAATCGTGGTATTTCAACACCACCTGGAAAGAACTGCAAGTGGGAGGGGAGATCCTTCAAATTCCAATACAGTCAAACCTTGTTCTGTGTCCGCCTCCGCTTGCTTCCGCTTCGGCGAACATTCGCGGCAAACCCGGAAGTACCAGAACGGGTTACTTCCGGGTTCGCCGCTCGTGCATGGGCAGAAGCGGCGCTTCGATGTCCGTCATTGGGGCGGGACCTCCAGAACGGATCCCTGCTATAACCCAAGGTTCCACTGTACTCCATTTGTGCATTGTAAGTACTGCCTTCCCCAGCCCCCACCTAAATAATTCCATTAACCAAGCTGACTTCTACCCTCAGGTGCTGGAATGTGGTGAAGAGAAAATCCTTGCACTAACAGATGCGGAAAAGGTCAAAGCTTTAGCTGCCCAGTTTGTTAAATTGCTCCGATCTCAGAGAGACAAATGCCTTATGATGGCAGATGTGCTCACCGAATACGCTAAAACATTTGGCTACCCGTTGCGTCTCCAGGACTACGATGTTGGCTCTGTTCCAGCTCTGATGCAGAAACTTTGCCATGCTATCAAGGTATATTTTAGCACGACTTGGCATGACAAATGTAGATTTGGTGGGGACTGAGGGAGGGGCGTAGAGAGGGAGAGAGCTGTATTGCTCAGATACATGATGAAAAATAATACCAAGATCTTAAATGACTGGTCCTTCTCTCTGCGTAAAGTGCAGCGTAAACAATATGGGTGGTGTGTTTTTTAAAGAACTCGTGTTTGTTTTCAGTATAATTGGATCACTAGAGAAACCCAAGAATCTCAATTAGAATAAGTTACTAATAGATTCCCCCTGTCCCTGCCGGAAATGATCACAGCCTCAGGGGCACACAGCAGAATGGAAAATTAAGTGACAGGAAGCTGATGCTTTGTCAAAAGCTATGAGATTCTTGAGTTTCTCTGAGATTCTTGGATTTTGGTTAATCCGTTAAAACAGCCATTGGTTGCAGCAGATTTTACAGACAAAGCTACTTTGTGATATGATTTGTAGCTACACGTTCTTCCATGGAGGGCTGGGGGTTATGTTGGAAGCAGCTGGAAGTGTCCAGAGAAAGGGCCTTTGCAGCAGTGGCACCCTGATTATGGAATATTTCCTCCTACCCTGGCTTGCTGGGAACAAAGTTATGGTCTTTTCTGTGCCAGGTGAAGATTTCTCATTTTAAGATCATTCTAAGATCTTCACATCTTTTAGTTCTGCTTGGTTAATGTGTGATTCACTCTGGTTGTTTTTCGTTTAGTTTTTCTTTCTACTGTGGTTTTGCTGTTTCAATTTAATGCTCTTGTCTGCCTTTTATGGGGTTTTTTTTATTTTTATTGTTAGCCACCCAGGGGACATTGTTAATTGGGTTATATATAGGCGATGTAAATAAAACAGTGTGCAGAATGCTTCTTAAATCTGACTGCTAAACAGCAAGATCCCTTCTTAAAGCTGCAGTGTGTTAGCAGCTTTTGCCTTGCGCATTGGTGTAACTGGATTTGCCCACCCACCACCATTTTTATTCAAACTCCTCCAGGTCGTTGATGTAGAATCTGGTAAACAGCTCCAGCTTATAAATAAAAAGTCTCTCCGGACCTTGGCCACCCAGCTTCTGGTGCTTCTGATGACCTTGGATGAAACCAACTTTGTTTCTGTTGAAGAGCTTAAAAGGCATTATGAAACTACCCAGGGCGCTCTCCTGAATCCATGTGAATATGGCTTCATGACGTTTACTGAACTCCTGATGAGCGTGCCTTATCTCACGGAGGTAAGGGAGAAGATGGCTTGGCTCCTAATGCCCAGCGTAGCACTTGTTTGCTATGCTGGGCTCTGTTTTCCTTTCTTCATGAATCAGTCTTCATTAATACTGAAGCATAGCATGGGTTGCCAGTGCCCGGGGTGGGCAAACCACAAATGCCACAGGAGCACTCCTGCCACCAAAGTGAAGCCGGGCCATGCTGTGTGGGGAGCCCTACCAGCTGACATGGCCCTTGGAAGGCAAATCCTTCCAACATCCATGGAGAGGAGCGTTGGGTTTCTGCTGGGGTTGCCCCTTGACCACCTCTCTCCATCCGTGACCACTCACCATGGGCCTGGGCTGCTCCGCTGCCTTTGCCAACTTTACCCAAGTCGGCACCTGTGGGGGGGGCGTGGTTGCACTCCCTCAGAAATTTGTGCCTGGGGCCAATGCTACACCACTGGTCTTGGGTCACATCTGCACTGTAAGCTTAAAGCACTATGATACTACTATAACAGCCATGGCTTCCTCCAAGGAATCCTGGGAACTGTAGTTGGTTATTAATTAGTGATTCAGGGCCTAAAATAAGCTACTATAAAGGAAAGCAAGGAAATTGAGCAATTGCTGACTAGAGGCCAGGAAACCCAAGGTCACAGTCAAAGAGATAAATGGAGGAGAGTAATGTTAGTGGAGAAGGAGTAACAGCAAATGTGGAGGAGTTGTTGAAGGTACTTTGAGGCTTTGTGGTGGTGCAGACATACATTAATGGCCTATTAAATGAATTTCGGAATGCAAGAAGCTGCTTTAAACCAGAGCAGGCTATTCACCGCAGGAAGCTGCCTTATGAGTCAAGCTATTGGTCCATCTAGCCCAGAGTTACCAACACAGACTGGCAGCAGCTCTCCAGATTTCCAGGCAGTTGCATCTCTCTACCCTACCTGGAGATTCCAGGGATTGAACCTGGCACCTTCTGCATAGAAGGCAGTGCCTTACAGCTGAGCTACGGCCTTTCACCCATTTAGTTCAGTATAGTCTTGGCTGGCAACAGGTCTTCAAAGTTTCAGGCGGTGGACCATTCTGGTTCCCTGCTTACATCTGGAGATGTCAGGGATTGAACCTCTGCCCGCTGGGCTTAGATTAGCCTTTCGGGAGCAGGTGTGAGAGCTCAAGTTAACAGGCAGCATTGAAAACAAGGAGAAATAAAATTGGACAGCAGAAGAGTCAGCTGAGAAAAACAGACAGCTGTTGTATGTGCAGACAAGGATTCAGTTTGTGGACATAGAAAACAGATCAAAGGAAGAGAAGGAAGGGTCCCAGTGGATTAGGAATCTTTGCTGCTGCTGCTGCTGCTGCTGCTTAGTTCTAAGTGCAGAAACTTGTTCCCTCAGTTTCCTAGCCACAATCCATTACGCCGTACCCTGAATAGCATGCCTTGTTATATTGCCCTTCAGTATGTGGCTTCCAACAACTGGAAGAAACTTAAGATTGTTCCCTCCAGTACAAGGGGCAGGGTCACCTGGACTCAAAGCTGCTGATCATTTACTGTACCTTGAGCGGAAGTGACAGCAACTGGATTTGCGTACAGCCTCTGATGATAACCTTAGAGTCCTGGTCGCTTTATATTCCAGCCTTAATGTAACTGAAATGAGGCACTCGGGCGTTCTCAAGGAAGGATTGCAGCCGGTGACTCACATGAAGCTTTTAATTATGGCTTCTTGCATATACAGATCAACCTAATGTTTAAGTAACTGTATCATGTGTGTTGGATTTGTTTTTAAGTGCAACTCCAAACCGAATTGCAGTTAAAATGAAGAGCGGGGCAAAAAATGTGTTCAGGGATGTTCTTTTATTAAATACTCTGCAATGCCCAAAGGTCGGAAGACTTCATATGCGTGGTTTTCCCTCCCACAGGTTTTTGTTGATGGTGAGGCAGAATATGTCAAGCTCACAAGCCTGTATGTTTTTGCCAAGAAAGTGAGGTCTTTGCTTCATACCTACCATTACCAGCAGATCTTCTTTCATGAGTTCTCAACAGCTTATAGCAAATACACAGGTGAAGTGTTGCAACCCAAAGCATATGGCTACAATAATCTTGAAGAACTCCTGGGAGCAATTCCACTGGTTTGTAGCAGTTGTGTTTTTCTTTTTAGTAGTAGTACTTAATTGAATCCTTAGATCCGCATGTGCAGTTTAATCGGTGCTTTTTAATATAGATGAGCTCTTGCAAAGTCAGGCAGGTGATTTGAAGACTAGGATTGCCTGGCTTTGTGCTGTGAGCCCTCCTCAATTCAAAAGGGAGGAAGAACTGGGAAATGGGATTTTCCAGAGCTTCAGAATGTTCAAATATTTTACATTTCTAAATGTTCGCCATTTAAACAAGTGCTAAGCAAGCCCCACCCCAACCTCTTGCACTCAATGCTTCCACCTTCCTGCCTTCAGCACAGAGGTCTTAAAAAGATATTTTAAGCATTCAGATGAGAATGCTTTGAAACCTCCAGTTGGGAGTGTTCCTGCTGTGCAGAACCGTGTAGAAAAGTCTTAAGTTCATTCTTTTGAATGTGCTTAGAACAGAGGCTTTCAACCTTTTTGAGTCCACGGCTCCCTCAATCAACTACAGTCTTTCTGCAGCACCCCTGTGGAGCTCAGGAGCCCAGTTATGTCACCCCTTGCCTGCAGATCTGGCAGCCTCTCACCTTTTTCGAACACCCTTGTGGGGTGTTCCCTCAGCCTCCTCTCCCCTGTCCTTGGGAGTCCTCCAGGCAACCGCTTCTGCCACCCATGCCCCAAAGAGAGGTGCCTCCTAACACTGCCCCACAGAGGCCTGGGAAGCACCCCATGGCCAAAGGCACCATTCACCTGGGAAGCTTGTAGCCAGGGCTGCTGCAACAAACAGTTGTGCAAGCCTTTGGAAGGCAGAAAATGCAAGAGGGCGTCAGAGGAGGGAGGGAAGGAAAGAGGGACAGAGGCCAGTGTTGCCCGTGGCACCCCTATTATTCAAGGTACCCCAGGGTGCCACGGCACACAGGTTGAAAACCACTGGCTTAGAACAAAGGTGAAGGACCTCTGTCCTGTGGGCCAGATTTGGCCCACCAGGCCTCCCCCATTTGACCGGCGAGGCCATTCTGGGCTCATAAGGGGAGGACTTAGCCAAAAGGGACTTTGCAGGCGCTGCCCTCTATGCAGTGCTCATGGTTTGGGAAGCACAGCACACTGGTTTGCGCAAGCCCTTTGAACTCTCTCCTCCCTCACCCTCATGGTGCCAGTCACCTGGTGTCAAATGATAGACAGGTGGGGGTGGGGCACCCTAACCCTACCCTGGCCTTTGAAGCTTGGGATAAAATAATTTTTAGAACCCACCCTATTGCTGTAACTCCTAGTTTGTTTTAAATTGCTGTTAACCCCCCCCCCAATTGGGACATTATAGTGGAGGGTAGGGAAGAAATCAAATAAATGATATGATCAAAGGACTAGTAATCCTTTCTTAATTGACATTTTGTTAAGCCAGGCGGGTGGGGTGGCAGAGAGAATATTTAACAACTGTTGGAATCCTGCCTAATATTGAATGTAGTTTGCTTCATGAGGGAATACCAGAAAAGAAAGAGAAGAAAAACAGTCAAAATAGAGAGTTTTGCTGAGTTCAGTCATCTTACCTCATTGTCATTATTGCCTTCTAATTAGGTGGTCTGGATAAAAGGTCATGGTCATAAGAGAATTATCGTCCTTAAGAACGACATGAAAAGTAAGTAATCCCTGGTTAGAGATAACTTAAAAAAAAAGAAATACTTGAATTACTGGTGAGCATATTTGCCCAAGGGAAGCATTGCTCACCGTCTTCCCTTCTCATAGCTCGTTTTAGCTTGCCTGGCCTTCCTCTTGCCGATGGTGATGGACAAGCTACAGAGACAGCAGAAGCAAGTGAATCCTTGGAATTAAAACTAGAAGCATCAGATTCTGGTAATTGCTATATATCAGGGGTCAGCAGACTTTTTTAGGAGGGGACCAGTTTCACCGCCCCTCAGACCTTGTGGCGGGCCGGACTGCACACACACACACACACACACACACACACAGCGGGGGGGGACTTCTCTCTCTCCCCCCCCCCCTCTTTCCTACCTCCTCCGCCGCTCTGTCTGCGGTTGGGAGCCGGTGGTGGTGGTGGCGGCACCTCTCCTTTCCTGGCCAGTTTTCCAATGCGCGGGGCCAGCAGACGCACCAAGCTCCAGCCGAAGCCCCATGATGCACCCATCACGATGTTCACAGCACGACCATCGAGGAAGAGGCCGGCGGGCGGGTGATGAGTCTGGGCCACACTGAGGCTTCAGATTGGCTGTCATCAATCAAAGCCCAGCTCCCTTCCTCCTCAGGGTGGGGAGAGGGAGGGAGGGAGGAGGCGTTGCCGCAGTGTGTGGGGGGGGGGATGTCGCCGGAAAAAAATTGCAAAAAAAATTGGTGCAACCTGAACAATCACACCGATCCAAGCGGCGATTCCAGGACTGTCCGCGGGCCGGATCCAGAGGGCAATTGGGTCTCATCCGGCCTGCGGGCCTTAGTTTGCCGACCCATGCTGTACATAGTGAACATGGCTGGTTTAGCTTCATTGATTTCAGTGGGTCTGCTCTGAGTAGGACTTAGTTGAATGCAACACTAAATCTGCTTGGGGATAAATTGGGCACTGTAGTCACAAGTAAAGGCAGTCACTGTGGCTATGATCCAGAAAGCCGTTTGCCTAACGCATGCCTCCTTTTGAGCTTGGGCCACTGGGTCTGCAAGGCTCTGTTGACGTCTGAGAGTCAACTACTACTCTGAGAGGAAAGTCAGAACCCATGATGAACTGGCTGGATGCAGAGGAGTACTGGGAGGCACCAGCTGGGAAACCCCCAAGGGGACCCCCAGGGGAAGAAAACTCAGAGCCAGGGGTCTGGGGGGGGGGGGACAGACGACAATGAGTGGTCGGGGAGAAGAGGGAACAGACTGGGAGGAGGAGGTGTTGGAAACAGAAGAGGCAACCGGGTTTAGTGAGCAGGAAGAGGCTGGGGCAGAGAGCAGTCCTGATTTGGAGGCCAGAGAGGAAGGGGGCCAGGAGGCAGAGAGAGAGGAGGCCAGCTGCTGAAGAATCTAGGGAGTCTCCCTCCTGCTGCAACCAGTTCCCCTCCCTGCTGGTCTCCCAGAACATGCAGAGAAATGAACAGAAGAGAGATTGGATGCAAACTGATTGCTTGGAAAAAAAACTCTGACAAGCAGGGGACTTAAGCAACTGTGGGAAAGGACCTTCAGTCCTTGCAACTGCCTCATTGGGCCAACACCTACTGGGAAGAGTTGTTGGGATCACTAGGCCTGCATGGTTTTCGTTTCTTGGAATAGAGTTGTTAACTTCACTAACATGATTTGTTTTTTATTGCTGACCTCCTGACTCCTGGTAGTGAGTTACAATTTCTCCTCTCTGTTTTTCCTGCAGTCTCTAATTCGACTGAGCAAGAGCTGCTTTGCCTCACAAACATGTCGCCTGTGGATCTGTTGTGTGAGCCTGTCCCTTCCTGTCTGCCTTCCCCGCAACTGAGACCAGACCCAGTCATCCTTGTACCGGCAGATCTCATTCAGTTCGAAGAACATCCACCAACCCTTTCAGGTAAAAATGAGTGTGCTCTTAAAGGAGGTCTGTCCTTGGACGTTCTGACCAGTAGCTGTTTCCAATAGGAGCCATTCTGCCTTTGTTTCAGGACCTCCAAAATCGTTGGACTTCCCTTCCAGGGCAATTGTTTTTGGGTTTTTTAAAAATAATTTTTATTAACCGGCCAATCACATCAAATCAAATCACATCACATAAATTCCGAATTACAAAGCCGAATTTTAAATTTTGTTGAGGGAACCCATATTTCAAGATCCGAAGGGGGATTCTGATCATCTTCTTGCTACTGCGTTAATGTCCAAATCAGTCCAAACAAAGTTCATAATTCTATCCAGACTTATCTTGCTGTTTCCACATTACATCTTGTTCATATATCTTCTCTTTTTTCTTTACGATCTCTTCTGATAGTCTCCTTAAGCCGATAAACACCAATAATAATCCTGTGTGAATTTTTCCGTTCTTCCAGTCCTCAAATCGAGATGGTTTCCATATATCATCGCCATCATAGATAACAGCGCTCTTTCCATCATTAATTACAGAACTGTCATTCTTAAGTCCCACTGAGCAGTTTCATCCACAATATAAAAACAGCTCTATTTCTCTGTTTCTCCTCTCAGACTTAAGTCCTCCAACAGAACTTCCCAATATGGCGACGGTATTTTTAACTGCGTCATTCCAAAGCCCTTATACATTCCATGCTCTTCTTAAAGCATGCTCTGGTTCAAAATTTTATCTCCACACAGCCTTAAATCCACAGCTTAAGTCCTTAAAACGACATTTCTGACTTGTGGGTGGGGGGGATTCTTGTTTAATCACATAAAGGAAAAAAAGGAAGGTTTTTCGACTTCCGGGTTGACGCGATCTGGAAATGGCGGATTCCCTCCGAGCTCCGGAGGGAACCGGCTCCACTGAGGATGGGTCTTTGCCGCGCCGGCGACGCGGGGACCCTTAAAAACCGCAGGCGCGGAAGCCTGCGGACTGAAGACTCGGCGGGTGCCTTAAGCGCCCCCCCTGATTCGCAAAGAGCCTTTTTAAAGGCTGCGGAGGGGATACGGGGGTGGCGTGGCACTGAGAGTCGATCGCTACCTCGGTGGAGCGAAGCCGCGAGCCATGACCGGAGAGCGCTGACTTCCTTCCTTGAAAATTTGGACTGAAAGAATCACCCGTGAGTAAGACGGATTGGGACTTTATAAAAATTTTACCTTCAATTGGAGACGACCGGGGGGTGTGCTAAAAGGAAGTCCGCACCCCCCCCTTGCAGACCATCTAAGCAACGACACAAGAGATAAGTTGGAGAGCCTACCCTTGGCGGGGTGAGTTAAAAAGGACACTAACTTTCAAGATTTTACCAAAGGAAATTTTGTGCAGGAGAGTGGAGTTTTGGAAACCTTCCTTTTGTTTTAAACAACCCCCCCTCCCGGGCTCGGGAACGTCCTGCCTTTGTGCCTGCGTTAGAGCTGCGGAGTTTGACAGCTGTCAAAGCTGCCAAACGGGCGGTTTAAAGTGAGAAATTGCCATTTAAGATTCCTATGGACTAAGACGAGTTATAATTGAGCTGAAACTGTTGGAAACAAAGTAATAATAATCAGTTAAAGGATTGTTGGTGAAAAGGCAAATAAGTAACCAGATTCCCCCTAGGGGGAACTCTGTGAAACTACAATGGATACAATGGCTGTGGAAGGAAAGTTACTAGTGGAAATCGAAAGGATGTTTCAATTGGTGGGAATCTTACAGGAGCAGAGCTTGGCCATGAACAAACAACTTGAGACTATGACCTTGGGAACAGGCAACTCTGCTCTTTGTATTGAGGACCTTAATGAGAAAGAATCCACAGCTGATTGGGAAACAATATCTACAGAGCTGGAAGAGACTAAACAACAAGAAAAAGAAGAAGTAACCCTGGGAAGCAACAACCAAAAGTTGACATCTGTGGAATACAAGCAAGGAGACGCTGGGAACATATCCACCACAAGTCTGCGAGAGATACAGAAGAAGAAGGAGGAGGCCTCAAGACAAAATGGAGTACAGGAATTTAAAATAAAGAAATATGATTGGGGCCTCCTTTTGGACTTAGACTTGGAAGAGATAGACTTTGTGGAAATACTTCAGCAGCTACCTTTGAATCTTCTTGTCGGAAGAGGACGTACTTTGATGGTGAAAGAACTTTTCCCAGATCTGACGACTGCTATAAAGGACTACCAACAGGACAGGCGGAGAGGAACGGAAATAGATTTGAAAGCCTCGGACGTGAGGAACCCAGGCTGAGAACTTCGAATTTGGATTCTTATTGGGAAGGGACAAAAACCGGGGATGGGAGGGAGGGAAGAAGAGACTCTCAAAAACTCTCAAGATTTTTAGGTTTGGTTAAGATGACTCTTAATTAAGATAAAATGAAAATCGATGGAAGAGAACTTAAGTCCAACTTATGAAAATTAATTTTTATTATAAAAAAAGGAAATAAGATGAATAAGATTGTTAAGAGGAGAAATATCAACTTGCTGACATAATCTTGAAACTGGGATGCATGAGGGGGGGTGGGGGGAAGTCAGGGAACAAGGTTATGAAATGGGGATTTGCTGATTTTATACATGTTTTTGTCTTTTGTTTTTTCTTTGTGTATGTTTTGTCTTTATAAAAGCAGAAAACCAAATAAAAATTTTATAAAAAAAAGAAAAAGAAAAAAAGGAAGGTTTTTCTCCCCCTCCCCCATCAGTCCCTTTGCCATACCGAGTCTTGGCGTATCTTCTCATGATCTATACTTGTTCCTCCGACTCGTCTTGTTTTATCAGAGATCTCTTCTGTTAGCAGTCTTTACTCCCCCTTCTTCTTTGAAATATGTACATTAGCTTCATCCAAATTATTTCTTTTGAAGTTCTTGCAGCTAGTGGCACGGATCAGAGACGGTGTCCAGGAGTGCCGAAATCCCACAGGAGGGCATTGTGCCTAGTGCCCCCATCCCCACAAATTCGGGGGTGGTATAGGGCACAGCAGGCAAGGGCAGTCCCCCACCATAATCCTGGGGGGGGGTAGGGAGGCTATTTACTCCCATCACAGCCTCCAATTTACCTTGTGTGGGTCGGAGAGATGTTATTGTCAGCCATTTTCTGATGCGCCCCAGTGGTCCCTCCCTTCCAGTGCAATTGTACTGCAATTGGAAGCCTAGTCTATGAATGCAGCAAAATGCTCTGTTTGAATGCATAAACTTCTCATGTATATAATGCCTAAATACCAGCAATGAAGTACTTCTGTGTTGTGAGAAGTTAATTGGTAGAATTCACAGCTTCCACATGCTGCTAAGATAACACACATCCCTATTGGAACAACTTTTTTCTCCAGTGAGTTTTGGCAGCCTTAGTTTCCCGCCAGATCTCACAGCTTTCCGTACTGGACTTCAGAACACCAGGATCCAATATGTAACAAGGACCACATCCTGTTTGCTTGCATTTCTAGCCAGTGGCAGTCAACGTTCATGTATTCAGCAAAATGTAAATAATGCCTTGCTCAGGCAATGCATCCATTCATTGAAGGAGACAACTTGCTGTATTTGTGCACAGATCAGATGCATCTGAAAATAATTTTGCTCTGAAAACTTCACAGTATTGCTTTCCCTTTTAGAGATGATTGTTTTAACGAAAGAGGAGGAGAATGCTGTTAGTCCTTTGAGAGCTAAAGAAGAGGCGAGCCACTTACATGCAGCTTCGAAAGCTGCAGAAAATACACCAGCACCTCCCTGCCCTTCAGTTGAACCGCAGCCGAGCAAAGAAGCCATGGAGAGCCCAGTCAAAAGGCAGCATAAAAACAGAGTGAAGTTGGCAGCAAATTTTTCACTTGCACCTGTAACCAAGCTTTAAACTATGTCGTGTTGTGAGAGGCAACGCATTGTCAGACTGCACAGAAAATGAAGCTATTGGCTACCCTTTATATTTTAAATCACAGATGGGACGGGGGGCGGGCGGGTGGTCACTTGTGTTTATCTTTGTCACTGTTGACTACCTTTTGTGAGATTTTTGTTCAGTTTACACTGAGTTCAGCTGGGCAGGTATTTTTATTTGAAACTTCAAGCATTAAATGTTTTACTGTTCCTTTTTACATTCTGTCGAATGTCAGGAAAAAACTAGCAAATGCTAAACTTGGAGTGGGATGGAATTTGCGTTTCTGAAACCTCATCACTGATGTAAAGCCTTCATATAGCATATGAATCTACAGGCAATTTTTAATGTGCGTTTTCCAGACAGGTAATAATCAAATGCACCGTCTGTTTTGGCAAAGCAGCCTATTGAGAACTTTATTTTTAATAAGTCATTAGATTGGAATAAAACCTGCAGTGGCATCTTCAGGGTTAAATTGGTGAGAGCAAAGCCTAGGATTTTTTCTGATGACTTGTAATTGTCTCTTGTCAAAAGATGACTGTAGAGCATGGCTAGGGAACCTGTGGCCTTCCAGATGTTGTAGACTACAGCCCCAGCCAGCATGACCTGTGGCCAAGGATGATGGGTGTGGTAGTACGATAACATCTGGAGGGCCCAAGCTACCCATTCCTGCTGTAGAGGATTACATTGATTGATTACAACCCCCCTTTTAAATGCTTTCTGTAATCAGTTCCACTGAGGAATCTCGTAGGAAGGTGAGGATGTTTTTAAGCTTCCCTTTTATTGAGCGCTCCAAGTTGATGCTGTTCTGGCTTAGGAAAAGCAAGTCTTTGTGTTTTGCATTTTGAAGTCAGCTTTGAGGTGCTTCTTGCAGCATCCGCCGATGAGATTACTGGGAGTATTTGATATTTCAAATATTCATTTAAGTGTACATACGTTATAAATCACAGCAAGGGGGTTTAAATGAGCTTTTTTTAAAGATGGAAAGTAATGATTCTACTTCCGTTTGCACAAAAGTATGAGCAGCACATGGAAATGCCAAAGTTATGGTGCTTTTCCTCATTTTAAAGATCCAGTAAATGGGAAGCTTAATGTGAGTCAGTATGTTTTTAACTGTGTCTGGTCTTTATTCTGATGTTTACTTTGAGTGCTCAAACCTGCTCTTGTGTGTGGTTTTTTCCCTTCCAGTTCCTATAGTGGCATTTCTGTTGGTGTTTAGAAAGGCAGGCCTTTGTCGAAGGAGGCAAGTCAGTGGAGTCCTTCTACTTTCTTTTTTATAGAGAGCTCAAATGTCTTCTGACCAAAGCTTTTATACCCCCCGTTGGGTAAACTTGGCACTTACAATGGGTTGTATTTGCCAGGCAAGGATTCTTAATTGCTCGTCAGAAAGAAGGAACCTATAGCAAAGGTTTCCACTGGCTGAACGGATATGTGCGTACAAATAATATTTTTGAAATGTGTGTGAGACTGAAAAAGCAGCCTTAGATTTCACAGCCAGCAACTGAAAAATGCCACTTGATGGCTATAGACGACCTATTTTTAAAATAAGAAGAAATGGATTTTGTTTTTAAAAAGTGTTTTTTAAACAAAGCCGAGTATTAAACAGTACAGTACTAAATAATGATATAGCCATTACGAATGCAGAGAAGGACTGGAAGATTTTCTGAGATCATGGCAAGGCACAGTGTGTTTGTGTGTGTGTACATCCTTATGTTTCCTCTACAGAGATGGGGTTTATAGGAGTGATGATGATTATTATTATTTTAAAAAAAGAAGAATGGAACCATTTCATGACTTTAAGTGTGAGGACATCTTCCATTTACCTTATGTGTTGCTTGCATAAAACAAAGACCTGACCAATTGGGGCCTGTCATGCAAATGCAAAAACAGTCATCATTTTGAGCCACAGTTGCAAGTCATCTATAATAGACTAAGTTTTGGTGAAAACTCAAGGAGAAATAACAGTACTGTTAATGTACCTGGAATACAGGTGTGGGTTGTGCCACCTGTAGAGAATGAGAAATCTTTCTGGAGTCATGTGTAATTCTGACCTAAATCGCTGTATGAAAGTTATAGACTACCTTTTGGGGAGTTTGTTTTTCATTGTGTGAAACCAGCTAATTTGTGGGGGGCGGGGTTGTTTTTGTTTTTCTACGAAGGCTTGAAGAAATAATGTGACTGGACTGATCTGAAAAAGAATTAAGGGAATGAAATTATTTCATTTACACTTCACTAATTTTGATTTCTTGGTTGTTTTAAAGAATATCACTGAAGCCCTCAACTTATGCACTCTCAAGGAGACAAAGCTCGCCTTTCTCCTCTGTTGTCTACTCCCATTTGGACAGTTTTGTGGCTCGAGTGCTGTTTTGTGTGTTGGGACCAAACAGTTGTCAATAAAATTTCCAAGCAAGCATGCAACCTTGTCAGTTTTGTTTCTTTAAAAAAAAAATAAGAACAAGGCTGGATTAAAGCCCCCTCTGCACAGCAGAAACCCCACATTCTTAAAAAGTAAGAGGCCAGCTGAAAGTCATCATCGCTGGAATGGTCTTCATAACTACAGAGTTAGTCCTATGATAGTCCTATGTGGAGCAAGCCCATTGAACTTACTGAGCACAACTGACTTAGACCTACTGAGTGGGAGTAGAACTCTGTTGGATAAAACACTTAAGATTAAGCACAGGCAATTTCAGACACTCTGAATTTTGCTTTGAATGGCCACACATGTGTTGCCAGTTTCATGCCATGCATCCCTGCCATTTCTCACCCTTAGTACATGCGGGGAGCGGCTGAGAGTCCCAAATCCTCTGTGGGCTTTTACTGAGCGAACCGATGTAAGAGCACGTGCTGCATACAACCACAAGAGTCTGACAGATGACTGGTCGGTAGACTACCAACTGCCTTGTCCTATTTACAATATTTATTCATTATGTAGATGCTAAAAGGAGCTGCCATGCCATGTTTTTATTCTGCCCACGGGAGCAAATGCTGTCTTGTCAACGGAAAGAAGTGTGGAGCGCATCCTATTCTACGCACAGACTATTAAAATTGCTATTCTACATATTACTTGGTATGATTTTCTATTTCACAGCTGGCAGAGGGCGTGGGGGGGGTGTCTTCCTCCCCATATACATATCATCTTATATACACACAGATCTATATATAAGGATAAAAAGTGGTACCTGCCTGTTACCTGTGAGCCCTCTCCCTAGTATCTGTCTGTCTCTCTTTTTCCTATACAAGTCTTTCCCTCTCCTGGAGTTACAGTTATACTTAGATATATATATATATATACTCCTTGTCTTAAACCTAGGCATGCTCACTGAGTGATCCGTGCAACAGTGAAGGAGTCACCAACAGGTACATTCAGTACACAACAGTTACTGTAAAAAAACAGTACAGGAAACTCTACTATCAAGATATCTGGATGCTCAAAGTCCTCTTCCGTCCACAGTTTTCCCGTCTGTTGGGTTGAGTGCGTAGGGGGCAGGAGGGGAGGCGGTGCCCCGTGACGAGGGAGCTACATGATGGCGCACTGGGTGGTGCCGCAACAATCCTTAATGATAGCGATTCCTGCTTTCGCAATGGTGGGCTTGTTTGGAGGAAGAGGAGGGGGCTCCGCCTTCTTCTCTGCTGGCGTACCTGTGGTCGGAAAAATGGAGAACGTCTTTAGTATCCTAGGCTGGGGCTTTAAAATAAAGTATCTGCTGGAGCAGTGGTGTTGTTGTTTTAAAAAAACAAACCCCACTGTGCATGATGGAAAGTTTTGGGTAAATTGTTGCACAGTTAAAGTATACTATATAAAGGTAAAGGTACCCCTGACCATTAGGTCCAGTCGTGGCCGACTCTGGGGTTGTGGCGCTCATCTCGCTTTATTGGCCGAGGGAGCCAGCGTACAGCTTCCGGGTCATGTGGTCAGCATGACTAAGCCGCTTCTGGCGAACCAGAGCAGCGCACGGAAACGCTGTTTACCTTCCCGCCAGAGCGGTACCTATTTATCTACTTGCACTTTGACGTGCTTTTGAACTGCTAGGTTGGCAGGAGCAGGGACCGAAAAACGGGAGCTCACCCCGTCGTGGGGATTCGAACCGCTGACCTTCTGATCAGCAAGCCCTAGGCTCTGTGGTTTAACCCACAGCGCCACCCGCATCCCTAGTATCCTTTAAACCAGTGACTTCCCTTCTCTTTCCATGGTTCATTTTGCATACCAAACATCCCTGCATACTTTAACTAAACTATTCAGTAAAACATTGTTACAGCCATCAAAACTTATTTATCTTAATGCTACCAGCTACCAGCGTTTTTAAATGAACACCATTTTCACCCATATATTCAAACATTTTCCAGTCTTCTTTAAACGTATATTCTTCTTGTTCTCTTATTCTGTATGCTAAATCTGGAAGTTGCGCATATTCCATCAGCTTAAGTTGCCGTTCTTTGGTTGGGACCTTACTCGTTTTCCCGTTTGGGGCTAACAAGACGCGGGCCAAAGTAGCATACATAAATAGTCTTTTTTGACTCCTGGGAATTTCCCTCTGAATTATTCCCAACAAAAAGGACTCTGGTTTTTTTGGAAAGGTACTTTTAAACATTCCCCCCCTAATTCATTATATACTCTCTTACCCTTTTACACATCACTGATTTACGGTTGTTTAAATGAATATTTTGAAATGTAAATTAGAAAATGTAATAAAAATTATATCTATAAAGTATATAGTCTTCCCCAAATAATCCTGGGGACTGAGCTATCATTCTCAGCACAAACTACAGCTCCCAGGGTTTTTTGGGGGTGCAACGCCATTTCAAATTCGCTTTAAATATATGGTGTGGGTGTGATCTCACTGCACAACAGCTGCCTTCTTGGAAGGAACAGGAAAAGTGTGCATGCAGGAGATGGAATGGGTGCCATGGAGTCTTCACGGTTTGCATAAAGCTGCTATCCAATCCTTACATTAGCTTTATGCAAACCATGAAGACTTCGCTGCTCGTTGTTAGAGAGAGCTTCACCAAAGTATTTAGAAGAGTTTTGAAAACTCACTAGTTGGAGATCGCACGGCTTTGTCTAAGGGTTTCAACTTGATCCGGAGGAACTCCGCCATCTCCTTGTCTTCCTCCTTCTCTCTGTTTCAAAGCAAAAAAATAACAAAATTAGGTGGTGGACTTGGGGTGGGTGGGAACCAGCAGCTTAATTTTAATGTAACTGAGAGATGCAATGAAAAGTGATGATCAGCACAAGTTACAGGACAAACAACAGGAAACTGACTTGTACTAAATCATTGGAAGGTGGTGGACTTTCCTTCATAGCAGGTTTCAAAGCAGTGGTTGGAAGGCCCATTTTTGTCATGGATGGTTTAGCTGAGATTCCTGGATTGAAGCAGATTGGAGTAGATGACCCCTGAAGTCCCAGCAGAGGCTGATTTAGGGAAGCATGGCCAGTTTGGCTGCACTGGGCACCAAGCTGAGAGGGCTCCACAGGGGATGTCGCAAGAAAAGACAAACAATGGGGGCATAGCTGTCAACTTTTCCCTTTTATTGTGAGAAATCCTATTCGGAATAAGGGGAAAGGGGGAAAGCTGACAGCTATGAATGGGGGGTGCTGGATTTTGGCATCACACAAGGCTCTGCTGAAATTTGAAAAGTCTGCCACTGCTTCTAACTCTATGGTGTTATGATTCTATGCTTCTATGATTCGTCTGTCTAGTTCAACATTGTTCACACTGGCTGGCAGCACTTCTCTGGGGGGTTTTCACACAAGAGACACTCCCGGGCCACAACTTGGAGATGCTGGGGATTGAACCCAAGGTGTGTACTGTGTTATAGGAATTCTAAGGTCTCATAAATATAAACCATAGGTTCATAAATTTAAAAGGCAAACACATACATAAGTGTACGGTACAAACTACGTGTCTGAAATAGTACAGGGAAGCAATCCAGAAACCATTTTTACTCTCCCAAATTGACCTCAATTGTTTCTCTGCAAGGAGGAAGGAAATGGGAAAAACCTCCCCATTGTCTCTTTGCTCACAAATCCTGTCTTAAGTGTATCTATGTATGAATAGGGTGAGCCTGTGACCTGGATTCAGGAACTGAGTATTAACCATCACAAAAGAATGGTCAGGATGCCCAGGTAAAAGCAATCAGTGATTGTTATCAGGTCTCCTGGCAGACAGGTTTTCTGCTGTAGGTTTTCATTGATGTATGTATGTTGTTTTGGGGGGTGGTCTTGAGCTACAGGGGAGGCAATTTTCAAATGTCTATATAAGAGCTTGCACACCATTGTTCTGGGTTCCTCTCCTCCCTCCCTGCATGGGCTGAGTGGGGAACCCTGTTGCAACAGTTTAATAAAGATCATGCTTACTAGCTGCTTTGCTTCTCAGTATTCTCTGGTTGGCCTCTGTTACTTTCTCCTACCAATAGAGAGCCTACATAAGGATTCTCTATGGGCTCTTGGATACCCCATAAGGGAAAGGGAGCAGCATTTTTCTTATAACAGCTGCATGCAAATGCTCTCCCACTGAGCTAGGGCCCTTGCCTAAATAAAAATAGGAAGGAAAAGTGGGGAGTGAGAAACCAGTAAAGCACTAGTATAAAAGCAAATAATAACAAGAATTCAAGGAATTAATATAGGCAGAAACAGATGCCTTCCACTCAGTCTATGGCAAATGCGCAAGTGCTCTGCTCAAGCATAGGGGTTCAATGAACAAAGTATATTGTCTACGCTCTCCAGGATTTCAGCTGGCCTGGGAAGTACCGTATTTTTCGCCCTATAGGATGCACTTTTCCCCCTCCAAAAATGAAGGGGAAATGCGTGTGCGTCCTATGGGGCGAATGCAGGCTTTTGCTGAAGCCTGGAGACCCTCCCTCTCTCCAGGCTTCAGGAAGCTATCCGCAAGCCTTGGGAGCCCGCGGGAGTTCCTGCCGGGCTCCCAAGGCTTGCAGACAGCAGCCTGCAGCCCGAAACCCGGGGAGCGCAGTTCCCGCCGGGCTCCCAAGGCTTGCGGATAGCTGCCTGTTCTGGGGGCTGGGGTCGGGGGAAGCTCGTGCTTCCCCCGCCCCAGCCCCTTGCCTGGGGGGGGGGAATAAAAAAAATTCTTTATCCCCCCCAAAAAAAAAACTAGGTGCGCCCTATGGGCCGGTGCGCCCTATATGGCGAAAAATACGGTATGTTTATCTGGAGATGCTGTGGGGGATCCTTCTATATGTGATGGAAGATATGCCCCTCTACTGAGTTACAGCTTGTGGTTGTTGCTTTTTAACCGTTGCTTTTTCTGTAGTTTTCTTGTTGGAAACTGACTGGCTGTTTAAAGTTCAGGTTGTCAGCTGCCACGGAAGCTTACATGTCAAAAGGCAGAGTGTTGGTTAGTTTGTTAAAGTGCATCACAGGCAAAAAACAAAACCGAGTCTCCTCCAAGTCTTGGAAACAAGCCATTCTCCCATGCGATTACCTTAATCTCTCTACTTCGGCGTCATCAACAAGGAAGTCTCTTTTCTGCACCAGTTTGTGGATCTTCTGAATCAATTCATCTTCCCTTTGCTTCTGCAACTTTGTCTTCTCTTTTTCTGCTCAAAAGACAGTGGAGGTAAAAAAACAACAAGAAGAAGGAGCAGATTGCAATAATACACTTGTTTGAATTTTCTTCGGATTCTGCCCAATTTTGTGCTATAGGGATAGATACACAGTGCTTTTTTCCCCAGGGGTGCTTAAGGGCACGCAGTACTGGCACCTTTTTTTCTAGAAGAAAAGCACTGGTTAAAAGAAGTTTCAAATAAACTTGGCATTTGAAAGGAGTTGTTTATTACCAACTTAATCTCCTGGCCATTGCCGGCTTCATCTCCTGTTCAAAATTCAGGCAATAAATCTACACACAAACCCCCAGGAACAGGATGGGAACACTTTGTAAGCTGCCTTTAAGGAAGTAAATACATTGTGTACCTTTTGCGACTCAGGTAGAAAACAGCCACCAGGAGAGCTATAAATTACTCTCAGACTCAATAGAGTGTCTTTGTGGCAGGGAGAGGTGTAAATATTTTGCAACGAGACACAACGATGCTTTGAATGAAGAAGAAAAACAGTCACTATTTTGGACAGAAGAATTGGGCGCAATCCAAAGGGGTGTTGCGCACAGCTTTCGCTTGGGCAAGGGCAGTGTTGTACATAATTTCTGTATTGTACAGAAATTGATGGAGGCAGTATAATAATATAAGAAGTTCCCTGCTGGATCAATCCATCTAATTCTGCATCTTGCTTTCACAATGGCCAACCAGATGCGGCGGGAAGCTTACGACCAGCCCCTGAGTGCAAAAGCACTCTTCTCTCCTGCAGTTTGTGTAGGAATGCTCAGGGATCCAGGAGAGGATATATACTGTTTGATTATATCCTTTCCAACTTGTGTTAACAAGTTCTACAATTTAGCAGAGTAACATTCCCCTTTTTCAGCTTGCACAGCGGATGCATTTGCTCAGGCTCGCTAAAGCCTCTAAAATAAGTTACCTGGTACTTTCCCCTTTAGTCCCTCATAAAAGAAATAGACACAACACAGTCTTCTATAAAAGTATAAAAAGAGTTTACTCACTTGCTCATTCTGTTCACAGATGGATCCCATAAGGCAGACTTAAGTTACAAAAGTAATATACCTGGAAACTATCCCATAAGGAGACAGTCCCTTCATCCTCTCTAGAGCATCTTAGGCTAAGCAGATTTTGCTTCTTCAACGAATGTAGTCAGAGAGAGAGAGATGGCGGCCAGTCCTATGCTTTTGTTACCTGTACAGGTGAGACCACGCCCACCTCTGGTCACATGTAGAGGAAGTCTGTCCCAGCCTAGGAGGAAACAGGAAGTTCCAACTGGCTGGTCCAGACACCCCCTATTTATGTCCACTCTAGGGATGTTGTACTTCACTGCTCTGTGTTTCACATCCCACAGTTTGCAGCAGTGTTCAGAAGCATCACTCCAGTGGAGGGTAGGACATAGCCATGCCACTGAGCAGCCGCCGACAGCCGTTTCCTCTTTGACTTTGGCTAATCCACTTTCGAAGCCGTCCGAGTTGGCGGCCCATCACTGCCTCTTGTGGGATCAAATTCCAAAGTTTTTAACCATGCCGCTGCGTGAACCCTTTCATCTGCCTGCAGCAAAATGTGGTGAAAAGGGGCTGTGAAAAAGAGTTAGAAAGAAACTGGGGTGGAACATGGAGCAGCGGCTGCAGCCTCAGAAGCTAACTGCATATTTCCTGCTTTCCTGGGTAGTAGAGACAGGGGCGAAACAAGGCTTTATTGCACCCAGATCAAAAGATCCAGTTTGGTGCCCTCCACACGCATTTGCATACCCACACACACAGGCTGGGAGCCTCAATGGTACCCCTCTGGGGCAAAAAAACCTGGCTAGCCCCCCTGTAGCTACTGTAGCAGGCCTTACCCCCCACACCTGTTGGACGCTTCAGTTGCTCCAAATTGAGAGTGGCAGGCCTCTTGGGTTGGCCACTGTGGGAAGAAGATGCCGGCCTAGATGAATATATGGGCTGATCCTGCACACCTCTGGCCTCTCCTACCACTGGCATGTGGCCCCTGGATGATTGCAAAGAAGGGAATGCGGTCCTAGAGTTGCAAAGGGCTCCCTATACCTGGCATAGGCAATTAAAACAGGGGTTACCTTTTTGGTTTAGCCGTATCTATCTTATGTCTGTGTGCTTGTGTGAGTTCTTATATGTTAATAAAACAGGATCAAACAAACAGTTTTAAATGTAGGAATGGTTTACAAAGAAACAGTCCGTACTTGCACAATTAATTCCCCTTCCCTTAGTCCCAATCGTGTTATATCAGGGGCACAGAAGGGCACAGAAGGAAGAGAATGATGGTTTTCTCTTTCTTTCTTAGTCTACGTCAACATTTCTCTCTCCCCTCTCTAGGGCTTGTAGCCCTGGTTACTATCACACTTCAAGAACCCAAGCTTGCTTAGCAAGGAGAAGCCTGAGCTGCTGTTCTTCCTGAGCAGCTGGTTTTTTCCAGGCTCCAAGATGACACAGCCGAACTAATAGTCTCCCAAAACATATCCTTGAGCTCAGTTCCCACTGTTCAGCAAAACAGATGACTTCTGGATCTCTCAGGAGACTTTGGTTCTCTGTTAAACAGATACATACAAAGTGGGCAAGCATTTGTGCCATCTAGGATCTGTCACAGGCTGCATTCACACGACAGTTTAGTCCATCTCTCTGTCTGTTAATTTCCACATCATATATGAGCTTTCACATGACCTAAAGGCCACTTCCAGGAATCGTGTGCAAGTTTAGCACCTGTCTCTGTGCTATTTGCTTCTGGTGTGGGAAGGGAGGGATGTTTGCAACACCATAGAAATGAGAGCAAAGGTTTTGGGACAAATCAGCCTCATATAACCGGCATGCTAAAGTCTACTTAATGTATGAAGGGGTTAAGACCATAGAGCAAGCTGTTCTGCCAGGCTTAGCTAGGTCACACCCCCTCACCTTGGAAGGAAGGGTAACCAAACTCTTTGTTCTCTCTCCCCCACCATGTGAACTACCAGAAAGGATGTCTAAGCTGAATGCTCCAAGCTTAGACCGCATGACTTTAGAAAACAATCTTTGTGTTTCTGTACAAATAACTCATAAACATTTACCATTGTGAAACCAGAGTTGTGCTGCATGTCTTTTCTTGCTGATGTATGGAAGAGCACATGAAGCTGATCTTTGAAGAGTTTGCAAATAAACCATTTTTAACTACCAAACATGTGATCTCTTTATAGGCTAAGGGAAGTGGGGAACTCTGGAAGAAACTTGGAAGGGGATATTGTAAAGGTGTAACAGACTATATTTCCATAATTTACTTTGCTGCGTGTTTTGTGATTTTAAATCTCTGCTGGGGTTTTCACACCAAAGAGTACTTGCCCTAAACCTGGATCCCAGGCATCTGGGGAATTCCCCATTATTTCATTTTTAACCACACCTATAGCATTTTCTGTTTTAAAACAATTACAATTTAAAAAATAAAATAACAAAGGTTGTGCTTTATTCTGCTATATTTCCCAAAGTGGCTTTTAGGTTGTTTGAAAACTCAAATGTAATGTGCAAATTAGGGAAACATCCCAAAAACAGAATAAATGGCCATGTGAATGCAGCCACCATTTACCTCTCTATTTTAGAGTGGAAGGATGTTAGTGGTTTTTTGCTGTGTACAGTGGTACCTTAGGTTAAGTACTTAATTCATTCCAGAGGTCCATTCTTAACCTGAAACTGTTCTTAACCTGAAGCATCACTTTAGCTAACAGGGCCTCCTGCTGCTGCCGCGCCACGATTTCTGTTCTCATCCTGAAGCAAAGTTCTTAACCCGAGGTAATATTTCTGGGTTAGCGGAGTCTGGAACCTGAAGTGTATGTAACCTGAAGCGTATGTAACCCAAGGTACCACTGTATGTGTATCTGTTACACTAGCACAGCAAAACTATAAATGCACACAGCTTCTGACTGTGCGTATCTGGTTTTATATATGTGAACGATAACCACACCACCACTGCTGAATGTATTAATCAGGCCCACAAAGCATTTAAAAAAAATGTTGCTTTGATGCTCAGTCTCTGTTACTGACGCATCACCCCGCTCTCTAGTCCCAGCTTTACAGCACAATGCTGCCTTGATTAATTAGAACAGGTGACAACTGCTATTCCTACAGCCTTATCTTCATATCCTTCCGCGTTTCACAGATGGAAACAGAGCCAAGCTTGTAATAAATAATCGCCATCCTTAACATTTGTATAGCACTCTGAGTCTTCAGAGCACTTTGCTTGCATTGCAATGCTTTCAAAAACCATGTAAGGGCGGGCTGCAGTATTATTCCCCATTTTGCAGGTGGGAGGACTAAGTCTGAGAGACGGAGGGCTTGTTTAAGGCCTCCTAGTGAGTTTGTGGCAGAAGCAAGGTCCTGGTTCATAGCTCAGATTGCAAGTTGGTTGATGGCAGTTGCACCAGAGCAAGATAAAATTTGGGGGCCTTTGTTCATTTGGATGTTACTGTTTGTTTGTTTGTTTGTTTGTTTGTTTGTTTGTTTGATTGTTTGTTTGTTTGTTTGAAATGCAAGCAAATGATATTTGCTGGAAGTGCAACAGCAGGGATCATTCAGTGTGCAATTTATGGGTTAATTCTGTTAAAGTTAACTAGCCAGGGGGGTGGATGGATGGAGGCGTTGCTTAGCAACCAAGCAGAGTGAGGTGGCGCATGCTCTGATTGGCTGTGCAGTTCTGAGGTAATTTTCCTCTGTATGTTTTGTTGAATGTCACCCTGCTATGTACAAAGCCTGAACTAAGAAAAATGGAACCTTTGTTCTTTTCTCCTCAAATTATACACTGCTTGGTTCAGTTTTCTCAGTAAAGTGGTATCAAGGCTTTTCTCTTTGGACTCCCTCTGTGTTATTTAAGTGACTTTGCTAACAATATTCACAATGAAAATACCTGGGATTGCCACTAAATTCTGCAGCTCTTTCTTCAAGTTCATGATGTCCTTACATAACTGGATATCATCCATCCTAGAGAAACAGAAAGAAAATCAGGGTGGGGGAGCATAATATGTGTTACTTACATCTTCCTGTGGAATCAGTTTGATTAATGAATATTGTTTTTATCATTTTTATTTATTTATTTATTGTTTATTTATTTCCCTTTTGAGGCTGTTTTTATTACAGGATTTTCATACTTAACAAGGGTACCTACGACCCTTTTTTTCAATTCATAAAGTCCTTTCTACAGGTCAGTTACATTCAGCATTTATACTTATTAAAAATACGTAAGAAGTTCAAAAACATGTAAGAAATAGGAAAACAGGAAGGAAAAAATGCAATCGAATAAATAGAAACATTAATATGGAAGAAGAAGAAGAAAGAAAGTAAGTACAATTATTTTTGGTCACTACATTCACAATCAAGAAGAAGAAGAATTGTTCGGCTTAGAAGTTAATAACATGTTCCATTCACAGGTCACAAACTCCAGTTCTGATATATATGGTTAAGCGCTTAAAGTCTTGGGGTTTTTTGCTGTTTTTAAATTCACTTAGAGGCATTTCAGAGCAAAAGGCAATGAATAAATATAATAAATAATAATCTATTGAGTTTCTGCCTTCCTTCTTTCCCTCTCATACAACTTGTAAGCTTAGTCATGCCTGTGTATTCATACATTTTGGCATCATATTCTGTTGTTGCTGAGATCAGAATCCTTTTCCAATAACATATCCTGCAATCATATGAGATATTAATTCTCTTTGCTGCAGAGGATTTTTTCCCATGTGCTTGTCAATCAAAAGTAATGCAGGTTCTCGGTTGACTTGTATTTCTGTTCTAAGATGGTGCTTGCTGTCTGTTAGTTGTTGTTTTTTACTAGTACTTATATGAAAAATATCTTTTTAGCAGTGTAATCCAGAGGTCACAGTTCCCATAGATGCCAGGGTAGCTGCCATGACCTCCTAGGATGCCCACAAAAGGTTTCCATAATGATATCCTCCTGAGAATTGGTTTGCTCTTCCTGATCAGTTCCTCTTTGGGTAGACTCAGCCACTCACGCCTCCATGGCAGCCATTTTGTGTTTTGGCACACCACCTTATGGCAGCCATTTTGTGTTTTGGCACACCACCTTATGGCAGCCATTGCATGACTGGCACAAGGCGATGGAAGCTAGTCCATTCAGATGAATGGGGTGCTGCCTCGTCAACCCCATTCTGCCCTCAGCCACACACTACCTGCCTGGCTTCCTGCTTACAAAACCAGTCCTATCAGCTTCCAACTTTTTAATCTCAATGCTGCCCTTATGGAACTCAGCAGGGAGGAGGATGGGGACAAACCTAGAATTGGTTGGTTGGCTCTGGCGCCACCTACTGTCAGGCTCCTTGTTGTCCCTCCAACCAGTCCCAATGGGCATCAGCTGCCACTACTATGTGCTCTACACATAGACCTCTCTATCCACCATAAAAGATGAAATCTGTGCTGTCCTACGGCTCCCGCAATGCCTTCCCAGGGAGCAAAGGATTGCAGCCCAGCTAAGAATTCTTAGGTTTCCTCTCTGGGGCTCTTGATTGGTTCCTTCTGATCACAGAACCGGCTTTACACAGACACAGACAGACGGTCACAGACACACACACACACACACGGGCTTCATTGCATTAAACAGCAGCACATTTTCCTTTAATTAACCATCTTAAAATGTTGCTTCTCTCTTGGGGGTGGGGAGGAACCAATATTAAACACATGCTCAGCGATGAGCAAACTGCCTATTATGTTCTGTGCAACAGCACTTTGAGAAATGGGATTCATATCATGAGAACGATTGTCTTTGAGGGAAATTACTGTGTTAATTAGAAGGCAACAGTTTTCCTGGAGGAGAAGGAACACTGGGAATGGGGAAGATCCTTGAGCCAGCACCGCCAGGCATCTCTCTAGTGAAGTCACCGGAATATGAGAAGACCGGCAAAGTATGTGATCTAGAACCACACTTCTGGCGGCACAGCCTGAAGGTGCTGGTATCTGCAGGAGTTTTCACATCAGTGCAGACTCAACTCATCAAGTGTTGGTGCTGACCTTTAAAACCCTAAACGGCCGTGGCCCAGTATACCTGAAGGAGCGTCTCCACCTCCATCATTCAGCCCGAACACTGAGGTGCAGCACCAAGGGCCTTCTGGTGGTTCCCTCCCTGCAAGAAGTGAGGTTACAGGAACCAGGCAGAGGGCCTTCTCAGTAGTGGCACCCGCCCTTTGGAACACCCTCCCATCAGATGTCAAAGAAATAAACAACTATCTGACTTTTAGAAGATATCTGAAGGCAGCTCTGTTTAGGGAAGTTTCTTATGTTTCATGTTTTATCGTGTTTTTAATATTCTTCTGGGAGCCACCCAGAGTGGCTGGGACAACCCCGTCAGATGGTCAGCATATTATTATTACTATAATTATAATTATCAAGGAATGCACCATCTGTAGCCTGCAGAGATGGGTACAGACCCCTTTGCCTGAGGTGTGTACATGGGTCACGGGACTTCAGGGAACAGGGCTGGCCCTGATCCCCCCCTCTCTCTTTTTCTCTTTCTCTCCCCCCCTCCCTCTCCCTCTCACACACACCTCTCTACACAGATCCGCTGTCTATATAAGATTTCCCAGAGCAACATTTCCAGGGCCCTGTTAATATTTATGAAAGTATTTCAGACCAAGCAGGGGGTCATCTTGGTTCTCTGCAGAGGGGAGGCAAGAGGGCAACTGGAAGAAGAAACCGCTCTCTAATTGGAAGCAGCCAGAGGAGGACATGGACTAATTGCCTTCTCTGGCCAGCAGACAAAATGGTTGGGCCGCCTGCTAGGCGCTTGATTACCAGTGCAAAGTCGGGTCTCTCTACATGCTCTGCAACATGAGATATAATTGCTCCCGAGATTATGAAAACTCAATAAAACATCAAACATTAATACTCCAGATGTAGAGCATCACATGCTAAGCACAGGGGTTGCCAATGTGGAGCCCTCCAGAGATTGTTGGACTACAACTCCCATCAGCCCCAGGCAGCATGACCAATGGAATTTGCCATCTAGCAATATCTGGAGGGACATGGGTGCTGCTGTGGTCTAAACCACAGAGCCTTGGGCTTGCCAATCAGAAGGTCGGCGGTTTGAATCCCCACAATGGGGTGAGCTCCCATTGCTCTGTCCCAGCTCCTGCCAACCTAGCAGTTCAAAAGCATGCCAAAAAAGTGCAAGTAGATTAATAGCTGGTGGGAAGGGAAATGGTATTTCCGTGCGCTGCTCTGGTGCCGGTGTTCCGTTGCGCCAGAAGCGGCTTAGTGATGCTTGCCACATGACCTGGAAAATCTGTCTGCGGAGCGGACAAACGCCGGCTCCCTCGGCCTGTAAAGCGAGATGAGCGCCACAACCCCAGAGTCATTCGTGACTGGACTTAACTGTCAGGGGTCCCTTTACCTTTACCTTTTAATATCTGGAGGGCGCAAATACTACCCTTGGCTTGGAGTACAGCCCCATTGGAATGAATGGGATTGAAGTCAGTAACATGTCCCATTGACTTAATTGGGTCTATTCTTAGGCCACATTCTCACTGTATGTTTAAAGAACAAGCATACTACTTTTAAACAGTCATGACTTCGCCCAAAGTTATATGGAAGTTGTAGTTTAAGAGTTTTCAGAGTTGTTAAGAGACTCCTGTTCCCCTCACAGAGTTACAACTGCCAGTGGGAGGCATCATTTTCCAGTTTGCCTCAAGCGGCAAAATGTTCCTGGGAGGACGATTTATGGGGGAAGAAGGCAAAGCCCCAGTCAAACAGGAGAGGTTTGCCAAAGCTCTCCCAGCGGCGGCCTTCACATCTTCCCACCTGATCAGTGATAAATAGCGCCGAGCGAAGCTTCCATTGTGAACACTGGGGAAATTAAAAGGGCAAACTGGAAACGAAAAACAAACAGGCCGAGGGAGGAAAAGTCAATGAACAAAGCACGATAGACGGATGGCTCCCTCCGTAGCCTTTTCTACAGGGGAGAAAAAACATTTTGATTGCAAATGCTCTGCACTGTTCGAGATGGAAAACGTCAGGGGGGAAATTCAGTGCTCACAAGGCACGGATTTGACTCTGACTCACTGGGTCTAGATGGAATTTGACAAGACAGGTGTTTACTTGGCTGTGCAGTACCAGGGCTGGGTGGCTCCTAATCCTGCTCTTGCTCCTGAAGGTGCAATTGCTCCTAACTACTATTTTGATCGTGACATACTTAATGGCTGTGCTGACAAGGCCCTTCACTTCCAGAAGCTTTTAATCCCTTGCTGTAAATTTGCTACAGGCTTGAAACTCGGCTTCTCTGATTGACGTTGTAATAGCAGGAGATAGCTCAGGGCAAGAAATGATAAGGGCAGGCCTGGTGCCAGTAGGCTTGGGCAATGGCTGAGGGGCCCAGGTGCTAGAAGCTCCACTCACCACCCTTCGCTTAGGGCCCCTGGGTGCCTATTTTAGTGGTGGGTTGGCAGCCGAGCCACTACTGAATGGGAGTGAAGCTTGGCTGCCATCTGTGGGGGCTGGCTGCCATCTTTATTTACCCAGAATTCCAATGCCTCAGCCTTTAGATCTTTAACAGGGGTGCCCAAAGTGTGGGAGGTCCACGGCGTACCTGTGTTGAACACTTACACTTAATTGTAATACAATAAAATACAATATAAGGAATAAAAGTTTAAAATCATGCATCATTGCTACAACAGAAGAATTACTGAGCGGATTTTAAAATTCCGTATATTCGTTGTCTAATAAAAAATAGCTATACAAAAGTATGTGTGCCCATCTCTAACACTTTCCAGTTTTTCAACTCTTCTCTTTTGCAGGACTTCAGTCCTTCAAATCTCGGGTTGGATCTACATTGATCTTTTAAACATGATTAAATTGAACATTCTATAAGGTCCAATGGCAATTTCCCTTCGTCAGTGGCTCAGTGCTCTGCAGCACCCTCTGGTGTCATATTTTAATAATGCATTTTTAATGCTATAAACGACTAGTGTAGATCCACTCTCTGACTCCACAACTTCCTTCCACTAACTACCCTATCTTCTGGTTGGACTTATATTCAGTATTTTCACTCCTCCTGGCCTTTTACCAATCGGAAAGAGGACAGAGTCCTGGTTACGTTTTCTAAGTCCTGTGAATTTTCAGATTCCTAGGATGAACTTTTGACCTTCCCATGCAAAACTTCCCCCCATGTACTTTTAACCTTCTTGTGAATTTTGGACCCGCTTGCCATTGACTCTGGCTCCATCCACTGTTTGGGCTCCCTGCCTTCCACCTCACCAGTCCCAATGGGTACCACCCATCACTGAGAAAAAACTATTTACTTACATAAACCTGAGCTCTGATTCTCTCCTGACTAAGACTTCCCGAAGTCTCTGGATCTTTGCCATCTCCAGTTCTATCTCCTCGGGCATCATGGTAGTTTCAGCCATCGAAATGATGTCAAGCTGATCTGTACAGGATTTAAGACAGACAGGAAATAAATGAGGGTTTGTTCATGCTGGCTTAAGAGTCTTTTAAATAAAAGAAGACAGAACAAATCACATGGAGATCTTCCATCTTTGGGAAGAGTCACATACCTTAGATAGTGAGGCTTGAATGTGTTCAGGGGTTCTGATATGATATAAGCCTTCCCATTTACTTATAAATAAGCTGAATATTCTGAATAACTGTACAGCCATAGGGTATGGCTATAGAGTATAGCTATATCAAGCAGGAGCTGCAGTGCTCTTGTTTAGGGTTACAGCCATCCAGCCACGCCCTCTCGCAGGAGACTCCATTCCATTACCATTCTTCATCTTGGTTATCATTCACCCTAAAAGAAATGGCATTCAAAGCCCACTGAGCATGTTCAGTCCTCTTTCGGTTGTTGTTGTTGTTGTTGTTGTTTTGTAGTTTCTCCCTCCCTCGTTTTCCCCAATTTTGGGCAGTTTGGCAAATCTTGGTTTTCTGCTGAGCCTGCTGAACCTGCTGAGCTCCACAGGGAGCTACAGTCAGATCCTGCAGCTTCTGACATACGCAGGGCCAGAGATAGCCGCTGTGGTTCCTTCATCATTTTACACAGCACGGAGGAAGGGAAATCTCAGATCAGCTGCTAAGCTACTTCCACCTCAGTGATCATGAAACAATAACCTCACTTCAACTTTCATAGTTTGGCTAAGTAGTTCCCATTTCAAATACAAACTCACTTTTCTGGTTTTCTTTCTTTTTAAATGAAATTATTCAGTAGCTTGCTTAAAAGCATATTTTTGCACCGGTATTCCAGAGGAAGGTTGTGGAGCAATAAGGTATTTGTGAACACGGATTGCATTAAGACGGAGACCTCGGAGTTCAGCAATAATTTATGTGATGGCACAGCAAGCCGTAGAAGGATCACAGGTTAAAAGCAGATGAGAGGAGAACCAGATGGTACAAGCTTTAAAACAACATCATTAGTGGAAATGGAAATCGTTGCAATGGGCGGGAACATTCACTGGGGCTGCACAATAATATCACCTTGGATATAAAAAAAATAATACATAGGTATACATGAGAATGGGAGAGAGGGAAGTCACCGATTTCACAACAGCAAAGGTCAAAAGGGACCACCTCAGATTCTACCTTTTGCTGGGTCAAGTTATTTTGCTACCCTAAAAATTTCTGTTGGAGCCCATTCCATCTCCCTGCATGTCACTGTGGGAAGCAGAGTCCAGCTGGAGGAGACCAAAGGTCCATAGAGTCAAGCGAGCTCTCACACAACCTTTCTGTACACTATCTAGACAAGTAAGCAGCAGAGTTCTAGGGTACATTTGGGCCAGGCAGAAACACTCCAGGGGGATGGGAAGCAGGACCAGTGAAGGGGGTGGCTAGGGAAGAGGCATGGCATGGGAAGAGGGTCAGATATAGAGACCTAGTTGGCCCCAGGTCTGATGTTCCCTATCTGTCAGGATGCTGTCAGCAGCTTCCAGCTGGTTGCCCAGGAATTATAAAGACAAGGAAAAGTTTCTTAGCATCCTTCTTTATTTCAGTCTTTGCACAGAGAGGCTATAGAACCCAGCCTCTTGGATAAGGCCGTGGTCCCAAGAGAATTTCCACCACCACCCGTCTCTCCCACTTCCTCATTCCTCTTCTACAGGTGCTGCTACGTGCCCTCTGTCTTTAAGGTCTTTGCTCTCCTGCTTTTAAGGCTCGCCGGGTTCTGGGAGATGGAGGGTCTGAAATGCTTTCTAATGACGTGTCAGCCGGGTGTTGTTCTGGCTCTCCCATGATTTCCCAACTTTCCCCCTCATCTGCTTCTGAGCTGTGACCTCCCTCAACCCCCTGCTGTAAATCTATACTGTCTTCCTCCTCCTTGGAGGGGTCAGGATGGGGAGACGGTCTCCATCATTCCTACTTTGCCCAGTCCCTATCTTTGTTCTACAGCAGCGGTTCTCAACCTGTGGGTCGCCAGATGTTGTTGGACTACAACTCCCATCATCCCTGAACTCTGGCCTTGCTAGCTCGGGGTGATGGGAGTTGTAGTTCAACAACATCTGGGGACCCACAGGTTGAGAAAGGCTGTTCTACAGCATTCCTGAGGAGAAGGGCTGTAGAACATTCACTACAGAAGGTTCCTGGTTCAATTCCTGGCATCCACAGGTTGGGTTGTGAGGGCATTCCTTCCTAAAGCCCTGGAAAGCCAGCATGGACACTAGGGATCTAGATGGACCAAGGGTCTGATTTAGAAAAGGCATCTTCAGTTGCCTTTGTTGTTGTTGTTGTTGTTGTTGTTGTTTACATTTGCATACCATCCTTCATGCAAAGATCTCAAGGTGGTTCACAGCATAAAAACACAAGGAGAAAAACCAAAATATGTAATAAAAACAAGAACGAATAAACCAATACCCCCCAAACTCATTTAAGAGGGGTATAAGATGTTAACCAGCCCAAGGCCTGGTTGAAAAGGAACATTTTTGCCTGGTGCTTAAACGTGTATAATGAAGGCCCCAGCCAAACCTCCCTGGGGAGAGCATTTCACAACTGAGGAGCCACTGCAGAAAAGGCCTGTTCTTGTGTTGCCGCCCTCCAAACCTCTTGTGGAGGAGGCACACTGTCAGGGAACTGCCATCAGAGGCAAGAGGAGCGGTAAGACGCTCCAATGATGCAGGGGAGGGAACTAGCAAGGAGAGAGAGAGAGCTTCTGCTGGGGAAGGAAATCCAGGGGACACCAGGGAGAAAGGGGAGGCTGAGAGTACTGCGGAGGGGAGGCTCCGAGACTCTTCCAGTGAAATCAGCGGAGAGAGCACAGGACCTCCGCTTGGCACGCCCACGCTGCGCAGAAGGCTTCCGCGCAGAGAATCTAGGAGGAGACTTGGAGTCAAAGAATTTCTATGTTGGAGGAAGTTTAGGAGACGCCCACTCACGGATTCTGCCAGTGACTAAGACAGTCACGTTGTAAGGGCTGTCAAACCAGGGAAAGGTTTAGCTATACGACCAGCTTGGAGCAGTTTGCAGTTTACGCACAAGCAACCCCAATTCCCATTACACACACAAAGAAGAGATTCAGGGTGCAGGTAGGTTGAAGTGATGTTCATGCATTTATAAACCTGACCATTGTGCCATGCAAAACTGGGGGAAATATTGCCTTTTCCCTTGCCTTGCTTGCTTTAGCCACAATCTAATTTCTAGAGAAGAATATTGTAAAGGCATTTTCAGGTGTCTGGGTTCTCTTTCTTAATGCTAAAATACATTCTGTAAAGGAAGTCCCCAGCTGTCAAAATACTCTGCCTTGCGGACTGAAGATAATAAACCAAAATACACAACATAGAGGTTTGTGGCACCTTAAAGGCTAAGTAATGTATTATAACATAAGCTTTCATAGACTCAAACCCATTTTGACAGATGCATGGAATGAAACATTAGTTGGCAGGTATATAAAGTAGAAAATTGTAAGGTGGAAGTAGAATAGAACTGATATGCAAACATTACAGCCCGTAATAATTAGAAATGAGAGGTTGTCACACCCCAAACCATCTTGGTAAGCCTTCCTCACTTCTATGCTTTCCTGAAAGCCTGGTGACATTTTATCTCCCCACAGTCTGGGACTTTCAGAGTGATTTTGTAAACAGACTGCATTTGGATTCCCCAGGAAACTGCCGAAGATAATGAATTGGTGTCTAATGGACTGGAATTGATTCTTCCTCTCAACAAAAAGATCAATGATTGCTGTCTTTGGGGCAGTTGACTTGAATTGGGGCAGCGTGGGGGTAGAGGGAAGAGAATCTAAGTTTCTTTCCATTGCAGGTTTTGGAGCAATTGTTGAGGATTGTATTATTGGAACAGGATAGGTGGCCTGGAAGCCTCTGCTGAAAAACCTCCACAGATTTTGAGCCCAAGTGAAATGCATGCACACAAATTCACTCCTTCAGCCCTGAAAATTTGGGGGAGCAACAAGTCAGCCTGGCCCTCATTCTAAGCCACGCGAGGCAAGGTTCAGTCAACAGACAGACAGCAGTTTAGAAGGGAGCCATGATTATCCCAGTCCAAGTTTGCTGCCTTGGGACGAAACTATGGAATTTAAGCACAACGCGACAATTTAGTGTTCCCCAACTGAATGTGGTCCTCAAGCTTTGGTTCTGGACATGAGCTTCTCAGCTGTGGTCTATAAAAGCACTGATTGATGGCGCTGCTGTTGACGTTTCCCAAACCCCTTTCTGCCTTCCTCATTAAATGGTCCATGTTACCCACTAACTCTTGCCGCCTCCCTCATGGGGAAATTCTGACACTCTAATTATTCCTCGCTTGCTGTGTCTGTCAATTTTTAACAGCTCTACTTGGCTAAGTGTTTAATCACACAGTCCATGAGCATAACACTTTACCTCTCTCTCCCTCGCAACCCACCAAAGGGGGGGGGCAGCAAACTTTTTAGTTTTTCTCATGTGCAACAAATAAATGACTTTGTTCCGGCCTTCAGTGAAAACTGTTACTTCCTATGATTACATTTCAGAGAGATGAGGGAACCTACATTTCCTTTAATGCAAGAACCCCAATGCCTCTTTGCATCTCATTCTGGGTTGTCCTATGCCAGGGTTTGCCAAACTTGGATCTACAGCTGTTCTTGGACTACAACTCCCATCATCCCTAGCTAGCAGGACCAGTGGTCAGAGTGTTGTGTTGTTCAGGTTCTGCTTACAGGTTTCCAATAAGGATCTGGATGGCCACTGCAAGAACAAGATGCTGGAATAGATGGACCTTTGGCCTAATCCAGCAATCTCTTCTAATGCTTTTACAAGCTCCAGTCCTCAGCATGTCCAGTTTGTCCTGGAAAAGGTGCCTGAGAGTCACTGCTATTCACTGTAGACAGACAATTCTGAGATAGATGTGTTGGTCAGTATCCTGCTGCTTTCTAGGTTCCTAGGTCTATGCAACATCATCCTTTGCATTATAGTCTTGGTGCGGAAATTGGTAGCCCTGAGAATCAGGCCTTAATATCATTTACTCTAAATATTCAATTAAATCTGTTTCTGCCAGCTTAACTAACAAAATGCCTTTGTAGAAGTCTTCCAAAAGAACAAAGTACAGCCTAGTGCACAAAGAAGCATGCAAAGTCTCATTGCTTTCTGTGGTCTTAACTGCATTCAAATGGGTGCTTGGATTGCAGTAGTGCCATTTTAATCATGACATCTCCCCGGGTCTCAGGTTTCCTAAGCTTGATTTAGCTGCTTCCTATTCCTTTCGGGGGACGCGGGTGGCGCTGTGGGTTAAACCACAGAGCCTAGGGCTTGCCGATCAGAAGGTTGGCGGTTCAAATCCACGTGACGGGGTGAGCTCCCATTGCTTGGTCCTTGCTCCTGCCAACCTAGCAGTTTGAAAGCACACCAGTGCAAGCAGATAAATAGGTACTGCTCCGGCGGGAAGGTAAACGGCATTTCCGTGCGCTGCTCTGGTTTGCCAGAAGTGGCTTAGTTATGCTGGCCACATGACTCGGAAGCTGTACGCCAGCTCCCTCAGCCAATAAAGTGAGATGAGCACCGCAGCCCCACAACTGGACCTAATGGTCAGGGGTCCCTTTACCTTTACCTATTCCTCTTTCACAGGAAGGTTGGAAGTCAAATGGTTTATCCAGCAGCAGTTTTGCAGGGATACAGGCAAGGATGTCTTCCTACCTTGGGCCTAGAGATGCCAGGGATCGAACCTGCAACCAGATGCTCTACCACTGATCCAAGCCCCTTCCAGGATCTTCAATCTTCTGTTTTTTATAACAGCCTGGTTCTCTCTCTCCCCCCCCCTAAATCCTAGTCTCACAGAACACCCCACCACCCCAATCAGTGGCGTAGTGTGGGGGGTGCAGGGGGGGCCGGCCGCACCGGGCGCAACATCAGGGGGTTAGGGTTAGGGGGCGCAAATCCATGGGTTAGGGGGCACTAATTACTTGCCTTGCCCCGGGTGCTGACAACCCACGCTACGCCACTGACCCCAATAATTCTCAACCCTCCTCAACGCAGCATTCAAACACAATACAATCACAGGGGAGTCTTTGCAAAAGCGAGCCAACTTCCTATCAGCCAGTGGATATGCTCAGCCATCTCTGCAGCAGCTGGATAAATAATTCTAGATGACTGTGCCCAACCCAACAAAGGCCCAAGCAAGGCTGCTATGGAGATTTCCTTTCAAGAGCTGGTGATTTCCTTTCAAGAGCATGAAACACTCCTAGGCAGGCCAGTAATTAAATAGTTTGAGCTGCTGTTGGGGGTTTTTTCCACAGAAGCTTGGAAGATGGAGATTAAACACAAGGCTGCTGTCCTTGGATGCATTTATTTATTTTTAATATTACATTTATATCCAAGGATCTCAGAGTGGCTAAACTGGTTCTCCTGGGATGGTTATATAAGTTCTCAGTTTCAATGCGGCATGCTCCTGAACAAGTATCAGGGTGGACATACAGTGGTACCTCAGGTTACAGATGCTTCAGGTTACAGATGCTTCAGGTTACAGACTCTGCTAACCCAGAAATAGTACCTCGGGTTAAGAACTTTGCTTCAGGATGAGAACAGAAATTGTGCAGCAGTGGTACAGCAGCAGTGGGAGGCCCCACTAGCTAATGTGGTACCTCAGGTTAAGAACAGTTTCAGGTTAAGAACGGACCTCCAGAACGAATTAAGTTCTTATGCCGAGGTACCACTGTACTGCTACTTTTCCAATCCACACAGGTCTTAGAACTTCTGTTGTCCCAGACTGGAAGAAGCACATCTCTCCAGATGGCAATAATGAGGAAACACGAGGGAAGCATCACAGAACAACTAACCAAACAGAATGATGTGTGGATGCTCCATTAACATGCTAGTATTGTATCAATAAAAGGGACACAGGTGGCGCTGTGGGTTAAAACATAGAGCCTAGGACTTTCTGATCAGAAGGTTGGCAGTTCAAATCCCCGCGACGGGGTGAGCTCCCGTTGCTCGGTCCCTGCTCCTGCCAAACTAGCAGTTCAAAGGCATGTCAAAGTGCAAGTAGATAAATAGGTACTGCTCTGGCGGGAAGGTAAACAGTGTTTCCGTGCACTGCTCTGGTTCACCAGAAGCAGCTTAGTCATGCTGGCCACATGACCCAGAAGCTGTACGCTGGCTCCCCTGGACAATAAAGCGAGATGAGCGCCGCAACCCCAGAGTCGGCCATGACTGGACCTAATGGTCAGGGGTCCCTTTACCTTTACCTATTGTGTCAATACCGTTGCAGAATACATTATACATTGAATAAATCGGGGAAGGGACTGACAGGACATGTCTCAGGAAGAAGGATCCAGAAGCCAAATCTAATGGGTTAATGAAGTAACAGTAGGCAAATTATAGCAATGCACAATGACTATAGTAGCCACATACATTTCACTGTTGGCTTTATGTCCATTGCACCCACAATCATTTCTTGTTTGTTTCCTTGATATCCCACCTTCCCTCCAAGCTCAAAGTGCCACCCATGGTTCTCCCTCATACCACTTAATCCTCATAGCATCGCTGTAAGGTAGGTTAGGGGCTAAGAGACAGCAACTGGTCCAACCAAGGTCATCCAGCAAGCTTCATGACTGACTGAAAGGTGATTTGAACCCTGGTCTCCCAGGTCCCAAGTCTGACACTCTCACCCAGGCATAGGCAAACTCAGCCCTCCAGATGTTTTGGGAGTACAACTCCCATCATCCCTGACCACTGGTCCTGTTAGCTAGGGATGATGGGAGTTGTAGTCCCAAAACATCTGGTGGGCCGAGTTTGCCTATGCCTGCTCTCACCACTACACCACACTGGGCCTAGCAGGAAAAGGAAGCTTTCCCCCCCTGGTTAGTTTTTTCTTGCCCTCCCTATGCTTAGACGAGAGTCAGGAGTCAAATAACCGCAACAGAACTTGGAGACGAGGCATTTTGTCGATATCCTGTGTGTTTGCACAGGAACCACTAATTCCCCACTCAATAAGCCAAGTGCCTTAGGCTAACAAACAGATATTACGGGCCCTGCTCTGTAGGCAAAATAAAATTCAAACTTTGGCAAACTTCTGTCCACCCTCACACCCTGATCCTCAGAGGTGGGGGGGGGGACCCACCACTGGAATCAACGTACCACATGCCTTGCTGAACATTCCTCTTTAAATAATGTTCCTTTTAAAAAAAAAACAAAAAATGCTTCCTCTCCTGTTATGAGTCAGTAAAATGGGATTAATTAAGACTTCGCTGCCAGTTCTGAAGTGCAATAGCCAGAATGGCTGAGGCATCTCTGGTTGATTTTCTTCATACATTTGCCCTCTGAAAGCACGACAAGCAACACTTTGACTCCACTGTTTGCTTTACACAGTTGCCTCTTGCTTGGCAAATGGATTGGTGCTATTTCACAGCTGACTGCTGCCGTCTGAGGTGACTTTATGAAGCATTTAATTGCTCTCCTTTAGTGGCAGGTGTTCAGCACTTCCAAACAGGAGCAGCCAAACCCTGCCCTGACAGGTGAAAATGAGAGAGAAGCTTTGTAACAATAGGTGTTTCTCAAAGAGTGGGCTGGGACCAATCAGAGGCTACTTCTTTTAGGTGGGCCTCAGCGCCACAGCCTATCGAGTGCCTGCTCACTTGCTTGCCCCGCCCCATTTTGGTTGGACCAATCCTAGGACCAGCATCTCCTTGCATGATGATTAAAGATGGCTGGGAGGCAGAGAGGTTCAGGGGCAGAAGGGAGGTTTTCCTGCTTTGGGGTGGTGGGTGGTAGGGAAAGGTGCTGAAGGGAATTAGAAGATTAAAGTTTAATATTTCAGTAGCAGTAAACTCCTCCAAATCACTTCTCATACAGAATTTAGTCTTGAAAAAGGCCTCCTGTTGTCTAGCAAAGCCCTCCTTCAAATTTTACTTTAGTCAAAAGGTGGGAGCCCACAAGAACCACGTTACCACGTAATTAATTAAGGATTTTCACAGAAAGCTCTAAAATCAGCCAGCGGAACTCTAAAAAGACCGGGTCAAAAGGAACCAATTTGTACACCTGTTTTACAAGTGAGGAACACTGAGCCTGAAGGATAAGCGATTAGCAAAAGGTCACCCATTCGAGAGAAACTTTTTCTAAATTATCAGCTATTGGGAGTCAGAGAGCCTTGCAAATCTACAGCAAATCATCCAGTAGATCCCAGTTTACCTTCTGCTAGGGGCGGAGGAGAGATTCAGTTCAGTACACAGGCTGGAAAAACACAGTCCATCCTTCGAAAGCCGCCCTTCCTGAATTTTGCAAAGCAGTTTTCCCCAGCCAAGTAACAGGCACCAAAATGCATATACTGGTGTGTGCATACACATCCATGCATCCGTGAAAATAACACACAAAAATTGATTGCACAAGAAGAGAAGATCGCTTTGCAGAATTGTGCAAATTAGGGGAAATTTCATATAAAAATGCATACAGTTGACAAATTTGTAGCAAAATGGTGGTGATTTTCATGAAGACTTAAACCAAAAAAACCCTGCAAACTGGTGTAGAAATGTGGAGAACTGAACTTAACATTGGAAAAAGAGAAACCAACAGAAATTAAGACAGAGTCTTCCATCCCAACCTTCTGCCTACCCTGTGCTACCTAGAGGATACCTGTCAGTCAGAGAAGACATCACTGAGCCAGATATATCAGTGATCTGACAGCTGATATAAAACCCTCTAATCTTCTTTGCTATTGCGATTATGATCATGTTCTCACGTTACCTGAGACATGTTCTCACAAATGGTTACTTCAGTACAAGAAAATCTTAATACCTCTCCTATTCTTACTGGGGGATGACTCACGAAACCTTGCTTATCACTGCAATGCACCGATGATCGCATGAACAGATGCATCACTGCCACGGATCTGCTTCCACGAATAAAGGCCTTTTAAAAAATCATGCAGAAATAATTACGTTCATGCTGGGAAGACTCATGCTTCGTCCTCCAAAGCGTGTCTGGTTGTTTTCCAGTGCCTCTTCTTTAACATATCTATTTTTGGTTTAAGATGCAAATTGAGGTTGTCATTAAGGTTGTTCATTCATGGTTCTCTAGCCTTCTACAGAGGTACTATTATATTTGCTAATGTGTCGTAAACGTTTTTGAGAGGTTACTTAATTATTCATTTATAAGAGCATTTGTAAACCACCGATTCATTAAAAAAATATTACGGTGGTCTACAATAAAGTCATGCAAACATCATAAAGCTATTGAATCCAAAAACACCAAGCAAATAACCATCACCAAACTGAATTAATTCTTTAAGAACAGAAGCTTTCCAGTAGCCAAAAATCTCTGAATGGTAGGTGCTACTCTGATTTCAATAGAAACAGTATTCCAAAGTAGGACAGCACATTGCCTAATGGTTTAGTTTGTATAGAAGCTAAACACCAGATTGAGCTGGATGTAAGATTTTCCTCCACTAAAGAAAACACACAAACTGGGACACATTAGGCCAGAATGCAAAATTCATGAGGGGTGGTGGGGGTACTGGCGAGATCAAGAGAGTAGATTCTTGCCCACTTCCTTGTCTTGGATCTTTTCCTACAAAATCTACAGGGATTCTGCAAGATGTCACATGCAAATTCTTCTTCCACAGCGGGAAAAAATATTGCAGCAGAAATAGCTCAAAACTAATAAAATGTACGAACTTCCTCCTCCTGGTTATCCTGCCAGTTCATGACATGTGGGCTGCACACTGTCTTGTTTCATGAGTGGGGGAGCAAGGTCAAAATTTGACTCCCCCCTCAGCCCTCACGCTGCCTTCCCAAAGCCAGCTAAGCAAGGTGCTGGGCTTTGAGAAAGAGGTGCAAGGCTCTGGCAGAGTCCTAGAGCCCTCCCATCTCATTCCCAGAGCTGGAAAATAATAACCAGGCTTTGGGAAGGAGGAGGGAAGGCCTCTAGGACAGGGGGGCTGGTATAGGAAATACTTACAGGGTGATGGAGGATGACAAGGGGATGGGGGCCAGTGCACAGAAATCAGAGCGGCATGAGTCGGTGGAGCCCGTTTCCCCAAACACGGCAGGCTCCGAGGCATCATCATCATCATCATCATCATCATCATAATAAATTTTTATTTATACCCCGCCCTCCCCAGTCAAGGCCGGGCTCAGAGCGGCTTGCAAGCAATAATAAAAACAAGTTGAATGATTACAACTTAAAAACAAAATTAAAATACAACATTAAAATATTACAACATTAAAATAAAATGTAGCCTCAATACAGGAGGAGAAGGAAAGAAAAAAGAAAGAGAGGGAGGGAATCAAATTGGCTCCAAGCCAAAGGCCAGGCAGAACAACTCTGTCTTACAGGCTCTGCAGAAAGAAATCAGATCCTGCAGGGCCCTGGTCTCATGAGGCAGAGCGTTCCACTAGGCCGGAGCCAGAGTTGAAAAGGCCCTAGCTCTGGTTGAAGCCAATCTAACTTCCTTAGGGCCCGGGACCACTAGGGTGTTGCTATTTATGGACCTTGAGGCTCTCCGTGGGGCATACCAAGAGAGGCGGTCTCGTAGGTACGAGGGTCCTAGGCCGTAAAGGGCTTTAAAGGTCAAAAGCAGCACCTTAAATCTGACCCTGTACTCTACCGGGAGCCAGTGCAGCTTGAAAAGCACTGGGTGAATATGCTCCCATGGCAGAGACCCCGTGAGGAGCCTCGCCTCGCTGCAGCATTCTGCACCCGCTGGAGTTTTTGGGACAGCTTCATGGGCAGCCCCGCGTAGAGCGAATCACAGTAGTCAAGCCTGGAGATGACCATCGCATGGATCACTGTGGCCAGGTCGGGGCGGGAAAGGTAAGGGACCAACTGCTTGATGCAGCGAAGGTGGAAAAATGTCGCCTTGGCTGTTGCTGTAACTTGCACCTCCATGGAAAGGGAGGCGTCAAGGATTACACCCAAACTCTTAATGGAAGGCAATGGCACTAATTGGGCCCCCGCAAGAGAAGGGAGTTGGTCCCTTATCCCCATGCCATCCCAACCCAGCCATAGGACCTCTGTCTTCGAAGGATTTAGTTTCAATCGGCTCCCACGAAACCATCTAGCCACAGCTTCCAAGCATCTGGTCAGTGTGTTCGGGGCCGAGTCAGTGTGGCCATCCATCAGCAGATAGAGCTGAGTGTCATCAGCATACTGGTGACAGCCCAGCCCAAAGCTCCGGATAATCTGGGCAAGGGGGCGCATAAAGATGTTAAAAAGCATCGGGGAGAGAATTACGCCCTGCGGCACTCCACACACCAAGGAGTGGCACAACAACATTTCCTCCCTAGTGCCACCCTCTGTCCCCGACCAGAGATAAAAGAGCACAGCCAGTTATGGGCTATGCCCTGTATCCCCACGTCTGCGAGGCGGTGGTCCAGAAGATCATGATTGACCATGTCAAAGGCCGCTGACAAATCTAAAAGGATCAGCAGTCCTGACCCGCCTCAATCCAGGGCTGGCCCACCCACAAGGTCAGCTGAGGCAGCCACCTTGGGTGGCAGAACCTCAAGAAGCAGTGCACCCCATCCCATTGCCTCCATGGCTGGTGGAGAGCAGCAGTAACTTTGGGCAAGATCTTGTGATATTCCATGTGCTCCATGAGATCTCGCATGATCTCGCCGGAACCCGACGCTGTCCTCACTGCTTCATGGGCAGCACCAAACAGCCCAGGTAGGGGAGGCATTGGTAAGGGGGATTTGGTGGTGGGGCAGGGGCGAAGAGGCAGCTTCCTATTTTGCTTCAGGCAATGAAATGGGACGCGCCTCCCCTGCGAGGGACAGCCAGACAGGAAAATTCTCTGGGAAGTCTTTGCGTATACTCTTTGCATATATAAATAGAAGTGAGGAGGATTAGAAGCTTATTATTCATTTCAGAGAGATGCCTTATCTTGAAGGGCCAAGATTAATTATGAGCATGATTCTGGTGCTATTGCGTGTCTCGACTTGTTCCCAGTATGTTATATAGACAAATGGAATTGAAAGACTTTAGACACATGTTATTTGTTGATTATTGGAGGATAGATGGGTAGATAGATGTTCTTAGTTGACTCATTGTCTAGAATAATTTTTTCCTTTGCAGTTCTCTCCCACACACATTGCATTTTATATTGTGGAAATGTTACACTAGTTGTTCCTGTTTAATGTAAACTGGCGGAATTTCTTTCCTTTATCAAATACAATGATGTTTTGGTGGTGTTGTTTGTTTTAAAAAAATCAACTCGACACTTAACAGAACAACCGGAAAACCACATCTGAAACTGTGGCAGCCATAAATGAGAAGGCTGACAGTGGAGGTCATACCATAGAGGAGACCTCCCAAGCCATGGAGAGCAGCAGAAATGGGGAATGCAGGACACACACCCCACTCACACACCTTTTCTGCTTTCCTCCAAGTGGGAGACAGAGAGTGGTGCCAACAGTAGCAGAAAGAAGGCAGAAACCCATTGGGTAAAACAAGAGCTTAAATCAGAGTTGGGGACTCTGTAGGACTCCATCTCCCATCAGGCCCCAACCATCATGGCCAATGCTCAGGGGTGATGGGAGTTGTGGTCCAGCAACATCTGAATGGCTACAGGTTCCCTGCTTTAAAGGGGCAGCATCTCCCTGTAAACCAAGTAATATTGTGTTGCTCCAGGTCCTCATTTGTCTGCTTTCTACCTGCCAAATACTCACACCGAGCCGAGGCCATTGAGACTGGTAGGGTGGACAGCAGGGAGCCTAACAGTAGGTGGCGCCAGAGCCAATGACAAGCAGAGCCAATTGATTCTCATTTTTATCGCTATCCTCCTCTCTGTTGTGTTCTACAAGAGCAAAGCTGGGACTTTAGAGGAGGAAGCTGTCACAGGCAATGCCCCGCCCCCTCTGGCTTGGTAATAAATAAGGAGGAAAATCTATGAAATCCACAAGCTTCACCCCGTGTCTCTCATCAAATTTAACTAAATCCTGCCGCCACCACCAGCCCATGTTGTTGTTGTTTAGTCATTTAGCTGTGTTCGACTCTTCGTGGCCCCATGGACCAGAGCTATGAGTTATGCCATTCAGGGCCACCCAAGACGGACAGGTCATGGTGGAGAGTTTTGATTAAACGTGATCCACCTGGAGCAGGAACCGACAAGCTGCTCCAGTATCCCTGCCAAGAACACTCTGCCACCCCATAGCCTTGTACAAAACTACAGTAGCTAAGTGGATTATTGCAAAAGTGTGCGAGGCCCCCTCTGGCTCCCTTTGAACACCAAATGTGTGCAAAGCTTTGAAGCCAAAACTCAAGGAAATGTATTCCAAAGCTATCCTTATGATTTACTGGCTTAAGGGTGGAAGGTAGGTCAGCAGCCCAGCAGCTATTTCTGAGGATGAATGTTATAAGACACCTTCACTAAAGGTGACTGTGGCCAGCAGATTCCAGGCACTGTAATAATCAATACAATGTAATAAATAAATGGGAATGCTTTCACCCCCATCCCAAAGAGTCCTAATGCTGGGGGTGGGGGGGGGGAGATTATTCAGTCATACTAGAATACGTTTAGCATGGATAGCTGTTTTGAGGCTGGTTGAAACCTATGAAAGGAACGATCAATTATTCAAATGGCAGCAGCTTAGCCTTTTTTTAGAAGCGGTAGATTCTCGAGGAAATTAAAGAATGACCAAATGCCTCCGTGTTACTCTTGGATCCATGTCATATTCATTTAGTTTCTACGTGAGCCAAGGCTTTTAGCATAGTGGCACCAGTAATTTGGAATGCTAATGAAATCTGACAGGCACCTGCAATTCTGATATTTCATCGCCTGCTGAAAACGTCTGTGTTTCCCCAAGCGTTTTCGAAGAATTAATTCAATTCAGTGTTGGTCATTTGTTCGGTGTTTTATGGTTTTATAATTTTATGATGTTTTTGTGGCCTTATGGCACACTGCCATAATATTTTTAAATGACTTGGCTATTTATAAATATTCTTCTAAATAAATGAAATTAAGAAGATGTTTTGACTAGAAACGTGCATTAAAAATAGCAGGGCCTGCCGACGACATGAGAGTCACTTAAGATAGCAGAACGGAAACTCGAGTATCTCTCTGGCTTATCAGTAGCTTTGACTCATTTGTTATCTAATGATGGGAAAATGAGGTTTTACCAGTCACCACATTGGGTTTCATAGGCAGGGAGCAGCACCAAACACCGTCCATGACTCAAATGCTGGACCCCTGTGGCTAAGTGAAGGAAAGGCACTCTCCACTTTGAAAGAATTTAGTCGTCTAATCCAACCCCCCTGCGAGGCATGAATTTCAACAGTTTCCCATCCAATCTGAAACCATACCAGACCACTAGGGGTTAATTATAATTGAATCATAAAACTGGAAATTAAATTAAGGCATCAATCCTAAGAATGCTTATTGGACATTAAGTCCCTTAAAAGCAGTGGAACTTCCTTTGGAGAAACTGGGATGATATTCACTTTTGCTCCTCTGCTTCCCAACAGTTGCATCTATACTAGACATTTCAAGCACATTTACAAAATACAGTTCCCAGAATTCTTTGAGGGAAGCCATGTGCTTAAATGTATGGTGCGGTGGATGGTGTTACGTGTATTTTTTTTCCCAATGGTCCAACGCTGCATGTGCAACTAAAGAACAGGACGCCTGGAATCTTTTTCACAAACTTTGTGAGGGAGAGCTAAGGTGTGTCTGCTTCACACAGCTGCAAGATGCTACGTACTAAAACCAGTGTTGAAAAATAGTTCTTCAAAATCAGCTTTGCTGGACTGGTCATGTTGTTCAGATGCCTAGTTATTGTCTTCCAAAGCAACTACTCTATTCCAAACTTAAAAATGGAAAGCATAATGCTGGTGGTCAACCAAAAGGTTTAAAGACTCTCTCAAGGCAAATTTTTAAAAAGGTAGTATAAACACTGACAACTGGGAAACACTGGCCCGCGAGCGCTCCAACTGGAGAACAGCCTTTACCAAAGGTGTCATGGGCTTTAAAGATGCTCAAACTCAGAATGGGGGGGACGGGGGACATACTAAGAGGAAGGCATGCTTGGTAAACCCTCATTGTGATCAGCTCCTGCCTGGAAACCAATGTCCCCACTGTGGAAGGACATGTGGATCCAGAATTAGCCTCCACAGTCATTTACGGACTCACTGTTAAAACCGTGTTTATGATATAAGATAACTAAGAAATTCTTGGAAGTAACAAAATAGGCCCAGGGATAGAAAAAGATTAGTATAGTGAAAATTATGGACTAGAACAGAAAGTAAAGATAAGAAGTTTGTAACTGAAAGAAGATATTTGTGTTATAAATATGAAATTGGAAACTGTTAAATATGTGATACGCTGAAATTCAGATTGGAGGGTGTCGAGGAAGTCATATAGCAATGTAATTTAACCAGGAAACAAGAAGAAACAATTGTTATTTTTTGTTGTTAAGTTTTTATGTTGTGTTAAGTGTAATGTTTTTTCCTTTGTGTTAATGTTTGTGCTTTATAAGAGAAAATTAATAAAAAAATTGGGGGGCGGGGAAAGAACCGTGTTTATGGAAGACAATCTTACTCAGCTACGAGTGATCGCCAAAGAAGAAGACTAAAACTGAAATGCAGCAACTGTATTCTGATGAGTTTAGGGTTTATTTTTTAAAAACGTCTTGAGCTAGATGGCAACCCTCTTATTTGCTATATCGTACAGCTGTGGTTCTCTAAAACTATGGGTAGACTCAAAGAGATCACAGAACACTTGGAAGGAAGGATATAGAAATGTTGGGGGGAGAGGATCCTGAAATATTTTTATCTTTTTGCAAAAATAATGGATTGCTTAATAAAATAAAAAAACTCAGCAGTTTGCCATAAAAATGCAGCTACCACTATAAAAACATAGAATCATAGAATCATAGAGTTGGAAGAGACCACAAGGGCCATCAAGTCCAACCCCCTACCAAGCAGGAAACAACATTCAATAAAATTACCGTCCAAAAGTGGGTGAAAACACAAGTGTATATCTCAAATGAAAATGAGCCACGTACAAAACAAAAATTAAACATTTCAGAGTCTAGGAAAGCTTGGGTAAACGTAAACATTTTAAAGAGGTGTTTAAAGGTCACCGCTGTCTCCTCCACCTTGTGAATTAGCTGAGGGAAGGCATTCCAGAGGATTGGGTGCAATTGCTCAGAAGGCCTGATTCTGCATTGTCACTAAGTGACAATCTGCTGGTCGTGGAATGACTACCAAGGTCTCCTCAGAAGATAATACAGATCAGCTTGGTCTGTACCAAGGAAGGTGGTCTAATTGAGGCTTTAAAAATCAACTACAAAACTTTGAACTTGGCTTGGTAGCTAATAGCCGGCCAATACAGATATTTTCACACTAGTACAGCTGCATTTTGCACTATCTACAACTTCCAAACCAGGTGTAAGTGTAGTCCGACATACAGCACATGACAGTGAGATGAACATGGGGTTACCAGTGTATGGACCACCATATAGCAAGGCTACCCCTAGCTAGGATTGGTTGTAGCTGATGCACCAAGTTGGGAATGGGGTGCTCAGAGCCACTGAGGTCACTTGGGACTCTAGTGCCAGCAATGGATCTGGGAGCATCTCCCAAACTTTGAGTCTGTTCCTTCAGAGGGAGTGCAGCCCCATCCAGAGCTGGTACACAACTGGGAACCACCCATCCGTAAGGTCTCCATCTTGTCAGGATTCAGTCACTATTTATCCGACCCATGACTACATCCATGCACAGGTTTGGGAAATGCATGGCCTGTCCTGGTTCTGATGTTACAGAGGAATAGAGCTAGGTACCTGTATCTCCTCATGACTGCACCAAGGTGGAGTCTGAAATGGAGGTGGAGCATTTGAGGAAAGGTAGCATTTGAAGTTTTTGGTTTAGAGAAAAGGCAAGCAGGAGGTGGCATGATAGTTTATGAAATTATGGGTGGTAGTTGTGGTGATAATGATAATATATTTATACCCTACCCACCTGGCTGGGTTTCCCCAGCCACTCAGGGCGGCTCCCAACAGAATATTACAAACATGATAAAACATCAAACATTTAAAACTTCCCTAAACAGGGCTGCCTTCAGATGTCTTCTAAAAGTCAGATAGTTGTTTATTTCCTTGACATAAGTTTCCCCCCTCTCTCATAACCCTTGAACTCATGGACATCAGTGAATCAGGATGTGTGAAGATGCAGAACAAATAAAAGAAAGCACTCTTTGCATGGTGCATGGTTAAACTTTGGAACCCATTCACACAAGCAGCAGTGGTGGCCACTTGAATGGCTTTCAAGAGAGTTGAACAAGTTCAGGGAGGATCAGTGGCTACATTCCATCTCTATGGAGGAAGGCAGTAATGCTTCTGAAGGCAGTTACAGTGGTACCTCGGGTTACATACGCTTCAGGTTACAGACTCCGCTAACCCAGAAATAGTGCTTCAGGTTAAGAACTTTGCTTCAGGATGAGAACAGAAATTGTGTGGCGGCAGCAGGAGGCCCCGTTAGCTAAAGTGGTGCTTCAGGTTAAGAACAGTTTCAGGTTAAGAACGGACCTCCAGAACGAATTAAGTACTGAAGCCGAGGTACCACTGTACTGGAAACCACATTGATGGCGGGAAGAGTGCTCTTGAGTTCAGGTCCACGCCAACAAACAATAGGGACAACTCCACTATGCCATCACCTCAAACCATGAAAGGAGATTTTGGTTCCTTAGTTTCTAGGGCATTTTACACCAATGACCTCTCTTCTCCACCTAGTGGTTGCTACCACTACTTTTTGAGCGTCTTGCACAAGGATCATTCCAGTGGGACAGCCTGTCGTCATTCTGTGTTCATGTCCTGTTTGCAGGTTTCCCACAGGCACCTGGTTGGCCACTGTGAGATCAGGATACTGGACTAGATGGGCCACTGGCCTGATCCAGCAAACTCCTTTTATGTTCTTACATAAGAGGTAAGGTAAAGGTAAAAGGGAGGGACACGGGTGGTGCTGTGGGTTAAACCACAGAGCCTAGGACTTGCCGATCAGAAGGTCGGCGGTTCGAATCCCCGCGACGGGGTGAGCTCCCGTTACTCAGTCCCTTCTCCTGCCAACATAGCAGTTCGAAAGCATGTCAAAGTGCAAGTAGATAAATAGGTACTGCTCCAGCGGGAAGGTAAACGGCGTTTCCGTGCGCTGCTCTGGTTCGCCAGAAGCGGCTTAGTCATGCTGGCCACATGACCTGGAAGCTGTACGCCGGCTCCCTCGGCCAATAAAGCGAGATGAACACCGCAACCCCAGAGTCGGTCACGACTGGACCTAATGGTCAGGGGTCCCTTTACCTTCAGCTAAAGGTAAAAGACCCTGAACATAAAGCTAGGACACCTGAATCACTGAGAGCCAGGACACCTGAATGGGTTGGGTGTTGTTTCACAAAATATGTCAACTGATGCATGTTGGATATGTGTGGATGAGTTCTCCCCCACTCAACCTTTGATGGATTTATGAATTGTAGAGTTGCACATGAATTAGCCACATTGCTTTTGAAACTTTGTAGTCCAACCCGCTGCAGGAATTTCAACTAGATCATATATGACAGGTGACCATCCAACCTCTGCTTAGAAACCTCCAAGGAAGGAGAGTCACTGCCTCTCAGGGCAGTCTGTTCCACTGTCAAACAGCTCTTACTGTCAGAAAGTTCTTCCTGCTGTTTAGTTGGAATCCTTTTTGTTTGTTTGTTTGTTTCTTGAAGCCATCGGTTCGGGTCCTAGCCTCCAGAGCAGGAGCCAGTGTGGTGTAGTGGTTAAGAGCGGTGGACTCATAATCTGGGGAACCGGGTTCACATCTCCGCTCCTCCACATGCAGCTGCTGGGTGACCTTGGGCCAGTCACACTTCTTTGAAGTCTCTCAGCCCCACTCACCTCACAGAGTGTTTGTTGTGGGGGAGGAAGGGAAAGGAGAATGTTAGCCGCTTTGAGACTCCTTAAAGAGAGTGAATGGCGGGATATCAAATCCAAATCCAAAACGAGATTGCTCCATCACAGCCCTTGAGATAGTTGAAGATGGCTGTCTTATCTCCTCTCAGTCTCCTCTTTTCCAGGCTAAACACACCCAACTCCCTCAGCCGTCCCTCATGAGGCTTGGTTTCCAGACCCTTGGTCATCAGAGGATTGGTCAAATCTATACAGGCTAAGACTATTAGTGGCTGCTAGCCATAATGGCTTGGTTCACTATTGGAGGCAGTATCTCTCTTTTGCTCCTTTTTTTCTGTCACGATTGCAAATTTAAAAAAACGATGTTGTTTTTTTAAAAAACAAAAACCCTCCAGCCTACCAGTGCTGTGAAAATCATCCCCAGCACTGACAGAGCTGAAAAAACGCTAGCGGGGGAGAAATGGCTTCCCCACCTCCCCTGACCACCAACATATGTGTAAAAATGCATCAAATGAGTGAAAACTCCATATGGAAGTGCGAACGAGGGCTGCTATTTATAGAAGCTTGTAAATCAGGGAGTTCTCACTCGGCATCACGGAGATCATCTTCTCTTTCGACTGTGAAGCAATAAATTAGGAACACGGCAAACTGCTTGGTAGCAGGTCAGATCCGCTGTCCGTCTAGTTCAGCACAGTCTCTTCCAGGGGCAAAAAAAGAAAATGACACCCCCCCCCCGAATGTTGTTGGACTCCAACACGGTGGCGGAGCTTCATGCTCCGGCACCGGGGTCGGAGAGCAGGAGGGGGTGGGGCTGGCACGCATCCTGGGGGCGGGGCGCCCAGTGGGGGGGGACAGCTGCGATGGCACCCTGGGGGTCGCGCTGCCAGGGGCGGTGTGCTCCCCCCGCCCTCCTCTTCCTCCGCCAGTACTCCAACCATAGGCGCCGACTCCATGGGGCCTGAGGGGGCCCGAGCCCCCTCAAAAATTCGTTTGGGGGGGCTCCGCCCCCCCAATAATCTCGGGCACCCCTCCAGCAGAGCGCCACCGCCACCCCTCCCCCAGCCCAAAATGCACAGGGTCGGGCTGCATGCCTCCTGCCCTCCCTCCCGAGCAAAAGCTCCACCCAATTTCCTTCGGAGCTGATTAATAGGCGCAGCACGCTCTCCCCTATTCGCTCACGAGGAGGCGGCGCCACTTTATCTGCATATTCATGAGCTTATTTATTATTCATGAGCTTTCGGGGGCTCCCCCAATATTTTTTATAAGTCGGCGCCCCTGACTCCAACACCCATCAGCCCCAGCCAGCAGGGCCTGCGGCCAGACCTGAAGGGCCAGACCTGAAGGAAGTCCAACAGCCCTTGGAGGGCAGGAAGTTCGCTGCCCCTGGTCTGTTCTGATTGGCTGTGTCTCTTCACTTTCTACTTTATTCTTCTACCTGAAGATGCCAAGGATTGAACCCGGGGCCATCTGCAGCATGGTGTATTCTCAGCCAGTGAGCTATGGCCTCTTCCTCAAGTCAGGCCAATGGTCCATGATGATATTGTCTACACCAGGGGTCAGAAAACTTTTTCAGCAGGGGACCAGTCCACTGTCCCTCAGACCTTGTGGGGGGCCAGACTATATTTTTTTGGGGGGGGAATAAACGAATTCCTATGCCCCACAAATAACCCAGAGGTGCATTTTAAATAAAAGGACACATTCTACCCATGTAAAAACACCAGGCAGGCCCCACAAATAACCCAGAGATGCATTTTAAATAAAGGGACACATTCTACTCATGTAAAAACACGCTGATTCCCAGACCATCCACGGGCTGGATTTAGAAGGTGATTGGGCCAGATAATTTGCCTACTCATGGTCTACACACTGACTGGTGGCAGCGGTCCAGGGTTTCAGGCAAAGTCTTCCCCAGTGGTAAGAATTTACTTCTACACCACTTTGTTTGTTACGCAGGTGAGGAACCACCTTTTAAATAAAGCATGGGAATCCAGGAGGGACCCAGTGTTTATTGTAGCTATTGAAATAGGTCTCCAATTTTTATATCGCCCCTAATATGGGAAGCTGCCTTATATAAAGTCTGGTCATTGGGCCATATTGTTTAGTATTGTCTACACTGATTGCAAATGGATCTCCAAGGTTTCAGGCAGCAGAGAGCTGCTGTCACTTGGTGTAGACAAAAAGGAGTTGGGTGGAGCAATGGTCTAACTTGGTTTAAGGCAGCTTTCTATGCTCCTATGACTAATAGACTTATTATGACATAGCACTTAGGAAGTAGTCCTTAGTTCACAAAAGCTAGTCATCCAAATATGGGCTGTAACCAATGCTGGTCCGACTCAGAGTAGACCCATTGAAATTAACGGACACGGCTAACTTTGGCCCATCAGTCTCAGTAGGTCTACTCTGGTTGGGATTGAGTTGGGTGCAACCTTATGCTTAAACATGGGTGTATCAGTACGGTCTGTGGCAATTCAATTAAAGCTTAAACATACGCAAAATAAGCACAGTCACATTCACCACAGCAGTAATGGCTAAGGACACAGGCTGTAGTGGAACAAGAAGCCCTTATCTCTATTCCTACCCAAACAAATAAAATCAAACCAACTGATAAGTTGTGATTCACCCAAACAGCATGCACCTTGCCCAGAAGTGACAGAAAGTTACCAAGAAGAAAAATCACTTCTGGATTCTTAGAACATTTCCAGGAAACTAATCCACTTCGTCATGCCATAGTGGTCAATGCCACAGCTAACCCCCGTCTTTTCTATTACTTATTTATTTTATAAAACCTATACACCATTCAATTGCAAAACAACAGCAACAAAGCTGTTTACCAAAAAAGTGTTCTACAGTGTGATCCTATACATGGCTATTCAGAAGGAAATCTCACTGTAAACTTACTCCCAGGTAAGTTTGTTTAGGAATCTCTATAGTTAGGAATTCCTGGGAGTAGGAGTGGAAGTGTCAATTTTGTTTCTCTCGGTTTCTCTTTTTTAAATTTTATTCCTAAATTCATTTCTCCGCATTTTGATGCAGTCTGTGTTTTTGTTTGTTTTTAAATGCTCATAAAAATTCACCAGCATTTCAGTGAGGCTTTCTAATAATGAGCACAATTTTGTTTGCAGTTTTGACTAACGCATACATTTTTGCAAGCAATCTCCCCCTTGGACGAAGCATTTTTATATGTTTGCTTCTATATTCATTTTCACCCACACTTTCCCCCAACAGATGCATTTCAATAGACATTGGTGAGTTGCAGAACAGCATCGCAAAATCTGAACAAGTGCGGATTTCAAAGGATGGCTGTACTCCAGTTCTTATATGGTTCGGAAAAGTACAAATGGGATAGATTCAGCTTTAAATGTGAACTGAATCAAATTTCTCCCCCATCCGTACTGGGAGTAAGCCAATGGTGTCTGATCCATCAGGGCCTTGTCCCACCAACTTCAGTCTGCCTTTCTCAGAGGATTTTCTCTGCCAATTATTAGATTTGGCTCGGCCTACTCATAGGTCTCACTGCCTTTTGCCCTACCAGTCCTTATGGGCACCAGTCACTACTGGAGTAAGCCCTATTGGACTTACTTCTGAACAGATGTGTCTAGAATTGCACTGCTAGTCTGGTTCAGCTCTGTCATGGGAATCACCAAGCCAACTAGTTCTGAATCAATGCCAACCACTGCAACAAAAACTATCACTGCAATGGAAGCAGTAGGTGTGGGGGGAGAGTTAGATCAAAGTGCTGCTGGAAACTCTTATCAAAGTCTAGGGATGGGGTGCCAAAGACCAAGAGATGCAGCTGAAACCCAACGATGGGAGCAACCAAAGGCAACAATTTGAAAAGCTCTTTGGTGTAAGATGTGGAGCAACCACCTAATAATGTACATTGATGCACATCATCAAACTGTAGCGGGGGGAAGTACTTTCCTTGCCTATCCCCAAAGGGAAAAGGCCATAACTCAGTATTAGAGCATCTGCTATGAATGCAGAAGGTCCCTGGTTTGATCCCCAGCATCTCCAGGTAAGACTGGTTAGGAGAGACTCAAGTCTGCAACACCGGCAAGTTGCTGTCAGTGAGTGTAGACCACACACAGCTAGATGAACCAATGGGTCTGAGTGGGCATAAGGTAGCTTAGTGTGTCCTGAGAGGCTGCCACACCCAGAAAGCTTCTCAGTAAGATCAATTCTACACTTTCAAGAGAAACCTGAAGGCGTTTTATATCCCAGGAGTCGAGGACTTTGAGTGATTTTTGCAACAAATTCTGGGCGCATCTTGATTTCCCAGGAAAGTGGCAGAGGGAACAAACTGGTGCATAATCAACTGAATTCAATTCTTCCTCCCAACGTAAAGGTTAACAGCTGCTGTCTTTGGGGCAGTTGACTTGAACTGGGTGAGGTGGGGGCAGGGAGGATCCAAGCTTCTTTCCATTGGAGGTTTTGGAGCGTGGGTGATGGTTAATGATTGTATTCTTGGGAGAAGCTGGAAGGCTTGAACCGACAACAGATTTGGCACGCAAGAGCCTTTGTTAAGTCAGCCCATTCAGCATGACTGAAACGCCATTGACAAGGGACCATCCTTCCCCCTCGCTCCCATAAGACATCATCCATGGGGCAAAACAAAGTGCATAGAGGTCCCTCTTGCCCTTTTCCTACGACTTAAACTGCTGCTAGCAGTTTTCTTTTTTAAAAAATCCACATGCTTTTGTAATGCTATTTGAGAGAGAGATAACAAAGGAAAAGTCTGCCTCTGAAATGCTTCCACAAACCTGCCTCTCCACCCCCTTTTCTAACAGCAAAGCACTTTGCCAGTATTTGCCTAGTTTAAGGATTGGGGGTTGGGGTTTTTTTGTTGTTTTTTGTTTGCAAAGGCATAATAAAGTATGGTTAACTTGAGTTACAAGGAGTGGGGTGGAGGGAGACCACGGGAAGATCCCCTTTTCTTCTGTCCCTCTCCCCGGTTTATTTTCTCCCACTAAGGGGTAATAAGAGAGAAACCTTTTTCTCGGAGATCTCTCCTCCTCACAGCCTCAAAAAGCATCACCAGAAAAGCACTAGAGAACATCCTTGCCAAATATAGGCACAACTCCCTTTTGTTCCTAGGAAGCAATTGCTCAGTTGCACGCCTGCTTGGTGATACTAGAACAGAGGGAGGGAGTGTGTGTGTGTGTGTGTGTGAGAGAGAGAGAGAGAGAGAGAGAGAGAGAGACTGACAGACTGACTGAAGGCCATTTGGGAAAGGGCTGCCACTGGTGCTTAGCATGCAGAAAGTCCCAGGTTTAAATCCTGGCATCTCCCAGTAGAGCATGGAAAGAAACCTCTCTGAAACCCTGGATAGCCACTGCCATTCTATGCAAACAATATTGAGCCAGAGAGGGATCAATGACTTGACCCAGGATAAACAGTGTTCTTCTGCTTTGGGGGAGGGGCACAGCTCAGTGAGAGCACCTGCTTCTCATGCAGAAGGTCCCGAGTTCTATCCGTGGCGTTGGGACTAGAGAAGACCCCTTGCCTGAAGCCCTGGGGATCTTCTGCTACCAGCCAGTGCAGGCAACACTGAGTCAGATGGACCTATGGTCGACTGGGCAAAAGCAGCTCCTTACATTGTTGATAGCTGCCCAGCTCCCTAGCTTATCCTATCCGATGCAGAAACAGGAGGAGCCCAGACCACGAAGCCCGCATGGGGAGGTGGGAAGTACTTACTTCTCCCAAGCCCCTCGGCTCGCCACGCCGTCTCCTCCACTGCCCCATAGCGTCTCAGAGGCTTCTCTGCTTCCATGCTGGCCGAGATGGATCTCTTTAACTCCATGCCGGAGCCCTTTTCTGCCTGGGCCCTGTTCCCTCGGCTGCTTGGCGGGCTCCCCTTCCTCCTAGCAGACCATCCCAGCCGGAGGAAGGGCTTGGAGAAAAGGGAGACGCAGAGGGACTTCGGGAGCTGCTCGGTGCGCGTTTCTCGGCTTGTTTGCTACCAACGCCGGGGCTGGCCAGCCTCGCTGAGCTCACTGCATCTCCCTCCGTCGCGCTGGTACCCAGAGGAGGAGGGGAGGGGAGGGATGCAGCGCGCATGCTCAGTGCGAAGATGCTCGTGAAAGGAAGCGCCCGAGGGAACGCAGGGGAGGGGGAAGCAGGCAAACAATGAGGGCAAATATGTCGTAGTGGGGATGGAGGGTATGTATATGTACATGTTGATTGAGTATGAGAAAATGCTAATCAGTGCCCACACATAGCAGGGCGTCAGAGGGAGATAACCTTTTCTGAGTCTCTGTGTTATCTGTGTGTGTTCGGGCGTGGGGTAGGGAGGAAGAGGCAGCACCCCCAAAAAATCCCCAGCCCTAAGAGCAGAGGTGCCAACAGGGCAAGACTCTGGGGCAGAAGAAGTTTAAAAGTCCAGGGACCTACTCAGGAGAGTTTATTTGTTTGATAAGGATATTTGCAAACCTCCAACTCATGAGTTCTGGTGGTTAACAAATTATTTTATTGTGCATTGCATATGTCTATATTTCTGTATCTCAATAGATACAAATATAGATATAATGGGGGTCTATAATAAAATCATGGAAACATCATATACTCATAAAATGCAGAAGAAAGAACCAATGAGGAATTAAATTAATTCTCTAAACAAATAAAAGACTTAGTGAAACAAAAACATTTTGAGCAGGTGACAGAATATCTTTTTTTTTAATGATATTTATTAAGTTTTCAAAGGAAAAAAATTACATAAATAAAAAGATTAGAAGAAAAAACAAAAAGAAAAAGAAAAAATACAAAATACAGAAAAAAGATAAAAAACATTTAAAAAGAAAACACATCAATCTTTCCATGTCATATATTCATATCCTTGCTTCCCTGACCTCCTCACATCTCCCTTTTTTGTATTCCAATTCAGTTAGTTAATTCAGCAATTTTTCCCCTCTTTGTTTTTATCTTAATCCTTTAACTTAATATCATATAACTTTGAGTTCTCACCTGTTAATAATCCATTTTTCATACACCTTTAAAACATTGCTGCTTAAACCTCTTAACATCATTCTGACATCATTCTAACATTCATTAATTTTGCAATATTTCTGTAAATAGTCTTCAAATTTCTTCCAATCTTCTTCCACCGACTCTTCTCCCTGGTCTCAGATTCTGCCAGTCATAGCAGGTGACAGAATATCAGGATTCTAGGTGCCTGCCTGATTTAAAGGAGAACAGTGCCCCAAAGTATTGATACCCTTACACTAAAAGCCTTCCTATGTGTAGAAACTATATCAATATGAGAGAAGGGTGGGGCAGTGAGGGGAGATTCTCCAGAAGAGGGCAGTGATCTGGCCAGCATATGAGAGCTTTCCCTGACCCCTGCCTTCTGCCCCAGCCAGCATGAACAATGGGTTTGCAGAGATGGCAGTGGCTGTGCCATTTTGCCACCACTGTCCATCCAGGGTTTGCTCTGCCAGATGTGACGACACACTGGGAAACTTAGACATTCTTTAGGTGGGTCAGAGGAAGTTAGGTAGAGGCCAAATTTTCAGTTAGGGTAAAGGTAAAGGGACCCCTGACCATTAGGTCCAGTCACGGACGACTCTGGGGTTGCGGCACTCATCTCGCTCTATAGGCCGAGGGAGCCAGCGTTTCGGGTCATGTGGCCAGCATGACTAAGCCACTTCTGACGAACCAGAGCGGCGCATGGAAATGCCGTTTACCTTCCCGCTGGAGTGGTACCTATTTATCTACTTGCACTTTGATGTGCTTTCGAACTGCTAGGTTGGCAGGAGCAGGGACCAAACAATGGGAGCTCACCCAGTCGCGGGGATTCGAACCGCCGACCTTCTGATCAGCAAGTCCTAGGCTCTGTGGTTTAACCCACAGCAAACCCATTGATTACTTTGTCAATGCAATTAAAATGCAGTTATCAATGCATATTGTTTTCTGAGTACCACCATCACAGTGCAGTTCAGTTGGTTGGAACATGGTGCTGATAATGCCAAGGTTGCAGGTTTGATTCCCATATGGAACAGCTGCATTGCAGGGGGTTGGACTAGATGATCCTCAGGGTCCCTTCCAACTCTACAATTCTGGAATTAGTTGGCTCCACCCACCAATGGCTCTAGCTCCACCTGCTGTTGGTCTCCCTGCCTTCCACCTTACCAGCCTCAAAGGGCACCTGCCACCTCTGTTTATTCATGAGATTTTCATCACAGGCAGCAAGAATACCAAGGCCAGCTGATGCACTTCCACCTTGCCTGATCTTCCATTTGGTCTGGACACGGCAGAGTTTCCCTTGGGCTGTTTTAAAGGACAGCAGATGCAAGAGTAACTTACAGACTGTTGTTTTGCATCCAGAACAAGAAAGGCCAGACAGTGCTATGAGTCAGGAGCTTAAGCAGCAGGTGGTGGTGCCGTTTTTACTGCTAATTTGGGGGTGATGACTGTGTGGAGACGTTGCTGGGGGTGGGCTGAACTGATTCATTGGAAGCAGTGCAGGAGTGGGAGGAAGCAAAGGCACCCATATGGGTTATGGTGGAGGGAGAGGTGGTGAAGACAGCTCAAAAGACAACAGCGGCCCACCCTCCAAAATACTAGTAATAATAATTCGGCTCTTCAAATATGACAGCGAGAAATGGCTTTTCTCTCCCTTTAATTGTGAATGCTGGAGGTGGGTGCCAACAAAAATGGAGCCCCAATGGACCTGTTGAGTAGCAAGGAAGAAATGTTAGAATGCTTGGGGAAGGAGAGGGGACTGTGGCACAGTGGTAAAGCATCTGCCTTGCAGGCAGAAGGTCTCAGGTTCAATTCCCAGCATCTCCAGATAGGAGGGGGGAGACTTGGCTGGAGAGCTGCTGCCAGCCAGTGTAGACAATATGGAGTTAAGATGGGTCACCGGCCTCACTCGGTATAAGGCAGCTTTGTACATGCCTAGGTTTCACAAAAAGAAATCTGAAACAAGCGTCAGACCTAAGGGGGCAACCCCCCCCACCCCAGAAAACAGCTGAAGGAGGACTGAGGATGCTCAAGAGCTACAGCACACTGGATCAGGGGACCAGGAACTTTTATTGATATCCTTACAGTTTATAGTATCTGGTTAACTGTGTCATAGTCTCATGCTTAGCAGCAGTGTGCAGAGCTCAGTGGAGTGGGAGGCCAGCAGAGTCCATGAGGTGTACTTGCCTGGATGCAGAGTCAGTATCCAAAGTCAGGTCCAGTCCTAGGGTTCAGCAAACAGCAATCCATGTGGTCAGAAGGTCCAGGGGTCAGGGAATCTGATGGTCATGGGGGTCAAGGGTCAAGACAAGCTGGAAGCAGCAAGGCAGGGCTAGGCATCTGGCTGCTGCTGGAAATTCTGCATAATAATAATAATAATAATAACAACAACAATAACTTTTTATTTATACCCCACCCTTCCTGGTTTAAAAACCGGGCCCAGGGCAGCTAACAGCAAATATAAATCATTGATTAAAATGTGACTTGAAAAAACATAAAATAGCATTGAATACAACATAAAATGCAGCATCAATATCAATAAAATTCAAAAATTCAGGGGTCATTTTTGGAAGAAGGCTGAAGCCAGCTGGTTCTCAACAGCTTCTTCTCTGTGTCCCTGAAAGTTGATCAGCTGCAAGTGGAGTTCACTCCCCCTTCAGGCTGCTGTTCATCAGGTGAAGCTGACTCTGAGCCCATGACAAAATGGCATGACTCCTGATTGGAGACGTTCTTCTAGGACAGAGGTGAGGAACCTCAGGCCTGGGTGTTAATTGCAGCCCACCAAACCTCTCCATCTCACCCTTGGATCTCTCCTCAGGTCACACACTTCTCGTTCCACACCACACCCCTCACTGGTCTTTTGTCAAACCCTGAGTGCTTTTGCCTGACTGGAAAATGTCCTTGAACTCTGCTAATGCCTCTTGCTTGCCTGGTTAGAGGATAGAGAGGGGTGTGTGAGTAGAGAAACTAGTCAAGTACAAAGGTACTGTAAAATGTGCATTTGTTGCTCCGCCCACTTTTGTCTCTGGCTCTGCCCCCACTGGCATGTGGCCCTCAGAAGGTTACCAAGATGGGAATGTGGCCTTTGGTATGAAAAGGGTTCCCTACCCCTGTTCTATGAAGCAAGGCTACACAGCAACATTTTGTTGCAGCTCCCACTTTTTTAATTCCAGCACCTGATGTGCTTCATTCTTTGTCACGTGCCCAGCACCTGAAGAGTCAACAAAAAATAAAATGCAGTTCTCATTTTAGAAAAAAAAAAAGCCGTAACAACTGCATCATAAAGCAGTAATAAAAACTGTCGGCTAACAATGCCGCCATTAAAAAACAACACAGAGCAAGTCGGCCCACAGGGAATTTTCAAATAGAAGTATAAGCACACAAGTGGAAACTGCAGCAAAATGTTATGGCGTGGAGGGCTGCTGTTCAGGAGTCCAGGCACTCAGTTCCGCCCCCTGTTGGCCGTAGCTCGATGGCAGAGGAGCCCAATCATCAGCCAGCATTCTGCGGTCCCCGGGCATGCTTGGTGCACATTGGGCTGTTTTGGGGGTCCTCTCCCCCCAACCTTGCACATATTTCCACAAAACACATGGCTTGAGCAGCATGACAATACTGCCTCCTGGGCAGGGCTGGCAACATTCTGGCTACATAAGCAACAGCACTCAGCACCTGAGGTTGGAAATGGAGGGAATGGTTTGTATACAGGACTTGTAAATGCAAGTGTGCTAGCTGCCAGTGAAATCATACCCTCAGTTTCAGGGGATTGTTAAAGTGTCACACTTCTCCATTCACGTGGGCAGTGATGAGGGTTTTGGGTTTTTTTAACAGTCAAGCTGTGTATAAATTTTATGAAATAAATAGGCAGCTTGTTCCCATTTTAGATGCTCTCTTCTGCCCCCAGGAATCTTCACATCCCCTTGTCTGAGTGTGCACAGAGGTAGCTCTCACAGAAAAAATCTACACCTTTATAGAGTCAGACCATTTGTCCATCTAGCTCAGTACAGTCTACACTGACTGGCAGCAACTCTCCAGGGTTTCAGACATAAGTCTTTTCCCAGCCTGAACTGGAGATGCTGGGGATGGAACCTGGAACATCCTGCATGCTCAGCACATGCTCCACCACTGAGCTCCAGCCCCACCCTCACTAGCCTTTATAAAACCCTCTCACCATCCTTCATCGATGCCCTGTCCAATCCATTTAGATTAAAGCCCGAATTACTGCTATATATGGAACCTGGGCTATTCAGCATGTATTTGACCATTCTCAATTGAGCTTACAATTTCATGTAAAGTTCTTCTATCAATGTCATGGGTTTCCCCACAGCAGCTCAGTGCTAATGTCCCTGCTGAGCTTTGGTTACGGATATAAAAAGAGGTGGTGCATGAAATGGAGTCAGCTGAGCATATTTCATTGAACAAATAAATGCAGGACTTCCATCTCCATCCTTCAAGTATTAGCCAGGTGATAAGGGCTAATACTGACATGCAGAGATCCTGCAAATGAATTATACTGCAGTTATTACAAAGTTCTGACTACCAGATTGGATTGTTTGCAGTATGTAAGCCCAGGGAAATACGTACATAAGTAATATGAATGGGGTTTGCTTGTTCCAAAGGTGTGAACAGCAATTGCAGAACAGAGAGAGAATTTCTATCCAGGTCAGATTGGCCAGTGCCTGGAAAGTCTGGATTTGGGAGTGGGGCATGGAGAGAAAATGCAAGAAAGAGGTGGCATGATAGAAGTTTATAAAATTATGTGTGGCATGGAGAGAGTGGATAGAGAAGAGTTTCTCATAGCATTAGAACTCAGGGGTATCCAATGAAACTGAAATTTGGAGGATTCTGGACAGATAAAAGAAAGTGCTTCTTCACACAGCACACAGTTAAACTATGGAACTCACTCCCACTAGAAGCAGTGAAGTCCACCAACTTGGGTTGATTTTAAAAAGAACTGTTGGAGGAAAGGATAATGTGTTTTTAAACTTAATGTTATATGTGGCCATCTGTAACCATGTACATGCCTGTCCAGCTGCACGTTGGCTATAAGCTTTAAAAAAAGAAAAATAAGGATGCATGTCCGTGGCAGCCAAGGTGACCGTTTGCCATGACCATTATCTGGGTGCTCATCTGGAGGCCCTCCAACCCCAGCCGTACCGCAGCATTTGGTATGGGTCATCTGGTCAGATGAGATGCTGCATAGTAGATCCATGATCAGGAAGGTGGCTTTTTGAAAGTTAAAAACAGCTGTCAGGAGGTGGGCATATTGGGTACCAGCTTACAGAGTTAGCCTACGTACATCAAGAGGCTGCTGTGCTTCAATCATGCCCACAGTGAATGAACAGAGGCAGGGTATGACAGCAGGGGAGGTGTGAACTCTTGTTTGGACCAGTCTGTGCCAGGAACCCATGGGGGAAAGGCAGACAAGTGATTCCAGAACCATGGATAGCTCCCTTGGAAGGTGGTAGCCTTTCCTTCACTGGAGGTTTTTAAGCAGAGGTTGGATGGCCAGCTGCCATGGATGCTTTAGTTAAGATTCCTACATTGCAGGGGGTTGGAATAGGTATCACTTGAGTTCCCTTTCAGATCTACAATTCTGATTCCATGCACTTGATCTCAGCACCATGGATAGCTCCAAGTGAAAGGCCTTTCCAAGTGAAAGTCGGGCTCAGGGGAAACTGTGTAAGCTACCCTGAATTCCTTGGAGGAAAAGTGGGATATAAATCAAAATAAATAATCAGAGCATGGCAGAGGTAAAGAAATGAATTCAGCAGTTGGGCCGGATTCTTATCTTCCCGCCCTCCTGTCCGGCAGTTGGGTGGCACTTTCCACCCACCAATCACCTGACATCACATCAGGCAACCTGGTTTTGCCAGTGCAGTTTGAAATGTGTCACTTACAAAGTGCCACTCACAGTGCTTTGGCATGGATTGGCCAAAATGGCCTGGTGGTTCTAAGCAGGCCCATGGGCCCACCGTGGCACAACCACCTGGCAATTTCTCCCTCTCTAATGCAGCAGGCCAGGATAAACTCCTATATTACTTCCGTTGCTTGCAAGCTTCTTCCAAATAGGTTTCCCTTTGGTTGAGATAAAAGCTCTGATCCCCCAGGCAGCCCATGTCACATGGTTCTTTTCCACACACTGTTAGTCAGCAGCAAAATGTTTTCAATATCATAATTTTATTATCTATATCATTAAAAACATTTATATGCTGCCTTTCAGGACCATGTCCACCCAAGGCAAAAAAAACCCACCAAAAACACACACACACCCAAAACCCAACAGAATGCAATATAACACTACAACAAAACTTCCAAAACACATTAAAAAACCCCACATAATTTTCAGGTTACTTGAGGCAGAAGGCTTATATCAGGACCTCCACCCAGTTTATTTACTTTGAAACAAATAGAAGGAATCACTGTACATATAAAGCACACAGATTTTTCTTTTTTAAAAAAACCCAAAACACTTAATAAACTATTAAAATGATTGAGAATGTCATTGTATATTAAATATTCTGTCATAACTGCAGTATTTCACATATCTGCAGCAATACTGCAGCTGAAAGCAGCAGGAGATCAGAGTCAGTAGTTTAAATCTGTATAATAAATAATGCAATTTTTAAAAAATTACTTCACTATCGTTAGAGAAAGAGAGAAAGCACCATTCACTTGGGGGAAAACATATGGGTTAACAAAAACAGATGAAACGGGGTTTTTTTTAGAAAATTGGGCTACGTTTCTGCCCAGATGCTGAAGCAGAATGAGACTGAAGATTAAGTTTTTACACCATGTTTTCTTGGTCCTCATGAAACGATCTTGCAAGCTTTGCACAGAACCCATGCTGCCTTGCTTTTCCAGTACAAGTACATTGCAGGAGAGGGGAAGCATAATCCACAAGGAATTTTAATAATTAGCAAGGAGAACACTGATGACTCAATATTCCACCCGCCTTCCATCTGAGCAATTAAACTCTGCTATAAAATTAAATTATACAGTTAATGTTTCTCCACTGTGAGGTTAGCTGCTGTGATAGGCAAATGTTTGCGCTGCCCTGTAATAAGCAAGCCACTTCAATCCCTCGAGAAATGGCCCTGCGGCACAGAGAAAGACTGTAGGAGAGAAATAACGAGCAACTGGCCTCCTTTCCACAGGAATAAATAGAAGCAAAAATCAAACAGTTTACTGAATATACTGGCCTTCAGTTGTCTGATCAATAACACACTTGTGACCCATGAAATGGGAATCCTGATCTTAAACACTGGCGTATCAAGGGGTATATTTGTTACTTATAAGTGATGCCATTTTGGAGGTGCAGTTGACCTGGAGATTCTGTTGTACTGTCTCTGTTGAAGTTAATGGGACCTGGGCAAGAGCAGGGATGGGTCTTAAGACAGAACACTGTTTTCCATTCATGAACCAACTGACCTATGTCCTTTGCCATTCATGAATCCAGGTGGACTCATGAATCCCTTTGCTTGTTGTTGCCTTTCATGATTAAATGAAAGGTGCCCTTTGCCATTCATGAATTACTTTTCTTTTTATAAAACCAATTACAATACATAATCAAAAATCAATGAAACATGCTCTCCACTAAAACAAATTATCATAACATTACACATTACATTAACATTTGTAATACACATATTACAAAAAAATATGCTAGTTTTTCAAATTACTCTTTATATACGAAACGGCTTTGTCTTCACCCAGGCATAGACAAACTCAGTCCTCCAGATGTTTTGGGACTACAATTCCCATCATCCCTGACCACTGGTCCTGTTAGCTAGGGATCATGGGAGTTGTAGGCCAAAACATCTGGAGGGCTGAGTTTGCCTATGCCTGCATTAGGCCATCCAGACACTACAATGAAAGTCAGTAGTTCTTTAGGCTTTGAGGCGGGGTTTCCCCCCCAGCCTTGAGATCCTTTTAAGTGAAGACGCCAGGATAGCACCTGAAAACTCCTGGATACATACATGTGGTGAGTTGGTTTCTATGTGGCTAGAATGTAACCTACTGTATGAAGGTAAAATTTTACATCCGTTGCTCCACCTACTTTTGTATCCAGCCCTGCCCATCCTGGGCATGTGGCCCCCAGGAGATTAGCTATGAGGGAATGCAGTTCTTGGGCTGAAAAAAGTTCCCCATTCCTGCACTGGAGACTGGAACTAGCAGCTGCCAAAACAACACCCAAGGTTGGCAATCTTTTTAATCTTCTAGTTAGCCCACCCTGCCTACTAAAGACCCTGCCCAGTGTGGTGTAGTGGTTAAGAGCGGGAGACTCGTAATCTGGTGAACCGGGTTCGGGTCTTCGCTCCTCCACATGCAGCTGCTGGGTGACCTTGGGCTAGTCACACTTCTCTGAAGTCTCTCAGCCCCACTCACCTCACAGAGTGTTTGTTGTGGGCAAGGAGGGGAAAGGAGAATGTTAGCCGCTTTGAGACTCCTTCGGGTAGTGATAAAGCGGGATATCAAATCCAAACTCTCTTCTCTCTTCTTCTTCACAATTCCCCTTGGCGTTTCCCACGTTATTTTCAACCTGATTTTAATAACCTTAAAGACTAGAGCCATAGGATTCTGAATTCTGTCCACAATATCAGTTATTGTTGCTTATGAGGCAAAATGGCAGTTCATGGAGAATTTGCTTAACCAGGCCTTCTCAGTCTGCATATTTGTAACTAAAACTGCAGACTTTCTCCAAGCCACCATTAACATTTTTATTGTCATTATTTGTATGTTTTGAACAGGTTTTATATATGTATATAGTTTTAATTCTATTAATGCTTTTTTTAAAAAAAAAAAATGATTGCTTTTTCTCTGTTTTTAGTGATCATTGTTTTTATTTGTAAGCTGCCTTGAGTCCTGTCAGGGAAAACGGCAGGGTGTAAATATATAAAAATAAGAAGAACAGCAACACTCTTGTGCACTTTTGGTTGGAGGGAAATGACCTTGGAAAGACTGTCCAGAACATCAAACTGCTTGGGCAAACTGTAGAACAGAAATTGCTATCAGACTTCACCCTCTCTAAGCTGGAGGGACAGATTAAAAATAAATCAATACATGTGAAACCTATTAGGGGCGGGTTGTTAATCCCCTGGACTTCAGGTGGATCAAGGAGTTCATGCAGGACTTCTCTGAGGCTCTACTCCAGGAGAAGTCAGCATGCTGCCTTCCAGACACTGTCATATTCCAACTCCCATCAGAATAGCCAATGGGCAAGGATGGCAGGAGCTGACTGCAGTCAAAGGCAAAAACATATGGCCATGTGACAACTAGGAATTTAGGGCTTATCCACACTTACCTTGCCTCCATTCTTTCCAGGCATGGCCTGCCATTTAAAGCTCTGTATCTGAACATCCTGTTTTTTGCTCCAGAGCTTTCTCCGCAAAAATCTGCTTTCTAAAGCTCAATCGGAGCAAATCTCAATCTGCAGTAAAAACCCAAGCTGATGTTTGCTCCGATTCAGCTTCAAAGAGTGAGTTTTCATGTGAAAAGCTTGGGGCAAAAACAAACAAACACTCAGACACAGAGCATTAAAGTGTGGTCCTCTGGCTGAAAGGAGTGGGGCAAAAGGCAAGTTTGGATAGGCCCTTACTCCCATCAGATGTCAAAGAAATAAACAACTATCTGACGTTTAGAAGACATCTGAAGGCAGCCCTGTTTAGGGAAGTTTTTAAAGTCTGATGTTTTAATGTGTTTTTAATCTATTGTTGGAAGCTGCCCAGAGTGGCTAGGGAAACCCAGTCAGATGGGTGGGGTATAAATAAATTATTATTATTATTATTATTATTATTATTATTATTATTATTATTATTATTATGACAGGCTGAATTACAGCTGTGCAGGATGCAACCGTGCATCAGACTGGATTTATTACACATGAAGCACAAAAAGACCCAAATCAGGCAATGCAATGGACTGTATCCCTCCAGACCAGGTGTGGGGAACCTTTCTTCAGCTTGGGGGCCGTACTCCCTTCTGTATAACCTTTTAGGGGCCACATGCTGGTGGGCAGGGCCAGAACCAAATGTGGGTATGGCAACAAATGTTAAGTCTGACCTTTGTGCAACAGGATAGCTTATACGCACACAGCCTTCATCCAGTCAAACAAGAGGCATGATCAGAGTTCAATAACACATCCCAGCAAAGCAAAAGCACTCAAGGAGTGAAGGGTATCGTTTTGGGGGAAGAGAGTGCGACTGGGGTGGGGAGGGCAGTACAGGAAAAGTCCCGAGAGCCAGACAGAACTTCCTCAATCCTGCTCTAAACCATAGATTGGTAGTTAACATATTTTATGTTCCCGAATTCTACAGGCACACACTGAACCCTCAAGTCCATGACTGAAATAAAAGAGAAGTAAAGTTACTGTGTCTCTGCAGAATGCAGGGCTTTTTATCAGCCGGAACTCTCTGGAACTCAGTTCCAGCACCTCTCAGGTGGGCGCCATTGCCATTCTAAGAGAACAAGGGAGGTGTTCATGGTGAGTTCCAGCACCTCTTTTTCTAGAAAAATAGCACTGGCAGAATGGATGGGTGGCAGTCAATTAAAGCCCACTCAGAGGAGAAGCATTAAAATTAAGGGGCCTAAGTTAGTCATGCCCAATAATTGGATACAACCCTAAAAGTTAGCTGAGTACATTCCCACAGCAATAAGGTACCATTTCGTAAATGCTCAAGTTTGTTCACTTTTAGTTCAACCTTCATGTACATTCTCATCACCCCCTAAAAAAATCTACCTGGCATCTGCCAGCGCAGCTCGCTGCCTCCCTGACAGGTGAGGGATGCTTTGCACCAGCAATATATTTATTTCTCTGGCGGCATCTCGTCCACGTCAGGTTTTTTGCCTCGGAACAACAAGAAAACTGATTTTGCAGTTCCGTCACCGCTTTGTTGGGAAAAGCACAGGAAAGTTGCCCAGATAAAACCACACAGGCCAGTGTACGCCGTCCTCCAATGCACCGGAACCAGGCTGAAGTTGGAAAGCTATTTGGGGGAAAGAAAAAAGAAAAACAGAACGAAACCGAGTTAAACGCACAAGAGAAATATCAGAGCCTTCACCTTGTCATGTTTCTTGCAGATCCAACTTGCTGCAAAATGAGCTTGCTTTGCTGAACTGATGCAGTGTGAGATTTAGTGTGGCGATGGGAGTTGGCCACAGGTTCCCAAACCCTGCCTAATAATAATAATAATAATAATAATAATAATAATAATAATATAATTTCTACCCCGCCCATCTGGTTGGGTTTCCCCAGCTACTCTGGGCGGTTTTCAACAGAACATTAAAAACAGAATAAAACGTCAAACATTAAAAAACTTCCCTAAACAGGGCTGCCTTCAGATGTCTTCTAAAAGTTGGATAGTTGTTTATTTCACTACAGAATGGTGAAACTCTAGGATTTTCCTGTAGTTAAAAACTACTCCAATCTGGTGTTCTACAAGCTTTGAAAAGGGAAATAGAATGGGGGTAAGCCAAGGAGAATTTATTTATGTTGGTCTCTTTGATGGATGGGCCTTGGGCCAGCCTCCTGGCGACCAAGAAACCAATCAGAGCTGGAGTGTCATTCAATCAGGAGGGAGTAGAGAGTTATAACTTGACAGTTAAACTGTCAGATAGGGCTTAACTGTCAGAGTGGATATAGGGCTTAACTGTAGGATAGGGCTTGGAAAGTGATGAGATAGGGATCAGTTTAGAGCCGAGTTATGGTCAAATTGGCAGCTAGCTAGGCAGGGCAACCCAGATTGTTTTCTAAGGGCAATGTAAAGATTCTAGAAAGGGCTGGGAGTGTTTTACTTATAGTGCAAGACCAATAACCATTCTAGGGAGAGGTTTAAATTATGAGCTTTAAGTACCGTATTTTTCGCTCTATAAGACGCACCAGACCACAAGACGCACCTAGTTTTTGGAGGAGGATAACAAGAAAAAAAATATTCTGAATCTCAGAAGCCAGAACAGCAAGAGGGATCGCTGCGCAGTGAAAGCAGCAATCCCTCTTGCTGTTCTGGCTTATGTGATAGCTGCGCAGCCTGCATTCACTCCATAAGACGCACACACATTTCTCTTTACTTTTTAGGAGGGAAAAAGTGAGTCTTATAGAGCAAAAAATACGGTACGTTTTTAACTATATCTGCAAATAGTTCTTTTACTGAAACAAAGTATTGGGCCTTATCAGAGTAACCACTAAGCTACAGCCCGCCTTGTGTGTGTTTAAATAAAATTCCAGTTTTGTTTACAAATTGCCTCAAAACAGGTTTTCCCTTCCCATGTGGGAAAAAATCCTTGCTGCTGGATATAATAGCAGACATCTCAAGTGTTACTGACAGGGTGCGTCTTAATTTTAAAGCACCGAAATCGGGCCATGAGGTAACCCATGAGGGTTACCTTATTGAGGGGTGGCTGCCACAGTCAGGGCCGGCCGACCCATGAGGCTAGGAGAGGCAGCTGCCTCAGGCGGCAGGATCCACGGGAACAGCAGATCCAGCACCCAAGGAACGCATCTCCTGCTGCTGCAATAACAGGGACAGCTGAATATTCAAAGGGGACACAGATAGGAGGTTTCTGGCTGCTCCACAAGCTGACCCAGGAACTAGAGATATGGGGATGTGGTGAAGAATGAATGCATCAGGGTAATCATCCGGCTGTGTTGATGAGCACATTGTTGTAGCTGCTGCTGTTGTCTTTGTCATGAGTTTCTAAGGAGGGGGAAGGCAAATTTAAACTCACCTGCACAAAAGGCCAGTACATCAGCCCAGTCTGAAACAAAAGCAAAATATATTTAAAGCAGTTAATTGAGTGGGGAAAGTACCACAAAAAAGCCATCAAAATAAATGAGTTACCAATGTAAAGGTAAAGGGACCCCTGACCATTAGGACCAGTCGTGACTGACTCTGGGGTTGCGGCGCTCATCTCGCTTTACTGGCCGAGGGAGCCGGAGTACAGCTTCCAGGTCATGTGGCCAACATGACTAAGCTGCTTCTGGCGAACCAGAGCAGTGCACGGAAACGGCATTTACCTTCCCGCTGGAACGGTACCTATTTATCTACTTGCACTTTGACGTGCTTTTGAACTGCTAGGTTGGCAGGAGCAGGGACCAAGCAACGGGAGCTCACCCCGTCGTGGGGATTTGAACTGCCAACCTTCTGATCGGCAAGTCCTAGGCTCTGTGGTTTAACCCACAGCACCACTCGCGTCCTTTTACCAATGTAAACATATTGTCAAAAGAACTGGTCTTGGAATCGGCAGTGGAAGAGACTCCCATGAGAGGTGGTGGGCTCTCCTTCCTTAGAGGGTTTTAAGCAGAGGTTGGATGGCCATCTGCCATGGATGCTTTAGCCAAGATTCCTGCAATGCACGGGGTTGGACTAGATGACCCTTGGGTCCCTTCCAGCTCTAAGATTCTATGATTATAGATTATCTTGGCAGCACAAATAGTAATTGCAATGGAAAACAGCCAGAGATGCTGCATGCTTGGTACTGCTTACTCTGGGATATACTGGAGAAAGTCATGCATAATTTGAGATTTCAACAAGGCAAGAACCTCCAGACACCTTTTATATGGTTTGACATTCCTTTATGACATATACAGCGGAGCCATCATTTTCAAGGCAACCCTTGTCACAAGCCCGACAAATCTGGAACTAAACTTGATGACCTGATAGTGTTGATAGTCTTTCTTTGTACTTTGTTATTTTAATTCGTGTGCAGCTATTCATTCCATGTGCCTATTTTATAGTTTTGTTTTCCATCTTCTAATTTTCATCTGTTGTGATCATTGTTCTCTCTGTTTGATGTACATCATAAAATGAACTAAGTTAGTTCTTGGTATGAGCTTTCGTGTGCATGCACACTTCTTCAGATACCTTATCTGAAGAAGTGTGCATGCACACGAAAGCTCATACCAAGAACTAACTTAGCTGGTCTTTAAGGTGCTACTGGAAGGAACTTTTTTATTTTGACTATGGCAGACCAACACGGCTACCTATCTGTAATCATAAAATGAAATAACAACAACATAGATGGGTGGAATTCAATGCTGTGCTAAGTTAAAGTCCCTTAGTGGTGTACTAGCTGTGCTAGCAGAATGGCTCTCATAAAAGAAAGCCAAGAAGCCAGCATGATTCTTGTGGCTGGTTGTGGTAGCCTGGCTATTTCCTGCTACAATCAGCTTCTGCTAGTGCCACTGTTACATTGGATATCATATTGCGCAACCCAAAGGAGGTCCCCTTATTCCCCTCAGAGAACTACAATTCCCAGAGTTCCCTGGGAAGAGGGATGGGTTGTTAAAGCACAGGTGGCGGCTGTGGACAGGGAACACGAACTCCTCACAACTCTCAGCACCCTTAACAAACTACAGTTCCCAGGATCCTTTGGGGAAAGTCATGACTGTTTAAAGTGGTATGGTCCTGCTTTATTTAAATGTATAGCGCAGTTGGGGCCTGTCACAAGCGGGAAGGTGGGTAATCCTCAAACTGCCACTTTAAGAACCCCAGAGAGATAGCACTGCTTCATTCTAAGCACAACAAGCACAGCATAGTGGGCCGCAAGAATTACATGATACCTGATATACTCGCACATTTGCCAGATTGGCAAACAAAGGTATAGAGGAACAAATGCTTCCTTCAACCGCAGAGGACGAACGCCTCGGAACAACCATATTTATTTCACATCACCTGCAAAACTCTTTTCTTCCTTGCTCTCATAATACCGTTTCTGAGAGTTACATAAATGCACGCTTGATGTAAGAGCTGAAATGCAGACTGGTTATGAACAATGTCATGGCCACAAAAGCAAGGGCTGTGTGGAGGTACAGCCACACCTTGCATGCTCAGCTTTCATTAAAAAGAAAAAGGCAAGCCTCCAGGCGTTGCAGTTGTGGAGATACAGGGAAAAGCATACAGGCAATATTCTATGAAATTGCTTACTAATACATAAATGCATTTCTCCTTTATAATGTCCTGAGTTGCTAGGGACAGCAGGCAATCAAGGTGCTCTTGTTTACCTGTTTTTTAAAAATGTGTTTATATGTTTAAAAATTGAACAACTTCCAACGTATCTTTCTGCCCCCATTTATGTTCTCGGTCTTCTGCACTGATTCTCTCCATACACCCCTGCCCACATATCTACTGGCTGGGCCTCTTCATCACAAAATTTAAGGCTTATGACCCCAGCAGAAAGCCTTTGCAGACTTACAGCAACTGGTTTGTGTCTTTAAAAACAGGTCTCTAGTGCTTGGAACTGGGGAAATTGGTTTCTTTGCAAGTGGACAGTACTTGGTGAAATCTCAAATGGCAAAAGGATAGCTGAGGGAAAAGTTCCAGTGGTCAGCTCTGGGACCAAGGACCTTACCTATCTCCTTACCCCTCACTACAAAAGCAGGATGCATTTGGCATGTAATGTGTGCATAATTTGAGGGATGGGAAGAGGGCCAGACAGCCAGAACCACCACTGTAAGTTGAGTTTCTTTTTTTCTCTTTCCTAAAGTATTCCCCTTTTTCTTCATGTGTCATGTCTTTTGATGATGAGTCTGAGGGCATATACAGCCCAATAAATAATTTTTTGAAGTCATTCCAAGCGCCTTTTTGGCTAAAGGCTGGGGTATAAATGCTGTAAGTAAATAAGTAAGTAAGTAAGTAAGTAAGTAAAAATGTGGGCATACTTGTAAGGTGTGTATGGTGATGGGACCACGTTCAATATAGCATTGCACTTACCTTATAGGTATTCCAAAATTTATCCCTGCAGTCGGCAAAGACATCCTCTTTCCCCTGGAGTATACTCATGCCTGGTCACAAAATGTTTAAGGAAAGTCAGAATACAAGTAAAATCTACTAGAAATCCATTTACACAGCATTTTATACTATGCCACACACTTCTGCTTCACTAACGATTTCCTTCTGAATGCATCCTGAATAGTATGTTTGTCTTGCCATAAAATATGTATCTTGTGATCTCTTGAATTATTATTTTTTTAATGCACGGCTTCATGTTAAAGTCACATCTTGTCAATTCTAACCTAATTTCTTGAATTAGTTGCTTCCTGTCCCCCACCCATTTTTTTTTTAAAAAAGCCTCACATAGGAACACAAGAATCTGCCCAAGTCAGATCCTTGGTCCACCTAGCCCTGTATTTTATACACTGGCTTGCAGCAGCTGTCCAACATTTCAGAAAGAGATGTCAGGGACTGAAGCAGGGATGTTTGAAGGCAAAGCAGATGCTGTACCAGTGAGCTGCGGCCTTTCTCCCTAACATAGGAACCTGCCTTAGGTCCACTGAGCCTTGGTCCACTGAGCTCAATCTTGTCTACACAGGCTGGCAGCTGCTGGAGCCTTAATCCAGTGCCTTGGACCATTCATCCATGCTTCTGAGAATGGTAATTTATCTGTCTTCTTGGCTACAACCAGCAAGGCTGTACCGGCTGCAGCTGATAGGAGTCATAGTCCAAACTCAGAGCCAAGTGTAGTGGTTATAGAGTAGTGGACTAGGACCCCGGAGTACCAGGGTTCAAATGCCTTCTCGGAGCTCACAGGGTGCCTAACCAACCAACCTGCCTGCCTGCCTACCTCACAGGATTGTTGTGGGGATAAAATGAGCGGGGAGAACCATGTGTGGCATCTTGAGCTCCTTAGAGGAGGAAAAAGGAAGGTGCGCTAGAAATGCAATAAAGCAATACTACTACTACTTCTTCGGTGATCACTCGTAGCCAAGTAAGATTGTCTTCCATAAACACGGTTTTAACAGTGAGTCCGTAAGTGACTGTGAGGCCAATTCTGGACCCACACGTCCTTCCACAGTGGGGACATTGGTTTCCGGGCGGGAGTTGATCACAGAGTGGATTTGCCAAGCGTGCCTTCCTCTTAGCACGTTTCTCCCTTTCGTCCTGAGTTTGTCTTCAAAGCCCATGACACCTTTGGTAAAGGCTGTTCTCCAACTGGAGCGCTCACAGGCCAGTGTTTTTAGAGCAATACAACACCAGCGTAACCAGGTCAGGCAAGGCTGCTTTCGGGTGCTCCACCAGGGCTGGCTCCAGGGCCAGATTTAGGTTTGATGAGGCCCTAAGCTATTGAAGGTAATGGGGTCCTTTATATGTCCAGCTGTCCTTTGTCAACGACAAATTGTCGCTGGTTTTTGTGTTGAATATATGCTATATGATAATTTATGGACCTAATGAGTATCTAAAGCCATTTGCACATAATAAAATATGTATTTTAGCAAGTAATTGTTGAACTGAAATACAATTAAGAAGAAGTATATTAATAGTGAAATTTAGGGGGGGAGGGGGCAAGATAGTGGGGCCCTAAGCTATAGCTTGTTTAGCTTATACGTAAATCCAGCACTGGCTGGTTCCCTGCACTCTGCGTGCGCTCAGAGGCACAGCTGCCATTTCCGGAGCTGGCCCCCTCCGTCCTCCCCCCTCTCGCGGCCTCACTCACCGGTATAGAAGGCGAGCACGGCGATGGGCGCGCCCATGAGCTGGTCGCACAGCACTTTGGCCAGCACGGCGCCGGGCGCCCGGCCGGGCAGCAGCCTCTCCAGCGCCCTCAGCCACACGTAGTTGAAGTTGCCGTGGAAGGAGAGCGCCACCAGCGCCACGTGCCGCGTCTGCGCCCAGTCCGCGCTTTGGCCCGGCCGGCGCCGGAGCCGCTGCTGCGCCGCGTCGCCCGCCGCGAAGAGGCTCCCGTAGAGCGCCACGTTGCACAGCCAGGGCGATCGCCGCACCAGGCGGCCCAGCAGGGCCATCGCTCGCCCGGCTCGGGGTTCAAGGAAGCCGGCCGGCTCGCGTCGCCGGCTCCGTCGCCCTTGCAGCTCCTGCTCCTCCTCCTTCGCCGGAGGGAGACGCCTCAGTCCCTGCCTCCTTTTCCCCCTTCGCAGTCGACGCGCACGGCCGCTTCCTCGCCGCCACCCCCGTTTTTTGGCATGGGGATCAGGTTCCCCGCCACACAACAACCCTGCGGGGTAGGTTAGGCCGAGAGACTGGTGCTACTGGCCCAAGATCATCCCGATTGCTTCATAGCTATGTGAAAATGGGGACCCAGGTTCCTCACTCGCCACGCGTAGTATAGCTGTCAACTTTCAGATTTGAAAATAAGGGATCAGCAGCCTCGAAAATAAGGGATCAGCAGCCTCGCCTGTCCCGGGGACAGTCTACGGGATATCTACCAATCTGGAATAGCAGCGGGAAGCAGCGGGAAACGGCACTGGAATAAGGGAATTTCCCGCAAAAAAGGGAAGGTTGACAGCTATGGCGTAGTATGGCACACCAACCCACCCAGCTCTCTGCACCCTGCAGAGGGATGCGCTCCCAAATATGCACCATGAAATGAGGACTTGGACCCCGGAGGCCAGGGTTCAAATCCCTGCTCCACCATGAAACTCACTGGCGGACCTTGGGCCGGTCACAGTCTCTCACAGGGTTGGTTGTGATAGATGCCGATGGGGAAGAAAACCATGTAAACTGCCTTGAGCTCCACGCAGGAAAGGGATATAAATGTAATAGGTAAATAAATGTGGTTTGGTCTTTTAAGAGGAGTGGCCACAAGACTCCAGATCACTCATAACAGCTATGGGATCACTTTCTCTCACCACAGTGTGGCAGCACAGCTCAATTTTGAGACATTGGCAAAGTCAAGGGGTGCATCTGTTCCCATAGCATCCTTTGGGAGAGTATATCGCTTTTTCTTAATGGTCTTTTTTATCTACATGGATCTCATCTCTAGGGAAGTCTTTTGCCCTCAGTTGGGTTAGTGCTAGGAGCCCTGTGTATTTAAAAGGGATCCTGGACAACAAGTTCATGGGATCAAAACAAAGCACAGGTGCAAGGCTTTTTATTTTACTTCCATGTGTTTCAAAATGAAATACTCCTTCAGGAGTTACAAACGAGATTTTGGGCAACGTTGATATAAAGGTACACAGTAAGGGCACCTTTTTGATTTTTTTATGTTAAAAAGTGTGGCACTTGCTGTAGCAACTCCATGGTGTTGAGTACCAGCGCCTATTTTTCTAGAGAAAAAAACCACTGTGTCCACTGTGAGTATAAGCTGGATACAACCATTTTTTTTCAAAAGAACCATTGAGTGCCCCCTGAAAAAACACTGGATAGACCCGTTTAAATGAATGAACCTGTGAGGCATGTTCATTGATTTAACTACAATCCATAGGATAATAACCATGATGGTTGTGCTCTGCCTCCACAGTTGGAAGCAGCAATGCTTCTGAATACCATTTGCAGGAAGCCAAAGGAGGGGAGAGGACTTTGGTGCTCTAAATCCTGCTTGCTGCTTTCACTCAGAAGCAAGTCCCACTGTGTAAGCTGTTACCGGGAAATGACTATAGCTGCTATAGCTCGTTACTGCACAAAACCCAACGTCCTCTCAGGCTGAATGCAAACAGAGATGAGAGGACTTTGTCCTCCATGCAAAAGCTACAACCTAATGAATCTACGCAGTTGTGTCGTCGAAGCGACGACGCCAAACGCTTCGCGGCCGAAGGCGGGACTCGAACTCTCAACCTAAGCTTTTCGTCGGCCGATCTCGCCGTGTCACCAGCCCAGTGCGCAGGCTCAGCCGGCACGGATTCCGTCATCGCCTTCTTGGAGAATGTTCCATTATAAACAGTAGGGGCGACAGCTCGAGGTCAAGAGGTGGGGGCGGTAACTTTTAGAGGCGCGAACGCAGCTCTAATAGGCGAGCCGTCTCTCATCAGAGCAGTTTTAAGAGACCTTTAAGCTTTCCGTTCCCGTTCCCACTATCCGGTGTCCCCCTCCCAGGTTTCACTTTTGGTATGCTCCACGAGGCCCGCGCCTGTGGGGCTCTTGCGCCCTCTGTCAATCAGAGGCGGTACGGAAGCCTGTGGGGCTCCCGTCTCCTAGGTGAGCGCGCGTAACTTCCCTCCCCTCGTCCTGGTCGCCGTCACGTGCCCCGCCCTCTCTTCCCTCAGCCGCCGCCTGGCACTCCGTCAGCCCTGCCAACGTGGAGCCGGCTGAGGCCGAAGCGAAGGCGGAAGTGTTCTGAGGAGAGGAGGGAGGAGGAGGAGACGGGGGGCCTTTAACCAGCCGCCGCCGCAGCTGCCGCTGAAGAACCTCCGGCCATGGAGAGCTCCTTGGAGAAGGTCGGCTCTGCCTCTGAAGTGTCTCAGGCGGGGAAGGCGGAGGGCGGGCAGGGAGGCAGGGACGGGGCGGAGGAGGAAGGGTCCGCGGTGCCAGGGGCGGGGGCTGAGGGGAAATCGTGACAGGGGGTGGTCGCTGCTCCAGACGACGGTCCACAGTCAGCAGCCTTGCAAATGCGAGTAGAGAGGTTTATAGATGTGTGCGCGCAAATATATATGTGTGTGTGTATATACACACACACACACACATATCTATACACATATACATGCATGTGTGTGTGTATGTGTGTATATATATATATATATATATATATACACACACACACACACACACACACACATATCTATATATATATGAATCCTATAACATATATACACAGAAACATACACACATATATATGTATATTATATTTGCATGCGGTACATATTTGTGTAATATTTATATAGTCACATACATGCACACATAGATACATGCTCACACATATTATGAGTGTGTGCAGAAGCATATATGTATACATATATTATACACATACATGTGTATAATATATGTATACATATATACTTCACACATATTTGTGTTTGTAATACTGTTTATGCACACACACACACATATACATAAAACATACGTACGCATATAAAAGCACATCTGTAAGGACATGTGTAGAGCATATTACACACATAGCATATTGTGTGTGCAGAATATATATGTGTGTATGTTATATGAGTGTGTTGACTATACACACACACACACACACATTATATACAAATATATTATTTTTAAAGCAACATTTTGATGAGCTTGGGCTGGATCCTGAGTTAGTCATGCCCATTAATTTCGGAAGGACTAAGTCTGGATACAACCTTGTAACAAATGCATATGTGTATATGTACTGTTTTTAAATAGGCATATAATAGCAACATTAATAATCATCATAATATTAACCATTGAAAATGATTATTTTTCTTAGGGTAGCAGTGGGACATAGCTCAAGTGGTAGAAGGCAACCTCCTTGAGACTCCAACCGTATACTCATGGAAGTGAGCTAGTCCCACTGAAGTAAATTGCACCTACTTCTGAGTAGATGTGTCTAGGATGGCACTGTGAAAGTGGTGCTACTATTAGCATATGCATTTAATATATTTCAGGCTTTGATTTGAGGTTTTTAAAATCAAAAGGAGAGGAGAAAGAGGAACCCTTATTCTTAGTGCTGAATATTGCTTGATAGGCATTTATTTTATTTATCCATCTATCTGGCAAGAATCATATCTTTTCTATGTATAATATATCCAACCGAGCTTGCAATCGCGCAGGGCTGGCCCTACCATTAGGCAGTGTGAGGCAAAAGCCTTGCACAACAGATGATGAAGGATGGGGAATGGACAGAGCTGCATGTGCCATGTGATCTGCCCTGCACCCTCCTAAATGAGGCTTCTGACCTCAGGTGCAGTGGAGGAAGATGCTGTCTTGTTGCCACTGTCAAAGTGTGATTCAGCTGTTATTCTTGCCAGTTTTTGTACAATGGTAGAATGAGGTGGCACCTTGTCCTTTGCCTCAGGCAGCAAAATGTCGCAGGTAAGCCCTGCAATCCAGCTGGAAACACACAGGCTTTTTTTAAAAAAGAAGCAGTCTCATTCACAGAAAAAAGCAGGGAAAAACCTTAAATTCTATTTATGTGTCAATATTTTACATATTGGCTTAAAGCAAGAGACTGTTTATGCAGGCTGTCTACCACATATTCTCTCTCACAGGAACTGCCAAAGGCCTTGATGTAATAATAGTGATGTAAGCCATCAAATAGAATATATCAAGCTCCCTTATAACTGAGGCAAGTCATTGTTACATCTGGGAATGACCTCTAAAGTTTAAGACATCGATGCCAGTTAGAATAGTGGGCAAAATGAACTCAGTTGTCTGACTCAGCTTCAGTTGCTTCATATACACATAAGATGCCTGGCCACAGCTCACTGAGTTGATCTGTAAAGTCACAGGTTCAATGTCTTGCATCTCAAGTTAAATGGATGTCAGGTAGCAGGTGGTGAAAGCTGATGTCAGTCAGAGCAAAGCAGGTAATACTTGAGTTTGGCAGACCCAACATCAGGCTTCTTCATATGTGCAGAAGTGTAATGCTCAGTGGTACAGCATCTACTTTGCATTCAGAAGGTCTCAGGTTCAGTCACCAGCATCTTCAGAAAGGGCTGGGAAGCAATCCTAACTTGAACCTTGGAAAACTGCTCCCAGTCAGCACAGACGGTACTGAGCTAGATGAACCAATGGCCTGGTTCAGTATAAGGCAGCTTCCTATGTTTGCATTATGATGGGGTTGTGCCATGGCACCATGGGAAGTTCCAAAACCTTGGCCTCTCCCAATATAATAAACATGGCTAGCAGGTGCTGGGAGTGGGAGAAAGCTCTTGCCTCAGTCCTTGGGAAGCCACAGCTAGTCAGAACAGAGTGGATGACAGAATGGTTAGGTGGGCCAATGTTCTGACATGGTATAAGACAGCGTCATATGTTTTGTGAGGAATGGCAGTAGCTCCATGGGTTGGCGTGTATGAGGTTGTGGATTAAATTCGTGGCATTTCCTGTAAAAAAGGTCTCCGGTAGGAGGGCTGGGGGAGACCCTTCTTTAAACTTTGTAGAGCTGCTCCCAGTCAGAATGGATTGACAGTCTGATTCCATATTAGGCAGCTTAACATTCATATCATCATTATTTCAAGGCCAAATATACTTCTTCCGGGAGAATGTGTCTCTATAAATCATAAACACACACCTGTAGCTTTTTGTTCTAGTCTTACCTTTATGACATGCTTGTTTTCTGTGTGCAGGGATCGTTAACTTGTGTTTGTTTAAGGGCACTTAATCATGTGAGCCCCTACCTGTTGTGTGAAGTAGTACAGTCATCAAACAGGTTTTCCTGCTCTTCTGTTCTTGAGAACTAGCAACAGGCTAACATAGATAACCTTTTTAAGAAGCTGTGGGGTGCTTGCGACAACACTGGGGATATTGCGTGGGATTTGGTGCAGAAGGGCAGAACAAGAAGATGCTTAGTTTTTTGCTTCCCCTTTAAATTGCCCTTTCCCTGCTTATATGTATGTAGTTATAAAATATGTATTTATAACTATAAAGTTTAAGTTGCCTCCTTTTTAAGTGGGGAGTTAGTTTCATACTTATTTCTCCCGTTCTTTATTGGTTGTTGTGTGTGTTTTTAAAATGTGGGTAGGTGAAAGGGGGAATACTGTTTTTAACTCTGAGGCACCCAAGTGTGTTCATTAGTAAGAGCCATGTAACAATCTATGCAAAATTTGAGAAATCAAAATTAATAGGATCTATCCATTGCAACCAAAGAAGTTTATAAGCTTGGATTCTTTGTGTAATCTACTGGTATTTTGTGGGAAAATGATTGCTTGTACATAAGAGCATGAGCAGAGTTCTTATTATTGCAGAGTGATTTTACAGCACGAGATATTGCTAAGAGCATGATGAGCACATGAACACCTCATGCTAGACTAATGATTGGCTCACGTAGCATAACACTCTCTTTGTCTGTGGGCAAAAGCAAGGTTACATTCCTTTGATTTGTTACTTTTTTGAGTACCAGGCAGAGCAAGCGCAGTGCTGGAGGAGGGAGGATGATTTATTTCTTACTGCACACAATAAACATTGCACGGCTGAAGCCAGAGCTTTTTCTTCAAGTCATCTTGGTGTGAGACTGATTTCTTACTGATTTTCTTACTGATGTCGAGCTGGATTCTCGACATTTGGTGCCCCGTGTGACTACCTTCGGACTCCACGTTGTTTCTCATCGTTCAGCGCTCACCACACGTCTTTCATCCGCTATGGATCCCGGTGAGTGCTCCCTTGGTGTCCTCGTGTGATTTATTTCGGACTTCATGCTGTTTTACAACGTTCAGCCTCACCTCGCCTGGCAAAGGTTGCAGACGCGTCGTTCATCCACCTAGTGGATCCCTGGTGAGTGCTCCCAACCCCCCCTTTCTTTTGCCATTATGGGGCAGTCTCTCTCTCCACCACAGAAAAAGTTTTTTGAAGACCTTAAATTTCTCTTGGCCAGCAACAGCCTCATTGTCTCAGATGCTGATATCGTGTCTCTTATAGAAGCATTGGATATTCACTGTCCCTGGTTTTTTCCTCAGGAGGGAAATTGGCATTTAAAAGACTGGGAAAAAATAGGACAATTTTTCCAAAACCATCCTCAGATTGATGTCAAAGTTTTGCATGCCTGCTGTAAGGTTTATAAGGCTATCTCAAGCCTAACTCCTACAAATCTCCTCCTGGCCGCTGCTTCAGCTCCTTTGCCCCCCCTCCCAGTCCTCATGCTGTTTTCAGAAGCACCGTCTTATCAGCCTCCTAAACAGGCAGACATTTTTTCTCCTTCGGCTCCTGTCGTCCCTCCTCTGCATTCTTCGCATTCCACACCCCCCATTTCCACTGCCCTCCAAGAGACTCCTCCTGCTGCTCCTCCGTTGCTTGCCTTTGATTCAGACAGTCCAACTCTCTCAGCCCCCGTCATGCTGACCCAAACCGATGTTCTCGATGGGCTGACGGGAGGAGGCAATTTTCTTACCATTGCCCAACAGTTGGCCCTTGATCCTATGTATTGGGCAGCCACCATAGCCTCAGCCCAAGAGGCTCTGGCCTCTGTCCCTGATGACAAGAATGAGCGCAATGGCCGATGGGGAAGCATCAGACAGGGCCCTGCAAAGCCCTATGGACAATTTGTTGATTGCTTGTATAATACCTTCAAGCGGCAAGTTCAGGACCTGGCAGCACAAGAACTGATTGTACGCCAGCTTGCGTTTGCTAATGAGGACTGTAAGCAACCGCTGTGCCTTCTAATGGCAACATCAAATATAGCCATTGCTGATATGCTTAAAGCCTGCCAGTCAGTGGGCACTGCTAGCCACGGCCTGCTAGCCACAGCCTTGTCCTCCGCCGTGTCCCAAAATCCTGCAAAGGATAAAACCTGTTGGCTTGACAGTGGCTAAGGAAAAAATCCAGCGGACCTTACCTATTACGTGCCTGGGACACAAGCTGCCAGCATCTGCAGCCATTCCAGTCACGCCTCAACTACAGTTCCCTGATCATCTTAAACTGGTGGAATTACAACAAATTCTTGGACAGCTGAATTGGATAAAGAGTTATTTGGACTTGCCCACCTCCACTTTGTCTCCACTATTTTCTGCCCTTAAAGGACATAAGGATCCAGCAGACAAGATCACAATCACCTCTGCAATGGAAGAGCCTCTTCCACAGCTGTTCCAGTGTTTCCTGGCACGCTGAAAGGCCATCTTCATCCCTACTGCATTGGCCCCCCTTTTCCCTGGGAAGCCACTTCAACCACCAAACATCATTACAGTTTTGCTGCCTTCCAATAGCGACCATCCCATCTGTGTCATCACGCTTCATTGGGCTTGGACTTTTGACTCATCAGTACAAGGAGCAATACATCAGACTTATTTACAGCAAATGGGCTCCTGTATCTGCAGAAATGGTTGTGTGACTTCTTCTGGATTGTGGTTTTTACATGCCAATAATCAAGCCACGAAATATCACACAGGTTGCTCGGAAGTGGCCATTGGACTAATTTACCATTCTCATCCTTATTGACATCACTTGGATTTTACCCCCCAGATCTCTTCCTTTTTTCTCCTCCCTCAGGAGTCCTGCCTTATGATGTGTTCCCCTGAGCATGTGCAGAGGGCTGTCTTGGAACTATTGTGGACTCTTGGCAAGGGAGGGGGTGAGGGGATTTCAGTGTGTTCCAGTTGTTTCATTTTTTGTGCTTTGGCATGGTTCCCGGACAGAAAGAAAGTTGCAATATGGTTCTTTAGCAAGGCCCGCGAAGACAATGGGCTCTGTTCTCGACCTTGTTGCAATCTTTTTAGTTACAGCAAGTGGAATATGCTTGAAGCGAAAAAAATATTCTTGGCTAGTGCCTTTTAGCTGCTGAGAAAAATGATTTTAAAAAGCTTCTCAAAGCTTTGAACCTTTTTTTTTGGTGGTGGTATTCTAGCATTCCAGTAAATGCTTTATATAAGATTAGCAATAATATGAAGGATAATCGTATAAGTTTATCACCTGTGTTTTGTTGCTTGCAGAAATAGTGTCTTATTGTTTTCGTTTTAATCATACTAATAGTATAATTTTAGGTCATTATCCATATTACAATTGGACCTATGAGTATGTTAATGGATCTTCTTGTTTTTTTTTAATGTTACCACTATGAGTGATAGACCGAAAGTCTCAGTTAATAATAATGTCACAACTTACATGACTTATGACCAACAGGCTGCGTGTAGAGATTTTTATGTTTGGTTCAACTGGATGAGAAAGAGCAGTAAATCTACATGTTTGTTTTAATCTGATTTATGGTTATTCTGTGGCAAATTGGACCGAAGCTTTGTTTTTAATTCTATCATCTTTGTTTTAAAAATAATTAACAAAAAACAAACAAAAAAAGTCAGAAATGAGAGAAGTTGCTTTATAAACTTTTTATGCTTTAAATGTAATCTTTGCCTCTAAAGGTGGAATTTATGCCTTAATTCATTTTCATTGTTGCAATCATTTTCCCACAGTATTTTTGAGATGCACATTGTCACTTGCTGTTAGAGAAATATGTACTACCATTTTAGTTCAAGGCAGAGCTTACTCCCTATGAATCTCAGAACATAAGGGCAGAGTGGAATTTCAAAAGGACCAGCTCTCACAAATACTTTCTTTCTTCATGGGGATGTCTTTAAAACAGGGGAGGGGAAACTCTTCCATCCCAAAGACCATATACCCTCATCCAGAGCCACATGCTGGTGGTGGGCAGGGTCAGAGAACACTGTGGCTGGAACACTGGATTTGACTCCTACTTTTGTATGGTAGGCTACATTCCAGCCATTCAAAAGTCAGAGGTTTCTACACACAAGCACACATCCTCTAACTAGGCAAGCAAGAAACACAGGCAAAACACATTATTGCGAGGCAAAAGCATTCAAGAAGGGCATGGAACAGGGCCACTGTTGGCTGTCCCCTGGGGAGAGGGGACATGACCTGGAGAGGACTGCAGACTCTGCAAAATCCCAAGGGCTGAACAGAGATAATTGCAGGGCCACATTTGGGAACAGATGAGGTTCCCTGACCCCTGCTTTAAAAAGTACCCCTGTTAGAACTCAGAAGTTTCTGTCGCCTTGTTTTGTGAGTCATTCTTTAGACATGTTTCTGGGGCAGCTTCTTTCTAACACAATAAACCTGTGGAAACAAGAGCAGCTGTTGGATTGTGGCAGAGACCAGTTCAACATGTCACCAGGGAACTGGAGGGAATAATTGTACTAGTACAACCAGGCATCCTTACTGTTTTTCTGCAATATTTCTCACTCATGTTTGTGTAGCTATATATAGAATAGATAATCTTACATACCATAGGCAAGCAGAGAGAATCCAGGTGTTGTACCTAGTGTGGTGTCCTAAGGCAGGATTTAAAAGATGCTGCTGATTTTTCTTTTCAAGGCCACATGAGGGACCTTGGTGCTCATCACACATTTTGCTCTCTTTAACATATGCACAAACACCCATAAAAAGCTTGCACCTGCTGCACTTGTGTTTCTGGGCCAGGTTCAATGGTATTGCATTAATTTGTAATGATAACATCTTCAGGTGCACTTCATCCTTTGTCTGCCTGTCCGACCATTGAGATCTTCGGAGGAAGACTTCATAGTCCTCCATGAGCTGTGCACAGGGTTGAACTGCATGCTGCTTACAAATCTACACTCAAAGTGAACTACAGTGGTGCCCCGCAAGACGAATGCCTCGCAAGACGGAAAACTCGCTAGACGAAAGAGTTTTCCGTTTTGGAGGTGCTTCGCAAAACGAATTTCCTATGGGCTTGCTTCGCAAGACGACAATGCCTTGCGAGTTCCTGCGGGTTTTTTCCCCTTTCCCCCCTTTTTCTAAGCCTCTTATCAGCTGATCCGATCCGCAGATAAGCCGCTAAAAGCCGCTAATAGCGCTAATCCGCTAATCCGTCAATGGGCTTGCTTCGCAAGACGAAAAAACCGCTAGACGAAGAGAATCACAGAACGGATTCTTTTCGTCTTGTAAGGCACCACTGTACAGATTAATGAGAGATACTAACTTAAAAGTCTTAAAATTGGCCAGCATGAGTGAGAAAAAAACCTGGTTCTAAGCAACCACCGAATGCTCCTGTTTTACAAGTTAAAACCGTGAAGACTGAGAAATAAACAATTATCACAAAGCCGAGCATGGTAGAATATATTTTTATTTATATAGAGAACTTGCTATTAATAATTTGTTCCAAGTTGGACACTCTTGCCTATCTATTGCAAATGAACTAGAGATCCATCTTCTTCCTGCCCTAAAGTAGTGAACATTCAGACAATTACATTTAGGGTCTCCTATGTTTTAACAGCTTTTGGAGTGACTCTGTTTGAAAGCCTTTTGGACCAAAGAGTAACAGAAATGTGACTATAGTTCTTGATTCTGAAGGATTAGAGATACTTCAGGAGTACTCAGCTTAAGAAATGAAAATTCATTTGCCAGTTGATATAGTGGGATATTTCCCCCATTAACATTAGGTCTGTTACCTGCTTAAATAATTCTGGGTGCATTTAATGGGTTGATCTAAAAATACGTGTAAAAGCCATCATGCTGAGGATAAAAGCATGCTTCTATGTTTATTTTGGGGGGATATGGAGCAGCTCTAATTAACAGGAATTGTCCTGTCATTATGGAATCAAGATTTCAAACAAACTTGTTTATCCACATTTGCAGAGGCCAGGGTTCTTTGGTGGGGTGGGTAGCAAGTCAGCATTCCCCCTACTGCCACAGCTGATGCCTTTCTTAGCTGGTGAAATTCTTAGCATATCCTATTTCAGTGCTGAATTCTTGAATGGCTAGTGGGGGGTGGGGCATTCCTGGTGGGTGAATTGCAGGGCCCGCAGCCATGGAGAGCTGAGTTAGGTAGGGTAATGCCATAAGTCTGTTGCCCAGAAGCCCCGAAAACCGTAGAGCTGGATCCCCTGAAATTGATGGAGGAGGTGGGGCATCACCTTTTGCATGCATAGCCATGGAACCCACTGAGCAGTAGGTCTCTAGGAAGCCGTCACTGTGCCATCCAGTCTACTAACTCAGCAACAGCATCCCCATAGTTGTGTTGCTTGCCCACTTTTTTATAACTTTAGGATATTTGTAGCCTGCGTTTCAATATATGCAAAATTCCACAGCAGTTGAGTTGACAATAAAACATGGGTTGGCTGAGATGTGAGTGATTTCTTTCCTCCCATCCACCAATAATGTATGTGTGAACACAGACATAACAATTTTACTCCATAGGGAGTGACATTCTGCAGGCATTATTGTCTGAAACTTACCTATCTTGACACTGTGTATGTTTGAGAAATTGGTTTTTAAAAAACTGAATTGAATTTGCCGCTCTGTCCTGACTACCCAAATCAGTACAGTATGGCTGATGGAGTGGGGGGACCTTTGAGGTATCTCCCCTTTGATAATAATAATAATAAAGTTCAAATCTCCATTGGTCCAAATGAATTAATCCATTTTAGGACATTTTCTCCTATAAGGAAACTGGTGTGTTCAAAGCTGCTTACTGTTTTCACAGCACTTGCTGTCGCATGAAAAAAAATATGCTTTGATGTCATAGGTTGAGACTCTTTCTGGGGTTTTTCTTTCTGTTATTCCCACAACATCATGATAGTTTTTGTTGAAGAAAACTGATGGATGAATCTTTTTAAAAAGTACTCTGTGTAACAAGGAAGTAGAAGCAAGTATAATGAAATAGCAGTACATTTGTACAGTAAATACATTTTAAACAAATAAGGAATTGTTTTAGTATGTATATGTGTGTATATAAGAAGGGGAATTATACTAATTTATCTTAAAAATATCAGGATGTTGTAATAACATAAAGAGCCTCAAACCATGGCATCAAAGCATTTAATAATAAATAAAAATCTTAGAGGAATTTGTATAAAATTAATGTATGACAGTTGACAGTTTCTTGTCCTGCACAAACACGCAACACACGCACACAGACACAGCCACTACTTGCAACTGTACTTTGTAAAATATGCCTGTGCGGAATTACCTATAGGCATATTGCATTCTAATTCCTACACTGAAGAGATTTCTGTATAGAACTTTGTGATAAGTGAAGCAGACTTGAGTTGAAAACAAAACTTGTCTGGCTAGATTGCAAACCTGCTAATTAGTATCTTGCTGGCATTCTTAGCATAGGAGAAAGGGTGTTGAAAGAACAGAATGGAGATCCACTATGGATTTGATGGGTGAAATGAAAGAAGAGGTGATGCATTGTGGTGTAGGGCTTAAGAGCGGTAGACTTGTAATCTGGTGAACCGGGTTCGCGTCTCCACTCCTCCACATGCAGCTGCTGGGTGACCTTGGGCCAGTCACACTTCTTTGAAGTCTCTGAGCCCCACTCACCTCACAGAGTATTTGATGTGGGGGAGGAAGGAAAAGGAGAATGTTAGCCTCTTTGAGACTCCTTCAGGTAGTGATAAAGCGGGATATCAAATCCAAACTCTTCTTCTTCTACTACTTCCACATATTTGTTCTTAAGGAGAGCGTTTGGCTGTATAAAGGCTTTTACAGGATAGTGAATGGAAGAGGAAGCTTCAGGAGAAATAATGAGGAAAGGGGACTGTGAGAACAGGTTGATCGTTGGACTCTTAGCTTTATATGCTATTTATTTGTATTTTTATCCCATTCTTCCTCCAAAGCGGTTGATCTTTGGACTTAACTTACATGCTATTTATTTGTATTTTTATCTCATCCTTCCTCCAAAGAGCTCAGGACAGCATGCATGGCTCTCTCACATTAACTTTGTGAGGTAGGTCTGGCTGAGAGATAGTGTCTGGTCCACAGTCACTCAGTGAGCTTCATGGCTGAGTTGCCCTGATTCTAGTCTGACTCTCAGGACACTTGCAAGTCTTCAAATTGCAGTCTCTCACTAAGAGCCATTATACAGCAATCAACCCAGGTTTACCACCAAGCATGCACAAGTGTTTTCAGACACCTGTTGTGTTGCAGTCTTACTTCACATTTTGCAGTGAGAACATTTTTAATGTGTAAGGTGTACATCTACAATATGTACTATGTTGAAAGGTCCTACGAATCGCTCCAGGTAAATGATTATCATGGTTGTCTGGCTGCTGTTACTGCTGCTGCTGCTTCTTGTTGTTAGGTAGATCACTGGCTAATGGTCTAAGTTTGGTGGTTGATGTTTCCTTAATGTGAGCTCATGCATGATTAGGAAGTACTGTAGCTGGGAGAGTTCCATTGAGAGTTAATCAGAGCTTTGAAAAAATGGCACCTACATTTATAGAAAGGGCTGATATTAGTTAGGGGTATGTGCACTTGTATGTGGGTAGGTCACACCCACAATATGCATTTAAAGTACATTGCTTCCCCCAAAGAATCTGGAGAGCTGTAGGTTGTTACGGGTGCTGGGAATTGTAGTACTCTGTGGGGCAAACGGCAGCCCTCAGGATTCTTTGGAGTAAGTCATGTGCTTTAAAATGTATGGAGTTAAAGTGATTAGAGAGCAAGTGAGAGATGGAGGAAAGACTGGAAGTGTCTTCAGGTGCTGAGTGACTCCCTATGGCGATCTTTCATGAGGCAGCACAGGGGTGGGGAAACTTCTCTGGCCCATGGCCCAGATCTCAATCTCCCTGACTACTAGCGGGCCAAATTTGGCAGGTGGGTATGGTTGTCTACCTGTCAGTCACCTGATGTCATAGTGACATAATGACAAAGTGATGCCCCACTTTGAAACCCTGATTGTCTGGACTTCTAAACACAGTGCAGGGCTTTCAAACAGCCCATTGTAAACATTCCCGTGCTCCTGTGGGAACTCTGGAGATATGTACAAAGGGCATTCAGATAGCTTCAGACTTCACCATGAAGGCTGTTTGAAAGGCTTCACTGCACTTTGAAGTCCCGAAAACTGGGGTTTCAAATCACAGCGCTGGGAGGGACATTCTGTTTCTATTGAAAGGAAACTGCTTCACCCTACTTGAGCAAGGCACATGAGCTGCTCATGAGCTGGTGGGTGGGTGGGGGAACACCTTGCTCCAGCAAAGGAATAATTGGGGGATCACTTTAAGCTCCCGCATGTTTCTTTGAAACCACACCTACTCATTTACACGTGATGTGTCAGGTACAGGGAGAATGGCCTGAAGTAACAGACCTACTCCCTAGCAGGTGTGCATGCCACTTGTTTCTTTGTATGTTCCACCTGTATATTTGCATATCTCCAGTTCTGTCTCCTTTCAGTGAAAGCACTGCTCCCCTGAAACTTCTCACTGCTCTCAATCCCATTGTCTTTTTCATTCTTCGAGGCCAACATGGCAACAGTTTGTTTCAGAGTGTGCACATGCATGCTTGTATAAATGCATTTTCCATAAAGGCTATTGTTCATAATATTATTAATGTAAAACTTATTTTTTTTGTAATCAAACCATGCTATTGTTTTCATCATTGAGATGACTTCAGGATTCTGGGGCAGGTTGTATTTTAAGGCATTGCACATAGCCTTTGAATATTTTATCATGTTGGAAAACTGGTAGAAGTTGATGTAAAGTTTTGCCAGTGGTACTACCAAAAGGTTTTCAAAGATGACAGTGTAAAAAGGTTTGGTCAATGGTGCAATCTTCCACATTTTTACTCTTGACGTCAATCTCATTGTGTTTATTGAGGCTTACTTCTAGATACTGCAACCTTAGCATGTGTGTATAAATACCTGGAAATATACATTTTATAGCATTCTTGCTTCTGGTTGGCTGTAGTATAAAAAGATTGCTGGACTAGATGGACTGTGGTCTGAAGATTGTTCTTATGCTCTTCATTTGTGCAGTTGTCTAAAACCCAGTCCCATGATCTGTTCCAGATGCTGAACATTTGATAAAGCAACTCCTTCCTTCATTTCAGTGGAAGGCATTGAACTGCATGTTGCATAGGCTTGTTCAGTGGAAATGGGAGCACCAGAAAGTTAGGAACTCCAAATAAATAGACTCTCTGGTTTTTACCTTGAAACTGAACCCACAAGGAATCAGTCTCACATCAGTGATTGATCATCTGGTGAGAGGAGCACTTGCAAGCAGGGAGAAATTAATTTGGATCCTTTGGGAGTTCTGCCTTCCACTTGGAGTATCTTGATAATAGATGCCTACAGACCATTGGGAATAAACTTCCTAGAGCTTCTGCAACCAAGCAATGCATTACAGCATCTGTAAAATGCTATCTCTCTGCTGTCATTTAAAAAACTAGATTAAAACCCTAGAACCAATGAAGAAATTTGCCACTGTGCCAATCATATGAGGAAAGAGGAGGCACACCATTTGTTCAAGCTTATGTTTGGCTTCCTGACTGCCTTATCTGATTTGTATATTACAATTGTTGACTCGGCTCTCCCTTTTCATACATGTGCAAAGGTTGCTACAGGTTCACCTTCAAGTGTCTCAGGTACCACACGCCACCTGCTAATCTGAAGTATACACAATAATTAGGCGGATGTGTTACCATGGCTTCATTTTAACTTCTATGTGCAATCATATTCACTTTGGACCTGTTTCCCTTACAGTGCATTGTCGTATTGTAGAACATTTTTCTCATTTTGGATATTTTCTTTTCCGGAGCTCCAGGCCACATAACAAATGCAAAACCATGCTTACGACACTTGGAACCAATTTGTACCTTATGAATTGGCCCTGTATGAATAGGCATGCTTACAAATGGCTTGCTCACATGAGTGGTGGAAACATTGAAGAGGGGCTTAAGGAACTTGCAGCAGTAGCAGCTTGTATAACTGAGTTGTAGTCCAGCAACATCCAGAGGACCACAGATTCCCCATCCGGGTTTTATAAACGAGGGTTTCCAATCCCCAGCATACCTTGCTCATGGAAACCATTGTTGCATCTTTTGTGAGTGAGCTTCTTTGGTACTGCACTGCTCCTGCAAATAAACCATTTATGTGAGCAGATACTCATTCGTCAGAACATCCACAGCTTAATAGAGGTCATGGCTCAGGGGTAGAGCACATGGCTTGTTTGCCAAAAGTCCTAGATTCAATCAGTGGCATTTCAGTGCAGGGCTGGGAAAATAGACTTGCCTGAAACCCACTCCTAGTCAACAGAAGATGATTCTGAGCTTGATGGACCAATCTTCTGACTCTTTATAAGGCAACTTCCTGTAGCGAGGAGAACTTTGTTTTTCATTTCTGGACAGAAGAAACTTCCTTGAATGAAAAAAGGGATGTTGGATTTGTAGGCCTGAGCTTTTCGGACTGTTGGAGGACAGGCATCTCAAAGAGCCTCTGCCTGAGTGGCCACCAAGACATGTAATTCTTGGAAGTAGAAGTGGGCTTGTATGACTTTGGCTTTGTTCAGATGTAATAGAATTCCATGGTTCCCTGTGGTGAGGTCCTGCTTATCACAAGCCTTGGGCCCAGGTCCTCCTCCTTCGCACACAAGGGGAGAAAATTAACCCTTTTACTATCTTTCTCAGAACATTTATGCAATTAATGCTATTTGCTTGATTTATTCCATATTGGTGTGTTAAAAAGCTAACATAAATATTATTATTTTAATAACAGATGGTTGACCCTACCTTAGCAGAAATGGGAAAGAATCTTAATGAGGCGATGAAGATGTTGGAGGACAATCAAAGGTACCTACTAATAGCAGCCTTGAAGAACATTCAGGAGTGTTAAAAAGACATCATTGCTGATACATTTTCTGCTCAGTCCAGCAGAGCCTATTGTTGTAGTTGCAATAACAAAATCCCCTTTTGATTTTGTAATGAACAATTAGATTTGTCATTGAAGGTCAGCAGTCGTGCTCCCCTGACCATATCCCGTGATTTGGGGAAGCAGCAAGATAGACATTGCATTCCTAACACTTCACACAACCTGGAAGCAGCTTCATAGGATAGGGTGATTTTCATTGGGACCACAGCATGGGTACAAAGGGTTAAAATAAAAAAGTCTACATCCCCGTGCATCATAGTTCTGATCCACCCTCTCCACACCTGCTACATACTGTTTATAAAAGAGGCAGGCAGACGCCAAGTTTTTATCATCTCATGTAGTTTGGCCCTGCATGAGAACCACTGAGAACTCACACAGCCTCACTTGCTCATCTCTGGTCCAGGTGTTCAGTCTTCGTGGTGCACTAGAGTATGAAAGAACTCTGGCAGCTGGCCAAGACAAAAATCCCATTGCATTTATGGTGGGTTAGGTTGCTTTGCAAATATGCCTAGTCTAGAATTTCCCTTTAAGTTTACATTTAACTGTTCTGAAGACAACAGGTGTTTCATATCCTTTTGCAGGTTCCCGACCCCAACCCCAACTCTAGGTTTTATAGTTAGGAGAAAATGATTCTTGTATTGCATAGGATTTGAGAAATAATTAAACTGGCTTCTGTTGTAGCAGCTAGATTGGAAGCACTCAAGAAAATACAAGTGAACTATCTGTAGGTCATAAACCTTAAGCTTTAATTTTTTTAAAAAAATATATGACATCACAAATTGTCAATAGGTAGTGTTGTATTTCCTGTTTTGAAGTTCATTTTATATTGCAAATTGTCTGCTGACAAATATTTTAAACAATATTTTATCATTTTTAATACCTGTTTTAGTCATTTCTTTCAGTCGGCGTTTAACCTTTAACATCCCATTAGAACAGATCAGGTTCAGCACTTTAGAAACTACTGAACTACAAAAAAAAATGAATGGCTTTTCCTTTGAAATCAAGTTGTAGTGGAAATTTTGTGTGGCTTAACCAAGGGCAGGATTTAAACATCTCACTGTGGTATGTTCAAACTAGGAAAGTGGAGGAAGAAAACGAAAAAAAGTATACAAGGAAAGATATTCCTGGACCACTTCAAGGCAGGTGAGTAACATGATTGTGAATCATGATTTTATAGTGTATCCTTTATCTTCCCATGCTATGCATGCAGAAGGTCTCAGGTTCCGTTCCTGGCATTTTCAGATCTCAGGCACTAGGGCTGGGGGAGAAACCTTGCTTGGAAGGTCAGGGTAGACAATATTTCACCAAATGGACCATTGGTATGTATAAGGCAGCCACATTTATCTAGCCTACAAGCTGCCAAGAATACACTTAACCAGGGTGTTCTCATTCAGTAGATTGCATTGGCAGAGTGGCATAAGCAAGGAGACTAGTCCCCTGTCAGCAGCAGCAAAACAGACAGTCTCTTATTTGGTACTTTTGGCACACTGTTCAAATAAGTCATTTCATTTACTCACTCAACTAACCTGCCAATGCATTGCACAAATAAAACGACTTCAGTGGATTGTGCTCCTTGTGGTTTTTTTAACAGTGAGTCAGGGGTAGAGGAAAATAACCATTGATGATTTCTTTTTCCAAGTCCCCGGAATGTATTTACATTGTGTTTCTAGAGAAATCATAATCTACATTATTATTTCAGAGTTCACGGTGCATTTCTAGACAAAATATTAAAAGCCTCTCAACAAATTACCAAAAAAACTATAGTGATGCATTGGTACATCAAAAGCATTCTTTTTCTCCCCTTAGTGGACAAGACATGGTGAGCATTCTCCAGTTAGTTCAGAACCTTATGCATGGAGATGAGGAGGAGGAATCGTTGCAGTCTTACCGGTAAACAATTGTACATGTTGGTTTGGACCCAAAGGTGTTCTGCTTGCAAGAGCGGCTGTCTTAGAGTGTTGTGTTGTGTTGTGTTGTGTTGTGTTGTGTTGTGTTGTGTTGTGTTGTGTTGTACTGTTGTACTGTTTTATTGTTGTTAGCCGCCCTGAGCCTGGCTTCGGCTGGGGAGGGCGGGATATAAATAAAAATTTATTATTATTATTTATTATTACACCTCCTGCTAGAGTGTTGCATGAGAAAAACTGAAAGCACATGCAGTGATGTTGCTCCACCTGCTACATCATACGTATGACCTCTTGGAACAAGCAGCTGCATAAGAGCAGCTTACCTGTTATAGCTCTTACCTGAGCTTTCAGTCAATGTTTGTGGAATGATGCTAGGGGCCATTTTACTTTCCACTCATAGTTATTGGGATTCATAATAATAACAAAGTTTTCCTTTATTATTAAATTCATAACTTACAGTGGTGCCCCGCAAGACGAATGCCTCGCAAGACGGAAAACTCGCTAGACGAAAGAGTTTTCCGTTTTGGAGGTGCTTCGCAAAATGAATCTCCTATGGGCTTGCTTCGCAAGACGACAATGTCTTGCGAGTTCCTGCGGGTTTTTCCCCCTCCCCCCCTCTTTTTCTAAGCCGCTAAGCCGCTTATCAGCTGATCCGATCGGCAGATAAGCCGCTAAAAGCCACTAATAGCGCTAATCCGCTAATCCGTCAATGGGCTTGCTTCGCAAGACGAAAAACCGCTAGACAAAGAGAATCACAGAACGGATTCTTTTCGTCTTGCGAGGCACCACTGTATTTAAACCTATTTGTATCGGAACACAAGAGGGCACACTTAATTAAAGGCTTTGTATATTCCTGATACAATAGATACTCAGATAAAGCAAACTAGATTCATTTTTTTTCAGACTGCTCTCTCTTAAAGAGATACGTGCTTTGCTTCATTACATTATTAATGGGAAATTACATGCAGCATGAAATAATTTCTGCTTTGGTGGCCCCATTTCTTTAGATTGCCTGTATCTTTCAGAACACTGAATTGATGACAATATGAACAATCTGAATCTTTCGGGAAAGAGATTCTAAGTGGACTGCAAGCCTAAATTTCTGCTGGAAATAGCTCGTTCTGTGGAAATGGCTGCAGCTCAGTGATAGACCATAAGCTTTACATGCAAAAGTTCCCAGGTTCTACCCCTGGTATCTCCAAGTAGGTTTGGAGAATATTTCTGTCCGAAACCCAGCAGTAGCTCATTATGACGGAGGCGTAGAGGCACTGGGCGGCCACTGCTGCTAATGTGGAGCTCCCCTGTTCTCTGCTGCTGACTTTCCTGTCCCAAAGAGGGCACCACTGCTGCCCCTGGGAGCATGCCACTGCCTCCTCCACCACAACCACCTGCCCATGAGCCACAGCTGCTGAACCCTGGAGAGCTGTTGCTGGTCAGTTCAGGCAGCTGCTTACATCCTGCTTTTCCAATAAAACGTTCAAGGCATCTTGCAGTGCAGCATTAGCATACAATAAAAGATTAACCAATAACATTTAAAAAACCCCACAGGGACAGCAAGTAAGATAGCTTAAAATCAAATACCTGTCTAAAAAGAAAGCTCTTCACAGAGCAGCAGAGGAACATGTGAGGGGAGCTGTTTTATTGGCTTTAAATATTGTACCAGTTTTAAAATTTTTTGTCATACATCTCTTTGGGATATTCACAGTATCAATATTTGAAATACAAATACAGCTTAAACCCGAGTTCCAGGGAAATCAACGCATGACCTATTTTCAGGAGGTTTTCAGAAGGATTTGCTGAGCAAAAATGAGACGCATGATTTCTGCAGCCTTGGTGGTCGTTCTAATGTGTTTCTGGCTTGCAGGCTTCAGAACGTTGGAGAACAGGGTCACATGGCTCTTTTAGGACACAGCCTGGCAGCTTACATCTCCGTGTTGGACAGAGAGAGGCTCAGAAAGCTCACATCCAGGATCCTTTCTGACACTACACTGTGGCTGTGCAGACTTTTCAGGTATCCTGCATGATGAATGACTTGATTATAAACATTACAGTAAAAAAAAACAAAAAAAAGTTCTGAGTTATAATCCCAAATATATGAAAATGATACAGTCAGTTGGAGTGGCAGTTTTGAAGGTATGAGGCAGCCAGGGTATTCATCGACTGCGCAAACCTTACTTCTCCGGTGTGAAACTCCAGCCGTTCAGAGGTAGCTGGACTCCTCCTCAGCCACGGCTAGCATGGTCAGGAATGATAGGGGTTTCAGTCCAAAAACATTAGGAGGACCATGGATTCCTGACCCCCTGCATACTTGAATCTTATTCTGGACAAATAAGTGAACCTTTGTATGCAACTGTTCTGTTCATTTTAAGTCGAAGGACAATACCTCCCCCCCCCTGCCTTGAGCATTCAGAGTAGAAAGTGTCTTCCATTTCTGTATAATTGTAATGTTTGGTAAGTGAACTGGTGCCTTTTCTGTAAGCTCATATTTACGTAATAATTTCTCTTAACAGGTTTGAAAATGGGTCAGCGTATTATCATGAAGATGACCGTGAGGGCCTTTTAAAAGTCTGCAGACTCGTGATTCACTCGCGCTACGAAGACTATACAACTGAAGGCTTTAATGTGCTGTATAACAAGCAGCCTGTTATATACATTAGCTCTGCAGCCAGAGCAGGCTTGGGACAAGCTCTTTGCAATCAGGTAAAATGGAACTTTTGGGGTCTTATCTGTAAGTGACACTTTCTTTATCATGTTGTCCCCTTAGCTGGTTTCATTACACATCTATACTTTCTGTTGAAATATCCTTGCATCTGTGAAATAAACTTGTGTCCCTTACTCACATTCAGATGGTATCTTTTATTCTGATGTCCTGTGGTTGCAGAATGTTATAGCTGAGGGAACTCCGAAGGTTATTTGGCCTGCCTGCCTACATTCACATAGAATGTTCTGTATTCCACTTAGTATGACCGCAACCATGCATACAGGTTGGCTTCAGTGGGATTTAACTCACCTGACTGGATGCAGAATTGCAGCCTATATCTTATCCAAGTTAAGGTGCTTGCCATTGTACCTACTGATGGGAGCCAGTGTAGTGTGATGAGACCCCTGGTTGACTCTGAATCCAATGTGGATGCCCCCCCCCCGCCCTGCCCCCAATTCCTTCAGGCAGGCTGTTGTTTCGTTTTTAATTAAGGTGTTTGGCATGTGTTCGTCAGTTTAAACTTTTTATGTTGTTTCTTCAAATAAAAATGCTTAGAGGCTGCTTGTGTGGAGTGTGGGATGGCTTCATAGCTGTCAGAAGGAAGAGCCAATCAGCACATATAGGCTGCTTATGCTGGAAATGGGAAAAACTGATGGCTTCTGAGCTCAATTCAGTTTGTAAAATTAGACATCTGGCCCAAAAGAGCTGTGCAGTCCACTGGGGGCTCACTGCTCAAGATATAAATAAATAAAAATTTAAAAATTGTCTAGTGTATCTGAAACAGTGTATCTGAAAAAGTGTGCATGCACACAAAAGCTTATACCCAGAACAAACTTAGTTGGTCTCTAAGGTGCGACTGGACGATTTTTTATTTTTTTATTTATTTCGACTGCATAAGACCAACACGGCTACCTACCTGCTCAAGATACGTATACATAGAACTTAATGACCTCCCTGCTGTGACACACTTTACCTGTGCCAGGTGGTCCTTCTCTCAGATTTCCACATATGAACCAAGGTTGGGTCCGTTGCATTTCAGTTCTTTTTGAACCTCAAAGTTATGGTTAACGTCAGTGGCAGTTTTCTTTTCCAAATGATAGAGTAGCTCTGTGAGATTGAGGCCTTTCAAGTTGCAAGCTAAACCTGTGTTTTCTCTATTCTGCCATAGCATACCTCCTCACTTAAATTACACACACATTATACTTCATCAGTTTAGATTTCTCATCTTTACTTTTGTTTACATGTTGAGAAGCATAATAGTGCTTTGACCCCTATCAGAAAGGTTGCCAGCTGGGTATTCCACTAAAAGGGCATCACAACGGATAAGGCCCATGGCTAAATTGCCATCTCCTTCCCCACCCACCCCCGCAACAGTATCTCTGGCCAGACTGTCACCTACTGGGAAAGGTGGTCCAGAAAGTATTTAGACCCCCAGCCATTTAGGGCTTAATAAATTAGTGACCTTAACCTGTGTTTAGAAACAGTGCAGATCATGGTGAATGGTTGCAACATGGCTCTGAATAAGCAGATCTGAATAAGCCCATCTTAGCCTTCTTCAAAAACATGCACAAACATGGAAACCTGAAACGCTCAGATCACATTAGGGATATAACTTCTGTCTCTTCCCTCTGCAGCTTGGTTTGCCTCTTTCCTGTATGTGCCGGGTGCCTTGTAACACCATGTTTGGATCTCAGCATCAGATGGTAAGTTTGAGCAGAAGCAGCAGCACACGGCCTTGTTCCATTTGTGTACATAAATAATTGTTCCTTCCTTTGCTTGGTGGCAGGATGTTGCTTTACTGGACAAATTGATTAAGGAGGACATTGACTCTGGAAAGCTACCAATATTGCTAGTGGCCAATGCTGGTAGGTATCTTTAGCAGATGAAATTTGACTACTACTTCCCCGCCCCCGCCCCATGCACTTTCTCGCCTACTCCCAATAGAACCTCAAATTTCTAATTTATAGATAGAATGCTGTTAACTGGCTGCTTTATATCTGAGTTGTCAGGCTTGGTCCTAGTTTTCACAGAGGTAGCAAGCCAGTGTCTGGGCTGTTCCACTTCACATTTGCAGGTGGGGGCTCCCATGATGGAATGCCCCTCCACACTCACTAACTAAATAACCTGACTATGAAGTCTAGAAGCCTCTCTTCTTTTAAATGAGAGCTAGGATTGTGCCCACAGCAGAGAGGGAGGGAGAGTAGGGAAACCTATGCTTCTCTGAGTTAAACTGGCCTCAGGCATGGGAGTGCTAGCCAGTGCCCAGATGACAGCACCAGGAGTATTCCAAAGGGGGAGAAGCTCCCACTCTGGTCCCTCTCAGTGCAACATTAATTAGATTCTGGGTGGGGCCTGCATGCAGCAGCGCAGCTGAGCCACGCACCAAGTCTCAGTAGGGCTGGTTGACCGCACCCCTGGCTATTCCTTTCTCAGCACCCCCATATGCTAGGTACAAAAAAAGATGCCTGCTGAAGGTGGGGGATCTTGGTTTCCCAAAATTTAGGGCTCAGGTGGTCACTGAGTTGCTTGGACAGTTGAAGTGCTCCATGCAAACATTCTTATCAAAATAAAGCCCCCATTTCTGGGCACCGTACTGTTAAAAAAACACACACAAGGCTACTGGAGTGTAGCTTGAGGCAGGACAAGCGCATCAGCTGGCTGGAAAGGGAAGCCATGCTCTCACGTCTCCACCATGTGTTGACTGGGAGGCAAATATTCCTTAACACAGGAAGCCTGCCCTGGGGCACTTGTTGCTAAAGGAGTATTGGAAAAAGAAAAGACTGAACGCTGCACTACTTACTGTAAAACTTTACTTTGTTGAAATGGAATTCCAACTAATTCTGAGCCTAACAAAGTGCCATGTTAAGTGGCTGCGGCCGTTAGTGACATCTTTTTTGCGTTTGGATTGTTCTTCTTCCCTTTCGATGCAGGTACACCAGGAGCAGGGCACACAGACAAACTTGGGCGACTGAAAGAACTCTGTGAGCAGCACGGCATGTGGCTACATGTCGAAGGGTACAGTGCCATTTTAATGTAATGTTAAGTTGACTAACTGTGCATGAGATCCCCATGAAGGTAAATAACACGTGCACAAATGGCATGGCCAGGTTTGTGCATGGTTTTGCATCTTACTTCTTCATTAGTCACTCCCCATCCTGAAATACAATCCCCTTTTAAAAATCTCCTAAACTAAAAACAAGTGAAGGGACTGTAAAAAAGGAGAAGGCAATAGATGCCATTGATTAAAAAATTGGGGAGATTTTGATGAACGGGTTTTCACAGAGCTGTTTCAGGGAGAGTTTTAAAGGACAGCACAGTGCTGTACAAGAGCTACCTCTGTTGAGAAGAAGGGTTTTACTTATATTGCCAATGTGCAGTGCCATCCCTAAGAAAAGGAGTATGCCAGACTGCAGCCAACTGAGCATGCTTTGTCGCCCCCCCACGGCCCATGGTTCATAAAGACATTCCAAAAAGCCTATTTCGTTGCTGTGTATTTGTGGAAAACAGAGACACAGGAAACTGCTTTGTGCTAAGCCAGATGCTTCTTCTGCGACAGGTTTACAAACTGGAATGAAGTTACAAATGAAGTAGGCAGACATAAACATTAAAATCTAGCCCTTAACCTGGGGTAGGCCACCTAAGGCCCATGGGCCACAAACGGCCCACGGGGGTCGTTATCCGGCCCACGAGCCACCCCCCAAACCGAACTGCCCACTCGGTGAGTCCCCACGCGCTGTGCTAAATTGGTGCAGCGCAGCACGGGGACTTGCTTCTGTGGCGATGAAAATTGTGTCTGTGCATGCGCAGACGCCAAAAATTGCATCTGCACAGACACCGAAAATCACGTCAACGCAGACGCCAGAAATCACGGGGGGGGGGGCACTCATGTGCATGCGCAATCCAGCCCACTGAGGGATCTCTGCTGGAGTGAACCGGCCCAGGCAAGGTAAACCTTGCCGACCCCTGCCTTATCCACTAACTGGATTAAAACAAAGTGTCTCTTTCAGATCCAGAATCTTGGAATAAATTCTACAGTATTTGCATTAAATATACACATACAGCTTCCCTAAGTACAGAATCATAAAATATTTAAAATGAAACTAAAGCGAAATGTTAGCATTTAGAGAAGGGAAGGAATATCCAGTGTAATCTAAAACTGAGTTTTCTTGTTTCTTTCAGGGTGAATTTGGCTACTTTGGCTTTGGGTTATGTCTCGTCATCTGTACTGGTATGTTTCTGCTTTCTTCAGTGTGGGTTTAGGGCTGGTTTGGGGACTGAATTTATTCTGTCTCTTTTCAGACCATTGATCATGATATCCTCCTGAACCGACTGTTCAAGATGGGTTTTAGAGGTGCAGTGGTTTCATTATACCTACAGTCAAGTCCAGATAGTAACGCTAGGGGAGTGCTTTTTTACTACCTTGAACTTGTACTATGGAGTCCTGCAGGGCCCTCTTTTTGGTCCCCAGTGTTATTTAACATCAACACGAGGCCATTGACAGCAGCCATTTCAAGTTTTGGTTCAGGTGTTGTCAGCGTATTGACAGCAATATACTGATGACAGGCAGCTCCATTTCTCCATTGGTAACTTCAGCTCTGAGCTACTTCAAAGTGAGGCTGCCTTGGCCTGGAAGCCCCAGCTGCTAAGCCACTGGTGAAGAGAGATAACCAACAGCATGCAACATCTGCAGTGGCTGCCCATATGCTCCAGGTTCAGGACTCTTATATTAAAATACAAAGCCCTGAAGAACTTGGATTCAAAATACCTTAGAGACTGCCTTCCCCCTTATATCCCAACTTGATCACTGAGATCATCTGGAGGATGTCCTCTGTGCTAGAAGTCAGGCATTTAGTGTTGCCAAATTCCACAAAAGTGGACTGCTCTTCCAGCAAAGATCCAGGAGGCATCCTTACTGCTAATTTTCAGGTGTCTCCTAAATACTTTTTTTATTGCTAACAGGCCTCTGAATTTGTTTAATCCCCACCCAAAGTTGAGCCAGTCATTTTCATTATTGTTTACTTTTTTTTAGGCTGGTCTCTCATTTTTAGAAGTTTGGCTCATGGGTTCCATTGTTTTGAGTTGCACTCACATAATATAACTCTGCCTTCCTTTCTGCAGGCCGCAACCAAATGTGACAGCATGACCCTGACTCTGGGGCCCTGGCTAGGTCTCCCAGCAGTGCCTGCAGTGACTCTCTACAGACATGAGGATCCTTCTTTGGTAAGCTTATTTCTTTGTATATATGCTCACTGCTTGATCCAAAGCTCCAAAAGGTTGGCAACCCCTGCATCCACCCTGAATTTTTCACATACGATGGAATAACAAATCCAGCAAAAAGTAATGAATGCAAATATGTTGTTGTTTTGTTCACAGTCCTTGGTTGCAGGCTTGACCTCTAGCCAGGCAGTTGAGAAGCTGCGTGCTCTGCCTCTGTGGCTCTCCTTGCAGTACCTTGGACACGATGGGATTGTGGAAAGAATAAAACATTCATCTCAGTTGGTAAGAAGTTTGGCATTGCTTTGGCTCTTGTGCATCTCTATGGATGAGCTGGCATTTCACGTTTTACGTACATAGTGGTGTTGCTGCATTCTCAGTCTCCAGCCAAAGAAGAGATGAGTTATTTGTGTGTGTCATATGCGTGTGTGAGATGTAACACAGGATACCTGTAAATGGGTCACAGAAAGTGTTTTTTATTTTATTTTATTATCCATCAAAACAGCCATGTAGGGCTGATTTTGGCCCGAGAAACAATGTTAAGAGAGGAAATTTTAAGTTTTCCTGCACACACCTTTGTCCTGATCTGAATTCCTCCAAGTAGCTATTGGCCTTCTTTGGGGGCAGGGCAGAGGGAAGAAAATACAGCTGAGTGTTTTTTGTTTAAAGAAAAATCCCCAGTGGAGATAACAGAGACTTTGTGGGGGGAGGGGGAATAGGGCTTTAGATTGGGGAAATGATGCAAACAAAGACATTTAAAGACCCATCTTCATATGCTGCTGCTCCATTCAAAACTAGGGTCTTTGACAGCTGCTTTGAAGTAAGTTTGTTCATGCACAGAAATCTAATCATAGGTCCGTCACATAATTTATGTGAGTCTTGTAATATAATGATTCACTGTTTGAAGGAGGCAGCTGACCTAACATTTATGCTCTACAGCTTCTCTGTGTTCCCAAGGAGAAACCAAGGTGGTGGAGCGGAGCAGGGCTTGATTGGCAAACTGCAAATGGTCGCTTATATATGAGCTTCCAGTAGAGGAAGTCTTTTACAGGCTTCGTATAATTGTTTGCCAACCCTCTGGTGGTGAGAGCGTGAAACAGTTGACACATCTTGTCACCAGTTCGGAAAGACGTTGGCCACTGCCTTCCTGTGCTTGGGGCCTTGCCCTTTTGATCATGGGCCTGCATGCTGCAGTGAGTCACCGCTGTGCGTTTTCCCAAGGCACTTCCTGTCATAAAAGGTGTCAGGAAGTAGGGCTGACATCAGCAGGATTTTTTCCTTTTAGTTGCTGCTATTTTCTGTATTGTTTTAAACGGCCTCTTAGCTGTTGTATTCTGTACAGCACCTTTGAGATGTGGGTGGGACGTGATTAATAAATGAACAATCAGGCACCTGTTAAACCTTGGCAGAGGGACTGCTTCTCATCACCCCCCCTGCCTCTTGTGCTACAGCCTCACTCCTCCTTGCTTTGCTGTCTGCTGACCTGCCTTCCCCAAATGTGAAAGCAACAGCAAGACCAAAGAGAACATGCAGGAGCAGCAGCAGCAGCCTCCACTTGCCTTGTGGAGCAGTGAGGCAGATTGGGACCAGAAGAGGAAGAGCAAGGGATTGGGCAGGGATGGCAGTGGGAAGGAGGAGGAGAGGGTGGCTGGGGGGACCCCCTTAAGGCATCTTGTCCCAAAAGCCCCAAGAGTCAACCCTGATGGAAAACCCCAGCTGATGGAGGCGGGGGCGAGTGTTGGCCATAATACCTCATTGTTTTTAGCTGCTTAGTGAGTCATTTTCAGTCCCCTGCCTCCTCCACACCACATCTCTAAAAGCTGTTTAAAAAGAAAAGAAAAGCCTGATCAGGCCTTCCTTGTTTTCCTCCTTTCCTTGGTTTTGGAAGTGGTCTTTTTAAGTATCCAGCTGGCAAAGATGACTGGCACCTGCTCTATATTGTTCTTGCTGCTTGGAGAAAGTTCTCTTGTTATCCCCCTTCCCACTGGCATTAGTGTGTGATGTCCACCCTTACCAGTACATTCAGTTATCACCGTTGAAGGGATACACTTTCCCTACTTATACTCAGGACAGTTGCATGTACTTGGGTGGGTACGCGTTGTCCTTTTTAATGAGCACTGGATGAGCATCTTACGTATTTTGTATGGTCATTTGTTTTATATTTTTTTCTGGTTTCAGTTTGCTTGTCGTTGATTTATTCTGTCAAGTCAACTTGAAACACCTTCTTTTGTATTAAGTGGCTGAGAAATGTTAATGATGATGATGATCCATAATACAGTGGTACCTCTGGTTGCGGACGGGATCTGTTACGGAGCTCCGGTTGGATCCTGAGGTTTTCGCTACCGGAGGTGCTTGTTGTGCGCATGCACACAGTGCGGTAGAGCACTTCAGAACATGCGCGTGTAGTGAAACCCGGAAAAATACTTCCGGGTTTGCTGTGTTCGCATCCTGAGGTTTACGTAACCAGAAGGTTACATAACACGAGGTACTACTGCACCTAAGGGGTGCCCTCATCAGAGCCCTCAGAAACAACCCTTTGTGTATGCAGTAATTGACCAAAAGCCAGTAAAGGTGAACAGTTTGTGTTGCTAAGGAACGCATCATCCTAGGAAGACTGTGAATATTGCTCTGCTTTTTAATAATTTAATTGATTCTTAGAAAATCTTCATGCTGCAGCTTTCAGGCTTCCCAACAGGGACCATTTAGGAAGCTTTTATAGGTGGCTGCAAGAGCAGCCTACTTGTCTTTCGACCAGGGGGAAGTGGTGGTGTTGATGACTTCAGGTGCTTTTAAATTAAAGCAGCTAAAGGCAAATTCATGTTGCCATTTATCATTTTATGTTGCATTTTTTAAAAAAAGTGTGAAGTGCTTTAGCATCTTGATTTCAACCTCACAAGGACTCGTTGAGCAAATTTGTTGTTATTCCATTTACAGATGATGGAGGGACCACTAAGACTAGTCTGCATCTTAGGTTGATTCTGGCTTGCCACTACAAATTTAAGTCTTGATTGAGCTGACACACCAATCAAGAATTTAATGAGTTTTGTAATGCTTATGTAGTTGTTGTTTGTTTAATCTCTTTCCTGCTCCCAACTTTCATCTACTCTTTTAGAGTCAAAGGCTGTTGGAAAACTTGAAGAATCAGGATTTTATTAAAACCTCAGTAAGTTTTCCTTTTGCACCTTAATTTTTTAAAACAATAGCAATAATATATTAAGCCCATAACCCACCCTATCTTCTTGCCACATTCCTGTTTCAGCTTAGGAAAAGTGGTCTTGTTGCATATATATAGTACAGTGACAACAGTGGCAGACCTTGAGGTCTCAGATTTCAGTGGTGCCCTGTGCAACGCCAAAATTTGGCGCCCCCTCCCCACCTCTCACGCTCCATTGCAAATCATAGTTGCAACGTCCCCTGCAGCGCCCCTGAGGCTTGACGCCCAGTGCAACTGAACTGGTCACACTTCCCTAAATCCACCTCTGGTGACAGATTTTAGACAAAATCCAACGCAAACAGGCATGGCCTTCTAACGAATCTGGACGGTTGTGTAAAGAAGTATGTTTGAAACCCTCTGTGATTCTTTGCCTACATAAACTGAGCTGTGGGTCTGGGATAATAACACCTGGCATAAGTGGGAGGTGTTTTACCACCTTGGGGAATTCAGTGGGTCTTACACTTGGGAAAATGCTTATTGGATTGCAGCCTTGGTTTTTATATTTTGCTTTATCACATTTATAGCCTACCTTTCTTCCAAGAAGCTCAAAGGTGGCATATTCTCTTTGTCCCGATTTTATCCTCACAACAACTCTTGAGTCAGGTTAGGCTGCAAGATTGTGACAGGCCCAAGGTTACCCAGAGAGTTCCATGGCTCAGCAGGGACTTGAACCCTGGTCTCCCAGATCCTAGTCCAACCCTGTAAACCACTAAGCCACATAGGCTGTCTTTCAAATCTGATATCTTGGTTCTCTTGCAATTTGAATGTTAGCACTAATGCCAGATGTGGTAATGACATGGGCCCTGGAGAATTAATTTTCTGTACACAGCCTTAAGATGCTCTCACAACATTTTGGAACGTGGGTTTTATTTTTATTTTTTTCTGAATGTCCCATTTCTAAGGTTGAAGATGAACTTAGCTCTCCTGTGGTGGTATTTAAGTTTTCCCCAGAACTGTCACATATAGGTGAGTAGAGTTCAGTGAAAATACATTATAATCACATTGCTTTTGTTGATTTTTATTATGAACACGTTTGAAATTTGAATTCTTATAAAAGAGAGCTGTTTTGACTAAAATAATAGCAAATGTGAGTTCTTTCATTTTGTTGGAGAGGTGTTAACATCTATATTGTACTTAAGACCCTATTTTTGAAGTTTAAGGTAAAGGTAAATGGACCCCTGACCATTAGGTCCAGTTGTGACCGACTCTGGGGTTGCGGCGCTCATCTCGCTTTAGTGGCCAAGGGAGCCGGGGTGTGTCCACAGACAACTTCTGGGTCATGTGGCCAGCATGACTAAGTTTTGATTTGAAGTTTAGCCATCTGTATTTCTCACCACAATACTCTTCTTCCTTGGAAGTTTTAAAGCAGAGGCTGGATGGCCATCTGTCATGGATGCTTTAACTGAGATTCCTGAAATGCAGGGGGGTTGGAACTTGATGAGCCTTGGGGTCCCTTCCAACTCTACTGTTCTATTACCCCCTCCCCCAGCTTTTCTTCAAAGGTGCTGCAGAGGCTGCAGCTTTGAACAGAGAACTATTTCCCTACCATAAAAGTTTGGGGTCTTTTAAAAAGCAAGTTTGTTGTTGAATCCACTTTAATTCTGCAAACCCAAGAGCTGTATCCAACTTAAGTTTAATTCAGAGTACACCCACTGAAATTAATAGACCTAAATATGTGTGCCTTGCTCATTAATTTCAACAAGAAGAACTGCTCTGAGAATAACTACTATTGGGAACAACCCTACATTTCTGATTTTGATTTGAATCCCTCCCACAACATACTGACAGTCTGGAGGGCACTTCAAAGGCAGGATACAACTGTAACAATAGCAGATCCGTGCCATTTAATCACTTGCTAAAAGTTCAAATAAATACAACTGTCTTCCTAGGGCAAATATTTGGCAACTTGTATCCTGTGGGTGTTTCCTTTCTAATATGCAACATTAAAATGGGTGGTTGTCTTCTTTTTCTAATGGTAAGCTTCAAGCACAGCATTTTTACATGCATTACAGAGAATTTTAGCTCTGGAGCATAAAAAGGAATGAAAATGCAATTTACTGTAGAAACAGTTAAGAGGTAATTCTTAAGATATGGTTTGGAAACACACAGGATCTCTTTTTGCTGCAGAAAATAAAGGAACACTAGTTGGAGCAGCTAATACGTGCAACCTGTACCCAGTTTTAGTCATACTCAGAGTAGACCTATTAAAAATGAATGGGCCATAATTTCAGTGGGCCTACTCTGAGTATGACTTGGCTGATTACAGCCCATAAATGTCAGAGCTCTCCCCAATCTCATGCATTATTCCTGCTGACAATTCCTGTCACATTTTTGCATTCAAAGCTGCCATAAGTCTCCTGTAAATTTAGATTATGTGTGGTTTCAAATCAGACTCAGGTCAAGCATTTGTTACGACCAGTGCATCAAAGTGCTGAACATGTTGTGCTTCCATATCTTAACCTTCCAAACTTAAGTTCTTGGTTCCATGTCCAAAAAGTGCATTATATAAAATATGAAGATATGAATGTTCACTTCTGTATCAGTTCAAGGGAGAAAACTAGGATGAATGAATTATTCTTTAGCATCTGCCAAAATGTTTTTAACCCAGGAAATTCAGTTTCCCTTTTTCTTTGAATTCAGATCATATGTTACATTCTGCCCAAACACCTACAATTACTGGCAATGAGAGATACATTTGTGATACTTTTAATCAGTGGGTAAGTATTCTTCCTTATCTCTTCATAGGCATGCCAGACATCGGTCAATCAAACATTTTGAGTATAATCACTGACCCCTTTGTGCAGAGGAAAACAATCCCAATACACGCTGCTTATGTCAGGTCTTTTGCCTGACAAGCATTTCATTTGAACGACTTGAGTGGGTTCTAAAATTTACTGATTCAGTGCAGGAGCAGCTGCTATAGTGTCCCAAAGGCATAGGCAAACTCAGCCCTCGAGATGTTTTGGGACTAAAATTCCCAACATCCCTGACCACTGGTCCTACTGGCTAGGGATCATGGGGGTTGTAGGCCAAAAACATCTGGAGGGCCGAGTTTGCCTATGCCTGGTCTATAGTGTTACAACAGAGCATAGACATGGAGGCAGCTCTTGGTGGCATGGCCTTGACTGAGTTTACCTATATGCTTCTTTTTCAAAAAGAGCTGTGTCCATAGCAGCTTACAGGCTCATTTTATGTGCCCTCAGTTATTGTGTTAATCTTCCCCATGAGGTCACGCTGCTTTTGGGAGCGGTACATTCCACCTGGTCAGCTTTCTGAACTTGGGGATGGGGCTCAAAATAGCTAAGCCTTCCCCCCGCCCCTTGTGTGCACAAGCAGCCTGATTCTGAGCAGGCTTTTAGAGAGAAGATGGTTGATGGTCAAGATTCCTACGGCAGAAACTTGGGGGACAGACCAAAGCATGATGCAGCAGCACTGGCAGAAGCTTAGCAGATCTGGAGGCTCATGCGTTACCTGGATGGGAATCCCATGTACGTTACCATGAGCAGGGAGGCCCACAATTTGGGACTGGCCTCAGTAGCCAAGCAGAACGTTGTAGTTGCCTCTTCCTTCCCTTTTGGTGATGTGGCTTTCAAGGCACATATGCTGAATTGGAACCCTGCATGGTGTGCTCTCAGGCGGAACCAAGGGCATGGTCTCTTTGACCCTGGAGAATTAGTTCTGAGCCTTAGAGCTGATTTATATTGAAACAGAAGATTAAACATAAGGCAGTGCCTAGTGATTTTTGTTATATTTTTGTTATATTTTCATGTATGTAAAATACCCTCCTATTGGGTTTTTCTAGCTGCTGTAACGTTATTTGCATTTATTATTTATTTATTTATTTATTTAAAAAAATTAAAAAGCTAAGCTGGGACCAAGGAAGCTCTGCCTATCTTTCTCATGGGAAAAGGAGGCACAGAGCTTGCCCATCCTTCTGACCCACAACTTGCCATGACCAAGCAGCAGCCAAGGAACACTGCTGCCCCCCCCCCACCTCCCTGCTTCTGGAGCAAGAAAGGCTGGCAGACTGCATGGCCAGGGCATTCTGGTTGCTTTGACAATGCAGTTGCCAAACTACCCCAGCCTTCCTTATAACTCCGGGGATGCAGAAAGGGTGGGGATTGCTTTGCAGTTGCTGGAAAGACACACACACACACACACACACACACACACACACACACACACTATTCTGAGGCTGGGAAGATGGCTAAGACTCCTTGAGCTGAGCAAAAACCACAACAGAAACTAAGCAATGTGGAGCAAAAAAGGGGGACTGACTGGGAGTAGTACATAGGTAGATGAGAGAGAAAAAGGGGAGGAGTAAATAAGTTATGAGTAATGGGTGATCAATAACACCCCTTTAATCTTGCTTTGTCTCATCAGCTGGGAGAGCAGTTGTCTCAGTTGGTGCCTGCCAGTGGAGTTGACTTGGTAGAACTGGAGGATGAAGGCGCTTGTGTGCGTTTTAGCCCATTAATGACTTCTGCAGGTAACTGGACACATTTGACTAAATTTTTTTTGGGGGGGAGGGGGTTGTTGCAATCCATATACAGGCAGTGATCATTTCACAGGGGGGTTCCATTCTTGACCACTGTGTGCATTGGCGGAGTGCTCCTAAGTGCCCCCCACTCTGTTACTCCCTGTTCTACCCTCATCTGGTTCCAGAAGGCCCCAGACGTCTGTGATCTTGCATCAGTTGTAGCCTGTATGTTATTTGGGTCATACCCAACTTTGAGTCTTAGCCAGTGTTCAAAACTCCTTTTGTTCTAGACACATTTTGCAACAGAGACTTTTATTAGCGCAGGCAGTTTCTGAGCTCTGGGCACAGTATTGCGCCTAAGATTTCAGTTTGAAACTGCAGAGTGGAAGGAAAGGAGGACCTTTTTCTGCCTCCCCACTTCCAGCTACTCTCTGAAGAATGGAGAAGAGACCCTCTAAAGAATATTAGGGGGGTGGGCAGAGGAAGGACTAAACCATGTGAAAAATGAAGTTAATATTTTAGCTGCAGTTCATTCATTTTCAGCTTTGTATTCTTGTTATAAAAAAGGACGCCTAGACATTCCATTGTTGTGTCCATAACCTAGAATTAAGGTACTATTTAGCTCCTAGCTTTCATACCTCAGTTTCTAACATTGGTCTTAGCTAACCTACTTAAAAAACCACCACCACATATGAGTGAAATTACTCCTTTTCTTTTTTTCTATTAAAATTGTTACTCTTTAAAACTCCCTGGAGACCACGCCAGATACATTATGAAAACCTGTATTCCTGTATATAAACCACAACTTATAATAGTTGTTGGTGTTTAGTCGTTTAGTCGTGTCTGACACTTCGTGACCCCATGGACCAGAGCACACCAGGCACTCCTGTCTTCCACTGCCTCCTGCAGTTTGGTCAAACTCATGTTGGTAGCTTCAAGAACACTGTCCAACCATCTCTTCCTCTGTTGTCCCCTTCTCCTTGTGCCCTCCATCTTTCCCAACATCAGGGTCTTTTCCAGGGAGTCTTCTCTTCTCATGAGGTAGCCAAAGTATTGGAGCCTCAGCTTCACGATCTGTCCTTCCAGTGAGCACTCAGGGCTGATTTCCTTAAGAATGGATAGGTTTGATCTTCTTGCAGTCCATGGGACTCTCAAGAGTCTCTTCCAGCACCAGAATTCAAAAGCATCAGTTCTTCAGCGATCAGCCTTCTTTATGGTCCAGCTCTCACTTCCATACATCACTACTGGGAAAACCAAAGCTTTAACTACACAGACCTTTGTCGTCAAGGTGATGTCTCTGCTTTGAGACATCACCTTATAACAGTATGTATCTGTAAAACACTTTTGTTCCACAAGTTAGTATAAACCTTTGGAACTGGTCCTTTGGTTTTCTGGAGAATTTGTGAGCAAAGTTAATTCCCAGCATTCTCCTGCAAAGGTGTCTTTTGCTTTGTTCCTATTTCCAGCCTTAATTCGTGAGTCAGTTTTTCCATAAGCGCAATACACCATACTTTCTTGTACCAAGAATTCAAGTGTGCTCCTTCTAATCCTTCAAGAATGTGGGTATAATCCTACGTGCTACCATTAAGAGGAATCCTGTCCCCACACCCTCACCAGCATGTAGGGGAATCACGTTTATGCATATATGAAAGTTTAACTGGGGTTAAACACCATTTCCAAACAGTACTGCTGGCCTCTGTGTTTACCATAGAACATGCTAATCGACCAAGCGTTTCAGTTTTAGGAACTGAAGTGCAAGACGTTGACCAGTTGGTGGACTGCCTTAAACTGAAGGTCCCGGTGCTGACGTGCACACTGCAACTCAGGGATGAGTTTGAGCAGGAAGTGAAAAGAACTGTAGGTCTTGCCTATGTTGAAGACCTCAGCTGGCCAGGCCTTGGAGTGGTAAGGTGAGTGGCTGCTCTGCACAGACTTCCTCAAGGCTCTTTGAGAGCTCTAGGCTGCATATAGATGTATAGATCTTCAGCAGTGAGGCTCCTATGGATCCATGTGTGCCCCTTTTTAGACAAGCTTCCAAACTGAGCTGAGGAGCAACCAGTTCTTCCTGTTTCCAGAAGAGTTTGGCTGTGCGATTTGCTCATTGGTTCACCCAGTAGCCATTGAGAGGCATATCCTCTATGAATTTGTCTTTTGAAGCCCCCTTTTGAAGCCATCTGAGCTAGTGGCTGTCTCCCAAATCTTTCAGCAGCAAATTCAGTGGAAAGAAGTATTTCCTTTTCTTTGTGCTGAATCTGCCACCATTCCACTTTACTGGATGTTTTCTTCCTACTCTGAGTTGTTACCATTTACTACCATTTTAATATTTGCATAATGTCAAACATATTTGATCATGGTTTCCCACTTGGGTATTTTCAAAGTGTCTTTTTATTTTTCCAATGTACTCATAGGGTTTAGGACTGCTCAGGTTAAACAGACTACATGCATACTTCTGGAGCAAATTTGTGCAAAGCACAAATGACAGTGTGACTGAAAATTTTCAGTAACGTTGACATGGTGTACAATGAATAATCAAGGCAATTTTTTTGCAAACTGTTCTTGGACAGCAAGATAGGATTTTACAGTTTTTACTGCAAAACTCTACCACTACCATAAATAGTCCATCTGAATTGGTTTTGAAAGGTACGAGGGGCAGAATGAAGACAAACAGGAGAAAGAAGTGGAGAAGATTAACAACGAACTATTGAAAAAACTAAATGAGCTGGAATCAGATCTGTTGTTTTCCTTAGGTAATAAACTACTTCTGAAACTATTCAATGGGGCAGTGAAATGATGGGGAAGTCTAGGTATCAGTGTGTGTGTGTAATCCCCTGTAACAATTCAGTAATACTGGTTTCTCTACCAAACAGAGGAATTTTGCATTTTTATATTTAACTTCCTTTGATCACTTTTAATTGTTCTAGTCGCAAAATTTTAAAATTCTCCAGAATTTGGAATTTTCAAAAAGCGAGTAAGAGTGGAAGAGAGAAGCACTTTTGATGGGGAAGGGCTGTGGCTTACCCTGAATCCAGGAGCCCTAAAACCTCTCTTTAAAAATAAGTTCAATGCCTATTTAAAACAAGCATGTTTACGATTTCTGAAGTGTTTGCGAACCTCATTCTACCTCTCTCCCCCACTTCTCAGGCCCAGAATTTGGAGGGGAGAAAAACTGTATTTATATTGGAATGGTCACTGAGGACCTTGATGTTTCTGAGCTGATTGAAACTATTGCGGCGACAGGCCGAGAAATTGAAGAGCATTCAAGGGTATGTACTGACCGTACAAGACTGCAGAGTGGCAGCATAATGAGCAGACCTCTTCTTGGTCATACTCCTTGTCCTGCGCTTAGTTTTCCTATAGGCCCCTTAATGATAAATGTATTCTCCTTCTAGAAGCTATGCTAGTCTGTCACCACAAAAATGACACATTGGCACTTACTTGACTTCTTTTCCATAACTCCCTCTGTGTGTGTGTGTGTGTGTGTGTGTGTGTGTGTGTGTTCCTTTATTCAATGTGCCACATCATAAATTGCTAACATTTGGATTATCACAAGGTGTTAAATATACGAATGAAGCCAAACTGAGATATCTATTAAATGATGATGACCCCCTAAGATCACTCACGGTTGCCAGATTCTTGATCAGCGTCCTATCCCTAAAGAAGAGAAACGGACTCCTGTGCGGCTCGGAAAATCCCTTTAAACCATGATCTATGTTTTAGGATGTAACTAGGTGAATCACCATTGATGTCTTCTATTAATTTATGAGCAGAGGGTGATGTTTATGTTACAAATTTATTGTAATGTATGATGTTGGTCTTTTGTTTTTGTTCTGCTTTGGTTCCTGTCTGTTTTTTGTAAGTTTTGACGGTTTTAAATTTGGAGGTTCAAGTACATTATGTTGGTATGGGAAACTGTCGTGTGATGGGCCAATGGCCGTAATAAAGATCAATCCAATCCACAAGGTGTTAAACACATAAGAACTGATTCATGAGCAAAGCAATAACAACCAGCTTAGGAATTGCCTCCTCTCCCAGCTGCAGCATCTTAATTAAATTGATCATTGCAGCTCCCTTCTCAGTATTTTTTTTTTATCCAAATAAATAAATCACTTAAATAGCTCATGATAGTTCCATTTTAATTCCAGGGTGGTTAACTTTCTATAGGGCAGCAAGTAATTAATGAATGGATTTTATTTCCTTGGGGGGGACATAATGAACTACCCCACAGCTTCTGGTAACAGCTTGCTTCCTTTCCAGCTGTCATCAATAGCAAATCCAGAGACTATTAACACACTGATCAGCTTGCTGCTGGAGATTAACATGCAACCACTTCCTGGTCTCTTTTTAGTGCTACGCTGTGCTGAGCTAAGCCAACAATTGGCATAGCATGTCATCCAAACCAGGACAAGCTGCAGCCAAGGTTTCTTCTTAGCTTGCCATGCTGTGCAAACCTGGCTGCTGATCGATCTGTGAACAGTGGCAAGCACCTTAAAGAAACTTTCATAGAATCTTAGAGTTGGAAGGGACCCAAGGGTCGTCTAGACCAACCCCTGCAATGCAGTGGGGTTGACTGTTTGAATGTGGCAGAAGGGGAAAGAAGGCCCAGTCCTATTAGTGCCTGCAAAACAGCTGTGCATGCACCAGTTTTTTTTTACCCTTTGTAAGCTCAGCTAGCTCTCTCAAGTCAATATGGGCAGTCATCCATGATTCTTGGTATTCCTACATTGGAGGTAATGCACTAGCAACACCATACCAGATCAGGAATACAAGAAATGCTAATAAGGTGTGCTGTTGAATTTCTAATCAGCTGCTGGAAAACATGACTGAAGTTGTACGGAAAGGCATACAGGAAGCGCAGGTTCAGCTGCAGAAAGCAAATGAGGAAAGACTCCTTGAAGAGGTGAGTGCCCCAAGTTAAGCCATTTCCCAGCAGCAGCAGCAGCAGCAGTAGCTGCTGCAACCAGGCTGCCTCCTGTTTCTTGGCAACACACTGATCTTTTCCCCAACCCCGTTTGTTTTCTCAGGGGCTGCTCCGACAGATTCCTGTAGTGGGCTCTGTGCTCAACTGGTTTTCTCCATTTCACGCTTCACCAAAGGGAAGAACATTTAACCTAACAGCAGGTGGGGTGAAACTTGATTATACCAATGATTTTGGGTGTTGAACCAACGTTAGCAACTTGCGGGAGCAATGAATTAGTAGGCCCTTCAAAGTGTATGTGCGGCTGTGGTGGTTTTGAAGGAGGATGGTTATGGATGCTGTTCCTGTCCTGGTTTCTCTGCTTCTGCCTTTATGCCCTGCTGGTGACGCCCTTCCAGAAGCTCCCGGTTAGCTATTGCTACAGGCAGTACAGTGGACTAGTTGGACCTTTGGTCTGATCCAGCCTGGCTCTTGTTACATTCTTGTTAGCTGTGATAACTGAATAGAACTTCCAAGTTTAGGGGCAGTGTACCTTGGAGATGGGACACGGGTGGCGCTGTGGGTTAAACCACAGAGCCTAGGACTTGCTGATCAGAAGGTCGGCGGTTTGAATCCCCACAATGGGGTGAGCTCCCATTGCTCGCTCCCTGCTCCTGCCAACCTAGCAGTTCGAAAGCACGTCAAAGGGCAAGTAGATAAATAGGTACCGCTCCAGCGGGAAGGTAAACGGCGTTTCCGTGCGCTGCTCTGGTTCGTCAGAAGCGGCTTAGTCATGCTGACCACATGACCAGGAAGCTGTACGCCGGCTCCCTCGGCCAAAAAGCGAGATGAGCACCGCAACCCCCGAGTCAGCCACGACTAGACCTAATGGTCAGGGGTCCCTTTACCTTACCTACCTTGGGGATAACACTTGATGGGGAACAGGCATAGGAAGAGGGCTATTCCCTTCATACCCTGCTTGGGGAATTCCATTGGCATCAGATTGGTCCTTGTAGGAGGCAGGATGGTGGAATAGATGGACGTTAAGCCAGATTCAGAAGGACTCTTCCTATAGTCATAGTCTAATAGCACACAGGATGTTTTGCATATGTCCCTCTGTTCCTAAAACCTCTCAACCCCACGTGGAAAAACTGACTCAGCCCTTCCACATTGAGAACTGGGAGTGTGCTCAAACTCCTAGGCTCTGGAAAAGCCTGGGAGGGCCATTCAGAAGTTTGCAGATAGCTTCACTTGGAGCAGCTGAAGAGCTCCACAGAAGATGCTATATTTCAGAAGTAGCATCTCTAATATACCACTGTGCTCAGAAGACTCAGCAGCAGCAGCAGCAGCTTTCCAATCGTGGTTTGCTGTGGAATGTTGTTGTGTTGAAATCTAAATGGAAGGTTGTGAGGCAGAAGTGCCTTTGGTACAATAAAGTTCAGCTAAATAGGATCAGATGATAAATACCATCCTATAATTTGGCACGTTAAACCTAGTTTTCAGGTATGATCTGAGGGGCCACTAACCAAACCCTCTTCCCTTTGCCAGGTTCTTTAGAATCTACAGAGCCCACGTACGTCTCCAAAGTACAGGGCACTGGGAACACCCCACCTCCCACTCCCACGTCAAGCCGTGCAAAGCAGAGGTTCCCTGGTAAGTCTTCCCTTCTGTCGCATTTCAGAGAAGCTGCTGGAGAGTTTCTCCGTTGGTGAGAACCAAGTGTCTTGCTTAGAAGTAGGTCTCAGTAGAAGCCATTCCATTAGGGCAAATGGGACAATGTTTTATAAGCTTGGAATGCTGAATCCCGTTCCCGCTTCCATCATTTTCTCTTTTTTGCTGTATGTGCCCAGAATCACAAATATGCCCAGGGCATATCTATTTGCAAGATCATCTTAACTCCTATATGCCCACTTGATCACTTTGATCAACTGGCAGTGTGGCAGGGCAGGTGCCACATAATACTCGTTCCATATTTGTAAGGAATCAATCTTTTATGGTGGAGCAGCACTTATGCTTTGGAACTCCCTGCCTGATGACACCAGGCAGGCACCTTGTCAACGTGTTTTAATCTGTTTTTAGTTTGCTGTGGATTTTATTTTTTTCTGAATGTTTTTAATACAGTGGTGCCTCGTAAGACGAAAAGAATCTGTTCCGCGAGTCTCTTGGTCTTGCGGTTTTTTCGTCTTGCGAAGCAAGCCCATTAGCGGCTTAGCGCTATTAGCGGCTTAGCGGATCAGCTGATAAGCGGCTTAGTGGATCAGCTGATAAGCGGTTTAGCGGATCAGCTGTTAAGGGCTTAGCGGCTTAGGATCAGCTGATAAGCGGCTTAGCGGCTTGGGAAAAAGGGGGGGGAGGGGAAAAACCCCGCAGGAACGCGCAAGATATTTTCATCTTGCGAAGCAAGCCCATAGGAAATTCGTTTTGCGAAGCACCTCCAAAACGGAAAACCCTTTCGTCTAGCGGGTTTTCCGTTTTGCGAGGCATTTGTCTTGCGGGGCACCACTGTAGTTGTTTTTACCGATAATTTTATTTACTCTTTGTAAACCGTTTTGAGGATTTATTTTTTTTACAAACAGCATAACATTTTTATGAAATATATAAATAAATGTGTACCACCGATGCCCAATCAACCTTATGAACTGGCTTGGTTTTCCATCCATAAATTCCCAACTGTGGAAACAGGCAGGCAGCATTTCAGACCTTGCCGTGGCTGCGTAGCACTAAATCAAGTGTGTATATTTTGCCCCAGGACAAAAGCTGTTTAGAAGGTCCTTGAGGAACTCGGATGGGTTCAGTGAGACCAGCTCGGTGAGTCACATTGATGATCTGGAGAGGGCAGAGCAGAGGCCTGCTGCAGCTCCCCCTGCTGGGCAAGGTGATTCAAAACAGCCAGAAGAGAGCATGCTTCCAAACCCGGAAAGCCCTGAAGATTCCCGGGGCGACAAGGCGAAGGCCCTGGCAAATGACTGCACTACATCCGAGGAGCAAGAGAGTCTAAGATAAAATCCAGACCCTGTGCATTTTAAGACTTTGTACAAAAAAATGCACTCCCTCTCTAGCAGGGGCAGCCTAATGATGCATTTAAAATGTGAACAGTGCCACAGTTAGTACAGTAACGACTACTGTTAAACTTGTGATCGACTGGAGATTTTTGCACAGAGTTTAGTGGAAGAAGCCTTTTCTCCCCACCCCACCCTCTTTCGCCTTCTCTGCGGGGGGCATCGGCCTGGTTTTTCCTGTACACTTTGCCATTGTTGCTTTCTGTCCGGCTTACGTTCACATTGCCCAGGTGGTAAACAGCAGTTTCTTCGCCACTGAAGTTTGCAAATGCAGGATACAGCTTGTCTCCAGCTGGCATCCTAAAGAATGGTTTGCTGCTTAATTTTCAAGATGCTCTACCCAGACACTTCCCTTTAGGTTGGAATGATCAATTGCACTTGGTGCTATGTGTTTTTGTAAAAAAGAAAAGAAGATTCTAACTGTTTAATAAATCTACCAACTGCTCACTACCTTATTTTTAAATACCTATTTTTAGAGGTAAATCTATAGGCACCCCTCCATACGGTTCCCTTGGTTTTATGAATAGCCTTTTAAAAAAAATTCTGAAAGTTTGCTTCATGTGTACATATATAAGTGATTGAGCACCACTTTGGGCATTCCCTACCACCACCAGATAAACCTGCAGCAAAAGTTTTGCAGTCCGAGGCCAACACTCCTCTTGTAGGAGTATTCCTCACCATGGCTGCTGGGAACAGATATCCCACACTTTCCTGCTTCAGGCCCAGTTAGGAGACAAACCCACTGGGATAGTTTTGCTTTAGAGCAACTCACCCCACAGAGTCTCTTTGACACCTTTCGAAAGGTATTCGTGAAACACTTTTGAGCTGACAATGTTGCATATCTGTGATGTTTCCTGTACTGCTATCCTGGATTGTTCTGATCGGTAGTTTACATTTGCTAGATATTGTAAATACCCAGAGAAATTGTTAGGTTATTTACACTGCTGCACTATTTAAAGAAATGAGCTAACTTTTTTTCTTTAATCAAAGAGAAAATATTCAGAAGCCTGTTTCATCCCCCTGTTACAATGCATTCACTTTAGTGATTGCTTTAATTCTGTTCCTATTGAACTTGCATCTTTTCATGTGGTAAGAAAATCCTAGGAGAGAGTTTATGTGATCAAGCCCCAGGCCAGTCTTTGATCAATTACTTCAAAATTCATATTTTTTGTTTTTTTTAAGGGGGATTGATCCCTTTTTTTCCTAAAGGACCTTTCCTGGAGTTGATAGCTTCCTCCTTGCAATGACTGGTAACGAACTACAGCCTAATCCTATACTCACACTGATGCTGAATGAAAGCATGGCAGTTTGCAAGGGAATATTATAGTGATTATATTTTGCCTTCCTAAATAATGCAGTGGCAGCACCCAGGCATAGAAAATGAACATTCAACACAAGAGGAGTCCACCATGTCATAGTGGAAGAAGTTGCTTGTCTGAACCTAGAGTGGAACTGCTTTGAAACTCAAGTAACCAAACACATAGTGAAAGTACATATAAGCTGAAGGTCAGACTGAAGGCAAAATGCATATAATTTCCCACCCTGCTATAAAGATAGTAACTTATGGTCATGGTGGTCCAAGTTACATTAGCAGTCAGTTGTGTGTGTCAGGCTTGGAGAAGGTAGATGGTGTGAGGGAATGATAGTTGCAATATCTGGTTTGGTCCTTGGCCCAAGGAAACAAACTTCTCTGACAACAGGCTTGTAATATCCTTCAAAGTATTTTCTTTGCTAGTGGATTTTGATGAGCAAAATGCATTGGGCACTGCCTTGGTGTGTGATGAGGACTACTGTTAAGTGTACTGTTGATTCATTCTTTATTCTAAGGAACTGGGAATCCTTAAAAAACAGACAACCCTAATAGATTTGCTTTGTTTAAATAAGAACTGGGGTGTTTTGTTTTGTTTTTAAAGTACAAATTCTCGTCTTCCTTGGCATTTTATTTGGTAAAATGAATATTAACTTGGGGTTCACTGAGGAGAAATGGGTTGAAGTTATAATCATTAATACAAATTTTAATGTTTTTATATTGTTAAGCCAGCAGTTTTGCTGGGATACAGACCTAATTTAGATACTTCCCAAATGCTTCAATAAAGGTTCTTCAACTTGTTAGTATCTGAGTTTGTGTCAAGGTTTTCACATGTAAGCAGTTCAAGAGGAAAATAAACTTTCATGCTCAGGCGCATGTCTATCTTCCCGCTACCCCGAAAAGGGTTTCCCATTCATATCTATGGGATTGGCAACTCTCATCATCCCTGACCACTGGCCATGCTGGTTGGAGTTGATGGGAGTTGGAGTCTGCAGGGCCAAAAGTTACACATCCCTGTAAAGCCACCTGTCAATCACTGAACTGGCAAAAGCATGTTACCTTTTTCCTGTGCACAATTTACTTCCCTCGGGGAAGTGCAGATTGCTTTTCTGAGCATCCATTTGAGATCTTTCCCCTTAAGGCCATAACTTTGCTTTGGACTCCAGTTCCTTCCACAGATAGCTATGCAGTGAGTTCCTTGCATGCAAACTGCTCCAGAGATTGCCACAAATTGAATCCAGAGATGTTCTATACTAGCTGCAATCCACCTGTTTCAAATAAAGCTATTAAGGGGGGGAAACACTGGGCAACTGGCTCAAGCTGGCCTTTTAATTGTTGGCAATACCCCAGACCAACACGAAAGTGGGGGGTGGGACTTAAAAAATGAGGGCTGGACCCAGAATTACAATGCTATACACAGCACTGCAAGCCTGCCAATTGTGGCTCGGGGCTCATGACAGAGGACTCTTGGCTCAGAGCTCCCACAAATCCAAACAGCACCCCAGAACTTGGGAAGGATGTGCATGTCTGAAGGATATTGCACCCTCCTCAGTGGTGTGACAGGGAGGCCTGCTTTATACCTCGAGCCCCACACAGACAGAATCTCATCCAGTAAAAATATAGAAACCTCACGTATCTTTGTTATTATTTGAGTCTTTGAGAACTTTTTGAGGCTATGCCGCTGTGCAAACAGGGTCAGCTTCCACAGTCTTGTTTCATATTAGCAAAAGGCGGGGGGGGGGAGCTATTCATTGAAGTCAAGTGCAGTCTCTGCCATCCGGAATAGCTGTTCCTCCTTTGGCACAATTCACACCTTCGGAGTCTCACTCGGACTCTTTCAAAAGTCACATCTGGTCGGAAGAGACCTTCTCCCATAGGCCACTCTCGTTTTTCCTGTATATCCAAGGTTTTCTGCTAGGAAACAGTGTCTTGTCTGGAAAGGGGTGCTCTTTTAAGTACATCAGAGTTGCTCTAATGTGGGAAACAAAGTGAGGCGGTTCAGCCAGAGGCGACGTCGAGAGATTCTGGAAAACAAATTGCAGAATTAAAATACACCATCGTCGCTACATCTACCTGTCCCCCGTCCCCCCACCTCCAAGACAATCGCATCAGCATTAGAAAGGCCAGAACTCCATGGGTTAGAATGTCAGACTAGGGCTGGAGTGACCTAGGTACAAAATCTCCATTTGGTCATGAAACTCACAAGGTGACCTTGGACCAGTTACACACACTTAATCTAACTTGCACACAGGGTTGTTGCATTGTCAGGGTAAAGTGTTTTATGTGGGGATGCCTTTGAAAATGGTTCAGAAGCTTCACCTAGAACAGAAAGTCAGCTCCCTGACTTTTGACAGGCTTAATTCAAACAGATCATGCAACACCCATTTTGTTACAGCTACAGTGGCTGTATGCTTTCTGAGCCCAATTCAAAGTAGTAGTTTTATTCATTATTATTAAATTCCTATAGGTTTTCACCTATAAAGTTTACAGCTTATACCCCAATATACTCTGAAGCACCTCTCCTGATTATAAACCTACCCAGAACTTCTAAGGCCTTTCTCCAGATATTCAGAAAAGTGACAAGAGAGGGCCTTTTCAGTTGTGGCTCCCCATCTGAGGAATGTTGTCCCCAGCAAGGTCTGCCTGGCACCTTTGCCAACCACTTTCTGTCCTTGCCTTTCCCCTCAGGCCTCTTTCTAGAGTCTAGACTGAGATCATGTTTTGTTTTTGCTGCGCTGTCAGAGCTTCCTGCAGCTGTTGTTTTGTTTTTATGTTATAATATATTAAGATAAATATAAAGGTCTCACTTGGGAGACCTTTGGGTAACAAATGCAGTATTTTGTTTGTTTCGTTCTGTTTTTGAAAGGGAGGGGACAACCTCACATAAAGCCATTTGCCATCTTTCCCAGGAGGAAAGGTGACAAAAACATTTAACAAATGAGGGGCGTGAAACTGCTTAATCTTCAGAAACGAAAGCACCCCGAGTTTCTATGAGCATTTCGTTGGGATCCCGCCACCATCTTGTTCAGTTCAGAGGACCAGTTACCTGCAAGATGTGTTGATCATCCTGGGCTAGCCAGAAATCCACATGGGGGAAAGGCATCCAAAAGTAAGGACCAATGCACAGTTGCTCCTTTCTCGAGTCATAAACGTTAACCATCTACAAAACAGCAATTTCAGAACAGCGTGTTAATGCCCCAAAATGAAAAGGCAGCAGGAGAGATGTATGTATTTATCTGGAGGCTTTGCACATGCACATGCACGCGCGCACACACACACACACACACACACACACACACATATAATTCCTGTGTTTGCCCATGCTAAAAATACCTTGGGTTATACCTTGAGTTACAGATGCTTCAGGTTGCGTTTTTTTGGGTTATGGACCCCCCAAAAGAATGAAGTACCGGAACGGGTTACTTCTGGGTTTCGGCAGTCATGCTTTACGCATGAGCAGAAGCGCCGAATCGCAACCCGCACATGCACAGACGCGGTGCTGCGGGTTGCGAACACTGCAGGTTGTGAACATGCCTCCTGCACGGATCACGTTCGCAACCCGAGCATCCACTGTAATGAATTAATGGTGTTTGGGATTCTGATTTAAAACTCCTACAGTCTGTACTACAAACTGAGCACCAGCTTCAGAAACGCCTGTGACGCAAGGCAGGCAAATGCCACAAGAAGTTATGTCTCACAATTACATTTTCTAATCTCCCGAAAACTGAAACACGTATATTCTTACCTTGGCTCCCGTTAAGATACTGGCAGACCGCAGATCCACATCGGGCCCCTTGTCTGGAAACGTTGCGTGGAAAATCTCTCCCGTTTTAACATTCGCAGCTGGAAAAGCAACATCGGATCACATGGAAAGGCTGCCGCACAGAGGGCAGGGGCAAATTTGCTCCCTGTTGCTCCAAACTCTTAGGATGGAGCTGAAGCCCACAAGTTAAAATTACATGAAATGAGATCCAGATTAAACATTAGCATCAGCTTCCTAATGGTACACTGCTCAGCCGTGGAACAGGTGGCCTTGGAAAGTGGTGGGTGATCCTTGATTAGAGCTTTCATTAGAGGTCGCCTGGCAGGGATCCAATACACCATTGATCTCGTGCATCAGTTGTGAGTTCGACTAGGTATTTTAAGTACCTGTGAACTCATATGATTCTGTATCCCATTGCAGTCCTGCTCAGAGTAGTTCCACTGAAATTAATGGACACTAGTAGCTTATGTCTTAATTTCAATGGGTATACTTTGAGAGGAACTTTACCTTCTAGATCAGCGGTTCTCAACCTGTGAGTCCCCAGGTGTTGTTGGACTACAACTCACATCATCCCTGAGCTCTGGTCTTGCTAGCTAGGGGTGATGGGAGTTGTAGTTCAACATCCGGGGACCCACAGGTTGAGAAAGATTGTTCTAGATCCATTTCAATCAAGGTTTAAGCCCTGTTTGGGCAAAGAAACCGCTTTGGTCAGCCTGTATGATGATATCTGTCAGGAGACAGATAGGGGAAATGTGTCCCTGTTAATTCTCCTCAACCTCTCAGCAGCTTTCAATACCATCGACCATGAAATCATTCTGGAGCGGTTGTCCAAGTTAGGGATGAGTGGCACTGTTTTCAATAAGTCACTGCCTTATTGATACAGAAGGAAACCATGGTTTTACAAAACATCTGAACTTGGCATAAAATTAGAAGTCCAGGAAAAGTTTAGATTTCTGATCTGGTGAAAGCAGACAATATACCTACCAGAATAGGATCTTCTCCTTTAGCAAAAAACCAAAACAAAAGCCTGGTAATTTCAAAAGGCAGTGTGTGTGAACCTCTCATTAAACCATCTGCATCATTTGTAGCCAGCTTGATAAATTGACACCAAATGTGAACGTTACTCACCAATTCCATAAATGAATGGCAAATGTTTGCCTTTCTCTTGACGGTCATTTAATTCTGTTATTTAAAAGAGAGGAGAGAGGGAAGGAGAGATATAACAATAAAACCTCTAATTCTTCCACGGAAGAGGACACGTTTAAAAAACAACAACATTGAGCTTGGGAAGAAACTGAGATACAAGTCCCTGCCAGGTATACACAAATATAGGACTCATCAAATATTCATTCAAATTTGTGACATCAGTCTGGGGTTGGGAGATGCTACTTTTAAGGATAGTCTCCCCGCAAGGCGACCTAAAAGTCAAAGAAATGCAAAAATACAAGGCGGAAATCATTCTCCAGAACAAGGACTGGGATCTGACATCAGCATGCATTGTTACATATGGCTATAGTTGCCATATGCATACCATACATTTAAAGCATGATACAGTACTGCTTTAGGGATGCGGGTGGCGCTGTGGGTTAAACTACAGAGCCTAGGACTTGCCGATCGGAAGGTCGGCGGTTCGAATCCCCGCGACGGGGTGAGCGCTCCTGTTGCTTGGTCCCTGCTCCTGCCAACCTAGCAGTTCAAAAGCACCTCAAAGTGCAAGTAGATAAATAGGTACCACTCCGGCAGGAAGGTAAACGGCATTTCCGTGCGCTGCTCTGGTTCGCCAGAAGCGGCTTAGTCATGCTGGCCACATGACCCGGAAGCTGTACGCCGGCTCCCTCGGCCAATAAAGCGAGATGAGCACCGCAACCCCAGAGTCGGTCACGACTCGACCTAATGGTCAGGGGTCCTTTATCTTACAGTAACTGCTTTAGCAGAAACAGCTTTTCCCAAAGGATCCTGGGAACAGAAGTTTGCTAAGGGTGCCGAGAGTTAGGAAAACCTTATTCTCTCACAGAGCTACAATTGCCAGAGTAGTTTTCCAATCAATCAAAAAATCAATTGATTGCTCTTCCCAGGGAACTCCGAGAGCTGTAGCTCTGTGAGGGGAACAGAGGTCTCCCAACAACTCTCAGCACCCTTAACAAACTACAATTCCCAGGTTTCTTTGGGGGAAGACACAACTGATTAAAAGTGGCATCACAGTGCTTTAAACGTACGGTGCGGATGTGGCAAAAACACCTTAGGCCAGGTAGCTGAGAAGATGGGAAGCAGAGGAAAGTTGCCCATTTGAAAGTTACCTGTCACGCAGAAGGTCACTAAATGGACATTATCCTGCAAGCGGTCAAACGCTCCTAGGAATAACAAGAGGGGAAAGTGTGAGACCTGCGCAACAGAATGAGATATTTCCAGGCTACATAGAAACCAGAGTTCTTTTTTAAAAAAGAAAAAAGGCAACATTGGATAAAAATCCTACATTAGTCCCACTCAAAGTAGACCCACTGAAATTAATGGACATGACAGGTGCTGGCCTATTAATTTCAGTGGGTATCCTGAGTGGGAGCTGGTTGACTCTAAGCCATGCTAATAACCAATTCGTTCTACTTTAAGCAGTCACGGTTTCCCCAAAGGACTCCGGGAACTATAGCTTGTTAAGGGTGCCAAGAATTGTTAGGAGACCCCTATTCCCTCACAGAGCTACAATTCCCAGAGTGGTTTAACAATCAATCCCTCTTACAAGGAGACTCTGGGAATTGGTGCAAACAGGGCTTAAACCATGGGTAGGTAAACTAAGGCCTGCGGGCTGGATCCGGCCCATTCGCCTTTTAAATCCGGCCTGCGGACGGTATGGGAATCAGTGTGTTTTTACATGAGTAGAATGTGTGCTTTTATTCAAAATGCATCTCTGGGTTATTTGTGGGGTATAGGAATTCATTCATTCCCCCCCCAAAAAAAATATAGTCCAGCCCCCCACAAGGTCTGAGGGACAGTGAAAAAGTTTGCTGACCCCTGGCTTAAACCTTGATTGAAATGGGAATTGCTGTGGCCTCAGAGCCATATCAAGAGGGCTCGTAACTCTCATAAGGCTCATAACTCTAGGGCAGTCCTTCTCAACCTTGAGTCCCCAGATGTTGCTGGCCTAGCCAGCATGGCCAGTGATCAGGGATGATGGAGTTGTAGTTCAAGATCACCTGGGAGCCCACGGTTGAGAAAGGCTGCTCTACTCGGGCATCATGCCAAACCACTGTAGCAAAAATAAAAAGGCCCCAAACCATGGTTTGCCAACCCTCTGGAAACTGTGCTGTCAGATTCTGGTTTGCCAACTCATCAGAAACCGTGGTTTGCCAGCTCAGCCATCACGCCAGGCCACACTTAAACGTCCTTCCACCGCTTGATGCAATGTCTGAATCCAGTCTCTGTGGCACAGCAGAGGTTGAGCAGCATTCCCAGTGGGCAGGGCTTAAGTGCCATTCATTCCTCTTTGTCCCTCCCCATGGAGGAGCTACATGCAGGATTTGGTGTGAGCCCTTGCTATCCCCAACAGCGTAAACCTCTCACAAGCTCTGCAAGCTTTACCTGCACCCAGTCGGAATTCTAAACGTTGACAGAGGGAGTAGGAATGCAAACTTACTCAGGAGCTGATTGGTAAGTCGCTGGGATAAGTGCCTGTCATCGCTGAATCCTCCAATCAGGTGTACTTCCAACCTAATAACAAGGACGGAAGCTGGAGATATAACCTGTTATCACCGGCAGATCAATCGACTAAAGCCTTAGTTGAGTGGGATCCACTGAAATTTATCAAGCGCTTTATTTATTCATTTATTCACTTTTACTCTTATCTTGATTGTGGTGAATTGATATAAGAGGAGGAGGAGGAGGAGGAGGAGGAGGAGGAAGAAGAAGAAGAAGAAGAAGAAGAAGAAGAAGAAGAAGAAGAAGAAGAAGAAGAAGAAGAAGAAGAAGAGGAGGAGGAGGAGTAGGAGTTTGGATTTGATATCCCGCTTTATCACTACCCGAAGGAGTCTCAAAGCGGCTAACCTTCTCCTTTCCCTTCCTCCCCCACAACAAACACTCTGTGAGGTGAGTGGGGCTGAGAGACTTCAGAGAAGTGTGACTGGCCCGAGGTCACCCAGCAGCTGCATGTGGAGGAGTGGAGGCAAACCCAGTTCACCAGATTACGAGTCTACTGCTCTTAACCGCTACATCACACTGGGAATGTAAAATAAATTATTACAGGTTTCTGTCGTCTGTCTGTCCGTCCCCTCCCCACTTATTATTGAGTGGTAACAAACTTATCACAGTTTATTTCATCTCAAATTTCCTTAAACACTGTCAAAAAGGCATACATATCTGAAGAGTTTGGAGGGGCAGTGTGGCCTAGTGGTTACAGTGGCTAGACGAGGGTTCAAATGCCCACTTGGCCATGAAGCTCCGTGGGTGACCTTGCGCCAGTCATGGCCTCTCAGCCTAACCTACCTCACAGGGTTGTTGTGGGGATTAAATGAGGAAGTGGGGGAGACCCATGTATGCCACTTTTAGCGCCTTGGAGGAAAAGGTTGGGGTATTAAATATAAATAAAATATCCATATTAAGTAAATTAACTGTTAGTTGATCATCTGCCCTTTTCCAGTTTGCTTGACAGCCACCAACAGTTAAAGAGAAAAGCTGACCTTCCACATTCCGTGTTAGGAGAAAGCACTTTCACTGCATTTGTGATTAACAAAACTTCTGTCTCCGTATCCGATCCATCGCAGTGAGTCAAACAGATAGCCCCGCTGCCTGAGGGAAACAAAAATACAATATGGATGGTTTGCATGTTCCAGACAATGGCAACTACAGTCAGCAATTGCTGCCCGTACGTTATCAGGTTCAAGGTACCTGCATTTAAAAGATAAAAAGGTAAAGGACCCCTGGACGGTTAAGTCCAGTCAAAGGTGACTATGGGGTTGCGGCGCTCATCTCGCTTTCAGGCCGAGGGAGCTGGTGCTTGTCCACAGACAGCTTTCCAGGTCATGCGGCCAGCATGACTAAACTGCTTCTGGCGCAACAGATATGTAGCGCTCCAAGCTTATCTGGAGCTCAAAGCCCTCCCTGGGCCACACCCCAGAGTTTATACTTGGTTAAGCATGTCCCTCAACTCTTAAAATGCTTCTTGCCTTCCCAGATACTTCGATGTCATCAGCCAAAACCTGTTGTACTGGCTGAAAAACCCTATACAGTGGTGCCTCGCAAGACGAAAATAGCGGTTTTTTTCATCTTGCAAAGCAACCCTATTAGCGGTTGTCAGGGGTTCAGGAGCAGAGGCGAGGGCAAAGGAGGAAACAGAGAGCGAGGGGGAGGAGTCCGAAGAAAAGATGAGTGATGACGACGACCCGAGATCTCCGAGTCTTTCCAGTGAATCAGAAGATTCACAGAAAGGAGCGCCAGTGGCCAGAGCAAGGGGGGAGCTTAGGGGGGCACCCCAGGAAGAAGGGTCCAGAGAGGGTTCAGAGGGCAGCAGTTGGAGATCGGGGCCAGCGTCACCAACAGAGCGCAGTGGGGAGGAAAGGCGCCAGGTATCGAGCTCTGGCAGCTCGCAGCAGGGGGGAGGGCATGAGTCAGGAGTGGCCACACCTCCATCGGAGAGCGAAGAAACGGTCAAGCGGAAAGTGGAAGGTTGGGCGCGCGCGCCAAGTTCAAATGCACAGGAAGGCGGCGCAGTAAGCAGCCCGGAAAGGGAGCCAGGTCCTAAAGCCCGACGCAAGGAGACAGAAGGGTCCGGGGGGTCAGCGTCAGAAGAGTCCAGGAAGGAAGAGACCACGGGGGGCAGAGAAGAACGGTCAGGCGGAAAAGGTGGAGTAAGGCTAGGGTATTAAGTTGGTGTACAGGGGGCGGAGACTCAGACGGAGCTTCGCCGGTCTAGCTTATAAGACGTAGAGCTGCACGCGGCAGCTTGAAAATGGAAACTGTAACTCAATAAAGACTTTTATAAAGTGAACGCTGGCTAGCGTGATCCTCTGTGAGCTAGGATCTGGGAGCAGCTCTGACAGCGGTTTAGCAGATTAGCGCTATTAGCGGTTTAGCAGCTATTAAAGGCTTAGCGGCTATTAAAGGATTAGCGGATTAGTGGCTAAAAGGCTATTAGCGGCTTAGCGGCTTAGAAAAAGGGGGAGAAGTGGAAAAAAATGGCAAGACTCGCAAGACTTTTTTGTCTTGCGAAGCAAGCCCATAGGGAAATTCGTCTTGCGAAGCAGCTCAAAAACGGAAAACCCTTTCGTCTAGCGGGTTTTTTGTCTTGCGACGCATTTGTCTTGCGGGGCACCACTGTAAATCAGAGGCATCGAAATCCAGGGGCATAGTTCAAAAGCAGCAAGGAACCCAGAGCCCAAGGACATACCTGTGTGTCTGAGGACCACCAAATGGCAGGTGGTTGCATCATCTGATCCGAGAATAGAGACAGAAGCTGAGGGAAAAGGAGGAGAAGGAAAAGTGAGGTCCTGGCGGCTATTTCTTAACTTTTGGATGGAACTTCCTTAGCGCCAACCTACCATCCTTAGGAGTGGTAGCTGCAAATTCTCTCTGCTGGACATAGAGAAGTCCTTTGGGGCCCACTGATTGAGCAGGCTGACCTCTTAAGATTTTGGCTTGTTCCTGTAGAAAATGGGGAAACAAAGTCGTATTTAGGTTCCCAGCTAGCACAATCGTTCTGAGATCAGAAGCCCTCAATGCTGAAGATGTGCCTGTTTATGCAGGCATGCCCGTGGTCTCCCAACCAGACTCTTAACTATTTTACTGCATTTGAATGGGAACATTTGACTGTGTGCTGCAATTATGGATGTTCGTAGTTAATTTTTTGTGTTAACTGCTTTTTTATACTTTTGCAAACCACTCAGAAGCATTGTTTTGGGACAAGGTGGTCTACAAATAAATAAACAAATAATTTCTGGCACCTAAATCAGCAAACGAAAACCCAAGAGCTTTCCTTAAGAGTTGGATGGGGCCCTAAGGAGCATCTGTCCAAACCCCTGCAAGGCAGGAATATGCAGCTGTCACTTACAGGGATCGAACCTGCAGCCTTGGTGTTATCAGCACCAAGCTCTAACCAATGGAGCTATCCAGCTGTCAGAGCAAATCTTCCAGGCCAAATGACAAATCACTTGGAACTGCATAGGGGATTTATTCCCATAAACACACCAGGGTGTAACAAACATGGGGTGGGAAGAGTTCAGCCCGTGGTGATGTACCAATATTGGGCCATTTTGTGAGGACACGTCAAAAGCCAGCCGCTTCATCCTATGGGCCAAGATGACAACCAGGCATGGGCTGAATTTTCCTCCGTGGAGTGGCTGCTTGCAATAAATTCCAAAACAGGGGTCACAGACATGCTGCCTGCAGGTGCCAATGTTGCCACCAGTACCTCTTATGGTGGCCAAGAAAGATCTCAGTCAATATCCCCTCAAAAAAATCCACAGTTCACAAGAGACCTTTGGTTTTCCTGCCCAGTTCCTGTTTGCCCTAGCTTGGCCTCTCCCACATTGGGAACCTTCCCAATCATGAATTGAACCAACATTGAACATCCTCTTCCATTCCAAATGGAGCAGAGGTACAAAATGCTCTCTGTAAGAGGTTGGCTGATGTGGGTGCATTCTCCCCCACTGACAGGGAAAACAAGCCCACACCGTATTTTAGATGTGGCAGCCATTTTGTGATCTCTCTCCTCTTTCACAAACACACACATACAGTAGCCATTTTGTGGTTTAGTGCTTGGAACATCAGACTGGAACCTGGGATACCAAGATTTGAATCCCCACTCAGCCATGGAGCTCTCTAGGTGACCTGGGGCCAGTCACTGCATCTCAAGTCTAACCTACCTCATATGGCTGCTGTGAGGATAAAACCATGAATGCCATCTTGAGCGCTTTGGAGGAATATGAAAGTGACAAGTAAGCGAGATATAAAAGACATTCCAAAATTCCAGTCTGGCCCCCAAAAGGTGGGCCGTCCCCATTAAGTATATGGGGGGGGAGAACCTGTTTCTCAAGTATTTCAGGGAGCAGGGGAGAAAATCAGCGAAGGTTTGAGGAAGACACAAGAAGGGCATGAAAAGAACATCTGCAAAAAGAGCAGGGGTGGGGAAATTTGGTTGCATTTTTTTAAAAAAGGGAAGGCCGGTGGAGAAAAGCCTGAAAGCGGCCCATGCAAAATAGAAGTTGAGAGTTACCTTACATCAGGATATTCAAAATAAATTGAAAGTAACAAGCTCTCAAGTCATTAACACCAAAACAATGGCTGCTTAAATGTGCAGCATATTTGACTGATTGTATTTATAGCCTACTTTTTTCTCCATGGCACATACATGGTTCTTCCCCTCATTGTTTAATCCCCACAACAACCATTGAGGTAAGGATGACCAGCGAGCTTCATGGCTGAGTGGGGAACTGAACCCTGTTCTCCCAGACCCTCTAACCACTGCACTGCACTGGCTCTGTATTTAAGCTAGAAGACACCACCTTTTGGGAGCATCTATGGGTTAAACCACAGAGCCTAGGACTTGCCGATCAGAAGGTCGGTGGTTCGAATCCCCGTGACGGGGTGAGCTCCCGTTGCTCGGTCCCTGCTCCTGCCAACCTAGCAGTTCGAAAGCACGTCAAAGTGCAAGTAGATAAATAAGGTACTGCTCCTGCGGGAAGGTAAATGGCGTTTCTGTGCGCTGCTCTGGTTCGCCAGAAGCGGCTTAGTCATGCTGGCCACATGACCCGGAAGCTGTACGCCGGCTCCCTCGGCTAATAAAGCGAGATGAGCGCCGCAACCCCAGAGTTGGTCACGACTGGACCTAATGGTCAGGGGTCCCTTTACCTTTACGCACCCTGGCATTGTGTTCCAAACACCTGTCTCCCAGTGCATATTTGCTCAAAAGTAAGGCTGTAATCCTCTACCACACCAGGGGTGGGTGTAAAAACATATAGCTTTCCAGATGCTGCTGAACTACAACTCCCATAATCACCAGCAAGCGTGGCCAACAGGCCACTTGATTGTGGAAGCTGACCCTGGTGGTCCCTTCAAAGTCTACAAGTCTGCGATCAACATCTGGAGGACTAAATATCCCCGCAATGCTTCTTTACAAGCACAAGTGCACACACACACACACACTTACCTGAGAGTCATTCCCATTGAACTCGATGGGGCTTACTTCAGAGTAAGCATGCACATGATTGCACTGGCGTTGTTGTTTCTATTAAAAAAACTCCCATAGAGTTCAATGGCGCTACTTTCCAAGGAGAGCGGTGCACAGAGACACAGCCTCCGAAGAGCACCGGAGCAGAGCAAACGGAAGACATTTCATTTTATTTTAAATATCTGCATCTAAGGACGCACCCTTCAACTCACACCCTCAGCCCTGCCCCCCTTTCTTCTATTAATGAATAATCCCTATAATCAGCTGCCAGCTCGCAGCTCACCTCCAGCTCCGGGAAGGTGTAGATCAGCTCCCTCGTGGGCTGGGACAAGTCGACCCGCTCCCCATTGACCAGCAAAGGCATCTCGGGGAAGCGCCCAGCGCAGGAGCCGCGGAACTTCCTGCTGGAGACTCTCAGCTGAGCGCCGCGCCACGAGGGCGAGGCCAGACCGGGCTGCAAAGGGCGCTGGGAAATGTAGTCCTCGGGTGCATTGGGAAGAGGGCGTGGCGGCGTGGGAGGAGGATCGGGGGAGCCCTCGGGGGTCAGGGGAGAGGGAGTAGCGTCTATTCCAGCCCGAGGGCCACTTTCCTCCAAGGTCAATCTTCGGCGGGCCGCATAGCAGCGGTGGGCAGGGCCAGAAGTAAAAGTGGGCAGAGCAATGCCTTTCTGCATTATAGGCTACAGCTCCCCCCCCTTGCATACCTAATATTTTTTAAAAAACCATTTGTGTGTGCATAAGCGCTCATGCACACAGTCCCATCAGCTGCATGTAATATATGACATATGACTGTTAAGGTTTATTTAATATTTCATATCCCACTTTCCAATTAAACAACCAAACAACATCTCGCTTTCCTATTTGGATAATATTAGTTTGCAGTGAAAAACAAAGGTATGAAAACGAAGGTCACTTCACCCAAGAAGGGGTTTACGGGTAACGACTAAACTCTCAAAAGGGGAATGGGGTTGTTGTACATTTGGGGAAAACTGACCTGTGGAACAGCCCAGGTGACGGAACTCAGAGCAAGCCCTCAAATTGTCAAGTCCTTAAAGCTAAGGGAGTGTCATTAAATTACAAACTGAACCACAGTCCTTTTTATATATATATAAAAAACACAACTACTTTCTTTTACAATACAGGTATGTTGCGCAAGAGCACCAAATGCTATATTACTAACAACAACAACAACAACAATTTTATTATTTGTACCCCACCCATCTGACTGGGTTGCCCCAGCCACTCTGGGAGGCTTCCAACAGAGTATACAAAAATATACAGTGGTACCTCGGTTTAAGAACAGCCCTGTTTACGAACTATTTGGTTTACGAACTCCGCAAAACCAGAAGTAGTGTTCTGCTTAGCGAACTTTACCTTGGTCTAAGAAGGGAAGCCAAATGGTGGAAGGGCACCAGTGGCAGGAGGTCTTATTAGGGAAAGCGCGCCTCGGTTTAAGAACGGTTTCGGTTTAAGAACGGACTTCCGGAACGGATTAAGTTTGTAAACCGAGGTACCACTGTACTCTGAATTCCACAAAACAAAAGCACACAGAACATCCTGAGAACGACAATGAGTCCAGAAAAGAATTTATAGCAGCTAGGTGCAACATAGCTTATCAAAATTGTTATAGTGTCACAGGATCTCACGCACCTCGATTTGCTAGTGCGTGCAAATGAATTGCCTCTGCAGCCTGCCCCTTCAGCATCCTTTGCAAGACTGCCTTGCATCAACAGGCCTTTTCAACAGGACAATTTTTTTGTCACTGGTCAACTCCTTACTGACCTTTCTTGCTTTCTTATGGCAGTTGCAATCTTTATATCTGCTCTACACCGCTTGGACGTTTTCTATACAAGTTAGTGGCATATATAATATTTTTAAATTAAATAAATAAAAGCTATACCCCTCCCATTTCTTGCTTTTGTGGTTTGTTTTTGTTTTGTTTTGTTTTTTGAACAAGTGCCTGTGCTCTTCAGCCCGTGGGCTCTTTTCAGACTCACCCCCTGCCCCAGAGCAAGAGGAATAGCTGGCAAGCAGTAAGTGTAGCCTTATGAGGCTTTGCCCTCGGGTGGGAAAAATATTGTGCCCGGGAAAGGGAAATGGGAGTCAACAGACACTCAAGGAATAGTTTCGGAGAAAAAGCTTTATTTCTACTATCCATGAACTGGTAGAAGGAGCGAGTGTGATAGTTCACAAACAAGCACGAGTTCACAGTCATTTGCACAGAGGATATATTCCCCTTCTAGTTCCCTCCCCTTTCCCCTCCTCTTCCAGAGTCCTGCCTCGAGTTCCCCTGAGCATGAACAGAAAGCTCCTGTCTTGGGACTCTTGGACTCTTGGCACCCTTCCCAGGAAAAAGGGAATGAGAGTGGTTCAGCGTGTCCAAGATGTTGCAACTGAATGAGATAAAAGTCAGTTCTCAGGCCTGCTCTGACAGAGTCTATTCATTAGCTTTTTGAAGCTCTCTCGTACTGATAAAAGAATAACATTTTGCCTTGCAACAGCAGCGCAAATGAGCAGATGCTTAGCTGCTGAGAAAATGATTTTGAAAAGCTTTGAGAAGCTTTGAGCCTGCTTTAGGGGGGGGGTGACTTCGGGCCTAGGTGGGGTCACCTGTCCTCACCTCCTTCATTAGCAGCTGCTTAAAGTGTTCCTTGGAACTGGCTGTCTATCTCACTGGGCAGCTGGGAGGTTAGGGAACTGTTTGCCCTAAACTTAGGGAGGGGGGGGGGACTCTGAAGAGGCGGAGGAACTTAAAAGCAAGCCACTGTCGCTATGCTGGAGACAAAACAAAACAAAAAGCCCAGTTAAGTTAGCCCTTTCTGGTAGGGCTGCCAACTCACCAAAAACAACTCACAAAAAGAGCAGGAGGAGGAGGGACACCAAGCACACCTGGAAGCGCTTTGCTCTGATGCCACCCATCATCTCACCTGCAGACAGCAGCACCAAGAGGGATGACCAGGGCCTTCTCCTGCATAAGGACACCTAGGCATGGCAAGTGCTGAGGTGGCCACACATACCTGAGAAAGCCAGCAGCTCCAAAAGAAGCGATTTGGGGCTTATTCCAAGAGAGACCACAATTTTTAAGCAAAACCTTCGATTCCGAAATGTGTTACCATACAGCCGGGTTTCCCCGGACTCCCCCCCCCCCCCAATTTGCAATATTTCCCCCTGGACACCATTTGCAACGTCAGAATCCCATATATGTCTGGGGAAACCTGGACATTTGGCAGCACTCGTTTTCTGAAATGGGGGGAGAAAATGCAAGTTAAGAAATAGGAGAATCTTAAGGCAAAAATGAAAGAACACCAACTTGCATAAAATTGTTCTACTGGTCCTTTGCCTTCTTTCATCACACAAAACATTGTTGGGTGTATTTTCAGCAGCTGCAAGGTTCCACAAATTCTTATGCCACAATTCAAGACAACAGATCATTCTTCCATTTTTGTGTGTGTGTGCAATACAAAGTCTGGCAGCTGCTAGAAACTAAGTTAGCAGTGCCTTCAAAAAGAATTGTTTTAGACTCTAAAATTTAGAGTATCCTCTCATATATGGCCTCCAGGAATTGTCCTGCATCTTCAGGAAACGCCTGCAGCCAATCCTGGAGATTTGACAAGCTGCTGCTGCTGCTGCTGTCTCACCCTGTTGCCTGAGCCTTTAAGGAAAGGCCACAGCCACAAGCGGGTGTTGCTTGCCCCAGCTGTGGACCAGGGCAGTGGCGGAGGAAGCCCGGGTTCCTTAAAGTGGTTGCATGGGAATCGAGAAGTCTGGAGCAGGAATGTGCAGGAGATGCAAAGCGGGCAAGGCTTAGTCAGTAAAGAGCGGGAAAAACCATGGCAACCAGTCCTGGGTCAATGTTGCAAAATGGAACTAGGAGACTAGAATGTGGTTTGAGACTCTCTTAAGAGCAATGGGAAGAGGGAGCTGGGCTTTGTTTTATGGCTCGGGGATGGATTCATTCACTCCCCCAATAAATCTATTTTCCTAGTAGCTTCCCTTACAAACAAAGGGGAATTCTCTAAGCTGCCGGAAAGAAGTTTTGCCTGAAATCTTAGAAATCATCTGCCATTCGGTGGGGACAGTACTGAACTAGATGGAGCAATGGTCTTTGTTTTGGTATAAGGTAAATTCCTCTGTTCTTCCTACCAGGGGGCTAGTTTTTAGTTTAACGCATGGGTAGGCAAACTAAGGCCCGGGGGCCGGATCCGGCCCAATTGCCTTCTAAATCCGGCCCTCGGCATGTTTTTACATGAGTAAAATGTGTGCTTTTATTTAGAAGGCATCTCTGGGTTATTTGTGGGGCATAGGAATTTGTTCATTTCCCCCCCCCAAAAAAAATAGTCTGGCCCGCCATGAGGCCTCAGGGACAGTGGACCGGCCCCCTGCTGAAAAAGTTTGCTGACCCCTGGTTTAACGGCACAATTGTGGACCAGGCAGGCTGAGTGATAGTGTTCTGAAGGTGCAAGTTGCTTTTCAATCCGGCTCCTCTTTATGCTAATTTTTCATCTGTGTTTAGTTACAGAGGTCTGACTCAAGTGTTTATCTGATTTTTCCAAATCTGCACCCTGAAGTCTCCCAATGTTCACCAACTGTTTAAAAGTGTGTGTTGTTTTTAAAAATGCATGCTTGCTTTTCAAGTGGCTTTTATTGGTCTTGTTATGGTTAATATTACTCATGTTTGTGGTTCTTTGTTCTACAGAGGCAGTCTTGGGAGTTGGAGTTGGAGCAGCTCCCTAACAACTCTCAGCTCCCAGAATTCTTCGAGGCAGCCATGACTTTTCAAAGTTGTATCATAGGGCTCTAGGTTTGATGGTGTGAATGTAGCCCGGCTCTAGGACTTTGGCATTGTTTTGGTGCCAAACAGTTTAGCCAGCATATACCGTATTTTTCGTCCTATAGGGCGCACCGGCCCATAGGACGCACCTCGGTTTTTTGGGGAGGAAATGAATAAACCCCCCCCCCAGCCACGGCTGCCGCCCCAAGCCTTACGCACACCTGCCCGAAGCATGGGGCGCCCTGTGCTTCGGGCTGCAGGCTGCCGCCCCAAGCCTCGCGCGCCCAGCGGGACCTCCCGCTGGGCACGCAAGGCTTGCACACACCCGGAGGGCCCCACGTGCTTCGGGCTACTGCCCGCAAGCTTTGTGAGCCCGTGGGAGCCTTGTGAGCCCGCGGATAGCTTCCTGAAGCTTGGAGAGCGAGAGGGGTCGGTGTGCACCAATGCCTCTCGCTCTCCAGGCTTCAGCGAAAGCCTGCATTCTCCCCAAAGGACGCACACACATTTCCCCTTCATTTTTGGAGGGGGAAAAAGTGCGTCCTATGGGGCGAAAAATACGGTAATTGGTGGTTGAACCAATTCTTTTTCCTACTTTAAGTTAGAGGATTTTTATTAAATTTTCTGTTTTACAATTTAAAATACTCATTTAAATATCCTTGAAATATCAATAGCTTCCCACCTTCTCTTTCCATGGTTCATTTTGCATATCATAAATCCCTGTGTATTTTACAAAATCTAAACCATTCAGTATTCCATTATTATTACATCCATCAAAACTGATTTACATGGTTGAATTTATCTCAATGCTGCCAAAGTTTTCAAGTGTACACAATTCCCCCCCCCACATTCAGTAAACGTTTTCCAATCTTCTCTAAACATATGTTGTTCTTCTCTTATTCTAGATGTTAAATCTGCAAGCAGTACATATTCTGTCAACAAGTCCTTCTTTAGTTGGGACCTCACTCATTTTCCATTTTTGGGCCAACAAAACATGGGCCGCAGTAATGGCATACATAAATAACCTTTTTTGAGTCAATTGTAAGGTGATGGATGGATGTAGCACATCAGTAGCTGAGATGGAAACCAATGATTCTTTAAAGCTTCACACAGTTCAGGGCCTCCACTCTCACCTGTTAGCTGAGATTCTGTGGCAGGGGCCTCCAACAATTCCAAATATTTACTCTTCCTTTACAGGAAAGGTAGCCAGTGTGGACCCATCCAAAGGTTGTTGGACTACCATTCCCATCATGCTTCTGGGGTTGATGGGAGTTATAGTCCAGATACACCTGGAGGTTGGTGATTTAGGTTCTGCAACAAGTGGTTCTCAAAGTGTTTTAGCTAATTAAATTTTTCTATTCTGCTTTTCCAACATCAAATGCTGCAAGGTGCCGCTTCCTGATTTTTGCTGAACCCCACCCCGTTCCACATCCAAGGCATTTGTGGATCCCTTGGTGTAACTCTCAGACTTTGGAAGGTTGGCATCACTGAATCACGTCAGGTACCCGCTAGAAACAGGTGGTTGGCTCGGGTACAAATGTAGAAAGAAGGAAGCCAACACGGGAAATGCAGGTAAAAACGTCACATTTAATTGCAAGTTATTTCAGTATGAAGTGTCCTGTCTTGGCCTAGCTGCAGGGAGGGAAGATTTAACAAGGATTTAATCAGAAATGGCGTCAAGAGGGTGGGTAGTTGAGAAAACCCGCCGCCACTCTTCCCAGGGGCTAAAAGGTGAATTGAAGGGGTGAAATGGGGCCTGTAATCCTAACCAACATTTAGATAAGTAACTCATCATGTAGAAATGAGAATTTGGGGATTTCCTTAGCCAGAGTTGGCAACCCTAGTTGGTTGGCAGAGAAAATAGCCTGGCTCACGTGAAATGGGTTTATTATGTAGGTTGAAAGTAGTTTTGTGTTTTGGAGCTCAGACCCCCCCACTTCTGCCTTGTACTCAGTTTCTTGGGCAAGTTACAGTGGTACCTCGGGTTACATACACTTCAGGTATGTATACACTTCAGGTATGACTCCGCTAACCCAGAAATATTACCTCGATTTAAGAACTTTGCTTCAGGATGAGAATGGAAATCGTGCTCCGGCGGCGCAGCAGCAGCAGGAGGCCCCATTATCTAAAGTGGTGCTTCAGGTTAAGAACAGTTTCAGGTTAAGAACGGACCTCCAGAACGAATTACGTTCTAAGCCCGAGGTACCACTGTACTTGTATTCTAGCCTCACCAGTTTCACCTTGTATGAAATGGGTGTTTTGTGTCTGCCTGCGTCCCCCATCCTTGGCAGCCATTTTGTGATGGTGAAGTTTGGTTTACATGCCATTACAAATTTCCGAGAACGCTTTCAAGTGACACTGTGTTGTGTGCTCCAGGGCCAAGTGGGAGATTAAAATTTCAGCTCCCTACCACATTTGGAACATTGCTGCTGTCTGGACCCAATGCCAGGTATGCATCAGTTTAAGAGAGGGCCTGACTAACCCCGCCCAGAACCAGCCCTCAGCAGAGAGGGCTCTTAAGTTTTTCAACTGCAGCATAATGGAAACAGCAGGCTCAGTAAAAATAAACAAATTACCTATTTCCCACAAGACTTACGGAAGAGGGGCAGTGTGTTATATCCATTCTGGTTGTGAAAGACTCTCCTCCCTGAAAGAGAGGGGAAGGGTTGTGGTCGGGGCCCCGAGCTCTGGCTAGCAGGGGGCATGGCCCCCTGCCTCCAGCTCACCTGGCTGGCGCTCACGCCCCCCCCCCCCCGTGGCCACCCAACCAGGTGCCACGGAGGGGGGGTGTTCAGCAGCCTTTTGCTGCAGCGCCAGCCTTCCACGGCCTCATTCTTCCTTCGCCTCCTCGCGAGCCATCGCCTATGCCTTCAATTTTTAGGGGTATTCCGTTAAAGGAATCTGGGGGTCGTGTATTCCGTCTGATGCCTGCTTGGCGGGAGGCCTTGGCACGACCCTCGGTGACAGCAGGGGTGAGCCTATAGTTGGATTAGCATCAACAGGCTCCACCTACTGGTGAATAACCCATTTGTTTCGATCCAATGCCTAAGCCAATACCTTTTCATTGCTGAAACCAATAAAGTTGTGGCCTTTTCCAGCTCATTAACCTTACATCACGTGTCCCTGTGTCTTCATTTCACTTCGCTGGGGTCGGGTCCTCGAACCACAAGAAAGAGATTTTCTTCCTCAGCAGATAGCATAGAAATTTACGGTAAGTTGCTGTTGGTTGGAAGAGGGATGGAATGGCTATGGAAAAATCCTGCTCAGTGCTTTCCATCAAGCCTGCTTGCTCACTTGTATGGAACTCCTGATCGCTTGTGGCGACCATGCTAGCTAGCTCTTCACCACAAAGCTTCCTGGCCCTTTTGGAATGTCGATGCAGATCTTCGCTTGGCTTGTGAGTCTTTCAAAGCCAGTTTGAAACGTTGGTTAGGGCTGAGCAACCGTTAAAAGAGCAACCCTATCCTGCACCTGGGATGCGGTTGGTGCTGTCGGTTAAACCACAGAGCCTAGGGCTTGCTGATCAGAAGGTTGGCGGTTCAAATCCCTGCGACGGGGTGAGCTCTCATTGCTCGCTGCTCCTGCCAACATAGCAGTTCAAAAGCACATCAAAGTGCAAGTAGATAAATAGGTACTGCTCCGGCGGGAAGGTAAACGGCATTTCCATGTGCTGCTCTGGTTCGCCAGAAGCGGCTTAGTCATGCTGGCCACATGACCCGGAAGCTGTACGCCGGCTCCCTCGACCAATAAAGCGAGATGAGAGTCACAACCCCAGAGTTGGCCACGACTCGACCTAATGGTCAGGGGTCCCTTTATCTTTAAAAGCATGTCTACTCAGAAGCAAGTTCTTATGGCTACAATGGGGCTTGCTCTCAGGTGAATGGGGTTCAGATTGTAGCCTTAAGAGATGAACGAGGGAGGGAAGAGCCACCTTTTGGTTTATAGTCTTTGGGTATCCTGACAGTTATTTACAATGTGGAATAGGGGCTGTTCGCTCATTATTTTTCAATTAATTTTGCACATGTCCTTTGACAGCCACTATTTCTGCCCCTTTCTTCAGGCTGCAGGTCACACTGTTGATCCTTGCTCAGCCATGACGTCATGAAGAGGATATTGCCATAGTTTCTTCTTGAACACGCTCGTTTTTAATGGAGATGCTAGGGAGCGAGGGAGGTATTGGGAATATCGTCTGAGTCGTTGCCCAAGAAGTCAAAGTTCCTCTTTCTTAAAAGCTGGCCTGATTGCAGTGAAGATATTGTGAAGGAAAGAGCTGGCTATGCCGAGGTATGTAATTAGCTGACTGTTTGGGGCACAGAAATGCATTTTGTAGAGCAGAGGTGAGGAGAATCTCTAGCCTTCCAAAGTTGATAGACTACAACTCCCATCATCCTTTGCTGCCTGGGAGGCTGATGGGAGCTGGGAATCCAGCAACACAACACCTGGTGTGAAACTATTAAGTTTGGGAAAGCACAATGCGCCTTAAATACATTCTATATCCTTCCTGAGATTCTTCATACTCTCACCCTGAACTCCATTGTCTCCAGGATTATGATGTGACCCCAACATGGGGCTGCCAGGCACTGTGGAGCAGACTTCACCGCTGCCTCTCCCTACCAGCTCTTGGCTCTTGCTGCTCAGCTCACATCCCTTCTCTTGCATTGATATTTGGGGCAGCAGCCAGCTGTACTCATAGGAAGAGGATGGAAATCGGCAGAAGCAGGAACAAAAGCCTCTCGACTTGGTCCCCCCCCCCCACTGATGTTCAGAAAAAAGAACTTGGGCAGCCTCTGAGTGCAACTCTCTTCCTAGGTACGGAAGTGCTGGAGAATAGCGATGCTGTCCAATCCTAACCAGTAGATGACCAGGGACCAGGAGCTGGAGTTCGGAAGAAGAGAGGAAGCAGCTCTCCTGTGTGAACTAGCGCAAGAGGCAGCTGCTGTTGCTGTTTGGAGGATCTGCAGTCCCTGGAGGTGTGACTTTATCATGTACATGACTATCTTCCTGCTTAACTGTGTAAGTTTAATAAATGGATTAAGAATTGAAGTGGTGGGGCATAGCAATTAACAATAATTTTGGGTTTGGGAGCCTGAAGGAGGGCTGTAGGGAGGGGGCTGCTGGGACCAAAAAGCCCAGCATTAGGAAGGTCTGCCATAGGTATCGTGGGATGAGCATTTTCATCCTTGTCATCTCTACCTACATTCTGCTTTTTTAAAGAAAAAATCCCAGTTATACTATATAGTAAACCTGCAACATAAGCTCCCTTTACATACACAGTTGCAATTGGATGTGGTTGGTTTTGTTTAGGGGGCGGGTGTTAATGAATGAATGAATGAATGAATGGGAGAGTGGAGGAAATCCACCATTCCTGGCTCGGCATTTATTCTCTCCCCCCCCCTCACCCAGTGGGTTTTCTTGTTTACCAGGCTCTGGAAAGGTTGTAGGAGGACTCTGGGAAGCTCCCAGAACCTTCATGCCTCCCTTCCCAAGGTGGATAAGCAGCCCTCCACCTTGCAGGGTCCCGGGATTCCAGACTTTGCACACAGGCCCCTGGACCTGAACCCATAAGTAAGTTGGAGGGGTTTTGGGGTCCAGTGTGCTATGTGCATGCCTTTGTTCAGAACTTTTGCATCCGGCTATCCTTACACATGAAACACACACCTAGCACAATATGGAATCCAGATCCAGCCTATCAACGAAACTTGTAAATGGAACCATGCAGGGTTGCCATATACTCCATGGTGAACTTAAAAATTTGGGCGGTGCTAGTTAAAGGTGCCGGAACTCTCCACGAACGCCTCCCGTGTTCTCTCTTAATGGCAATGGTGCCCGCCTGAGAGGTGCCAGAACTGAGTTCTGGCAAGTTCCAGCTGGCAGGGAAAGCTCTGACTTTGGGCATTGAGGATTATCTGCACATGCAAACAAAAAGTACAGAAGTGTAAACTTCTTTGGCTCTTAATTGGAAAGGGCTAGAGTAGTAGCCTTGCATACAGAAGGCTGCAGGATCAACACTCAGCATCTGTAGGTTGGGAATCCTAGAAAACTATTACCACTCAGTGTAGGCAAGACTGAGCTAGGTGGTCTGACTCAGTATAAAAAAAGCATCAGTTTTCATATTATATTTTCCACGCTTTGGCAAACGCTGCTTAGTTCCAAAACTTGGAATGGAGCTCTTTGCTGCTGGGGCAGGACATAGTCAAAAGCTTGGCTGGGCATCCAAGAACTAGCAACACACTTCTCTGATTCATAGTCTTTAATATATTTAATACATTAGATGAGCCATTGCAAATCAAAAGGAAATTGTTAAATTCATACAGCTTACAAAATGAAGTGAACACACCCCAGTTGAAAATATCCACATGTTTGTTTCAGTTTTGCTCCAAGAAATCGGTTTAGGAACTGTGCAAATAAACAAAAGGGTCTCTGTCAGAACGATTGCCCCGACGACTTTGTATGTGCTCTTGGAAAGTCACAGCAGCATCTATAGTGATGGAACTGGCAGTGACCCTATGCAGTTTTCTGAACTCTGAAGTGTAGAGTCAAAGGAGCCTGATGTCAATCCACCAATGCCATCATTTTGAGGAGTTTCGCCTTTCAGAAAGTCATCTTCCTCTTCACCTTTGCTCTGCACACACACACAAAAGGAAATGGAAGTACTTTTCACTTATTTTGTTTTTTTGCTATCTAGACTGAGGATTTTATACCAGACCAAAAAACACGGGAACAAATGTACTCCAAGGGAAGGCATCATGTCAGAACTAAAGGCGGTGTTTGAATAAAATTGCTCACCTCATTAATGGAGTCTGTAGCCTCTATGAGGTCTTCAGAACACTCCTCTTCCCAAAACTGATATAATGGGTTGATTATGTTCTTTGATCTGCAAAAGGCATGATATAAAGAGAGTAGAAGAAAGCAGATGCATGTGCTGATCACAAGGCCATTCCGGTGCTATCCAGATTCCCCTACAGTGGAAGAGGCTATCCTTCAGTGGGTTAGTTCCCCCACTGCAGGAGGGCAAAGTCAGTTTAATGGCCATTCTATACAGTACAAAGTCTTCTCCCAATTGCCTAACTCTGAGGCCAGGTGGCCACGCCAATGCTTTCTAGACTTATCCTCCCCTCTGCCTTAAAAGGACATGGAAACGTTAATAATGAAACCATCCTACATGCCAATAGCAAACTCAGTTTGAGCAGCCAAAACAACACTTTGTATGAACAAGAGGGGAGCCATGAACAAGCTCAGAGGTTTCAAAAGTAAAAAATGGAACACGCATCAAGAGGAAATGAGAACCCCACAAACAGTGCAATTGGTACTGAGCAAGGACTCTCCCCACCACAATCCTATGCTGGTGCTACACCACCAAAGTACAGTGGTACCTCGGGTTACATACGCTTCAGGTTACAGACTCTGCTAACCCAGAAATAGTGCTTCAGGTTAAGAACTTTGCTTCAGGATGAGAAGAGAAATCATGCTCCGGCGGCGCGGAAGCAGCAGGAGGCCCCATTAGCTAAAGTGGTGCTTCAGGTTAAGAACAGTTTCAGGTTAAGTACGGACCTCCAGAACGAATTAAGTACTTAACCCGAGGTACCACTGTATCCAGCTGGACACAGCTGCACAAGATTGACATGACACAGTTCCTCCCCACCCAGATCGCCACAACACTACTGCATCAAGAACTTGTAATGGGAAACGAAAAGCAAAATACAGCCTGTAAACCTGAGCTGAACACAATAAGAAGTGCTTTGCTTGGAAGTGCCGAGGAGGCTCTTTCCATAGTAAGTAAAAGAAGGTTCGCTGATGTCTGGAATTAGATACCTTTTGAGAATATAAGGGTCAAACGGGAAATAGCTGTCAAGGGGGTTTGTGCAAGTCTCAACAGAGTCACCCCCACAGCTGCTTCTTACAACTGGCAAAACCTGCCGCCTGTTCCTCTCGATGATGGTGTCGCAGAATGCGATTTGGTATTTCCTGGAAGAGAGCAAAAATGGCTGGCTGAAGTTTCTCTTTTAAGAAGAGAGATGCAACCACAAAAACAAGCGCACCAAAAACAGCTAAGCCCCTTCCTATTGGCTCAGGTGGGACCCAATCACATCTGGCTTCTCCTCTCCCAGTACTGGCACTCCCACAATGAGTGACTAAAATTGCATACATTGGGAGCACCCTGGGGGGCAGCAGGGCTTGCACAGCTGAGATGCTGGGCAGGGGGTTGAATTTACTGTCACAATTCAGCCTTCCAGCCTACAAGCATTGTCCAAACAAGCAGAACACACATCTGCAAGGGCCTATTATTAGAAAACAGAAATATATTTTGACATCTATATTTCTGTATTCAATTAACAATATTCCATAGAGCTTTTTTTTTTTTTTTTTTAAGACGCTTACCTGGTAATGGCAGCAAAAAAATTCACAATGGAAGGCAAGCAGACCTTCAGGGGGTTCAGCTGGCACATCACAATGCGTTCAAGGTTTAAGCTCTGCAGGAAGGCCAAACCTTCAAAAGAAAACGAGCAAAGAACATTTAGCGCTTAGGAAAGCGAAAACTGTTTAGGCAATATGCATTTTTCACAATGCCCATGAGGCTCGGTGCCGGTTTGAATGCTACAGGAGCAAAGTGTTTGTTTCTAAAAGCTGCACACATGCAACAAGAAGGCACGGTAATTCCCGGCAGATAAAACATACAGCGTGCATGCTACTAAATGCTTTAGATGCATTGAATAGAAATGTCTAAAATGGACTCCAACAGAGATGGTGTTATCTGGTGGGTCAAAGGAAAGTTAGGAACACAGAAAGCTGTCATGCCAAGGCAGACCACTACTCAGTATTCTCCACAGATGGCCAGTAGCTCTCCAGGGTTTCAGCCCTACTTGGAGATGCTCTACCATTGAGCTATGACCCTCCTAATTCAATTGAATTAACTCCAGTTCAAAAGAGGAATCTCCTAAATGCTCTTCCACCTATATTTGTTCTGCTCTGTAAACTTATTCATGGCTCCCCAACGGAGAACTCCAAAGATGTGCCCAAGTACTAATGAGAACAGTCCCCGCACACCTGCTTCTCGCTGTGAGCCATTCAGCTATTAAACTGCCAAATTCTGCCTGAGCTGTGTTTTCCCCATATACACACCTTTCTTCAGGTTTCCGTCCACTATTTGCTTGTGACGAAAGATGATCACGTAGAACGCAGCCTGGCAGGCGGCATAAAAGGGCCCGTGAAGAGTGATGTCGCAAAAGGCTTTCGCCCCTGTGCCCTGGTTGTCAATGTACACGTGCAGCCAGTTGACCAGCAAGTCCAGGCAGGTTTTCACTGTACTGCAATGGGACCAAAGAAAAAAAGCCTAATTGAGGGCAGCTGTCCCGCATTTCACAAGTGGGTCAGTTGCTACCATTTGGGACAAGGTGCAACGAGGCAACTACATTCTTGTTAGCAGTTCAGGCTTGGTCACAAAGCCAAAAATGCATCTGGGCGTGCCAAAAGCATTCCATCTATTTGCAAAACAAAACCAGTATTTGGAAATCGGCTGAAAGGACTCCAGCTACAGAGCAGAGCAATAAGGGAATTGAAGCAAACAGAAAGGGTGAATGGCAGTAGCTGGAGTCCAGGTGAAGACTGACGGCTTAAGGTGTATACAATGATGCACCTGAAGTGAGGAAAGCAGATAAGTAAATACAGTCATACCTCATGTCATGTTTGCTTCATGTTACGTTCTTTCAGGATACGTCCCGTGGCGACCCAGAAGTACCGGAAAGGGTTACTTCCGGGTTTCGCCACTAGCGCATGCTCAGACACGCAAAATGACATCACACGCATGCGCAGAAGTGGCAAATAGCAACCCACGGGTGTGCAGATGCACCGCTGCGGGTTGCACTCTTTTCATGTTGCGAACGGACTTCCAGAACGGATCCCGTTTGCAACCACTGTACTAGAACACTCCCCTGTAAGATTCAGAGCAACCAGAAGGAAGTACAGTGGTACCTCGGGTTACATACGCTTCAGGTTACATACGTTTCAGGTTACATACGCTTCAGGTTACAACTCCGCTAAAACAGAAATAGTGCTTCAGGTTAAAAACTTTGCTTCAGGATAAGAACAGAAATCATGCTCTGGCGGCGCGGTGGCAGCAGGAGGCCCCATTAGCTAAAGTGGTGCTTCAGGTTAAGAACAGTTTCAGGTTAAGTATGGCCCTCCGGAACGAATTAAGTACTTAACCCAAGGTACCACTGTACTTCTTTCACACAGTGCATCATTAAAGGAGTTGGATCCTATAAGATGGTAGTGATGGACGGCTTTAAAAGAGGATTCCGCATATTCAAGGAGAAGGCTGTCTAATTTCTACAAGCCATGCTCTCCTTCCACTGCCACAGCCAATATGCCTCTGAAGACCAGCTCCTGGGAATCGCAAGTGGGGAGTGTGCTGTCGTGCTCAGGTCCCACCTGGGGGCTTCCCACAGGTTGAGCAAAGCGAGAACAGGATGCTGAACTAGATGGCTTTTGGCCTGATGCAGGAGGGCTTCTCATGTTTTTGCAGAGACAAGTCAGAGCAAGGGCTGACTTGAAGAAGGGCTTAAGACAAAATTCCTTGTGTGGTTCTGGACATCAAAGTTGACCGGAAAAGAAGCTTGGTTATGGGGACCACTCTACCTATAATGCTATTCAAGACTTAGCTCAGAGGTAGGTAATCTGTGGCTCTCGGGATGTTCTGGGACACTCCATCTCCCATCCTTTGCATTCTACTGCCCCAGGCAGCTGCCTGCATGGCAGAATGGGACACCAAAAATAGGAAACACTTAGCAGTCCAGGATAGGCTAGTCCTTGGGAAAGATATGTAAGCTCAGTAGTAGAGCATCTGCTTTGCATGCAGAAGATCCCAGATTCAATCCCTGGCATCTCCAGGTAAGGCTGTTCCCCACCCAAAACCCTGGAGAGCCAGTCAGACAATACTGAGCCAAATGGGCCATTGGTCTGACATTGTAAGGCAGCTTCCTATGACAGCTAAGTATCTATTGCATTAGCTCCTCCACTGCACTCCTCGATTCCACATATCTAGCCTTCCACAGCAGATCAGTAACTACAAAAAGGAAGTTGGTAGGCTACTTACACAACCGGAACAAACTTTGCCCGTGCCAAAAAGCTGCCGGTGTAGTTGGCAGCAGCCTGCCTGATCACAGCCGGAGTATTTGGATTACGAAGCATTTTCCAAAGATGCTCCACAAAGGCTTCTGCAATTCCCTGTAAGACAGAGTCACATGTGGCAAGACATCAAATGCCGTGGAAACTAAATCCATGGACACTATTTGCAGGCATCAGTTACTTCTGGGAGTAGGGGGTGAGGAACATGTAGCCCTCCAGATCGGCTCCAACTTCCATCAGTCCCAGTCAGCATGCCCAATGATCAGGGATGAGGGGAGATGTGAGTCCAGTAACATCTGAAAGTCCACCCTGACTTCAGGAAGATACCCAGCAAACAGGAACCTTTTTGGCAGTGAAAGCAATCAACATGCCTGCATATGTTGGAAGTAGCGTCCTTACTCAGATCTTGCTCACCAAGACAACTGCGGATGCTTTTAGCTCCGACCCCCAAGGCCTAGGCCACAGTTCCTTGCAGCCCCCCCCCCCCACATTTAGGGGGTCTGGGATGGCTCCCCATATCAATAAATGGGAGCAAAGCAGAGCAAGAGAGGCAATTAACTATACGCACCAGTTTGAAGCTAGAGAGGTAGAACATGATGTACTGCACGTGACATGAGCCATGGGTCGGCAAAATGAGCTTATCAAACACTGTCACCAGATCCCGATACAAATCCTTGGTGTTGCCAATATCAAGCTTGCCTGAGAACAAAAAAACATTTCTGTTACCGCAGCACTGTACCAAGAAACAGCATGCCTATTTTTCATGTTTACAGTAATGTTTTTCAAATCAAAATTTTGTCAGCCAACCAAATGCAGGTTATAGCAAGAAACAAACAAAAGAAAAGCAAGCAATTTTAGCAAGCAAGCAGTGGCAGTAAATATAAACATATGTAATAAACACATGTAATATACAAAAACATATATATCGGGTCGCAAAGCTGGTTTCATGGGTTTTCCCGAGTTGGGAAGGTTTCACAGCACACACAGCTGTATTGAACATAACAGGCTTTGCCAGATTAGACAGCAGGTGTTTGATTTTGTCAATGTCACTAAGAGTGGCAATCGACTCTAAAAAAATATTTAAATATTTTGACTAAAAAGGCACTGATAAAACTCCACATGGCTAATCTCATCTGGCATAACTTTCTCCTGCCCTTAATACAAACATCTACACCCAGGCCTGTCTTGCTTCCTCTTACCCACTTTAAGCCTGCAGCATGATATTCAGGAATCTCCTGCTAGGTTGTCCCACAGATTATTTCTATCATCTCTGCTGCCTCCTCACTATCTATCTCAAAGAAATAATTTAAGCACATTGTGCAGGGGTAATTACCGTTCACATGGCAGATATCTTTAACGTATGAAAACAAGACAATCATCAGGATGTCTAGGCGTTCTGCAACTGGGTGAGCCATCACCTCATTCTTCTCCGGGTTTTCTCCATCTTCATCCTATTAAAATAAAAGTACTGAATAAAGAGTACTGAACTCTGGTAAACTCTGGGAAATCACCATTGTGGAGAAGCTTATGTATCAAATGTACATCATCATCATCAACATTAAGGGGGAAGTAAAAGAGGATGCCTTCTGTTCAGAAGGGAGGTTTATTTTTCTTGCTAATGAGAATAATTCAGGCAAATGCAGAGCCATTCTTGTGTCTTCATCTAAATTATACACAAAGTAGTGAGAATTTCAGAAAACATCAAAAACAGATGTTATATATATTAACTTCAGCAAGGATATTCTTTGCTAAACCATGGAAGCAAAGCCAGGTTCCGAGAAAGCAAATATTAATTAAAAATATATGGGAAAAGCTAGAATTTATATAGTTAACAAGGATGGTACACCCATATAAAATTGTGAGAAAACTGGTAAATGGAATCCAACAATAAAATACACACACACAGAGGACACAGAGCTCTATGTGTGAAATAGGTATAACATTCAGGGTCATATTGCTTCCTGCTATAAAGGAAATATTAGCAAATATTCAACCTATATTTTTGAAAGTGCTACAAAAAATAATTGTGATGTCAAAGGTTTCGTTATCGAGATATTGTAGGAATACTGAAAGGCTTATATAATAGGATGTGTTGCATTAAATAACATTCTTACTAATATTCGTATTATTTGTATTATCAAGAACATGGATTCCCCCAAAGAATCCTGAGATCCATAGTTTGCTAAGGGTGCTGGGAACTGTAGCTCAGTGAGGGGGTAAACTACAGTTCCCAGGATTCTTTGAGGGGAAACCATGTGCTTTGCATGTATGGCTCGGATGTGACCTGTCGCACTGCTCAATAAGCACACTTGCCATGTCAAAGAGTCCTTCTTCAGCAACCCCTTCGCTCTCATCCTCTTCAGCAGCTTCAATCTCTTTTCTCGGAGCGCTCACCTGTTGTAAGCAGTAAGGATACTGAACATTTCTAAAGGCGTTGGTACGCATGCAAATGAAGGTGCACAACAATTCTTAAAACTTAGATATCCCATCCTATCTGTATTTTCTTTCTTCTATCTTTTCTTTACTCTATAATTCTACTTTATATTTTTGTATGTTATATGGTGATGGTGATTTGTATGTTTGGTGTTTTAAAAATTGCAATAAATATCTTTTTAAAAAAATAAAAATAAAAAAATAAAACTTAGATATCCCACCCCCAGCTGAAAAGGTAACGGGTTTGATTGAAATATTACCCAATGTCACATTTATATCCTGCCTTAATTGCAAGGAGCTCAAGACACCGCACTTAGGGGAGAATGCTCCATTGTGCAAGCAGAAATCCTCACGCTGATGAAACTTTCAAAGAATCATTGACTTCTAGAGTTGGAAGGGACCCTGAGGGTCATCTAGTCCAAGCCCCTGCGATGCAGGGATCTCAAGTGCATGCAGAGCTTTGGACACAACCCCTATACTTTCCCACCCAGGAATGGGTTAAAAGCAGGCTATCCATTGAAGCCAGTCTAATAAAACCATCTATACAACCATCTCTTTTGTCCACTTTTTATAAACACTGACCTGGAGATGGTATGGACCAGGCATAGGCAAACTCAGCCTTCTAGATGTTTTGGGACTACAACACCCATGATCCCTAGCTAGCAGGACCAGTGGTCAGGGATGATGGGAATTGTAGTCCCAATTGTAGTCCCAAAAACACCTGAGGGCCGAGTTTGCCTACGCCTTCCTTTTCTAACATGTAATACAAAATAAAAAAATTCCTTCCAGTAGCACCTTAAAGACAAACTAAGTTAGTTCTTGGTATGAGCTTTCGTGTGCATGCACACTTCTTCAGATACCTTCAGATGGGTATCTGAAGAAGTGTGCATGCACATGAAAGCTCATACCAAGAACTAACTTAGTTGGTCTTTAAGGTGCTACTGGAAGGATTTTTTTTATTTTGACTATGGCAGACCAACACGGCTACCTATCTACTAATGTAATACAAAATAAAGGTGAAAGAATTAAGTCTTTTATGAACCACACTCTATACTTACATCAATCTTTAATACCCTTTCAATAACCAGCTCCAGAATGTCATGCCTCAGAGTTGGGATATATCCGCTGATTCGTAGCATGTTATGCACGTAGCATTGCTGCAATGGAATTCCCCCACAAAAATGATAAATTTAAAAACATACACAAAACGTTCTTCTTGTATAGAAAACCATTTGAGTACTAAGGCTAACGAGCCTCTTCAAGTTGTAGTTTAAACCCACTGCAGATTGGATTTTCTCAAGGTGGGCCTTTGTTTTTCAGTTTCATACTGCTTGAGCTTCAGCAACATAGGTTTGGGTCAGGGATTTTTTTATGGTGTAAGGCACCACACAACAGAAGGGACCACAGCTCAATCATAAAGCTCGTGTTTTGCATGAAAGAGGTTCCAGGTTCAATCCCTGCCAATATCCTCAGTTAAAAGGAAATTAGGCAAAGGGAGATAGGAAAGCAAAACAGCCAAAGCAGAAAATCCCTGGTGAGATGGAAAGACGAAGAAGGCATTAACACTTGAAGGAATAGAAAAAGCTGACAGTTCTCTATGCTTATCCTGTATCTGCACCATCAAGATTTGTGGATGCTCAACTTCTGCCACTTTTATTTCAAGAGGGTCATTAACAATAGCACTGACGCAAGACACACAAAGGAAAATCCCATTTTAAACTGAAGGCTGATTACTTACCAGGGTTCTTTCTGATTTGTTAACGAAGGGAAATTTGTCAACGAGCACCGGCATGAGAAACTGCGGTGTCCTGCAATGCAAGTGTAAAACTTCAAAATAAGTTTGAACATGGGACAGCCCATTAAACAATCTCAGCAAATGAAACATTTCAGGAGCTGAATGATGAAAGTCATATAAAAAAGAGGCACAGGCATTGATTCACAATACTGTTTTCCACCCAAGTTTGAGACAGATTTCTTAACATAAATAAGGGACTGCTTAAGAAAAGTATACAGTAATGCTATAAATAAGATTACTGGGCTATCTTGCACATATCTCTCGGTGGAGCAATTACAATTTAATCAATTTATTACATAAATACATAAATTATTAATTTCATTTATTGACTGATTTTAATTGGTCACATCTAGTTTATCAGGAAAAATAAAAAACAGGCCCCAACAGCACAGTGTACACATGCATAGTCTTTAGTCTTTTAAAAGACTCATTGGAAACTCAAGGTGGAGAATTAGATCTGTCCTCAGGGAAGAATAATCACACATGCGGTTAATCAAGAGTAATTTATTCCCTACCAAGATAGTTCACCCGCAATCATACTCCACCTAAAATCATGCACTGAAATGGGGGGGGGATACACTTTATACATTAAACAATTTAATTGAAAATACAAATTATTATGATAATTCAGTAGCACCCTAAACACAGGATTAAGGCTTCTCATACCGTAACCGATTACAACAGTACTACAGAGGAACCAATCTAGGGGAAAACATAATTTGAGGGCTGCTAAACGTATTTATACCAATTAATACCACTGACCTATTTTTAACTACAGAATATTTTCAATTTAGTTAGCTTTGTCACTTGAAGCTAATATGCAAGATGTGTGATTGTGTTTCAGCTAGCAGGTAGAAAAGGCTATGAATTAACTTAGGGGATGTACCAAATCAATCATTATGTACTTACAAAGGGACGTATTTTGCAATTGTTTGCAGTGCTCTATGGCAAGTGTCAAAGCCTTCAGTAACATCTGCAAGAATTGAACATCATCAAACATGTATGTTAATCCAGAATTTTTTCTTATATATTCATGTTAGATTTTATGGGAGCACTTCCTCAATCACTTAAGGTAGACAGATTTGGTGCTATTATATTGTTTAAACTTTATGTCTAATATATGGGAGTGGCAGGGCTGGGCGATAACTGGTTTTCATCATTGTGATATATTACCTGCTACACATCACAATATACTGATATATCAAGATGTCTGAAATAAAAATGGAGCTATGTAGAGCCATTGGCTGGCTTCACGGTTTACACCACATTGTGATTTTTTGTATAGCACACATACAGTACACATCATGATTTGCGATATATCGCCAGGTCAAAAATTATGAAACTGAAATCATGATATGGACTTCAAACCGGTTTTGGACAATATATTGATATATCACCCAGCCCTAGTGAGTGGCAACAGCTGCTAGCTTAGATAGCTTTTAAAACAAATTAGGTGAATTCAGGGAAGGTAAGTCTATCAGTAGCTCCTGCTGTATGCAACCTCCAAGTTTCATTCAATGGAAAGCCACAAATATCAGAGAGAACTAGATTTCACCCTTAACCTTAACCCTAGAAGCACCAGTGTAGTAAAATGAAAATAATACGGAACACAGGAAGCTGCCTTATACTGAGTCAGCTTACACTGACTGGCAGCAGCTCCCCCAAGATTTTGTGTTAACATAACTGACCATTAGACATGAAATGGCTACTCACTTTCATCATCATCTGAATCCGAAATGTCCACATCGTTCTCTTGTATGGTTATTCGAGCTAGGCGGAAACAGCATTATTCTATTATTATACACTTCATGTGAGAATCTGATTGCCAAACTTAAGTTCGAAATGAAAATGGCCACCTTGTCAACGATACAAGGCAGAAGAAAAGAAACCCAAAACTCACGCGGTACAAAGTGCGAGACAATCATTGCAAGACATGGCCTAAGGTAGATCGTCTGTGCCGACACCAAGTTGCTCAGGAAAGCCAAATACTCTTCCACCACAGCCTGGCTCCTTTTCAGCCACTGCACCCTCTGCAAAGTTACACATACAATTAAGTTTGAATGCACGTTGCACAGACTGAATCAAGACCAAGTACAGCAAACATTAGAAATGGCACACTCTTACCAGTAAGATGCTGACTAGTTGTTCAAACTCCTTGGTCAAGAGTGTAACGGAAGACCGAAACTCACCCAGCCAGTTTATAATCTGGTCATCCTGCAAACAGAACCAATTTCTCTTTAATAGTCTGAACTTAAAAGGTGTGTAAAAAAAAAACACCTATTAGTAACGGAGGTATTTTTTAAAAAAACTGGGTTAATCCGACAGAAGGGCTATTAGGCTTCCACATATCACTCATTACTGGGAGTGTGATGCTACCCTCTGGTGTGATGAGCGACCAGTCTTCCTCTCTAGTTTGAAGCTGGAGAGTGTGCAGGGTTCATCTATGCAGTTGTGTAGTGATCCTAACCCTTCCCCAGCTCTAAGGCTGGAAGGAAGGCCGCGAACTCTGTAGCAGTTGTGTGGCTAAGGTGTCCAGGGCACCTCCGGATGACTCCTGCTCCCACCCACCTCTCCCATGGGAAAGGCAAGTGAATAGTGGGCTAGGATGGCAGCTGCCAGACAGAGGCACTCCCAGGCAGACCTTCCTGCAAAACAGGTAGAATGGAATGGGGTACTTCTTGGGCTGTTGTTGGGCAGTGGCCAGGCCAGGAGGAAAGGGGCGGCAACAGGGCCAGAAAAAAACCCTGCTGGGAACCCATGAAAGCAATTGTGGAGATAAAGGATAGGGCCTATTGGACAGCGGCTCCTTAATTACAGAACCCCATCCCTCCACATGCTGTCGATTGTGATGATTTTGAAGTACACTCAAGTCTCTTTTCCAGAGCTTTTATTAACTTGTTAGTGATTTTTCGTCATTTAATGACTTACGATGGATCATGAGGTTTCGGCTGCTGTTTTGTTACTGGTTCTGGTATACGTAGTAAATTTTATACTGAAAAACTGAGTGAACTTTTCTTTTTTTGTAGATACATAGTTGACCTTAGAATTACTTAAAAGTTAAATTTCTGTTCACATGAATGATTTGGCAAAGGAGGCAGGGAAGCCAGACACAACAACACTGCCTTCACATCAGTCAAAAAACAAACATATTGCTGGTGGTCCCTAAGTTGGATTTGGAACCGAGCTCTTAAAAAATTGTTTGTCCCCAAAATGGGAAAAAGCTGAGTTCTTTTGAACCCAACTGTGTGCATATTTCAGACCCTGTTGTGCCTCCAGTAATATCACTGGAAGCACAACGAGGCCTGATCCCTCTCTCAGTGAGCCCCCAGCAACCCCATTCCTTATCTTTGTTGCTGCTCTGCCAATGGAAGCATAGATGGTCTCTTTTGCTCCTTCCCTCTTTGACACCAGACACAAAGATTCAAGGAGCTTTGGGTAACATCCGGAGCCAGCAGCACTGAGCAAACCACATTACCTAGCATTCTTTGTGTCTGACATGCAGCATGCCAGGCATTAAAGGGATGGTGCACAATCCCCCTCCATTCCTCTAGTGTCAGAACAATCACAAGGGTAAAGGTGGAAGTAAGCTAGGGACAGAGGGAAGCCATAAGTTCCTATGTAGCTTAGATTTTATCAAAGCTTCTGGGCTTGTAAGACTTCCTTGAAATCAAGTCTAACATTACACACCTGTATTCTAAGCTGTGGTCAGATCTGTTACTGATTATCCTAGTTATACAGTGGTGCCTCGCAAGACGAAATTAATTCGTTCCGCAAGTTTTCTCTTCTTGCGAGTGCGATGCACGGTTTCCCATAGGAATGCATTGAAAATCAATTAATGCGTTCCTATGGAAACCGCCTTCAGACCAGGTCCGGGGACAGTCTATCCCCCAACCTCTTCTGAAGGCTGGGGGGGAACAAGGGCTTTTCTTCCCACCCCCAGCATTTTAAAAAACCCCGGGACAGCGGAGGACTTCTCCGCTGTCCGGGGCGATCTTAAAATGCTGGCGGGCGGCATTTTAAAATCGCCCGGGACAGCGGAGGACTTCTCCGCTGTCCGGGGCGATGTAAAAGCCCCTGGGAAGGCAGGCAGGGGGGACAAAGACTTTTGCCCCCCGGCCGCCTTCAGAAGAGGTCCTGGACCTCTTCTGAAGGCGGGCGGGGGGCAAAAGTCTTTGCTCCCCCCCGCCTGCCTTCAAAAGCCGTCCGGGACAGCGGAGAAACGCGCTGCCTTTCTCCGCTCTCCCGGGAAGGCAGGCAGGGGGGAGCAAAGACTTTCGCCCCCCCCCCGTCCGCCTTCAGAAGAGGTCCAGGACCTCTTCTGAAGGCGGGCGGGGGGCGAAAGTCTTTGCTCCCCCCCGCCTGCCTTCAAAAGCCGTCCGCGATAGCGGGAAGCGCTTCCCTGCTATCCCGGACTGCTTTTAAAATGCTGGCGGTGGGGAGCAAAGCCTTTCGGCCCCCGCTGGCCTTCCTGGACCTCTTCTGAAGGCTGGAGGGGGGGAAAGGATTTGCTCCCCACCACCAGCATTTAAAAGAGGTCCCCGGAGATTTCCGTATGGGCTTTCTTCTTGCGAAGCAAGCCCATAGGGAAATTCGTCTTGCGAAGCGCCTCCAAAACAGAAAACCCTTTCGTCTTGCGGGTTTTCCGTCTTGCGAGGCATTCGTCTTGCGGGGTACCACTGTAATCATAAATGGTACACAAAACTGCAACAATTCATTCTCGTTCATTTTTTTCTTACATTTAAGAAGTCATGCAGAGAACTGAAATACTTGGATGAAAAAATCCTTACTTTTAAGTCTGGATCTAACAGCTGATGCTTCAACAAATCAAATTCGGTTGTCTCACCCTTCAAAACAAAAACATGAATTAAGTTGTACCCTAAGAAATCATGCAGCCTTGCATCAAAGCTTATTCGATCCCTATTGAAAATAAATAGAGAGACACATTGGGTGTATTACTGTTTCAAAGCATAAAAGCAATTAATAGAGGTTCTCTTCTCTCTCTTTTTGCAACATATGTTAATAGCTTTACTGTAGCTCCTCAAAACCTTTTTTTCAGATTTAGTGACTATATCTTGTTTTCCTTGCACTTCCTTTGGTGAAAATAACTAAGATACTGCCAGAGACAGTGGGAGTATACAGCTAAAAGACAATCTCTTAAGGTCAAACTTGCATTTTTCATTAAAAAAAACCACACTTTTCAAGACAGTCAGAAAATACAAAAAATGAGACAGATAACCATACTACCTTTTGGTATTTTAGAAGGATGTCTGTCAATGTCCCACCAAATCTGACTGTTTTCCTTGGTGGAGAATTAAGAAACTCATCTGCAGCCAACATGTCAGCAGTCCTAGGCAGAATAAAACATATGAATGAACACAGTAAGCCAATGCTTGAAAGTGTGTGTGAGAAACCAGCAAGGAATGAATACTTGTGTGTGTGTGTGTGTGTGTGTGTGTGTTAAACTCCATACAAGCAAGGGTTCTGAACACAATTCCAATGCTGAATTACAATTTTAATTTATTCCTTATGTTGATATCCCACTTTACCTCCAAAGAGAATTAATGTGGCATTGATTGATTGCATTTATATTAAACCATTCCTCCAAGAATCTCAAGGTGGTGATGTGCATAACCCTCCCCTGTTTACAGCTAAAGAGTGTCAGAATAGGTCCAGGGTCAGTGAAGACCTGTCACTGCCGTCGCAACCTAGCCTACCTCACAGTGCTGTTGCGAGGAGATAAAAAGTAGGTTCGGTAAAAGGATGGTAAAAAAAGCCACACGCCAAGTCTTATGAGGAACCGTTGAGGGAATTGGGTGTGTTTAACCTGGTAAAGAGGAGACTGAGGGTAGATATGATAGCCATCTTCAAATACAGTATCTAAAGGACTGTCACATGGAAGATGGAGCAAACTTGTTTTCTCCTGCTCTGGAGGGCAGGATTCAAGTTACAAGAAAGCAGATTCTGACCAAACATCAGGAAGAACTTTATGATAGCGAGAGCCGTTTGACAGCTAAACAGACTCCCTTAGAAGAAGGTGGACTCTCCTTCCTTGGAGGGTCTTAAGCAGATGTTGGATGGTTACCTGTCAGGGATGCTTTAGTTGAGATTCCTGCATTGCGAGGGGTTGGAATAGATGACCCTCGGGCTCCCTTCCAACAATTCCATGATTCTTCGGAGATTCCGAGGATTTCCACTAGGACATCCCTCCCCACGCCCCTAAATCTGCCCTAGGGGATCCCACCTAAAAGTAGTTTTAGGGGGCAGGAGAAACTTCCCACTGCGTGAGCAGCAGAAGTCCTTGTGCTGACAGGACACGTTGGTGGAATACGATTTGGAGCAGCTTGTTGGAAACGCAGGAGACGATGCAGTCAATGAGCTTCCCCCCAGCGCACCTCCCTCCCACCCTGGCAGCCTCACCTGCGCTTCGCCAAGGCCTGACTCAGGGCCTCCGTCTGCCGCCCAGCCCGCGGGGCCGTCGTTTTTCCTTTCCCCACGAAGCCGCCGCTTCTTCCCTTTCCATCCTCCTCGTGCGCGCAGCTCAAGAGACGCGAGTCTTCCCCACGCAGCACAGCCAGCGCAGAAGTCTCCCTCGGACGTCCCCGGAAGTGAAACAAGAGGTGATTTCCGGGTCGGCGAGGGGCGGGCCTTCCGCAGTTTAAAGGGCCACCCGCACGAAACGAAGGCGCATCGATACTTATGGCTCTGCGTCCCGGAGCGGCTGGAAAGAGGCTCCGTGGAATGTGTAGGCGCCGCGGTATCTGGTAATACGGTAATGCGGAGCCCGTGGTGGTTTAGACCGGCGGGCTAAGAGCGGGGTTCGAATCCCCCGCCGGGTGACGTTTGAACTGCCTCACAGGGTTGTTGTTGTTGTTGTTGTGTGAGGATTCAAATGGGAGAGGGGGCAAAATTCTCGACTAAATCGCAGGAACATGTTCTGGTCTTCCCCCCACAAAAAACAAAAAAACACTTTGGTTTATACGCGTGGAGTTCTGTCGATATGTATGTGATAAAAATCATTTTTAAAGAATTAATAAAAGTACTTTTTTATTTTGAAAAAACGGAGGTGGAGGGAGAAGCGTTGTTCGCTACCTTGAGCTCTTTGGCGGGGAGGGGGGGAAAAAGGTGGGATGTGAATGGAATGATTTGTTTGTTCCGTACAATGGATATAGCACTTTCTATAAAAAGACTCAAAACAGTTTACAAAAGATAAAACGGTAAGATCAAGAAAGGTTCGCAAGCCTACTTTAAAACCTACAAGTTTTTTTTAAAAAAAATGTTACATCAGATTAAAACGACCTTCCTAAGCATCTGAGTAGGCTTGTCTAAGCAGGAATGCTTTTAGCAAGCACTGAAAAAGAGTACACTGAAGCTGCCTCCTTGATCTCAATAGGCAGGGAGTTCCAAAGTCTAGTCGCTGCCACACTAGATGATCAAGTTCTTGCAAATGAGGGACAGGTATTATGCAGCGCCTGTAATAGTGCCAGTTCCGCCAATCGGCATGGGGTAAGGCGATCTCGTAGGGATGAAATAATGAAATACAAATAAATGCAATGCAGTTCTGCATCGTATGTATGTCTACTTGGAAGTGCTGCCAAGATCTAGGATTTCATCCTTAGCCTAATAATAGATCCCTGCCTATTTATGAACTATGTGTGGCAGCACACATCCAATGCATGAATATGTGGGCTGAGGTCTAGATCAGGGGTCTGCAACCCGCGGCTCTGGAGCCGCATGTGGCTCTTTTACACCTTTGCCGCGGCTCCGGGGCGGATACTAGCAAGGGGAGGAGGTGCATTGTGCGCCCCGACACTCCCCACTGTGGTGGGCGCTTTACTGGCTGTGACGTCGCATGGGGGCGGTGCGTGCGTTAGTCACGCACCGTCCCGACGTCACCTTCCCGCCCGCTGTCAGATCGTGGCTCCGGAGATATATTTGTTTTAAATGTCGCAATGGTTTTGCGGCTCCCAGTTTTTTTTCCTTCGGAAACAGGTCCAAGTGGCTCTTTTTGTCTTAAAGGTTGCAGACCCCTGGTCTAGATGAACAGAGGCTGTTTTAGGGTGGCGCAACTTCTGCAGTCACACTGGATGCTGCACTGCAGGGGGCACCAAAAGGATGCTGTAGAATGGAGTGTGAGAGGCAGGGGCTGCCAAATTTTAGCGTCACATAGGTGCTGAATTTGAGCATCTGCACAGCAAGGCATTGAAGACAGACCAAGATATTGCTACATGCTACGACTTTCAGGCATAGGGGTCAAATGAAGCCTGGATGGACATGGATAACATCAAACATGCCAAAGATAGAATTGACTTGAAGGGGATTGTGGGGGTAGAGACTGTACAAATCCACCTTCTCAAACTGAAAAGACAAGTCCCCCCACAAATATCTGATCCTAGGAAGAAAAGGTGTGTGTGTATGAAGCAAGTATATTTCCATTGAGTCTGCTAATGAAATCTTGTACACAGAGACACAAGCTCAACATGTCCCCTCCCAAGTTCTGAAAATGTTTTGTTATACAATGCTTTAGCTCTGTTGTGCACAAGTAAGTTAGTAGTACTTAGGAATGTGGCCCCAGAATCTATGAATAGATTCTGGGGCAGGCAAGTGAGCTGAAGGAGGTGGAAAAGGGAAACCTAAGAAGCTAGTAACAGTATATTTTTAGTAATGGAATGCCAGATTCTTGTTTGACACAAGATCTACTTTTCTGCTTGTTTAAAATAATCTCTACCTGTTCCTTCATTCTATCAATTCAAATGTAAAGCAGAAGCACAAAAAAGACAACCATTTTTATTAACAACAATTTTGCCAGTAGCAGTATTGAATCAAGGTGGCAAAACTTTATTTAATGAGGTAGGTACAAACAGTAGACCTTCTAGTTGCCTTTGTCATACCAGCATTCTTTAGAAACATTTCTAGAATTATTATTATTATTTTTAAAAAATCAATGGCCAAGTTTCACCTATTTCACATTGTAGTAGAATCTAGTGCATTTCTATTTTTTCTCTAAGATGCAACATTTCTAATTCCAAGCCAATAAAAAAAGGGTGGGGAACCTGAGAATTTGGAAGACTGGACATTTCATTCAGTACATTTTACAGTATAAAAATCCACAAAATGACCAGGATGGATCCAAACTTAAGTTCACCCAACTTAGGTCCCACTAAAAAGCAGTAAGACAAGTCCCATTAGGTAGATCCAATGTCAGTCATAGTCAGAGCAGACCCACTGAAATCAATGGACTTAAACCACTTGCCCATTGATTTCAATGGTTCTACTCTGAGTACACCTTAGTTGGATATCACCCACTGATTTCAAAGTGACCCAGGTACAAACAACTTGACCCAAGTTCATACAACTTAAGTCCTGGGATCCAACCCACTTCAACAATCATTCATAAAGCTCCATTCACCAACAGATCTTAAGAGCATTCATATAAATAAGACATATCATGTGTTTAAGGCACTTTTGAGGACTTCTAAACCCTGCTTTCAGGGTGTCAAAACTATTTCTCCAAGATCTTAGTCCTGTGAATACTTCCACATAAAAGTTTTAGTCAGTAGCGCACATTTACAGTTTGAGGATCAATGCCCTTGTTTTAAGAGTAGGAGTGTTATTCAGTTTATGGAAACATTTAAAAAAATATAAATCCTGTTGTCCTTAAGTAATTGTTAAGTTGAATAACTGAATATAAATCCTTTTACACTGCTTAAGATATAGGCAATGCTGTTTTCCAGCAGAAATTTGAAGCATAAATATTTGGCAGAAATGTGGTTTCATAACACAGTGCAGATTCCAAAGAGTTCATAGATGGTTCTATGTAGTTTTTCCAGCATCTTGTGACTAAGATGATGTCCACATTTGTTTTTCATCATAACTCACAGTAATAGTAAGTAACAGTCTTTGATAATTCCTGAAAGGAAAAAACAAACAATGTAAATAAAATATTTTAAGTATCAGCCTTTTTGAAAATATGGGGAAATATTTCCTACCAAGAAAAACGATTATGGAATCAATAAAATATGACCTGAAGAGTCTTCAAAGCATCTTAATTACCGGTAAGTCTGATTACACTGTCAGACTCAGATCAATGTATTGTACATTTTTACCATTCCATGTAACTTAAGTATTTCTTATAATACTAATAGTGATGCTATTCTTAGAACATCAGTAAACCAACTCTTCCATATCTCAAATCTTTCAGTGTGTGTATCCAATCCCATTCAACCTGATCACTTTCTTTTAGACTAGAGCTTATCTAACAGTGAGAACTGTTCTTTGATTAAAAAGCTACTATTCTTAGAGGACTACTTTTCACAGAACTCATTAGGTCAATAGTTTCAGCTCATTAGTATAAGAAAATCAAATTATAAGATGAAAGTCAGTTTGTGTTCTGTATTGTACTTGCGTATTTAGAGTGGTACAGATGTAATTAACTCTGGTTGTAGAAGTGGGAAATTATGCAATCACCCACTCCTTCCCTCTCTTCCTCTCTCTTGTGTGAATTCCCTTATACCCTGATGTTCTGCATTAGACCATTGTCAATGCTGACTAAAGCTGCTTCTGATCTCCATGATGCAATTCTAAAAAGAAAACCAAGAAGCAAACTTAAAAACAAAGAAACCCCTGCAGAAATCAAATGTCTTTTGAAATAAAGACTAGACTGCCCTCTTAAAAATAGGTATGAAGGCACCATAGGTGTGGAAACTCTCTGCATCATGCTACCCCATATTTAACCTCACAAACGTGAGGGGTCTGGAACAGGACCGTTTTGCTCAAAACACAGAAAATGGGCAACCTATGGCACCTCCAGATGCTCTTGGACTCCAACTCTTGTCATTTCCAACCACTGGCCATGCTGACTGTGTGTGAAGGAGGAGGGTCCAACATCTTCCCCATCCCTGATTTAGAAATGTAACCAGCTAGTACCCAGAAGCTTATAGCCAACCAGTCTGATGAGTACTGGTGTAACATTAGGTCCTACACCCACTAAAAGCCAATCAGGTGCATTCTTCTGACACCATTAGCAGTTTCCCAAGTTATTTTCAACAGTAGCTTTGTAAATAGTATGCTGCAATAACTGATCCAAGGGGTTGCCAAGGAATCGAGTGGCGCAGTCCCTGTGCTCCAGACAAGCCTAGAAAAAGCACTCTTCGCCATGACCAGAGTATCCAGAGCAAGTTCAGTTTAAGGAGTACTCCCAACAGAAAGTTTAATCCTTCCATAACTCAATTCCACTCCAGAAGAGGTAGATCTCCTTGACTATGTGCCCCCCATCCCTATGTAGCATTAACATTTCCATCTGATCAAAATAAATAAATAAAATCTGGATTCAGTTTCAGTTTGCTAATCGTTATTTAGCCCCAAGCAAGCTCCAACATAAATTTGGAGCCATTACTGCTGCTTGAGTTAGAAGTTACTAGCATACTGATAGTGTACTGATCATCCATATAGTATCTCCCACTTGAACAACTGTCTCACATAAATACAAGTCTGTAAAGATTTAACACATGATAAAATTTGCTATTGTTCCCAGATAAGGAGCATTGGGAAGTGCCAAAATCATTTGTTTTCCTTTTCAATAAAACAATTTGGATCAGAAAAGAGGAAAAACCCTACAACTTTACTTAAATATTTAAGGTTTGTAGGAAACAATGTGTACACATTCATAATGAACTATGACTTATTACTTATCTTTAAGATAAGCAATTCATTAAGCTTGCTAAAGGACTCCACCAAGTACAGTCATCAAACGATCAATGGGAGGAGGCAGTGTCAGGTACAAAGTACTGACCTAAGTTATACTTGTTGGCATCCGTCTGTCTCGAGAGACAATGGAGTGTGCCTCTGGGGGTGAAGTCAAACCACCGTGTTAGCAGCACTAAAGCAGATTTTTCCCTTGTTTGAAATCTGAGAGCCAGTGTGGTATAACAGTTATAGTGTGCAAAACTAGGACTAGGGAGACGCCAGTTCAAATCCTCCACTCAGCCATTAAGCTCTCACAGAGCACCCTTGGCCCAGTCACCACCTTGTTTTGAAACAAGTGACATGTAACCAAGGTTTATTGTTGGTTACAGCTCCTAGACGAATGCTTAACCATGAGCCCTGGTTCAGACAACATGCTAAGCCAAGTATCAGCCAGAGAGACTGCGGAAGAGCAAAGCCATGGTTTGCCTTAACAGGTTACCTAACAGCAGCAGTGCTCAGCCTAACCTACTTTACAGGACAATGATGTACTCTGGGTTGTATTCAATGTTATTCCTCCTCTTAGAAGACCCACTGAAATTAATGGTCATGACTAACTTGGCTCTATTAATTTCAGTGGATCTACTCCGAGTAAAAGTTAGTAAAATATTGTAACTCACTTTTCAGGAGGAAAAAACCTCTTTACAAAGTGGCACACAATCACAGTATCAAACCCACCCCTGACACCCTGCGGGGGTACCATACATATGGGCATAGCTAGGATTCATTTTTGGGGCGGGGAGGACACCCACCTGCCATCATCCTCTGTCTATCTAGAAGTTTCGGAAATGTCTCAACAACAGTGGTTTTAAATTACTTTCTTTTGACCCCAAGTGCTTGGTGGAAAAAAAAATCTTTCTACAAGTTCCAAGTATTATTTTTTTGAGTTATTTACCTGGTTGTGGGGGGCGGGGAGCTATAGCTGCCCTCACCCACCCCACTTTTGATCTCCTTGGGGCTGGAAACGCAATATAGGAATGAATAAAGGCAGGCAGTTGGAGGAGGAGAGGCAAGACACACTTATCCTAATGATGATGATAATGACCATGCAGCTGCCATGAGCGAGTGGGATCCTGCGGGCCCGTCGGGCGGCGCGTCCTCATTCACCCCCCGGCACCCACCTCGCCGACCCGGCCTGGCTCCCGGGCCTCGCCGTCCGTCCTCGCCTCGCCTGCTTCCTCCTCCTCCTCCTCCTCCTCCTCCTCAGGCCGCCTGCAGCTCCACCGAGCTGGATACCGTCGTGGCCATCGACGCCGACGGGGCGCTGGCGAAGTGAGCCCTCCTGACGGAGCCCGGCTGGCACTCGTGGGACCGGGAGAAGGCGGTGAAGGGCCCCGAGAAGCGCACGCTGAGGTTCCTGACGAGCCGGGCCAGGCCGTGGCCTGTGGGCGCCCTGACGGGCGCCGCCTTCTTCTTCTTGGTCGAGTGGCGCCGGAGCCCCACGTCGTCCTGCAGCTCGGCGGCGGGCACCTCCAGGTTGCCCACGTACCAGAAGACCCACCAGAGGAGGCTGAAGAAGATGCCCACGCCGCCGCCGTAGATGAGCAGGTCGGCGAAGAAGACGTCGACGAAGACGCCCACCAGCAGGATGGCCAGGCCCACCGCGTCGAAGAGCAGCGCCATCCAGAAGGCGCCCGCGCACCGGCCCAGCCCCCCGCCCAGCGAGGCCATGGGCGCCGAGGCGGCGGGCAGAGAGGTGGCCGACTCCGGAGGGGAGCCGAAGGCGCTTGACAGGGAGACTGCGCTGGACCAAGGCGAGAGCAGCCCGTCCGAGGGGACGGCGCCGGGCACTTGGAGCACCTGGAGCGCCGCCGGCCCGCCCTGCGCACCTGAGGCCACACCTGCCGCCCCTGAGGGGGACAAGCTCCCCGCCTGAGGCGGCGGCGCTTTCCCCAGCGCCACAGCCATGCTGGGCGAGCAGGAGAGAATCCCGCCTTACCTGAGGGACCGGGAAGGACACGCCCTCCTCCTCCTCCTCGCACCTGGCGGGGCGGGGCGCGCGCACCTTGAGGCGGCGCGCGCGTCCCTCCCACCGCCGCCACCCCGACAGGTGTCCCCCTCGTGGACTCTCCTTCCCAGACGCCTCAGGCGGTTCCCCATCGCTTTTCCTTCCCAACCCAAAGGGGAGAGAGCAGCACACGTGTTTGTGCAAAACGCACCCCAGGGATAGTGGAGTCGGTGGAGTATGAGACTCGTGGTCTCAAGGGCTGTGGGACTGAGCATGACACGGGGCAGGGCCGGATTTAGGTTTGATGAGACCCTAAGATACTGAAGGTAATGGGGCCCTTTATATGTCCAGCTGTCCTTTGTCAACAACAAATTGTGCTGTTTTTTGTGTTGAATATATACTATATGGTAATTTATGGACCTAATGGGTATCTAAAGTCATTTGCACAGGCAGAATGTAGGCACCCTTTATATAGAAATGATCAAACCAGCGATATTTTAGGGAGCAGGCTAGCAGGCAGGGGCCATTACTTACATCATAGGAGCCTATACAACACAAAACACTGTTTTATTTTATTTTATTAGTTTTTTATTAGTTTATTAGGTTTTATTTTATTAGTTTTTTATCTTATATTTTGGAAATGTACATCCAGGAATTATATTTATCTTATATTTTGGAAATGTACATCCAGGTTTTTCCCCCCTTTAATTCTTTTCTGGGCCCCCAAGAGAGTGAGGCCATAAGCTATAGCTTATATGTTTAGCTTATACTGTACGTAAATCTGGCACTGACACGGGGGTTGGAGTAGATGACCCTCCCATCTCTATGATTCTGTGAGTTGCATTCTGGCCAGTTTTGGACATCATCATTGCGAATGACTCTTGCAATTTATTTTAGGGCTAGTGCTTTACACCGGGTTGTGCGTAAATAACCTCGTGCTTTGGAAAAAGAAGTGAGATAATCCTTATCTTACCAGGGAAGGACTTGCAGTATTAACATCTATGCATATTTACTCAGAAGTAAGAATCACTGTGTTCAAGAGTAAGCCATAGTGAAGCCTCTCAATTTTTGTATAAAGCTGCAGCTATTCTGTTGAATTCCTGGTTACTGTTCTTAAAACATTTCATTCATTGGAAAGCTGTTTATGTGGTCTGTACCATGCCAAGTGTATTTCAAAGCAACCTAACGAAGTTTAGTTTGTTCAAATCCATTTCAAAATCAGAATTAGTGTTCCATGAGGAAAACACCTCAGGGTAAGAGCACTTTTTCCATCGGCTGTTGCAGGGGTGGGGGGAAGCATATTTTGTGCAGGTCAGCTGTGTTAATCCAACAAAAATAACAAAGAATCTAGTGGCTCTTTAAAAATAGATTTATTGCAGTAGTTAAGGGAACAAATGTGGAAACTGAGACTCTGTATACATTACTGTTTGCTTCAGCTCCAGTGTGCTCTCACCTTTTAGAGCTGAGTACACATGATATTATCCACAATCCAGATGTATCTTGTAGTTTCGTAAGAAATACTTCTACTTGGTGCATTTTCCCTCAGACCAGCTTCCATCCAATTTGAAAACATAAGCTATGGTTAAGCTATGATGTGTATATTTCAGACATCTGTTCCACTCACCTAGATGACAGCACATGAGCAGATGATGGCTTTGTTGAATAGGAGTTGGGGTGGCAGTGCCGGGGTAATGTGTGTACAACAGGTAATGGTGTGTACAGCAACATCAAACATGACTTGAAACACAGTGGGGGTGCTAATTTGTACAAGCAAAAGCTTAGTCGCTTGAACTTCATCTTTAAAAGGCACAGGAAATCTGCCAGAGGAAATTTTTTTACCTTAATTTTCGCAATGTAATTTGGCCAAAAAAAGGTGAGCGTTAGATTCGAGTAATTACAGTACGTGGCATGAGACCTCTTCCTTCTCTACTAGTTTTCCCTATCACCACTGCCAATAAAAATGTTCATAAAAGTAAGTGGACCCCTAATCCACTTTAGGAGGAGAAATGTAAAAAGCTCTCCCCAGGCCTTTTGGCAGAAGCATTGTTTGGTTCCTCCTTAGAGGAGGGCCGTTCTTCCTCCTGTAAAAAGCTCTGGTGGTTTATATCTGCTTGAGGTGCAAAATTTCTCAAGAGGCAAAAAATTAAGGTAGTCATGTTGGCCCATTAGAAAAATTCTATGCACAGCTGCACTACTTTTATTTGGGAACAACAGAAAGTGGTGAGCATGTTTCCTTTACACAAAGGAGAAGACCACAATATTTATAGGAAAAAGCAAAATCCTTTAGCACAAATGTCTGTTAAACCAAAGATAGTGGGAAAGCTATATTTGCAAGCAGGATATCACTTTAAGTATTTTTTAATAAATGGGGTTTATTTAAAAATTACATTAAGGATTGTAATAATATGAAGTCTATGGCAGCCTTTGAATAGCTTCTGTAATTCACTGAATAAGTTAAAGAAAGTACATTATAATTATTATAAACAGAGATGAATAGTGGGCTGGATAAATCCATAGTTAAAGTTATATGGAATTGGCGGGATGTCACTGGAACCAAAAGAAGACTGTGATAAAGTGTAACAGATATTGATAGTTTTTTGTTGTTTATTTTTTTATTATGGATAACTATGATTTTGTGTTATTTTTAAAAGTTCAATAAAGCAATTTAAAAAGCTAAAAATAATAAAAAAGATAGCACTTTAAAAAGTATGGATCTCAAGCGCTGAAGTCTGTAGGGCTTCCTGTTAAAAGTCCATCATGTCTCAGGGCGTGCTTAATAATGGGTAGCCACACCATTCCTGTAACGAAGAACATGAGTCCAATGGAAAGACAAACAGGCCCCAGGGCAGATGGCACATCTACAGTGTGGACCAAGTGCAAGGCAGAAAGGCCAATCCCACTAAGAAATACAAGGAGTCCAATGGCAATCAATGTAAGAGGCTTATTGTAGTACACCCAGTTGCTTTGTTCCCCGATTATAACGGCCTCGTTCCTTGTTCCTGAAGGGAAGTTTGAAGCATCAACAAGAGATGGTAGCCCCTCAAGGGTGGGGATTGGCTTTATCACAGACATGCCACAGGATGTACTCCAAAGAGCAGAAGACCTAGAAAGTAGGACATGCTTAAGTCATTTAGTCTAGCCAGTAAGAATCAATCTTTATTACAGTCCAGAGACCCAACAAATTGTTACAAAGCAATGCACAATTCAGACAGCCTACCTCCAAGTTAAGCAAGCGTTTTGTGCCAGTAAGAATATCAAAAAGACTATTCAGTAGAATGTAAGATAGTTATTCCCCCTCTCTCCCCCCCCTTTCTTTTTCCCAACCACATGGTGTTTAGGACACCGAAAGCAAATGAATTGTAAAAAAGACTGTGAATTGAATATGGAGACACTATAGGTACTTTTCCTTGTTTATTAGATTATTATTTTTTGTACCACAAGAAAATACTTAATAAAGACTATTTTTTAAAAGACAATGATTATTCAGAAGTTAGGTCCATCTAGATGCACAGGAGTTAGCCCCAGCCCTGAACTCGCATGCCCTGCCACCTCTGCAAAAGGGAAGATTTCATGCTCACGGTTTCACGTGCTTTCCTTTTGCAGACATCGGCATGGGGACCAGGATAAGTTTTCAGTTCAGATTTTATATCCCACAGTGGTGGCTGGTGCAAGCAGGACGCTGCGCCACCGACCCTCAGTCTGCCCTTTAGCCAGCCCCCACCTGCCTCTTTTTCTTAACAACCAGTTATGGGGTAGCTCTGCCTGTCAATGGCTGTACCATCACATACTGTTGGTCTCCCTGGGTTAAGCGTCATGGCCACCAAACACCACATGGAATCCAACAAAACGTAGTTATGGCAAGTGGGAGCTCAGAAAGAGACATACTGGTAAATGAAACAAATATTACCAAAATGCTTTAAATGTCCACTGTGCACTCTCATCTAAAGGAAACCAAAACCCACTGCAGTAGCCCTGGAATATCTCACTCATGAAAATGGGGAGCCATAATTTATTGGCTCAAGTAACAATCCCATAAAATAGCATTCATTTAGTGTGCTAAGGCAAGAAAGTGAGGAATCGGGACCAACCCACCCCCACCCCCCGATCACATTCAGTAATAAAGAGAACATAAATATTAGTCCTAATCACTAATTGGCAACAGGCACTTGAGATGTGTATTTGTAATAAACCATATTGAGTTTGGAGTTTATGTAATTAATTGTGAGGCAAGCATTCAAGTGGTTTCCCCCTCCTTCTAAAGTTAATAAATGCCTGCTTTAATCTAATCAGTTAGATATATTGATCAGAATACAGAAAGAGTTTATTAATTCTAGTGAGAAAAACAGCAGTTGAATGCTTGCTTTAGAGACAGATGTTCTGTGCACATGGAGAAACTAGAACACATCATAATGCTATCTAATACCTAGGGACAGGTGTGTAAATACACAAGTGGAAACACAGTGCTGTTTTTGCCAAACCTTCCACAATTTCTTCCGACTGCTAATAATGGGTGCGGCTAAAGTCAGAAAATATAGAGGGGTGCGTGTCTCATCTTAAAGAGTTATTTTTTAATGGTTCATGCAAAAATAAGATCTAAAGCAAAACAAACACCATAGGCCAGTTCCCTGCTATCAGCTGAGATAAGAGTTCTTCCATTAGTAAGGACAAAGTTCACGATAGGAAACTCTACAATAGCTTATCTTTGATAGCCCGGCAATGTGAAACTAAAACCTGGCAGTATTGCCTGTAGTTCGCATTATACAATTAAGAAAGCTGAAGCAACAAATTATTTTTAAAAGAGTGCATAAGAGCATACAGTGGTACCTCAGGTCAAGTACTTAATTCATTCCGGAGGTCCGTTCTTAACCTGAAACTGTTCTTAACCTGAAGCACCACTTCAGCTAATGGGGCCTCCTGCTGCTGCCGCACCGCCGGAGCACGATTTCTGTTGTCATCCTGAAGCAAAGTTCTTAACTCGAGATACTATTTCTGGGTTAGTGGAGTTTGTAACCTGAAGTGTATGTAACCTGAAGCATATGTAACCTGAGGTACCACTGTATTAATGTTCTGAACCTTTAAATAAACAATAAATCAAACCAAGGGTCCATCATTTTAAATTAGGGCACGACGTCTCTGTGGATCAGTGTTAGAAAAGCTGTTGTTGGAATTTAGCTCCCATAATGATCCCACCGCCTGCGGCTTGATGGGAGTTGGTGACCAACAAGATTGGGGGGGTTATTCCCAGACTTGCAACAGGAGGGCAGAATTTTGCCTTATAGTATAATCCAAGGATATGAAACCTATACTACTACAGCTGTTGCTGGACTACAGATCCCATGATGTTTGACCATTGGCTCTTCTGGCTGGGGAGTCCACAGCTGGAGAGCCACTGTTTCCCCATCCCCGGTAATTCTATACATGTTTATGTGGAAGCACGTGCCATGTGCATAGGAGGTGGCAGCCTAAATTTGTTTTAAAATCTGAACTCGTCACCGTTTGCAAAACACTTCTTCAGGCAAGATTATCCAAGGAAAACATTTGAGGTACTATTTCAATAAAATAATGTAAACAGGCAGGAAAGCTGGCAGAGAGATGCAACCGTTTATTTGGGGCTGGAAGAAATAATGTCTGACAGCCTAATCCTGTGTACTCAGTGCAAAAGGTATCATCAGCTGCAGCTGCAGCACCAACTCATCCGCACTGTTGTGCCTGGACTTTCTGCACAATGAAAAGGGCATAGCTCAGTGGCAGAGCATCTGCTTTGCATGCAAAAGGTGCCAGATCCAATCCCCAGAATCTCCACATAAGGCTGGGGAAAGGCTCCCTTTCTGTACCCTGGAGAACTGCTGCCAGTCAGTGTAGACAATACCAGGTGAACCAATTGTCTCTTGGTACAAGGCAGATTCCTTTGTTCTTTCGAAAATACTCTGTGTTCTAATGTCAATCCAGGCTGCTTTGCATGGGAACCTTTTATGTGAGTTCTTTGCATATGCATCTCCACGGCAAAACTTTCACATAACTCCCCCCCCCCCCAAAGTACTGTAGCTTATCAGTACACACTACAAGGTGGTTTTCATAGCCATTTTATGTAATGCTTCTAGAATTATTTTTAAATTTCAGTTTTGTTAAAGTTGTGGTTAAATCTACATTGAAGGAAATTAAAAAATACACTGGTCACATACACACCATACATTTCAAGCACATTTATACTACAAGTCATTGCTCCCCCCACAAGGAATCTTGGAAATTGCTGCTTCTCCCTCACAGCTGCAATTCTCAGCACCCTTAGAGAACTAAAGTTCCCAGAATTATTTACAGGGAGCCATGTGCCTTAAAATTGCCCACTTTTACAAAGAGCAGAAATCCAGACGCAGATTTTTAAATTTTAAAACGTAAGCAGACATCACAAAAAATTAATTGAAAGCAAGATTGTTCACAAAATGACTTTAACCATGCAACCCTAAGAATACTTACTCAGAAGAAAATCCCAGAGTTTAATGGGATTTACTCTCCAGAAGCTCGATTAGGATTGCAATCCAAGATAAAGAGCACCTAAGGGTATGGCTGCTAAAACATGCCGACTATAATTTCTTCAGAGCCATTCTTCCATTAAAAAAGTTGCACTGAAAATTCAATTAATGTCCACTTGCATGCCCTCTTATAGGTATAACAGTTTAGCCTTTAGGGAAGCTGTCTTTCAATGAAGTCTGATGGCGTGTGCAGGGGGTGAAAGCAAACCAGTCTTTGCTTTTAGCACAGATGTATTTGACATGGGTGAGTTTTGCTATTCTTGTGGAACTCACAGGATTGGACGATTAAACAAAACAGATTCTGTGCACAGTACATTTCTGTAATCTGAGATGCAACAGATTATAGAAGAGAGGAATTAGGACAATATGGAGTATCATTCCTTTGAAACATGTTAGAGTCAAAAAGAGGTACACATTTGAGGGCACCCCCATATCTAGTTCATTTCAAGAGACCCACTCCTCACTATTGCAGATTGCTGAAAGTTACACACTCCAGTTCAGTCATTTACAGCCTGCTGATTTCTAATGCCAAGAGGGTGATAGTTATTTTATTAGTTTATTGATTGCCTTCCGCATACAAATCTCAAGGTGATGTACAATAAAATAACTTAAAAATCCCAGTTAAAAGCAACACAGAAAACAGCAGATATATTTGAAAAGGAAAAAAAAACCCCACCCAAAATAAGACACCCCTGGCAGAAATCCATTGATCCAGCTGGGAAGATAAAAAATGTTCTTCTGTTGTTTCCAGAAAGAGTTGACAGTGGGCTCCTCCTGTATCTCGACAGGAATGCTATTTAACAGAATGGGGGCAGCCACGATGAAAGCCCTGCACTAAGCAAAGGGAGATTTAGGGAGCGTGACCAGTTCACCCACAGGGTGCCACAGGGGGAGCTACAAGGACTTAGAACAGAAGGTGAGGTGGGGAACTGAATTTTGGTTTTGCACAGGGCACTGCTGAAATTCGAAAGCCCGAAGTCCACCACTTCTCCAAGTTACTGTGGAGTGGGCTTCTAAGATCTTTGGACTTGGATAAACTCTCCTGCAGAACAGTGGGATACATAAAGGATAAAGGAGTTCTCAAGTAACCTGGTCCTCCTCATATGTTAGCACCAACACCTTGAACTTTGCCTGGTAGCAGATTGGCAGCCAGTGCAATCTCACAACCAAGGTGCTGTACACTGGCTGCACTTTGCCTTCATAGCCATCCCATTAGCTTGGTTAAAGATACACTAGGAAGTAAACAAACATGATTGCTGTAAAATAGATTGTCAGCCATTTCAAATAAACCTGAGCGATCGCAAAAGTGAAACATGTGAATGGCATGTTGCCTTAATGTTCATGTGCCACGTTTTCTTGGGGCTGAGTTACAGAGGGTTAATTAAGCATGTGGCAACAAAGCCAAGAGTCCTGTGGAATTTTAAAAGCGCAACGTTATGGCGTAAGCTTCAGGGACTAGATAAAGCCCACTTGGTCAGATGCATAGAGTATCAACCTCAGTTGTCAGATATATCCGGACATGGGTGGAAGGAATGTAAAGTTGAAGCTAAATAGCAAGGGGATGAATAAACCAGTCTGTGGCTGTGTATGCGCCATCTTTTTAAAGCACATGGCTTCTCCCAAAGAATCATGGAAATTGTAGCTTAATTCTCACAAAGCAGTTCTCAGCATCCTTAACAAACAAGTTCCCAGGATTCTTGGGAAATTCTGCTTCATATATATGGTGTGTGAACACAGCCTCTGACAACAACTTAAACGTATGCAAAATGATGCTCATGACATCAGTAAATGGTGACATCACAACCACCTTCACTTTGCTAAACAAAATAACACCACTTGTGCCACAGGAAATTATTGGGTTATATCCACTGGCTAGTGCTATTCATGTTCATTAGTTTCAATGGATCTACTCCGAGTAGGACTAGCATTGGACAGAACCCATTTTTTTTCCCTATTCCAACCCTAATGAACAGAATCAAACTTACCAAGAAGGGTGGAAGCAAGTCTTAAAAGTTAGTAAGTTGCTTCTTACAAGAACTCCGTTGGATTCTATTTTAAGAGATTCTAAGAGATGATAAATGTTTTGCACTTAAGACTAGACATGAGTTTAATTTACTTGCCATGTGCCTTGAAAAATTAGTAATTGAAAATAGCTTGTAGAGATGGAAGCCAAATTAGCCAACATACACAGACAACGGAGTAAGAAAGTTTACTAAAAATGTTATGATGTAGAAATTGCAAGATTGTATTTGATGATTCTGAAATAGTGTGTTTACATCTGACCTTGACTTTGTAAAGTGCATTGGATCTGGCCAACACACAATACAGCCATTAAGCACTAGTTTGAGTGTTTTTGCAAAAAACCTTGCTAAATACCTCTCAAGATAAAGAGATAATGTGTGCAATTTCAAACAATTTTTAGGAGGTTATCTTTGATCTACATGCACAATACAAAACCATTTGCTCAGCTTCAAAACCCTTTGATAGAGATGTAAATGCTTTATTGCATAAATATTAGGACTACTGACGTAAAACTCAGAATTGCTATAAACAGCATTTGACATAGTCCATATTAACTGACCTCCCTAACTAAAAGCCACTAATAGCACAATTTCAAGTCCAGGCACAACTAAGCATTTAGATTTACAAGATTTTTGTCATAGTGAAGCCAGTACTTTACCCTTAAATAAAACCACCAGCCTGTAAGATGCATAAGGCTGAGAGAGATTGTCCTAACTTCACTCTGTGAGGTTCAGGGCTGAGGGGATCTGAGCATCCGCAGTCTTAGTCTCACACTCTAGCCACTATTGGCTCTCTAATCTGGGGCTTTTCAGTACCTGCACTAACAAAACTGGAGATGTGGCAACTGCAATCTTAGGAAAAAAAACCAAAAAATTCCCTCTTGCAGAGCAAACGCCTCTTTTGTTATTCTTGCTGCAACATATGCCTGTATCATTTGAAAACAAAGGAAATGTGCTATTAAATTCTTAAGTATTTGGTTTTATTCATTTGCAAATTTAATCAAAATCTATTAGACCAACTTTGCTTTCTTTAATCACGTGGCAGCCCCAATTTCACTGGATGCAAACTCTCACTATACATGTTGGGTGGATGGGAACCTCAGCCCTGGGGGCCAGAATGCAGCCCTTCAAGCCTCTGCAGGGCCATCTAGGTTCTCCCCAGGCCACGCCCCTCACTGGCCCTGCGTCAACCCCACCCCACTTGCGTTTATGCTTGGCTGCAATGTGTGAACTATTCATACCTCTTGTTTGCCTTAATGAAGGACAGAGTGGGGTGTGTGAGCATATAGAAAATACAGTGGTACCTCGGGTTAAGTACTTAATTCATTCCGGCCATGAGAACCACTGCCTTAAAATAAGACAGGGGAGAAGGAAGGAGTTAATGCTACATAATCACTAGGAATGTAAATTGAACGATCTTAGAAATGTCGCAATCCTCTATCATTTGCACAAATGGCAGTGAATTACTAATCCCAAAAATAAGTTAGGGACAGGGAACTACTTTAAGTCACACTGAAGTGGCCGAACACGCCCAGTGGGATTTAACGTTTCCTTCAAAGAGCAGGTGCCCAGGTCATGCCACTACCTGCTTTTGAGAGTCCCCTGGTTTTCAAGAGTGGTTTACCACATGGCACACTGGTGCTACTCAAGAACTGCGCTTGTGCTTGCAAAACTTTGGATGCAGGCCTATACTTATAAACATGGAATCTCCTATTCTTGTGCAATTACAGTGGTACCTCGGGTTAAGTGCTTAATTTGTTCCGGAGGTCTGTTCTTAACCTGAAACTGTTCTTAACCTGAAGCACCACTTTAGCTAATGGGGCCTCCTGCTGCTGCCGTGCTGCCGGAGCACGATTTCTGTTCTCATCCTGAAGCAAAGCACTTAACCCGAGGTACTATTTCTGGGTTAGCAGAGTCTGTAACCTGAAGCGTATGTAACCCGAGGTACCACTGTAGCCTCCTGCAGAAAGGCAAGCTTTGTATTTGTTGCTCAGTTCACATTTGCCTTTGGCCCTGCCCATCGCTGGCAGAAAATTGCCCAGAAGGGAATGTGGTCCTCTGGCTGAAAAATCTTCTCCACCCCTGATGCACATATTCCGTCTTACTAAACAGGGCTGCGACACCTTTTGGAGCCCAAGACTGAATTCCCTCAGATTGTTGTTCAACTACAGCTCCCATATAGCAGGCCCACCGATCAAGCTTGTTTGGGGCTACCATGCTTGCGGGGCTTTTCTTTCAGATCCACAAGTCCAGCAACTCACCAGCTGATCTCCGAAGACCAGTCTGGTCACCGGTCTAGATGTTAAACGAAGTAAACAGGGGTCAGAAGAAAGTAAAAAAGGTCAAAAATCAACATCTCCATATTGAAACAGAGTTTAAATGTAGAATCATTTTTTTGTTGTTCTTTTCCACCCCTACCTGCACCCTGTCCAAAACAAAGAAACAAAACATCAGCCCCTGCTCTTTGTAACATCCAGACTGATGGAGAATTCCGGAAAACTGGAAAGCTTATTTGCTATTTTCTGACATTTTGATTGGTCCTGATCAAAGTCATGCCCAACAGTGGATTTTGAAAATAGAACGCAATCTAAAAGATGCAATTACTAATTGCAATCTGGAATTGATATTGGGGTTACTAGCAACTCAATTCTGTTGATGTCATAGGCTTAATGAACTTTAAAAAAATAAAATAAAATAAATCTTGTCACACGGTGAGAAGTATCTGAATAAATAACGTATTTGGAGTATTAGGAGGTGTTTAAAAAAAAACAACAAACAAAAAACCTTGTTACCCAAGAGACTAAGGTGAGGAAATAGGTCCATTATTTAACTTTTATGCTATAATTGTAAGTCATATTAAATTGTATAATTTAAAATAGATAATGAAGTACAGGCAAAAAAAAAAGATGCAATGCATATGTCATAAAAGGAAAAGTCTGACTTTATATAGATCTGAATAACACAGGTCTGTATTAGCGGTTAGAAACAAGATTACAGATTGCTAAGAAAAATGCTGGCTTTCTATAGCCACCATATTCTCAAGGTGACTTTTCTGGTGAACTCTATTGACTTTTACAAGTTGTACTCAACAAAGTCATCCTATTGGTGCAAGGGCATCCAGTTGGGACACAGAACATCTCCCCTCTCTCCTTGCGCTCCCCACATCTGCTCCAGAGGGTTTGGAAGGAGGTGGAGTGGGGCACACGGGAGGACAGAAGAGTGAGCGGACAAGTCCTTGTGCTTACAGGACAACTTTGGTGGCTACAACCCTATGTTTAGGAAAGCAAGTTGACAATGTGCTGCAACGCTGGTCATGTTGACTGCAGCCCCTTCATTTCCCAAGTTTAAGGAGCTTTCTTGGCAGACTTGACCAATTTCCCTGGTTTAAGGGTCACAGAAGACTTTGCTTCTGTCTTCTTTGGGGTCTTTGTCTGCTCCTCCTCCAAGACGTTTTAGCTTCGGGTTTTGGGTTTCTTGTCTCGTCCGAGCAATTTCGACCCAACTCCAGGTGTTTTCAGTTGTGTTCCTGGAGACGGGGATGTCTTCCTCTTGCCAAGGAGAGTTAGAGTTGCTGAAGCTTTTTTGCCTGCTTTGATTTCTTTTCCTGTGGCAGGACTAGGCTCTAGCACCTATATTGAAGAGGGAAAACAAGAGAATAAAGGCACCCATCAGGAGACAACAGACTTTTTTCTTTTAAAAAATGATGATGAGCGGAATTCGGAACACACAGTAGTTCGATGTATGAACTCACCTGTTTTTGTTCACCATGATATGTGTTGAAAATAGAAAGATTTTATTCTTCTCCCCACTCGCTACCAAATGTCACTGAGAATAAAAGCTAGTGTTGGCTCTTACTTTTAAAGCCCTAAACGGCCTTGGTGCTGTATACCTGAAGCAGCGTTTCCACCCCCATTGTTCAGCCCAAACCCTAAGATCCAAGTCTGAGGGCCTTCTGGCAGCTCCCTCACTGTGAGAAGTGAGGTTACAGAGAAGCACAGAGGGGCTTCTTGGTAGTGGCGCCCACTGTGTGGAATGCCCTCTCAGCAGATATCAAGGAGATACAACCTTTAGAAGACATCTGAAGGCAGTCCTGTATCAGGAGGTTTTTAGTGTTTAATGTCTTATTATGTTTTTGCATATGCTGGAAGCCACCCAGAGTGGCTGGGGCAGAAGAGTCAGAAGAGTGAAATATAAATAAAGTAATAATTATTATTACTCCTGTCTGGCACAAACTGCACCTGAACATCATCATTGGATTTTGTTCACCTATCAAGCAAAAAATAATAATCTCTGCTTCCTTTCTTCCAAATCTCAAGCAAAAGATCCCCTGCCAGTTTGTCGCTTTCCTTTTCAACATTTTCTGTCCTTTGCAGATACAATGATCACCTTTCACGAAGCAGTGTAAATGCTTTTTCTTCTAGTGCACTCTTATTAAAATGCACTTGCCTATTTTCTTAAGTAAGTCACGTATTATATTTCATTTATTTTACAAGATTTATAACCCACCCTTCGCTGTAAGATCCCGGGGTGGGTTACAGAAGTTTTATCTAGAAATGGATAAAACCATCAAAATGGTAAAAACAAGTAAAACGGTTCCTGATGAAATGAAACTGTGAATTAACCAAATAGGTGGAGTCCCCCCCCCCAAAAAACCCCACATTAACTCCGTCAAAGGCAAGGGTAAAGAGGTGTCTCTTCCGCATATGGGAAAAAACTGTAGAGTGAAGATAACCAAATTCACCTTCGAGGGGATAGAGTTCCACAATTTAGAATGAAGAAACCCCTTTCCTGGCCTACCGTTCCCCCTGCTTCTGAGGGTGGCAAAACGACCACACAGAAACCCTCACATTCCATTCCATGAGAGTACAACTTGTGTCCCTGTGCATACAAATAATTCACACAAACACACCCACAGCTTGTGCCTGTGTTCAGCATACCGTGTGGACAGCCCTGCAAGGTATCTGGAACAGAATCTTCCGTCAAGTTGAAGCTCCAATTGTAACTCAGCCAGAACAAGATTGGTTTACCTTCTCATTTTTCACACCGGGAGATGCTTCGATTGGAACCAGCTGTGGAATGTCTCCATCCTCATCTTCTTCCGCTTTGACAACGGCAGAGACTTTAGCTGCTGCCTTCTTTTTCCCAGCAATGGCAGGAACCGGGCTGATTTCTCCTGTCGCCCGGGCTTTAGCCAAGTTCTTCTTTCCACCTGCCTTTTCCCCTTTCTTTTTCTTCTTCTTTGCTTGGTTTTCCTGGAAGGTATTTATTAATTTCCTTAGCGCCTTCATCAAAAGACCACACCAATACAGACAAATGGGTACACACCATGTACCAATGCACATTTCCCAGAACTTTTCTGGATCTCCCCCCTAGTTCCACATACAGCCAACCCGGCACCCTCCGAATAGTAGAACTACAATTCCCAAATGTGCCGATTCGACCGCTTTGATCTGTGGAACCCAATACTCATTCTGCAGTCGTAAATCCATATTCCAGCGTGGCAACACCTACATTTTGGAACTCCCCATCTATTGACCTTCACTGCTCTCCTTCCTGTGCCTACTTAAAACATTTTTGTTTAAGCAGGCCTCTTCAGACATGCAGAAATTACAAAATATTAAATAGCCATAGTTATATAACCGGCCAGGAGGACCACCCTTGCTGAAAGCGCCCACTACGTACGCATGAGTCAGTCTCCTACCTGTTCAACTTCGGCATCTGGCTGTTTCTGAGGAATTCCTGTTATGGGATTACTACAGGTAAAGATCGGAAGAGCAACAGACTTGCTCATCTTGAGATGAAGGATCTTAACACTTTTCCAGATCTGCAGCAATTGTGTGTTGTTTTTATTTAAAAGAAAGAAAGAAAAGGAGGTTAATGAAAGAGGGTAGGCACAAAGCATACCGCTTTAATAAAAAGATGGACGGCCCAATTCCATGCATATTTACTTGGAAATAAGCCCCACCAAGATTAATGAGATTTACTCCTGGATGAGTGGGCAGAGATGCCTTCACCCCTCACCTGACTGAGCATCATTACCTGGGGGGCTTTCGTGGCTAACACTTTCACGGCACCAACGACGTTTTCAGAGATCTCCGAGGCCTCCATGCCACTGTGACCAACACGTATAGAACTGAAAAAAGAGCAACACCTGGAGTCAATACCCTGCTGAATGGCAGTCCTTCAGCTGTCTGTTCTTGTCCTCTAAAACAGGGTGGTGCAGACTTTGGGGAAATGGTTGTGTGGGCCAAATGCAGAGGCCAGGTGGGGCAGGTTCAGCCTGTGGGCTGGAGGCTCCCCACCACCTGCCCTGGAGGATCAGACTGAAGGCCCATCTAGTCTAGTATCCCATGTCTTACAGTGGCCTCTGGGAAACTGAGAAGCAGGGCACGAACACAACAGCCCTCTCCTGTCCGTATTCCCCAGCATTCCTCAGAGGAATGCTGCCCTTGAACCTAGAGGTTCCACCTTGGTGCTTCTGGTTCTGGATTGCTCTCTGCCACCGTCTCTTCCTGCTCACTAAACCGTGTGGCCTCTTCAGATTCTGACACCTCCTCCTTCTCCTCCCAGTCTGCTCCCTCTGACCACTCATCATCATCCCACCACCAGTTCCCTGGCTCTGATCCTTCTTTCCCTGAGGATTCTCCAGCTTGGTGTCTCCTCTGCATCCAAGCCAGTCCATGACATCTTCCTTAAAATAAATACCAGGGTAAAGAACTACAAAGCACATAATTATAATGACAACACAGTCAACTTGCAACTCACTGGGAGATTGTAAAGCCGAAATCGCGTATAGCAAAGAGAACCCTGGAACTGCACCCCCCCAACCACCCCTACCCTTCTGAAGTTGGTGCGCTGAGCGGACCTCACTTACTGGCACCTGGGAGTCTCAGAGCCCGGTAAGAAAGCCTGAAAGCTATTTCCACACTGAAAGAACCGTTAAGCTGTCTACCTTGTGTGTGTTTAATCTGTGCAATTTTAGATGGCCAACTGCCAAGCCCATAAGGCTGCGATTGTGCAAGTTAAACGTGCACAAGTTGCGAGTCAACTGTGGTTACCAATAATAAAATAATTTATATGCTACCTTTAAGTTAAAGAAGAAATACCATGACTAGCCTGAGACAAGTCTGCTCCTTTATTAGCTCGGGTGGTAGTCAACTAAATTTTACGCAGAGCAGACTCACTGAAATTAACAAACAGGACTGAATCAGGCTCATTAATTTCAAAGAGCGTATGTTGAGTAAAAATTGGCTGAATATTCCCCTTTGTCTTTTGGAATTTCTTTGGGTTAGCATCATGTTGTATAATGTCTCAAATGCCTGAGAAGCAACACATAAATGCAGCCACTAAATAAATTCATAGCCTGGTTGATGAAAGTTAAGTATCAAAATTAACACTTACTAGCAACAGCCCTTGTTCGTGACTGGAAGAATAGTGCCTTGGAGATGCTTTTTTATTTCCTTAGAGAGGTCCTTCGCTTTCAGATTCACAGACACAGGAGCCCTTATAGGATAGAAAAATGCAAGATTTCAGGAAGAGTTCAGCATCCTTAGTAGAATTTGGTAGAAATGAAACATGGACAAGTGAGGGTACTTACTTTTTACTCTTATAGAAGTGTTTCCCTATGTGCGATGGCAGAAGCCGCCGAATCCGGTCATCAGCCAAAAAGAGAGAAAATCGACTCAGGAGGCGACGCTTTGCTTCATAAGGTTTATACTCTTTTTTCAGTGTTTTGTAGGAGATGACCTTCAGATACAGGGGTGAGGTTGGTTAGATTACACTACAGCATTTAATTAAAAGATAAAATAATGATGATTACAGTTCATTCATATAGCACTTTAGGCCCCAAGAGCTCCAAGTGAAAAACAGAATATTGAAACAATAAAATAGAAATTGAAGGAACATAAAATGACAATAGATCACGATGATTCCAATGTATTTTATATGCCACTTTAGACCTAAAGCAGTGAAGAGCATTTTCAAAATGAAATGTACAATAAAGCATAACATGACATGGATGCAAACCAATATGAGGCAGATTACATGGTATATAAATACTTTAAATCAGTTGTAGGGAACCTTTGGCCTGTCAGATGTGACAGGAGAACAACTCTAATAACCATGCCTGCTAGGACTGATGGGAGTTCTAGCTCAGCAACATCTGCAGGGCAAAAGGTTCCCCACACCTGATTTAGGGTACTTATATATCACTTAAATCACTGACATTTCTAAGATGAGGCCTTAGGCTGCATTCGTACGTCAGGCTAAACCAACTGATGAAGCTAAGAGTTCTCTCTGTACCTCGCTGATCCTTGTGATCCCATGCTGGGACAAGAGTTTCCTGTACAAGTTCTCAGTCTGCTCAGCTGTTAAGCCTGGCTCATCTTTTGTGAAGAGGCAAACATCTGATGTGGCCGGCAAAATATCATGAGGCAGCGTTCTAGAATGAAGAGAACACAATTTTAAGAATGCACAGTAGTTTCCAGCTGGAGTCCAATCTCAAAAAAGGAAAATAGATTAATTAATCAGTTAACACAGATAAGCTGCAAAGGTATGTTATCGTTCTGATTTTTTTTATTTACATGATTCTAATTATGTTTTTATTTTATTTTCTCAATTATATTGAAAAGGTAGGTAAGGCTGAGAGGCAGTGGCTGGCCCAAGGTCACAAAGTGACCTTCATAGCTGAGTGGGGACTTGAACCCAGGCCTCCCAGGTCAAAGCTTGCTTGAATGTTGGTAGTGTCATTTCAGCTACATAAGTGATGTCACTCACAGCCTGGCCATTGGAAACAGAGGGAATGATTGACAATAGTCATGAATACAACTGAAGCAAAAGGCATCATGGTCAAAGACATTACAGCAGAGCAGCAAAACCCAGAGCCTTACATTTTGATGACTTGTTCACGTGGAGGGATTTTCCAAACTGTGACCATCAGAAATACATGCTGGTCCTCATTCAACAGCAGCTTCTCTGCCTTTTTTTGCTTACTGGCGCTGAATGCAAGGAGGGCCTGGGCTGCTTTTTTAATCTGAAAGAGCAAATACACAAGAAGGTAGCATTAAAAAAATAATCTCAAAGCAGGTAATAACCTCAGCTGAAGCCTCAAATGAAGCATTACAGATGTTATAGAAAATGTGGGGTTGGCTTTTGCTGCCCAATTCCCCAAGGCACTGAGTCTCCTAAGTCCATGTCTGGTCAGAGATGAATGGATGGAGGCAAGGATCCAGTAGAAAGCAAGGCAGATTGCAACAGAGTCCCCCCCCCCTTGCAAGAAGGTGTGAGAGACCCAAAACAAGGGCGTGCAAGCCCCTATAAAGACTTTTGAAATTGCCCACCCCTTAGCCCAAAACCACCCCAAAAACATCAGAGACATCACAGAAGGAGGTGGTCTCCAGCAGTACTGTGAGCACAACTTCTCTCCTGTCTATCAAGGTACCTGATAAAGCATTTCTGACTGCATTTGTCTGGGTAGCCCAGCCATTACTTTCAGATTGCAAATACTTTCGTTCCTGACTCTCTTTTAAAAAAAATTATGCCTGTTGATAATCTGTCCACCGTCCAAGATACTTCCCAGACTGGGTTTGCAGGGAGGATTTGCAAGTGAAAAGAAAAATTGGAAAGTTTTCCCCATCCTCCTTCTGCAGAAAAATATTTGAGGTACTTTAGGGAAGAGTCAAAATGGCTTCAGAATTGCTCTCCTGTACTATTTTAGACACATGGTTTATATACTTATGTATGTGTGTTTACCTTATGCAATTATGAACATTATTCTATATCCGAGACCTTTGAATTCTTATAACACAGATGAACTCCACAAATCAGCATGATTAGTAACTAAACAAAATTTCTGATACAGAAACTACACCCACACTCCCCTTCCTGATACAGCAACCTTTCCAAAATGCATCCTAGCAATACGGTACTCCACATCCAAGCACCACTCTAGGCATTCCAACCAACCATACAGATAACTAATCCCCAGCCAACCCATTATTAAAGAGCAAGTGTTTTGTCTACAAAAATACATAGCGGCATTAAGCATAATTTACAATGAGCTCAATCCTTCACCTCCATCTAGTGTAGGGATAGGAAACCTGTGACCCTCCAGATGTTGATGGACTCCAACTCCCATCATCCATGCTGCCTGGGGTTGATGGGAGTTGGAGTCCAGCAAGATCTGGAGGGCCCACAGGTTTCCAACCCCTAATCTAGGCCAACACATTGGCATACAAGCAGCAAAGTAACTGCTTCACAGCTTCCTCCATGTCATGCATAGTCTTATAAACTTCTATTATGCTGCGTCTTGCTCACCTTTTCTCTAACCTAAAAAGACCCTAGAACTGCAACCTGTCCTCATAAGGGTTTTGATCCATCCCTCTATATTTTGGGTTGCCCTTTTCTGAGCTGGTATCAGAAAGAAGGGCTGTCCTTTGCAAACAGTTCCAAGGTGTTTAAAAGTTACTTAGCAGTCGGGTTTCTCTCCTATGGGGTTCAAAGACGCATCCGGTTGTTCTCTCTCCTCCCCTTTTCCCCCTACCCCCCCAATTTAGAGCTAGGCTGAGAGGGCCTGTCCCCCCTGAACTTCACCAGGGCCGGATTTAGGTTTGATAAGGCTCTAAGCTACTGAAGGTAATGGGGCCCTTTATATGTTGCCGTGCAACCATACCATGTAGAATGTAGGCACCCTATATGCAGAAATGAGCAAACCAGTGATATTTTAGGGAGCAGGCTAGCAAGCAGGGTCCATGACTTACATCACAGGAGCCTACACAACACAAAACACTGTTGCTGTATGTGGGTTTTATTTTATTTGTTTTTTATCTTATATTTTGGAAATGTACATCCAGGTTTCCCCCCTTTAATTCTTTTGGGAGCCCCCAAGAGAGTGGGGCCCTAAGCTATAGCTTGTTTAGCTTATACGTAAACCCGGCAGGGTCAGATCTTGATGCCAGCTCCCCTCAGTCCTACTCCAGCACCCGTTGATCGCCACCCGCTAGACTCCGAATCGCAGAACCGAGAGGCGCCCGTTGGTGCCGCGGGAAGCCCAGCGGCTGCCTCCGCTCCAGCGGGCGCCACGCCGGAGAGAAGCCCCCAAGTGCTGCATTCCTTCCCCCTCCCCGCCAAAGCGGCGGCCGCCCCTCCTTACCTGCCCTTGATCCACAGGAAACTCCGTAGCTGGATCCATGCTGCTTCTTCTCCTCGTGCGCCAACACACCGCGGCGAGCGGCAATGACGTCACCAGCAGCCGACGCGTAAAAAAGGCGAGGGAGGGGTTTCCGCGGAGGCTGAGAGTGAACCAGCTAGACTTCCGGTCTAGTCATAGGAGCCGAGGGGGAGACGCTTCCTCTCTATGGTGAAACTGGAACGCTAGAGCGGCAACGCTCGAATCTTGTTTCACTTCGGGCGCCATTTTTGGACTCTCGCGGGGCGGAGATGCAGAGCAAGGGAGAAAACCCGAAATTTTAATGCAGCTGTTGCTGTGGTATTAATACCCTCCCACCCGCTCTCAATAAAAAGTAGCAAAGTCAGGAGTTGCAGCCCTGATGTCTTACCACCTGTTATTATTATTACAGTACTGTGATCATTGTTATTCCGCCTTTTCTCTAGCAGGGACTCAAGGCGGCTTACAGATGAAATAGAAACAGCTAAAAGCATTGGGGAAATGCGCTTTGAATTTCTAAACGTTTCAGAACGGGAATCGTGCCTGTGCAAAGAGTCCAGTGGAGCACCGTTTCTTCTGCTAAAAGCTGGATCTGGAATGAGAGGAAGTCCGAGGGAACGATTTAAGGAGATTGCTGCAACCACTGAAAGGCTTGTGGTTTTTCTGCAGGGACGGAGCACAGGGGGTCCTTGGGTTTTAACTTTTATTTCATAAAAATGTATACACCGCTTGTTTGTAGAACAACTGCAAAGCGGATTACAAAAAACAACAACCGTGGAATTGCAGGTAAAACAATCAAAACATTCAAAAACAAGTTAAAAAACAACCCAGATAAAAGTATGCATCAGCCTTAAATACTTGGGTAGGCTATAAACAAAAGCATGTGCCCAAAACAGTACAGAGAAGGCACCTATGGACGCTTACCCGAAAGCGGTCAAGTGGGCAGATCACAAGGAAAGTTGTCAAGGGTTTTATATACAAATATAAGCCTTGAACTTGTCTGGGAATCTTTAGCTGGGAATGTATACCAACTTAACCTTAATATTTCTGTATTTCATAGTCATTGCTAGTGCTTAAGAGTGTCAGACCAGGGTCTTGGAAAACAGGGTTGAAATCCTCACTTCATCCAAAAGGCTTATCTGGTTAGTCACTTTCTCTCAGCTTTAGAGAGTCACAGAATTGTTGAGATGATAATTGGGAAAGTGGATAACTATGTTTGCCACCTTGAGCTCCTAGGGTGGGGCAGAGGGAAGACAGGATGAAAATGTATGGGAAGCCCTCTCAGTGCTATGCATAGAAATCAGAAAACTGAAATAAGAGTTTCATATGGATATTTGGTAATGTTGTTGTTTGGTTTTCTTAGTTGTGTTCGACTCTCTGTGACCCCATGAACCAGAGCATGCCTTGGAAACACACTTTCTTCTCAAGGCACTTCCCTCTTATTTTCCAGGTCTTGGCTTTTAGTTTGTCTCCCACTAGTTTTTCAAAATTATATACTTGATTACATATTTGATACCACTGAGTTAGGCAATGGTTTAGATTCATGTAAGATGCTTTAAGTACCAAGTCGTCAAAAACTTGCACGTAGCAGGAGTATATTGTAATTTCATTTAAACGGAAAATAATGGATAAAATGATTGTCCATGTAAAGCAAAATTCTATAGCTGGGCAACAGAACACATATTTGAGTCTGTTTACTTGAGACCACTGGTCCCATCACCTCCTGGCAAATAGAAGGGGAAGAAATGGAGGCAGTGAGAGATTTTACTTTCTTGGGCTCCATGATCGCTGCAGATGGTGACAGCAGTCACGAAATTAAAAGACGCCTGCTTCTTGGGAGAAAAGAAATGACAAACCTAGACAGCATCTTAAAAAGCAGAGACATCACCTTGCCAACAAAGGTCCGTATAGTTAAAGCTTTGGATTTCCCAGTAGTGATGTATGGAAGTGAGAGCTGGACCATAAAGAAGGCTGATCGCCGAAGAATTGATGCTTTTGAATTATGGTGCTGGAGGAGACTCTTGAGAGTCCCATGGACTGCAAGATCAAACGTATCCATTCTTAAGGAAATCAGACCTGAGTGCTCACTGGAAGGACAGATCCTGAAGCTGAGACTCCAATACTTTGTCCACCTCATGCGAAGAGAAGACTCCCTGGAAAAGACCCTGATGTTGGGAAAGATGGAGGGCACAAGGAGAAGGGGACGACAGAGGACAAGATGGTTGGCTAGTGTTCTCAAAGCTACCAGCATGAGCTTGACCAAACTGCGGGAGGCAGTGGAAGATAGGAGTGCCTGGCGTGCTCTGGTCCATGGGGTCATGAAGAGTCAGACACGACTAAACAACTACAACTTGAGAAATACCTCCAAAAAGCCCTCAAGCTCTGCCAAATGCAGAATTTGAAAAGCAGCAGGGGAAACTGGCACTAATCAGTAACAGTGGTGCTTTTTACATCCCCAAAATGCAGGTTCTACATCACGGGTGGATTGAGTGCTGCCAGGTAAGCCCCTCTGGGGAGAAAGGAAAAGGAAACGTAGCATGTTAAGGAAATTTCTCGCTCATCCTTGGGTATTCCTTTCCTGCAGTCTGATATGATACAGCCCAGAGACAAATGGTTACAGGCTTAGTGACAAGGCGGCAGTATTCCCTTCACGCTTTCATCTATGAGAGCAATAGGGAGCCTGTGGGCCTCCAGGCGTTGCCAGACAACAACTCCCATCAGACCCAGCTAGCTGCTTGTAGTCTAGCAAAATCTGGAGGTGCACAGGTTCTCATACAAATACTATAAGAAGCTAAGAATGCCATACATTGCAAAACTGCATCCTCCTGTCAGGCATAGGCATTTACTAAATCTTTATGTGCAAACAATCTACTCTTAATTCCCACCTTAGAGCTGAACTCCTGTATTTGATGGCACCCGTTAAAATGTCGTAATACCCCAAATCCTTTTAGCTGTTCAATGCATATGTATGTATGTCAATTCTTTCCAAATATTTCATATTTGATAAATTTAACTCTGGTTTTGTCAGCAGCCTAGTACCACTACCATCCTATCCATGATTTAGGTTCACATCCAATATTCAACCAGCAAAACAAGCAAGCATGTTTCGATTGGCCAGAGACACGACACTAAGCCTTGAGTTTTAAAAGAAGTCGCTGGAGGCATGACACAGGTTTTTAGTATTCTTTATTGGACCACAGCTTATTCAAGTTGTTTGACATGGAAGGTAAGGGGAGAAATAAGACTGGAAAATGTGACAGATTTTAGATTGACACTGGATGGGTAGACTCTTCTCAAATGACATCTTCTGCGACACAAAAAAGACAACGGATGTAAGATTTGAATCAGTAAAAACCCTCAGTTTTTGCAACAGAGACCTGGGATTGGCACTTGTCATTGACAGAAGGCAGCCTTCATGCCATTTTCATTCATTGCAAGGACTGGGTTTGTTCAACTGCGTGCAGGAAATGCAGCAGTGTTTCCAATTTGTAGGTAGTAGAGGGCCAGGAACCACAGGCTCTGGGGGTGAATGCAGCCCCCGTCCCTGACTCTGCTTAACACACCCCTTGAGTGTTTTCTTCCAAGCTGGAATGTGTCCTCATAGTGACTCCTGCTTGCCTATACAGGGTGCATATAGAAACCAGCTTACTGTATGAAAGTAAAATTTGCATTCCTTGCTCCACCTGCCACTGGCATGAGGCCCACAAGGGTTGCCCAAGAGGATCCTCACCCATTACAGAATATTAATCAGGAGGCTTTTATGGCACATTCAAGTTTTGCATTTAATCACTGCTTACATTATTAAGCTTTCAGATTCAAGAACACTCTCCAAAGTCATTTATCATCAGCTGAGTTTGAAATAATAGTTTTAAGTCTTGGCTATTAACACAGTCAATCTTTTCCAATCTCACATTTCCAACTTTTCTCCTGAAGCCTAGCCAGGGTTTCTATTTTCCCCCCTAGAAGAAAAATACAAAACAGTCACGAACATTGATGAAGTGTTTTTACATGATTAGTGGCAAGATGTGGTCGTAGCACAGCTGCAAATTGTTTAACAGGAACTTCTTGACTTGACTTAGAAACATTCATTCATAGAACATTCATAAAATTGTAGAGTTGGAAGGGACCCCAAGGATAATCTAGGCCAACCCCCCGCAATGTAGGAATATGCAGCTGTCCTATACAGGAATTGTACCTGCAACCTTGACATTATTAGCGCCATGCTCTAACCAACGAAGCTGCCCAAGCAGGAATTTATATCCTGTATATAAATTTGTGTGGAATGAGTAAACCAGAGGGTTTAAATTGGAACCTTTCTATCTTGGGGAGAAAAGATGGAGCCTCCAGAATTTACTTATTTGACTTAGGAAACTAGCACTATCCTTCAGTCTTAATGCTTTCACAGCTCCTGAGGAACACATCTTGGTTTAGTGATGCCTCACATGAGCTCTGGTGCATGTAGGAAGCTCCCTTACCAATGAAGGTTTCTCCATTCAGTTCAATGGGCAGGGCAGAACTTTGTGTAACTGGTGTGGGGGACCTCTGACTCTCCAGACATTGTTAAATCCCATCAACCCTGGACATTGGCCAGGCTTGCTGAGGCTGATGGGAGTTGTAGTTCAGCAATACCTGAAGTTCAGCATGATTCCTCAGACCTGCCCAAGAGGTTGCTTTACATTTACCAAGCTTGATTTAATTCAATGAAGAGAAGCTTGCAATCTAAATCATGTAACTGGAGAACTCTTTGGGACTTTAAAGCCTGAGGTTCTGAATGCAGTGGTAACACACATTAACACCCAAGCCCCAGTTTTCTTGAATCAAGTCCTTTCCATTTCAATTATATTTAACCCTGGAATGAGTGCATTCAGCACTGCAACCATAGCTGAATTCCATATGCCATATGACAACTTCAGTTAGCATTCCTATTCTTAAGTTCTGCAGTTCCTCAGCAAACGCACATTTAGGGCAATGTAACTGATTCACCCACACTGATCACTGAGCCAAGGGGTGTGCTGCAAGTATGATATAAAGCACATGCAGAATGGAAGGCGAGAGGGGGCTGAATTTTCGCACAGGGTGTCACTGAAATTTGAAAGACCAGTCTGCACCTGTCCTCAAGTGCAACTTTTGCTCTAAAGAATGACTGCATTCAACGACTACTAGCTTCTTTAGCTGCATCTCTGCCTCCAAGAATTGTCATTTGCTATATCAGGAAGAAAAAACCCTTCACCAACTACATTATTCACTAGCAATCATCTCAAAGGAAAGAGGCGGAGCTTGAGACACAAACACAACACAACTTAACATCTGAAAATGGTAAGCTCATCACCTCAGGCAAATCTTTCAAAGACTCTTCCTTCAGCTTACATTATAAAGTAAGAAAAAGAAAAATCTGGATTATTTCTGAATTTTTCAGCTTTATCTGAATTCTTTAGCTTTGTTTTAGAAGTTATTGACTTTAAAAGCTTTCAGATTCCCAGAAAAATAAAAGCCCAGAAATTTGCAGACATAATAAAATTTATTTAAATTTCATGCATTACGGTAGCTACAAGTGTAGTCATATGAAATTGAAGGACAATAAACTTTGCTTCGTCCATACAATGTAGCCTCAAGTGAAATGGATGGGAGGTTCCACAGTTACAAAGAAACAAAAAAGGGCAAACATTTTAAATTTAGAATTGTGTAAAATGAAACAGTCACATGACTGTAAACTTTAGGGGAAAGGGCACATTACTATTTGAACATACACTGCAAAGGATTTAATTGGAGAAGCACTTTGAACAATATTGGAAGTCAGCCTTCTTATATGAACCTAATAATGGAGATTTGCCATTAAACACTTTGAATATCATTGCACCTCCCTTTCAACTCTTTCCCTAATTGTTTATAGCAATGGTACAGACCAACATTCAGCCAAGTATAAAGTTTACAACCCCTGTTCCTTTGAACTGCCAACCACAAATCCTTTTATTCACTTTTGCTTTCCCTTAACTCAAATTGCTTTGATATGCAGAAATTTATAGACTGTGCTTGATTCTACTCTCAATTTTAATGAGCAAACAAACCTTCTGGATTAAATAAGTGGCACTTGCTGAATGAGCCATTATTCAGCCGCTGCCAGTTGAGTGAATACCTACCACTCCTCTATGGCCTATTTGGTTTGCTTCAAATCTCTTTTTTTAAAAAACAAAACAAAACCCAGCAACCAAAGATTCTCCCATCTTCCAAGTTAAAAGGTAGAATGAACAGCGCAACTTTATCATAAACTGGTACTTGTGCTTAGTTTTTAGACCAAACATCATGTACCAGCATTATTGCCAGAGATGTCACGTAACAGTCCTACTAATTTTATTGGTTAGCATTTTCTGCCAGAAAGGATTTGATGGTATAATTCAGGGCACTGTAGGTAGGTCTAGCTCGCCCCAGTGCCTTAAAAAAATCAAGTTAAGTTTGTTTGTAGATAAAGTGATGCAACACTAATTAAATAGTACCATACTTGCATGAACATATTTAATTTTTTTAAATCCACCATAAGGAAAGGGAGAAAGAAAGTTTCTTTAGTACAAATTTTGTCAATTGTCTAATTGCTTCATTTATAACTTCGTCCGGGAGGCGGCAAAGGGAAAGAGTTGGGTTTCAGAAAAGCCTAAGTAACTGAATATTCAGATTACTTGGCAGGTTAAAAGCTAATGCAACAGGTGTTACATCTGGATAAAAACATTATTCAAAAGCAATTAAGATACTGAAAAAAGATTTCAAATTGAATAGTTTATTAACATGGTAATTGTCTTTGTAACATGTGCACACACGCTTGCACACTCTTAATGATCTGCCTTGAAAAATGTTTCAATATGCTGGGAGAGGGGAAATAAACATAAATCCTATAGATTTTTCATAATTCTAGGCAATTATGTCCACATCACTTACAAAGCTATTGCCAAATCTTTCCAAGGAAGCAGAATTTAGGAGGAAGGGGGAGGAAAAAAAAACTTTGGGGGGGAATTCAACAGTGGCATAGCAGAGCTCTCAATATGAGAAAGCTGACATAATGTGGACCTTTGCTGTGAAATCTCATCTTTGCAAATATAGGGAGAAGGTTATCAATGGGAAGAAAATAAGAAGGCGATGTGAAGTAGGCTTTTGCAGAGTCAATTTTTCCCCCTCACAGTATTTGTGCAGGCTTGTCAAAAACAATGCTTAATCCTTCTCTGGAACCAATTTCAGAACTTTTCCAATTGCAATGGTCTTACCTAAACAAAACACAGAAATGGTTTGTTAGGAGACATACATGTGTGAACCTTTAAAAAACCTTCCAAGTAAACAAACAGTCACACAGATTTCACACAAAACCTGGTTTGCACTTAACAATGAACTCTTGGGGGGGGGGGTTAGCTTATTTGTACATGCAAGCCTGTCACAACCAACTATGGTTTGTTTGTGGTCAACAAACCAGAGTATGAAACCATGCTTCTGATGCCGGCTTATGTATCTTGGCTTGCATTAAACATGTTTTCTCATTACCTCTGGACCTTGGGCTTAACCCTCCTTCGTTTTTGCATCTTGCCCTATACGCACGTAGCGATAAAGGAGCAAAGCAAGAAAATTTAGAAAATCAAACCAATGTTAAGTGGAATAAGCCACAGTTATTTTGCTTGTCAGAACCTGGTTTGTTCAACAAACCATGACAGAAAGAAACCATTTAGTGCTGCATATGAATGTAGATAGTGCTACCTCAATCTACACACTAGTTTTTGCAGGGAAGCTTATGCTCTTCTTAATGAACTGTAATAAAATCTTCCTTCCCAACAATGGAAATGGATACAGGGCTTCTGATTTTTTTTTTTTTTGTACCAGAGAATCTGCATTTCAGCCCAAACCAATTTGCTCCCCCTAAATTCTATGCCAATTTTGACATTCCTCTGGATATTTACTAAAGTTCAATTGATTTTCAACAGCTGACATGCAGTGCTGTTTATATGTGACAGTCAGCAGTTTGAGATACAGTGGTGCCTCGAGTTACATACGCTTTAGGCTACATACGCTTCAGGTTACAGACTCTGCTAACCCAGAAATAGTACCTCGGGTTAAGAACTTTGCTTCAGGATGAGAACAGAAATCGTGCAGCGGCAGCGCAGCAGCAGCAGGAGGCCCCATTTGCTAAAGTGGTGCTTCAGGTTAAGAACAGTTTCAGGTTAAGTACGGACCTCCGGAACCAATTAAATACTTAACCCGAGGTACCACTGTATCATCTTCCAGCCTTCCTCGCCCTGGTGCCCCTGCAGATGTTTTGGATTACAGCTTTCAGCATCCTGACCACTGGCCTGTTTGGCCAAGCCTCACAGGACTTGTAGTCCAAACATCTGGAAGGCACCAGAGTGGGGAAGGCTGTCATATACGTGCCTTCCAGAATTAAAGCTGGCAGAAGCCGATACATCCAAAGCATGGAATTTTATTTTCTATGATTCAGCAACACAAAGTAAAAACAAAAACAAAAAACCAAGCCATTTTCAAATCCTCTTACCCTCATCTCTTAAGGTGAATCGACCCATCTGAGGGAAGTCTTTGAATGTCTCAAGGCAGATAGTTCCTGCCGTCCTTAAACGGGCAATACATACTTGATCTTGTTTAACAAAACGGGGCCGTGTCTTGCTTTTCTCTCCTGATTTTTTGTCTACCAGACAGATTAAGGCCTACAGAAGGAAAGAGAAAAGATATAAAACACAGGCTCTCTTTTTCCAACAGAAGCCCCAGTCCTTTAATAGCTGTTTATGAGGTGTCCAGCAGGAAAAACCACAACAGTTTCATTGTTATTTGGTTCTTCCCCACCCCCTTAAGCTGAAATAAAGCCTCTCTCAAAAGAAGCTCAAGACCTCAAAAGAAGTACAGGAAGAACGATAGGTTGTATCCAATGCTAGTACAATTCAGAGCAGACCCACTTAAATTAATAAGCATGGCTAACTTAGGTCCATTAATTTTAATGGGTGTACTTAGAGTATAACTTAGGTGGATGTACCACTATATATTCCTTTCACAAGTAGTTTTACCCTGTTACTTCACCTGATATACTTTCAATATTCTTAGTAAAATACGTTTCAAAACATAATGATTTTGAATTACACGAATGCACTGGGCTATTAAATCAGGCATGCCCAAAGTCCGTTTCGGGGGTCTAATCTGGCCCGCCGATCAATTTAATCCAGCCTCTGCGGCAGTTTATTTCCTAAAAAAGGCTTAACAACTTTGGTCGGCCTTCACTTCATCAAATCTGGCCCTCTTTGAAAAAAGTTTGGACACCATTTGGACTGCATTAAGCCATAGGTCATTACAACATGATGCTGAGACCATCAAATGGTGGCAGTGGGAGATTACTAAATACACAGCAAAAACAGAGACAAAAAAACCCATCTGCACAATTAATAGACACTTCACTGAAACCTTTTGCCACCATTGTGTATCTTTTAATCTAAGAAGATGAGAGCAATACTCACTGTGATCTCAACTTCTTCAATACAGGTATGAATATGCAGCACCGCATTGTAACCTGGGCAGATGATGGATTTATGCTCAATTATCACTATCTGTAATCAATAAGAATAACTAAGTAAACATAATGTAGAAAAACACCAATTTCTTATGGATATTGGGCAGTAATTCCCTCATCTCTCTTTTCCTCTGGAGGAAGATATTGCTTGAAGCAGAAATATACGCTAGGACAATTAACTAACTTGCAAGCAAACAGAATTATTTTCTAGAAGGTGAAGACTTTGAAATCAAAGGATTAATAATTTAATTCGCACATTGATACCACTGATTTCTGAACAAGATTTAATTGCTGATATACCCTCAACCTATGCATATCTGAATCAACCAACTCTAGTATTATTCATTTATCGGTTGAAAATCAATCATGGTTTTCCAACAAACATACCTGAGCATCAAAAGTGCGTCCTGAATGACACAGGTTATTAAGATCACAGAGTATAAACCCTGGGAGGATCTCCTCCTCTTCAATTCCTTTCAGTCGAATCTTCAGATTTTCACCTGGAGCTACTGATTCAGTTTCTACATCATCGGAAAGGATCCCAAGGACTTCCACATTATGCTTCAAGAAAGCAACGTTAAGGCTTTAAAATGTTTTTATTTATTCATCAAACAAAATTTATATAACACTTGGTTGCAAAAAGCCAGATAAACATATAAACCATTTACAGCAACATAAAATTAAACATTAGAATTGATAAAAACAGTTATCAGGAGCAGGTCGGCAATAAAACACCCACTGTCAGTGAAGTTAACGTTTTTCAAATAAACCAAAACAGCACAGGCCTAGTGATCCCAGCAACTCTTCCCAATAGGTCTTGCCCCAATGAGGCAGTAAAGTCCCCACCTTCTCATAGCTGCCTAAGGTGGAATCCACACACATATATAAAACGTTCTGAAAATGCTTTTTTAAAAAGCATTTTAAAAAAATACATTGAATTTTCCATAAGGCTCAGCATCACCATCTAGTGTCATATTGTATGTTGCACTTAAAACAATTAAAACCTTTTATTTGCAGCTCGCAAACTCCTTGCCAGAGTTTTTTCCAAGCCACCTGAGACTTCTCTGTCTTTGCTCCACGCTCTTCATATCTCTTCTGGTTCTGGGAGATCAGGAGGCAGGGGAGCTGGCTTTTATATTGTGTAGTTAACTCCTCCCCCCCTTTAAAAAAAGTTTTATATATTTGTACATTTGTACAAAAATACTTTTAAAAGTTTCCTTTTCTATAATGCAGTATGTATTCATTGCCCTGTTATTCAATTTTTATATATATAAAAAAACCCTTCATTAAAAGTATATTTTAAAAAGTCTAACACAGAACCCCACATAGTGGGATCACAAACCACCAGAGTATGCCGGCCTATTGATGAACACACACAAATAAACTGATGGGCATTCTGCAGAGAACATTCATGTTTGCTTATGCTCAAGGCAAGCAGATTTAATTCTGCTGCTCCAGAGTTACTGGTGAAGTAACTGAATGCAATAGCCAGGAAGTCACTAAATATTTGCAGTCAGCAGAACATTTAAGGCAAAACTATCATATCCTCTTCTCCCTGGCCTTTTGAAAAAGCCAAATACTGTTACAGAAGAAAGTGATTTGGGAGTGAATCACATAATACAGGGTGCCACTTTCCAAACATCTTCACTTGCAAGCTAGTCAAACTTTCCTTGCTCCAGACCACTCTAGCAATTTGCAACATTTCTCCCTCCCCCCAAAGTTGCTTACAATAATTTAAATACATGAGGCTGTATCCATTGCTAGTTTTACTCAGAAGACCCACTGAAATTAATGAACATGATTTATGTAGGTCCATTAATTTTCAAAGGTCTGCTCTGAGGAAAACTCCATTGGATACAAGGAAGGGCTTGGTAAAACTAAACTATCAAATCCAGAAACAAAAAAAACCCTAAACAAAACAGTGCTTCCCCAACACATCTACTTTGCTCATCCTCTACCCTTTATAGGTAAAGGGACCCCTGACCATTAGGTCCAGTCGTGGCCGACTCTGGGGTTGCGGCGCTCATCTCGCTTTATTGGCCGAGGGAGCCGGCGTACAGCTTCCGGGTCATGTGGCCAGCATGACTAAGCCGCTTCTGGCAAACCAGAGCAGCACACGGAAACGCCGTTTACCTTCCCGCCGGAGCGGTACCTATTTATCTACTTGCACTTTGACGTGCTTTCGAACTGCTAGGTTGGCAGGAGCAGGGACCGAGCAACGGGAGCTCACCCCGTCGCGGGGATTCGAACTGCCGGCCTTCTGATCGGCAAGTCCTAGGCTCTGTGGTTTAACCCACAGCGCCACCCGCATCCCTTCTACCCTTTATACCTCACACCAAAGGATCCTCTCCTCTCTCCCAGAAGGCTCCTCTATTAGCAGAAACTTCACTTCCCTCTGCCTCTCCAACACAATGACTATTAACTTAATCTTGCTATTTGGTAAGGCTAGAAACACATTTAAAATTTGTATTTTGAACGTTACCCCCCCCAAAAAATCCCAGCCTCTGTTTTGCTGATGACTGGAGTCATGAAGGTAAGCAGAGAAAACTGGGTGTTGGTTATTTATATCTCTTGGAACCAGATGCCCCACGCTCAGATTTCAGACACAACATGAAACCAATACAAGGTTGTGAAACAAGGCAACTTGTTTGGAGGAGTATTTCTGAGAAACACCTGTTTTGAAAGGAGCCAACTCATGCCAAAATCAGATAAACCTGATGGTTTGTAGCAGCTTGTAGCAGGGACTTGGAGTTCTTAACATATAGCTTTTAACTTTCCATTGATCTGTTAATAATGAACAGGGTTCACATAAAGTATGCAAGGCAGAATAAGCTGGGTTTCAAAAGTTGCTCCAACAGATACAGAATTCAGAACCACAAGGTATGAATTTTACATGGGTGCGTGAGACCCAAGCTCTGGAAAGCTTCCAGGAAAAGAAGTGCAACAGTGGAATTTTCTGCCTTAAAGACGGAAGAGATTGGTGGTTTAGGATGACTTGTTCTCTACTTTTTCTAAGCAACCTTTTTTAAAAACGGAAAATCTGAAATGTTTTAGGCTACCTAGCACAGATAAGATATTTGAGCTGAAACTTAGCGAGCCTATGCATAAAAAGTAGCCACAGCGTACACTCAACACTAAAGGACAGCATATTTCAAGCAGCTCAAGAGCTTGTCTGCGTTGGTGGCAAGAGGATTTTAAATGCTGTGTGTGTGTGTGTGTGTGTGTGTGTGTGTGTGTACGCACTGGGTGCAATTTTCTTTTTTTTGGGGGGGGGAGAGGCAGATGAGGTAAATCTGCTTCCCTTAAGAAATTAGGGTTTCAAGGGTATAGCAGAAGGTTTAACCTCTTGTGTCTGTGATAGTACTCATTCACTTTTTCTAATCAAGTCAATGGCTGCCATCCACTCTTATGGGTTGGGGAGTGGGAACAGCAGTAAGCTCTGCTTGTGGAGACATTGTTGCCTATGAGCCAAACATGAGCCTTCTGCCGATTATCTCCCACGCTGCAATGTATATCCCCTGCATAGAATCCCTGGCCACCCCTGACTAGGATCCTGCTAATTGCAACTAAAAAAAAAGCAGCACATGTTTCAGAGTTCCTCAAACTAAAACTAGGCTGATCATGTGCATATTTCTGCTTATTAGTGCCTAAGCAGACTAAGCCTTCTCAAGAGCAGAAAAGAAACCTCACAGGGGAATGCCGATTTTCAACCTCAGAATTATTCTGTAGGCTTAACACTAGAAAGTTAAGCTTCTTAAGAGGAAAACGTGCCGTACCTTGTTTGGCATCATCACAAGCTGCTGTCCTTTGCAGATAGAGCCTGATTCCAGCTTTCCCAGAACTACCGTGCCCATATCCTTCAACATGGAAAGAAAGGTTGTTTTTTAAATCAGCAAAATAGAGCCTACTGCGCTTTACGAAAGAGAACATCTGGCATAGGGCTAAGGAATTTCAATCAAAGCAGTAAAATATTGGGAGTAACCGCTAGTTAACGGTATGCTCACATCTACATGTTATCACCCTTATATTTAAGATCACACGAGAGCACATCCTTATCACCAGCAACTGCACCTTGTTAGGTGGCCACACCGACACTCTGAGGATAGGGTAGGGTGCAAAGACAAATCTTAATACTTAGGGGAGGGGATAGATCTATTCAGGGCTGAGGTTTAGGAATGCTAAATTTCAACTGGTTTAGCTGAATTTTAACTGGGTTACTCGTTTTTGTGAGACCTTCAGGACCTGGTGGATTTAAACAGGTAAGCATGACATACTACCAACTCAGCTGTGGAATTTATCAAGTCTACCATAGACTAATGAAAGTCCTGCAACTATGATGCCAGTTAAATGCACTGGATTGGATTCCAAAGGCTCCCATCCCTCATTCAAGGGGGACTCCCTTTGACAGAGGAAGAAAATCTTTGTATCCATGTGTAAGCAACTCTCAGGCAGTGATACTGTCCAATTTTCAGTAGACACTTAAGACAAAGCTATGCCATTTTTAGTCCCACTGATACCAATGGGGAAAGTTTAATGTTTAAAATTCTGCTTAATTCTCTCATTCAAGTGAATGGGACTCAGTACTCAGTGCTTGCTGAATAATGTGACACATGCATTTCAGTTCATCTCAATCTTTTCATTCTGAGAAAATTACACATATTGCTGTGACATTACATTTACAGAAAATGGAACCAGAAGAGTGCATTAAGGGTGCACGCACACACACTCCAGTTCAGTCACAGAATAACAAAGTCTTCAGCTTGAGAACTATAGGTTGCATGTTTTAATAATTCCATTGACTGCAGGGAAATGTTCTGAAATATTACGACGAGTTGTATTCAATGTTGCGCTAGAGAGATCATTTAGTGAGTGCAAATTATCTCTCCTCTCCTCTCCCTGCACATTCTTCTAGGGCTTCTCTCCCAGATCTGAGGAGGGCCCGGGGGTGTAAAAGGGGGAAGTTCTATCACGCTAGTGGAAAACTTTGTGCTAGCGCAATGCGTCAGCTGAATATGGCCCTATGTTCTTAACACTCCCAACAGTCATATGTCACCAAAACAGGTTAAGGTACAGTACCTAGATAATAGAAGAACAATTCAATTGCATTTTGCACATTTTAGTCCAATGACAGGCTTCGGATTAACATATTTGGGGGGGAAAAGGAAGCAGCCATGAGACACAGCCAACTATAAATGAGAAACTGAGCAACTAAAGCAATTGTGTCATATCTTCAAGGTAGCTGTTATTTGGGTACCTTATATTTATCAACAATTGGCAGCCTGATTGGTCCATCAACCGGTCTGTTGAAATTTGGCAAGTTATCCAGATATGGAATAAACGGTAGCCCACTGAAAAAGAGAGGAGGGAAAATAATGTCATGCAAATCCATGGTATGTCTTTGTCTTGTTTAAGATTCTGACCTATAATGGTTCTTGGAGACAGTTAACTTCTGATACAGTAACATTATTCATGAGATGAATATACCTGCATCACATTCATGAATTACCAACTTTTAAAGCCACTGTATAAGCGTAAATTCTACCAAATCTAATATAAAGTTATTTTCCCTACCATCATAAAGACATTTAAATATTCCTAGGAACTGTACAAAGGTTAGAAGACTGTAAGAATTCTCGCTTGCCATCTTAACTGAGGCAACAAAAAATACAGACAGGTGCCCTAGCTTTGATAATGGTTCATTTGAAAATGTAGCTTCAAAAATAGTTCAAAGCTACCAACCTACCAGCAGTGCTTAAGTTTTAACCTGGAACAAATCTGCAGACAATCAACTTTTAACAGAAAGGATTTGCAGAAGGGCTATTTGAGCAGCCACTTGCCTTGTGATCACATCAGTACTGGCCTGATCACTTTTCTTCAAGCACACAAAACAAAATCAGCTCACAAACTGGGGTGTCTCTTAAGTAGTCTGGAGCACTCTCCCCACCTCAGTGCTCTAGGCAATCACTAAGAGGCTGGCCAATGGCAACCTTCCCATGGGCCTGCTCTCCCCAACACTCTGAACGACTACCTGGGCCTAAGTTGAAACTGCCTGTTTCAGAAAGTTTCCTCTTGACCCAGATTGGAAGTGTGCTGTGACAGACACCAACAGGTCTATCAGGCTTGCTCTCGTCAATAATGATGATGAAATAACAACAACAACAACAACCCAGCCAGCCACTCTGGGCAGCTTCCAACATAATATAAAAACACAGTGAGATATCAAACATTTAAAACTTCCTGATACAGGACAGCCTTCAGATGTCTTTGGAAAGTTGTGTAGTTTAGGGCAGGTGCTTGAAACTCACTTGTTCAGGCAGGCCTTTTACGGTTAATGGTGGTGGCTGCACTGAAGTGTGAAACTATTTTGATTCTCTGCTGCTATGTGGGTCAGTAACAGCTATTTTGATTAAGACTACTTAAATATGATTTTACAGGGGTTTATGACATGTGGCATTTTGCATTTGCTGCTTTGGATCTAGCTCTCCACAGAAAAGCAGGGCATTACATTAAATAAAATAAAGATAAAGATACATACATATACCAAGGACAGAAGTCCGATTGTTCCTTGAGGTTTGCTCCAGTCAATCCAGAGCAGGGCATGAAGTGAATATCTTTTTTCGGATTGAAGCCAACTTTCTTCAAGAATGGCACCAATTTCTCTTTACATTCCTCATACCTGAAAGTTTCACCCAACAGAAGAAAAACCTTAACAGACTTTGGATGGTCTTGGAACAGCTATGTCAAAGGTGCTAGGGTGAGAGACTGGGGCCAGGAGTTGTGTGATACTGCCAGTTTCTCTTTACATTTCACCTTGCAATGCTTTCTTGATTGATCTGAGCTTGAATCAAGTTCAAGTGAACATCTTTCCCAAATAGCAGACCTCTAAAACCACCTGCCTTTATCCAGAAACTTTGATGGAGCTGTTTATCTGCCAACAATCATAGGCACCAATGTAGAAGGGAGGCTATAGAGAGCAGGGGTGGGCAGACTTGTTAGATTTGCTTTGTATTAGAATCTGAAAATCTACCAGCAAGAGCCAGATGGAAGAGACACATGCCAAATGAAAGAAGTGGGTGTCTCTATGTACATTTTGATCCTAGGATTCATTTTCAGCACCAGAACTCAACTGAGCTCATGGTTCTTTCATACAAAAGCCCACTCCTGGTTATCCTTTCTTCATTATAGTGGGCTAATGGAAAGGGGAGTGGGGCAAAAGGTCCCTTTTTGTCGTTGTTATTGTTAAGCAACTGGGAGCCACAAATCCTTGCCAATCTACTGTAAATTTCGCAGGTATCTTTGCCTTCCTCTACTATAAGGGATAGTCCTTGTATAAGCAGGTTTAGAGGTTTGTGGGAATCAAGGAGAATGACATTGTGGTAGCCCTTGTAAGACTGTACTGTGTCAGAATGCACATGGGTGAATCAGGCAGCATTCTTTGCAAAGCACAGGCTTAGTATGTAAGGGGGAGATGTGAATTAGCAACTGCTCACTTATACAGTGGTACCTCGGGTTAAGAACTTAATTCGTTCTGGAGGTCTGTTCTTAACCTGAAGCACCACTTTAGCTAATGGGGCCTCCTGCTGCCGCCGGAGCATGATTTCTGTTCTCATCCTGAAGCAAAGTTTTTAACCGAGGTACTATTTCTGGGTTGGTGGAGTCTGTAACCTGAAGCGTATGTAACCTGAAGCGTCTGTAACCCGAGGTACCACTGTACTAGGTCAGACTATTCATCCAGCTAGCTCAGCAGTGACAGTAGGTGCCCAGTCTCTCATCTCAGACAAAGACAGGGGTCTTCCCCCATTACTTACTACCTGAACCTTTAAAGGGGATGACAGGAACAAAATATAGGACCCCTGAGCTATTAAGGTAAAAGGTAAAGGACCCCTGGACAGTTTGGTCCAGTCAAAGTCAACTATGGGGTTGCGGCACTCATCTCGCTTTCAGGCTGAGGGAGCCAGTGTTTGTCCACAGACAGCTTTCTTGGTCATGTGGCCAGCATGACTAAACTGCTACTGGCGCACGGAGGACCATGACAAGTGCCATGAGCTATTATAGCCCTTTCTACAATATTCAAGGAAATATACAGTATTTAAACTTATTGCGAAGGCAAAAATGACAGCATGAAAACTTCCTTGAGCATCAGTGGACCTCCTGAAATAAGCTCCTATAGAAAACAGCCAGAGATGGGCTCTTCATCATGTCTAATTTGAGGGATTATTCCAAATTCTAGGGGCCATTCCAGTGACGTCCTTGCTGTCCCCATTCTAACTAACTACTGTGAGGGCATATAAAAGAGGGCTTGATGATCCGACTGCTTGATGATCTGATTGCCACATGAATACTAAGGTAGTAGAGCCACATGCAGGAATTTTAGTTATGGGTCAACAGGGCTTGTGTGAAAAAGAGTCCTGTATTTCTGCAGCACGCATTTTAGTCATGTAATGGGAGTGATCTTGCACCCCAATGTCAACATTTAATCTTCCTTGTAGCTCTGGAATAACTCCACCTGGGTTTCCAGAATTTAGGACAACAGGTTATATTAGGCTGGAGAAGACCAATCCCATTTCTAATACAAAAAGATAACATACACACTGTAGATAAAACACGTAAAAACAAAACAAGAATTTAACAAGAGTTCTACTCACCTTTCATTGCTCCAGTTCACAGTTGGATCATCCATTTTATTAATAAGAACTATTAAATGTTTTACGCCTGCAGTTTTCGCTAACATGGCATGCTCTCTCGTTTGTCCCCCTTTCTCAAAACCAGTTTCAAACTCTCCTTTCCTTGCAGAGATAACCTAGTTGGAAGGGAGATAAATCACCAATGTTTGAATTATTAGGGCTATAGCTCAATTCCTTGCTCTTCTCCAGTTAGAATTAAGAACTGTCAGAGATTTTAGGCCTTGCAAGGTGACCTATGTTGAGGATTGCTCCTTTAAGTCAACTGTTCAAATAATCTCAAGACTACAATTTTTATATAAAAAGCCATTATCTTACAACTACTAATTCCTTAGGAACGGGGATGTGGAACCTCAGGTTCAGGGGCCAAATGTGGCCCTCCAGGCCTTGATGTGTGGCCCTCGAAACTTTACACAAGCCTCACCATTCATTGTCCCTGCTTTCCACTCCAAATGTTTTTGTATGGTTAGAAGGTGTCCCTGAGAACTCTACTAATGGCTCTTTCTCGTCCAGATGGAGGATCGAGATGGGTCTGCAAACAAGTGTAGGAAGTTGTCTACTATACTAAAAATTAAATTTGTTGCTCCATTCAATTTTGCCTCTACACCCACCCTGGCACTGGCATGTGACTCCAGGCTGAAAAAGGTTCCATACCCCTGCCTTAGTTGATGCATACACAGAGTAAAAAATGAAATAAAATGAGACCATGAGACAGGTCACTACAGCTGCAAGAAACGTACATCAGTAAAAAACAGTAACAGGTCATCAGCTAAACATCTGCCAAGGGCTCCTTAACGCAGAGAGGGACTGAATGATTTCTTACCAAGACAGCTAGATCAGCTTGAGAAGCACCACCAATCATATTTGGGACAAAGCTCTTATGCCCTGGAGCATCTAAAATTGTGAAGTGTTTCTTCTCCGTTTCGAAATAGGCACGGCCCACTTCCACTGTTTTACCTTTGTCTCTTTCTTCCTGGTTTGTGTCCAAGGCCCAGGAGAGGTACCTACAGGGAGAGGGAAAAGTGTGATCACACTAGCACTGTGCGGCTCAATGGTTCTCAAAAGCCATCTAGGCACAAAAAAATGTATCTGAACATCCCCAGGAACTCGCAAGAACTGGGCAAGGCAGCTGACTGTGCTTTCAAAGCCCAGCATTCTAGCATGCAATTGAAGTAAAGGAGAGCATATCTAGAAAATGTGTACCGACTGCCTTGCTAGCCATCTTCAGGAGAAGAAAAGGTTAGGAAGTAACCCCTACATAAACCCAGAGTGGAGTCCCTAAGGAAGCTGGATGGCAGCTAGATGGCATCTTGTACGCTTCCTTCAGGCAACTCCTGCAGCCAAGCTGGTGCAAATGTATTGCTTTCCTTTCCTTTGGACCACATCAGTGAGGCTGAGAGGGGAGGTCCTGTCGTCTGGGCAAGCCAGGACCTCCATATACACTGCCCAGGCTTGTGCCCTAGAGATGTCACTTCAGTGCTGCAAATGCAGCAAAGTTACTCTGAGTAGACTAACAATGGCTGCAACCCATCAACTACGACAGGTAACAGAGGCTCCTCCTCACTCAGCCCCTAAGCTGGTATTCTCTTAAGTCAGAACCTGCTCTCCCGGAACTTTATCTATTTCTTGCCAAAGAGAGAGGGGAAAAACAATCCACACAGGTTAAAGCATGTTCATCATAAGATGTAGGGGGTTTCATACCAGGTTTCTCTGTTTTTTTCTTTAGCTTCTCTTTCATATTTTTCAAGTGTTCTTTTATCAACCATGCCTGTCAAGTACCTAGAAAAAAATAGATTCGTATGTTGTTTAGAATGTAGAAGCTGCCTGCAGAAAGCAGCTTTATTTTTAAGGAGATAGAATGAGGTGGTAAATAAACCATCAGAAAGGTAAATAAGCCATCCATACAGCTCACTGCTTCATTGGCATACACAGCAGCATATAAAGATAGCCAATCCACAGAAAATAGTTAAGACAAGCTGTTTGGGGACTACAATTCCCATCATCCCTGATCATTGGTTCTGCTAGACAGGAATGGGAGTTACAGTCCAATAACAGCTGGAAACCCAAGTATGGGAAAACCCGGACTACAGTGCTGCATGAGAAGCAGGTTTTGATCAAACATTTACATTGAGAAACAGCATTTAGTATGGGCATATGACAATTTTGTAATCTGTATCAGGACTGGGGAAACCTGTGGCTCTCTGGATGTTGCTGGACTCCAACTTCCATCATCTCTATTGGTCATGCTGGCTGAGGCTGATGGGAGATGGAGTCCAGTAACATCTGGAAGGCCTCATGTTCACCATCCTGGTCTAAACTGTAGAACTACAGGAAAGGTTAGGAAAGTGTCTATGGGCATTTACAATAGACTTCACAATAGAAAGAAAACAATTGGAAAGAGATTCAGACTGATGCTGCACTGCAGGTAAGTCTACGTCAACAAAAGCAATCAAGCACAAACGTTTCAAAGATTTGATAAATTAAGCTGCTTACATTATTTGTCCTCCAATTGTTGATTTGCCAGCATCTAGCCAAAAAAATGTAGAGAGCAATTTTTTAAGAAAAATGGATTTTCAAAGTAAGCTTTCCCCAACCACCTAAGCTACTTCTCTCATTCTATTAAAGTGTTGGATTTCCCCATCATGATATTCTTTTGTCTTTCATATTAGTATCACCAATGATGCGGGGTCAAAAATTGTCTGTGGAAATGCTAAGAAAAATCTTCCATTGTTAAAAAAATTCCCTTTTCTAAAAATGCATTGCTTCATAAAATGAACTAGCAACAAAATTAGTGGATCCAATAACGGAGTTTAACTGGGCAGTTAAGGTAAGTTGTTCTGTAAAGGAGGATGTAATGAACATATGAAGGCACACTAAGTGTGCAAATGATTTTGAAAGGATGTGAAGCAAATCATGCCCTTTTCTATTCTCTGTATGCTGCTGCTGCTGTTTTTTGTTTTAAAGTCCACAGCATTAGTTCTAGATGTCAGTGTCCTTAACAAACATTTTATTTATTTTATTCTCCCTGCAAGGAGACTTCTTATTAAGGAGAAAGAGCCCAGACACCACGTCATATGAGCAAGCAGGAATTCTAATTAGCAGTTCCTCCCCCCTCCCTGCTGCATTATGCATTAACCAACCATTATAATTTCAGGTTTATCAGCTTTATGCGTAACTGCAACCAAGTCATTTAATTGACAAGCAATGCATATGCTAGAGCAAGTGTCGGAAAACTTTGGCCCTCAATGTTGTTGAACTACAACTCCCATCAGCCTCAGCAAGCGTGGTCAGTGGCCAGAGATGATGGGAGTTGTAATTCAGCAACATCCGGAGGGCCAAAGGTTCCCTGCATAGCCAGAGGTATTCCTGAATAGCAGGTACCACTGGACCTACCCTTACACACCCACTTGAAAGGATTCAGTAGCAAGCACTGAAAACACTGCTGTCTGAGACTCTAGAGCAGGGGTCGGCAAAGTTTTTGTGGCTTGGGCCGGTTCACGGTCCTGCAGATGCCACTGTGGGCCGGAGTGCGCACATGCACGCACGCGCAAACGCTATTTCTGGCGCTCCTTCCAGCACGGAGGAGGCGTGTGCAGCTTCTCATTGGCTGCAGGAGCTTCCTTGTGGCCCATGGGCCTTAGGTTGCCAACCCCTGCTCTAAAGAGCTGCTTCCAGTCAAAGAAGATAATACTGAGTTAGGTAGGCAGACAACTAGATTATGACAGATTCCTGTGCTTCAGATGTCTACTCAGCAGTAATCGTGAATGAGTCACTCTCTGCTGCACCTATTTGTTTTGGTGAGACACGGAAGAAAGGAAGGCTTGACTATGCACACTATTCTGAACTCTTCCAAGGAGGATAATTATTAGGTTGCCATCCTATAAAATTCTCTGGGACCAAGTCCCACTGAACTTCAAAGAAGACATGCCTAAGCCTGCACTGTCACTAGCAAACTTACTATATTCATTAAACTTTTGCCAACCTGCAATTTTATATAGAATCTAACATTAGCATCTAAAAAGGTATACTCTGAAAGCATTAAAGATGGTCCCCGTAATAAGATCAGGTTAAAAAACATATTATGCACCCACCATCCCTGCGCTTATCAGCAGCTTACCTACATGTCCAATGAATACTACATTTACATGTTCTTTTTTGGGAGCACCTGGTGGTGCCACCATAGATTTAGGTTTTGGTAGTTCCTCTTCCTCCTCCATCATTTCCGGGGTGCCTTCCTCGGTAGGTCCTGCATCTCCAGAAGGTCCACTTGCTAACTCAGGTTCAATAGCTTCTTCTTTGTGATCCCATGATTCTTCAGGGGACATTTCCGTTTCTCCGTTTTCTACTGGAATTTAACAAAGAGTTTATCTGAACAAATGGAAAATTTTCATCTGCTTTCTTTTAGGAGAAAACAAAAGGTTAGCGGTACTTCAAAGGCAGGTATGTTACATCTAAGCAGTTAAAAGTTCTACTGCTGCAAGTTCCATCTTTTCTGATCTTGTTCTGCTGGCTGAGGCTTCTTTTCCAAAAGCTTTGTTCTAAACTGGATGTTACAAGTCATTTTCAAAGCATGCTACAATTCACAGGTATCAGCAGACTATTTTAAGACAATAGAATTTTCAGTTGCAGAACACACACAAAACACGTCAAGATTATACAGTTTTTGAAGAGATTATACAGTTTTTGTATACCTATATTTATTAATTACTACTCAGTTTATGAGGATGACTGAACACTTGGTCCCTTCCTTCCTCATGTTCAAAGTGTTTTAAATATAATAACAGAAATGGAAGGGACCACAAGGGTCATCTAATCCAACCCCATGCAGTGCAAGGATCTTGCCCAACATGGGACTCAAATTTACAAACATGAGATTAAGAGCCTCATGTGCTACCTACTGAGCTAAGTTAAAATTGCCCATGAAAACTGGTCAGTCTACCTAAAGTATGAGACTATTTGAGAATTTGAAGCCCGACATCAATATACTCTTACTTGACATTCCACAATAGAGGTGGGAAGAATACGGGTAGGCAGATTTCAGGTGTTTGAAATCTACTCATAGTGACACCAGGTGACACTATGCTTTGAAATCTTGACTGTTGGGACTTCAAAGTGCAGTAGGAGACTGGATGAAAACCCTTTTGGAAACAGACCTGTGCTGCTCTTTGAATCTTTGGTTTTTGAAGCTTTAAAGAGCAGCTTGGGACTGCTTGCAAAACAAAGGGCTCTGCGCTGTTTGAAAACTCATCAGCTTTTGCAAACAGCCCCGCACTGAGCTTTGGCTGCATGTGCACAGTCAAACCGAGCAGGGTTTTAACCCCTGTTCACCAGCTGATGAGCAGAGTTAAATCCGACTCAGAGTTTGGATATGCACACTCTTCCACAGCAGTGGAATTGGGGTGTACAGTCAGTGAAGAACCAACCCCCTGCCCTGCCCACTAGCTGGCATTGGATTGACAGCATCTGTTGGGTAGGTAGGTAAGGCTTTAAAAGAATGGCCTCACGGGCCTAATTAGACACTCTGGAAGACATAAGATTGGCTTGTGTGCCAGAGGTTCCCCATCCTTCAACAGAGGCAGGGACAAAAGGGTGGCTTGAGGGAGAGTACAACACACTTGGTGGTATTCAAAGTTCTTGCTTCATTCAAGGAAGAGTATGCTCATGGAAGGGGTTATTGTGTGAATGGAAGCTTCTTCTGTTTGCAGAATGAAAACATTAGATACCATTCACTTAAGGAATTAAGGAAAATGCTTGACCACATGCTGATCCCAGAAGGAGTTTGTTTTCCATATGAGATCACAGTCATTTTACACAAGAATTCAGTTGCATTCCCTCTCCTCAACCTGCACTGCTGCTTTTAAAAGTCCAGTTTAAAGTGGAAGAAGCCCTTCTCAATACTATCGTTTAACAAGTGGTAGTCAGAAACCTTTGCACACCAACTTCAAATCACTCAGACCTTTTGGTAGATGCTCAGATCTACCTTCTGCCCACTGGCTTGAAAGATTTTCAAATACAGGTACAAAGGGGCTACACTATGTTCTGTCACAATAAAACAGCAAAGACTCAATTAGCAGTATCTTCAATTAAACAAGTCAAGTGCTATCAAACAGCACTTCTAGCTGTATTACGTAACTGCACTTACCAACTGGTTCTGAGATTTCCATACTGACTGCAGCATTTGACCCTGTTGAAAGAGAATCAAATACAGAATGTTAAATATGTGACGTTAACTCAAGATGCCATGGTTAAACATGTGTTTAGAACACAGCATGTTAGCAAAAGTTTAACAATGTATCCTAAATCACATAATTAGATCCACTTTAGATTTTCCAGCAAACACATGCATATTACCTTCACAAGGTGACGGTTGTTCCTCTTGTGAAGATTCTGCTGATGCCCCTTAAACAAATAAGAAATTCAGCATTGATATAAATACAGAGATAACTGCCTTCAATAAAAGCTCAAGAACCAGAAAAGCCAGCTAATCTGAAGTAGATACAAGGAAAGGGTTCTAGGCTTTTCACCCTACTGTTTTGTCCCCTTCCTATTCCCTGAACCCCTTAAAATTGCACGTGTTGAGACATGCACAAGAATCTGTTCGGTGAGGTTTTTGGGACACTTTGCCCTGTTTTGCATGCGATGCTAACCCATTGTTTAAAGCAGCAGAAAGCCTTGAAATTGTGTGCTCTCTCTCCCCTCTTCCAGCAATGCCACAAGGACATCAAAAGCAACCACTTTTAAATGAACTAAAGTTCCCTGTAACTCTCAAACTCATGGAACTCTGGTTAGCCAGCAGTTTGCTAGTAAGCCAGGATCATAAGCCATGGCTTGACCTTGGCTTGCTCAAACAAGCCATAGATTGAACTAATCAGTCTTGATATGTGGAGTTCTGGTCAATTAAAAAAAACCTTCTGAACATGCTTGGGTGGGGGTCCAAGACCAAGGCTCACTGCTGCTCATTCACGTAATCCTAAAACATGGCTTACTGTTGCCAAATGTGCCCTTTAAAATTTGCCAATTTAAAAACAATCTTTTTTTGCAATGTAGCACACAAAAAGCTATCTATTTGCCTGTATCATCAAATGAATCAGACTCCAGAGGTTGTGATTCTAATGACCCTGTTGTAAGCAGAATCAAAGCACTTTACAAACATGTTGAACTTTGAAGCACCACAGCTGTTAGGAGTAATTTTCCAAGTATCATTACATAGGACAAACATGCAGAAGGGAGATCTGGTGGTTTGTTTCCCAGATTCCCTACTATCTGGTTGATCCAAATACGAATTTGAAATGCTTCTGAAGCCCTCAAATTTCATTTTAATGCATTTGAACTTAGTTAATGTTCACTATGAAAATTATGCATTATTTAAAGCTAGCAAGATCAAATACAGATTAGAATATTCACATAAAAGAAACTAAGTGCCAAAACAGCAAACTGAGAAAAAGAAAATACAAAAATGCACAAAAGCACCAAACTCGGGGAGCAGATTTCCGTAAGCCATAGGTAAAGGTAAAGGAACCTCTGACAATTAAGTCCAGCCGCGAAAGACTCTGCGGTTGCGGCGCTCATCTCGCTTTACAGGCTGAGGGAGCCAGAGTTTGTCCGCAGTTTTCTAGGTCAAGCGGCCAGCA